>NC_044313.2:12305374-13526331 GCF_007474595.2 Lynx canadensis
TTACAGATGAACCCTGGTTTATTTAAGGGATGGTGTCAAACTCCCTGCCCTCCTCCTGTGTCTGGCAGGTGCTCAATGAACAAATATCTCTTGCTGAATCACTGATTGGGCAAAGTGCTCTGAGAACTGGAGGAGCCTGTTGATATTTTAGTTTTCATCGACTGTGCAAGTCTTTGAGTCTTTTTGGTTTGAGTGCGTCAGAGTCTGGTCTGGAAATCTACCAGAGACTATTTTTAGCCTATTTGGCCAGAGGATCAGCTGCTCTGTGGAAATGTGAACTCAGGGCTGGGGCCTGTCTGCACGTGCTGCCTCTAGCAGGTGGTCACAGACTCTGGAAGAAATACCTGGGTGTAGGGTAGACGTGACTCAAAAGCTGATGTGGAAACTTGAGTTCTTGAATCTTAAAGCAGGACTGGGGGGTCTCCTGGAATTGGCTCCAGCCAATCAGTCAGGGACCTGAGGGAATTCCTAGGCATTCTTTCCTCATCCTGCTTGGACTGTGACTGTAATGGTTGTTGGATACTGATGGGACCTCTACACTCTAGCCTCAGCCTCTGCCCCAGACCTCCTTCAGCTCCATACAGACTGAATGTTCACACCTTTGTGCCTTTGCTCAAGCTGTTTGCTCTGCTAGGACCTTTTCTTCCCTCTTTTTGCACTCAGGGCTCAGCTCAAATGTCCCCTCTTTTGGTAAAGCTTCCCCCTTTCCTCCAGGGGAAGAGCTGGTCACTTTTTTCTGAGGGCCCAAGGACTTTATACCTGCTACGTCCTGGTCACAACATAGGACTGACTTTTACTACCTATCTGTTCCCTTCACCAGATGAGGGCTTCTGGAGGCAAGGACTTTGATGCCCATCCTAGGGTCTGGCACAGTATGGAATTTTGCAAATGTCTGCTGTCTGAGGGAAGCTCTGTGAGTGTAGGGCAAAGGCACTGAGGAACAAGCCCGGGAACAGAGAGAGTGCTGCATGAGGAGAAGGAGCTGAGCAATCAATCATGTGATTTAGAAGCATAGGCTCTCTTGAAGAGGTCACTCATTGGCTGTCCTTGGGATAACGTCCTCATTGTCTTCAGAGTGTCCATGTGGCCTGGAACCCAGAGCATCAGGCTTCAGTTCCACTCAGATGAAATTTTTGTCTAATTTCTAGAAAAATACTAACAGAAGATGGCAATCATTTCAATGATGATAATTATACATAAATGGAAAAAAGCATCTTGAAGCACTCTCCATGGGAACAGCCATGTCAGATGAGGATAATAATGGTCACTTTAATCAGGGTCTGACCCCCCAAACCTCAGCCATCCAGAATGAGGCTGAGTGGGAAGTAAGAGGCTTTGGGTAACTATCTCAGAGTTTTATGAAAGCATTTTTGCTGTGTAGAAGAGTGGGGTCCTCTCTGGGAACCCATTAACTCACACTTTACAGGCCCTTTGATCTGGATTCTCAGCTCAGACCGTAAGCTGGTGGTGATAGAGGAGGTAGTAATGTTGAAAGGGGAGAACCTGACACTGAGAGAGGACCCTGGCAAACTGTAAAAAAGCTGATACAGGCACTGTTAGGACAGAGTGACCTTGGGTTAGGCCATGTAGAATTTTTTTCTTAATGTTTGTTTCTGAGATGAGAGAAAGACAGAGTGCAAGCAGGGGAGGGGCAGAGAGAGAGGGAGGCACAGAATTCGAAGCAGGCTCCAGGCTCTGAGCTGTCAGTATAGAGCCTGACGTGGGCCTCGAACCCACGAACTGTGAAATCATGAAATCATGACTGAAGCAGAAGTTGGACCCTTAACGACTAAGCCACCTAGGTGCCCCAGGCCATTTAGCATTTGAACAAATAACCCAACTTGCATCCAGTTGCCTCTATAGATATGGTGGCAGGATATAATCATTTGGTGCTGTTAATTCTAAATTATCTGCTTAAGAAGGCAGGCTATGTATAGTGCAGTTTAGAAAATGATTAACACCTAGACTGGTTTGTGGTATGTCTATCATGTGCCCATATTCACTTATGTGGTATCTCTCCTTTTTCAAAACCACCAGGTAAATAATAATTAATTGTGGGTAATATGTCCGGTACTATGCTAAGAGCTCTACCCTGTTACCTCATTTAATCTCTAACAACCCAGGGAGATAGAATTATGGATAATCCCATTTTATAGATGTGGAGGGTGAGGCTCAGAGAGTAATGGAACACATCCAAGGTCACACAGCCAGCAAGAGCTGGAAGGGACTTTGATCCCAGGTCAATAGGCTCTAAAGGCAGTGCTCTTAACCCATTGGCCCTGAATCTATTGTGGTTTTCCTCCCTCATCTCAGTGGACTGCAGTCTGGTGGGTGCATCTCCTGCTGTCTCTTTTCTTTTTTAAGTTTATTTATTTATCTTCAGAGAGAAAGGGTGACAGAGAATCCCAAACAGGCTCAGCATGGAGCCCAACATGGCTTGAACCTTTGAACCGTGAGATCATGACCTGAGCCGAAGTCAGACACCTGACCTACTGAGCCACCCATGAGCCCCTCCTCCCATCCTTTAATCTCTGTACTTGCCCCATCTCCCGGTAAAGTTCAGGGTGATGGAGTTGCCTCCCAGGAGGCTAGATACATTGTCAGAAACCCTGGTGTCCGCTGATGTGACATTTTGCTGATGAATAGCTCCCTTCCTGGAGCCGAAGAGTATTCATTGTCCAGTCACAGGAAAAACACACCATGTGTCCCCTGACAGCCCAAAGATGAGTCGTGACTGTCTGGACATGTTCAGGGTGTACCCATGGCCTTTGGTTGAACCAACCACACCTTGTCTCTAGGCCAGAGGTAAAGTCTAGGGCCATCTGTCTGCCTAGTGACTGGGTCCAGCTGGAGGCAGGAGATGGCAGCTCCTGGGAGGCAGGGCCCAGGGTCCTGGCCAGGAAGTCATGTGGTTGCCCTGCAGGCTGCTGTGAGGTTGAGGGTGTGTGAGCCCTGGAATCTGCTGGGGGAGTCGAGGCATGTTGAACACAGTGTCATATTCAGAAGGGAACTTGCCACGCAGCAGCAGCACAGACTGGAAAGGGCTCTGAGTGAGCCAGAGCTTGGGGGCTTTTTGACCTCCCTATGTGACAACAGCAAGTTTCCCCCTCTGGACCTCAGGTTCCTCACTGCTAAATACAAGGACAAGCAACGGCATGGAAAAATGGTAATACATATCACTGTCAAACAAGATCATGAAACAGTAGTACCCCTCCCTTTTTGTTAAATGAAACAGTTGGTATGTATATTTGTCTCTATATCTTGTGTAAAAAATATAGAAACTTGTAGGGGTGCCTGGCTGCCTCAGTTGGTAGAGCATGAGACTCTTGATCTTGGGGTTGTGAGTTCAAGACCCATGTTTGGCATAAAACTTATTTTAAAAAAATATACATACATATATATATGATATATATAATAATATATTCTATTTATATATTCATAAATTCATGAATTTATATGTATATATTTATATCTATCTATATATATGTGAAAGTATATGTGATATAGAAGGATATACATAAAATTGGTAACCGAGGTCATCTCCGAGTGGTAGAATTATGGGTGATTTATTTTTCTGCGTATATATTTTCTTATTTTTGAAAAGCACAAAAATTTCCAATCTGAGATGTCAGATTCCAAACCTTGTGCTCCTGGCTCATCTGTACTGCTGCCTCTGCTATTTAAGCCCAACAGTGACTGTCCTCTGTGGTCCCGGGAGACCAGAAAGTTCTGGGGAACTGCACCTGTTCACTCTGTTCCTTCTTCCCACCAGGTCCTTCATGTTGCACATGAGTGTGCTTTCAGCCAGAATTTTGTGGTGCTCAGTGGAAGTCTGGGGCCTGTATGTTTCTTCATCTCTCACCACTGCACCGGTTGGCCCCACCCTCAGATCAAACAGCATGATGGCCCTGGAGAGATGAGCTGGAGTAGATGAGGCAGGTGAATGGTGCTGTGTGATGTCTGCTCTGCTTTTCTCCTTGTCTCAGCTCAGGCTGCTGTGATAGCAAGATACCAGAGACTGGGTGGCTTATAAACAACAGAAATTTATTTCACTGTTCTGGAGGCTGAAAGTCCAAGATCAAGGCACCAACAGATTGGGCGTCTGGCTTACAGATGGTCATTTTCTCCCTGTGTCCTCACATGGCCTCTTTTATAAGGGCACTGATCACCTTCATGAGGGCCCCACCCTCATGACCTAATCATCTCCCAAAGGCCCTGCCTCCTAATGCCATCACATTGGGGATTAGGTTTCAATTTATCAATTTGGGGAGAACAGAAACATTCAGTCTACAGCATTTTCCTTCTCAGCTACTCTTTGGGATCACAGCTGTCCCACACCCCTTCCCTCCACTCTCCTCCATCTCCCCTAGTAAATCCTGCCCAACTATCAAGGCCAGCTCACATGCCACCTCGTCAGTGAGGGCTTTGGCGCTTGACTGGGGAAGTGAGTTTCATCCGCATGCTTTCCCACACTCCTTCCTTGAGTTCCTCTGGAGAACTCGCTCATGTTATGTGGTTTGGTGGGGCTGTCAATCATAGCACTGCCCCTGCCAGAGGCATGGGCACACAACAAGGGCTGATAAATCAGAGGATCCAACCTCACTGGCCACAGAGATTGGATCAGTGATGGGCATGTGACTCAGATAAGACCAATCAGATTCCTCCCTGAGACTCATATGCAAAAATTGCAAGAGAGAAGCGTTCTTTTTGCTGTCCTTGCTTACCTGTGTGTGATGCTATGAGTCTGTAGCAACTGGCGGCCATCTTGCTTGCATCAAAAGAGCACTTTTATGCAGAAGAAGACCATATACAGGCAGAGGCTGAATGACACCATTACTTCAGCATCTGCATTCAGCTATACCTGAAGCAGATACTCCTGCCTTCCCAGTTAGGTGAGCCAGTAAATCCTCTTTTTGTTCGAGCTGGTTTGAAATGGGGTTCTCCTCCTTGCATCTGAAGGACACCTGACCAGTATAACTTCCCTGACACCCCCTGGTGTCCCCTACCATGTCATTCTTTAGAGTTAGTAATTCATACTCCTGTGTTGCATTGTTGCCGCTTGCTACTGTCCTCCTCCTCAGTAGGACCTCCCTGCTCCTTTTTCCACCCACAGCTCTGAGACCATATATCATTAAAATTAGTGAAGGGTGATTGAGTGAATCGGGGAGGGATGAGTGCATAACGGCCACCTTGACACCCTTTTGGCAGCTGCTAACACTTCTACTAAGGATAAGCTGGGTCTGAACTTACCCTGCAAGGAGACTTGAAGAAAACAGTTAGTCAGCCCCACCAGCCAACATTCCTACTTCAGGAATGAGGCTGGGCTTGGGCAGTGCCTTGATGATCCAGTTCTGACCTGCCAGTGGCTTAGAGAACAGACAGAACTGTTTCCGGAGGAATAAGAGAGCCCGAAGCCATAGCACTGGCACTCGTCAGGGACAGAGCTGCCATTAGAGCACTTCTTGGCCCCTTGGAGGGTAGTCAGGAGCTGACTAGGAGGTCAGAGGCAGGACCCCTTGAGATGCTGGGGCCACAATGAAGACAGGGGTCCATTTGGAATGGATGGATGGAAAGCTGACTTCCTGCCAGGAATCTTAACCATGCACAGTCTCAGCTCTTGGGGAAAAGTTCAGATTTATTTAGTGTGATGCAACCCTGGGACATAGGCACTGTTTTCCATGTGGCTGCAAGAATAAAAGTTATGATGGATTTTTAAAAAAATGGAATCAAATGATCAACATGTTTCCAGGTCTGCAACTTGTAGAAAGCTTGGTGGACAGTTGAAGAAATGTTTCCCTATAATAAATTAGAAAGTGTTTTATTTTCCTTCAGCTAATCTTTCATAATAATTTCGATTGTGGCATGGGAAGGCAGGATTCTTTTAAATAATTCTTCCCTGAAAGATAACATCTGCTGGTCCCAAACTGCCAGAAAGGACCATTGATTACTATGAAATAGATGAAGATTAGATATTAGTTCCACAATTTGCCCATATTTTATTTTCATTTGTGGATGGCATCCCCTCCTTATGCTGGCTCTCGAGAAAATACCATGATTGTGACTTAGGTATGCAGTAAGTCCATGGATGGTGGTTGTAGCAAAAACATGGACAGCACGAAAGGCAAATCCATATTTAAATACTCTATTCCAATGAGAAAAAAATGGCCGCTCCTTCCACGATGGAAGTGATCCAATGTAATCAACTTGCCACCAGATCACTAGCTGGTCCCCTTGGGGAGAGGAGACATTGTAACCATATGCGCCTTAAAGAGTGGAAGTCCGCGTTGTTGAGCTCATGCATATTTTCCATTCATCAAAGTGCCATAGCCACTTGGGTTGATGTTCAGAGGCAGTGTTCAGTAATCTCTAAAAGTCTAGTTATTTCCCCTTCTCTAAAGCAAAACCTGGTAACCTGCTGGAAGACTCTTTTAGGGTAGCAGAGTTCTTTCTAAAGGGGACTGTGGCAGATTGTTTTTTCCAAACATGGCTCTGTTGAGTGTAGTTCATCTCACATGTTTTTCTTTATGATATGCTGTTGAGATTACTCCACTGAGTGGTAGGGCCTATGATCTCTTTCTCTAAATATGGGCTGGTCTTAGTTCTAAAACACAGAACATGGCTCAATTTTATGTCAATTTTATGTGCCAATGTAACTCTGCTAAGGGAATGCCAGATACCTGGTAAAACATTATTTCTGGGTGTGTCTGTGAGGGTGTCTCTGGAAGAGAGTAGCAACTGAATTGGTGAACTGGGTAAATCATATGGTCCTCCCCAGTTTGGGTGGGCAATTGCCAATCTGCTGACGGTCTAGATAGACGGCCTAGGGCGAATTCTCTCTGCTTAAACTGAGACATCCATTTTTTCTTGCCCTTAGACATCAATGCTCCTGGTTCTTGGTTATTCAGACTCACATCAGGGTTTACACCATTAGCTGCCCCCACCCCTCCCTGCCTCCATTCTTAGGCCTCTGGACTCAGACTGAATTATACTACTGGATTTCCTGTTTCTGCAGCTTGCAGATGGCAGATCGTGGGACTTCTCAGCCTCTATAACCATGTGAGACAATTTCTATAATAAATCTCCTCTTCCATCTATCTATATATATCCTATTGGTTCTGTTTCTCTAGAGAACCCTGACTAATACAATGGCAGTAGTGATGGTTGGCATGAGGCTAGGTTAAAAAAAGCAATACAGTTTCCATATGGTTCTCTCTCTTTCTTTTTCCTTCTCTCTCTCTCTCTCTCTCTCTCTCTCTCTCTCTCTCTCTCTTTCTCTCTCCACACACACACAGCACACATACACACACAATACATGAATATATATACATATCACACACATATATGCACATTACACACATGCACACGTATATGCATGACATGTGCCTTGGGAATTCTGAGCCAACCTATAAGAAGTCTACCAGCTATCCTGAAACTGCCATTCTGGACAGACCACATGTGAAGTTTCCATGTAGAGAGGGATGGTTGAGGGGCCCAGTTATTCCAGTCCTTGGCTGTTTGCGTCCTCTGAGCTTTAACAGCCAGACATCTGGATGAGACTTCAGATGATTTCAGCCCCCAGCCTTTCAGTTGCCCAGCTGATGCCAAGTAGAATAGAGATGAACTATTTCCACTGGGCCCTGACCAAAATGCAGATTTATGAGCAGAATGAATGATGTTTTAAGCACCAAGTTCTGGTTTGGTATATAGCATTATTTTCAGAGTCTCTGGGCCTCTGGACTGGCTCAAGTCTGGGAAGGGTTTGAGGGGCTTTGATTCTGTTGTGCTCATTCAAGTCAAACCTTTGCTCACCTGGCCTAGAGCTTTCTCTTTATGCAAATCAAGTCAGTAGAAGGGTCCTTGTCTCTTTCAGTTCTAGGGATGCCATGATCTCATGATCGTTAGCCAATACTGAGGATCTCTGCTTGCCAGACCAGCAACACTTGGCTCTGTTGCTCGTTACAGAAACCATGCTATACCTTGTCTCTGGTGATTGAATACCATCCTCTGGCCTCTGCTTCCTAGGATTTAAGCTTTCCTATTGAGTTCAGGAAACGCTGTTTGATGATGCCATCATAGTGGAGAACAACCACAATAAAGACCTTCCAGGATGGTATGCAAACCCCATCAAAGTATTTCTCAGAGCCTTGGTGCAGGGAGTGTCCTCTGGATCCTCCCAAGGATCCTGGCTGTAGGGTGGGTGGAGCAAGTCTCACACAGCAAACCTACTTCAGCATCCCAGTCTCCTCAAGACTTTGGACACGTCCCCTACAGTGTACCACAGAAGATTCAGCACTTCGGCCTCATTCAACATTGACATGTTTGAGTCAAACCAATGAAAAACTGGAGCCCTAGGCCTATGACACCTTTCAGTGTAGAGGCTGAATTTCAAGATGTGCTAGAGGGCTTCCCAGTTGAGATATTGATGTAAAAAATATAGTCCCTCTTGTACACCTTGCAGAAGCAAATATGAAACTTTTTAAAATGTTTATTTATTTTTGAGAGAGAGAGACAGGATGTGAGTGGGTTGGGGGCAGAAAGAGAGGGAGACACAGAATCCGAAGCAAGCTCCAGGCTCTGAGCTGTCAGCACAGAGCCTGATGCGGGGCTCAAACTCACAAGCTATGAGATCATGACCTGAGCTGAAGTTGGACGCTCAACCAACTGAGCCACCCAGGTGTCCCAATATGAAACTTTTAATAGAAATTCTTTCATAACTCACAGCCATGGGACTGCTTTAGATAAACTCAATCCCAAATCCCAAATGATATGATATGAAGAATCACTATGAGGAAGAGACAGCATATAGGATTAGTATTTTTTTGATTTTTTTTAATGTTTATTTATTTTTGAGAGACAGAGCACCATTGGGGATGGGCAGATAGAGAGGGAGACACAGAATCTGAAACAGGCTCCAGGCTCTGAGCTATAAGCACAGAGCCTGACGTGGGGCTTGAACCATGCACCATGAGATCATGACCTGAGCTGATGTTGGTTGCTTGACCGACTGAGCCACCCAGGTAACCTTAGGATTAGTATTTTAATAACCCAAAAAAATGTAAACGTACTAAAGAAATAAATAAAATGGAAAGAAGCAATAAAGAAAGAACAGGATACAATAATAAGAGAAAAAGATTTGAAAAAAAAAACCCCTACATTGAATTTATAGAAATGAAAAAAAGATAGCTATTGAACTAAAGATACTCAGTGGATAGGTTAAATAGTAGGTTAGACACAGACAAGAGAACATGAGAGATGAAATTATCTCAAATGCAATACAAATAATAAAGAAATGGAAAATGGGAAAGAGATTAGGTGACACAGAAGATTGAATGACAAGTCCAACGTGCAGCTAGTGGCCATTCCAGAATGAATAGCAGAGGGAGAATAAGTGAGAAATGGTATTCAAAGAGATAACCGCTGAGAGTTTTCCTGAATTAATGAAAGCTATGAATTTCCGTAGTGTTGATAACAAAGTGTCCTCTGAAGGTAAAAACAAGTAAATCTACACTTCTATATGATGAGTAAATTTTTGGAAAGCCAAAACAAAGAGAAATCTTAAAAGCAACTGTATGGCATTGACAGATTACCTGTAAAAGGACAGTGATCAGGCTCACAGCAGACTTAGTAACAGTGGACGCCAGGAGACAATGGAACTACAGTAAAACTTTGGTTTGTGAGCATAATTCATTCCAGAAACATGCTTGTAATCCTAAGCACTTGTATATCAGAGCAAATTTCCCCATAAGAAATAATGAAAACTCAGATGTTTTGTTCCACAACCAAAAATATTCATATAAAATGATTACAATGCTATACATGACACAAAATAAGAAAGAAAATACAAAATATAAAAAAAAAAACAGGGGCACTTGGGTGGCTCAGTTGGTTAAGTGTCCAACTTCAGCTCAGGTCATGGTCTCGTAGTTCATGAGTTCAAGCCCCACATCCGAGCCCGCTTCGGATCCTATGTCCCCCTCTCTCTCTGCCCCTCCCCTGCTTTCTCTCTCTCAAAAATAAATATATGTTTAAAAAAATAAATTAACCTGTAAGTACCTTTGAAAACCTTCAAGGCTGGTGTGAGGGAGACAAGAGAGAGGAGGGCCATTGTGTAGGATGACTTTCACTATCACTGATGGAATCACTACTGTCTATTGGCTCAATGGAATCTTTTTCTGCTTGGGGGCCATTGTATATGCTTGCACAGATGTTGACTACAATAAAGTATTAATAAACTCTTATCATCTACTGTATTTAATGTAACTGGCAATAAGGCAGCAGAGAAAAGGGTCTATATCTGCAGGCAGTCTGACCTAGAATGAAGCAAAGCATTCCCATCCCAAGCTTACTCTTGTATGGAAAAGCAAAGAAGCAAAGGACTGTCCATAGGTGCTTTTAAGTGACAAAAAATACACTACTGCCAGTTGTGGGCACCTTCCAATGTTCTGAAAAATCACTGATTTCTACCAGACACTGCAGCCTGAGACTGAGCATCTGAGCATGGGAGACGGTCACCCACAATCCTGCACTGAGAGAGAGAGAGAGAGAGAGAGAGAGAGAGAGAAGAACCATTGGCTCAGTTGTGATCATGTGACATTCAGTGTCACATACTACTTGTATTGTAAGACATCACTCGTTTATCAAGTTAAAATTTATTAGAAATGTTTGCTCGTCTTGGAGAACACTCACAGAACAAGTTACTTGCAATCCAAGATTTTACTGTATCTAATAAAGATGCCATGGTAGATAATTGTCAGTCAAAAAGTCTGTAGCCAGCCAAGAGTTAGGGCAGATAAAAGACATGTTCAAAGAAACTCTGAGATTCTAAGGCTCACAGACCCTTCCTGAAAGGATCATTAAAGGATGTTCTTCATTAAGATGGAGTTTAGCCTAGAAGGAAAAGGTGGGACATAAGAAGTAATTTGAGACAATGATAATTATGTACATAAGTCTAAAGAAACATTGGGCATATAAAACCAGTAATTAACAACCAGTACTGGGGATTCAGAAACAGGACTGAAGTAATAGATCACAACAACTTGGTGAGATTGGAGGCAAAGGTTTTTGAGGTCCTTGTGTTACTGGGGTGGAGGATAGTGACATTGCTTAACTTGGAACCGTGTTAAGTATTCATTTTAAATATGCGAGGAACTAGCTATAAGAGTATAAAAAGATGTGTGATTTTGAAATCAGTGGAAGAGGAATCTTTAAAAAAAATTCTGATCCAATAAAAAGCAGGAAAGGAGAAAAAAGCAAAGAAAAAGCAAGGTAAACGGAAAACACAAAACAGGATGATAGAGGAAATCTGAATACTTTAGTCATTACAATACATGTAGGTGGATTGTACTGGATACCTAAAAGAAAATTCCAGAACAGGTTAAAAAATGCAACACCACCAACACCTCAAATCCAGCTTCGTGCAGCCAACAGTGGCTCATTTAAAACAGTAGAAAGATAGAAGGTAGAAAGATATGGGAGAGGGTACGTCCCACAATTACTAACCAAAAGAAAGTGTAGCAATGTTGGTTTTAAAAAAAAAAATTTTTTGGGGCGCCTGGGTGGCGCAGTCGGTTAAGCGTCCGACTTCAGCCAGGTCACGATCTCGCGGTCTGTGAGTTCGAGCCCCGCGTCGGGCTCTGGGCTGATGGCTCAGAGCCTGGAGCCTGTTTCCGATTCTGTGTCTCCCTCTCTCTCTGCCCCTCCCCCGTTCATGCTCTGTCTCTCTCTGTCCCAAAATAAATAAACGTTGAAAAAAAAAAAATTTAAAAAAATAAAAAAAAAAATTTTTTTCCACATTTATTTATTGTGGAGAGACAAGAGAGCGACAGAGCATGAGTATGGGAGGGGCAGAGAGAGAGGGAGACACAGAATCTGAAGCAGGCTCCAGGCTCTGAGCTGTCAGCACAGAACCCAACACAGGGCTCGAACTCACAAACTGCAAGATCATGACCTGAGCCGAAGTCAGATGCTTAACTGACTGAGCCACCCAGCCTTCCCTACCAATGTAGCAATGTTATTATCAGACAAAATGAATGAGAAACAGGGCCTTCCTTATGTCATTCATAAGGTCAAATTATGTCAATCATATGTCAATCATATATCATTATGTCAGTCATAAGGTCATATGTCAAAAGAACTGTTCACTAGGAAGATATACTTGGACTTGTATCCCCTACCAACATTATTTCAAAATATACAGAAAGTACACAGAATTATGAGAAGAAATGGAAATGTTTAAAATTTTAGTGAGCGATTTTGCTACAGCTTTCTAGAACATAAGAGCTCTTGTAGACAAAAAAAAATTAGTAAAGACACAGAAAGTTTGAATGTCATCTTTATCAGCCTTGGTAGGATGAATACATAGAGAATACTAACCTTGAATTTGTCATTTAAATACATATTTTTCATGCATATGGGAAACATTTACAAAAATTGATCACTTACTGGCCCAAAGCTAGTCTCAACAAACATTAAAGAATGACTATCATATATAGACTATATTCCCAAACCACAATACAGGGAAATGACAACAATAAGGAGAGGTTAGCCAACAAAGGAGAAAAGCTTATTCTCAGGATTTCCAGCCACACTCTCAACATCATGACATTGAGCACAGGAGCCAGGCAGATAGTTATCACTGTGGGCAGTTATGCTCTGTAATTTGGGGCAAACCATCCCTCCCCAGCCCAGTGTGTAGGTCCAAGGACAGAGAGTGCTTCGCCAGCAAAGTCAGCAGGCACGGTAACTGGTGTGTGAGTCCTTGAGGCTGACTCCCCAGTGGCAGCAGCTGAGTCAAGGGACAAACTAGAGACAACCCCTCGGGACTCTTCTCTTTTCCCTTCTCTCTGGTTCCCCACTGACTCCAGATTCAAGTGCAGATGAAAAATCCACCTTCAGGCTGGAGACAGCCTCTGCTCTGAGTGCTATGGGGCAGCTCTCTTTTCACCTCTGCTTGTCTGTGGTTTGGACCCTGCCATGGCTTGAGAGTGGGGTGGGGTGTTGCTAAGTGAGCATCTCACTCCATATGTTGGCTTTAGGGTAGCTTTGGTTGGGGCCAATGCCAGACCCCTAGACAGGAGAAGAGGCAGGATATCATATGGAGAACTGTTTGCAAGCCAAGCAGCCTGAGTTCTGGTCTCCGCTCTCTCACGAAGCAGTTTCACGACCTTGAGCAAGTCACTCACTACTGCCTTGCGCCCCAGCAAGTAACCTTCCTAGACACTCTGGTAAACCAGAGGTAACTTAGGAATCTGGGAGTCCTTATCCAGGACTCTTGGTTGTGAGTGACAGAAACCCATCTTAGACTGGCTCAGACAAAAGGAGAATTAGTTGGCTGATGAAACTGGAAAGCTCAAGGGTACCACTGGCCTCAGATATGGCCGGATCCAGAGCTTCAAACAAGATCATTAGGACTCTCCCTTTCTCTTCACCGCTTAGCATTGCTGTCCTCTGAGCTGCCTTCGTCTCAGGCACTTGCTCCACTTGATCCCACCTGAGGATCAGGCTTCCACCCAGTCAGCTTCAGAGCCCTCCGTGGGAAGGTAATGTCTCTTTTCTGGCTGTTTGCACACAAATCCCAGGACTGGATCTCATTGGTCTGACTTAGGTCATGTGCCTGTCTCTGAACCCGTCACTGTGGTCAGGCGTTTGGATGCTCTGATCGCGCAGGGCTTGGTCAGGGGCTCACCGCTGGAGCTGAGGGAGGTGATTTGCCAAGACCTCCCGGGTACCCGAGAAGCAGCGGGCAGCTCAGAGGCGGTTGGGTTGTGATACTCTCCTCCATTCCACGCCGTGGTTACTAGGCATCTGGCCTGGGATACAGAGATGAGTTTACATCTTAATTTGCTCACAGTCTGGGGAGGGCAGATAAGTACACAGTGAACCGTAATACCAGCTGGACCCTCTCTAAGGCTGTCATGGCAGCCGACACCAAGTGCTCCAGAGCCCAACGGAGGCAGGAATTAATTGTGCCTGGGGGCTCAAGAGGGCTTCTCAGAGGAGGTGATATCTATCCATCCTGCATCTCTCTCTTTACTTTCTGCCTGCACTCAAAGGCGGTTGGGACCTGCAGTGACACGGGGCTGACCCAGCGCAGGACCCGAGCCTCTATTCCACCTGGCGGAAAAGGCTGAGAATCGGCTACAGCAGCGCA
Source organism: Lynx canadensis (assembly GCF_007474595.2). Lineage (NCBI taxonomy): Eukaryota > Metazoa > Chordata > Mammalia > Carnivora > Felidae > Lynx > Lynx canadensis. The sequence goes on from NC_044313.2 coordinate 12,319,524, forward strand.
AATCTGATTATCAGGAACTGAGTGGCTCCTGAGGAGTCCTGGACCTTGGTTGCACATGTCTGAATATGGAAATTCAATAACCATACTCGATCTAACCCTACATCTCTGTCTGTACCGCCGCAGAGAGAAAATTAGTCTCGGTGTTGGCAGTTTTACAGACATTAGGGAACTGGTACAAAAAACACTGGTCCCTGAGCTCATGGGTCTCAGGTGACAGTGGTCGGGTTGTTGGTACGATCCTAGCACGTGAGAGATGGGTGGCCTGAGAGGTGATCCGGGCCAGGGGATTCTTCATGTGGAATTTGTTAGGGCTCCTAAATTGGAGACAAAATTGTGCTTTTGTGTGTGCCTGTGTGCCTGTGTGTGTGTGTGTGCACATGTGCAGGTGTATGCTCTAAGGAGAGGTTCATTGCTTTGGTCAGATTCATGGAGGGATCTGTGTGCACCAAAATACTGAGAGCCCTGAAATGGGGCCAAACCCCTCGTTGGTGGTGGAAGAAAATGAAGCCCTGAGGAGAAAATATTCCTGAGAGAGCCCCTCAGGTCAGTGTGTGAGCAGGTGCTGAACCTCAGCTGTCCAGCTCCTGGGCCATGAGGTCTTCCTCTAAACCAGGGGCTTCCTGAGCCTGACTGGGCATCAGAACCTTCTGGAGAACCCAGTTTCCTGGGTTGGCACGAGACCCACTGAGTAGAGTAGGGTGAGCCTTAGGAACCTGTGTGGTTAGCAGGCTCCCTAGCCTGGTCTAATGCAGGCCACTGAGACGTGGTGCTGGGACAGAGGTCTGGGACCAGAGCTTGAGAACATGGCCTGAATGAGTGGAGGGTCAAAAGGCTATCTTTGATGGGGGTGGGTGGCTAGTGGGCATGTGAAAGGTTTTTAAGACCACCCTGAGGCCTGGTGATTCACTAGAAAGACTCCTAGAATTCAGCATATAGTCATACTCATGGCTGAGGTTTACTCTAGCAACAGGATACAAAGAAAACCAGCAAAGGAAAAGGCACATGGGACAAAGACCAGAGGAAACCAGGCACAAGTTTCCAAGGTCCTGACCCAGGGAGTGACACAGGGCCCCAGCATCAGATTGTGACAGCAGGTGTGAGTGTTGTCTCTCACGGAAGCTGTTTGAGCCCAGGAGTCCGGGGTTTTATTAGGGGTCAGTTACATAGGTACCCTCTGCCTAGTGTTACCAAAATTTCAGACATGCAGGAGGAAAGCAGGTGTCAGCACAAACCATATTGCTTGGACAGACGTTTCTGGTATTCCCTAATTGATAAGCCGAGAACCCTACCATTTTGAGGTTCTGAGGGTTAGGACTTCGACATATGAATTTTGTGGGCAGGGGATACAATTCAGCTTACAACAGTAGACAATTCCCCAAAGATAGACCAGGGGCTTGGAAGCTGGGCATCCCCTCCTGAAGGACAAAACTGAGATTTTAATGTCTGGCAGCTTCTGTGGTCATGGTCATTGTGTTCTGAGGTCTCCCCCTGGTAATGTGAATGTGTTCTCCCCCTATCCCTCCTAGCCTCTCTAGAAGCAGCCCTGGTTTACAGAAGGAGAAAATGCCAACTGGTTTTTATGCCATAAAAACACATCCATCATCCAAATACAGCCAGTCAGGAGAGTCTGACCTGTGTGGCTGACCTCTGGAGCCAGGCTGGGGTCTCAGCCATGTGGAGACTGCGGGAGAAGTCAGTGTAGCTCTGACCACCAGGCTCACTGGCTGGCTCGCTCTACCTGCTCCAGGTGCCGTTGGCTCTGACTTGAAGGTAGAAGAAGCCGGAGGCAACTTTCCCAGCCAGCACACAGCATCATTTCTCCGTTTCTTGAAGAAGGCACCCTGGTTCCATAAATAAAGATCCTTGGGGTGAGTTGACAGCTGCAGAGGCATTTTGGGAGCAGTAACTGAGCTGCCACATTGCTGGAGCATGGCCAGGGACCTGCTGAAGAGAGAGAAGCCATCAGGGTGGGCACAGGCCTTCCCCCTACACCTCCCAGACCTTGACTCTGCTGCTCGAGGTACCCCAAGGCCTGCTGTGATGAGAGACAGACAGAGAGAGAGAGAGAGAAAGAGAGAAAGAAAGAAAGAAAGAAAGAAAGAAAGAAAGAAAGAAAAGAGAGAAAAAGAAAAGAGAGAGAAAGGAGAGAGAGAGAGTGAGTCACTTCCTGCATAGAGGCAGAGCAGGGCAGGCAGAGTGCTCACGGGGCACCCTAGGTGGGTGGTGTCTAGGGAGAGCCATGTGACTTTCTGGCCCTTCATTTCCTCATCTGCAAAATGGGAGCAATGGTCCCTGCTCAGCCTCCCTCCCAGCATTGGGTGAGGATGGAATAAAGAAGGTAAAGCAGCATTCCCAGGGACCCTCAGTTCACAGAATGCCAGTTTACAGTGTAACAGGGTTGCACTGCCTTTTGGGATCTATGGCCGGGAGGCCCGGATTTCAGCCTGTGACTGCCCCCAGATGGGCTAACCATGTGGGACCCTGCCCACTGACATCCCTCAAACCCTCGGGCAGCTCATATTCAGAGGGCAAGTCTGGTGTTTGGGTAGATGGGGCTGGTGTTGGTCCTGCTCACATTCCCCCCACCACAAGCAGAAGGTTGCTTTCAGAACTTTGCTGACTTTGTACCCTTAAAATGGTAAAAAAAAAAAAATGCACCTTTTGATTTTGAAGGTCAGAGGCTGCTGCTTTCAGCTGGGGGCCTGCACCGTATGAGGAGAACTTCACAGGAACTGTGAGGATTTGCTTAGAGTCAGCAGGGTGGGGAAGGAGGGAGCGGTTCAGCCTCGGACTCCTGATTTCAGCTCAGATCATGGTCGATCTTGTGGTTGGTGAGACCGAGCCCCTCATTGGTTCCTCGCTGACAGTGCGGAGCTTGCTTGGGATTCTTCCTCTCCCTCTCACTCTGCACCCCCTCCCCCCAAGTAAATAAGCTGCTTAAAAAAGCAGTTTTAGGTTCACAACAAAACTGAGAGGAAGGTGCCGAGTGTTCCCATATGCCCCTGCCCCACACACGCACAGCCTTCTTATCAACATCCCACCAGAGTGTACGTTTGTTACAACATTACCACCCAGAGTCTATAGTTTATCACGCTGTTCCCCCTTGGTGTTGTACATTCTATGACTTTGCCAATGGATATGACGTGTATCCATAATACAGTATCATGCCCACCCCCACCCTCAGCTGGGTTTATATACTTGCCCACACTTGTGTCTGTAAACCGTGTAACCAAAGAGCCTCTTGGCAGCTGGGATCTAACGAGTGCAGTGAGGTGGCAGGGAGGGGTCAGCAGGGGCCCCCTGGGCACCAGGTTTGGTGTTGGGCTTTGCTGGCCACTGAGAGACCTGAGACATGTCACTATACTCTCACTGAACCTCAGCTGCACTGTCAATGACACGGGGTGGGGGGGAGGGTGGGGTAGAAACTCTAGACCAGGTGAGGTTAAGGTGAGGAGATGAAGGCATTCTGTGCACTGAGGGGCGTTGTGGGTGGTGCAGTGGTACCTCAGCCTTTCCTCCTGGTTGCTGACCCCTCCAGGAAATTCTGATCCTCTGTCACCTCCCTGCCAGAGATGAAGGGAGGAACAGGGACAGCGGGGAAACAAATGGCCAATTAACTCCAGCCAGAGCTGCGGGTCAGGGCTGGACACACTGTCCGAAGGGTGCCCCCTGGTGTCCGTCACCCAGACGATCAGGCCTCGGTTGGCAGTGACACAGCGATGGGTTCCCCCTTCCCTGAGTTTCTAACCTTCTCGTTTCCTGCTGCAGTCCCGAACTGAAATGTAAAGTAGAACTTCATATGCTGAGCCAGTTCCGCTGGGCAGTCCTTCTACTTACCCTGTGTGCGAGGAGAGAACATGCACGGGAGTAAATGGGCAATTAATACCCACTGCTTGTTCTGAAGTGCAGGGAGCTTAGTTTCTATGTCCTGCTCCGGCAATCTTTGCCTGCCCCTAGGTCACGAAGATATTCTAGTTACTTTCTAGAAGCTTTTTTTTTTTTTTCACTTTCCGTGGTCTTTACTTTAAAAAACAACTAAAATTTGCTTAAAGAACAGAGAGATTGGTTGCTGTGGAGTGGAATTCAGTTTTGGGCAAAAATAGGTCAATACACCTAAGCTTTGGTTTCCTCAATGGGGAAATAACTGTGCCAGGATTGTTGTGACGTTAAATGAGATAACAAAGTGCTCAGAGCAGGGGAAGGCTTGCAGCAAGTGAATTCAGTGTAGGCCCATCACTGTTGTTGTTTTTAAAGCTGTAGCCGGGGCACAGGGGTGCAAGAGAAGTTAGCTCCAGGGACCCCAAACAGACCAGGTGCAGCCACTCGCCACTGACAAAATCCAAAGGCAGAGAAATGAGCGGTGGTGGAACAAGAAAGGAATTTATTTCAGTGAGGGCAACACTGGGAAGACAGCACACCAATATCTCAAGGACTGTCTCCAAAGTGCCGGGATTCCTTCCAGGTTTACATAAGGAAAATGTGGGGCAAAGGCGGGTGAGTCTGTGCAGGTGGGCAGTGAAGGGCAGATTGGTCATTGTCTTGGGGTCAATCATGGGTGGGCCTTGCTGGCTTGGGCTGGTCCTCCTGCTTCTTGAGGGGGTAGTTTCGGTTGCCTCAGGGGCTGCTTTGCCCTTGGGACCTTCCACCTGAGCCCAGAGAGAAGTTGGAAAGAAGAACCCAACTGGAAAGTTTGAGGCCATAATGGAGCCAGCTGCAGTCCTCTTTCATGGCTGTCCAGGATTGTATTTGACAGTGATGGGCATGGAGGTAGTTTCTGTTTTTCCATTCTTACAATCCATGCTGCACTGAATATGCTTGCAAACACAGGCATTTACGAGTATTTCTGCAGGACAGGTTGTATGTATTATTCTTTTGTAATGTTTGTTTATTTTTGAGACGGAGGGAGTGCGTGCAAGTGGGGGAGGGGCAGAGAGAGAGAGAGGAAGACGGCTCTTCCTGTCGGAAGCAGGCTCTGCACCGACAGCAGAGTCCGATGTGGGGTTCGAACTCATGAACCGTGAGATCATGACCTGAGCCAAAGCTGGACACTTAACGGATTGAGCCGCCCAGGCGTCCCTGTATGTATTTAAGATTTTTAAAAGTAAGCAATCTCCACATCCAATGCAGGGTTCAAATTTACAACCGTGAGATTAAGTGTCTCATGCTCTACCAACTGAGCCAGCCAGGCGCCCCTGGTTGTATCTATTCTTGATGATTCCATGTGCCTCCTTCAAATGTCCCCACCAACTGAGCCGGAGGAAAAGACCGTGAAGGTTCCCCCAGGTTCCCAGCCTGGCCTAGGGGAAGGGTGGGCCAGGAGCCGCAGCTGAGAGGCTGCTGGAGGAAGGCCAGGAGAAGACAGATCTCTAAGATTTGCCCTCTGAAGAGGGAGAGCGGCCAGGATGCAGGTGTGGAAGGGGAGCGTTTGCTACAAACGGTGAGAAAATAGCTTGTGGGAGCCTTTGTTCCTTCAGAAGAGTGATTGCCTTTGATGGGCTGTTAATAGGAGTCATTACGTGGTTATTAAGAAGGGAATGCAGTCAGCCCAGCTCTGAATAGCTAAATTCAGCGGTCTCCTGGTTTAACCGTTATCTTTCCCTCTGCAAATACGGAGTGCAGGCACCGTCCCTGGAGCCCCCTAAAATTAGGGGTTTTGACATTTTAGCTCAGCAGGATGGACGATGCTTGCGGGTGCCAGTGAACAGCTGGGGTAGCTAATGGGAGGGCCGAGGTGGAGAAAGAAATGGAAGTCAGAGCTGAGAAGGGAGGTGGGGGTGGGCATCAAGAGAGGCAGTGATGGAGAGACACAGGAAGAAAGAGGGCAGGGGAGAGAGCCAGAGAGAAGCAGGGACAGAGATAGGGAGCAAAAAGAGAGGAAGAGACGGGGAGGAAAAATTTCTAAGAGCCTAGATTCTGGTCCAGGGCCAAAGACATGAACATCACCTGCAAACAAATGCAGATTCCCAGGCCATCCAGCCCTGCTGATTTAATTTCTGCATTTAACAAGATCCTCTGGTGATCACTCATGCGTGTTCAAGTTTGAGAAGCCCTGGTTTGGAGCTTCACCAGGGTAAGGGACCCAAATTGGTCCACAGGCCTGGGGCTACGGGTGGCTATGCATGAGCCGAGGCTCCGTGCAGAGGCAAGCTGGCTTTGATCTTGAGAAGAGTGCTCAGGAGAGGAAGAAAAGCAGAAGAGGGGGTTGGAGAGGTCGGGGTTGGGGGTGACTTTGGGGCAGGGGGTCAGAGATGTTGCTAAGGTGACATTTGCAGAAAGAGCTGGATGGAGGAAAAGCCCATGCGACTCCTGTAGGCTGGGTTCTGTTCTGAGTTCTTCACTGTATTAGGTCATTTAACCCTCGCCCCTTGAGAGGGAGGGTCAGACCTCCTACCCCATCAGGTGTTCACAGCTCACGCTGAATTCAAAGCCAGGAGGAATTGGAGCAGTTCTGACCCCATTACCCACCCGGCACAAGCCCAAGTCACTGGCTAGGGAGAGCCATATCTGCTTCCTCCTGCTTCTCCCCCTCAATGTTTCCCAGCCATCACCTGTGTCACCAGGGGCTGTCTGATGTCCATTTCTGGAAACTCTGGAGTTCTTCCCAAAGCCAGAGACCCTTATACTTCACCTAAGAGAGTGGCTAAAAATGCATTTGGGTGGTGGTTGGCGGGGGGATGCCAATGAGGGACTGTGTGGGGACAGCTGTAGGCCTCCTGCACACCCCCCTTTCACGGGCCTTAGTCAGGATGGTGACCTGCTCAAGGTCCTGCAGCCAGAGCCCAAGCTGTCCAGGATGCTGGCCTGTCAGAGCCCAGAGAGAGCACGGCAGTCTTCTGCCTGGGGATTTGTGATGTGGGGTCACAGGAGTGGCTGAATGAGAGCAAAAGTGGGTGCGGCTGTGGACTCCGGACTGGGAGACCAGGATACTAGTCCAGCCAGTGGTACTGGGCAAGTCCCTTTACCCATCTGGGCCTCGCTTTCCTCATCTGTAAAATGGAGATAATAAAAATAGTACTAACCTGTAGGGTTGTTGACAGTATAAGTGTCATCAGTGGTCAGCAATAGTAACACATTTTGTCTGTATCGTTTTGCTCTTATTGTCGCCGTGACTTCCTCCATTTCTGGCTCCGCGGTTCAGCTGGGAGGAGCCTTTCCTGCCTGCAGACAGGAGTCAGGCTGCCCGAGGAGCGCCAGTGGTAAGGGGACACGTGGGTCACCCACAGGCCAGGGTGAGCCTGGGGGAGGGTTAGGGCTCCACCTCAGGCTGAGAAAGGAGTTCAGACAGGAGAACGAGGTCTGTCTCTGGGGAGGCAGTGCCTGCCGCGCCAGAACCTGAGGAGTTTGCAGCCACCTGCAGGGACAGGAGCAGGTCTCCGTGTTCCAGGAGCAGCCACCTGGCCAGTGTTCCCATCAGCTGCCCCAGGGTGTTTGCAAATAGATGGCAGGTGTTGGGGTGTTTCATGAATTGTCTTGTCAAGCCCCAAAGGGCTCTCCCTTCACACCTTCCATCCGGGGCCACGTCAATGTGTGTAGACAGGAGCCAGCACTGACCAGGGGCTCAGTCCAAAAACAGTTTTAAATACATTCAGGGTGTCGTCTCAGACCTACGGTGGACCTGGGGATGGTCAGAGCCTCTGCCCCTTGTCAGCATTTTCTCGTTTTCTTGGGCCTCCTGGGTCCAGCTGGCTCGGGCAAAGTCCAGACTGCTTGGTGCATTGCCCACGGCCCTCCAGGTGCTCAAGACCTCCATGCCCTGGCCCGAGGGCCCTCCCTTCCCTCACCTCACCTCAGCAGCTGGAGACCAGGGCATGCCTTGCTCTGTCTGCACACATTTGAGTCAGCTGATCTCCCTGCCCAGCCAGCCATGCCCACCCCCTTTCCCTCCTGACTCCTACAGTGAGTCCGCAGTGGGGCCCATGACTCTCAGGGAAATTGTCCCACCCCCTCCCTGACTTAGCAGGCACTTTCCACCTGCTTACCGACCTCCTCCTCCAGGCTTGTTCAGCATCTCGTTTCCAGACCATCCACTGACTCAGTGAGTGAAGGAATGCCCCTCCTTCTCCCAAAAGAGTTCCCTAGGTTTGCTTTCTAGAATGAAGGCTTTCTCGTTACAGTCTCTGCCCCTGCTTTCCACCAAAATGTCAAGGAGTTCCCACTTTTCCAGACAGATAGGGAGGAGAAAGGAAACTAAATTTATCTGGTGTTTGTTTTGCATGAATAGCATGGAGCCAGGCTTTATCAGACCAAGTGTATCTAAATGAGAAAGATATGGCTGAAATGCTATTTTTCTCCTCTTGTCCTTTTCCTTTTTCTCCTCCTCCTCCTCCTACCGGGGCTGCTCCACTCCAGACCATGTGAATCATCAGAATCTCAGGGGGATGGGACCAAGCTTGACTGCTTTTTCCTTTTCCCCTTCCTTCCTTTCTTCCTTTCTTCCTTTCTTCCTTTCTTTCATGTCCCAGGTAATTCTAATGTGTAGCCTGGGCTAAGAACTGCTTCAGGGTAATTGTTGTCATTATGACCAGAAATCCCAGAGGCCATAGATGTGGAAGGGGAGCTGCTGTGATAACACTGGGGTGTGGCTTGTCTCTCTTTCCTTGTTCCTATTGTCCTTTACATTGGTTCCTATTTCAAGCCCTAACCTCAGAGTCACAAGATGGCTGCAGCAGCTCCAGGCTTCACATCCTCTTACCTTCAAGCCCTGTGGGAAGAATGTCCAGCTGATGACTGCATCTCATTGGTGCTTGCTCTCCGTATCTCCCACTGGCTTGGTTCTGCTTGTTTTCATTTCTATGTGTAAGCTTTCTCCAGCAGGTGGATGGGTGCAGTTTCAATTTAGGGTGGGTGGGCAGTTATAATGGGAGAGGTGTGAGGTGCTGTGGGAGCAGAGTGAGGTTGTTGGCTGAGAGAGGTTTGGAAACAGCTAAGAGGAGGCCTGGAGGAAAGAGTGTTCCCAGCAGAGGAACCAGGGTGTACAAAAGCCAGAGGAGAACCTGGGAGGATTCAGAGCCACTTAGATTCTGTGGTCAGCCTGATGGGGAGGTGTGATATTGTAGTTAATAATAAGAAATCTGTCCTTGGTCTTTATCCTATTCATTGCACCTTCTAAAAACCCTTGGAATTTCCTAAGTGGTAAGAGGATAAAGGTGTCTTTTGTTATTTATAACAAGCCCCTTTCAACCACACCTGAGTTTATGTTACTGAGGGGCCTTTTGGAAAGCCCCTACAGCTGGGGGCTGGTTGCCAGGAGATTAGAGGTTTGGAACTTCCCCACCCCACCTTAGGGGAGGAGAGAGAGGCTGGAGATTGAATGGGTCACCAATGGCCAGTGATTTAGTCAATCTTGCCTGTCTGATGAAGCCTCCATAAAAAGTCTTCATCAAGAAGGAGGGTGCTTTCAGAACTTTCAGATTAGTGAACAAAAACACATCCATGTGCTAAAATGGGGGCTCCATCCGGACAGAGGCTTCTATGCTGGGGACAGACCTTGCCATATGTATCTCTTTATCTGGCTGTTCATTTGTATCCTTCAGTATACTTTGTGACAAACCGGTTATCTAGGAAGTAAACGGGTTTCCTGGGTTCTGAGTCACTCTAGTTGGGAACTTGTAATTTATAGCCTATAGGTCAGAAGAACAGGTAACAACTTTTGGATTTAGGATGGGGTCTGAAGCATGGTGGGCTGTTTTGTGGGGTTGAACTTGTGTCAGAGAATTGCTTGGAGGTATGGGTACCACCCCCACAGGGCCCCCCCCCCCCATATTTAGTGATCAGAAGTGTTAGAAGTATTGAGTTGAGAATAGACTGAACACAGGTGTGTTTCCTATCCTGGAGGCAACGTACACACAGCTTAACAAGGTATATGGTTAAAAATTAAAAATTAAATAGTGCCCTCTGAGGCTTATAATGTAAAAACAGCAAAACCCTATCCCTGCCCCCCATCTTGCTGCTCAGTGGTAGTTTTTTCGGCTTTTCTAGAGCTGTCTTCTGGTTTCAGCATCTGTATTCTAGTGTTTATGCTGCACTTTCTTGATGTTTCTATTTTAGACACTGATGACTTCCTCCTCTGGAAGATGGAGATTTAACCTATTTCAACCTCCTCTGTCCCCAGCCCCCAGATGTCCATGCCTTAATCTCCCAAACCTGTGAATGTGTTACCTTATATGGCAAAAGAGATTTTTGCCCGTGTGATTCAGGTTAAGAACCTTAACATGGGGAGATTATCCTGGGGTATCTGGGTGGGCTCAACCTAATCACCTGAGTCCTTAAAATTGAAAGGCAGCAGAGCGGGTCACAAATACCACAAAGGAAGGAAAGGCCAGAGAGTCAAAGCCTCTGTTGCTGGCTTTGAAGATACAGGAAGGGGGCCCAGATTCAGGGACCTGTGGTCAGCCTCCAGAAGCCAGAACAGACCTCAGCTGACAGCCAGCAAGGAAATGGGGACTTAAGCCCTACCCATGGCAAAGAACTGAATTCCACCAACAACCTGAATGAAACAGGAAATGGATTCTCTCCTAGAGCCTCCAGAAAGGATGCAGCCCTGTGCACGTTGATTTTATCCTAGTAAGACCTATTTCAGACTTTTGACATCCAGAATGGTAAGAAAATAAGTGGGTAGTTTTTAAATGACTTTATTGGCTTAAACTACTAATTTGTTACAACAGCAATAAAAAACTAAAAGACGTTCCACCCTAACACGCATACTTAACTTCCTCTACCCCCTCTTCTGAACGCATTTATAAATTTATATGAGATTACAGTGTTTTCATTTATAAGGTTAAATATTGTTCCCATGTAATGAACCGTGGTTATTTGTTTCTTCTACATTTTATTTACTTGGAATTAATAATTGCCTTTTTTTGATTTACTTTTTTGTGTACTTATGAATTCATCCCTAAATATTTGGTCATGGTTTATTCATCACGTGCTTAGTTGCAAAAATAATGCACTCTAGCTAGAAGAGGAGATCGTTACAGGATGTTGACCAGCTGCAGGGTTTCCATCCAGGTTGAGGGAGAGTTGGGTTTGGAGACCTCACGGCCAGGGTCCGTTATCAGACCGCAGGGGCTGGATGTCAGGAATGCCTATCTTTCCCTGCTCTTGTTCCTGAAAATTAGGTCCCTCCCCCCACCCCCAATCTTCCCCCAGTGATTTTCACTGACACCTGCTTCTTTGATTTCTCTTGAAATGAAATCTCACGTGGATCCCCAGTTGGTGGGGCTAAGATCATGTGTTCACACCTAGCTACAAGGGAGCTTGGGAAAGCTCCCCTCTCCTCTGGGTCAGTTGCTGTCCAGATCTGCTTGACAGCAGTCATTCTGGGAGCTTCCTTCACATCTTTCTAGGTATTTTCCTTTTTTTCCTCTCTGCTGGACTCCTTGCTTCCTGGGTTCCATGTCTTCCTCTTCCTCATTTTGGTGGAACATCTCCAGTAACAAGAGGGAGAACATTCTTGATTCTTGCAAGTCTGGGAATGTCTATTCTGTTAGTGAATTGACAGAAACAAAGTTCTAGATTGAAGATAACTTTTCAGAGTTTTGAGTTCCGTTGTCTTCTAGCCTCTAATGGAGAGAAATTCCGTACCATTATAATTTTTGATCTTCTGCATGTAGACATTTTTCCTCTTTCTCTCTGGAAGCCTGTGGAATCTTCTCCCTGTGTGAAATTTAAATTTCACCTTGCCTTTAATGTAGATTTGTTTTCTCCATTATGCTGGTACTTAGTAAGCCTTTTTAATCTGGAAGCTCAGGGCATTCATCTTGGATTATCTTTATTTTTTAAAAAATGTTTATTTCTTTAGAGAGAGAGTGAGGGTGAGTGTGAGCAGGGGTGGGCAGAGAAAGAGAATCCTAAGCGGACTCCTCAGTGTTAGCACAGAGCCTGACTTTGGGACTCGATACCATGAGTCATTAGATCATGACCTGAGCTGAAATCAAGAGTGGTATGCTCAACCACCTGAGCCACCCAGGAGCCCTTGAATTTTTTTTTTTTTCCTCTCTTCTCTCTTTCTGGGATACCTATGATTTTGATGCTGAATCTCTTGAAGTTTTCCTCTACCTTTCTATTTTTATTTCTTCTATCTCTCTGCTTTTGGGGAGGTTTTTTTCATCTTCAACTTCCAAACCTTTGAGATTTTTATTTCTACTGTCCTAAGATTATGGTTCTAAGTATTCTTTTAAAAATGATAGTGTCCTGTTCAGATTTCATGGATTTAATGTTTTGGCTAACTCTTTGAGCATCTAAGCCCTGAGAAATTAATGATTCTCTCCTTCCCCCAAAAGATTTTCTCTTCTTTTTCCCCCACTCCAGGGTAACCTTTTAATTTTTTATTTTTTTAAAGTAGATTATTTTAATTTTTTAAAAATTGTTTAATTTACATCCAAGATAGTTAGCAGTGATTTCAGGAGTGGATTCCTTAATGCCCCTTGCCCATTTAGCCCATCCCCCCTCCCACAACCCCTCTGGCAACCCTCTGTTCTCTATATTTAAGAGTCTTTTATGTTTTATCCCCTTCCCTGTTTTTATATTATTTTTGCTTCCCTTCCCTTATGTTCATCTGTTTTGTATCTTAAATTCCTTATATAAGTGAAGTCATATGATATTTGTTTTTCTCTGACTAATTTCACTTAGTATAATACCCTCCAGTTCCATCCACATAGTTGCAAATGGCAAGATTTTCTCTTCTGCATAGTTTGTTTCCTCCTAATTGTTTTATATACAATTGACCCTTGAGCAATTAGGGGTTAGGGTTCCAACACTGTACAGTTGAAAATCCGCGTGTAACTTTTAACTCCTCCAAAACTGACCTAATAGCCTGTCGACCAGAAGCCTTCCCAGTAACAGGTGATTAACACAGCCTTTGTATATGTATTATATACTGTATTCTTACAAAAAGTAAGGTAAAGAAAATGTTCTTAATTACAAGAGAAACTACATCTACGGTAGTATATTAAAAAAAAAAATCTGCAGGGGTACCTGGGTGGCTCAGTCAGTTAAGCATCTGACTTTGGCTCAGGTCATGATCTCACGGTTCGTGGGTTCCTTCCTGCATCAGGCTCTGTGCTGACAGCTCGGAGCCTGGAGCCTGCTTCCGATTCTGTTTCTCCCTCTCTCTCTCTGCCCCTCCCCGGCTTCACTCTGTCTGTCTGTCTCTCTCTCTTTCTCTCTCTCTCAAAAATAAATGTTAAAAAACAATTAAAAATCTGCATGTTAGTGGATGCACAGAATTCAAACCCATGTATGTTTTTTTTTTTTTTTCAACGTTTATTTATTTTTGGGACAGAGAGAGACAGAGCATGAATGGGGGAGGGGCAGAGAGAGAGGGAGACACAGAATCGGAAACAGGCTCCAGGCTCTGAGCCATCAGCCCAGAGCCTGACGCGGGGCTCGAACTCATGGACCGCGAGATCGTGACCTGGCTGAAGTCGGACGCTTAACCGACTGCGCCACCCAGGCGCCCCAAAACCCATGTATGTTTAAAGGTCCACTGTACTTGATTGTTTTGGTCTGTCTTGTTAGAGATTTTCCTCAGCTATCTGGTGACCCTGGTCTGACCAGTCATATTACTTAAAGGTAGACATTAGTAAGTGGGTTAGCTACTATGATTACACGAGTGGGCTTGTCCACCACAAGCTTCACTGAAAGGCTGTGTTTTTCAACTTCTGCCCGTGGCAATCACCTGGGGAGTTTTTACAACTGTGATGCCTGACCCCTCCCTGACTAATTAAATCAGAATCTCTGGACCAGGGAGGTCTAATTGCAGGTGAAGTGGAGAATCCTGCTGCAGGGTGATCCAGTTCAGCTGTCTCGGAATGGCAATAGTAGCAGAAACTACGTAGATTCCCTGCCCCGCTAATCCTGTGTGTCAGATGCAGTATACTGTTTCCCCTGCTCTGAAATAGAAACTACAGGCAATAAGAGAGTCGGTGTAGGAAATTGTGTTTTCTCTGGCAGAAGTTAATTCTAAATTAAGTATTCCCGTAAGAGAAGGCACACCTTTTTACCCATCTATCATTTGTCCTTGGAGGACACAAAACAAGTATGTCAGCACCCAGGGCTCTTTTCCGTTGAGAATTCCACCCACGAAGAATTTTCCAGTCTTCTGCATTTTTGTTAGCCTTCTGAGAACTGAGCGGAGGAAGAAGACTGCGGTTCTCCATATGCAATATATAAGCTTTGATTTAATTTTCTGGTTTGGTACAGGCCCTCCCTCCCCCTGCTTCCTTGATATCCCCCAGCATAGTGGTCCTGTTTACGGTCCCCGGTGACTCAATCTCCAGTCTTCTCTGGGGGCAGAAGGGACGTTTGCCCAATTGCACGAGTGGGAGAAGTAATCAGGGTCTAACTGCTGGGTGGGCAGGCTTTCAGCTGAACTTCCGGGTTACAGCCCCCCCCCCCCTCACCCCTTCTGCCAGGGGCATAAATAAATTTGAGACTGCTTTCTCTATTCTACTCTTGTCAGTTACAATTTATCCGTCTGCTTTCCAGGTTCCAACATGCTGTTTCTGCTGTTTCTCCTTCTGTTTGTCCTTGTGCGTTGGTTCCTTTAAAGAATCCCTTTACTAATGTTTTAATGGGATTCGGGGAGGAATCCCAGGTGAATGTGCTCAATCTATTGTCTTTCATCAGACGTTTTCACCATTGCCATAGTAAGAATGTATTGTATTGCTTTGTGTGGACATGTGAGTTATCTTAACTTTAGGGAATGGCTACTTTAACAGTTCACGTGTAATTTATTTTCTGTGAGGCATCGAATTGAGCACAAACAAAATGGCCTTTTGGAACTTTCCAGGGTGATGATGGGGCGGTGTGTGTGGAAAGGCTCTGTGTTGAAAATTTTTTTTGAGAAAAACTTTTTTTTTTTTGAGACAATTTGGGTCCCATTTTGCACAGAAATATCATGGAATATATCACAAATGCTGCTGAGTGGCATACTTCTGGCTTCATGTGGGTTTCCATTCACAATGGCTGCTGGAATGCGTTCTAGAAGATTTTCCCAGAGAGCTAGAGTGGTACATTTAATTTTGTTCAGACACCAACATTTCTCCCTTTGTTGCCCACCAACAGGATTTGCAACGTTGAGCTATGCACTGTGGACTGAGAAATGTATTTGAAATAAAAACTCAGAGTTCCTGGGTATTGGATTTCCAGGGAGGCGTCTTGAAATAGTAGGGATCCACGTGGTTCTATTTTTGACTGAGTAGTTCAGGCAGGCGTTGGAGGGATGAGGGGTCCATGGGAGAGATTGTTGTGTCCCCAGGGCTCCTTCTGCCAGTTGGGGAGGAGGCGGGCACAGCTGTGGCCAGGTTGAGCACCAGGTTACTTGGGGGAAGACCCCAGGCAGCAGGTGGGGAAGGAGGTGTCTAGAATGCCAGACTCTTGGCTCCACGCATGTTGCCAACTCTGGTGAACTTTTGATGAATTATTTCAGTGTCTTATCCAGAGCAGGTGTGGAGGAGTAGGAAAAGGCCATATTATAAGGCAGGAACCCAGATCTTGCTCGTTAGAGAGCCCCCGGCCCCCCACCCCCAACTAACCCTATAGAGGTTTGCAGACTTTATACAGTGCCAGGGAGCAAAAATTACAGGCTTTGTGGGCTGTGCAGTCTCTGTTGGACACACATGTTTGTTTGTTACAACCTTTTAAAAGCATAAAAGTGCACTTAGCTTGCTGGCATACAAGGAGGCTAAGGGCAGGATTTGGTTGGAAGGTTGTACTTTGCCAAACCCCACGTCCTATCGTTCTGTTTCCCTCATAAAACCTCCCACAATCTGAATTATTTTATTTTCTGTTTCCTCTGTGAACTTTGCAAGGGCAAGAGCCTTGGCTGCTCTATGTCCTGCTCTGTCCTTAAGGTGTAGGGCAGTGCCTGGCACAGAGGGGGCACTCCAATATGGGCCGAATGATTGAATGTGTTATTAGTTCTAATTTCATCTCTGGTAACTCATCTGTGAAACAAGGGACATGACCTGGGTGGTCTCCGAGTGACCTTCCAGAGCTTAAGCTCTGAGATTCTAGTTCGAGGAGCGGCGTGAGACTCAGGCTCGTATCACAGCTGTGTGTGGATTCTCCAGAGATCCCAGCCTGCATCTGAGTGCAGTGTGGGGGTGAAGCCCTGGGGGTGGGGAGGGGCCTGGCTCTGCCTCTCACCTGCATCCTTCTGTAGAGTCAGACCCATCCTGCCTGAGCTCAAAGAGAGAGTTTTCTTTAAAAACAAATCAGACCAGGGGCGTCTGTGTGGCTCAGTCAGTTTAGCGTCTGGCTCTTGATTTCGGCCCAGGTCATGATTTCATGGTTTGTGAGTTCTAGTCTCATTTGGAGCTTTGCATTGACAGTTGCAGAACCTGCTTGGGATTCTCTCTCTCTCCTGCTCTCTTCCTCTCCCCTGTTCACACTCTCAAATTAATTAAAACTTAAAAATAAACAACAAATAAAAACAAATCAGATCCTATCGATCCTCTATTGATAGTTTGGGGCTTCAGTTCCTGTCCAAACAGGTATGATGGTCAAATTGTTGAACAGCTGGTATGAGCACAGGTACCCATCAGGACAGGTGCTGGCCACAAACAGCTGGAACTGCTGGGGGTGATGCCTACAGCTGTTCTCTCTGCCTACTTCTCCAAGCGTTCCCCGGGCTGTTCACCTGGGCATGAGCATTCCATGCCTCCCTCCTTTGTTCCTGCTGTTTCTTCCACCTGGGATGGCCTCCCCCAAGCTGCTTTTCTCTTGCCTAGTAAACTCCTATGCATCCTTTAAGAACCAACTTGGCCATCGGTGTCTCTGCCCCCCGGGCACCCTTAATTGTTCCCTTCCCTGCCTTCCCGTAGTACTTTTAACTTCTCTGGGTCATCCCACTCTATGGTATTATTGTCATTGCCTTAGGTTTGTCTCCCCTCTGGACTCGATCCTCAATGCCTGGCTCCTAAAAACCTTAATGAATGTTCACAGAAAGGGATTTAAATCGAAGAATGAGACTCACACGGCAGATTTCAGGGACCACGAGTCTGGCATCAATATGACATTTCCTCTCCTGGGTTTGATACTTGGCATCATCACAGCTGTAAGTGGGCATTTGTGTGAGGTTCTTGCATGTTGAGAGAATTGGATGGCAGCCCTGGGCAGCTGGGCCTGCAAGAACTGGCACCTGTACTAATGGTGCCCCAGGGCACTGGGACCACCTGCGGGGGGTGGGCAGGAGGGGCCACAACCCGGGAGTTATCTCACTTGTGGGGCCCTGCTTTGCCTCCCTTTTTCCCTGGAGGGGTCACTGTGTTGCCTTTGAGATCCCTTCCAGAAGTAAAGTGTGATTCCACGGAAGAAGTGTTGGCTTATCAAATCGGATTCTTTATCTGCTGATCAAATACTACCCAGTCTTTAAACACCTCCTCTGGGATGTCTCTCGGGCATCAAAGTGGCATCCTCCTGCAGGACCTCTGTGCTCCTCAGCACATGTGCACGTGACACCATTGTAATTCTGGAACCCCAAGGCTGTCTGTTAGAACCCCCACCCCGCCAAGTGCCAGGCACCGTGCCAAGAGTACAACTGACATTTCTTACTGCTCAGCCTTTCCAACACTTGTGCCCATTTCTCAGGCTCAGAGAGGCGGAGGGAATGGCTGAGGGTGTGCGCTCCAGCCCCTCCCTGAAGTCACCTACAGACCGTCCCTGCACACTGGCGACTTCCTGCGTCTCTTTCCGAGGCTGCTCTCTGGCTGGGGTGTGTGCTGGCCTGTGTGCACAGTTAGTATGAAGTGCTGGGGAACTGACACCGTGGAGCCTTCCCCAGATCTCCAACCACTTGGGGGGGGGGGAGGGGGATGGTAGATGAATGCCTGGCTTCTGCGCTCTCAGTGGGACAGCTCTGGGAGCTCCCTGTGGGTTGAGCCCCCGCAGTCAGCACTTCCTGACGTACCTCTTGTTGGCCTTCCTCCCTTCCCTGCCCTACCTCCCTGCTTCAGGAGCCATGTCCCAGACAAACTACCTGTACCCACACCCTTCGTCATGGTCTGCTTTTGGGGACCCCCACAAAGTGCTAAGTAGTAAAACCAAGATTTGGCCAGCTCAGGCTGACTCTGAATCCCCTCCTCATATTGGTGGTTTTGGGTCTGTGGAAACTTGAAGGTCAAGACCAGAATCTAGGTCTGGTTTGTTTATGGCCCAGATGTGGGATTTCACTGTGGCCTGGATAGCCTTTCAACAGACATTTGCCCACTAGATGTATTTCCTTCCACTCCAGACCTCGAGGAGAGCCCTGCCTCTTGCCTGGGGGCAGGTTGTTGGCTGTAGGATGTTGGGGAGGCAAATTCGGGAGGTGCCACCCCTCTGGTCACTCATGCTTCTTTCTCTTTCCCGAGCTTGTCCCGGCCCCACCTGGCATCCTAGCTACTACTTTCAGGCTCTGTGAACTTGACAGGAAAAAGGAGGTTTTCTCCTAAAGGTGTGACCAGCGAAACTGGATAACTGTCTGCAGGCACCGTGCGGATGTGAATGGTGTGCATACTCTGGTCACTACCCTGGAGGTCCAAAATTGGCTCGGGAAACTGGATAAGCCTCCAAAGAACAATCGCGTCTATAGCAGCTCAAGAGAGGAGACTAGAGTAGTCCAGGGAGAATTTCTGGAGAGGGTAGAAAGGTCACTTAGGCCTTGGCAGGGAGTAGAGGGGGCCCCCAATGGGGTCCCCGAGGTCCCTGCACTTAGGGACTACTCACAGAGAGGAGTATGGGGAAGAAAGAAATCCCCCTGGGATGGGGTGCTCACCACTCCTGGCTAGAAGGTCAAGGCCAGCTAGTGGTAGCAGAGCCTGGAGTGGAGCAGCCCACCTCATCTGGAGCTGTTGGCCTGAGGGTGGGGGGGTTGTGCACTGCTCTTCTGTAGCTGAGGACTCCATTCTCTGACTACCCGTCCTGCCACCCTCTGGCTCTTGCTGGGACCTCCACGCGATGGGCCCAGCTGGAAGTCGAGGCATGCAGGGCAGGACGGGGGAGGCCGGGAAGACATCCACCTAGTAGGGCTTCCGTGGATCCTTGCCCATAGTTGCATCTGAGTAGTGTCTAGTACACAGAGGCCTGTTTTCACAATCCTACTGCTCCTGTTCAATCAGAAAATGCACCAGTCCCAGAACTCCGTGTGTGGCTTTCTTTCCGACTGGATGCCTCCCTTTCTCTAAATGTAAAACATTTGAACAGTCCCGCATTTGGAGTGATTGCTCCTTCTGTTCCTTTGCTTGTACCTCCCTGACCTTGAAAGAGCCATTTTCCAGGACTGTCGCTAATGGACCTTCACATGATGACGATAAAATATCCTGGCGCTCGGAGAAAAGAGAGGAGAAGCCCTCTTGAGTGATTCTTCACATTATCCAATGTCTTATGAAATGGCCCAGGTGACGGATTCCCTCAGCCGTACTCCTGTGGCACCTTGGCCCCATTTGTTTGGCCCTCACCTGATGCTGGGAATGATGCTGTTTTAAAATAGCCTTTTTGCAAAACCCACCTCAAGTAATGTCATGGCCAACGGCTGACCCCCGGGGAGGCTTCACCAACCCACTGTGTGGGGAGGATGCTGTGAGTAGATGCATTGGAAATGTTCAGTGAGTTTTCTGAGACCTGAAAGATGCCTTTAACTAGGAAGCTGGATCTTTGAGCTCCTGTGCTTGTCATTTCCCTTCACTTCCAGCATGTAGCCAATCTTGGAGCTTGCTGCCTGTCCAGAAGTCCTGATGTTCAGATCCCCAGCTGTACCTGCTTACTCCCTCCTGGTTAGAGGGTAGAAATGAATCCTTGCAGGACCAGCCTCTCAAACCTGGACTGGGAATGAGTGACTGCTTGGTTGGAGGCCTTGGCTGTTGTCTAAGCACCGTCTAGCAGCTGCAGGAGGATTCCTTGGGGTGAGCCACTGTGGGGCGCCAGTGAGGCTTTGAACCGCCTCTGAGCCACGTCTCCAGAGGGTGTGAGTGCAGGATGCAGCGTTCTTGTGGGGTTTGAGATCCACGCTTAGGTAGAAGGACAGGCTGTGATGGCAAGAGCCTCATCCCAGGGCTGCAGCGTTCCCCATCCGCTGATAGAAGACCTTGGTTCTCTCCAGCTTTGGCCTCTAACTTCCTGGGGACCCTAGACAAGTATCCTTTGTCCTTCATGTTTCTCATTAGCAAAGTGAGGTCCCCACTGGACCTGACAGCACAGATGGGCTGTCACCAGGGTCCCTTTGCTCGTGACCCAGCCCCAGACCAGTAACCGTGGCTCAGAGTACCAGAGGATGCCTCTACCATGAGCCCAGTACTCCTGCAGTGTGGTTTTGATGAGCTCCTCACTCACTGGGCAGGGACCCAAGGAGGAACTTTGACCTTGCTTAAGGTCCACTCATTGGAAGGGTGGGGACCGAGGTCAGCACTTCTGACAGTAAACCTCACACTTCTTCTTTAGACTCCTGCCTGAGCTCACCCCCTTCTGGGGGACCAAAGTGTACATTCTCACCCACGTACTGGGTGCTGTAACCCATCACAAATGTAGTGGCTTAAAACCACATAGATTTACTTTCTTGTGGTTTTGTGGGTCAGTGTTTGGCACAAGTGTCACTGGGCTAAAATCAAAGTGTGGGCACTGCTGTGTTCCTTCTGGAGGCTCTGGGGATGATCTGTTTCCTGGTCCAGCTTCTAAAGGGCGCCTGCGTTCTTTGATTTGTGGCCCTTTCCTCCATCTTTGAGGCCAGTGGGTTGAGTCTCTTACACTTCATACCTCTCCTTCCTTCCTCTCTTCTCTGACTCACTCTGCCCTCTCCCACCTTTTTTTTTTTTTTAAGTTTATTTATTTATTTTGAGAGAGAGAATTCTGTGCAGACAGCACAGAGCCTGCTGTGGGGCTCGATCCCGTGAACCAGGAGATCATGACCTGAGCCAAAATCAGGAGTCAGATACTCCACCGACTGAACCACCCAAACCACCCAGGTGCCCCTGCCACCTCTTGTTTTAAGGAATCACGTGACTAGATTGGGCCCTTCCAGGTAATCCAGGACGGTCTCACCGTCTGCAGATCCTTAACCTTATTCACATTTGTAAGTCCTGTGGCCAAGTAAGGTCATCACAGATTCCAGGGGATTAGGGTATGGACATTTTGGGGGGGGGGCATTATTTTGGTGTCTCCATCAAGGTGCCGGAGAGGAGCCCTCCATGATGGTACCAGGCTAAGGCGGCTGGTGTGTGTACCCTTATGGCCCTGGGCGTACCCTGTCACACATATCACTATGCCATGTGGCGTGGCAGTGCTCATGGGTGGGAACGCGTGGCAGGGACCTTGCCTTCTCTCTGCGTCCTGTGTGTCTGGGGGTGGTGAGTGGGTATATACGGTGGCCTCAGGAGCCCCTTCATAAGCTGTTGAACAGTACAGAGAGCTTCTCCAGGGCCCCCAGCTGCAGACAGGGCTGCCCTCATGCACTTCCGCTGATCCTTTTCTTTGGTCCTTGGACAGTCTTGGTGGCAAGGCAAAACGTGGGTCATAATCCCCATTTTACAGGTGAGAAAATAGGCTCTGAGAGGTTGTGTGGCGGCCAGGACTCTCTGGGGAGGTGGCAGAACAAAATTCCAACTTGGGCCTCTTACCTGCTGTCCTCCTGTCCTCCGTGTTGCTCAGTTACCCTTTACTCCTCGGACTGCCTGCTGTGGGTTGAATTGGGGCCCCCACAGATTTAGACGTTCTAATCACCAGTGCCTCAGAATAGGACCCCAGACCTCAGAGGTGAAGGCTAACTGAGCGGGCCCCTTCTGGGCCTCCAGCCA
Source organism: Lynx canadensis (assembly GCF_007474595.2). Taxonomy (NCBI): domain Eukaryota; kingdom Metazoa; phylum Chordata; class Mammalia; order Carnivora; family Felidae; genus Lynx; species Lynx canadensis. The sequence continues at coordinate 12,341,291 of NC_044313.2, forward strand.
CATTTCCCATCCTTCCCTCCACGTGCACCCGCCACACTGGCTTTCCGTATATTCATTTCTTAACAGCTTTACTGGGCCATTATAATGGACACAGAGTAAGCTAGATGTTGTGCAATTTGATGAGTTTTGACATATGTATACACTGATGCAGCTGTCACCACCATCAAGATAATGAACAGGTCAGTCACCCTTGGTAATCTCTCTCCCTGCCCCACCTCCCAGCCCAGGCAACCACTGCCACTATAGATTACCTCTTCGTAGAATTTTATATAATTGGAATCTTCCAGTGAGTATTCCTGTTTTGTACACTGGTCTTTTTCCAGGTTCTTGCAACTCCGGCTGCCTTCCTGCCATGGAGTCTGACCTTGCTCTTTCTCTGCTCCTCCTCACTTCCCTTTAAGCATCACTCAGCTCTCACTGGTTCCTCAGAGAAACCTTCCTGGACCTCTCTCCCCCGAGACCCAAAGGTCCCTGATTTAACATACTGTGCTGGCCCTGCATCCTCCCTGGACAGTTTCCACAGGTGCATTTTACATCCTCTTTGTGGTTAATGCTGTCTCGCCCACGATCTCCACCAGCAGCAGGCCCGTGATGGACTCTGCTGTCTGTTAGCCCTGGCACCTGGAGAATGGTGGCACACTGGAGATGCTGGCTGGACAAATGCATACTCACAATGGGAGTGTCCAAAGCATGGGGCTCAAGAGCTGGGTCTGTGTGGTCAGCCTGCCCGATGGTCTTAGGCAAGATCATCCAGCCTTCTTTATGCCTTTGATTTCCCATCTTTAAAATGGGCACAGTAGCAATACTCACCTCACTATGTAAAGTCTAAGGAAGCTGATGCATGGAAGGAATTTCAGAAAGCACTTGACACATAGTTCGTGTTCAGTTAATGATGGTCATTTTGGGAGCTGTAAAGGAATATGAGATTGTCCTGTGGCTCAAAGCTGAATTTCTCATCTTCCAAATGATGGGTGTGCAAGGCTGTTTTTTTTTTTTTTTCCTTCTTGCTAACAGGCCCATAGTTACAAGCCTCTTGTTGGATCAGTAATGCGAGAGAACTAACTGAGCCAGGATAAATCACTGTGCGAGCCTGGTTCCGTTCCAGGGTTGGGATTTCATTAGCTGTTGGCAGTGCTGTACTCTCCTCAAGTCCTCTTCCTGGGGACTCAGGCTGGGTTTATTCGGTGCATATGTTTATGCAGTGGGCCCTGAATAATGGCCCTGCGGGGTGTGTTGGAAAGTGTAACCAACAGGTGGGCAGGCAAGAGGTAACTGTGGCTGTGGAGGGCAGATTTCCCACCAAGTTACGTTGATAAAGCCCCACAGGCTTCTCCAGCCAGTCCCCATGGGTTGTGCTCTGGCCGGTTTAGAGTGACAACAGGTTGGGACCAATAGGATTTTGAGTGTGATAGTCTGTCCAGACTGATGAGGCCATCCCCAACTGAAGGAGCCCTGAAGACCAGGGCAGGGGACACTGAGCTCTGTAATGAGGAGAGATGCTGGTCCAGGGCTGTGTGGGGTCTGGGTTCAGGGCACCACTCTGGACATTGAACTTCACGTGAATGGTACTCCCCGGAGTTGTGCAGTGTGCAACCTGTGTGGCTGTATGTGGTTGCTCTGTCCAAGGTACTGGATTGCAGATTAATATTTCAAGGCAAGCACTCAGACCCACGGGAACACTGAGGAAAGCAGTAAGGAGTGGAAGAAAAAGCCGGCAATCTGTGGGCAGAGAAGATGGCATAGAGCCAGTTTTTCCACTAAATCTTAAGATGTCAGGCAAAGCCCTTGGAGCCTCTGCTGTTTCATCTGTAACACAGGGATCATCTGTCATGCCCCACTCACCACACAGGGTTATTGGGAGGATTACAGGAGCTGGGGCATAGAGAATCTTTGTAAGCTGCTGAATAGGATGGGCAAGTATTGCTTAGTTTTTTTTGTACTCTGGTCCAAGCGTGAGCTACGGGCCCTCCAAGTTACAATTGTCCCCAAGAGAGGCACCAGAGCAGTTACTGCCTTGAAGTGAGATTTTGGTTTTCTGGGAGAGAGCCAGGGCCCTACACTGGTGAGTATTGGGAGGCAGGAGAGGACACCAGAGGAGACGTCTCCTCCTACCCAGCCTCCTGTTCCTGGAGATTGTGCAGCTGAAGGTGGCCAGGAGCTTGTTAGCAGGAGTCCCACCTGGCAGGTGTTTCCTGAGGCCCAGGCAGTGCTCTGCTCTTTGTCCCCACACGGCATCAATGCACACCGGCAGGAGGCCACAGTCCTGACGTGCCAGGAGCAGGTTTCTTCCGGTCTCTTGCTGTATCGAGCCTTGCGGGCTCTGAAGCTAGCCACAGTGTGGTACGACTCTCCTATGGTTCTGTGGCCTTGGAAGAACTGGTCGACCTCCCTGGGCCTCAGTTTCTCCACCTATAAGATGGGGATAGCAATAGCACTACCCTCTCGGGGTCCTCTGTGAGGATTCAGTGAGCTCGGTGCTGAGGTGCTCTGTACGGGCTTGGCAAGAAACAAAAAGTGGCAGCCGAAGTGACCTGTTTCCCCCAGGGGTCACCAGTCCCTGAAAGTGCAAAACGGGAGCTTCGGGCTGCTGGGCTGCCTCTGCGTGTGAGGCGTGTTTTTGTCGTTCACAACCGGGGTGGGAACTGAGGTGGGAACCTCGTCAGCTCACAGTCCCAGGAACTGCTAGGATATTTTCTGGAGGGAAAAGCGCCCACAATAAAAGCCCCTGGAACAAAACCCAATAAATCTCAAAGACTCACATAAATGAGATGGTCCCCAAATGCAGACCTGCCTTCACAGACCCTCTAGGAAAGACACATGCAAACAAAGTCCCAGAAACATGGGTTGCCCCATGGTATCACAAGCTGTGTATCACAAGAGGAGAAGTTCTTCTGAATTCTCAAGGCAGCCCCCATGGATGAAAAAGGCAGCATTTCTCTGAACGGTCACCAGCTGGTCCTGGGTCTCTAGGTTATTTGGATAAATAGCAGGGTGGCAATCACTCAAAGTCCCTTCTGTTTCCTGGGATGAATCCTATGGCTTGAGGCTGCACCTGGACTCCTGACAGAGGAGAGTTGGGCTCCATCCATCAGCATTCTGGAACCTTCCCTGCTGCCCAGGGCCTACATGTGCCAGGGGTCTAATGGGCTATTCATTTGTGGGTATCCTGGCCTGGCCAGGAGACCCCTTTCTCCATGGGTATCTTTTTTTTTTTTAATTAATTTATTTAGAGAGTATGTGTGTGTGCATATGAGCAGGGGAGGGGCAGAGAGAGAATCCTGAGCAGGTTCTGTGCTGTCAGCGCAGAGCCCCACGAGGGGCTCCATCCCACAGACTGTGAGATCATGACCTGAGCTAAAATCAAGAGTTGGATGCTCAACTGACTGAGCCGCCCAGGCGCCCCTCTCCATGGGTATCTCCACTTCAGGTGTGTGGAACCTCAGGGAAAAGTGACAGGCACAGGCTGAGCTGGGTGTCTGTGGGGAAGGAGACTAGGGACCCAGGGCTTTTGAGGCTTGTGTTTGAGGATCTCCCTCCTCAGATCAAACAGTCTGAGTAGATTATTAATAGTAGCCAAAAGAAAGATCATTTATTTGGCATTTACTCTGTCAGACGCCGAGTTTGAGGTAACCGGGTTATTATTACTGGGTCCCTCAGGTCCCAGTCTCTGTGGGGAGCTGCTTTCAAGGAATGTAGTGTGGCACCTCAGAAGCAATTAAAGGTAGTTCAAATGCTGACTCCTTCTCTTGAAGAATATCAAAGGCAGAAAGAATATTCTCCGTGTGGTGTGTGAATTCCTTCAGAAACACTTTTCTCTCTACTTCTGCTTTCCGATGCCTTTCCTGTGGTTGTTGTCCCAAACTTGCCCTTGTTGAGGGGTTAGAGGCCAGAGTGAGGGGGTCAGGGGCTCAGTCCTCCTGGCCTTCACTGGACATGTCTCACCTTTCCCCTCAGCCGCCCCACCCTTCTCTTCTAACAGGCAAGGCATGAGTCCAAAATGGCAAATGTAGTTGGTGGCATTCATGAGTTGGTGAGTCACTTTATTTTTTTAAATGAATGAGATTAAAACTTTTTTTTCCACGAAGGACAAAGTTTCTTCTGTATGAGTTGATTGTAACCCGGGTTGTTTCAAGGAATGGGTATGTGGAAGCTGGAACACCAGTATTGTATAGATCAGAATAAGACCAGCTTTCTTCCTGTGGTGGCCCATGTTCATCTGAAAGCCATGTGACAGCATCTGAAGTCAGAGAACAGCGAGACCAGTGTCAAGGAGTGGTCACTCCAGCATTAGACTCAGGGTGGCAGAAAACCAGCTCTGGGATCCTGTTTCTAAGGATTCAGGCACTAGCCTGGGAAGGTCAAATGACCACTTGAAAAGTTTCCTGGGAAGATTTCCATGACTCTTCATGGGAAGTGATCCAGGTACAGGTAGCTCCAGCTTGTGGATCTGTCTGGTTATTTTTAATGGGCTGAATCAACTGCATCCTTTCCAAATCCCCAAGCCTGGGGGAGAGGTTACCACTTGTCACAGCTCCTTCTGCCTTCTCCCTGTGCAGCCCGGTGTCTCCATAGCTGGGGGACTCTACGTATACCTCCCGCCATCTTGCCCAGGGCCACAGCTGGCCTGAGGAAGAGGGGGGCGTTGTGGTATTTTTCCATGCCAGGCCGGCTTTATCATGGGGAGAAAATAGACCAGCTCCAGGCTTTCCTTTGTGTGGTGTTTTTGTTTAGGACTGGGAGAAGCTCAAAGCAAACTTTCTTGGAATTTTAGTGGAATTTCTTGACAGAGCCTCATCTTGGGAAGGAAGAAGCTTCCTGAAGGTTTGGACCAGTGGTGGGAGGGTGGGTTTTGCTGGGGGCCCATTGGCTTGAAGACTTATTCTTCTCCTTTGTGGGAGCCCCAGGCCCCCCGGTGTGGTTCTTTGGCCCCTGTCCTCAGGGTTGAGTGTAGCCTTGTGCTGGTCTGACTTCGGATGGATGAGAGTGACGCTACCTAGTATGCGATCCTTCCTCTGTGGAAGGTCCTGTTCCTTTCTACATGGTCCAGATATGTAAGCTGAGGCCCAGAGGCGTTGTTTGCCCAAGGTCACATAGCTAGAAATAGGTGGAGTCAGAATTTGAACCCAGCTTTTGCAACTTGAAGTGTGGCTGTGGGTCAGAGAGCCTCCTTGGACATAGCTGGTTTTAGTGTTTTCTTGTCCCTCCTTTTCCTTCTAAGGCCCTCTCTGTCTTCTGGCTTCTAATCTGCCACACATATGCCTCCTTGGCTGGAATGCCCTGCAACCCCCTGCCCTACTCATTTTCAGGACCTGGCTCAGTGACTGCTGCCTCCAGGAAGTCTTCCCTACTGCCCCCTGCCGCCCCCCCCCCCCAACCAGAGTCCAGCCTGGGTGGCTCTTCTGGTGCTCCCATGGCATCCTGGGCTTCCTCCCAGCAGACTGTTGGCCACCCACTGTTCTATTTGGGGCTCTTCTTGTCTATCTCCTCCTCCAGTGCAAGCATCTCGAGGGTAGGGGCAGCTCACCGAATGTTTGATGAATGACTGAATGGTTCGCTCCTGTCTCTTGCTGCCACGTCTGGGGTTATCAGTTCGTTTCCTGTCAACAGTGTAGCCTGCTTGCTTCGGTTTCTCATCTGGAAAACGCAGATGATCCTAGTTCATCTTTTTTTTTTTTTAATTTTTTTAACTTTTTTTTTAAAATTTATTTTGAGACAGGGAGAGACAGAGCATGAACAGGGTAAGGTCAGAGAGAGGGAGACACAGAATCCAAAACAGGCTCCAGGCTCTGAGCTGTCAGCACAGAACCCGACGCGGGGCTCGAACTCACGGACCGCGAGATCATGACCTGAGCCGAAGTTGGCTGCTTAACCGACTGAGCCACCCAGGCGCTCCCCTAGTTCATGTTTGTAGGGTTGGAGTGCAGCTTAAATGACAACACACACAGCCCTCAGAACAGCCCCGCTGCCCGTGAGCTGTCCTGACTCTGCCCGGTGATTTGCAGCCTGGGGTGGGGAGGCTCTGCCCCGGGCTGACCTACTTCTTCCCTACCCCCCCACCCCTGGCCCAGCACCACTCCCTGAGGTGAATGACTCAGCACTTGGAAATCGCTTTCCTTTTTTGAGGAGCCAGATCATTTCCCCCATCAAACCAAAGACAGTAGACAAGGTTAATTGCCAACTGATGAGGTGGGGGTGGTGTTTGAGGGGGGGGAGTTGTGGAGGTGGGGCTGGGGGCCAGGGGATGGGTGACAAGAAAATCATTCAGATAGAACCAAAGAGAGCATTTGCCACGGAGGGCAGCAAATAAAGTGTGAGCGTGTGTGTGTGTGCGCGCGCGTGTGCATAGGAGTGAGGGGAACGGGACAGGAGATGCTTGGAACACAGCTGTGAAATGAGACTCAAAGTGATACTCATGGTCACGGATCTGTAGCTATAACAGCCTGCAATGTCTATGCTCCCTAATTCGACCCTGAGGTGACTCCACAGGGAGGCAAATGTGTCTGGATATTCTTTTTCTCTCGTGCCGTTTTTGAAACCGCATCCTCTAGAAACAAGCCCCTCCAGAGGCTCCTGGAAGAGGATTCTGTGGTCACATAAATGTGGGAGCCCACTCCTGTGTCCCTCCCAAGCATTCACAAGGCATTAGCACGGGAAAGGCCCTGAGAAGTCCTGCAGTTAAGAAGTCCTTGCAACTTTGTTTAGGCCAGGGTTTCCCTGATCAGGGAACCCTTTTCCCATGTTACACCCATCTACATCCCATAGTTCCAGGAAATGCTTTGGGAACCTCTCCACCAAAATGACTGGGACACAGTTCATGTCATTGTGATTGAGTTGATGTTTTCAAACTTCAAACTGAAAAATTAGTTCAACTCTGTATTAGTTTCCTAGGGCTGCTGTAGCCAACTTATTTTTTGCAAATAGTTTCAGGTAGGCATCCACTGGTACTTTCTTCCAGAAAGAGCCACGTGGGCTATAGCACCATTTGTAAATAAACTGTCCTTTCCAATTGATTTGCTTTTCTCCAAGGAGGATAAAATGGAAAGTGTCATGGAGGAGGTGGGATTTCAGGAGCTGCAGGAATATGGGGGTGAGGGACTCTGGTGAGGGGATGTCCTATGGAAGAAGGGAAGGGAGCTAGAGACAGAGGCGTCTGAATGAGGAGAAGGGCCAGGTGCTATGGGCTCAGAGGGCCAAGCGACACCAAGTTAGCACTTACAGGACAGGGCACCCCTTCCCTTCCAGCGGGGGTGGGGCCAGAACTCCTGGAACACGGAACCCCTGGACAGAGTGTGCCTGTGTCTACAGGGCGTGGTCCCAAGTGATGGTCACTGGAGATCTGGGGTGTTGACAGGAAAGCAGAGCACAGGGCCTGGGAATGGGGGACAGGAGCCCAGGGGAATAGCCCAGGCTAGAAAACTGAGCAGGAGCCCTGTCCCCTGATGTGGTTGGCAGATGTGTCCACCTCCCTGGGCACCCACTTTTCCATGAACACTGATCAGTCCTGGAGGCACCTGCTTCTTGGCCTGAGTGTGTGCTCGCAATGTGTGTGGGCAGCCAGAAATGCTAATTAACTTGTGTCTCCAGGAGCATCCCTAACCCAGGGCAGATGAGATTTGGTATGTAAACCTCTAGCTTCCTTGGCCCGTGGGTGGGTAAGGGCCAATCCCCTCTCGCAGAGATCCTCAGTGGGATTGGGCCCCGGTTACTGATGGCCATAACTCGCTCAGGGACATGCCTTCCCTGTCCCATTTCTTTACTCCCCTACCTGTGATCCCTGGGGCCACCTCCCAAACCAGTTCCCACACTTGAATCCTCATCTCAGGGTCTGCTTCAGGGGAAACCCAAACATCTATGTTAGGTCAGGCCCTAGAGGGCTGGTTGGAACCTGTCCCATCTCTCTCTCCTGCTTCACATGCAGTTGGGGCCAGAGCTTGGTGGAAGGGGAGTGTGAACCTGTGGGAAAGGGAGGAGAGACTTACAGAGCTTGCCACCCAGGAATGCTCAGTTTTGGAAGTTGTGAGTCACAGAAACTACATTCTAAGTAGCCTAAATGACAAGGGGGAGGGCTCCTGGGTGGCTCAGTTGTTGAGCGTCTGACTGTTGATTTCAGTTCAGGTCATGATCCCAGGGTCGTGGGATTGAGCCCCATGTCTCAACATGGAGCCCACCTGAGATATTCTCTCTCTCTCTCTCTCTCTCTCCCTCCCTCCCTCCCTCCCTCCCTCTACTCCCTCCCCCCCTCCCCACACGGGGGAAATGGCTTATGGAACTGAGATGTTCTGTTGGTGACACTAACTTGAGGCATGGCTGGGTCCAGGGGCTCAGATGAAGCCATCAGATGTCTCCATCACTCCTCTGCTTTCCTTGCTGTTGGCTTTGTTCTGGAAGGGTGGGGGGTGTTCTCCACATGGCTCCCCCTGCCCTAGCCCCAGGTTTATATTCTATTAGCTGAGTAATCTCAATAGTAAGAGTGCCTCTTTTCAGATAATTTTAGGAAAAGTCCCAGCCCTGACCCTACTGAGTAAAGGACCAGTGTCTGAACCAACTCCGATGGCCATGGCAGGGAGTGAGCTGACTGGCCAGGACTGGTCCTGGGGGATGTCTCAGCTTCAGAACTAAATGGTCTGACATCCTTTCTCCTCCCAAAGATGGGATCTATTCCCTGTGGAAGAGGGACAGGGAGGTGGAAACAACAGATGATTATGGGCGGGTTGGGTAGACAGGGACAAAGAACAGAACACCTGAGAGACGAAGGCAAGGGGCCAAGGGCATGGGGAGAGGAAAGACCTTTTTGATGAATCTCTTGTGGAGTCCAGGCTGTCAGATGTCTGCCCTGAACCACTGTTAAGAGAAGGCAAGGCTTTTTAAAAAATATATATTTTGGGGCCTTTGTTTTAAAACTTTTTGTTTTGAAAGAATTTTAGGTTTACCTAAGAGTTGCAGAGATAATACAACTTTTCTGTACACTCTCCTCTGCTTTCATGGTAACACACTCCTTGTGCAATTATTCAAACTGATAAGCTAATGTCACTGTTACAGTTAACTAAACCACCCACTTTATTCACATCTCCCCATTTTTTCCCACTGATGTTCGTTTTCTGCTCCAGGATTGAATCTAAGATCCTCCCTGGCTTTTAGCTGTCATGTTTCCTTATCTTATTCTAAATCATCGTGTGTCTCTGATTGGAGACACTTTTCTCCATCTTTCCCTGCCTTTCATTGCCCAGACACTTTTGAAGAGATGTGGGCAGATATTCCATAGAATGTCCCTCAAGTTGAGTTTACCTGACGTTTTCTCAGGAGTACACTGAGGGTGATGGATTTGGGGGAAAACACCACAGGGGCGAAAGCTGCCCAAGGATGCAGGATACCAGCATGACTTCTTGCTGCCGCCGTCTCCCAGGGGGTCACCGGTTTCGGTGCTGCCTGCCAGGTTTCTCTAGTGTCAGGTTTGTGTTTTCCCTTTCCATGCTCTGTTTGGAATGCAGGGGTTTTGGTTGAGTTTGGTCCCAGGAAGGGAGAACAAACATCCTCTCCTCCCTCCCAGGTCCGTGCTCTCTCAGACCAGGCCTCCACTTACATCTGCTGCCAAATGCTAGAGCAGACACCAGACCTGTGTTCTCTGTCGCTCCTGGAAGGACGGCTATGGCTTCTTTTCAAGGGCCTTGAGTCTCAAGGGCATCCTGTATGTGTGCCCGTTCACAGAACCGTTGTGCTCCAGGTATGCCTGGTCTGGGGCTGTGGTTGCCCACACCTGGATTCTAGCTGGGAAACCTGTGCCAAAGGCAGAATGCAGTTTGCCCCAACTTCTTGGAGAAAGCTTGTGTTTTCTCAGGGGTGAGGAGGGTTTGCTCCAGGGAAGGAAGGAAAGTTTCTCACAGAAGTTGGGAGCACCTGAGTTACCTAGGAGGGCACTGGCTGGGGGAGGGGGGGTAGGTGTCTCAGTTGACACGAGGGAGGAGGAGATAGGGAGCTCACCGTGTAGGAAGAGGCTGGGCCCAAGACACCCGCCCTGGCCCAACCAAAGACACCGTGGACGACAGCCTGTTTGGCAGTGTGTTTGTTGACCTGCAGCTGCTCTCTAACAGTTAAACAGTTTGCAGATCCACTCCCTAGGGTCCTGTTTGCAGTTATGTTCTGAAAGATAATCAATTAATGAAGCCAGGAAGACCCTGGCTTTAAACGGAAACCAAAACTGTACAAGTAACCGTGGTTGGAGACTGAAAACACTGGAGGTTTGTACAATTCCTGTGGAATTCAGACCCTTCACCTCTGACCGGAATTGAGGGACAGGTTGGGAAGGCATTGGATTTGGGTTTGGTGTCAGCCCCATGAGGTTCAGGCCTTGGTGGTACCCTTTATTAGTTTGGTGTGACCTCTGGCAAGCCACCTGGCCTCCTGAGACCAGTGTCTCCTTTGGGAAATGGGGACAGTAATAGTGTAGCCATCGAGTCTTGTGGCCCAGGGGCTGTTTGAATTTGAGGTGATTAGAAAGGCAGGAAACTAAAAATATATATGCATGAAGGATATTCTCTATTTGGCCCAAGGAGGAGGAACAAGATTTGGGTGCAGCGTGCCTGGGGCTGAGAGGGGCACTGGGGAGGGAGGGCAATGTCTGTCTGCCTTCAGGACTGGCTTTGAGCCTCTCTAGAAGCGGGAAACAGAGTAGCTGCTTTCACAAAACACGGGGCTCAAGCAGCGCTCCTTGGAGGCCCTGGGGACAAAGTGGGACTTTGTCTGGAAGGACCCCTGCACCATTTGAGCCTGGAATACAGAGTGGGAAGGAAACGCAGCTGGCTGGCACCTCATGGGTTTTGTGGTCTTGGAGGCAGTGTCTGAACACCAGCGCAAGGGGCAGCTTGAGCCTGAACCCACGGTAGCCCTGGGAGTACCAGGGAGGCCTCGGGCAGAGGTTCAGAGTGGAGCTGAGATTCTGAGGATGGCGTATGTGAACTGGCAAGATGCAGGCTCAGTGGTCACGAGCCCACAGATGGTCCCCACTTGCAGGGCGGCTGAAGACACCTGGGTCGCTATGATACCTGCCTTGTAAGGTGGGGGTCCAGTGAGCGCATCTGGGGCAGGCGTTCTGACACCTCCCAGTTGTCACTCATAATTGTCACAGCTATGACAAAGTCCATACAGCCCCCTCAGCTGCCTTTCTGTTGCTGGGAGCCTCAGGTTCACATCTGTGAAATGAGGATGATGAGAATGACCTCCTTCAGTCAGGGTTGTTACGGGGATCCAGTGACCTAAAGATTACTTCTCAGAGATTGAAAGACATACACAGAGTCCCACGGCTAAAAGAGTGGGACCTTGTGTCCCTGCATGGCCACTGCTCAGTGGATGTGGTCAAAGGAAGAAGTGAATGCTGTTTATGTGCTCTAGAGTGCCTTGTCAGAGCTCAAAAGCACTCTTTGAGGGAAGTCCTGTCATGAACACACTGCCACGGAGGTAGCAGACAGAACCTGAACCCCAAGCATGAAGGCAGCGAGCCGTCATTGCGGGCTGGCCCTGCCAGCTACTGGGTATTGCTTTTATAACCCTCACAGTGACCCTATGAGGCAGGTCCTATCCTGAGACCCAATTCCCATTGTATGTAACTCTCACCATGTAGAAAGGGAAACCACGTCTTGGAGGTTAATCTCCCCAAGGTCACAAGGAGGTAGGAGACAAAGCCAGGATTTGAAGCTGTGGTTTTCTCCAGAGCCCAAACTCTCCAGTCCTTGGTCATTTTGTGGTCAATGAAAGCATAGGACTTGGTCTCTGTTATTAAGCCCTTCTCTGGTTAACCAACTCATGACCCCCACTGCACCTCACCACTACCGAGCAGTTTCTAGGGGGTCGCTGCCAGGATACGAAAGACCCCAGGCTTCCTTCAGGAATTACGTTAGGGGATTGAGAGAGATTATTTCAGAAGAGCTATTGGAGGCACCCGTTATTATTTTTTTGGTACAATGGGTAAAAATTTCCTCTCCGTTCTTACTCCCCTGCTAAAAGACTCAATTGAATAAGTAAGAGAAACAGCAGCATGTGTTATTTGAAAACTGTTTAGTGCAATTACTGCTGTAGACTTTACTGAATTTGAAAATGATAGATGGCAAATCTTAATTTCCCCAGCTCTCCATCCTGGCAAGCAGTTTGTTAAAGACTAGCGGTGCGGCTAATCGCCAGTGCATAATGCCCACACATACACGTTTTTCCTTTTTATATAACACATTATGCTAATCACCCTGTATTCCATTTTTCAATAAAAGGTCAGCGGAGCACTGTTTGTTCAGAATGTGCAATTTAAACTTCATGTCTGTCATTAGAGATAATCTAGGTTTGCTGTATCAAGTGGGGTTGTCATAGAAACCAGACCCGCAAGCTCTGTTTATGGCCTTTGGAGAATAAACACTTTGCATTTATTTCTCTGGCAAGAAAAAAAAAAAGTCAGAAATCATCGAACAATTAAGTAAGGTTTGAAAACAAAGGGGTAATAGCCCAGAAGAGAGAGCTATGTCATTCATCAAAAATCAATAATTGTCACACAGTCGGTATACCCGGGCATTCAAGCAGGTGACTGACAGAAGTGGTCAAGTATTTCCCCTGGGACGAACAAGTAAGGGAGAGTGGATGTGTTACTATGCCGAGTACAGAATTAATTTAAGTGTGCTAATGGGTTTTATCCAGGCTATTATACCCTTGAAAAACATTGCGTGTAAGTTGCATTGAGTGTCTGATCAGGTTTTTTTTTTTTTAAATTTTTTTTTCAACATTTATTTATTTTTGGGACAGAGAGAGACAGAGCATGAACGGGGGAGGGGCAGAGAGAGAGGGAGACACAGAATCCGAAGCAGGCTCCAGGCTCTGAGCTGTCAGCACAGAGCCCGACGCGGGGCTCGAACTCACGGACCGCGAGATCGTGACCTGGCTGAAGTCGGACGCTTAACCGACTGCGCCACCCAGGCGCCCCATGATCAGGTTTTTTATGCCATGTATTTGGTCATTTGTGAACTCCAAATAGCTGAGATGATTTCATATTGTTTCTCTGATCTTCCTATCATTTAAAAGGACCTTCTCCGGAAGCAGTTCAGGGATCCCGAGCCTTAGATTTTTTTAGATCCTGCCTGGGAAGTATCATTTTTATTAAGTAAAAGGACAACCTAGTTCAATTTGAACACATTTTTTTAGTATATCTCCAATATTGCATGGCTATACTTCCGTTAAAATTATTTGTTGGTTATCTGAAATTCAACTTTAACTGGATGTCCTGTATTATGTCTGTTACTTTGTGTTTGAGGGGTCCAAGGAGATGAAGAGGTAATTCTCTGAACTCTCCTAGCAGCCTCAGGCCTGTGCTTCCTTTAACAGGGGAATGAGAAGTGTGTGCACAGGATGTGTGTGCATGACTAATCCTGTTAAATTACAGTGTAATTGTGGCTCTAATTTGCTGGAGGCACCAGCAAAATCAAATTAAAAAAAAGTCACCTGCTTGCAAATGACCAAACATCCACTTGGCATAGCCACTCTGTAAGGGGAAAACTGTTTTAAAAAAAAAAAAATTTTTTTTATGTTTATTTCTGAGAGAGAGAGAGAGACAAGCGTGAGCCAGAGAGGGGCAGAAAGAGGGAGACAGAGAAGCAGGCTCCAGGCTCTGAGCTTTCAGCACAGAGCCTGACGCAGGGCTTGAACCCATGAACTGCGAGATCGTGACCTGAGCCGAAGTCAGATGCTTAACTGACTGAGCCACATAGGCGCCCCAAAAACTTCTGATTTTTTAATTTTAATTTTTATTATTATTTTTTTTACCCCCTCTGAAAGAGGGTTGTTGAACCTGCTTTCCTAGGGGAGGAGGTAACCACTTACAGTTGTTTTTAGAGCTGGTCCCTAGTTATTTTTTGGAGCTGGGCCAGAGGAAGGACCTGAGCTTATCTGTTGGGCATGATGTTCAATCTGGAGTGGAAGGGTTAGGGTTTTATGAACTGTGACCCTGCCCGAGGACAACCTCATTGCTGTAATCTCCACCCACACAACACAATTCACAGAAACCTGGTAATTGTCAGACGAAGCATTCACTAGACTACTGTATCAAATTCAGGGTGATGGAGCTAAATAAAACCCAATACACACATTCAATGTAACAAGTAGGAATTCAGTCCTGGGTCAGGAGCTCAAGGGGACCCTAAGCCAGATGACAGTCGGTCTTCCAGGGATGCCTTGGCCAGTGGGAGAGAGTTGAACACAGAAATCACTTTAGAATCAGGAGACAGGGCCAACTGCTTGAGCAGAGACTGAACAAAGTGCCGTGGGAACATAGAAGAAGAAGAGATGAATTTCACCTGGGGAGTCCAGGGAACCTTCTTGGAGGAGGAGGGGGATTCTCAGCAGATCTTTGAAGTGGCCGTTTATTAAATCATATTAACACTAGAAAAGTATATTTCTTACAAGGACACTGTTACTGGATTTGGGGGCCACTTCAATTCAGTATGGTCTCATCTCAATCCTTCGTCTGCAAAGACCTGAGTTTCCAGGTGGACACAAATTTTTGGAGGACATCATTCAACGCGCTCCAGTTGCCAATGATTAAAACTTGGTAGGTTTCAAAAAAACAAACTTGGTAGGTTTCACAGAGATTTCTCCTGAACAATCAGCTTGTCCCAATAGGCCTGCAATAGACTGGGGCTGAGGGGCAGCTTGCTATTTCCCTAGGCATGCCTTATCCAGGCACCTGGGTGCTCTGCTTAGTTGTTCACCTGCCAGGCCCTGATTTCGTTCAGGTGGAGCAGTCATGAGCCTCTGTGAGGCCAGAATCTGCTGCTTGCTCTCCCACCTCCTTCCTGGTACCTCCTTAGTGACGGGGACTCATTTATACTGTGCACGAGCCGTTGGTTAACAGTATTTATTTCCAGAGTCAGAAATATTTGATTCCAACTGGGGACACCAAATTGAAACCCATGCAAGTCCAAAATGCAGGTCAGGTGATAACGGAGAGCACGCTATGACATAGGATAGAGAAGGAGCGTGTAGGCGCCTAGAACAGGCAAGCCATGAAGTTCCCATTCTGGCCCCTGTGTGGTCTTGAGTAACTCAGTCTCAGGTAGCCTCAGTTTCACACCTGTGAAATGGGTATAATTACAGTTCCTTTCAATGTTATGAGAGCTTGAAATACTATATATAAAGTGTCTAGCACAGTCCTGGCATGTAGTCAAGGCTTAATAAGTTTATAGTGAATAAATGATGAATGAATGAATCATTTGAACTTTGCATTACCTTCCAGCTGAAAGAGGAGAAATAGTTCAGATGCAAATAATAGCCTTCAAACCACACTGACAAAAAAATCAGAAAATAAGACGATAGAATGTTCCCAGACAGATCTTCCTTGGCCCTGCATTGGAATAAATTATGCATTTTTCAATCAAAAGGGAATTCACTCAAAAATCGAGAAGTAGTAATTCCAGAAGTAGTAATAATGATAAACACCAATGGTTATCCCAACAGATGTGAAGTTTATATAGAATGCAAAATAAGAGATTTTTCAAGCATCTAGGATAGCATTTCCAACTGTGTGTGTTCTAAAAGGAGGTAATGGGTGCTCTATGAAGAAATAGTCCTCAAATAATTTGGAAAGATACCCTAGTATAAAAGTTTCTTTTTATTGCAGGACTTTTCAGAACTTTTAATATGTTAACATGCAGTGTGAATTTCCTAAATGAAGATACAGCGTGGAGTATTTTCCAAATATATTTGGTGATAGGAAATGCCCCCTCACCATCCCTTTTCTTGGAACTAGTGTTGCATGGAACGCAGCACAGGGAAAATACACCCTGATTTTTGATAAACGGCTGTCCCCCACCAAATGCTAGGCATTCTTATAGGTTTTAGGTGGCCTCTAATCCTGGGTGAACCTGTCTGTTTGCACAGTCCTGTGATTCTGGTTTTTAAAGGACAGGCTGATTAAGAGAATTTGGGTGTGTAAGGAAAGCCACCAGGCATTGAGAGTGTTGAGAGATGTCACCTTAAGAGAACTGGTGAGTTTCCTGCAGGCCACCTGCACGCTGTCCAAATAGGAGGGGCTGGGGAGAGTCAGGACAGGGTCCAGCTGCCCCAAACAGGTTCTCCTCTTTTGCCCTGCTTTCAGGTCCTTCAGCACAAAGTCTGATTTTCAGAGGGGCTTCTGCAGTGCCTTCTACAGTGCTTGAGCACAGATGGATCTGACTGGGGCTGGAGATGGCCTGTTTCTTGAGCTGTCACCTTTAGTCTCCTTATCTCTATGCCACCAAGTCTCACCACTGAGACTCTGTGCGGCAATCCTTGGAGCCAGGCAAAAGTCATCAACCTTAAATCCCTTTACCTGGAGGGCTCCCAGTTCATTTCTTCACCCATTCCTCTTCATAATTCCATCCCATGACTACTCTAGCCACAAGAGGCGGGGAGCTAGGTCTTTCACCTGGATATCCTTGTGCCCAGCTAAAAATCTCTTAAGAAGGAGACCAGGGAGGGGTGCCTGTGTGGCTTAGTCGGTTAAGTGTCCGACTTCGGCTCAGGTCATGATCTCACAGTTTGTGAGTTTGAGCCCTGCATCGGGCTCTGTGCTGACAGCTCAGAGCCTGGAACCTGCTTCAGATTCTGTATCTCTCTCTCTCTCTCTCTCTCTCTCTCTCTCTCTCTCTCTCTGCCCCTCCCCTGTTCACACTTGGTCTTTCTCTCTCAAAAATAAATAAACATTAAAAAAAAAAAAAAGGAAGACTGGGATGATACTGGGGTGTAACTAGCAGTCTGCTATAATATCCCTTACTTTCAATAAGACATTCTTTTGATTTATTATTTTTTTTAATTAAAAATTCTATACATGGCCATTGGTGAAAATCTGCAAAACATTGACAATTTTCAAAAAGAGAAGAGCTATCTGGGGTTCCTGGGTGGCTCAGTCTGTTGAGTGTCTGACTTTGGCTCGGGTCATGATCTCATGGTTCGTGAGTTCGAGCCCCGTATCGGGCTCTGTGCTGACAGCCTCAGAGCCTGGAGGCTGCTTTGGATTCTGTGTCCCTCTGCTCGCACCTGTGTGTCACTCTCAAAAATAACATTAAAAAAAATATTTAAAGAGGAGCAATCAATGACCACTAATACTGCTTCCTAAAGATAAACATTATTAATACTATAGATAGATGTTTTCCTGCCCCCCAATTTTGAGGTCATATCTTACATTTGATTTTATATCCTGCTTTTTCACATTTTCGCATGTCTTTGAAAACTCTACACAAATCTTTTACCAATGACATGAGATTCTATCATATGACTGATACATGTACCACAATTTGCTTAGTCATTTCTCTAATGGATATTGAAAGTGTTAGCAATTTTTCATTATTAACAATCAAGAACATTCCTGGGCTTTGACCTCCTTTTGGATTATTTCCTCAGGCTTGATTCTGAGAAGTGAAATTACTGGTTCATACGGGCTGGTATTCCAGAGTTTCTTGATGTGCAATGCCAGATTGCTTTCCTGAAAGCTGACTCACATCACTCTGTCCAGGACTAAGAAGAAATCTAGACTTAAAAAGTCATCTGGGCTTTTACATTTGTGATGGTAGGGGTCAAGTAATTGTTGAAACTTTTTCCTTGGTGCCCCTTAGCTAGCTGGTGTCTTACCACACAGCTGATGTCATCATGCTGTTGAGAGGCTGGGAGCCATGAACATGGGTAGCTCACAGACTGGGCAGCCGTTAGATCTCACTGATGTTCCAGAGAGATCTTCAGCCACAGCTCTGTGCCTCATATGTTGGGCATTTCTGACTGTCTCATCAGTAGTGATGTTTCCACCCTTCTCCATGATTTCCTGCTTCTCTCTGTCCCTGGCTGGTTCTAAGGGGTAAAAACTACCATTACACTCCAGCTTGTCCATTATGGAGGGTCAGTGTCACTGCTGTCCTTAACTCCTTCCATCACCAGTTGCCTTGGTGATATTGTCACCAGTGTTTTTGGATATGGGCTAGGGGCCAACCTTTTGGGCCAGAGCAGAGATAGGACCAGTTCCTATCTGGACCAGTTCCATGGCAGCAGCAGCTGGGTCAAATAAACCTGGTTGTGGGATGACTAAAGGAAGTTGAAGCTTTGCCTTCTGCAAGCTTGAAGATGAGAGCTCCTAGCCTTTCTTTAAAAAAAATTTTTTTGAGCACCCTTTTATTTTAGAACACTTTAAAATTTATAGTGAAGTTGCAAAGATGGTACGGAGTTCCCATATCCACCACCACCCAGTTTCCCCTATTAAAGTTTTGCATTTGTGTGGCTCATTGTCATCATGGATGAACAGATATTGATACATTATAATTAAGTGCATACCTTATTCAGATTTCCTAGTTTTTAACCAGATGTCCTTTTTCTGTTCCAGAATCTCACATTTATTAGTTGTCATATCTCCTTAGGCTCCTCTTGGTTGTGACAGTTTCTCAGACTTCCTTTTTTTTTTGGTGACTTGACAGTTTTGAGAGTATGATTAGATATTTTGTAGAATGTCCCTCAGTTGGGATTGTTGGGAGGAAGACCACAGAGCATTTAGCAATTCTCATCATATCAAGGGGATAGACTATCAACATGATATATCACTATGGTGTTGATTGATCACCTGGCCTAGGTGGCGTTTGTCAGTTTCCCTTCCCTGTAAAGCGCCTTTTCTCTGCCTCCTTTCTATACCACACTCTTTGGATGGAAGTCACTATGTGCAGCCCGTGCTTAAGGAAGGGGGAGTTATGTTCCACCTCCCTGAGGGCAAGGTGTTTACACAAATTATTTGGAGTTCTTTTGTACTTGAGGTTTGACTATTCTTCCCCATTTATATATTTATGTGTTCAGTCATTTATTTATATCAGCATGGACTCATGGATTCTTATTACACAAATTAATAGCTATTTTATATCTATATATCTATATATATATATACAAATATCTATGTGTATATATATGTTTATAAGAACTTTATTGATACATACCACACAATTCACTCATTTAAAGTATATGATTCAGTGTTGTTGTTTTTTAAGTAATCCCTACACCCAACATGGGGCTCAAACTTATGACCCAAGATCAGCCGCCACATGCTCTTCCACCTGAGCCAGCCAGGCACCCATGATGCAGTGGTTTTAGTATACCCCGAGTTGTGCAGCAGCTATAGCTACAATCAGTTCTAGAACATTTTTGTCCCCATAAAAAGAGACGTCGTACCCATTAGCAGTCCCTTTCCATTTCCTCCAAATCCCCCTGACCTAAGGCAACCACTAATCAATTTTTTGTCTCCAAAGATTTACTTATTATGGACATTTAATTTTTTTTAAATGTTCATTTATTTTTGAGAGGGAGAGAAAGTGAGCAGGGGAGGAGCAGAGAGGGAGGAGACAGAGAATCCAAAGCAGGCTCTGTACTGTCAGCATAGAGCCCAGTTTGGGCTCGAACCCATGAAACCATGAGATCATGACCTGAGCAGAGATCAAGGGTCAGATGTTTAACCAACCTGAGGTCACCAGGTGCTCCTGTATGACATGGTCTTAATTTCTCTTGAATATTAACTAGAAGTGGAATTTCTGAGTAGTGGGTGTGAAGTAGTATTTCATTGTGATTTTGGTTTGCATTTCTCTGAAGGCTAATGATGCTGAACATCTTTTAATGTATTGGCCATTTCATATCTTTGGAGATATGTAATGGAGAAATGTGGGGAGAATTTATATCCTGATATGTTGAGTCTTCCAGTCTATGAACATTCATATTTCTTTTTATTTAGAAATTATTTAATTTCTTCATCAGCATTTACTATTTTTCAACATTCAAGTCCTGTCCATATTTTGGAAGGATTTATTAGATTTATATCCAAGCATTTCCATTTTTGGAGCAATTTTAAAATGACATATTTTTATGTCAAGTTTACATGTTCATGCTAATATTAGAAATACAATTGATTTCATATGTTTATTCATATCCTGTAACTTTGCTATAATCATTATTAGTTTTAAGTTTTTTATAGATTTCTTTTAGATTTACTATGTAAATAATTACATCACCTACAAATAGAGACTTATTCTTCCTTTCCTATATGAGTTTGTATCCTTTTCTGCTTTATGCTGTGGCTAAAACATTTAGTAGTATGTTGAAAAAGAGTGGGCAGAGTGAATATATTTTCCTGTTCCCAGTTTTAGAAAGTATTAGTCTTTCACTGTAAGTATAATGCTATAGTTTTTGTAGATGCTCTTTATCAAATTAAGGAGTTTCCTCTGTTCCTATTTTGCTGAGAATTTTAACATCAATGTGGTTAATTTTCTGAAAGGATTTTATTTCTGCATCAGTTGAGATGATCATATGATTTTTCTTTTTTAGCTTGTTAATATGGTCACTGATTGATTTTCAATATGAACCAGTTGTGGAATAAATTTGGTCTTAGAATGCAATTCTTACTATATATGCTGAATTCATATTGTTAGCATATTGTTAAGGATGTTTTGTTTATATTCGTGAGGGGTATTGGTCTATAGTTTTCTCTTTTTGGATTGTCTTTGGTTTTGGTATCAAGGTAATAGTACTTTTCATAAAATGAATGGGAAGTTGTTACTTCCTCTTTTTTCTTGCAGAGATTGTGTAGAATCAGTGTAATTCCTCTTTAAACAATTTGTAGAATTCAGCAAACTATCAGGATGTGGAGATCTCTGTTTTTGTTTTTGTTGTTATTCGTTTTGTTTGTTGCTTTTGAGGATGGTTTAAATCATAAATTGTTTCCTTAATAGTCAGAGGGCTATCTAAATGATCTCTTCCACATTGGTGAATTGTTTTTTGATCACTTCATCCAAGTGGTCAAATTTATGTGTGTAGAGTCACTTCACCGTATTCCCTTTTTATCCTTTTGATGTCTGCAGGGTCTATAGTAATATCCTCTCTTTCATTCCTGATATGATAATTTGCTTCTCTCTTTTTTCTTTGGCAGTATTGCTAGCAGTTTGTCAATTCTATTAACTTTTTAAAAGAAACAGCTCTTGTTTTGTTGATTTTTTTTTTTCTATCTATTGAAAATCTGTTTTCTCTTTTTTGTTTTTCTATTTTATTTATTTCTACTCATAGCTTTATTATTCCCTTTGTTCTGCTTGTTTTGGGTTTATTTTTGCTCTTTTTGTCTAGGTTCTTGAGGTAGGAATTTAGGTTATTGATTCGAGACTTTTTTTTTTTTACTAATATATTTATTTTAGTACTGTAAATTCCCTCTCAATACTGCTTTAGCGTGTGCCCAAATTTTGATATATTGTATTTTTCATTTTCAGTCAATTTCAATCTGTTTTTTTATTTCTCTTGAGACTTCCTCTTTTGCCTATGAGTTACTTAGAAGTGTGTTGTTTAGTTTTAAGTGTTTGGAGATTTCCTGTAATCTTTTTTATTGATTTCTAGTTTGATTCCATTGTGGTTGCAAACCACATCTCGTATGATTTAATTCTTTTAAATTTGAGGAGTTTGTTTTATGGCCCAAGTAAGGTCTATCTGGTATATGTTCTGTAGACACTAGAAAAGAATGTATATTCTGTTGTTTATTAGGTGGAGGGTCTACAGATATCAATTAGATTTCTGTTGACTAGTGTGTTGAGTTCTTCTGTATTCTTGCTGGACTTTCTGTCTGCCCAGTTGTTCAATCAATTGTGAGAGAGGGGTCCTGAAATCTAATGATAATTGTGGATTTGTTCACTTCTTCTATCCAGTTTCATCAGTTTTTGCTCATATATTTTGTAGCTCTCTTGTGTAGTATCTACACATTTAGGATTGATATGTCTTCTTGGTCATTATATACTGTTCTTTGGGTAATTTTCTTTCCTCTGATGTCTACTTATCTAATAGTAATATGGGCACTCCATTTCCTTTTTTTTTAACTCCCATTTCCTTTTAATAATGTTTGCACGGTTATTTTTTCCATCTTTTAATTCAACCTGTCTGCATTGTTATACCTTGAGTGAATTTTCATGGAGACAGCAGATAGTTGGATGATATTTTTAATATACTCTGCCAATCTCTATCTTTAATTGGTATGTTAGATCATTATATTTAATGCAATTATTGATATGCTAAGGTAAGTCTGTCATTTAATTTTTTTGTTTCCCTGTTCTCTTTTTTCTTTTTTTCTGCATTCCTGTGAGTTACTTGGACATTCTTTAGAATTCCATTTTTATATATCTGTAGTATTGAACATATCTCTTTATTTAGCTTTTTGTTGGTTGTTCTGTCTATAGGTATTACATTATGTATACATAACTTATTACAGTATATCCTTATTATTTTACTAGTTCGCATGAGATACAGAAACCTCACTTTATTTATGTCCCTTTATCCTCTTGCATTTATAATATAACTGTCTCCAATATATCTTGTGCATACATTTAGAATCACACTAACAGTGTTAAAACTTTTGCTTCAACCTTCAAGAGGAATTTAGATAATTCAAGAGAAGGAAAGTTTATTGTATTTACCCATATTTTTGCTTATCATGTCCTTTCTTTCTGAGTTCTAAGGTTTTTGTTTTAGATTTTTTTTTTCTGTTTAGAGAACTTCCTTTAGCTATTCATTTGAGTAGGACTGCTGGGGATAAATTCTTAGTTTTCTTTAATTTGAGAAGGCCTTTATTTCCCTCTCATTCCTAAAGGATATTTTTGCTGCTTATAGGATTCTAGGTCAACAGTTCTTTCACCACCTGAAAATTATTATCTACTTCCTGCTGGCCTTCATGGTTTTTGATGCAAAATCTAACGTCATTTTAATTGTTTTCTCCTAAAGGTAAGGTGTCACTTTTTTCTCTGCTTACTTTTAAGACTTTTTCTTTGTCTTTAGTTTTAAAAAGTTTAATTATAATGTGTCTTCTTGTGAATTTTTGGGTTTATCCTGTTTAGGAGTTCACTCCTCTTCTTAAATTGGCAGGTTTATACCTCTTGCTAAATTTGGAAAGTTTTCAGATGTTATTCTTTGAGTACCTTTTCAGCCCTTCCTCTTTCTCCTTTCCTCTGGGACTCTGCCCCTTTTGTTTGTTTGTTTACTTGTTTCTGTTGTTCAGGTTGGGTAATTTCTTTTGTTCCATCTTTCAGTTCACTGACTCTTTCTTCTGCTTCCCATTTGGTTATTGAGGTCATCCATGAGCTTTTATTTCAGTTTACTGTATTTTTCAGTTCCAAAATTTCTGGTTCTTCTTACATATTCTTTTCTTTGCTGAGGCTTTCTATCTTTTCATATGCCTCAGGTTGCTTGTTTAAGCATTTTTATCATGGCTGCTTTTAAATTGTAAGTCACGTAGATCTTACATTTTGTCTTCTTGGTGTTGGTGTCTATTGATTGTATTTTTTTCATTTGGTTTGAGCTCTTCCTGGGTCTTGGTATGATGAGTGATTTTTGCCTGAAACCTAGACATTTTTGTATTATGTTGTGAGATGTTCTATCTGATTTAAACCTTTTGTTTTGGCTGAATTTCTCTGACACTTCTTCAGTAGGGAAGTTGCAGTGCTGCCTTGTTCCTGCCAGGTGGAGGTAGAATCCAGGTTTCCCATATGGCATTTGTTGACATCTGAGGTGTGGGTGGAGGTGCTCCTTGTTACTGCTGATTAGGAGTGCTGGCTACCCACGTGGTCTTCACTGACATGGCAGGGGTAGGGTTTCATTACCACTCTGCAGGGATGGAATAAAAGCTCTGGCTCCCTACTTGGTCCTCTCTGATACTGACTGGATATGGGTGTTGGGG
Source organism: Lynx canadensis (assembly GCF_007474595.2). NCBI lineage: Eukaryota > Metazoa > Chordata > Mammalia > Carnivora > Felidae > Lynx > Lynx canadensis. The sequence continues at coordinate 12,365,013 of NC_044313.2, forward strand.
CATCTTGGTATAGCCTCATGAGGATGGAAGTCTAGGCTCCACGCTTGGCTTTTGCTGGCATCAGTAGAAATGGGACCACAATTTTTATTGTAGTCTTTAACTGGAGTAGAGTGATTATTGTCTAAAAGTGTTCTGTCTTGCTGGACTGGTTCTTTCCAGACCCTTCAGCTGGAGAGAGCAGGCTTCCCCACCCCTGCCCCCTTGTGTGTTGTTGGCACTTATGGGTTGTTGGCTTCTTTATTTCCTATGTGGAATATATGAAGCAAAAAGAAAATCCAGGGAACTCACAAATTCATTTCTTGGATACTGAGGTCCCTAGCCCATCTACCTTCTTCCCTTTACCTTTTAGCCTACTTATGTGAGTTTGATATATAATGTTATATTGTTTAGGGGTTTAGTAGTACATACTGGAAGACACAGGGAAAAAAATGTCTATTCCATCTTTCTAGAAATGGAAATATACTCTGGACTTACGGATATTTATTTATACTTTAGGTTCTAATCCAATACTATTTTCTTTTTTGCTCAAAATTTTCCACCCATATTTGGAGTGGCTTTCCTTTTGCAGCAGAATCCACCTGGGTTGCTTCACTGGCCAGGGAAGGAGGGAAACTCATCTCATGGAGGGGCCAGGCCTCCATTTCAGTGTGGAAGGAGAGGCTTGGCTTCTTTCAAGCCCTCTTCGATCTGACAGCTTGAGTAGAGGCCTTACTTGAAACCATTTCTGTGACTCCCCCAATAGTTTTTCTACATAAATTGGAGGTAGGCTAATTAGTTGATTTCAGGGCAAAGGCACCAGACTCCTCTCTCCTCCCTAGAGCCTTGATCTTGCCCATTTGATTGCGACAATTCTTCCTGCCATCTTAGCTTGTGAGGAAATGGGATACAGCTAAGGTGATCACTTATCTGGGGTGACAGCAAGTAAACATGAAAAATGTGCTGAGGAACACAAGAGGACAGTGATCAGAAAGGCTTTTTCTTTCAACCTAAATCATGATGTTTTGGGCGTCCGCTAGAGTTTTACAAGTTATTTATAACTGTCCATCCCTGTTAGGGGATATATGTTTTATCTAAAAATAGGTAATCTTTCCTAATCAGATGATAAATGTGTGTGTCCCAAATGGAAGCCCCATTTAGCCACCTCATTACAGAAGTTCAGGTGAATAATGGAAATATTACCAGCATGACACTGGATCAGATGCTTTAAGATACTCAGTGTCTGGAAGTTAGGGCTCTCTGAGTTCTTTGGTGGAAGCTCCTTCATGTTAGTAGAGGTAGCCCTTACAAGCCAAGTCCTTTTAGAATGATATTCAAAGTACTTCTTATTCCTAGCAGCTAATGATTGTGTGTGTAGGAGGTTATGTTGTGTTCCTTTGGAGTTTATGTTGCATACAGCCAGCATCTGGCTCTTTATCTCCAATCCTTCTTGAGGGATCCCAATGGGGCATCTCAGTCCCAGGCTTAGTGGGTGTCTAGTACTCATTTCCTCTTCACACAATGGGAAATTCAGAGTGTTAGAGCTGGTAGGAACCTAATTACTGCTTCTCAACCCTGGTTGCTATTTAGACATATCTGGAAAAATAAAAAACACTAACACCTGGGCCCCATCTCTAGAGATTCTGACTTTTTACACCAGCCTGATAAAGTAGGTAGTGTTGTTATTTCCACTTACTGGATATAGACCATGAGACCTGGGCTAAAAACTTTCTCTCAGACTCCATAGTTACCCATGGAGAAGAAGGATTTGAGCCCAAGTGGTCTGAATTTGGAGTCCTGTGTTATAATAACACACTACCTGGAGGTGGGCCTTGCTTGACACACATGTTTCCTTCTCCTATGCCAGAGATTCTTCAGTTGGAATCACCTGGGGGAGATTTTAACAAATATGGATACCTAGATCCCATCCTCTGAGATTCTGGTCTGGGTTGGGGCCAGTGCATTGATGGGTTTTTAAATATCTCCAGGTGATTTTAGTGGGCATCTAGGGTCAAGAACCACTGTCTAAGCTTGATCATTTGGACCACCTGCCACTTTTTAGAAATAGACCCCAATGCCCAGAGGTGGAAGTGAGCAAGAGGTAGTGCCAGGACTCATATGCTGCTCAACTTTCTACATAGAAGAGGCATCTGGCTGAATAAGGCCCTTGATCTTTTTATTTATTTACTTACTTCTGAGGGTTACATTTTTATTAAAATACATTTTAACCAGTTGAGGACATTGCAAGATTGGGAAATTTTACATAGAGGTCCAGATTTCAGAATACACTAGAAATGTCAGAGCATCTAGTAACACTTGGCTGGAGCTGAGCACTAGCTGATGCCTTGTGGCAGGGTTGTCCTCACCAGTTAGAGCCATCCCATTGCCTTCCTGACACTCCCATCACTGGCTCCCAAGGGTGCTGGAGTTTACAAGCACCATATTCGTCCCATGCCATCCTTCATCATAAAGAGTTGTTCAGTTGTCTTAGTTGCTTTTCTAGATTGCAAACACCTTAAGGTTTTCAACCTGGGGGCAACTCTTTTCCCCAAGGACATTTGGCAATGCCTGGAGATCTGTTTGGTTGTCACACTGATGGGGGTGAAGTGGGGAGACAGCACTACTAGCTTCTAGTGGGTAGAGGTCAGAGAGGCTGCTAAACATCTTACAACAAACAGGACAGTCCCCACAACTAAAAATTATCTGGCCCTGAAGGTCCGTAGTACTGAGGTTGAGAAACTGCCATAAGGGTAGTGTCTGTGCCTCTTGCTCACCTCTGAATCCCTGGCCTGGCTGGTGGCACACAGTAGACAGTCAATTAAATGTCAGCTGGTGGCCTGACTGATATCAGACTGCTGGCTTTTCCCCTGCTCCCACTGGGTTTCTGCCTAACGCACTGTTGCTTTGCTCTGTGTGCACCATATGGCCCTGCAATAAATGAGTGAGTCAATAAAAAGCCTGCCATATGCGAAGTAAGTGATCTTATGAATGAAATCCAGAGCAGAGACACAATTATTTCATCTGAAGAAAGAGACTAATTAAACACTCGATTGCAGCAAGCACATTTGTTGGGAGAACTGAAAGCTTTCTGCTACAGGAAGATGCATTGCTCATTCCTAAAGAAGGGTAATAGGGAGGAAGTCTTAATCATGCTTTTAATGATCAAAGGTGTCTTTAAAATCAATCCTTTCATTAACTGGGTGAAGAATGATTCTGACCTAGTGGGACATTTCAGGCGGCATAAATTAATTATAAATTGCTGCAAATGATCTGCCTGGTATCTAGCTTCTATACCTTTGCTGGAAGGGGTAGGAGAAAATTCAGTTAAGGCTCTGACAAAGCTAATATTAAATAACCGTACCAGCTGGGGTATGCCGAATTAAGGGTTCTTGTCACCCTTTTGATGACCACTTGGTAATGAGGTCCAAGCTGGGCTTAGCCTGGCTACCACTGTGTCTGGCTTTGCAGCTATATCCAGAGTAAGGTGACAAATTTAATTTGTCTGGGACTGTCTCAATTTTAGTATTCAAAATCTGTGTCTGGAAAATCCCTTCCCAGGATGTGAAAAGTTCTGAATTTCAGTGATGAGTATAGAAGATTATGGGAAAAGTACAAAAACCATACTATGGCCCAAAATATAGGGCTGAAAGCAATACTGTTTTAGTGTCAACGGGATATGGAATAGGTGGTAAGTTGCCTTCTGTAGTTGCTGTGGCTGTTTTTGCCCCTGACTGCTGAGGTCGGCAACCATGGGCAGCCTTTTGAAGGTGCCCTTTGTTCATCCTTGATCATCCAAGCCCCTCCCCCGAGACTCGTAATGAGTGTCAAATGAGACAATGCCATCAAATGCCTACTGAAGAGCTTGGTTCAGAGTAAGTGACCAACAAATGTTAACTGCCATTAATGAAATAATTGTACCGCAATGATTATTGTTAGTGCTATTATTATTACTACTAGTGTAATCTGCTGAGTGCGTGTGGTCAGGCAGGATGGGACAGCACAAGTCTTTGCCCTGAACATCTTTTTCATAAGCACCAGATCTTCTGTGGATGTACAGGGAGGTTGGGGATTTCTGTTGTATGTGGCAGAGAGACATGGAGTGATTGATTGCCTTGGACCAGGCTCTCTGGTGGGCCTGAAGTCCAGCCACCTAGGTAGAGACTTTTGGGGGTAGAGGTAGGAAATAGGGAGACCAGTTGGGGCCCCCAAAGACCCAAGTTTAGAGTGATGATGGACTTACTCAGCCTTTTCTGTAGAGAAGTCCCTTCCATGAGTTGTGGTTTGGATGTCATATACACTGTGAAACTATTACCACAATGAAGAAAATGAACATATCCTTCATGCCCACAGCTTGTACAGTCTCTCATTCCCTAACCTAAGGCCTGAAGATTTTCTTCTCTGTTTTCATCCAGAAGTTTATTCCCTAACCTTTTACACTTAGGTCTATGATTCATTTTGAATTGAACTGCAAAGTGTGGATCAAGGGTTAGGCTATCACCATTTGTTGATAGCATCATTACCATAGTTCCTTTCACAAAACCTAGTTGCTGATATATATGTAGTCATTTTCTCAACTCTCTATTCTGTTCCGTTGATCTCTTTATCTATTTTGATGCACGCACAACACTGTCAGGACTATTGTAGCTTTATAATCAGTCTCCAATGTTGTTCCTCCTTTTCAAGGTACCCTCCAATACAATATTAAATAGAAGTGATGAGTTGGCATCCTTGCCTTGTTCCTGATCTCAGGGAGAAAGGCATTCAGTGTTTTGTTTTAATGAAGGATGAGGTTAGCTATAGGCTTTTTGAAGATGCCCTTTATAAGACTGAAAAAGTTACTCTATTCCTAGTTTACTGAGAATTTTTATGAAGAATGGATGTTGGATTTTGTCAAATGCTTTTCCCAAGTCTGTTGAGATAATCACAAGGTTTTCCTATTTTTAACTTACTAATATATAGTGAATTATATTGATTGATTTTGAATGTTAAATAAATCTTGCATTTCTAGGATAAATTCCATTTGATGACAATGTATATTATTTTTTAAAGTTTATTTATTTTGGGGGGGGGAGACAGAGAGAGAGAGAAGGAAAGGAAGGAAGGAAGGAAGAAAGGAAGGAAGAAAGGAAGAGAATCCCAAGCAGGCTCTATACTGGCAATGTGGAGACTTACACGAGGCTCGAACTCATAAAGTACCAGATCATGACCTGAACTGAAATCAAGAGTCAGACACTTAACTGAATGAGCCACCAAGGCGCCCCTAAATGTATATTATTTTTACATAGTGTTGGATTTGATTTGATAAAATTCTGTATAGAATTTTGCATTTATGTTCATGAAGGTTATTTGATATTTTTTGTGATATCTTTCAGGCTTTGGTATTAGGGTGATTCTGGCCTCAGAGAAAAAGTTGGGAAGTATTCTCTTATCTTGGATTTTCCAAAAAACTTGTATTGGTATTATGTTTTTCTTAAATGCTTAGTAGAATTCACCAGTGAAACCATCTGTGCCAGGAGTTTTCTTTATAATCATTAAAAACATTTTTTAAAATATTTTATTTTTATTTATTTTTCTTTCTATAATTCATTTATTTTTATAATTTACATCCAAGTTAGTTAGCACATGATACAACATGATTTCAGGAGTAGATTCCTTAAGCCCCTTACCCATTTAGCCCATCCCCCTCCCACAACTCCTCCAGCAACCCTCTGTTTGTTCTCTATATTTAAGAGTCTTTATGTTTTGTCCCCCTCCCTGTTTTCATATTATTTTTGCTTCCCTTCTCTTATGTTCATCTGTTTTGTGTCTTAAAGTCCTCATATGAGTGAAGTCATATGATATTGTCTTTCTATGACTAATTTCGCCTAGCATAATACCTGCTAGTTTCATCCACGTAGTTGCAAATGGCAAGATTTCATTCTTTTTGATTGCCAAGTAATACTCCATTGTGTGTGGTGTGTGTGTGTGTGTGTGTATACACACACACACACACATATATATATATATGTATATATATATCACATAAGATTTTTTTTAAGTAATGTCTACTTAATTCAGGGCTTGAATTCATGACCCTGAGATCAAGAGTTGCTCACTCTACTGACTGAGCCATCCAGGTGCCCTCTTTGTTATAGTTTTTAAACTATAAGTTAAATTTCTTTAATAAATAAAAGGCTATTCAGGTATTACTGCTTCTTGAGTGGGCATTGGTAGTTTGTATTTTTCAAGGAATTTTTCCATTTAAGTTGCCAAGTTTTATTGGCATAAAGTTGATCATAATATCCTGTTTATATCGTTTTATTTGTAGAATCTATAATGATATTCTCATTCCTAATGTTGGTAATTTGTGTCTGCTCTCTTTTTGTTTTTCTACCCGATCAGTCTGCTTAGATTTATCAATTTCATTAATGTTCTTAAAGAATCAGCTTTGGGTTTATTGATTTTCTCTATTGTTTTTCTGTTTTCTGTTTAATTGATTTTTGATCTTTCTGATTTATGATATTTCTGCATAGGTTTGATTTGTTTTTCTTCACTTAGTTTTTAAGGTGGAAGTTGAGGCCATTGATTTGAGATCTTTCTTCTTTACTAATATGCTTTTTAGTGCTATAAATCCCCCCTTACACACTGCTTTAGTGGCATCTAACAAATTTTTCAAATATATTTCATTTTAATTCACTTCAAAATACTTTCTTTTTCCTTTATGGTATTTTCTTTGACCTATGGGTAATTTAGAAATGTGTCATTTAGTCTCTAAACATTTGAAGACTTTCCAGAGATCTTTTTGTTATTGATTTTTAATTAAATTCTGTTGTGGAAGGAAACTATACTTTGTATGGCTTGAATTTCTAACTTATTGAAACTTGTTTATGGACCAGAATCTTGGTAAATGTTCTGTATGTATATGAAAAGAATGTGTATTCTGCTATTATGAAGTCTTCTATAAATATCAATTAGGTCAAGTTGATTGATTTTATTCAGTTTTTTATATTCTTACTAATTTCTTGCCTACTTGTTCTATCAATCATTGAGAGAGGGTTATTGAAATATCTCATATATTGAAATATCTTGCTATATTTGAAATATCTCACTCTTTCTCCTTTCAGTCTTTTTTTATTCACATATTTTGAAGCTCTGTTATTAGGGCCGTAAACATTTAGGATTGTTATATCAACCTGATGAATAGCTCCACTTATCATTATGAAATGGTGTTCTTAATTCCTGGTGATATGCTTTGCTCTTAAATGCAATTTGTCTGATATGAATATAGCCAACCTGATCCATAGAAACTGAGATAAATTTTGTTTTGTTATAAGACTGCAAGTTTGTGACAGTTATCCAGCAATAGAAAATCAATACACAGGGTATAGAGTTTTAGGATGGTGATTTTTCTCTCTGTACTTTAAAGATGTAATCCCACTCTCTTCTTGCTTGTATTACTTCTGATAAAAAGTCTGCTGTCATCCTTCTCTTTTTGTTTCTGGGTATGTAATGTGTCTTTGAAAAAACTGGCTAAAAGCATAAGACACTCTTAAAAACTGAGAACAAACTGAGGGTTGATGGGGGGGGGGGGGGGGGGGGGGGGGGGTGATGGGTATTGAGGAGGGCACCTTTTGGGATGAGCACTGGGTGTTGTATGGAAACCAATTTGACAATAAACTTCATATATTGAAAAAAAAAAAGAAAAAACTGGCTACTTTTAAGGTTGTTTTTTTTTAATTAAAAAAAATTTTTTAAGTTTATTCATTTCAAGAGAGACAGAGTGAGCAGGGAAAGGGCAGAGAGAGAGGGAGAGAGAAAATCCCAAGCAGGCTCTGCACTGTCAACCCTGAGTCTGACGCAGGGCTCAAACTCATGAAATGTGAGACTGTGACCTGAGCTGAAATCAAGAGTTGGACGCTTAACTGACTGAGCCACCCAGGCACCTCTAAGGTTTTATTTTTGTTTCTTTTTTGTTTTTTTTAAATAAGTGATTTGAGTAGCTTGACTACAATGTGTCTTGGGGTCATTTCTTCACATGTCTTATGTTTAGGTGCATTGAGCCTCTTGATCTGTGGGTTTATAGTTTTCATTAAATTTGGAAAAATTTCAGCAATGATTTCTTCAAATATTTTTTCCTGTGGTCCTAGTCCTCCTGTCTCTTCTCCTTTGGTGACTCAGTTACATATATTCTCCTTTGGTGACTCAGTTACAGATATATTAGGTGGCTCGAAGTAGTCTCATAGCTCGTTGATTCTTTGTTTATTCAAGCAATTTTTTCTCTATATATTTTCATTTTGGAGAGATTTTATTGCTATATCTTAAAGTTTACAAATCTTTTCTTTTAAAATTTTTTAAAAAATGTTTATTTATTTTTGAGAGAGAAAGAGACAGAGTGTAAGCCAGGGAGGGTCAGAGAGAGAGGGAGACACAGAATCTGAAGCAGGCTTCAGGTTCTCAGCTGTCAGCACAGAGCCTGACGCAGGGTTTGAACCCATGAATGGTGAGATCATGATCTGAGCTGAAGTCGGATGCCCAACTAACTGAGCTACCCAGGCGCCCCACAAATCTTTTGTTCTGTGATGTTTAGTTTTCCATTATTCCATTGAGTGTATCTTTAATCTCAGACATTACAGTTTTAATCTCTTGGGTTTGGTCTTTTATTTATTTGTTTATTTTTGACATCTTCCATTGCTCTACTTAACTTTTCAAACATATGAAATACAGTTTAATACTATTTTAACATTTTGTGTGATAGTTCTAATACCTGTGTCAGTTCTGGGTAAATTTCAGCTGACTTTTTCCTCATCATGGCTATTATTATTTTATTATTTTTAAGTTTGTTTATTCTGAGAGAGACAGAGTGTGAGCAGGGGATGGGGCAGAGAGGGGGAGAGAGAGAATTGTAAGCAGGCTCTGCACTGTCAGCACAGAGCCCGACATGGGGCTTGATCTCATGAGCTGTGAAATCATTATCTGAGCTGAAATCAAGAGTTGGACACCTAACTGATGAGCCAACCAGGCACCCCTATTATTTTTATTTGTTTAATTAGGGAGAGAGAGCGAGCAGGGAAAAGTGCAGCGGGAGAGACAATCTCAAGCTTGGGGCTCCATGTGGGGCTCCATCTCATGACCCTGGGATAATGACCTGAGCTGAAATCAAGAGTTAGACACTCAATCAACTGAGCCACCCAGGAACCCTGATCATGGCTGTTATTTTTCTGTTTCTTTGCATACCTGGTAATTTTTCATTGGATTCCACAATTTGACTTTTACCTTCTTTGTGCTGGATGTTTTTGTTTCCCTGTAAATATTTTTGAGCATTGTTCTGGGATGTATTTACATTACTTGGAAATAATTGATCCTTTTGAATCTTGCTATTAAGATCTGTTAGGTAGGACCAGAGCTGTGTGTAGTTTGGGGTTAATTATTACCCACCACCGAAGCAAGGCTCTTACCCTGTGAATTATGAAGTTTTCCAGTCTGATGGTACAGGAACTTTCTGGTCCTCTTGAGTGCTGTGTATTTTTCCCTCTTATGCTTTTAGGTGATTCTCTAGTCTTGGGTAGTTGCCTCATGCACTCTGCTAATAAGTACTCTGCTGAATGTTCCTAGAGGACCCGCTGCAGATTTCTAGAGCTTTCTCCATGTGAAGGTCTCTCATTTCTGTTACTTTGTCCTGTGAACCTTAGCTGCTTTATCTCCCTGGGCTCTCAGTTCTGTCTCTCAGGGCTTCTCCTGAGTGCTGCACAGATTTTCCCTTTTAGTTTCACAATCTGGAAACTCTGCCAAGGCAGCAACCTGGCCACTGTGGGTTCATCTGGTCTGTATCTGACTCTCTGGGACCATTGTCTTTCACTCTGATAATCAGTCTCTTGAACACTGTTGTTTCAAACATTTTTGTCCAGTTTTTTAGTTTCAGGAAGTAGGGTATATCTGGTCCTTCTTCTACCTTGGCTGGAAGCAGAAGTCCAAACCTTTGTTTTATTGCTCAGATTCTACCTACATTATGGTTTCACCTCACTGTTGTGGTTTCAAGAGTTAGAACATTTTTCTGTCTTTCCTTTTTTTTTTTTTTTTTTTTTTTAAGATTTTATTTTCAAGGAGAGCCTGGGTGGCTCAGTCAGTTAAACATCCAACTTCAGCTCAGGTCATGAGCTTGCAGTCTGTGGGTTTAAGCCCCACATCAGGCTCTGTGCTGACAGCTCAGAGCCTGGAGCCTGCTTCAGATTCTGTGTCTCCCTCTCTCTCTGCCCCTTCCCTGCTCACACTCTGTCTTTCTCTCTATCTCTCAAAAATAAATAAACATTAAAAAAAAAAGATTTTGTTTTCAAGTAATCTCTACACCCAACATGGGGCTTGAACTTAGAATCCTGAGATCAAGAGTCACATTCTCTACCAACTGAGCCAACCAGGGGCCCCACTACCTTCCTCTTCTTATCTAGTCTGCTTTCCACAATGTTTTGGTGACCTCTATGCTTTCCCCTGAATTCTGTGACTAAAAAATTCTATTTATACTCACTAATCTTGGTTGACTTTCATCCTCTAATGTAATAAATTTCTTTTCTGACCAATTGTATCTGACATATACACAATGCATTTCTTCTTCACCCTCACATCCATCAACCAAGGAATGGCAGTACTGCCCTGCTGCCATTGACTGAATTGTGTCCCTCGAACATCATATATTCAAGCCCTAACCTCCAGTGTGTTGGTATTTGGAGGTGGGGCCTTTGGGAGATAATTAGATTTAAATGAGGTCATGAAAGTGTGACCTTTATGATGGGATTAGTCTCCTTATAACAAGAGCTCCCTCTCTCCAGATGTACACACTAAGGGAAGGCTATATATATGAGGACATTTGAGAAGGTGGCTGTCTGCAAGCCTGGAAGAGCTCTCACAAACCAAACCCTACTGGGCCTTGATCTTGGACCTTCCAGACTCCAGAACTGTGAGAAAATAAATTTCTGTGGCCAAAGCCACCCAGCGTATGGTGTTTTGTTATGGTTACCTGAGTAGATTAATAGACCTTCCATCTTTATGCAAACATTTGCTCTTTCTCTTCCTTTCTTTTTACTCAGGCTGCCATGTTGGGGTTTTTCTCCCATTCGAGCTATTTTATAACCTGTGGTCTAGTGTGTTTCATCCCCTCCTTCCCCTGCCCTGTTCTAGGCTAAGCCTTCCTGGTCTATAACAGCCTTTTTCTTTCTGGCTCTCTACACATGATGCGATGGTACTTCTATAAAGCTCAGTTCTGGTTATGGCACATCTCTTTTCATATACCTTCAGTGACTCCCACTGTCCTCAGAAATGGGTGTTTAAAGTTTTTGAATTCTGTCTTCCAAAATGCTGTTTTTAATCTGCCAATTGGATGGATGTATTTTCTCCTCTCTGCCCCAATAGGGGGTTTCTTTTCCTTTGCAGTCATTGCATATATCCCTGTCTTTCTGGTCATAAGTTGAACTGCTGTCTCCTTACTGGTCTGAAAACTCCCTGATCAGGGTGAAAACACCAGGATCAGCACACCTCACAGAGCTTTGCACATATTAGATGCTCACCGAATGCCTGCATCACAGGCATCTTATTTCATTATCTTATTTTAATTTTAAAAAATGTTCGTTTATTTTTGAGAGACACAGAATGTGAGTGGAGGAGGGACAGAGAGAGAGGGAGACACAGAATCCAAAACAGGCTCCAGGCTCTGAGCTGCCAACACAGAGCCCAACATGGGGCTCGAACTCACAAACCGCGAGGTCATGGCCTGAGCCGAAGTCAGGTGCTGAATTGACTGAGCCACCTAGGCACCCTTAATTGTCTAGATCTTAAAAATGACATGAGAAGAAATGTTTAGAAAAGAGTAGAAAATCACCACAACATCCCTATCCTAATACAACTCATCCAATTTTTGTTCTTTACCTCTTTGCATCTGCATTTTCAGTGCTATATTCACAATGAACATACAAACCACAATTCTTTTTTTAAAAGCATACTATGCTGCACACTCCCCCCTGTGTTTAGCTTTATCATTTTAAGTAATTGTGATATTCCATTAAGTAGAAGTACTGTAACTTACCAGATTAGATTAAGGTTTATTAGATTCATGCCTGTGGAAATGTAACCTGGTATCAGGTTTCCCTTTGTTCAGGGGACCTGGGTCTGCTTTGGCCCACACCCGGGCCTGCAATTAATGTAGCTTAGCCCCTTCACTGGTTTTCATGAGAAATACAAGCAGACCAAGCACTTTTTGGCCTTGTTTACTAAAGATCTAAGGGCCTAGGCAGGGATCACATTGCACAGTGCAAGTCTTTACTTGAAAAATCTTCATTAACCGTAACCCCCTGTCTGTAGAGGACCCCCAACTCCAGCTCTCACTCTGCCCCATCCCATACCTAGGGTTCAGCCTTCCTTCTCAGTTTCCCCAGAAGTGAAAATTTCTCAACATGTTTTCCAGAGCAAGTCACTTTGCCCCAGTAACTTCATTAAGTGAAACAGTAAAACAGTCCTCCAGGTATGGGATTTACCCCCCTGGGTAGATACAAAGCATAAGGGGTTACAAATAACATCCCTCAAACCACTCTCCACCCTAGGCTATCTATATAAGGGATGGGAAGAAAAGTGGTGAGTACAGCACAAGGCTTGCTATGGGCTCCCTGCCTGTCTCTTGAGGTGAAACTTAGTCTGAGTCTCCCTGGGATGCCCTGTCCATGAGTACCAGTGGTTCTCAATCCAACCCGAGGTCTGCCAAGGTGGGATGCTGACTCATCTTTGAAGGTATTGGCTGGTCTTGGCTTTTGGCATACAGGAAAGGAAAATGTGGATGGATGGGTGCTTTTCTGGCAATGCATTAACTTGGAATGGGATTCATGGTGCTACAATAATGCTGAGGCAAGTGCTTCTCAGCTCAGGGGAGCTGAGATGCCTGCTTGTCTTGGAGGGGAATTGCTGTAGACTGAATGCATCCCTCTCTTTCTTTCTGTCTTCTGGGAAAACCAGCATCTTAATGGTGCTGGACTCCTACTACTCATGGCCAGTTACTGGGATCTCTGGGTTGAAGAAATCTGGATCAGATTGGCCTAAGCTGCAGGGGTCTAATCTGGATCAGATTGGCCTAAGCTCATGTTGCTGGGAAGGGCTCTGTGACAACTCATGGAGTTGGTAAAGGAGCTACAGAAACCAGGTTTGGGACTGAAATTTTTTTTTTAATTTTTTTTTCAACGTTTATTTAGTTTTGGGACAGAGAGAGACAGAGCATGAACGGGGAGGGGCAGAGAGAGAGGGAGACACAGAATCGGAAACAGGCTCCAGGCTCTGAGCCATCAGCCCAGAGCCTGACGGGGCTCGAACTCATGGACCGCGAGATCGTGACCTGGCTGAAGTCGGACGCTTAACCGACTGCGCCACCCAGGCGCCTTTGGGACTGAAATTTTACTCAAACCAGCTATGATTTGCTCTTCTCCCATGTATGTCCCCATTTTATCTCATGCTTGATAAATTCTCTCCAGCTTAAAACAGGCCTCTTTCTCCATGTTTCAGGGTGGAGAGCCAATGGTATTCACCTCTCACCTCCATGTTTTTCCAGTACCAGAATTGGTCTCAGGGGGAGACTTTTGGTTCAGCCTGGGGATCCTCTAGACCAATCCCACGTAGGAGAATTGAATACTGTGGGTCACAAGTCTCAGATATAGAGGTAAATAGCAGAAAAGGGGAGATTGGAAAGCTTGTATGTCAGAGAAACAGTCCTGTGCTATAGCAACTGGGCCCCACTCCTTCCTGCATCCAAGAAGTCACCAGTATGGCTGCTCATACTGGTGACTCAGTTTTGAATTGAGGTATCTGTAGACTTTGTACCCAATTCCAGATAATTAAATTTCACTCACCTTGCTTAAACTCAGGTGCGATTCTAATCCTTTTGAAACTCTTTTCTAGAAATCATATTGAAATGAATGTGATCATATGATCCATCATACATTAACACAAACTAGTACCTTTCTACTCCCTTGTATAAAGGTGTTAAATCTCTAGGTACACATTTCATACAATGTCTGTGTATATGGTCAAGCATGTCTAATTTGAACTACTTGTGGGAAGAGCAGTCTGATTTAGAAAAATATCTGAATCCTAATTTATAATTTTAAATAATTCAGGTTCCCAAATTACTGATTAGGGTGCTAACTACAGACAAATGATAGCACTCTGGATGGTTTAGGTAGAAATGACTCTGGGAAATCTGGCTAGCCCACAGAATGGTAGGGCTGAAGAGAGTCTTGAGTCTACACTCCAGGAACAGCTTCTAAAACCACACTGTAGAACTCAGCTACCCAGGGAGCTGCTGCCTCTCCATGATCAGAGAACTGCTGAACAGGGACACCACCTGCCACAGCTCCTGCCCCAGAACTGTCCCATCTCTGCTGCAATCTGTCAGGATGGGTGCATTGCACCTCTCTCTCCCACGTAACTCCTTCCCAAGTCAACACTTTATGCAAGCACTTTTTCCTCCATGCAACTTAGTTCTCAATTGATACCTTGTGCAAGTACACGACACATGACTGTTGGACCTAAATCACACCTGGAACTCTAGCTGCCAGGGAACTTAGGAAAGCCCTTGTATGAGCTTCCTGGGAGTGTTCTGTGCAGCACAAGGGGGTTGGGCATTGGAACAGATGTTGAATGAGCATCTTCTCTGTTTGCATTCCCCATAATGCCTCATATAGAGAAGGTGCTTGATGAATGTTGGTTCAAATGTGTGTGTGCATGTGTCAGTGTGCCCACATGCTCACTATAGACTGAATGTTTGTGCCCACCCAAAAGTCATATGTTAAATTCTAATGCTCAGTGTGATGGTATCTGGAGGTGGGGCCTTTGGGAGGTGACTAGGTCATGAGGGTGGACCCACGTGAATGGGATTAGTGCTGGAGGCTCCCTGGCTCCTTCCACCTTGTGAGGCTACAGTGAGAAGACGGTTGTTGATGAACCACAGGGCTCTCCCTACATAGTGGATCTGCTGGCACCTTGATCTTGGACTTCTCAACCTCTTCTGTCATTCGTAAGCTACCCAATCTGGCATTTTTGTGATAGCAGCCTGCATGGATCAGATAGCAGCCTGAATGGATCAGTGTGTGGATGAGAACAGAAGGTGCTGGACTGAGAATCCGCTGACCCACATTCTGAGTAAGTTCCCTTCCCTGTCTGGGTACCACTCTATCTGTCAGATTACGGGATCTGGAGAAAGGGTCTCAAAGGTCCTTTCCAGTTTGGATAGTCCGTGATCCTCTGAATTTTTTCATGATAACTGAGATCCAGCATGGAAATCAGTGAAGTCAATAGAAAAGGCTTTTGCTTTTGATATGCCGATGCCTGCCTATTTCCCTAAGAGGATGTGAAGAAATGAGTAATCTTTAGATATTTTCACATTATATATACACACTCAATGCACATCTTTGCCCAAGGGAGAGTGGTTTTTTTTTTAACTCCTTAGCACCGTAGAAAAGCTAGGGAAATTCCCTTCTGTCACTGATGCCTCCTACTGCAGAACAGTTCTGGTTCTGGGGATCAGAATATCTTGTGCCTGTAAGCTGGATAAAATATGTAAAGAAAACAAGACTTACAGGCATGGTGTAACACGTGCCTCGAGTGATCTCGCAGTAGAAATTTAATTTTGTTTCTAGTTATTTGGGGTTATAGATAGGATTATATCTCTCAGGCAGAGAAAGTCATTAATCAAGAAAGGGGCCTCTTAATCCTTCTCCCGATTTCAATGAGACACTGTAAAATGCCTTTTGATGGCAAATGGCAAGTATCAACTGGGTGTGATTAGCAGGCTTCCATGGCAGGCTTGCCGTGGTACCGTGTACCCAGTTATTCACCAGCATAATCCCGTCTGACTGTCCTGGGGGCAGAAATGGGCAGAGGTGTTATGGTCTCTCTTAAATGGCAGGCCAACGAGGGAGAACCTGGATGTGGCATATGGGGTAGGTCCTTAGACGTCAGCCTCAAATATTAGAGGAGAATTTCCAAGGGATGTTTTATATGCCAGAAACAGAGCTTCACTGTCGGCACATGGGTATGTCCCTCCTTTGTTGAGGTCAGAACTTCAAACCAGCTAGAGTGGTATGGGAGGGCCGTCTCTCTCTTCCCTCTCTGTGCCAGTAGCTGTGCTAGTCCCTGGGGACACAGCAGTGTATGAAATGTAGTTCCTGTCTGCAAGATGCCCAAAGAAGAAGAGTGACACATGGGTTTTCCTGGTCAGTTATTGGGGCATAACAACAACCTCAAGATCTTAGTTTGAGAATAAGTGCTTATTTAGCTTACGCGTCTGTGAATTGGCTAGAAGTTGGTCAATGTAGGCTTGGCATACACGTCCTCCTCATGACGTGGGGAGCAGCTCACCAGGGCAAACAGAAACACTAGGCTTCTTAAGGCCTAGGCTTGGGTTGGGCATGCTGTCACCTTTATCACATTCTACTGATCAAAGCAAGTCACTTGACTCAGCTTTGAAAAACCAAAGGGTGGTTGCCTTGAGGGGGAGAATTCCAAAGTCATATGACACAGGGTGTTAACACAGGGGCAATAATGCAATCAATCATGATTAACCAATTGGGGTGATAAAGCATTTGTATTAGGGTACTTCTTGTTGCAAGTATCAGAAACACTCTGCAAAGAAAGCCCAAGCGCACGTAGCTGGCATATACAGGAGCTGACTGTGCATGGCTGGGTCCAGAGGCTCAGCCCTGGACCTGTTGTCAGGGATCTGTCTCTCATCCTCTTGGCCTGGCTCTCTGGTGTGTTGGCTTAATCTTGCAGATGGCATCTTTAATGCAGTTAGGTAAGATGGCTCTAGCAGTTTTGGGCTTTCTCCGTCTTTATTGCTGCCACTGGAGGAAAAGACACACCTCTCCCACCTAGTGAGTATATACCGAAGTCTTAGAGAAGGCTTTGGCCCACGTTAGGCCATGTCCTCATTTGTGATCCAATCATGTGACCAAGAGAGATGGAGAATTCTGATTGGCTAGTCTGTGCCACATGTCCAGTTCTGCATTAAAGTGACCGAAGGACCTATGATAGGCAAGCCAGGCACAAATAAAATAGGGAAAGGTAGTTTTTTCAAAAGAACAGGGCATTTTCACCAGATGGCAGAGGAAGGGTGCTGGGCACAAGTGAACCTCAGATGTATAGGGTCCAGTAGGGGCAAAAAGAAAGGAACAAAACAACCCTACTATTGATGGCAGACCCATCCCACTGCCCTTAGTGGTGTTTAGGAACAACACAAGGGCCAGTGATATGTTGGGACAATAGGTCATCAATAGGAAAGAGCATTGGTCTGGCAGGCAAAAGGCTAGGGTTTATGACCCAGCTCCACCACCCAATTAGGGTTAACAATAGACTGCGCCATCCAGGTTAAGACTGACACTGCATACCCAGGTGATTTGTAAGCTCTCTTCCTGTGTCTGTGCTTTGTGACTCTGTCATTGACCTTAAAGGATGAGCTGGAACATCTCAATGGTGACTTTCTTTCTTTCTTTCTTCTTTTTCTTTCTTTCTTCTTTTCTTTCTTCTCTTCCTCCTTCCTTCCTTCCTTCTTCCTTCCTTTCCTTTCTTTCTTTCTTTCAATATAATTTATTGTCAAATTGGCTTACAACACCTAGTGCTCATGCCAACAAGTGCCCTCCTCAATGCCTGTCTCCCATTTTCCCCTCTCCCCCACCCCCCCATCCACCCTTGGTTTGTTCTCTATATTTAAGAGTCTCTTGTGGTGTGCCTCCCTCCCTGTCTGTTTGTAACCAATTTTTCCCCTTCCCCCCCCATGGTCTTCTGTTAAGTTTCTCAAGTTCCACCTATGTGTGAAAACATAGGATATCTGTCTTTCTCTGACTGACTTATTTCACTCAGCATAATACCTTCCGGTTCCATCCATGTTGCTACAAATGACAGGATTTCATTCTTCATCATTGCCAAGTAGTATTCCATTGTATATATGAATCACATCTTCTTTCCATAATTTGGGTATCGTTGATAGTGCTGCTTTAAAGATTGGGGTACATGTGCCCCTATGCATCGGCACTCCTGTATCCTTTGGATAAATTTCTAGTAGTGCTATTGCTGGGTCATAGCTATTTTTAATTTTTTGAGGAACCTCCACACTGTTTTCCAGAGTGGCTGCACCAGTTTGCATTCCCACCAACAGGACAAGAGGGTTCCCATTTCTCCACATCCTCGCCAGCATCTGTTGTTTCCTGAGTTGCTCCATTTTAGCCACTCTGACTGGTATGAGGTGGTATCTCAGTGTGGCTTTGATTCGTATTTCTTAGGGTGACTTTCTTACCTCAACCATGTGGATAGAGATCAGGCATAGGTCTGCCAAGACTGAAGATGTTACCTGTATTATTGCCCATTCTGATGCAGCTTTTTGGCTTTCAGAGTGGGCATTGGTCTTTGGTGGGGAACCATGCAATGCATGCAAATGATTTAGCTCTGAGTTTTATTGAGCACCACCGTTGCTGTGCCTGGCACTTGGGCAGGGGACTGGCATTGCAGGTTCACAAGCCAAACGTGGTCTGTGCTTTCAGAAAGAAGTACAGGCTTGGGTGGTCACTTAGCCTCTTTGAGTGTCAGTCTCCTCATCCATAAAATGGGGATGATATCTATCTGCTTACATCACAGGGTTGTTGTTAGGGTCAGCTTATAGAAAAGCAAATGTGCAGCAGTATTTTGTACAGGCATCATACACCTGCAAGGGATTACATTAAGATAGGATAATTGTCTAATTGAGAGCAATGATTCCATATGTTCTTTTTTTGTATATGTACCTTTAATTTTATTTTTTATTTTTTTAAATTTATATCCAAATTAGCATACAGTGCAACAATGATTTCAGGAGTAGATTCCTTAATGCCCCTTACCCATTTAGCCCATCCCCCCTTCCACAACCCCTCCACCAACCCTCAGTTTGTTCTCCATATTTATGAGTCTCTTCTGTTTTGTCCCCCTCCCTCTTTTATATTGTTTCCCTTCCCTTATGTTCATCTGTTTATCTCTTAAAGTCCTCATATGAGTGAAGTCATATGATTTTTGTCTTTCTCTAATTTCACTTAGCATTATACCCTCCAGTTCCATCCACATAGTTGGAAATGGCAAGATTTCATTCTTTTTGATTGCCGAGTAATACTCCATTGTGTATATAAACCACATCTTCTTTATCCATTCATCCATCGATGGACATTTAGGCTCTTTCCATACTTTGGCTATTGTTGATAGTGCTGCTATAAACATGGGGGTGCATGTGTCCCTTCAAAACAGCACACCTGTATCCCATGGATAAATGCCTAGTAGTGCAATTGCTGGGTTGTGGGGTAGTTCTATTTATAATTTTTTGAGGAACCTCCATACTGTTTTCCAGAGTGGCTGCACCAGCTTGCATTCCCACCGTATGTTCTTTAATGACACTCTCAGGATTACCAGAGAGCACCCACCAATTGACTACATGAGGAAACGGGGGTACACAGAAGCAGTGTGACATAGGCAGGCCACATGGCATGTCTGAAAGAGAACACGATCTCGTGATCTCAGACCTGTGACCCTTACCTGGAGCCCCCTTAGTGGAAAACCTTTGGTCTAGAGGTAAGATTAGGTCCCTGATAGCATTAGAGGGCATTCCTAGCATTTCTTGGGCATAAGCCACCTCAGCCCCTCTGTGGGGAGTGTGTGATGAGAGAGGAGGGGCCATGGTACCATGATGATTCTCTCCTAGGACCTCCATGCCCTCAGCCTCTTCCCCCACTCTTGTCTCTTGCATGACATTTCCTTTTCTCCTTCTGCCTTTTGTTAAAATCCTGAAGGTCTGGCCCTTTAATAGCACCTCTGCCCCACAGGAGGGCAAGACACAACTCTGGCTGCCTCAGAGCACCTTGGCCCCACTAAGTTTATCAGAGCCACTCATGTCCTTGAGCTCTATCCCTGGCTAGGGCTGGGGCCGGAGGCTTCAGCCTGCAGCATGGGGCCCTGCAGTGGAAGTACTGGGGGCAATACTCAAGGGCGCTAGAAGAAGCCATGCGATGCAGAACCTGTGTGCCACCTGCCTCCATGAGGGACTTGGAGGAGTTAACGGTAAAAATATGTATGTGGGTAGAGAGCGGTACATAAATACAGGATAAAAAATCCTATACGGGCGTGCCTGGGGCTCCGTCAGTTGAGCGTCCGACTTCATCTCGGGTCATGATCTCATGTTCGTGGGTTCAAGCCCCGCATCAGGCTCCGGGCTGACAGCTCAAAGCCTGGAGCCTGCTTCGGATTCTGTGTCTCCCTCTCTCTGCGCCTCCCCTGCTTGTGCTCTGTCTCTGTCTCTCAAAAATACAATAAATAAAACTTAAAAAAATTTAAAAACTACAGATAGGAGAGATAGTAGCAGAAACAGAAATTAAGTAATTCTCTGCAATCGAGGTCTAAATTTGGCCCTGGACTTCGTGGCATACAAGACAAAGAGAGAAATATGATGGGTTTCCTAGTCTCTTCATCGAAAGAAATGAAATGTTTAGAGAAGGCATTTTCCCTCTGGCACAATGGTCTAGGAGGATTTTATCCCCCGGGTCCTTATGTAAAGGATACTGTGTAACAGAAAGTGGCACATAAGTAACCCTTGATCTTGAGCTCATGAGCAGATACCTCATGAGCTGATGCGTTTGTGGACTTTGTTATTTTTAGTATCTGTGTTTCCCGCAGACTGTGGGTTCTGTGTAGGCAGCAGCAGTCTGGTTTGTCTTGTTGATTGCTGGGGTCTCTGCATGGGACAGAGTGTCTCCAAGTTTGTTATTAGGATTTAATAAGAAGCAATTTTTAGGGGAAAGACAAGTATTTTGTGAGTAATTAGAGGGACATTCAAGCTAAATCTGCAATGTCAGTGGAAGGTAAGGGATGGTTTCTCTGGGTAAAGGGAGCATCTTAGCAGAGACCTGCAGGAATTAGGTAAAGGACAGGAAGAGAATTGGTCAGGAAGAGAGAACAGCAAATGTGAAGGCCTGAGAGAGAATGCCCATAGATGAAAGAGGTCAGTCATGGGCTCTCTCAGCGTAGTGAGACAAGGTGGAGAGTGGGGAAGGAGAAGGTTGGAGAGATAAGCAGGGGGCTTTTAAATGGGAGGCAGGAGGTGGACTTTCCCTACAGGCAATGGGGAGCCCCTGAAGGGTTGGGAAAGATCACTTGGCCACGTGGTCCCCTCCAGACATCTGGCTCAGATCTCCCTAGGCTCAGAATGAGAGGATCAGGATGGCAGGCACCCCAGGATTGAGATCTCTGGCGAGAGCCTCAAATGCACATCCGGCCTGACTTGTCAGCTCCCCGAGGGCAGGCACACTGGCTGCGGTGTTCACCATATGTCACAGTTAGACATTCCCTGCCCAAGGTCTGATCCAATTGAGAAAGAGTTCAGAAGAGTCAGCAGATGGAAGCCTGTGTGAGGTGGTATTTGCAGATGTGGCTTGGGGCTGATTTCCCACAGACAGGGGGCACAGGTGAGTGGGGCAGGCCCCTTAGAAACTGTCACATGGAGGAACCTGAGCAAGACAACTAGGAAGGGGGCTGGGCTCTGCATGGCCTATTTCTTTCTCCAAACTCACAGATCAGCTCATTTTTTTCCTCTCTCTGGGCGAGGAGTAAGGAGGGCAAGGAGAGTTTGCTCAGGGCGCCCCTTCCACAGGGAAGGACACATCAGAAGTAGGAAAAGCGTTGCCTTATCACCCAGCCGGTCCCTAGCACATAGTAGGCACTCAGTAAACTCTGTGCCTTGTTTTCTCTGTGCTTGAATGGGTACCTTGTGTGCACTGCAGATAGAAAAAAGTCTTGTTCCTTACGTACCTGATTATCAGAAGTGTGGTCTTACCCCCTGTCTTTAAAACCACTACCACCACCAGACCAGTGCTTGTCCTCCATTCTTTCCCTGAGGAAGGCCATCTCCCCTCCACCCCGTGGCTCTGGAGCTTTTTGTTCCTGGTCATTAAGCCCCCTCAGTTCCACTGTCCAGCCTGCCTCCTTGGACTTGGTGGAGGTCAGTGTCTGTGTCGCTGTCCCCTGTGTTCAGCACTTGGCCTGGCATGACTCACAAGTAACCTGCCCTCTCCCAGGTGTGTGTGTGCTGAGGCCTTCCAGCTGTCCAAACTGGCAACAGGGATCCCGTGAGCCTGGAAGGAAGGGGACTTAGGCCAGCTTGGGGTTTTGGTGGCTGGAAAATATCCCTTGGCCTGTGGATTTGCAGAAGGAGGGTGTGGCCTCATTAATATTCATGTCCTTGAATTAATCCCTGGATGGAAATCCCTGAACCAAATCCAAAGTTTTCCTTTCCAATCCCTCCAAAGTAGGAAGTTGAGAAGAGAGAGAAAAACCCACAGAACAGTAAATGAGGATGAAGCCTTGTGTCTCAGGACTTGGGAGGACCAGCTGGGAGAAGGGTCCTTCTTGTGTCAATGGCCAGTGGCTGGGAGCAGCCCTCAGCTCTTCCTGGTCTCTGGAGTTGGCAGCAGGAGTTGCCTATACTGGCCCTGCTTGCATTAGATGGGTTCTGATGCCATCTTCCCTACTGATTGGTCAGGAGGAAAAGAGAGGGGCTCGGGATGAGAGAAATTCTCTCCACTTCTCTCCCCACGGGATTATAGAATGTGAGTACATTTGTTTCCTGTTGCTGCTTGTATTGAATTATCCCAACATAGAGGCTTAAAGCAACCCAAATTCATTCTCCTACCACCCTGGAGGTCTGAAGTCCTGATATCAAGGTGTGGGCGGGGCTGCATTCCTTCCAGAGGCTCCTGGGAGAGAATTTGCTTCCTTACCTTTTTCACCTTCTGCAGGCCACCTGCTTTTCTCTACTCGCCGCCCCTCCCTGTGTCCTGCACGTCCGCAGGGCAAGACTTCCCAGCTGCTGTCAGCTTCCACCATACCACCATCTCCGTAATCTCTCTTCTGCCTCCTCCTAGGAGGATCCGTGGGAGTACATCGGGCCCACCTGGATAAATCTCCCCATCTCAAGATCCTTAACTTGATCACATAGGCAAAGTCCCTTCTTGCCACATAAGGAAACATGGTCACGGGTTCTGGGGAGGAGGACGTGGACATCTTTAGGGGGCCCTTAGTTGGCCTACCACCTTGGGCATCTGGCTCCGTGTTTCCCAAATGAGTGATCCATGGGGCCCTGGCACTTCGGTGGCTTGCAGGGTGGGGCAGGAGGGGCCAGCTCGGATGCCCACCCACCTTAGTCATGAGAAGCTGTATTTTTCTCTCTGGTGTTTACTGGGGTTCCGTGGAAGGTTTCATATGAAGAAAAGGTTGAAAACTGCTGATTTAATCTGATCTCTTTAGAATGAGGTCCAGAAAGGGCAAATGATTCACCTGATAATGAACAGTTAAAAAAAATGGCAGATTCAGTGCTAAACTCTGGTCCCCTGACTAGGTCCCCACAGGTAAATTCCCTTTCTACTGGTCCCTCTCAGGGATAAAAAAAAAACAACCAAATTAAGAAGGGGTGTGTTTCCAGAGTGGCTAAAATTAACAACTCAGGAAATAACAGATGCTGGCGAGGATGTGGAGAGACGGGAACCCTATTGCACTGTTGGTAGGAATGCAGACTAGTACAGCCACTCTGGAAAACAGTGTGGAGGGTCCTCAAAAACTTAAAAATAGAACTACCTTATGACCCAGGAATAGCACTACTAGGAATTTACCCAAGGGATACAGAAGTGCCGATCCATAGGGGCATATGTACCCCAATGTTTATAGCAGCATTTTCAAACAATATCCAAATCATGGAAAGAGCCTAAATGTCCATCAACTGATGAGTGGATAAAGAAGATGTGTTTTATATATACAATGGAATACTCCATGGCGGTGAGAAAGAATGAAATCATGCCATTTGTTAACAACGTGGCTGGCACTGGAGGGTATTATGCTAAGTGAAATGTCAGTCAGAGAAAGTCAGATATGTTTTCATGCATATGTGGAACTTGAGAAACTTAGCAGAAGACCATGGAGAAGGGAAGGGAAAAAATTAGTTACAGAGAGGGAGGGAAGGCAACCACAAAAGACTCGTAAATATAGAGAACAAACTGAAGGTTGATGGAGGGAGCAGGGAAAACGGGAGATGGGCATTGAGGAGGGCACTGTTGGGATGAGCACTGGGTGTTGTATGTAAGCGATGTTATCACGGGAAATCTACCCCCAAAACCAAGAGCACACTGTATATACTGTATGTTAGCCAACTTGACAATAAATTGTATTAAAAAAATAATAAAAAGGAAAAAAAAAAGGTGTGTGTGTGTCCTCATTTACTGGTACAATGATCCTGAGTGAAAAGCAGAGGGGCATTGTTTTTGGGAGGGGTCTTTCTTCTTCCCTCCCTCCCTTTCTTTCCCTCTGTTTATGCTGAGAAATGCCCTGTTTGGTGACAACAGGTTGGAGTTGCTGGAGTGTCACCAGGAAGAGACTTGAACCTGGCCGAGGCTTCAGACAGGCCGCTGTTCCCAGTACCCGGCCTCTGCTATTCCCTCCTGCCTCTCCCACCCCCGATACTGGCTCTGGCTAATTGAAATTGGTGGCGAGTCAGACACTCAGCCGTGTTCCTGCTCTGGGGCTTCTGGACCACAGATTGTCATTAAATTAACTGTGAGATTTTCTGTGTGCGCTGGGAGGCAGTGATGAAGGGGACATGGAGGGACTCGGGAGCTGTCATTTGCTCCTCTGGCCGAGGCTCAGAACTGTTGCCCTGAGCGTGCTGGAGATGCGATAATTCAGTCGGGGGAGCACTGCCTCCCCCAGCCTGGGCCAGGCCCAGACACACGATCCAACCGACCGGCAGCCAGACTGATTTGCAAAATGGAACAATTAACTCTAAAGCGAGCTGTCTGAACTGATTTTTCCCCTTCATCCTCAGCCAGTTCTGCAAACCCTTTTCGGCATTGTCTTCATTAGTGGCAGGACAGCCTGGACAGGACTCAAATGGCTGGCTCCAATTGTGTGCTCTGTGCCCTGAAACTCAGGCGTCTGTTACGCTCACCACCTGCCTGCACCGTTTGGATGTCCCTCTCCTGCCTTCCCCAAAGTCAAAACTCTGGGGCATGCCTTGTGATTCAGGGGCTGGGCAATTGTACCAGCACACAGCTGTGCAGGACCCAACTCCTGGGGCAGCGTTTGCTTCGAGCCCATGTGAATGGTACCTCCTGTCTATGCAGGCAGTGCCCCCATTCTGTCCGCACAGGATTGAAAGGAGGGATCATTCTGTGGTTGGTGCTTATGTTCTGACTCTTTTGTGTCTGGTGCTCAGTGGGGATGAGGTGGAAGAAAGAAAGGCTTTTCTCTTCAGCAGATGGAACAGCACCGTTTCATTGCTCACTTCCATCTGACCTGATAGATGGACACAGGATTGCTGCCCCTCTTATCAAGGGGTATAGGTTGAAAGGCCAGGGGTAGAAAGAACAGGGAAAAGAGAGGAGTCTTCCAAGAGGCTCTAGGCAACATTCTGACGTAGCTTCTTAGAAAGATCACATGTCAGTACTCAAGATGGGGAAATGGAGGCTCAAGAAAGGGCAGGGCTCAAGCACACATGGAGGGAGATGGATCAAGGCTAAGCTTCTTTGTTATTCCTTGAGGACCCTGGGCACATAGCTCTTGGGCCTCAAGCATAGTACCTGGCACGACTGTATATTGGTTTACCTGAATTAATGGGAGTACGATGATATACTGAAGAAGAAATGACAACTAGACCCACAAGCTCTTCAAGCCAGCGCCATCTTGTTTTCATCTGTACATTCCCAGGGCCCAGAAAGGCCTGGTATGCAGCAAATATTAAATAAGGATGCATTAAAGTCAATGTAATTGGGAGCCAGATGGCTGGATCTGAAACAGAGAGGCCATCCCTCCCCTATTTAGTAGTTGTTTGGGGAATTAAAGGGAGCCATCCTCATTGGAACTTTTGGCTAGCTGTGGAGTATTCCGAGTGAGGAACATCCTTCAGCATTGGGGCAGTTTTGTCAACAAAATTGGACTCTGGTCGCATGATGTGTTGATGGCTGAGTCTCTTTCTCTTCTCTGGACCTAGGTATCCCCTTCAGTAAAAGGAGGAGGATGGGCTAAATAGTCCCCATGCCCCTTCCCAGCTCAACATCTTGAGAAAGCCTAGGGGATTCTAATGTAGCCTAGGACCCAGGGCACATGAGTCTGTGCTACTGGGTTCTTGTCCTAATGACCTGGGAGATGTGGAGAGTGTCTGCTTCCCAAACACTTCCAGGCATAGAGTCTGGAGCAGCCTGGGTTTTCAGGGCCGGGAATCTGGAGGAGAAAGTGAAGTCAGGCCCTGGTTTTTGGACTAGTGAGGGACCAACTCTCTAGCCGCCCACGCAAGGGAGGGCCTCTGGGAGGAGTTAGGACCAAGCCATAAACTGGATCTTGATGCCTTGAGGCTGATGACATCCCTGGGGCTCCACTGGGGCACGTTGCTAACCTTGGGACACTGCATGGCAAAGTTGCCATTTCAAATGTCACTATTGCTAGTCTTGTGGATGGGGCACTTCTGGGGAGACAGGCTGGGCTTGTAGAGGACATTAATGGACAGTTTAGTGTTTACATGGCCCTCAGAAGAGCTTTGGTTTCTTTGTATTCCTGAGTGAACCCCCAAACTGCTCTGTAAGAGCTGAAGGAAGACAGTAGTCCCCATGTAACCTAAAGATTCGTTCCTGGAATTGTTGAGTGACTCAATGGTCTGCCATTGAACCAGGTCACATGCAATGTTTCTTATCTTTTCCCCAGCATCTTAGGGTCTGTTCTCCTATAATCATTCTTGGGCCATATTTCAACCTTGTTGAAATACCTTATCTAGGCTCTCTCAATAGTATATCTCAATAGCCTGCAAATGCCAATGTTTACTATTATAGATATACACATGTACAAATATATGTATATATGCATATATACACAGAGGAACAATACACAAGATCTCAATGCACACATGAAGATCTGGAATCACACAGACCAGTGCTTTGAGCAGCTCAGGTAATCTTCAACAAGGCTTCCCTCCTTTGTTCTCTCTCTCTGTGAACAACACGATTCACCGAGAAATCCAGAGTCCTTTGTCACTTAGATACATAATTCACCAAACCCTGTTGTTTCTACTGCCCAAGTGACTCTGGAATTCCGCCCACCATTTCTTGCTCTGAAAGACAGCTGCTTGTCTATGGTTTTCTGGGCCATTGGCCTCTGCTCTCTGATTCAGCCACATCTCTGACTGCTCCCTTGGTCTCCATGGCTCAGCCATTCCCAGGCCTCGTGGTTCCCTGAATATGCCAAGCTTCTTCCTCTGTCCGCCTTCCTCTGCTTGGAACACCCTTCTACACCTCTGAGTATTTCTGTGACCAATGTGGATTATTTTTACTGATTCCTCTGGATTCAGCCTAGATATCTATTTCTCTTGCTGCCTTCTGCATTCCTTCATGTTGTTATGTAGTCTTCATTATAATCAGTTTCGTGCCTTCATAGGATTCTATCTGCTGGCATTCCCCCCTATCACATATTACTAGGCATAAAATGTGCTTCCTCTGTTTCACCATTATAGGTAGTGATGCATGGTGTTTTCGTGATCTTTGGGGGGCACTGTAGGGCAGTAATTAAGACTGGCTCTAGATTTGGATCCTGGTTCTATGGCTATATCAAAGTTGTCAAACTCTTAGTGTCTTGGTTTTGTTATCTATAAAATGGGCATAAACAGTATCCATCTCACAGGGTTGTAAGAATTACATGGGAAAACACATATATAAAGTGTTTAGCATCTGGCCCAGTTACTATAACCTATTATTTCCTTTCTTATTGTGGATTACAGATATATTGCAGGTATATTCCCAGAAGTAAGATTATTGAATCAAAGGTTTGAAGGTTTTTATGGCTCTTGAAATGTTTTGACAAATTGCTTTTGAAAAAATTATGCCTCTTTCCCTCACACCAGCAATACCCCAGCAACAGCTGGTTGCTTTCTCTTGTCTACACCATAATTCAAAGTGCAGATCTTAGAAGATGAAAACCATGATGGATTCCATGTCTGTGCTTTTGGACCGTCTATCGGCTCGCTTCCACTCAGCTCAGTCCTGTGCTCCTAGCCCAGAGGGCTGTCTCTTACCTTTAGTGTGCCCTGTACTGCTTGGCACTGTATTTTTCTAATTGTTTTGTGCTATAATGATTTATTGAGATATTAACTTATGTTTTGCTCTCACCGTGATTACTATCATTCCCTCCCCAATTCAAGATGGCAGCCATGCTTATTCTCTCCCATTAGTTGGGTTTGTGTTGCAAGGCATTGTGGGACCCATGTGCAGCATGGGGGTGAGTAGGGCAAGAGCAAGGAGATGATGGGCACTAACCTGACCACTGGACCTGCCTGTTGGGATTCAAGCTGCAGCTATTGAAGCACTCAGAGATGGGACCAGATGGCAGGTGGGAATGCAGTCAGGTAGAGCTACCTTGGGGACCTGGGAGGGCAGGGGATTTATCTGTCTCATTCCCTGTTGGATGCTAAGCACTTAGCACAGTAGTAAGTGTTTAAAAATACTTGAAATGAAGGGATATATATTGAGGACAAGATCTCTGTGGGTGGCTGTGAGCATGAAACCAAGGTTCTGGTCAAAGATCCTGGCTCAGGGTGGGGCCTGCTTTGTATTTATATATATATACATATATATATATATAATATATATATATATGTATATATGTGTGTGTGTGTGTGTGTGTGTGTGTGTGTGTGTGTATACACACACATTTACACACATATAAGTATATATATATTTATACATATAAAGTATACATATATATAAAGTATATGAAGTGTATATGTATAAATATATATGTATATATATATAAATACATACATACTTTATTGTCAAGTTGGCTAATATCAGTGTATACAGTGTGCTCTGGGTTTTGGAGATAGATTCCTGTGATAACATCGCTTACATACAACACCCAGTGCTCATCCCAACAAGTGCCCTCCTCAATGCCCATCACCCATTTTCCCTTCTCCCCCACCTCTCCATCAATCCTTAGTTTGTTCTTGGTATTTAAGGGTCTCTTGTGATTTGCCTCCCTCCCTCTCTGTTTATAACTACTTTTCCCTCTTCCTTCCCCCACTGTCTCCTGTTAAGTTTCTCAAGTTCCACGTATGAGTGAAAACATGTGATATCTGTCTTTCTCGGGGAAACAGGCAGATCTCAGAGTACAGGTCCAAGTAGAAACGCAGGCAATGAGTTACCTACAGTCATGGGAAGAGGGGATGGTGGGGTTTGGGACCCAGAATGGCCCTGCCTCTGCTCCTGGCTCTGGCAGGCTTGCAAGCTATCATTCTAGGCCATACTGCATGGTAGCCTGGAGTCACCCCCAACTGTGGTCATGCTAGTTCTGGCCTTCACCCTCAGTATGAGTAGTAATGCATGACTGCAGAAAGCAAAGGCCCCAAGGCCATCAGTCAGGACCAATAGCTGTTGTGGGTATGGCTGCTGTCCTGACAAACTTGGGTGAGTAAGAAATGCCCTGACACCTCTTTAAAATCATATTGGCTTGGGGCGCCTGGGTGGCGCAGTCGGTTAAGCGTCCGACTTCAGCCAGGTCACGATCTCGCGGTCCGTGAGTTCGAGCCCCGCGTCGGGCTCTGGGCTGATGGCTCGGAGCCTGGAGCCTGTTTCCGATTCTGTGTCCCCTCTCTCTCTGCCCCTCCCCCGTTCATGCTCTGTCTCTCTCTGTCCCAAAAATAAATAAACGTTGAAAAAAAAATTAAAATCATATTGGCTCTCTAAGCCCTTCATCCTGCGAGGATGGTTATGTCTTCTGATCTGATCGAGTCTCCTTCCTCTGGCCCAGGGCTGTGTGTAGGTCTCAGGGGTCTCGTGCTGAGCAAAGGCTCCTGCAGCATCTACAGCTGCCCAGGCTTGGTCTCAGGAATCCTGGTAGCTCAGCCAGCCCCTGGGGGATCTCCATCATCACCTCCTCCACAGGCTACTTCGGGTCTATATCCAGTACCTGCAGACTTCTAACTTCCTGACCTCTCAGATAAACAACCTCACCTTCCCCAATTTCCTGCTGTTCTTGTTCTGCCCCTCTTCAAAGAGACACTGCTCTCTTCTCATGTCCTGGATCACCGAGCATCAGCCACTAATGAGCTGACGCTCTCATTGAAGCCAGGAGATTTTCTGTAAGCAGCCTCTATTTTAGGCCCTGGGTAAGCTAGTTGCCTTTGAGCCAAGGGGTTACTCAGGCCCTGGCCGCCTTCTTGGAGGGTGGGGTGGGGGTGTGAGGAAATTGCAACAAGAACAAAATGCAGATGAAGGTTACAGCAGATGACCTGTCGCCCCAGCATCAGCCATGCGGGGCATACGGTAGGAGTTTCATAAATTTGTGCCTGTTGATTGATAATTCAGGTTAAAAAAAAATCTCCCTATTATAGAAAAAGGGAGCCTTTTGTGTGCGTGTGTGCGTGAGTGTGTGTGTGTGTGTGCGTGTGTGTGTGTGTGTATTTTGGTGAGCAGAAGACCTGAGAGAATCTAAGGCACTATTTGCAGAGATTGAATTCAACACATGCTACCCAGAACTCAGCGACTGCAGGCTGGTTAAAAGGTTTATAATTAAGTTAATATTGCATTGTCATTTCAGGTTCCAAACTGGGAGATCTTTAACCCCTCTCCCCCCAGCAGAAAAACTCTCAAGTCTACCACTAAATTACAGTCAATACAGCGTTGATTTAAAAGAACAGCATGAAATTATTCATCAGGCATCAGGTCCAACAAATCTGAGTTGGTTTTCCTAAGTCATTTAATAGCTAATTACATGCTGCATAAGGTAAAAATGCAGCAAGGCCCCACTAAGAATAAATCCAGTTGTTTGCAAGGCACATTATAGAAATTTAAGTTGAGCCCGCTCCTACCTTCAGTGACTGCATATAGCATACAGTGGTTTTTGGCAAGTGAAAGACCCAGAAATAGAACCGCTGTTTTTGTAACAACCCTGTTACCTTTAATGACCATTTTCTTCCCTTAAGTGCAGCAAAGTATGAAAATATTGCTGTGCTCTTTGGTGCAATTTTCCTACTGTGATTTTTTTTTTTTTTTTTTTGCCATTAAAAGCCCCAAGAGAGTGCATTTCTCTGCCTACTTATTAGCTACTGTCAAAAGATAGTGAAATTCATGAAAAAGCTCAACTGTCAATCCCCAACAAATATGCAATTATTTCAGGCTGGTGTTTTAAGCAAAAATGGTTTTCAAGGCAGAAATTTGCTTCTATTTTCTGAACAGGGATGGGGATGTTTTTGCTTCTACCTGTTCCACTTTCTCTGGGCATCTCTCAGGAACACCTGTTCGAACACACAGAGGTGAATTTCCACTAGCAGGGCCCTGACATTCAGCTGAATTAAATGCCAGTTTGGGTGCCCTTTTGTGCATCCGTTGGTGAGGGGAGAGCACAAAGTAATTTCTCTTCCAGCCTCACAAAGCCCATCATTCCAGGACGTTACACCGGGATGCTGGGCAGTAAATGACAGAAGGGCTTGGAAAGGAGGAGAAAATAGATGATCCTGTCCCTACAATAATACAGGGAAGATATATAAAGGCAAGTAAGTGGTAATGTTCTTAAAAGATAAACAATTGACTGCCTGTCACAAGTAATTGATGACTGAGATCCTGAAGAATGTGGCCATGATAAAAAATACATAGAGGAGCATACACACACCATATTCTCCTGACTTATTGTTGCTTTCCTCTTTGTGGGAATCTTTGCAGGATCAAATTAGAAGTACTATTTGCTGAGAGGCAATATTCTCCACTCTGAAAGCAGAGCTCCTTGTCTCCCGGGGAGCCTTCGTTTGACTTTCATCTTGATATTGAATTTAAGCCTCGTATTTTATGATAAATGCATGTGGCCCTTGGCCCACCTGGTAATAACTACTGCCCTGAAGTGGAAGCTGCACTCACCAGAAGGACTGGGAGTAGGCTTGTCTGGTGACGTAAACTTCTTGTATTCATTAACTAAAATCTTTCTCTGGTTTGAACAGTCCTTTGTGGGGTTCTTCCCAAAATGCATTTGCTTGCTTTGCTGTCTTGCCAGAGTTAAGAATACCATCGTGAATGGAATTGAATTCCTGGAGGAAGGAGCCTTCCTGTGGTTCTGCATGGCTCAGAGGGCAATGCCAAGGCCAGCAGGTGGAAGCCGCAGGGACCCTAACATCAGTTCCCTGGGGGCAGGGGGCTGGTACAGAAATGCTGGGCTGCCTTGGGAGGTTAATGAGTCCCCTACTACTGGGAGGATCATCAGTGGAGCTGGAAGAACTCTTGGAGAGTCTGCCTGCCAGTTGGGTCACTGAATCACACAACCTTTAAGGTTGATGACACTGTGATCCACCCATATGCCCTTATCCTACTGCATTCGTGCAGGAAAACCCGACTTCTAACCTCAGCCCCCTGAGAGCACTTTTGTGGCATTGGAAACCATTTTGCTTACCCCATGCTGCTCACGCTGGAAACACAGGAATTAGTGCCTCCCTCCCTGTGACCCTCAACCAGTGGTGGCTGTAGATACCTCATCGTCGGCACCCTTCAGGGATTTGGATCTGCACTGGCTCTCAGTTTCCCCAGGGGGATTAAGCTTCTGTTGCCTGCAGTGGTAGCTGGCTTGATAAAGCACCATTAACTGGATCAGGGTTAGAGGTGCCTTTCCTTTTATGCCCCATATCCTCAATCTTCTACTCATTTGTTCTTCACCCCCAAATGTACCACTTATCCTTATCTCAGGGTCTGCTTCCAGGGGAGCCCCAATTAAGGTAATGACTACCTTTTCCAGACAACAATGGGGCCCAGGGCCTGACCATGGGGCACATTTGAAGTCGGGACTCACAGGTACCATATTCTGAGGGGCTCTCTCAGCCCTGATGAGAACAGAAATAATTCTATGATAATCCCATGCCTTCTGTCCCCACACGCTTTACCTTCAAAAAACTGGGCCCTCGTTGGGCCCATATGTGCTCTGCTGTGGCTACACCCTGCCGTCATGCCTGTGTTCCAGGAGATAATGCCTGGCTTTGTTTCTTATGACACACTCCTACCTTGCACCCTTATTTCTTCAGAACCGAGGATCCCCCTGTTGGGACTATGGTCCCTCTGGTGCCCTGGCCCAATTTCCTGCTCCTGGGAATTTCTGAGAATGATTCTTTGCTCACTCAGGCTTTCTCTTGCCTATTCTTGAAACAGCTGTTAGTTCTGGCATCTTCTGTCTAGCTGCCAGGGTGTTGACACTGAGAAGGTTGTAAGGCCAGAGGCACTTTTTTTTTTTTTTTAAGTAGGCTCCACATCCAACATGGGGCTCAAACTTGCAACCCGAGACAAGAGTTGCGTGTTCTACATACTGAGCCAGCCGCCACCCCCAAAGAGGTGCTGGTCTGATATGACTGTTATTGTAGATTTAAGGGCAGAACCAACAAGAGACTGGGGATACCAGGCTGAATGTGTCTGGCCTCAACTGGATATGAATGCATTCAGATTTCATGGTGTTTGCCTCCTTGTCTTAAAAGTTCAGGGGCATGAGTCTTGAAGCCCCCAGTGCTGAACATCCATGGATTTCTGAGATCTGTGCCTGATGAACTTCATGGGCAATGCTTCTCTTTGGGTGTGTTCATAGCATGAACAGTCTTGAGTCAGTTCATGTTCAAGAACCAGGGGTGAAATACTTGAATCAAATACTGTAACCCAACTCTAAATGCTGTGTGAAGCCGCGGATAGGTTTCTGGGCCTCACCATTACAGCGTTTGGGTGCATACTTCTGGCTGTTTCTGCCTTCAGTCCATGGTACCCAAAGTGGGCCTCCTCCACTTCTGGATCATCGGAATAGGAGGACCTAGCCTGTTTGTCTCATCATAGTAATGTCCCACCTAGAATGGAACAGGTCTGATTTTTTCCTGCTAACTAATCAGTATTTTTTTTTAAATGTTTAATTTAAAAAAAAAATTTTTTTTTCAACGTTTTTTATTTATTTTTGGGACAGAGAGAGACAGCATGAACGGGGGAGGGGCAGAGAGAGAGGGAGACACAGAATCGGAAACAGGCTCCAGGCTCGAGCCATCAGCCCAGAGCCTGACGCCGGGCTCGATCTCACGGACCGCGACATCGTGACCTGGCTGACGTCGGACGCTTAACCGACTGTGCCACCCAGGCGCCCCAAAATGTTTAATTTTTGAGGAGAGAGAGCACAAGTTGGGGAGGAGGAGAGAGAGAGGGAGACATAGAATCAGAAGCAGGCTCCAGGCTCCAAGCTATCAGCACAGCCTGATGTGGGACTTGAACCCATAACTGTGAGATCATGACCTGAGCCGAAGTTGGAAGCTTCACCGACTGAGCCACCCAGGTGCCTCATAGTCTTTCTGATATTACTTGCCTTGTCTGTCTCAGAGAGTCTTAACCTAAAGCGTGGACTTCAGTATATCAATACTCTAGAGAGGAAGGAGCCCTTTATTTCCATTAGGTACAAGTGTTTTCTTTGGCTTCCAGTCATTTGCCTGGTAGGCTGCTCATTTTAAATCTGCAAAAATAGCATAGCATTAAAATGAACAAAAAACAAAAAATTCCTGACCTTCCCCTCTCCCCAGGCAATTCTTTCCACTTAGCATGTCAGTCTCACCCCGTGTCAACATTCTTTTTCTCTTCACGTTCTATCAGAAATGTTTAAAAAAAAAAAAAAAAAAAAGAATGTTTTCCGCATGTTCCTACAGAGGCTTTATAGTGTTTCTTTAATGGCTGCAAAATCTCAGTATGCTGATTTACCAAACTGATCCCTCTTTGTCGGTAATTGAGGGGGTTTCCAGCCTTGGGTTACTGTAAATATCTTCACAAGAAAACTTTTTGTTTTCATTACATGTACTTCCTTAGCATATAGTCCATAAGTGGAATTTTTGGGCCAAAGGGTGGAGATGTTTTCCTGGCTTTTGATCAGTATTTCTACATTGCTTTCCAAAAAGGGGGTATCAATGTACTCTGCCATCCCAGTGGATTTTAGCACCCTGTTAGATCCACATGTGCAAAAAACAGTGTGCAAGGGTTCCTGGCTTTCTGTTTTGTTCACAACTTTAACATCCCCAGCTGCCTGAGGAAGAGTGAGAAATGACATTTTTCTAAATGCATATTATGTTTGAGAGAGAGAGACACAGAGCACAAGCAGGGGAGGGGCAGAGAGAGAGGGAGACACAAAATCCAAAGCAGGCTTTAGGCTCCAAGCTGTCAGCACAGAGGCAGATGTGGGGCTGGAACCCGTGAACTACAAGATCATGACCTGAGCTGAAGTTGGAAGCTTAACGAACTGAGCCACTCAGCCTGTCGCAGAAATGACATCTTTAGTCAAAAACCAAAACAAAACAAAACCCCCCCCCAAAAAAACAACCCCCACCAAACCCCAAAACCCTCCCCAAACCCCAGCATTACACACTACCTAATGAAGACCTAGGTGTCCCCAAAAGGTTGAGGACAATGGTCTTAATGTGTACTGTGTGCTAGGCAAGGGCTTGCTGTCCCTCTTTCATTATTTGCTTGGTTCTTAGAATAGCTCTCTAAAGCTGTATTTGTTATCCTGTTTAAAGATGAGAAAAACTGAGGTCAGAGAGGTGAAGCAACTTGACTCGGGCATGTGACAGGTCAGAGTGAGGACTGGAGTTTTGGTCTGTTTTATTTTATGGAAACAAATGGTGATGTTAGCGTATGTAAATGTGTAGTTGAAAGAAGGTACCACGCAGATTAATATCAGCTTCAGTGCGTCCTAGAGAGCCAGGAGAGCGACTGTGGCTGTGGGGGTGAGGCCATCTGAGGGTCAGCCTGAACCAGACTCAGTCTAGACCTGCAAACCAAGGGTGAGAAGAGGTTCACAGGCACAGGGGATGGCTGAGCAGGCGGCACCAATATATGCTAACAATCAGCAAATGCTTAGTGCTAAGTGAGCCTCTAACTGGGGAAGTTGATCTTGTCTGGGAGTCAGGGAAGGCTTCCTGGAGTAGGCACTGTTCGAGCTGCAATTTAAAGGATCACATGAATTAGAAGAGGGTGGTGGAAGAGGTGGGGTGACCATCCTCGCAGAGGGAATAATAGTATGTGCAAAGGCCCTGTGGCTGGAAGAACTGGCACTTTTGAGAAACTGAGAGAAGGCTCCTATGGCTGCATCATGTCTTCATTGGTACCGGCTTTCGTATTGGGGCCACAGGTATGCTTCCCACCCACCCCATCCCCGCCTCGGAAGCTCTGGATGGTGGTGAAAGCACAAGCTATGAGTGAGTTATTAAAGAGTTTGATAGATATGGCACACTGGCTTCCCCAAACCTGCTTCCACCCTCCTTCCAGTTTGGGAGGTTGGAAAGCTGAACACCACATTTCCCAGGCTATCTGACAGCATTCTGGATGCGAATCGGGTCCTGTCAGTTAGAAGAGGCATACGAGATTTGGATAGGGGAAGTGTGGCAGTTCTTCCTGCCCCTTTAGGCTGCTTTCTGGTGTCAAACAAGGTCATGGAAGTGTGAGGATTTCTGCAGCCATGTTGCAAAGTCCATGTGCAGCCTCCTGGCTATGGGGAGATTGTCGTGGTGACAGCAGCAACAGTGGTGGTGACTTTACAGGGCAAGGGTCCCCTGGTGGGTCAGTGCTTCTTGTCTAGGAGTCACTCCTGACCCTGGAAAGGCTTCTCTGCCCATCCGTGAGTACCTAATTTCTGCTAAAATGCTCTACGGGATGTAGCTGGTGCTCTGCCCCCACGCCACCTGCAGCTGCGACAGTTCCCAGCTTCCCTGACGAAGCACCTAAGCAAGACTTGCTTTCTGATTCAGGCTTTTCCTCTACCTGGAATTCACTTTGAGAAATGCAGGGGAATCTGGAGGGCAAGGTGTTCATGTTCTGGGGCAAACTTCAGCCAATGGAGTGTGGGATTTGACGGGTAAGTGTGCAGCTTTCTGTCCCTGTAGGAAATTCCAGGATGCGGTCCCCAGTGAAAGTCAGTGGTAACTGACTTCAGTGAAAGTCTGTTGCCCACAGTGGTAACCAATCATTTTACACCTTTTATTGATTTTTTTCACCCTATCCTGTCTTACTTTCCCCACTTCCTCACTTGTCCTTTATGAGATCACCTACTGAATAAACCACTTCTATCGCAAACCCTTGACCCAAGGTCTACTTACGGGGAACTCACCTATAGAAGTTTCTATTTTTTTGTGTTCCAAAGAGGGTGCAAAAGACTAATTTACACACATAGGTATTGATCATTTTTAACCAAGTCAATGTATTCCAGGCATCACATCACTCTGTTTTGAATTTCAGCCTCTTAGTAACAAGATTGATATCTTTTTTTTTGAAAAACATTTTAATGTTTATTTTTTTTTGGGGGGGGGATGGGGGAGAGAAAGGGAGACACAGAATCCAAAGCAGACTCCAGACTCCGAGCTGTCAGCACAGAGCCTCACAAGGGGCTTGAACCCACGAGCCGTGAGATCATGACCTGAGCTGAAGTCAGATGCTTCACTGACTGAGCCACCCAGGTGCCCCAACAAGATTGGTATCTTAAGAGATTAAAATCAACCGCTAAAGATGCCGTATTCATCCATCCAACACTCATCCATCTGTCCGTCTGCCCGGCCAGCAATCACTTATCAAACCTCTGCTGTGTCTAGCATTGTGCTAGGGGCTAAGGATGGAGAAACTCATTAGACCGTCTGCCTGCAAGTTATTCATGGTGTGATTAGAGCCTATGGCAAATGGGTTCTGCCATTCTGAGTGCCACTCAGATTTCTGTGCCTAATGCAGGGTAGCTGTGTCCATACAAACTCACACTAATGCCAGCTGGTGGTCTATTATATACAACATAATACTAATATTTCTGTCCGCCGTAAAAGTGGTCTCCAGAATTCAAACTGTGTCTCTATTTTATTAAAAAGTCATGTATTAAGACACTGCTTCTAAGGAACTAAATTTAGTTTGAGAAACTGCTGTGAACTTTGGAGTCATTAAATGTACCCTTTCTGTGTGTGTGCCGTGCATATGACAGAGAAAATTACAGCCAGCAGTGTCTATATTGAAAATCCTGCATTAGATTGCCATCACTTGCTAATAATACATCATAATTATTCTTATAGGGTTAAGCTTTTCTCTTTGCCTCTTCACCTGCCTTGCTGAGATAACCTCTAAGGATGTCCTGGAAGACGGTAGGGCTGGAATTCAAAAGCTTTCATGACAGGCTGAGCTCTCCATGCAATTCATTATGTTCAAAAGATGGGGAGGAGAGCGTTGTCTGCAAAGATAATGACTGTGCAATTTCCAGTCCATTCTCCTTGCAGCCAGATCTTGGAGGCAGCCCATGGACCAATTTCATCAAGCAGACTCTGTTCATCTCTCATCTTCCTGTATTGGGAAGGAGGTTGTGTCTGGCTCAAGCAGACAGCATGTGTGGGGGGAAATAGGATAGGGAGATGGCTGGGGAAATAGAATAGGACTTATCCCCAGAGTGCTTGGTACTGGGGATCTCAGGCATGGTTCTGGATGACATCAGTGTCAAAGGGGCTCAGTCCAAAGGGCGGTCAAGAACAGAAGACTGACTCCAGGTGTAGGCTATAGTTCTGAGCTTTCTCTCTTTTCTCAGCTTTGAGCCCAGAGCCAGGCAAAGCATGAGCTCGATAAATGCCGTCTAACCGAGGAAAGCACTGGTACAGGCTTACGTACAGCAAGGAAACTAGCTGTGCATGGTTCCAATGGGAAACAAAGTTGTGGCCTTCTCCAGCTCCTGCCTATGGAATGCGAGCCTCTGTAGGAAATTCTAGCCCAGTAGCGGGTGTCAACAGCGGACTCTCTGTTGCAGGGAAGATTTGTGTCTGTGGCAGACGTCCTTAGCACTTCAGCCCTAGGAAGGACCAAAGGCTTCTAGGGACTGGAAATGCTACTATTGCTGTGTCTCTCATTATAGGCTAAAACCATTGACA
Source organism: Lynx canadensis (assembly GCF_007474595.2). NCBI lineage: Eukaryota > Metazoa > Chordata > Mammalia > Carnivora > Felidae > Lynx > Lynx canadensis. Next base: position 12,403,948 of record NC_044313.2, read on the forward strand.
TCCTGTGTGGCCCCCAAAGGAAGCCAAGTCAAGCTTTAAACACAAAGGAGGTGGTTTCTTCTAACTGGAGGTGACAAATGTCACACATGCCGAGTCTGCTGTGCAGGTTTTCATTCACACTTTCAAGGCTGTTCATTTTCCTTTCCAGCCCTGCTACCCTCCTTCCTTTGTCCCTCTTTCCATGTGTCACCAGTGTGTCCTTGGCAGATTCTCAAGGTTATGGTCATTGCTGAAAGAGTGGCCTTGCCTGATTACGGTAAGGAAAAGGAAACAATGAAAAATTATGGAAAGTAGCAAGACAGCAAATATTAGAAGAAATACTAAATTAAAAGAATTTGAAATCTTCTCGAGGCACTACTCTGCCCTGTCCCCCCTCCCCAAAGAAGAATCATTTATTTTCTTGGCTGGCCAATAGCAGAGACCATTAGTTGTCTCCCTAAATCAAGTTTCTGCTTCTTCTACAATAAAAATATCTCCCAATTTTAACTGAGCATAGAGCTACTGGGAGTAAAGTCTGCATTTCCTAGGCTCCCTTACAGCTAAACATGGCCATGTGAATAAATTCTAGTCCTTGGGATCCAAGCAGAAGTGGTATGTTCAACTTCTTTTTTTCATTATTACCAAAAAAACCAAAGTATAATTTACATACAGATCTTCGGTGTACTGTTTGATGAGATTTGACAAATGTATACACTCCAGTCAAGATAAAGAAAATTTCTTTTTTTTTTAATGTTTATTTTTGAGAGAAAGAGACAGAGCATGAGTGGGGGAGGGGCAGAGAGAGGGAGAACCAGAATCTGGAGCAGGCTCCAAGCTGTCAGCACAGAGCCCAACGCGGGGCTTGAATTCACGAACCACATGACCTGAGCTGAAATCAGATGCTTAACCAACTGAGCCACCCAGGTGCCCCAAGATAAGGAACATTTCTAATACCTATGAAGTTCCCTACATCCCCTTTCCAACTAATCCTGTCTCCATGCCCCAATCCAGACGACCCCCCTACCGTTGGCTAACAACTGTCTTGATTTCTAACATGTAGATGAGTTTTGTCTGTTTTTAAACTTCATATGAGTGGAATTATACCATATGTACTTTCTTGGATCTGTCTCCTTTCACTTAGCACTATGTCTGTTAAGTTCATCCTTGTTTTTGCTTGTATCATTGTTCGTTCCTTTTTATTGCTGAGTAGTGTTCTATTGTAATAGATGTATCCCATTCTACTTGTCCGTCTCCTATTGACAGATATTTGGGAGGTTTATGGTTTTGGACTCTAAGATTAAGCTGCTATGAACATTCCTGTACAAGTCTTTTTGTGAACATATGTTTTCATTTGTCTTAAGATTAATATTGCTGGATCAGTGGGTAGGGGTATATTTAACTTTATAAGAAATTGCCAAAGAGTTTTCTAAACTGGCTGTCCTATTTTGCATTTCCACCAGTAATGTATGAGACTTCCAGTTGTTTTATGTTTTCACCAACAGTTGGTATTCTCAGTCTTTTTAATTTTAGCCATTCTGGGGAGAGTGAGTGGGTATCTCATTGTGGTTTTCATTTGCAGGCTAATGAAAGTCAGTCCTGTTGATAAATGATATTGAGTGTCTTTTTATGTGCTTATTGCCTATTCATGTGTATTTAAAAAATTTTTTTTTTAACGTTTATTTATTTTTGAGACAGAGAGAGACAGAGCATGAACGGGGGAGGGTCAGAGAGAGAGAGGGAGACACAGAATCTGAAACAGGCTCCCAGGCTCTGAGCTGTCAGCACAGAGCCCGACGCGGGGCTCGAACTCACGACCGCGAGATCATGACCTGAGCTGAAGTCGGACGCTCAACCGACTGAGCCACCCAGGCGCCCCTCATGTGTATTTTTTTAAATGATATATCTATTTAAATGTTTTGCCCATTTTAAATTTGGGCTGCTTGTATTTTTTAAAAGCCTAATTTATTGAGGTATAATTTACATGCAGTAAGATGCATCCATTTCTAGTGTAGAGCTCAAAAAGTTCCACAGATGCATGTACCTTTAAACCACCACCACAAGCAAGATACAGAATATTTCCATTCATCTCACAAAGTTCTCCAAATGCCTCATTGCAGCCAATCTCTTCATTCACCCTTGCCACTCTTAGCCCTGGACAGCCACTGATGTGCTTTTGCTATCATTTATAAAATTTCAAATGAATGGAATCATACAGGATGTACTCTTTTGCATCTGACTTTTTTTGCAGCGTACTGTTTTTTAGTTATATCCATGTAATTGCATGTATCAATATGTTGTTATAGCTGGGTAACATTTCATTATATGGACATGCCACAATTTGTTTATACATTCATTAATTGATGAATGCTAGATCAACTGGTGGGCTGGTTCCCAGTTTGGGGCTATTATGATAAAGCTTTTATGAACATTTGTGTATAAGACTTATGTGGACTATGTTTTCATTTCTCTTGTATAAACACCTGGGGATTGAATTACTAGGTTGTATGATTAACTTTGTAAGAATCTATCATGCTTTTTTCCAAAGTGATTGTACCATTTTACATTCCTAGCATCAATGCCTGAGAGTTCCAGTTGCTCCACATTCTCGTCGTCGTGTGGTATTCTCATTTGTTTTAATTTTAGCCACTTGAGAGGGTGTGTGGTGGCATCTAATTGTAGCTTAATTCACATATTCCTGTGGCTAATAATGTTATTCACATTTTCACGTGTTTATTTGCCATCCAATATCTTATTGGTGAAATATCTCTTCATATATTTCCCCCCTCCTTTTTTATTGGGTTGTCTTTATTGAGTTTCAAGAGTAATTTATGATTCTGAACATAGGTCCTTTATCATACATATTTTGCATGTATTTTCCTCAGTCAGAGCTTAACAGTGTTTTAAAAAAAGCAGTTTTTTGATGAAATGGAAGTTATCAACTTCCTTTTTATGGTTTTCACTTTTTTTGGTGCACTTTGAGATCTTTTTGTCTGCTTTACATTTGTTTTTGTTTTTGTTTTTGTTTTTTACATTTGTGAATTTATTCCCAAATGATTTCTCCTACAAGCTTTATAATGTTAGCTTTTACATTATGGTCTGTGACCCATCTTAAATTGAATTGTACATAGGGGATGAGTTAGGGGTTGAGGTTCATTTTTTCCCCACATGGATGTCTAGTTGTTTCAGCATAATTTCTTGAAAAGACCCCCTCCTTGCATTGAATTGATTTCATGCCTTGTCAAAAATAAGTTATCGGTATAAATTTGGATCTAGTTATGGACTCCCTGTTCTGTTCCATTCAGATTTTTGTCTTTCTATAAATACCACACTATTGATCACTGTGGCTTTATAGTAAGTTTTGGAATCAAATAGTATGAGTCTTCAAATTTTTTTACAAAATGCTTTGGCTAGTCGAGGTCTTTTGCATTTATTTCTGTATAAGTATTAGAATCTCTTTTTTAATTTCTACAGAAATGAAGTATTTATTGGGATCGTTTTGAATCTGGAGAGAATTGACATCCTAACAATACTGAGTCTTTATAATCTATGAACATGGTATGCATTTTGCTTTTTTAGGTCTCCTTTAATTTCTCTCAGCAAGGTATATAATTTTCAATGTAGAAGTTTTACATGTCTTCTGTTAAATGTGCCCCTAAGTATTTTAAAAATGCTGTTGTAAGTATTATTCTTTTAAAAATTTTATTTTTGCAATCATTTGCTGCTATTATATAGAAATTCAATTAATTTTTATATATCGTTCTTGTATCCTATGATGTTGCTAAATCCACTTATTAATTTTAGTAATTTTTAAATGATTTCTTAGATATTTTTATGTAAACAATCATGTCCTTCACAAATAAAGGTAAATTTATTGCTTTTTTTCTAAACATTATACTATTAATTTCTTGCATTATTTCACTGTCCAGGACCTACAATACAACATTGAATAGAAATGATGGGGTGCCTTGGTGGCTCAGTCGGTTAAGTGTCTGACTTCAGTTCAGGTCATGGGTCAGGTCATGATCTCGGGGTTCGTGAGTTCGAACACTGTGTGGGGCTCTGGGCTGACAGCTCGGAGTCTGGAGCCTGCTTCAGATTCTGTGTCCCTCTCTCTCTGACCCTTCCGCACTTGTGCTCTGTTTCTCTCTCAAAAATAAATGAACATTTAAAAAAATTAGAAATGATGAAAGCAGATATCCTTACCTTGTTCCTTGATCTCAAAAAGAAACTATCAATATGCCACCATTAAGTCTGGTGTTAGCTGTAAGATTTGCATAACTGTCCTTTATAAGAGTGAGGAAGTTTCCTTCTATTTCTGTTTTGCTGAGAGGTATTTTTTGTTTTGTTGTTTTAAATATGAATGAATGTCAGATTTTGCTACCTGCTTATCTACAACTACTGTAATGATTATCTGACTTTTAAAAATTCAGTTAATGTGGTGAAATGCTTTGGTTGATTATTTTTGTATGTTAAATTAATCTTGAATTCCTTAAATAAATCCCTCTTATTTGTGATGTGTTATCCTTTTTATATATTGCTGAAATTTTTAAAGGATTCTTCTATGTTCATGAGAGATGTTAGTCTGTAATTGTATTTTCTTGTGATGTCTTTGTTTCAGTAACAAGGTTATACAGGTTGGTAGCAACCATTTAGCAAACGTTTGTTCCTCTTCTACTTTATGCAAGAGTTTTTATAAGATTAATATTTCTTAAATAGGATTCACCAAGGAAGACATCTGATCCTGGAGTTTTCTTTGTGGGATATTTTAAATTATAACTTCATTGTTTTTTTGGACAGATATAGGGCTCTTCAGGCTTTCTATTTTTTTTCTTATGTCAATTTTGGGAAGTTGTGTCTTATAAGGCAATCGTCTTTTTAAGCCAAGAACTCAACTTTATTGGCATAGGTTATTCATATTCCCTTATTATCCTTTTAGTGTATGTATGATCTGTAGTGAGCTTCCTTTTTTGTTCCTAAGTCTGGTAATTGTTTTTTCTTGATTAACTTTGCTAGGGTTTATCAATTTTATTAATCTATTCAAAGAACTAACTTCTGGATTTACTAATATTTATATTGTTCATATGTTTTCTATTTCATTGACTTTTATTCTTTATTATTTTCTTCCTTCTACTTATTTTGCATTTTTATTCTTATTTTTCTAGCTTCTTAAAGTGGAAGATTAGATAATTGATTTTAAATCTTTCTTCTCTAAGCATTTAAGGATTTAAATTTCCCTTTAAGTAATCCTTTAGCTGCATCCCATAAATTTTGATGAATTGTGTTTACATTATCATTCCATTGGAAATATTGTCTATTTTCTCTGGTGATTTCTTCATTGACCCATGTATTGTTTAAAAGAATGTTGCTTAATTTTCCAGATATTCAGAAAAGTGTTCGAAATTATTATTGATTTCTAATTTAATTACGTTTGGTCAGAGAACCATAGTCTGAATTATTTTGATCATTAAAAAAATTTTAAGACTTTAGACATCTAGTGGCTTAGTTGGTTAAGCATCTGACTTTTGATTTCAGCTCAGGTCATGATCTTGCAGTACATGGTATCGAGCCCCACAATGGGCTGTGTGCTGACAATGCAAAGCCTGCTTGAGATTCTCTCTCTCTTCCTCTCTCTCTGCCCCTCCCTCGCTCATGCTCTCTCTTTCTCTCAAAATAAGTAAATAAACATTAAAAAAATTTTTTTTAAGACTTGGGGCACCTGTCTGGCTTAGTCAGTTAAGGGTCCACCTTCGGCTCAGGTCATGATCTCATGGTTTGTGGGTTCGAGCCCCACATCAGGCTCTGTGCTGACAGCTCAGAGCCTGGAGCCTGCTTCAGATTCTGTGTCTCCCTCTCTCTCTGCCCTTCCCCCACAGATTTTCTCTCTCTCTCTCTCAAAAATAAATACACATTAAAAAAATTAAAATAAATCTTTTGACTTGTATCATGACTTATTATATTTTATGAATATCAGTTAGGTCAAATTGTTTGATAGTGTTTTTCAGACTTGCTATATTCCTACTGATATTTTGTCTGCTGCTTCTATGAATTTCTGAGAAGGTAATGTTAAAATATAATTTTATAGCTATGGATCTGTTTCTCCCTTTTCTGTCAATTTCTTGCCACATGCATTGTGAAGTTATGTTATTAGATACATATGCATTGAAGACTGAATATTTTTATGTCTTTTAATTAATTAACACTTTTATCATGAATTATCTCTGGTAATATTTTTTTTATTATTTAAAACAATTTTTTTAATGTTTATTTTTGAGACAGACAGAAACAGAATGCGAGTGGGTTAGGGGCAGAGAGAGAGGGAGACAGAATCAGAAGCAGGCTCCAGCCTCCAAGCTGTCAGCACAGAGCCCGATGCGGGGCTTGAACTTATGAGCTGTGAGATCATGACCTGAGCTGAAGTCGGATGCTCAACCGACTGAGCCACCCAGGCACCCTGGTAATATTTTTTATCATAGACAAAGTAAACTCATGAAGTTTACTAGTATAGCCACTCCACTGGAGTAGTATAGTCACTCCAGCTTCCATACAATTAGTTTTTGCATGGTATATTGTTTCCATCCTTTCACACTTAATCTTTGTGTTTAAAGTATGTCCTCTGTGGGCAGCATATAGTTTGGCCTAGCTTTTGTGTCTAGTCTGACAATTTCTCTTCTTTTAGAAGATTTTATTTTAAAGTAATCTCTACACCCAATGTGGGGCTTGAACTCACAACTCCAAGAACATGTTCTATACAGACTGAGCCAGCCAGGCACCCCAACAATTTCTTTTTTTCCTTTTTATTATTATTATTTTTTAACATTTCTTCATTTTTGAGAGACAGAGAAAGAAAGAGCACAAGTTGGGGAGGGGCAGAGAGAGAGGGAGACACAGAATCTGAATCAGGCTCCAGGATTTGAGCTGTGAGCACAGAGCCCGACGCGGGGCTCAAACTCACACACTGCGAGATCTTGACCTGAGCTGAAGTCGGACGCTTAACCGACTGAGCCACCCAGGTGACCTAACAATTTCTCTTTTTAATAACAGTATTTAATCCATCTACATGTGATATGATTATTTAAAAAAATTTTTTTTAACGTTTATTTATTTTTGAGACAGAGAGAGACAGAGCATGAACAGGAGAGGGGCAGAGAGAGAGAGAGGGAGACACAGAATCTGAAACAGGCTCCAGGCTCTGAGCTGTCAGCACAGAGCCCGACGCGGGCTCGAACTCACGGACCGTGAGATCATGACCTGAGCCGAAGTCGGACGCTTAACCGACCGAGCCACCCAGGCGCCCCAATGATGTGATTATTTTTATAGTTGTGTTTAAATCTACCTTCTCGTTATTTTCATTTTGTCCCGTCTGTTCTTTGTTCCTTCTTTCCTGTCTTCTTTTGGATTAAGCCAGTACTTATTTCATATTTTACTTTCTTTTTTTTTTTTTTTTCAACGTTTATTTATTTTTGGGACAGAGAGAGACAGAGCATGAATGGGGGAGGGGCAGAGAGAGAGAGGTAGACACAGAATCGGAAACAGGCTCCAGGCTCCGAGCCATCAGCCCAGAGCCCGACGCGGGGCTCGAACTCACGGACTGCGAGATCGTGACCTGGCTGAAGTCGGACGCTTAACCGACTGCGCCACCCAGGCGCCCCTCATATTTTACTTTCTATCTTCTATTGGATTTTTAGCTATATCTTTTTTTTATTTTACCTTGGCAATGGTTTCGCTAGAGATTAAACAAGTATCCTTAATTTATCATAGCCTAGGGGTGCCTGGGTGGCTCAGTTGGTTAAGCCTCCAACTTCAGCTCAGATCATGATCTCGTGGTTTGTGAGTTTGAGCCCCGCATCCAGCTCTGTGCTGACATCTCAGAGCCTGGAGTCTGCTTCAGATTGTGTGTCTCCCTCTCTCTGCCCCTACCCCACTGGGACTCTGTCTCTGTCTCAAAAATAAATAAACATTAAAAAAATAAAAAAATAAATAAAAAGCAATTTATCCTAGCCTACCTTGAATTCATGAATATCATAAGAAATTTTACTGTTCTCCATGTTTGGTGCTATTGTATCATATTTTACTTTTACGTACATTATAAATCCTACAGTATGTAGTTATTATTTTACAGTTCTGTAGTTTATATTTTTTCTCAACTTTTCTTTTTTTCTTGAAATAATCCATATATTCAGCCATCATATCCATCTTTTCTTAGAACTTATGTAACAGGGGCGCCTGGGTGGCGCAGTCGGTTAAGTGTCCGACTTCAGCCAGGTCACGATCTCACGGTCCGTGGGTTCGAGCCCCGCGTCGGGCTCTGGGCTGATGGCTCAGACCCTGGAGCCTGCTTCCGATTCTGTGCCTCCCTCTCTCTCTGCCCCTCCCCCGTTCATGCTCTGTCTCTCTCTGTCCCAAAAATAAATAAACGTTGAAAAAAAAAATTTAAAAGAACTTATGTAACAAATTTATAACACTTGATTTAAGTTTCTTATCTGTCAATTCCAACAACTGGTGTGTCTGTGAATCTGTTTCTATTGACTGTGATTTTCCTGGCGTTTGGTTACATGTTCCTGTTCTTTTCATGTTTCATAATCTTTTGTTGTGGACGTGAAAGGATATCTTTTGTTTGTTTCCTGGAGCGTGCAAACCCACTCCTCTCTCTTGCACATCGAGTGCGGGGCTAATTGGATTCTTTCTGGAGTCTGGGCTGCAGCCTTACTGAGATTGTTTGCTGGATATAGTCCACCTTGCCTCCTGCCCTGTTTGATCAGTATTTGACTTGGGAGGAGGTTGGATTGCAGTTCAGGTATTTTTAGTTCACTTTGCATTCAACTTCTCAGGACCCCCAAATTCATCTCCATGACCATGACAAAGCTGAGTGGTACTAAGTGGTTTATCTCTGTTTACCTGCCCTTTCTTTATGACTCCTTTCTTGGCAAAATTTTTGACAGGGGCAGCATTATTGGGCTGAGTAATTTAGTTTTGCATTTGAGGTTCTTCCAGGTAGCACCCTACCCTGCCAGCTCACAGAGTCGGTGGTCACTCTATATTTTGTCAGTTCGGCTGAACTGGGAATATGTTTTTGGGAATTTCCCTTTCTATGCTTCTGGGTTAGTTTAGGCCACATGAGACATTTTGCACAAAGCTTGCAAGATAGAAGGGAAACTGCCACTATATTGTTTTACATTCTGTAGGTCAGCAGGGGCACCAGGAAAGTTTGCCTATTCGGTGTGGGACACCTGACCTCAGAGATCTCCTTCATCTTCGTATTGTGGGTCAACTGCATATGTATCTCTGGGGCAAAGGGTGTGAGCTTTTCCTATAGATAATTCACAGCATTAAAGTTTGGAAAGTGTGAACAACAGGTGTGGATCCCAGTTTGTCCTCATAAGTCCCAGTTCATCCCATGATTCCATTTTGTCCTGGCCTTCATCTACCTTCAGTTTTTCCAGACCTGCTCACCTCTAGTGACTTGGGATTTACTACTAGTTACAGAGGCAACAGCTTGTGTGGACTGTTCCACTGGCTCCCCTTACTGCATAAGGTCAAACCCATGAGATAAATCCCTGATTTTGTAACAAGGGTAGCAGTTCTGTTTCTCCTCATTCATGGAAAAATCCCTCCCCTCACAGAATGCCACAGGTACCACAGACAAGCTCCCCATCCCTTCTCAGGTAGGGAGCTGCCTTGGCCCTCTGCTTACCTAGGAAGGGTTGTTTTCTTTCTGGAATTCAGTTCATCAAGGCTTCCTTACATCCTTCACTCTGTTAGACTCATAGAAAGGTATGATTTTAATATTTGTCCAGGTTTTTCTTATTATTACCACAGGATCAAGTCTTTTACATCCTTTTATGCAATAAACAGTGGCAAAACTGGAAAGTGCCCTTAAAGGGTGGGTGTGTGTCCTTCTCGTCCCTCTTTCTTCTTTCTGGGCCTGGGAGCACACATCATGACTGGTGCCACAGCAGCTGTCCTAGACCTGGCAAAGGAGACCACTCCCAGCCGTGGCACAGGGCAGAGTGAAAGGTATAAGGGAATTGCTGTACAAGCTCTGGCCTGCTGATTGCCAGAATTTTGATGTCGGAAACTAAGACCTGAGTGGGTAAGCCAGTCATTCTTTTCACTTTCGCATTCATGCAGCCAAACTTGTTTCTGAGGATATAGCCAGCAACTGGGATCTTGTAGGGCTATTTAGAGTGGGCAGTGGAGAGGGGAATGACACCAGCTGGGAGTGAACTAGAAGACAGGCTAGTTGGGGAAGTGACAGGAAGCAAAGGTAACTAGTGCTAAGGTCAGGTCGGCCGTGGCAGAGGGGACCTAGGAGGTGTGTAGAGGAGAGGGTTTGTGGGGAGAGAATGTAAATTATTTTTTAGGCAGCCCTGCTGCGGGTCTTGTGGTGCAGCTACTTCCCTTTTGCTGCTTCCTTAAGAGTCCTCTTGTATTGGACCTATGATGCTTTCCAGAGGTGTGAGGAGTTGGATTCGGGTTACTTTGGATGCAGCCATGTGCTGAGATGGGCCTGGAAGAGGCTCAGTTTTGGAAGAGATCCTAGGGCTGGGGATGGTTTGGTTACTGAGTGTCCCCTCGGGAGGGGTAGTTCAACAGCGTTGGAGACTAGAATGTCCAATCTGGAAGGGTCTTGGACAACCATCCATCCACATTCCCCTGTTGCAGATAAAGGCAATATCTGCTTTGATTGAGACTTGCTCTCATTGGCCATTTTCTCCTTTGGAGCAGATTATTATTTTTATAAATGTTTATTTTGGGGGAGAGAGAGAGCACACATGAGCGTGAGTGGGGGAGGGGCAGAGAGAGGGAGACACAGAATCCTAAGCAGGCTCCAGGCTCTGAGCTGTCAGCACAGAGCCCGATGTGGGGCTCAAACTCACAAACCGTGAGATCATAACCTGAGCCGAAGTCGGACGCTTAACCGACTGAACCACCCAGGTGCCCCTGAACCAGATTATTTAATGGTGGGACTCCCCACCCAGATTTCTTGGTCCTACTGGGGCTACATCTCCTCTTAGCCTAGCTAGGAGTTGACAACAAATTCAGTCTTATCTGTAGCTACGTTTCCTAAATGGGAATTCAGCTTTGTGAAGATGATGAGTATAACTTTCATCATTTCTAGGATCTTCATTGAATGACTGAAATTGAGGGGAAATCCTTTGGCTAACCCAGAAGACGAAGCTGAGGCCCATGGAGGGGAGGGGACTCATCCAAAGGCCTATAGCTAATAGAGACTGAGCTGGCATTAGAACCTGTATCTCATAGCTCATGGTCCAGAGCACTTCCTGCTCCCCCTGAATTGGGGTAGAAATGGTGCAATGGACATAAGCTCTAAACATGAGCTTAGAAGTCGGATAGAATGACTTTATCCTGACTTCTCCCTACATCGTTGTTCACCTTCCTTCCATCCTTTTGAAGGCTTTCTTCTCTTAGTGGCAGGAAAGAAATGGAATGTAACTGCAGTAGCAAATTCACCCTGACCACAACAACAACCTCCACCATCTCCCAGTCTTGGACTTTCCCTCATGTACTGATGGTCCCAGGTAGAACAGATGAGGCAACATGAATTCATAAAATGCTTTATGTAACCCAGTAGTTTGCAATGGAAGGATACACGCTTCTTCCCCTCTGTCTGCCTGGGAATATTTGGTGATGCCTGGAGAAAATTTGGGTTATCACAACTGGTCGGGGGGTGGGGTGGGTAAGGGAGGGATTGGAAAACATTACTGGCATCTAGTGGGTAGAGGCCAAGGATTCTGCTAAACATCCTACAGTGCACAAGACAGTCCCCACCTCCCGCGACGAGTTAAATTGATTCACCCAGGTTAAATTGGCAATCCCCTGGTAACCTAACCATGACCAAAGCAGTGGGAGCTAGATCAGGTCTGGTGTGTGGTCCCAAGAAGTACCAAGCATGCAGACTCAGTAAAAGCCCTTTAATTCACAGTCTTAGTTCATCTCTGTCTGATTTCATCCTTCACCCATATCCTAATCATTCCTTAACACCCCCCCCTCCCCTTCCCAAGTGCGGAACTATGAAGACCAGAGCTTTCCAAACTGATGTGTATGTGAATCATCCAGGGACACGGTTGACATGCACATTCTGAGTAGATGAGTCTGGGATGGCATCCGAATTCTGCATTTCTAACAAGCTCCCAGCTGATGCCCGTGCTGCTGGTCCACAGACCAGACTGAGCAGCAGGGAGTAAGACCCCATGTTGCTCCTACCCTAGTTACTATTTGCTGCTTCCATGTGGCTTTCCTCATTATATCACTAACATGCTGGGGGCGGCATGTTCTGTAACTGGAATACCCTGGAGAGGGGGCTGCTGAGTTCAGCCTCAGCTGGACCCTCCGCTCCACTGGCTGCATTCCAGCCTGGCTGGCCTCCTCTCAAGACTGTAAGGATGGAAACAAAAAGCTCAGGAGGTTTGATGTATTAATGCTGGCAGCCTCCTCTTAGTTATTTCGTTACTCCCCCCGCAACTACCTTCTCTGAATAAACTCACTTAACATATTTCATTCCCGGGGCGCCTGGGTGGCTCAGTCGGTTAAGCGTCCGACTTCAGCCAGGTCACGATCTCGCGGTCCGGGAGTTCGAGCCCCGCGTCGGGCTCTGGGCTGACGGCTCGGAGCCTGGAGCCTGTTTCCGATTCTGTGTCTCCCTCTCTCTCTGCCCCTCCCCCGTTCATGCTCTGTCTCTCTCTGTCTCAAAAATAAAAATAAAACGTTAAAAAAAAATAAAAAAAAATAAAAAAAAAAACATATTTCATTCCCACCAAGTAAACCTAATACATTTTCCTCCTAAAATAAAACATATTGTAATTGTAATTTTGATGAACGGCACCCACTACATACCGATATCTTTAACACTTCTTATATCTCTATTTAAAAAGTCCACGGCAACACCTTTAGCTCTTGATCAATATTCCCTGTCAACCAACATCAGCAAGGTACTCAGTCCTTTCCTCACACTTTCCTCACTGTGTAAGGTGGAGCTAATAGTTTCTACTCTGTGGGAATAGTAGGATAGGCGTTCCCTGAGACAGTGCTATCTTCCTTTTTCTATCTAATCTCTTTTAATTAGGTTTGGTAAGGTGACAGACGTGGAGACAACTGCCTTGTTTATTACATCCAATTCCCAAGAGGAGAGGGCACTGTGTACCATGAAGGGCCACACGGGGAAGCACCTGGGTGGGTCAGGAGGCAGAAGGAGGAGCAAGAGATAGAGAACAAGGGAAGAGTTGATGTTGAGTCCAAAGACCAGCTGGAGGAGAATTCCTTCTTCCTTCAGGGGCCTCAGTCTTTTTTCTCTTAAGGCCTTCAACTGATTGGATGAGGCCCACCCACATTATAGAGGGTAATGTGCTTTACTCAAAGTCCACTGATTTAAATATTAATCACATATAATGCCTTCAATTTATGAATAAGGAAAAAATGTTAATCACATCTAAAAAAAAAAATCCCTTGACAGCAACATCTGGACTGCTGTTGACCAAGCATTGGGTCACCAGAGCTTAGCCAAATTGACACGTAAACATAACCATGGCAGTTCTTTATTCAATTATCCCTGTGTTGGATGATTTTTTAAAAATAGGTGCTATGTTCTCTTTAATTGTTCTAACCTCTGTATGTATATCCTCTGCAGTATTATGATAATCTCAAGGCTTGCTGAATGCCAGCAGTTTGATTTTCAGCTGTGTCTATTTTGTTCTTTGCTTTGTATATTTATTAGATCTGAAATAGTGTTATTTTGGAACTCTGTTTCTTCAGTTCAGGGTCTCCTTCCCTTCTCTTCTCCCAAACTCTTATCTTGTTGAATGTACATTCTTATTAAGTTTCTGTCACAGCAGAAAGCATTTGGAGAATTTTTCCGTTTTTTTTTTTTTAAGGTTTATTTTCTTCCAGACTGGGTTCATCTTTTCTATCTTTTAAATTTTTTTTTAACATTTGTTTATTTTTGAGAGACAGAGAGAGGCAGAGCATGAGCAGGGGAGGGGCAGAGTATGAGCGGGGGAGGGGCAGAGAGGCAGGGAGACACAGAATTCGAAGCAGGCTGCAGGCTCCGAGCTGTCAGCACAGGGCCCGACGTGGGGCTTGAACTCACAGACCACGAGATCATGACCTGAGCCACCCAGGTGCCCCTCTTTTCTATCTTTTAAATGCTCTTTCCCCCCTGCTTCTCTCTCTCTCTTTCTCCCTCTTCCTCTCCTCTTTTCCTGCCTCTCTTCTTCCCTCCATTCTTCCTTCTTCTCCTGAGCATTTTTTTTCTTCATCTTGCTAACGCTCCATACGGGCTGTCCTATCACACTTTCTCTTGCTCCGAAGTAGAGAGGGGAGATTCTCCTTGTGATCCTTCTACCTGAGCCAGTGTGAGGAGGGCAGAACATGCTTTCTCTTAGTGCTGAGGTGCTGGGGCTGATGAATGGGGAAGCCTGGCTGAAGCAGAGTGCAGCCCATGAAGACACAGCTCAGTTCTTCGTTGGGGTCCCGTTAAATGTCCCCTCACCCAGCCGGCGATGCATTCCATGCTCATGGACCTCCACAGGCCTCAGCCTGTTTCATCCAAGGCATGTTCCCAAATGCCATTCCAAGCCTTTCGTGCACTTTGGATTTGGCCACCGGGCCTGACTTCTCTTTCAGGGGCTCTACTTTTCAATTCCACGTTACCTGACTTAAAAAGGAATGTACCTGCTTTGTCTCGTATTTGGTCTGTTTTCGTTCTGTGCTTTCTTGTTCTTTTTTGTGAATGTTACCTCTTTGAGGATTATAAACTTACTTATTTTCTAGCCATTATGTGGTTGCTCTGCTGTTTTTCTTCTGTCTAGAGTAAACACGTATCCAGATTAAATTTTTTATGTTTTAATTTTGTTCATTGTTTTGGAATTTGAATTTTCAGGCTCATCTTTTTTTTTTTTTTTCATTTCCTTCTAGTTTTCCAGAGAAAACTCCTAGTTTCCTCTGGCTTAAGTTCACGGCCACATCTCTAGACCTTGCCCCCGCTTTCTGCAGCACTTAGTACCCTCTGCAAGTGGGTATGTGAGAGCCTCCTCTGCAAGTGGGTGGAGGATTGATTCCCAGCAGGTGGGCTCACAGGAACCTCCCTACAGTCTACTTAAATATAATGTTTAAGGAGTTTCTAATTGTTCCAACATTTCTGGTTCCTGTGGCAAAAGTTCTCCTATTTTAAAATTTGATAGTTGTCTCTAAAGTAGTTTCTTTTCTTTTTAAAAAACATTAAACATTTTTTTTTAACATTTATTCATTTTTGAGAGATGGAGAGAGACAGAGCATGAGTGGGGGAGGGACAGAGAGAGAGGGACACACAGAATCCGAAGCAGGCTCCAGGCTCTGAGCTGTCAGCACAGAGCCTGATGCAGGGCTTGAACCCATGGACTGTGAGATCATGATCTAAGCTGAAGCTGGATGCTTAACTGACTGAGCCACCCGGGTGCCCCTAAAAAACATTTTTTTAATGTTTATTTATTTTTGAGAGAGAGAGAAAGAGAGAGCGTGAGTGGGGAAGGGGCAGGGAGAGAGGGAGACACAGAATCTGAAACAGGCCCCAAGCTCCGAGCTCCAAGCTGTCAGATCAGAGTCTGATGCGGGGCTTGAACTCAAGGACCGTTAGATCATGACCTGAGCTGAAGTCGGATGCTTCACTGACTGAACCACCAAGTGCCCCAGTATTTTATGTCCTTCGGTTGCATGTAGGTTTAAACTGTGAGCATAAGTATGTGTGTGTATGTGTGTGGCTCGCCTTGAATGGAAGGTTTTCTTTTCTCCCTGGAGGCCCCGTTCAAAATCAGGTCTCCTCGTCAAGGGTCAGGTCTTTTTGGCAGAGAGGCATTGAGAATGTCACAGACCCAGTCACCAGTCCAGCAAGCTGCGTGGTCCACCTGTTTCTGGAGAAGACTCGTCTGCTCCTTCTGACCTCTCAACTCTGTCCACTCAAACAGGTTCATGTATGCTGTAGCCCTGGCAGTAACAAGTGGCAGATATTTTTTTCAGCCCCTGTTCCGGCTTAAATCAAAGAGCCTGATTGCCATCACTGGTCTTAAATGGGGGATTTTTGGTTCTTAGTATCCCAGGTAACTAGACTCCTGATCAATTCTGCCTCCTTCCAGACCTGCAGGCAAATAGCCCCAAGCTTCAGCCCATTTAATGTTTCATTTTCTTGGGTTTTGGTCCTTGGAGGTATCTATGATATCTGTTTTGAATGAGAATGTATCTTTTCAATTTTCTCCTTTTATATTTTATTTGTTATTGCTTTGAGTTTGGAGTCAGAGCGTGAGGCTCAATACAGGAACTTAAATGGTATCTTGTCTGGATTCTATTAAAAGCAGAGGAGGGGCGCCTGGGTGGCGCAGTCGGTTAAGCGTCCGACTTCAGCCAGGTCACGATCTCGCGGTCCGGGAGTTCGAGCCCCGCGTTCGAGCCCCGCGTCGGGCTCTGGGCTGATGGCTCGGAGCCTGGAGCCTGTTTCCGATTCTGTGTCTCCCTCTCTCTCTGCCCCTCCCCCGTTCATGCTCTGTCTCTCTCTGTCCCAAAAATAAGTAAACGTTGAAAAAAAAAATTTAAAAAAAAAAAAAAAAGCAGAGGAGGGGTGCTGTTCAGAGGGATGACTGACCAACAAAAACAGTGTCCTAATTTAGCCACATGTACCAGGGTGACAGCAAAAGAATGGCAAATAGAGCCCTGGGTGAGGATTCAAGAATCCTGGGTCTCGTTTCCTTTAATACCCTCTACCTGTTAACTTGCTGCGTGACTTTGGACAAATGGCTTAACCTCGCTGGGTCTCAGCGTTCTGTCTTAAAAAATAGTGATATTGGACTACCTAACCTCCAAGGTCTAGAGTTGCATGAGTCTACCAGGGGATTGTTTAAAACATTGTTCTCTGTTGCAGTTAAAAGGAACTGCTGAAGGTATTTGCTCAGTTCAGGCAAATGGTAAATGTGTCGGCCACTCTAATGAAATGAGTACATTTTTGCTCTAAATGTCATGGATGTTTATTATCAGATTAAACTACAGCAGGCCTAATTTTAGCTCTTCCAATTCAAGCGGTGCAATGAAGATTAAATGTTAGGCATAATTAAAGATGCAGATGTAGTTATATTGAATTATAAACCTCATTAAGTGCAACGTCCCAGGAAGGCCCCTGAGACCAGCTACAAAGGACTTCAGTCGCAATGCTGCAGTTATTAAAATATTGTAAAGTAAATCTCACTCCAAAAATATTATGACTTGGTTGGAAGGATTTTTTTTTTTTTTTTAAACGTGGTTGGAGTTGGTTTTGTGGGTAGTTTCTTCGCTCCGTTTGCACGTGGTTGAGAAGGGAGGCTTTTCCTTGGCTTTTCCAAAGAAGGCCTCCGAAGGGCATGGTGCCCCCCTTCACCTGCCACCGGGGATTCTATTCTCCTGGGCCAGCGGGAAAGGCAACCTCAAGGTCAGTCAGATTCCATTGCGGGAGTTGGTGGCAAGAGGAGCTGGGGGAGAGGGTGGAGGCTTTCTTAAGGACTGGAAGGCCATGTTTTTATATTTAGAGAGAAAGGTTTTCTTAGTGACATTTCCATTTTTTCCCCTTTGTGTAAAGATAACACATTGTCATTTCACAAAATCATACAATATTTTGTATGAAGAGGATAGAGCAGTAAAAAATCCAACTACTCCGAGATAATTACCATTTTTTGGTGCAGCTCTCTCTTTTTCTCTCTCTAAATTCGACAGAAATAACATATCATACCTTAAAAGCTGTTTTTCTGTGTTTTTTAAGGTTCTTTTAAATGTTTATTTATTTTTGAGAGAAAGACAGAGCACAAGCAGGGGAGGGCAGAGAGAGGGGGAGACACAGAATGCGAAGCGGGGTCCAGGCTCTGAGCTGTCAGCACAGAGCCCGACGCGGGGCTCGAACTCACGAACAGTGAGATCATGACCTGAGCCGAAGTCAGAAGCTCAACCGACTGAGCCATCCAGGCGCCCTGCTGTTTTTCTATATTTTTAAAAAAAATGTAACATGAAGTAGATGTCTTTCCATGTCAATAAATACTGACATACATTGTCTTTTCGAATGGCTGATGACATTGCATTGTATGGACCTGATTTTAAAAAACCAATCCCTCATTATTGAGCATTCAGATCATTTTTTTTTTAAGTTGGGGTTTTTGGGGCACCTGGGTGGCTCAGTCAGTTAAGTTTCCATCTCTTGATTTCAGCTCAGGTCACAATCTCACGGTTGATGGGATCCAGCCCCGCATCAGGCTCTGTGTTGACAGTGTGGAGCCTGCTTGGGATTTTCTCTCTCCCTTTCTCTCTGCCCTTCCCCCTGCTCATGCTTTCTCTCTTTCTCTCAAAATAAATAAATAAACATTAAACCCCCCCCCCCCAAACAAACAAAACCAAACAAAATAAATAAAGCATAATGTCCCGCAGGAGCATCTAGGTGGCTCAGTTGGTTAAGTGTCCGACTCTTGATCTCAGCTCAGGTCTTGATCTCAGAGTCATGAGTTCAAGCCCTGCACTGGGCTCCACACTGGGCATGAAGCCTACTTAACAACCAAACAAAACGAAACCATGAAGTCCTGCCATGCTGGCCAAACCCAGCCAGTTGGTCACCGTAACAGAGGGGTTTGGCAAGCTTTAAAGGGTCAGATGGTGAGTATTTTAGGCTTTGTGGACCACATGGTTTCTGTCACAGCTACTCCACTCTGTCGTTGCCACGTGAAAGCAGCCATAGAGAATACATAACAAGTGGGTGTAGCTATGTTCCAATAAAACTTTATTTACAAAAACTGTGAGACCACAACCTGAGTCGAAGTCAGATGCTCAACCCACTGAGCCACCCAGGCACCCCTGTAAGGGCAGTTTATCATTTGATATCATGCTCACTTAACAGCTTTGTGAACTTGGGGAAGTGAATCAGTTTGACCTCAGTTTTCTTATCTGTCAGATGGAGATAATAATGATACTGATCCCATAGATATTTTTGAGGATTAAATCAACCTTTGTATAGAACCTGGCACATAATCAGCGCTCAGTAAATGTTAGCTGCAGTCATCATCTTCAGCATCCCATGTGTCTTTTTCAGCAGCTAGCATAGTTCTGCTTACAGAAGAGCCTTGATAAGCAGAGTCATAAAGGTGTTAATGTGAGAAGGGCCCTTAAAAGTGTTTAATTCAACACTCATTTTAGGGGTGAACATCATGGAGTTACCCCTATATTAAAGGAGGGTTGGATGCTATCAATCACACCTGACAGTGCCCTTCCTCTGATGTTGCCCACACGCATTCCCTGCGGTTACCTGTCAGGCCCTGTATGCCCAGAGACTAAATCCCAGCTTCCACGTCATGAAGTCTGTCCTTGGAGAAGACCAGCTTTTGCCTCATTTTCCACCTTCTGGTCTTATTCTTAGGATGGTGTCCAGCTACCTGGGCTGTATAGGTGAGGCTTAGATAAGGGGCCAGCCCGAGATTGTGGCTGGAAGTTCTAAAACAGGTGGAATTGTATGCGAGGAGTACCTTGAGGATGGTGGTCAGAGCTAACATGGTGGGTGCACAGGTGTTCTGGGCTTGCCTCCAGTCGGGACCCGGCGTGAGCTGGGTGGGCACTCACTTGGCTCTGGCAGGCCACGCAGGGCCCTGGACTACACTCTTGGGATGGGAGGGGAGGAAGGGGTACCCCGTAGTAGATATTGGACCAGTGACCTCTTGGTCTGGACCCCACTACCTGGTTCTTCTTCGGACGCATCTCATCAGGGCACTTCTTCCATCTTGGTGCTGGCTCGGCTTTGATCTGGGAAAATGAAAGTCCGGGCTGCTGGGTCCCCTGCTGCCAACTTTTGCAGCAAGAGTGAGACTTCATGATCCTGCTGGCTCAGGCGCACTTCATTTCCCGGTAATTAAACAAGTGGAGATCAAAGCTGACAAATCTCCCCCATCTCTCAGCACAGTAGATGAAAGGTAAATATTTCCAGCAACAGTTTTTTTTTTCTTCATTAAAAGTGAGATGTGAAATGTCTTCTCCTTACTTTGAAGAATACTGATAAGTTCAAGGTCACTCCAGATAAGATATCTGGTCTCACTACCTTTATTATTCCACATCAATTTTTATCTTATATATATTGGGCTAACTTAAGGGGATTGCAGAGGCTAGATCATATCAAATAAGTCAGAAGACAAGGGAAAGGAAAGTAAGACACCAAGATGTAATTGGTCAGTGCTATGGAAGCCTATACCTCACATATGACCTCACTGAGCAGGAATTTCTCTTTATTGTGCAGGTCTGAGGGTTCCTGAGGCCAGTATCTAAAATGGGTCCTGGAGTCGTACATACAGAATCCCAGGCAGATGTCCAGTGCTCTCTTGGCTGAGCTTCTGAAGAGGCTATTTAAGATCTGCTATTTTCTTTGTGACGAATGGCTCACCAAAGAACCCATCCCTGAGGCCGTGAATGCCAGGGTGCTGGTCTGCTGACCTGGGTTTGTAGATGCCTATTGGGTGCTATCATCAGATTCTTTTTAGTGCAAAGAACAGACCTTACTAAGATGAGCTCAGGTATGGGCAGGTGGTTACTTAAAGATACCACAGGGACTCGTGGGAATCTGAGAACAGGAATTTGAGTGCAGCTCAGGGAGGCCACAGCACCGTCGGGAAGGAGGGAGGACAACTTCTCTGCTGCCCATGCTTTCTGCTCTCCTCTCACTGTCCCCTTGGCTTTTATATCACTGCTGCTTCCTCCAGACTTCCGCCCTCCCTCCCGCTCCAGTGGCTGCTCTGAATGCAAGTCTCCCTTATGTCCTCTCAGCTCATCTCGCAGGGCTTCACTCTTCTGTTTCTTGTCCTCCGGTTCCAGATTCCGGAGAGATCTGACTGACATAAGCTGTCATCTCCAGCCAGGCTGTTGAAGTCGTGAATTTCTGAGCAGGCTGTGGGTGTTCCAGGTCCCCCCCACACCATCGTTCCATTTAGCTGTAAGCGTGGTGCCCCCTCCCTAGAATCGCACGGTGAAACAATGTCCCCTCAGCAATAGCTGTGGGTAGTGAAGTGCACCCCCCTCCCCATGGGACTCTAGTTGTGTCAGGCTGCAATGGACATTGTGAATGGTGTTGGAGCAGGGCATGGGAGGGTAATTACTTGGATTAGGCTCTTGGCTGGCTTTTTATCGGTTGGGCTTTTTTTTTTTTTTTTTGAGATATAGTTCACATATGATGATATTCACTGTTTTAAAGTGCACAATTCAGTACTTCTTACTATATTCACAAGGTTTTGCAACCATCACCTATCTAATTCCAGAACATTGTCATCACTCCCTGGAGAAATTCTGTACCTATAAGCAGACACGTCCCATTCCCCTCCTCTCAGCGCCAGACAACCGCTGATTTGTTTTCTGTCTCTGTGTCTTTGCCTATTGTGGACACTTCATAGAAAGGGAATCATATAACATGTAGCCCTTTATGTTTGTCTTCGTTTACTTAGCATAACGTTTTCAAGTTTCATTCATATTGTAGCATGAATCCGTACTACTGTTCCTTTTTTATGCCTGAATAGTATTTCATTTTATGGGTGCACCACATTTTATTTTTCTACTCATTAGTTGATGGACATATGTATGTGTGAAGGAGAGCCCACAGTTTTTTCCTTCCTATTTGGGAAAAAGCTATTTATTCCCTACTACGTGCTTTTTTCCTATGAGTCTCCTTTACTGCTCACACATAACACTTCACTTCTGATACTTCTGGTACTTATGGAACTAATGGGAAGGGGAGGGCCATGTTTCCTTTTTCCCCCTTCTTTTGAACCAGAGAACAGTCCTGGGGGTCTAAGGGTTTGTCAAGGGCCCTGGTTCTCCTAGACCCACTCATAAAAGACTGGGGTGGTGCATAACCCAGAATTTGTTTTTTATTGTTATTTGTTTATTTGTTCTTTTTTACCACCAGTTCTCTACATTTTTTCTTTGTTCATTTGTTTCTTCAATTCCACATATAAGTGCAATCATATGCCATTTGTCTTTGACTGACTTATTTCACTCGGCATTATACTCTCTAGCTCCATCCATGTTGTTGCAAATGGTAAGAGTTCATTCTTTTTTATGGCTGAGTAATATTCCATTATGTATTCATACCACATTTTCTTTAACCATTCATCTATGGATGGACACTTGGGTTGCTTCCATAATTTGGCTATTGTAAGTAATGCTGCAATAAACATAGGTGTGCATGTTTCTCCTTGAGTTAGTGTTTTTGTATTTTTTTGGCAAATACCCAGTAGTGGAGTTACTAGATAAAATGGTAATTCTACCTTTAACTTTTTGAGGTACCACCATACTGTCTTTCATAGTGGCTACACCAGTTTATGTTCCCACCAACAGTGCAAGAGGGGTCCTTTTGCTCCATATCCTCACCAACACCTGTTATTTCTTGTGTTGTTGATTTTAGCCATTCTGACAGGTGTGACGTGATAGCTCATTGTAGTTTTGATTTGCATTCCCTGATGATTAATGATGTGGAGCATCTTTTCATGTGTCTGTTGGCCTTCTGTATGTCTTCTTTGGGAAATGTTTGTTCACGTCTTCTGCCCATTTTTAAATGGATTATTTGGTTTTTGTTTGAGTTGTACAAGTTCTTTATATATTTTGGGTACTAACCCCTTATCAGTTGTGTCATTTGCAAATATCTTCTTCCGTTTGGTAGGTTGTCTTTTTGTTTTGTTGATTGTTTCCTTCACTTTATTTTGATATAGACCCAATAGTTTATTTCTGCTTCTATTTCCCTTGCCTTAGGAGACATGTTTAGAAAAATACTTCTATGGCTGATGTCAGAGAAATTACTGCCTGTGCTCTCTTCTAGCATTTTTACAGTTTCAGAGAGAGGTCTCACATTTAGGTCTTTCATCCATTTTGAATTTATTTTTGTGTATGGTGTTAAAAAGAGGTCCGGTTTCATTCTTTTGCATGTAGCTGTCTTGTTTTCCCAGCACCAATTATTGGAGAGGCTGTCTTTTTCCAATTATATATTCTTGTCTCCTTTGTTGAAGATTAATTGAATTGTGGGTTTATTTCTGGGCTGTCTATTCTGTTCTATTGATCTGTATGTTTATTTTTGTGCCAGTACAATACTGTTTTGATTACTATAGCTTTGTAGTATATCTTGAAATCTGGGATTGTGACACCTCCAGTTGTGTTCTTCTTTTTCAAGATTGCTTTGGCTATTCAGGGTCTTTTGTGGTTCCATACAAATATTAGGATTATTAGTTCTAGTTCTGTGAAAAAACATGTTAGTATTTTGATAGGGATTGCATTAAGTCTGTAGATTGCTTTGGGTAGAATGGACATTTTAACATTTGTTCTCCTAATCCATGAGCATAGAATGTCTTTCCATTTGTTTTTGTCATCTTCAATTTCTTTCATTGAAGTTTTATGGTTTCTTTCATCAAAGTTTTATCGTTTCATCAAAGTTTCATTAAAGTTTTCAGAGTACAGGTCTTTCACCTCCTTGGTTAAGTTTATTCCTTGGTATTTTATTATTTTTGGTGCAGTTGTAAATGGGATTGTTTTCTTAATTTGTCTTTTTGCTACTTAATTATTGGTAATAGAAATGCAATGGATTTCTGAATACTGATTTTTATATCCTGAGGCCTTACTGATAGATTGATCAGATCTAGTAGTTTTTGGTAGAATCTTTAGGGCTTTCTATATAGAGTATCATGTCATCTGCAGATAATGAGAGTTTTACTTCTTCCTTACCAGTTTGCATGCCTTTTATTTCTTTTTCTCGTCTGATTGCTGTGGCTGGGACTTCCAGTACTGTGTTGAATAAAAGTGGTCAGAACAGACATCCTTGCTTTGTTTCTGATCTAAGGAGAAAAGCTCTCAGTTTTTCACTATTGAATATGATGTTAGCTGAGGGTTTTTCATATATGGCCTTTATTTTGTTGAGATATGTTCGTCTAAACCTACTTTGTTGAGGATTTTTAACATGAATGGATGTTGTACTTTGTGAAGTGCTTTTTATGCATCTATTGAAATGATCATATGGTTTTTATCCTTTCTCTTGTTGATATGATGTACCATGTTGATTGATTTGCAAATCTTGAATTGCCCTTGCATGCCAGGAACAAATCCCACTTTATTGTGGTGCATGATTTTTTAAAAGTATTGTTGGATTCAATTTGCCTATATTTTGTTGAGGATTTTTGTGTCTATGTTCATCAAATATTGGCCTGTAGTTCTCTTTCTTTGTAGTGTCTTTATCTAGTTTTGAATTCAGGGTAATGCTGGCCTCATAGAATGAATTTGGAAGCTTTACTTCCTCTTCTGTTTTTTTTTTTTTTTAATAATTTGAGAAGAATAGGTATTAACTCTTCTTTAAATGTTTGGTGGAATTCACCTGTAAAGTCGTCTGGTCCTGGACTTGTTTGTTGAAAGTTTGTTTTTTTTTTTTTTTTTTTTTTTTTTTTTTTTTTTTTTTTTTACAGAAACTGTATTTTTAATACAGTGTAATATAGTTTTTGAGCACTACTAGTTTGGAAGAAATTTCCTAAGGAAAAGGAAGAGGCTGTGTATTGAAACCCAAACAGGGGTGCCTGGCTAGCTCAGTTGGTTAAGTGTCTGACTTTGACTCAGATAGCGATCTCGTAATTCATGGGTTTGAGTCCTGCATCAGGCTTTGCACTGTGCAGAGCTTGATTGGGAGTCTCTCTCTCTACCCCTCCCCCACTCACGCTTTTTCTCTCTCTCTCTCTAAACAAACAAACAAACAAACAAACAAACCCAAATATAGTAGGGCTTAAATGATGTTGAATAGAAGAAGCCACTGTGTTCTTTTTTCTGTAAGAAACTACCAAGAAATTTGAATATCTAGAAAAAGTCCTTCAGGTTTGTGTAAGAAATTGTTACCTATTTGTAAGTTTAAGTCACCTTTCTGTAGACCTTAGCAGCCGATGCATATAGAAGAGTTCTGTTACATCTAATAATTCCAATTAACCTGGTTCTACCCCAGCTGTACACACACGGGATCTCTAGCCTCCAAGCCCAAGAAATTTAGGACGTTCTCATGAATAAACTTAAACATGATGAGAATCAAGTCCTCTTCCACCAGGTGGCGCCATGGGCTTCCCAAGGTTATGCTAGCCATCTGCCATCTTTGATGCCATCTTTGACCAGGCATCTCCTGGGTACCCCAGTACCACCCAGGCACCATCACCCCTACTGAAACCCATGCCCTGAGGTCTTTTACTGACTAACATCATTCAGAGTTCAACTGCAGAGTCATTATAAATATTTCAGGATGCATCTGAGATAAAGATACATATAAAGACTCTGGTTGTTTTTTTTTTTTTAAGTTTATTTATTTATTTTGAGAGAGAGAGAAAGTATGAGTCAGGGAGGAGCAGAGAGAGAGGGAAAGAAGGAGAATCCCAAGCAGGCTCCACACCATCAGTGCAAACCCTGATGTGGGGCTTGAACCCATGAACCGTGAGATCAAGACCAGAGCCAAAGTTGAATGCTTAACCAACTGAGCCACCCAGTTGCCCCATGAGTCTACTTGTAAAACACATGTCTGTAATAGAATTACCACCCCTAAAATCAATTAATAATGATTCTTAAAATATCATCAAATATCAAGTCAGTATTCAAATTTCCAGTTATCTAATAGATGTCCTACATTTTGCCTTTCTCAGTGAGTTTTGACTTGACCCAAGAATTTGTGTGGGTTTGATGTGAAGGCTGAGGCATGAGAGTATTTCAGAATGCTGAGGTTCCTATCACCGTGGCATAATGAAAAGAGCACAGGATTTAGAACTAGCTAACATTATTTCTAGCCTTTGCTCTGTCTTGATAAACTCCCTGAGCCTCAGTTTTCTCCCCTGTAAAATGGGATTCTATGTGTAAGGTGGGGTAATGACAAAACCTTCTCAAAGGGTGATTGGGGATTAAATGGGATTATATATAGGTATAGGGCTGTGACTTGGACCTGTTGACCAATTGTTTCCCAGGGTACAGAAGATATGGCTGAGAAGGGGTTTGGGCCCCAACATCATTTGTTTCTGGTGGCAAATGAGGACCAGAGCATCTGGCCTGCGAAGGCTGTCAGGGAATTTATTTTGCCTCTAACTGTCTTAGTAACCCAGCAGTCTGTCTGGTCCCCCTGCACAGTGGGTGTCCTGAGATAATTGCTCAAGTACTTTGTTAAAAGAGAAAAGCTCTCCGCGTTTCCATTAACTCCCTGCATGGGGCAGTTACAGCCCACTGCTCCAGGTACCATTTACAGTTCAATTTCTCAGTCATGATGGACTGAAATACCTGAGACTCACTTCTGCTCCTCTCTGTGAACAACATGCATTCACAAACAGCAGAGATTCATCGGTTCACTCTTCACCCGTCCCTTCGTATAATCATCTCCTCCTGGTCTCTCTCCCTGCTCCTCTTTAACTGATGGAGCCATGAATGCAGTTCACTTTGAATTTCAAATGTCCCAAGAAGTGCTTTCATCCACAGTGGGGACTGATGAGTTAGTTGCTTAGGAAATAAACTGAGCACACGGGAGCTGTTATAATTCCCTGCCCAATGCCAACATCACAAAGAATAGCACAGTAGCACATAAATCTACTACTTGCATATGTTTACTTAATCACATTGGAATTCTCTTTGAACTTGACCCCAGGGGATAAAGATTACAGAACTGGCTGGTAGCTAAAATAATCCACTGAAAAAGTTCAGTGTCACACAAGAACTTCAGGATAAAATGCAGGAGGGGCTGGTCGGTGAAAGTATATAACCAACGTGACTTTTGACTACAGGCTTACCCAGGGCTGTGTATGCCTCTCCACCATAGGCCGTGGATTTCAAACTGGCTGGGAGGATATGATTTTCTCTGAAAATATATATGTGCCCAACCTTGGATTTCCACGTAATATTGCCAATTACGTGTTTGGTCTCTCTAAAGTGCGATGGTCAGTGGGGCCGTGGGCTGGGCTTGATAAGGCTGGGTTGTGGGGTGGGTAGTGCTGACTCTGTATTCAGGCACAAGTGGCAAGTGCAGATCTGAAAATTAAAGAGGTCAGGCTGAGCAGGGACAGGGACAAGCAAGGAGGAGCATGTGTGCAGGGGTGTAGGGGTAGAGTGAGAAGGCAGGTGTGGAGGGGTAGTGAAGTGACAAGTCCCAGGCTAAAACTTCCCACAGGGTCCAGGCACTCCAGCTCATTTCTATGGAGGGTTGCTTGACCGTAGCAGATGGACTGACTGGTAAAGAGGTTGACAACTATGGTCTGTGGGCCAAATCTGACCTGACACCTGTTTTTGTATGGCCCGTGAGCTAAGAATGGTTTTTTATATTCAAAAAATTTTTATGTTAATTTTTGAGAGAGAGAAAGAGAGAGAGAGAGAGAGAGAGAGAGAGAGAGAGAGAGAGAGAGATTGTGAGTGGGGGAGGGGCAGAGAGAGAGAGGGAGACACAGAATCCAAAGCAGGCTCCAGGCTCTGAGCTGTCAGCACAGAGCCCAACGCAGGGCTCAAACTTGTGAACCACAAGATCATGACCTGAACCGAAGTCAGTTGCTTAACCAACTGAGCCACCCAGGCACCTCAGTTTTTTATATTTTTAAACGATTGGGGAAAAAAATCAAAAGAAGAAAAATATTCTGTGACTTAAAACATAGGAAATTCAAATTTCAGTATCCATAAATAAAGTTTTATCGGTACACAGCCATATTCACTCACATAATGTCTAAGGCTGCCTTTGTGCCATCGTAGTAGAGTTAAGGAGCTACAACAAAGGCTGTATAGAACATAGTGCCTAAAATATTTACTACTTGGCACTTTACAGAAAAAGTCTATTGACCTATATTGTCCTTCCTTTAGAAGCACAGTTTTGAGACAGTTTAGGTTCTGGATGGCATTAAAGCCAAATGAAATGAGTAATGGACTCGTGGACTAGCTGATCTCAGTGTGGAACAGTTTCCTATCTGTAAAATGGGCATATTAACATTACCTGTCTCATAGGTGCCTGACTCCTAAGAGCCTGCTGATGGAAATCCCATGTATATTTCAAGATATTCGCATGGTTGGGAGGAGCCACAGAAATTGGCTGGAAAATGTTCTCAGATCTGGGTCATCGTCTTAACCACTTGCTGAGCTTTTAAAAAAAGAGGTCCCTGGGCCACCATTCCTTGAAGAGACTGATTCGGTAGGTCTGGGATGCGAATGAGAGTCTGTATTGTCACTAAGCTGCCCAGGGACAGGGAAGCTGTGATCTGCTCCACAAACTTCGAGCCACAGATGAAAAGACATGGGGGTTTGGTCAATCCTTCTGGGTCCATCTTCAATGGCTCCTTTGCCTGCATCTCTTCTTATTGAGATCCCATGGCCCCGTGCTTCTTCTCCTGTCCCCACACTGAGCTCGTGTTGTCCTGTGGCATTGTGGCTTGTGGATACCATTCTTTGCTGCTCAGGGCAGGAAGCTTTCTGAGGCCAGACTCAGGGGTGCACATTAGTCTCCCCACCAAAGCCTAGGATAAGGCCACACCTGGTTCCACATGGCTGGAGGTGAGAGGTATATCTTTGATTTCCACTTGGTTCCTTTCTAGCTGGGAGCCCTCAGCAAATCATTTAACAGTGACTCGCTGCCACCCTAGACCTTAATTTTCTCATCTGTAATCCATGGCTGGCCCTCCTCATCTCATGAGGCCCTGTGGGGCCCAGAGAGATGATAGTCACAAAACCATTCCTTAAATGGAGAACATTGCAGGTGGAGATGGGGCTCTTAGATGCTCAATAAATGTGTTCCAGTTGGCCCAGAACCTGGGGCATGCACCTGGATATTGGGACCTACACCTTCCAAGCTACCTCCCAAGTCTGTTGACCTCCATCGCCCAAGAAAGAGACGTGGATATTGGGTCTAGGTTGACTCACAGAGAAAGTCCTATATTCTGGAAAACCCTTCAACCTTGGGTAAACTGGACAGTTGGTCCACCTGGTTGGGACTGACCCAGGAACTGAGCCTTTGCACATTGGCCTAAGACAGATCAGCTGATTGAGAAGGAAGGGCTCAGAATTGTGGTGAAATAGGGGAGTGGGCCTTTGGCATCCTATTGAGGCCCCTTTCCTCCTGGCCAGGACCCCAACCCCACTTATTTTTTTTTTTAATTTTTTAAATGTTTATTCGTTTTTGAGAGACAGAGCATGAGTTGCGGAGGGGCAGAGAGAGAGGGAGACACAGAATATGAAGCAGGCTCCAGGCTCTGAGCTGTCAGCACAGAGCCTGACGCGGGGCTCCAACCCACAAACTGTGAGATCATGACCTGAGCTGAAGTTGGGCGCTTAACTAACTGAGCCACCCAGGCACCACCCCTCCAACCCCACTTCTAACACCTCTCTTCTTCTGGGTCCCCTCTGAGATGACATGGAGCCTAATCTAAGGCTGTATTTAGAATTTGTCCACTTTTCTCCATCTCCTTCTCCCTCCCAAGTTTGGGCCACCATCACATTTCCCCTGAAAGCAGTTTCTGAACTTATTCACCTGTTTTCACTCTGGCCCTCATCAAGTGCACCCTTCACACAAGTCTACACAATCAACTGACAACACAGGTTGCATCAAAATGCCAGTATAATCATGTAGTTTATGCTTGAGTTTTTCATGGCTACCCCAGTTCTCTTAGGACACAGACCAAACTCCTTACCTGGGCTGCAGGGCTGTCCCCTGGTCCCTCCTCCTCTCCAGACTTACCTGTTTCCTTGCCCCCTTGCTCACTCTGCTTGCTCATCTCCCTCATGGTTTGGGGTCTATCTGATTCTTGGAATGCTCTTCCTGCTTAGCCTGGCCAACACCACTCCTTTTCAGGCCCCAGCTCCAACATCATTTCCTCAAGGAAGCTTTCTTTAGCCCTCTTTAGTACTGGTTTTACCTGTACTTCATAGTGCTTAACAGAAATGTCATTCTGATTTATATTTGTATATAATCACTTGTTGTCTGTCTCCCCTGTAAGACTGTAAACCTCATGAGGGAAGGGACCACATTTCTCTTGTTCCTACTGCATTCCTAGTAACTAGCACAATGCTCAATAGACATTCTTTGGATGAATGGATGGTTGAATGGATTACCAGGTGGATATATGGATGAAAGCTGAAGGGGGTGGATGGTGGATAGATTATGGTTGGATGGTAGCTGGAAATATCCATGGAATGAATGGATGATTGGAAGAGTAAGTGGCTAGATGGCTGGATTGATAGGATGGATGGGATAGATGAGTGGATGGAAGTACAGGTGAATAGGGGCTCCTGGGACCCTGTACTCCTTGTCCTTGATCTACCCCAGTAGAGGAGCTGATTTCTTGTCCCAGTCTCGTTCCATCCATTGGTTTTTCCTCATCAACAGTAATAGCTGCCGACATTCCTGGCAGAGGGGACATACCTTTCTCCATCTCTTTGGGAAGATGATTGTTTGCAAGACAGTAGCAGAATGGTTCCAGCAGGCCCCAGTGAAGATGGGACCCGATGCCCTGACCTCAATTCCACCAAATTCTACTACCTGTTAGGATTACTTAGATGTCACCTAGAAATAGAACCCTCAGCAGCAGCTTCCTCTGAGCCGGGCCCTCATTAGTCGGATTCTGCATTGTGAGTGGCAGTAGTCAGCAGCTGGTGCTGGTGCTTTGGCTGTAAACATCCTGAGCCCTACTTCTCTCCTAAAGCAGGGGTGAGCAAACCTTTTTGTACAGGACCAAATAGTAGCTATTTTAGGCTTTCCAGGCCATGCAGTCTCTGTTGCAACTATTCATCTCTGTTTTTGTAGCATGAAAGCAGCCATAGAGAATATGTAAACAAATAAATGTGACTGTGTTGCAGTGAAACTTTACAAAAGAGGTGGTTTACCAATTCCTGCCTTAGAGCAATAGCTGTTAAAGTATGGTCTTTAAGAGCTGGGAACTTGTTAGCAATGAGAGTTCTTAGGCCCTGCCCTAGGCCTACGAAATCAGAAACAAGTATTTTCTGTTCATATCCCCACTTCCTTTTGAGGCTCTAATTACACATATATTAGGTTGCTGGAAATTGTCTCAGAGCTCGATGATGTGCTTTTAATTCTTGTTAAAAGATCTTTATCTTCCCTTTTTCATTTTGGGTAATTTCTATTACTGTCTTTAAGTTTACCAGTCTTTTATTTTGCAGTATCTACTCTTCTGCTAATCCCATACCGTGTTGTTTTTTTTACCTGAGACATTGCAGTGTTCATTACTAGAACTTTGATTATGGCCTTTTAAAAATATCTTTAATTTAAAAAATATCTTTCTTTTTAAAAAAAATTTTTTTAACATTTATTTATTTTTGAGACAGAGACAGAGCATGAACGGGGGAGGGGCAGAGAGAGAGGGAGACACAGAATCAGAAGCAGGCTCCAGGCTCTGAGCCGTCAGCCCAGAGCCCGATGCAGGGCTCAAACTCACGGACCACGAGATTGTGACCTGAGCTGAAGTCGGACGCTTAACCGACTGAGCCACCCAGGCGCCCCTAAAAAATATCTTTCATGTTTCTAAGTAACTTTTCAACATATGGAATACAATTTTAATAATTGTTTTAATCTCCTTGTGTGCTAACATCTGTGTCAGTTCTGGGTTGATTTCAATTGATTGAATTTTTTCCTCTCCATAGTCATGATTTTTTTCTTTCATTTTATGTCTAGTAATCTTTGATTGGATGTCAGATATTGTGGTTTTACCTTGTTGGGTACTGGATTTTTGAATTCTTGAGCTTTTTTCTGAAATGCAGTTAAATTACAGTTTGACTCTTTTGAGTCTTGGTTTTAAGCTTTGGCAGGCAGGACCAGAGCAGTGCTGTCTGGGGTTAACTATTCTCCACTACTAAGGCAAAAGGTTTCTGAATACTTGAAATCCATGAAGTTTCCCAGTCTGGCTGTTGGGAATAGGCACTTTTCCTGGCCCTTCTTTTGGGAGGTTCTTTCCATGACCTATGATAGTTTTCTCCTATGTATGTGCTGATAAATCTCTGCTAAGTACTCAAAGGTGACCCTGTGCAGGCCTCCAGAATGCTCTCCTCTCTAGCACTCTATCCTTCAACCTGTAGTGGCCCGAGCTTTCTCAAACTCTTAGCCTTGTTTCTTCATCTCAGGGAGTCCACTGGGCTCTTCTTGGGTTTCCCTTTCCTGTACCTTATCTGGAAACTTTCTGAAGGTAATAATCTAGGCAATCATAGGTCTTACTTATTTCCTGGTCTCAGGATCACTGTCTATCACTCCTTGATGGCCAATGGTATTGAAAATCATTACTCCAGGGGCGCCTGGGTGGCGCAGTCGGTTAAGCGTCCGACTTCAGCCAGGTCACGATCTCGCGGTCCGTGAGTTCGAGCCCCGCGTCAGGCTCTGGGCTGATGGCTCAGAGCCTGGAGCCTGCTTCTGATTCTGTGTCTCCCTCTCTCTCTGCCCCTCCCCCGTTCATGTTCTGTCTCTGTCCCAAAAATAAATAAACATTGAAAAAAAAAAAAAAGAAAATCATTACTCCATCTTGGTTGAATGTGATTCTGTAAGCAAAAGTGTTGACCTCTGATATTCTGATTGGTCAAAGTAGTAACTCAGACTATATAAATTTTAGGACATTTGATTCCTTGGAAACACAGTGAAGAATTTATTTTCATTTTACAGTGAAGGACATCTAGGCTCAGATAGGTGGAACTGACCACTCATTTGACACTGAAGCTCTCATATGTTCATTACATGATGCTGTTTCTTTATATATCAGCCAGCCCCTCCTGGGATGTCTCCTCTTCCAGCCACAGCACACACTGGGAGTATAGTAGACTGAGTCAGACCTTCCTAGTTACTCAAAGTGTGGGCTGGGGGCCAGAATCATCAGCATCCCCAGGAGCTTGTTAGATATGCAGAGGCTTGGGCCCACCCCAGACCTGCTGAATCAGAACCTGTGTGTTAGCAAGATCTCAGGTGACTTTTTGTACGCATTACAGTTGGAGACACGTTAAGTTAGAAAATAGTTCCTGGGCCTTGATCTCCTGGCCTAGTCCTTGTTCCCTGGGAGCATAGACTGAGCTGAACTGAGAGGAGGCAGGCCAGACACTGGAGTGAAACTGTGGGTCCCCACCTCTCTTCCCGTAGCTGTTCATATGCCTGCACAGACCATCCTGGACAAGGCTCCTGGACAAGCCAGCTTGTAAGCATAAAGAGTTTTAGGGGTTCCCGGATGAAGAAAGACTTTCTTGACAAAAAAAAAAAAAAAAAAAAGTCATTTTAGGCCCTGGCCACCTTGTGAAAGTGTGTAAGAACAAACAGTCACTAGCAGGCAGACAGGTAAGCCTAATTGTATCAAAGACAATAAATCAGTGGTAAAACTCCCTGTACTGATTCAAAGTGAAGATTGACATCCTTGAGGTGTCATTGCAGGATTGAAACCCCTTTGAGCACTCAGATACCAGGGCTGCTAGAGCCAAAGAATTGATGACCCCGACCCTTCCTGGCCTTCATGACTTTGACCTGGACTTGGTCACGTGAAGATGACTTTTGACCCAATTCCATGCTACAGTCCCCATTGTGCAAGCCCCTTCATGAATACATACACACCCTTAGCTTAAAACCTCCCCAGTTTTATTGTTGGAGGAGATACCCTTTGGGAAATGATGTTCTTACTTGTTGCAAGTGAAACCCTTCCTTTTCCTATTCTTTGACTTGGTTGTGTCTTTGTCTTGACACCCACCTGCCCTCTGGGAGTTCATTTAGATCACAGTTTTCCAGGAATCTGTGACTCACCCTGCCCTTATCTACCTGCCAGGTGCTTCCCTGGCCAGAGGCCAGTGGGCTGATCTCTAGGAGAAGGAGCCAGAAGGGCCTCTGGATTAGGGGGAGGGAGATGAGCAGAGGGTAGTGGGGAGGGGCTGCAGGCCCTGGTGTCTTCCCTGCAGGACCAGCCTGGGCTACAGCCTGCTCCACTCCCTAGCCCTTGAGCTGACCACAGTCAGAGCCAGCCAGGTTATTAGCCTCACAGATCACCTTAGCATTTACCTTCTGAGGCTTGTCTCTGCACTTCAAGGAGAAC
The DNA here is from genome assembly GCF_007474595.2 of Lynx canadensis. Lineage (NCBI taxonomy): Eukaryota > Metazoa > Chordata > Mammalia > Carnivora > Felidae > Lynx > Lynx canadensis. The sequence continues at coordinate 12,437,967 of NC_044313.2, forward strand.
ATTTCCAAAAATGCCTCTGGATTCATTCTCGGTAGGACAGAGACTTCTGAGCAGATGGCCCTACAGGACTCAAACCACAGGGGAGGAGAAGGCAGGGCTGTTACAGAGCCATTTATTTCTTGTTTATTTCCTCTGAGGCCAATGACGTGCAATTCTCATAGATTGCTCCCAGGAAGAATGTGGCATCCTAAGGTCCAAAGAGCTGCGAGAGGCTTACCAAATTTCTAGGCCAACCTCTTCTTCCCAGGCAAGCATGCTCTTCATATAAAGACAGAACTCCAGACACAAGTAGAATTTTTCTCCTAACCAGGGGACACTGCAACCCCTCTCTAAGCACGGGGTTCCCAGATTCCTCTAACCTACCCAGTGTCCACACCTGCACAACACTTACGAACCATACCTCAGCCAGGTGCCCAGGTTAAAAAGCAGTGGTCTGTGAAGTCACGGGAACCTGGCTTCGGATCTGGAATGCACTGTGTATTAGCTGCGAGGCTTCCAGCAAGTTTAGAAGCTTTGGGCCTCTAGACAAGGGGGTGAAATGGGGACCAGTTGAAATGGTCAATTTTATGTGTCAACTTGACTGGGTCATGGAGCGCCCAGATATTTGGCTAAACGTTATTTCTGGGTATGTCTTTGAGGCTGTTTCCACCTGCAATTAGCATTTGAATTGGTGGGTTCAAATAACTAAATAATTCAGGCTACAAAACCGCCTAATTGAACTATGAATACAGGTCTGTTTTATCTGGCATTTTGCTTCAAATCCCTGCTTTTGTTGACTGAGAGGCACCTGACTCTTTTTTTCCTTATCTTATCTTATCTTATCTTATCTTATCTTATCTTATCTTATCCTATCCTATCCTATCCTATCCTATCCTATCCTATCCTATCTTTTAAATTTACATCCAAGTTAGTTAGCATATAGTGCAACAATGATTTCAGGGGTAGATTCCTTACTGCCCTTAACCATTTAGCCCATCCCCCCTCCCACACCCCTCCAATAACCCTCTGTTTGTTCTCCATATTTAAGAGTCTCTTATGTTTTGTCTGCCTCCATTTTTATATTAGTTTTGCTTTCCTTCCCTTATGTTCATCTGTTCTGTGTCTTAACATCCTCATATGAGTGGAGTCATATGATATTTGTCTTTTTCTGACTAATTTCACTTAGCATAATACTCTCTAGTTCCATCCACATAGTTGCAAATGGCAAGATTTCATTCTTTTTGATTGCCAAGTAATACTCCATTGTATATATATACCATATCTTCTTTATCCATTCATCCATCGATGGACATTTGGGCTCTTTCCATACTTTGGCTGTTGTCGATAGTGCTGCTATAAACATGGGGGTGCATGTGTCCCTTCGAAACAGCACACCTGTATCCTGTGGATAAATGCCTAGTAGTGCAATTGCTGGGTCGTAGGGTGGTTCTATTTTTAGTTTTTTGAGGAACCTCCATACTGTTTTCCAAAGTGGCTGCACCAGTTTGCATTCCCACCAGCAGTGCGAAAGAGATCCTCTTTCTCCACATTGAGAGGCACCTCACTCTTAACCCAACCCTGCATCTTATTACAGTAACTGAAGCCACTCAGAAATAACTCCATTGTGATATTTAGCAGATTATTTTTAATCTGATGAGTAAATTCACATTAGTGCAGCTGTTCATGTCAAAGAGAAGAACAGAGTGAAGGGTGTTTGGGGCACCTGCTGGGCTCGCCTCATAAAAGGGGGCTTATCTTGCGTTCTGTCTCAGGTCATGCTATTTCTGTGGGAGTATGCTATCACAGACTTACTGCTGGTGGCAATTATAACACTTGAAGAATGAGGAAATGTCCTAATTCAGTAAGAAGGCCATGACTACACAAGTGAGGCAGTTTTCCAGAGGAAGGAGGATGCTGGCCGCAATCCCATTTTCCTAAGCCTTGTGCTAGGCAGACTTCCTGCACACCTACCCCTTCACTAGGTTTTCTTTTTCTTCTGTGGGACTCACTCCCAAGGCAGAGAGCATCCACTGCCTTGTTCACTGGCTAGCTGGGTTCACCTGCCTATGGGACTGAGATCTTCCTAGCAAATTCCTTCTGGAATCATAGCCTTCAAAATTGCTGTTCCTTCAGCCAGAGACAGGCTTCCCCCAGGCCTGTACATGACTGTCTCCTTGCCGTTCAGGCATCAGCTAAAATGTCACCTCCTCAGAGAAGCCCTCCCTGACCACCTGTCTAAAGAAGTCCCCACCCCTGCCAGCAGTTTCATGTACTGTCAGCCATGTGAGTGTGCCACTTCAGACATCGGACTCAGCCAGGCGTTCAGATGGCCACGGCCCTAGCTGATATCTGACTGTGAGGATGTGAGACCCAGTCAGGACCCCCAGCTGAGCCTGGTTACCTCACTGACCATGAGGGAGGTAAGTGACAGCAGGAAGCCAGAGTGCTTATCTCACTGCAGCCCTAGGAGGAGCGAAATCCTTGTTTTTGTTTTTGGTTTTTAGTTTCTATTTTAACCGCCCCTCCCCCCCACTAGTGCTCTTCACAAACGTCCTCCTTAATCCCCACCACCTATTTCCCCCATCTTCCCCCTCACCCCCCACCCCCCGGGAACCATCCATTCTTTACAGTTAAGAGTCTGTTTCTTGGTTTGTCTTTCTCTTTCTCTCTTTGTCTCCCCCTTTGCTCATTTGTTTTGTTCCTTAAATTCCGCACATGAGTGAGATCATATGGTATTTGTTGTTCTCTGACTGACTTATTTTGCTTAGCATTATCCTCTCTAGCTCCACTCATGTGGTTGCAAATGGCAAGATTTCATTTTTTTTTAATGGCTGAGTAATATTCTATTGTAAATATACACCACATCTTCTTTATCCATTCGTCAGCTGATGGCCACTTGGGCTGCTTCCATATCTTGGCTGTTGTAAATAATGCCGCGATAAACATCGGGGTGCCTGTATCTTTTTGAATTAGTATTTTTGTATCCTTTGGGTAAATAGTAGTATGATTGCTGCATTGTAGGGTAGTTCTATTCTTAACTTTTTGAGGAAGGGAGGAGGGACATTCTTTTTATTTTATTTTATTTTTAGTTTTAGTTTTTTATTAAAAAAATGTGTATGTTTATTTTTGAGAGAAAGAGAGATAATGAGAATGAGCAGGGGAGGCACAGAGAGAAAGGGAGACAGACAATCTGAAGCAGGTTCTGCACTGTCAGCACAAAGCCCAACGTGGGCCTTGAGACCTTGAGCCGTGAAATCATGACCTGAGCCAAAGTCAGACACTTAACCGACTGAGCCACCCAGGTGCCTCTGGAGGAGGGACATTCTTATCCCCATTAGAAAAGAGGAAATGAAGCCACACAGAGGCAATTTTACCCCCACACCTCTGCTATGAGGCATTAGTAGCCTGATTTGATAGAGGAGAAAGTGAGGCTCCGAGGGGTTTGAAAATCTCCCTGGGAGTCCCTGCTGGTGGCTTTGGGGTAGGTAAGAGGCCCAGAGGACTGAGGGCCTGAGCCTCCAGCCTCCACCCTCACCCCTTCCCGGCCTCCCTGTCACTTCCAGCCAGGCTACTGCATTTCTCACCTTTCCAGGGAGCCCCGCCCTCCCCAGGCAAGCACCAGGGGCTGACGTTTTGTGAGCTGTGCTAGGAGCAGCGCTGAGCAAAAATAAACTCCAGATGGAGCAAAGAGCTAAACAAACAAAAACGAGAATAGAATATTGGCAGAATATGTAGGAGAATATTTTTGTAATCCTGGGGAGCGTAAGCCTTCCTCACCCAGTCACCAAACCCAGTGCTACCAAGGAAAAGATGTAACAATAAAAATCTTCAGGCTGACAAAAGGCACAGCGAGGGGAGTGAAGTGGGATCACAGGCCGGAGAAAACTTTTTCGTCGTTATCTCACAAAGAGTTAATATTCAAAATACCCAATGACAAAAAGTCAAAGTACCCAATTCGCATAATGAACAAAGGATCTTAGACAATTCACAGAAGACAACTGTAACTAGCAATCGACCTAAAAAAATGTACTCGGCCACTTCCTTCACGGTCAGGAAAAAGCAAACTAAAACAAAGACTTTGTTAGAAACTCAGATGGACAACTTTTTGTAAATGTTTATTGACTTGTTTTGAGAGAGAGACAGAGAGCATGAGCAGAGGACAGAGAGAGACACAGAATGTGAAACAGGCTCCAGGCTCTGAGCTGTCAGAAGAGTCGAACACACAAACCGCGAGATCATGACCTGAGCCAAAGTTGGACACTTAACTGACTGAGCCACCCAGGCGCCCCTCAGATGGACAATTAAAAAAAAAAAATGGATGCTGTCGAGAGGTGTTGGGGTGTCAGGACAAAAGGCATTCTTAGACCTGGCTGGTATTTGTAATTTCATGCTTATGTCCACAAGGTGTTTATGGAGGTGAAATTTTCCCACTAACTTTCTAGAACCGTGCTAGTCCATATGGTAGCCACTCACCACACGTGGCTACTGAGTGCTTGGAATATGGCTAATCTGGGGGCGCCTGGGTGGCTCAGTTGGTTAAGCATCCAACTCTTGGTTTCTGCTCAGGTCATGATCTCATGGTTTGTGAGATCGAGCCCTGTGTCGGGCTCTGTGCTGACAGCATGGAGCCTGCTTGGGATTCTTTCTCCCTCTCTCCCTGCCCTTTTCCCTGCTCTTGCTCTCTGTCTCAAAATGAATAAACATTAAAGAAAAAAAAAAGAGGGGCGCCTGGGTGGCGCAGTCGGTTAAGCGTCCGACTTCAGCCAGGTCACGATCTCGCGGTCCGGGAGTTCGAGCCCCGCGTCAGGCTCTGGGCTGATGGCTCAGAGCCTGGAGCCTGTTTCCGATTCTGTGTCTCCCTCTCTCTCTGCCCCTCCCCCGTTCATGCTCTGTCTCTCTCTGTCCCAAAATAAATAAACGTTGAAAAAAAAAAAAAAAAAAAAGAAAAAAAAAAGAAATGTGGCTAGTCTGAACCACAGTGGGCTATAAGTGCAAAATACACTGAGATTTTAAAGACTTGGTGTGAAAAAGATCATGTCAATGTCAAATACCTCATTAAGAATTTTTAAAATATTGATTACAGGTTGAAATGACAATCTCTGGATATGTTGAATCAGATAAAATATTATTAAAATCAATTTTATCTGGTTCCTTGTTTTTTTTTTTATATATTTTTTTAATGTTTATTTATTTTCAAGACAGAGAAAGACAAAGCATGAATGGGAGAGGGTCAGGGAGAGGGAGACACAGAATCTGAAACAGGCTCCAGGCTCCGAGCTGTCAGCACAGAGCCCGATGCGGGGCTCGAACTCACGGACCGTGAGATCATGACCTGAGCCGAAGTTGGCCGCTTAACCGACTGAGCCACCCAGGCGCCCCAGGTTCCTTGTTTTTTAATGCGGCTCTTGGGAAAGGTAAAATTCCATATATGACATGCATTTATTTCCCATGGACAACACTGTTTCAGGATACAACCAAGCTGACACTTTTTGCGAGCTGTACGGATATGTGGTTCGGCTCAACCTGGGTTGAGTTCCCCCCAATCCTTAATTAATGGGGCCACATGACTGAAGGTTTCTATCTTCCCAGCCTGGGATGGGCAGTGGGTGAAGAAGGGTGAGAGGACCCAGGGTCCGTCTCTGTATCTATCAGGCTGGACGTTGGGCACGTGCATCCCTGCCATTCCTAGACTTGGTTTTCCTCTTGTACATGATGTGGGGGTGTCAGCTCCTGCTCTGAGAAAGGGAGACTAGATGCCTTCTGGCCTTCCAATGCCATGGTGGGGGTTGGGTACTCCCGACAGCAGCCATCCTGGGCCTGACTCTCTAAGGGACGGATGGACAGACTTCTGGGACTTAGAAGGAAGCCACCTCCCTGCTCAGTGGCCTCAGAGGGAGAGCTGCCAAGCAGAGCTGGATGTGGAGAGGTACAGGAAGCGAGGGCCCTGGCAGCCCAACACACACCCAACCTCAAGGCTACATTGGCCTCATTGACCTGAGCACCTGGGTAGAATGGACTTGAACCTCAGAGGAGCTGGAATATTCTGAGCCAGTAAGAGGAGAGAGAGCAGAGTGAGTGTGCTTAAAATATGTATGTGTGTGTAGGGGAAGTCACCATGGCCAGACTCCTGCTCCCCCCTTTCATAGGGGGTTCCTCCGCATAAATATTCTTTCTTCTTCCAGCCTGACAAACTGAGTGAATCAAACCTTTGGGGCTACTCACACTGCCAATACTGAAATGTGAGTTGGTGTGTGAGTTAGAAATAGTATTCAACTCTGAGCCAGGAGACAGCCTCCCCACACCCCCCAATAAAAAACGTAGGTCAAACATATCACGTCAGGTGTTTTGTTTTTCCTGTCACATAGAAGTCCACAGGAAGGTGTTTTAGGGCTGGTGTGATGCCCCACAGTAATCCGGGAGCCAGGCTTCTTCTGCCTTCCTGCTCCACCATTGCCAGTGAGTGGCTTTCATCCTTAAGTTTGCCTCTGCTTCAAAATGACTGTTGGAGCTCCAACTATCACACCTGCATTCCAGGGAGGGAAAAGAGGAAGAGAGAAGAGCAAAAACATGCATCCCAGCTTTCTGTTCTCCTCAGATATCATACTCGGTAGCCTCTATTTGCATTTCATTGACCAGAATTTCATTACTCGGGTGCAGGGGAGTCTGGGAAATGTTGTTTTCTGGCTGGATGCATTACCACTTTGAATTAAACAAGAGTTCTATTTCTTTTCTTTCTTTCTTTTGTTTTTTTAAAGAAAGTGGGGGAGGGAGGCTTTTTAAACTTTATTTTGAGAGAACGAGAGAGCGAGCACGAGCAGGGGAGGAGCAGAGAAAGAGAGAGAGGGAGAGAGAGAGGATCCCAAGCAGACTCTGTGCTGTCAGTGCAGAGCCCGACATGGAGCTAGAACTCATGATCTTTGAGATAATGACCTGAGCCTAAATCAAGAGTTGGCTGCTTAGGCAACTGAGCCACCCAGCCGCTAAGAGTTCTGTTTCTAAGGAAGAACAGGAGAATGAATCTTGGTGGGCAACTAGCAATTTCTGCCTCACCAACATGGCAGTCAAGGTCTTGAACCTCCACACCAGTGAGTTCATTCTGCAGGCATGGCTCGCAGATGGGACTGCGTGGAAAGCCCATCATTTGGCTGTTAGGTCTCTCTGCCCTGACTTGAAGAAGAAACTCCTGAGCAAGCTGGAGTTTCCTACCTCTGGCTCAGCATTTCTGCTGCTTCTAAGGCAACATCTGGAAACCCATGTGAAGGCCAGACCCACTGACAGCTCTTCCTCATTGTTCCCCAGTGAGGAGGGCAGTTTCCATTCCGCTACCCTGGAGTTGCCCACTGGGAAGACACTGAGTTTGCAAGTGCACGCACGCATGCGCACACACACACACGCCCACCCCTCCATTCCAACTCTCCCTCTCACCTACATTTCTCCCAGCTCTCTCTCGTGCACACACCTACATTCCCCCCCCCCCCCCCCCGCCCAACTGCCCCTCACCCTTGTCTCTCTTTCTTGCTCACACTCACCTCTCAAGGCAAGGACCCTCTTCTAGTATTAATACCTTTTCCCCTGGAGCAGGTTACACAGCCTTCTCCCATAATACTGGCAGATCTTTGGGGAGGGGTGTGGGTCCTGGAGGTCTGCGATCCAAAGCCCTGCACGCCCCCTACAGGACGCTGTGGGCATCACCCTTTCAGCTGCGCAACCTCGTAAATCAATATCGCGTTTCATTTTTAAAGCTGCTTTCATGATGACACTGGTTTTCCATTTAATCCCCCAGAGCTAACAATATGTAATCAGTTTTCCTTAACAAATGACCTCTTTTAACTTCATTAGATCATAATTAATTTGCTAGCATGTAACCAAGATAATTAACACTGCAGATTAGAGCCAGGCAAAAAGAAGCAGCCTCTTTTCTCATGGCTGAGGCAAATATTGACTCAAATCTGAGCTGTTTTCTAATTTCCCTTACAATTCAATTCATTGAAGGTGGTGATTGGTGGTGACTGGTAGGTTTTGTTTAAAAAATTAAAGAGGAGGCAAGATGGAGGGGTCTTGCTACAGAACACTGCGTTGCCAACTCATGTTTTGGATCATTTGGCTTTCCTGTCCCCGGATGCAGAGACATGAAACCAGAGAATCAAGTGGCAGTTGAACATGGTTAATGGAGACTGTATTATTTTTTTTTTAGAGTTTATTTATTTTTGAGAGACAGAGCATGAGTATGGGGAGGGACAGAGAATGAAGGAGACACAGAATCCAAAGCAGGCTCCAAGGCTGTCAGCACAGAACTGGCTTGAACCCATGAACTGTGAGATCATGACCTGAGCTGAAGTCGGATGCTTAACTGACTGAGCCACCCAAGTACCCCAGTTAATGGAGACTTTAAATACCTGGAGCGACTTTCCCCTCAGTAGGCAGGGAGGCGGGGAGGTGGGGCAGGAGAGAGGCTCCCCGACTGACTGTAGAATAAGGATCTGGATTGTGTTTATTCTCTTGACAGGGGTAGGGGTGTACAAAGCCCCTCACTCCCTTCTCTGGTTTGCTCCCCATGCAGATTGGTGCCGGGCATGGTGGAGACGAGCCACCTTGCTGGCCTCGGCATTTTGGATGAGAAAACAGCCCCAGAGAAGTGAGAGAGGCTTGCCCTGTGTCTCCCTGCTGTTGGTGAACACCGATGCAGATGTTGGCTGATGCTGGGCTCCTTGTAGCTTTCAGTGGCACCTGTACATATCATCAGTGAGGCAAGCAAGGTGCCAGGCCACGAACTTGGAGGACCCCTTACTCTCAAGCACCTGCATTTGTGCCCTCACTACCTTCTTGTTGCACTCTGGCCCAGGCCCCGCATCACAACGTGCTAACCTCTGTTTCCAGGTATTCCCTGCCAGACCCTGCACTACTCATTTTTCATGTATTATTGCATTCAATTCCCACCATCCTAGTGATATGGGTGTTATTGGTACTTTCATTTTTACTGACAAGGACAGTGGGGCTTAGAGAGAGAGTAACTTGACCAAAGTCATGAGGCTGGAAAGGCAGAGTTCGGTTGGAATCCCGGCTCCAGGCCCCATGCTCTGTTAGTAGAACCCCAGATTTCCCAGGGAGAGAAATGCTTGGATCCAGACATTATCGTCCCATGGGTTGCTTGTTCAGCCTGCAATGGCAGGGGTGGGGGTGGGGGTTCCCTGGAGAGGGGCTGGGGAAGGGAGAGAAAGCCAGGTGTCACATGGCTTGGGAACATGGCCTCACATGTGTGAGTGGTGGTGGGGAGGGTGTGTGGCCACAGGAAGGAAGCAAGGAATCTCACTCTGTCCCCTCAGGTCAGCAGACCCTGCTGATGAAAACAGGGCTGCTTTTACCTTTGCCTCTTGCAGCCTCCCAATCTTAAACACATAATTCCTTTGCATTTGGCTCTTTCTCCGAGTCTCTGGAGATGGAGCCTTTCCCTGGGGATGGAGGATAGGGTGGGCATGCTCAGGGGGGCTGGGGTTTGGGGCTCAGGCTGTGGCTAACTCCAAGCCTTGGAGGCTGATAGGAGGGCAGCCTCCTGGAGCATCCCCACAACCCCAGTGCAAGGAACATTTACTCTTTGGGGGAAGGAAAGCTGGGGACAGGGGGTAGGCTCTCTGCAAGGGCAGCAGGGATCTCTCGGGCCAGGAACAGTGCTCCGAGGGAGCCAGCCCAGCCCCCTGCCCACAGTGAGCTGAGAACCAGAACAGCAGCTGATCTGAAAGACTGTGATCTATGATTTATACCCAGCTCCTTCCAGAAAGGACTGGCGGCTGTCTGCCAGGGGATTTGTAACTGTGGGTTTTGCTTTGATGAAGCTAAGGGGATTTCAGGTGGTCCCTCAGGTTAGGTGGTACTGAATCTGCTGTGAAGCAGATTCCCATGTATTCACTTCTCTATCTTCACAGCACTGCTACAGAGTCAGAATAATTATCTCCATGTGACATATGGGGAAACTGAGACACACAGGGTGACATGACTTGCCCAAGGTCCCATACCTGGAGAAGGCAGGATTTAAATCCAAGTCTGCTTGATTTGGGCAGCATCCAAGATTATTCCCTAGGAGGCAGATGTTGATGTCATTTAAAATCTCTGGCTGAAATCTCTTTGGTGCCTACGGGCATTTTAGGCATGACCCAGCTCTGCATGTTACCCAGATGGTTCTAGCCACCCACTGAACTGTGGCCTATATTTCCCTGGGAACATTTCCACCCAAAACATGGGTCTTGGCTGGTCTGGAATAGAATGTCTTTTGTTATGTAGAGTAAGGAGTGAAGGGGGTGAGATTTGAAATCTATGTACTTTGTGCATGCGGACCTGGCCGTAAGGAGATCTACTACCCACCTCTCCAATCAAAGAACTGAATTGTAGATGATGCGGTCCTTAAGAACATGACTCTGAAGTCAGATTGCCTGGTTCCAATGTTGGCTCTGCCACTGGGTGATGTATTTGTCAGCTTGGGCGGCCATGACAAAATACCATAGACTGGGTCGCTTAAACAAGAGATGTTTAAATATAAACATTTCTCAAGAGAAAAATGTATTTTCTCACAGTTCTGGAGGCTGGAAGTTCAAGATCAAGTGTTAGTTGGATTGATTTCTTCCGAGGCTCCTCTTTTTGGCTTGCAGATGGCCTCCTTCTTGCCATGTCTTCACATGGCCTCTCCTATGTGCACATCCCTCTGGTCCCTTCCTCTTCTTATAAGAACACCATTCCTATGGGATTGGGGCTCTACCTTTATAACTTCATTTAATGTGAGCTATTCCTTTAAAGACCTTATCTCTCAGTACAGTCACATTGGGGGTTAGGACTTCAACATATGTATTTTGGAGGAACAAAGTTCAACAGGTTTTTTGTTTTATTTTTTATTTTTTGAGAGAAAGAGAGAGTGAGAACAGTGGAGGAGGGGCAGAGAGAGAGAGAATCCCAAGCAGGCTCCACACCCAGTGAGGAGTCTGATGAGGGGCTGTATCCCACAAACCATGAGATCATGATCTGAGCCAAAAATCAAGAGTCAGATGCTTAACCAACTGAGCCACCCAGGTGCCCCTGGAGGAACACAGTTTAGGGCATCATATATGAATATAGTCAGGAGCCTCCCTAAGCCTCAGTTACATGAGGTTAATAAAAGTAACTATTCCATAGAGTTGTCGAGGGAGTTGAGGGAACACATGAGGACAACACATGTCATATAGCAAGTGCTTCATGTACCCACTGCCACCACCATCACCTCCACCATCACCACTGCATTATCTGTGTCACTCTAAAGGGAGTTACGAGGAACCCAGGGGGCTGCTGGTTTCAGACCTGTAGGTCCTGCTTGTCGTTTTTGGCTCAAAATTGCAGCCACACAGAATCAGAGCTGCAAGGATCTTGACATATGATACCAGATGCCGATTCTACAAATGAAGAGACTGAGGCTAAGCTAGTGGCTCATCTAGGGTCAGAATACTGGTGCCCTGGTCCCTGTTCTGCTGTTCCTATGGCTTTTTGAACCATTTCAGTGACCACAAGGGGCCAGAAAGATACGTTCCTTGCTGGAGCCACCATGAGGTATCTGAACTATTATTTTTTTCCCCTTCATGTTTTTTTTTATGTTTATTTACTTAGAGAGAGAGAGTGCACACGTGCATGAGTTGGGGAGAGGCAGAGAGAGAAGGAGGGAGAGAGAGCACACAGGAGGGGCAGAGAGAGGGAGAGAGAGAGAGAGAGAGAGAGAGAGAGAGAGAATCTCAAGCAGGCTCCACACTATCAGCACAGAGCCCAACATGGGGCTCAATCTCATCAACTACAAGACCATGACCTGAGCTGAAATCAAGAGTCAGATGCTTAACCAACTGAACGACCCAGGTGCCCCTTTCCTTAATGTTTTAATGCCTGTTTTCCTCATGTCTGGACAGAGTGCCTGTTAAAAGTGAATGAATTAAAACCATTAATTACCAGCTCCCAACACATGGGTCCTCAGCCCAGCCCCTCTTCGCAGACCCAGTGTCCCAGCTCCTGATGTGATGACATCAAACCTTTCCAAGGGCAGCCTAACATTTCCTTGCCTTATCCCATCCAGGCATCTGTGTCTCCCCAGGAATTTGGATGGAAGTATTAATAATCCACCAGGCTTCAGTCAGAAGGGCATGATGACTCACTTGTTTTGACAGTATAATATCTCTAGTTAAAAATAATGCAGATGCTAAAATCCAGAAGTCCCAACAAGGCCTGGCAGCTTGGTTGACTTCTGACCAAACGTCCACTCCTGCCGTCTTCCTTCCAGCAGGACCCAACTGTGCTCAGGTCTGAGGTACCGTGTACTCAGTGGGAGTCAGCCTGGAGCCCAGCTTTCTCCTGTTTTGTGTTAGGGCTGGGCACGTGACCCAGTTCTGGCCAATGGGATTGGAGGGAAGTCTCCTGGGACTTTTTTAGATGGGAATCCCCTGCCTCCTAGTTTCAGGTCTTGGGATTCAGTTGTTCGGGAAGTGATGGCCGCAGCAGCTCTCCTACAACCAGGAGGGCAAGGTCAGAATAGGCGCTCAGAGGATGGGCCTGGAACCCAGGCCACACAGAGCTTTGAATCTGCCCCGGAACTGCCCACCTCCATCTTCTTAACTGAGGTGAAAACCTGTGTTGTTGTTGTTGTTTTATTTTTGAGAGAGAGAAAGCTCAATTAGAGGAGGGGCAGAGAGAGAGGGGACACAGAATCAGAAGTGGGCCCTGTGCTGACAGCGGAGAGCCTGATACAGGGCTCGAACTCACAAATCGTGAGATCACGACATGAGCCGAAGTCGGATGCTTAACTAACTGAGTCACCCAGGTGCGCCAAACCTGTGTTTAATTAAGCCAGGTTTACTTGGGTGTTACTTACAGCCAAAGCCATCACAATGAAAGCCAAGTTGGTGGTGAAGCCCTTGGCCAGGTACAGCTAAGGGAAGGTGTCTGTTTCTACTCAGGGACGGAAGAGATTGTAAGGACCCTGGATACACTTCTCAGTCCTGATGTCTCACCTTGTGACAGGTGGTCAGATAGTCCTCCCACACCACCCTCTTTCCTGTCCCCTTCATCCTATCCCCCTCCTCCGCCTTCATGCAACAGATCAGTGGGCACTGCCCTTCGAGGTGAGGGGGGGTCGTTCTACTCATTAGCTTCACACCAGCTGCCTCTTCCTTCCCACGGCCATTTCTCCACCACCATCTCCTCAGCTCATTCTGGTTCTGGACTTCAATTTTACATGGAGGTCCAATGAGCAGCTACTGAGGTCTACACATGCTCCAGGCCATACACGCCCTCCACTGGATCCCTCCACTGACTGTCTGATATGGGCACTCAGGCTGAGCCTGGTGCTCACCATATTTTGCAGATGGGGAGGTGGAGCTAAGTGAGGCCAGGTGATGCCCCTAAGATGCTGCAGCCAGGTGTTACACCTCTTTCTGCTACTTTTTCCCTGTAAGATGGGGTGAGATTGGTAATATAGTGTAGTAGGTGAGGGTCCTAGCATGAGGGCGAGTAGATTCAGATGTGGCTGGGCAGGGGCATGGGCGCTTTCCAGAAGTGCGTTGGCCTGATGGCCTAAGGAATTTGCTGGGATGAGAAGTCACCTAAGGGAGAGATTTGGCAAGATCAGCTCCACCCAGGACTGGCAGTGGCACAGGGGAAGTGGTTGTTGGGACTGCACTGAGCCTGATTGTAGTCTGGGGCCTTGGCGACCTATAGGGGACAGCATTGCAAGTAAGGGCTGTGAGATGTCAGGATGGCCACACTGCAGCTAGGGGGCCTGCAGGACCTGAGTGGGGAGAGAGGTGTCAGCATGGCCCAATGGCCTGCCAGTGCTGGAGAGAAACTAACACACATATGGGCAGGTCCAGTCCCCAGGTAGGACAGGTGTGCATGGGGGCTGTGTGATCCCCCAGACATTTGAGGGCTTTGCCTTGGAGGAAAGCTGTAGACAGCCTCTCCTGCTGAGTTCCTTGCCCAGGGTACTATAGTCCAGGAGTTGGCATATCTGGCCCACCACCTGTTTTTGTGTGGCCTATGAAATAAGAACGGTTTTTACATTAAGTGGTTAAATTTTAAATATTTATATAAGTACATATATATATATATAAATTTATATAAATACAATATACTCAATTTTGCTTCTTGGCCTACAAAGCCTAAACTATTTACTATCTTGGACTTAGTAAAGTTTCCTGGCCTGTGGTGTGGTCTTTTTTTTTAGAGTCCAGACTTGGGGGCACTTGGCTGCTGGTGGAGAGCCTTGGCCTTGCCTGTATCTCAGCCCTGGGGATGCTGGCCTTCCTTGGTTTTAGGCACAGTGCACCAATATGCCCCCCTTCATTTTCCCTGAGGCCCCCCAAGTATAGAAGGGTAGGTCTGGGAGAGGGTGCCCAGCTCCAAGAATGAGCCCATGGCTCCACCTTCCCACCAAAGTCTTCCCAGGGCCGTCGGTGCTTCTGACAGCCACTCGTGCTGGGGGCAGGTGTGTTCCTGCCAACTGAGCAGCATCTTGCTGATAAAACCCAGTGATCTGCGTTTAACAACAACAAGGCCCTGCCATGTGTCTTTCCCCCGGGGCTGCCCATCTGTCGGCCCTGGGAGATACTCTTCGTGCAGCTGGAAGCTTCCCCACCATTGAATCAGGAGAGAGCTGAGGCCCCCAGAGCCAAGCCCAGCATACAGGCCAGCAAATCTCTGTGCTTAGCCTACGCCAGCTCCTGGCCACCTTCCAGGCTCTCCATGACATCGCCAGATGGTGGTTAACGAAGGGTGAAAAGCTCCTGGGGAAGGCCTGGGCACAGAGCAGTGTGGGAAGTCCAGCCAAACAGAAGGCACCCTGACCCTGGCCATGGGGAGGGCTCCAGGTGTGGCCTGCCTTGGGCCAACCAGCTTTTATTCCTGACCCCTTGCCAGCTGCCTTTCCTTTTCTTTCCTTGTCACTGTCTCCAGGGACCTGCCAGTTGGATGCTTATACATTGCAAAGGACAAGCAAAGGCAAGGTGTTAGTGGGTGTGTGAGGTCTTATAGGCTCAGGCCAGCGTGTTCTGGGAGGGCAACTGCTCTGTGGCCTGCCTACCTGCAGATGTCCTAGCAGACTGAGCCCTTCCTTTTCCCTGGAGTGAAGGATTGGGGCATCACACATCTGGGATCTCTGTGGTTCATCATGCATCCCGCCGAGCTACAGGCTGGTCTGTTCAGGTGAAATAGTTTGACCTAACTATCAGAGCTGTGACTGATGTTCACTTCATCCCCTAATGTTCTCAAGCATCACTCTAGAGAGGCCAGTTCACTAGTTCTGTCCCCACCTGGGCCTCTGTCTTCTTCTCCCTTCTGGAACCCCCAGAAAGCCAAGTGGGTGAGGCCAGATGGGAGAACAGGGCTGGGTCAGGACAGATCCAGTTCCACATAATGGAGAGAATATTGTTATAAAATAATCCAAGCCGACTCCAGGATGCCTGTCTCCCTAGCGGGAGCATGTGGCATACTTCCTTCCCCTGGGTGTGAGGAGGGAATGTGGGACGGAGGAAGGAGGACACCGCAGGACATGGTGTGCTGTTATGACAATGTGCCATGGTGCATCTGCCAGGAGGTTCTGGGCTATTTGTCGGTGGGAGCTGGAGAAAGCTGCGGTGCTGTGCACGATAAAGCAGGGGGTCTTTTTGAGGTTGCAGGGGAACAGGTAATGAAGAAGATGCCCAAGCAACCTGGTACGCGCTGGCTGGTAAAATGGCTGAGGTTCTTGAGAGTGGGCATAGCCAAGATTTAATTTTAAGCTTGTTTCGCGGATCCATGTGCCCTTCCTCTTTCCAAATCACCAGTGCAAACTGCTGCCTTCTCAAGGCCCGGGGTGGGTCTGTGCCCCGTGGTTGGACAGGGTCATGTGAACACAAAGAACCAGCCAGGGAACACAGAGCAAAACCCAGGAGTTCAGAGGAGGCAAGGGAGGAGAACTGGAGGGGCCAAGGGCATGTAGCACTTTGGGGAGGGGTGTGAGAGGAGGTCTGAGGCAATGTGGTCTGGATCTTAGGGTACAGAGAGACCCCAGGGGACACCTATCCACTCTAGAAAAGTGCATTGAGCCCATGATCCCAAGGTGGGTGGATGACAGCTCTGCTCGGCTGCACGTTGGCCCATTTTCCTGGCAGGTTACCAGCCAGTCCCGGTGTCTACATCTCCCTGGCTTTTAAAGCAAAGATAGGAGTCTGCAGCCCAGGTGTCGGTCAGGGGGGCAGAGCTTTAAAAGGGCACCAGTCATCCCTTTGAGCAAGGGAAGAGCTGGGCATTGGAATGTTTCTCTTATTCCGTTTATTTTGTCTCAGCGATGGGGAGTGAATGGAATTAAAAACCTGAAGAAGCTTGGAACTTTAAGACAGTGGGGATAGGCCCAACCTGACCCAGGATCCCTGGGTCCTTGACCCAGAGGTGGAAATGGTTTTGGAGAAGGTCTTCCCCAGGCCTTCCCCTAGCCCTGCTTAGCCATGCTCAGGTGGAGGTGTGGTCGCAGGGAGGGACGCTGGCCCCAGAGGTTCTTACCTGCTGTGGGTTTGGTGTTTTCTGGCTGGTGAAGGTCTTGCTTGGCTAAAGAAGAGCTAGAGAAGGTGGAGCATGAAGCCCAGATGCGCCCTATTAGTTCTGGCTGGAGAGGGAGCCAGCCTGTTGGGGAGCCCAGAAGGCAGCAGTGTTTGTTGCCAGGCTCCCATCCGGGCCACTGGGGAGGCGGGCATTGGCACAAACCATGCCAAGTGAGGCATGGAGCAGGTTGCATTTTACAAAGAGGTCTGCACCAACAGACACCCCACCCCACACTCTTCTTACAGTGTGACATTGACCTCCATCATGCAGGGAAGCAGGTGTTCCCTGAAACTGGGAAGATACTGGTGACTGCCTCCACCAATGAAGTGTGGTAAGTGACTTACAAGGCCAGGTCATAAAGGGTAATCTAGCTTCTGCTGGGACATGCACTTGTGGGGCCCTGAGCCCCCAGCTAAGAGGTTTTAGTTACACCAAAGACCCCACGCTGGAGAGAGCATGTGGCGAGACCATATAGAGATAGCAGCTCAAGGAGCCCACGCTGCCACAGTAACCCCGTGGAGCATCAGACCTGAGAGGGAGTGAGACTTCAGGTGACCCCAGCCCCATCATTCATGTCTTCCCCACAGGATGCTGAATGGAGCACATGAACCCCCTGCTGAGCCCTGGTAACACTCCAGCTTCGTGGGCAAAAGAAGCACGTTGCTGTTTTAAGCCACAGAGTTTTAGGCTGGTTGTTACGCAGCCACAACTGACTGATACAGGGGTGGAAGGAGGATATTACCACATACTAAGCGGCCATTTTGCCCAATATTTCACAGGCATGACTCATCTAATTCCTACAACAGAAAGGTAAACACCTCTGCTGGCCCTTCTTTAGAGATGCAGATGCTGGGAGTCATAGGCACTAAGTAGCTCCACCAGGGACACATGCCTGTGGGTGACAGGGTCAGGACTGGAACCCAGAGCTGACCTGGAGCCAATGCTGTTTCCCATGGTGACACCTCTCTGTTCTGGAATTCTTGCCCCAGCTCTGTTGTGAGCTGACTGACCAGCCTGGGACAAGCCCTGGCCCTCGTCTATGCCACAGCAGACTCCCCATCTTGTACCTGTGGCCTTGCCCGACCTCTGCCTTTGGACACCTGAGGCTGGACCCTATGGACCTACAAACTTAGGCCTTTTGAGGCCAGTGGAGTTGCACACATAGACACAATGAGGGCTGGCTCCCCAGCAACAGTGACAACAAGAGAAAAGTGTGCTCTGGAGCACAGAGCGTTTTGTAAAGGAGCTGAGAAATATTCTTTCTTTAAAAAAATTTTTTTAACATTCATTTTTGAGAGACAGAGAACACGAGTGGGGGAGGAGCAGAGAGAGAGAGAGAGGAAGACACAGAATCTGAAGCAGGCTCCAGGCTCTGAGCTGTCAGCACAGAGCCCAATGCAGGGCTTGAACCCATGAACCGCAAAATCATGACCTGAACCGAAGTTGTATACTGAGCCACCCAGGCGCCCCAGAAATATTCTCTTTCTATGCTTAGCATTTACCCTGTGCAGAGCACTGCTCCAAGGCTTTTTACGAGTAGTAACTCTTCAATCATCAGAGCAGTTCTATGAGGTGGGCACCTGGTTGTACAGATAAGGAAACTGAGACACAGGGAGGTTACTGAATTTGCCCAGAGTTACATGGCTCATGAAGGCTGGAACTGGTATTTGAACCTATCAGTTTGGCACAAGCATCCCATGTGGAGGGACATTAAAACAATTCTCTTCTCAGACTGGTCCAAGCAGATTCTACATTGCGTTTTCTTTCTTCTTCACATCCATATTCCTTGATCTGAATCTCTTGGAGAGAGAAGACAGGAAGACACAGGCTGGCACTATGAAGGGGAAATGGGGAGCTCTGGGCTTCTCTCTGCCCCCCAGGATGCATTCAGTCAAGTAGTCTGCTCCTGCACAATGTGGAGACAGAGGTCTGAAATGTCCCTGAAGAGATACTCCCATCTGAGCAGGCTCAGAGTCTCCGCAGTGCCTGTTGCCATGGCAAACAGCCATATAGAGAGCCAGGCAGATCATTCCAGAACCCCCGCCCCACCGGTTACCCTCTGACCCAGCAAAGTGAATGGTCTATGCTTTGAAGATGCTGCATTTCTAACAGGAATCTGAGCTCAATGTTTGGCCTCACCTTGGAGGCCATGTTCCTGCTTTGGACCCGGAAGTAGCTTTCCTCCCACCCCACTGTTCTGGGGGGAATAAAGATAGTGCAGTGTTCCGATGCTCACAACCCCTCAGCCTTAGAAAAGCACAGTTACTCTCCACACTGATGAGACTGGATCCTTGCATTTAAGCTGTCACCGAATGCTGATCTTGAGCTAGGCCTTGCATGTCCCCATATCAAACACTCAGGAGCGATTCACTAGTCAGTGACTGAGGTTGGGTTATTGTTTTGTTGGGTTAAGTAGAGTATCTCCCCTTTTTGGGCTCCTGGGTGGATAGAATGAGGTACAGTATATCAAGGACTTAGCACAGCGCCTGGCGCCAGAGAGAGGCAAAATGCATGCTTATTCCTGTTCCTTGTTCTGACCTGTCCCCCTGCTACCCAGTACATCATCTTCTGTCCTCTCTTTCCCTGGAAAGTACACCAGAAACATGAAAGAAAGCCTAGAGGGCTTCCTGGAGGTGATATTCCTATACCCAAAACAGGATGTATATATGTTCCAATAAAATAATGGCCCCTATTTTTACAGTATCTACTGTGTGCCATGCACCATCTATATGCTGTCTCACTTGATTCTTATTGCAATCGTTTGAGGTTTCATTATCCCTACTTTTCAGATGAGGAAACTCAGATGAGATGCAGAGAAATTAAGTAACTTACCCAAGACCACACAGGTTATTTGAACCTGCGAAGTCTGGTACCAGAGTGTGGGTATTTAACCCCCACGCAATCCTTTTTTGTGTCATATTTGTGTTTGTATTTGCATCGGGACTCTTTCCAGCTGCCCTTCATACCCCTCTTCCTGCTCTGGCTCCTCTGAGCAGCTAGACCTACCTCCCTGAGGGATGGGGAACCTCTTGCCTCTGTCCCCTTTTGGATTCTCTATGCCTTCAGTAAGGCAATGACCATTTGTTCAACCACTGGACTGCACCTTCCAGTCCACTGAATGACTATGGAAAGAGAAGGGAAACAAAGGAGACAAGCTCAAGTGTGAGACTGACTGGGGCCATAGCCATACTGGTTGGCAGGCTCATGGAAAAGGAAAAGGTCCCAGGAATGGGGCTAGAGTGGTCCTGGCAAGGCCAACTCAATGGTCACCATCCAGGGTCTAATGGCAAGCTCCGGGAAGTCTGGGAAGCAAGCTCCAGCTTTGAGAGACAGGGCTGGAAAATTCTGGCAGTGTTGGGTCTCCAACCTGAGCTCCCTCCAGACAGGGGAATCAGAGCTGGGCTCCCGGTCTGTGGGGCAACAAAGTTCTGGGCAGGGAAACTGAGGCAGGAACCTTATCCTCCATGTTGGGCGAGTCCAGGGGTCCACATGCAAGGTGCTGACTCCCAGTGTGACCTGGCCATGCAACCTTAGGCCTGTGGGTAGTAGGACTCCATTCAAGCCCCACGGGATGGCATTACTAAGGCTGTTGAGACATTTGCTGCCTGTTAGGATGGTCCCAGACCTGAGTAGTGCTGGGTCTGCAAGTGGGCATGGGCATTCCAGCTCAAGGAGGTGGGAAGGAGAATCAGGTGAGTAGAGGTGAAGGTCACACCTCTTAGCACCCCACCTCTCCTACCATAGGGTCCTGCATGCAGAGAGCTCAGAGTCCTCAGACCCTCAGAGTTTGCTCTCCAAGGGCCTTAGGATTGGTGTCACCTAGGGCTTAGGAGGGAAGGACATGACAATCTGATTGTAGAATTTTATACTAAAGTGTTAATGACTACTTGTTTTTTTTAAAGGGTCTGAGGACCTCACAGAGGCCCCTTATTAGTGTGATGTGGGGTGGTGGTGTCGACTAAGCTAGGGGGATGCCATATATGCCAGTAGCCTGATTAAAGCCTACCTGTCTCCCCACACAGCCCCCTTCTCTGTTCTTTACAGATGTCCCAGGTCCTTGACTCTCCCCTCCTCACTCCCGTTTTGACCCCCCATGTTCTCATTCTTTCCTTTCCTTCACTTAGCCACAGTGAGAACAAGTCCCCCATCTTGTCTCTGGCACCCTGCCTGGGAAGCAACTTCTGGCATTTGCCCTCTGCCCCAAGGACCACTAGAGATGTCTCATCTCTGGTCCATGGTACCAATCAGCTGCATCCAACATGTCCAGCCTCCCCGGCTGGGCCTCTGTGGAGTAGAGGGACAGAGCAGGAAGTGATAAAGACCGTGGCGTCCTTTGGGAGTCAGGAAGACTCCCCTTCCTCCCAGCTGAGCCCTCCTTCTGAGGGAAAGGCAGAGGCCCCTCTTGGTAGTACAGAGTGAGCCCCACAGGTAGACCACTCTGCTCCCTGAAGCCAGGAACCCGCATCATCTCCTTGGTGCTTGTCCTGGACTCCTGGCAAATTCACACACTGTGCCCTGGCTTTCCCAAACAGAGAGGTCAGCCAAAAAAAAAAAAAAAAAAAAAAAAGCAAAAGCCATGGGGGAGAGATCGGGGAGGCCATTCCTCTGGCTCCCACATATGGGTTTATTATTCCCAAACTGCAGCACTGGGGTCAGCCGTGCTGGCCTCTGCCTGCAGCTGTGGCCGCCTATCTCCACTCCAGCAGCCTCCTTCCACCTAATGACTGCTGGCCACCTGCACAGGGAGATAGATGGCTGCTGTCACCCCAGCAGGTGTGCAATGCAGAGACACAGACGGTGGGCCACAAGGGCAAAGGTGGCCGTTGCAGATGGGTTGGGAGCTGGTTTGGGGCTTCGGGAAGGACGGAGGCTCCAGATTGCAGCCTTTTGTGAAAGGCAGTCGCCATTCCGGCCTCCTTCCCTTTTTCCTCTTCCCCTCTGTCCTGGAAGCCAGCCACCTTTCCCTGTCAGGACCATCGGACTGGTGATGCCTGGGCACCATGGGCTGTCCCTGCCTCCAGGGATGAGAGGGGAGGCTTCCCGGTGTCATGTGACCCAAGTGCTGGCTCTGGACTTCTGTCTTTATCCTGATGTCATCATTATGGCCTCCACACTGGCTGTTACCAGGAGAGGAGGAGGAAGAGGAAGAGAAAAAAGAGGGGGGGAGGAGGAGGAGGAGGAAAAAGAAGAGGAGGAGGAAAATGGGGGTGGGGTGGGAGTGGGAGGGGAAGGAGGAGGAAGAGGAAGAGGAGGAGGGGTCATTGACTCCCATGGGGCACTGTGGTGGGAGAAACTCCCTCTCACTGAGCTGTGGAACTTGAGTGACTTACCCGTTCAGCTTGTCTGGGACCAAGTGGGTTCCGGGGGGTGGGACTTTGAGTTTTAAAACTACGAAGATCCTGGCAAGCTGAGATGAGTCAGGTACCCTGTGTGGAAAGGCATGGGTGGATGGGGCTGGAGGCAGTGCCCTGCTACCCTGGAAAGAAAGTGCCTGCTTTCCCTGCTCCCCCGACCCTCTCCAAGAATGCAGCTTTTCGGTCACCTGGCCATGTGAACTATGGCTTCCTGGGGGATGAGGTCTTGCCTTCATCTGCCTCCATACCTGGTGTGTCTCTGGCGAACTCCATTTTCCAAGAACTGGTGCACTGGGAACCTTGGCTGTGCCCTGAGAATGAGATTGGCCCGTTTCACTGGCACCTTCCCATCCCTGGGTGGTGGCCCAGAGCATGTCTCTGAGAGCCTGAGGTTCAAACCAGAGAAGCAGATGCATTGTCAAAGCCAAGGGTAAGGGTGGGAAGTGAGGGAGACAAGAACTTCTGAGAACATGAGACAAAGCCAGGGTCAGGGCTGTGTTTGAGACTCCTGTTGATGACTGGTTTGTAAAAGTCACCGTCACATCCCCAAAACATCAGAGTGTCTATGGCAGAGGTGCCAGTACGAAGGGAAGGGAGGAGCTGGGTGAGTGATGCCTCTGA
This sequence comes from Lynx canadensis, assembly GCF_007474595.2. Lineage (NCBI taxonomy): Eukaryota > Metazoa > Chordata > Mammalia > Carnivora > Felidae > Lynx > Lynx canadensis. The sequence continues at coordinate 12,460,490 of NC_044313.2, forward strand.
CCCTGACTTTGCAGAGGATGCAGCAGGGTGGCTGGGCTGGGCTCTGGGAGGTGGTCGGCTCGGGTGGCCTGACGTGGCCTTTGTCCCTAAGAATCAGCTTCCTGCACACCTGAAGCTGGAATGAAGATTTCCACCTCCCTGGCCTGGAACCCTTTTTTTTTTTTTTTTTTTTTTTTTTAATTTTTTTTTTCAACGTTTATTTATTTTTGGGACAGAGAGAGACAGAGCATGAACGGGGGACAGGCAGAGAGAGAGGGAGACACAGAATCGGAAGCAGGCTCCAGGCTCTGAGCCATCAGCCCAGAGCCTGACGCGGGGCTCGAACTCACGGACCGCGAGATCGTGACCTGGGTGAAGTCGGACGCTTAACCGACTGCGCCACCCAGGCGCCCCTTTTTTATTTTTTATTTAAAAAAAAATTTTTTTTTCAACGTTTATTTATTTTTGGGACAGAGAGAGACAGAGCATGAACGGGGGACAGGCAGAGAGAGAGGGAGACACAGAATCGGAAGCAGGCTCCAGGCTCTGAGCCATCAGCCCAGAGCCTGACGTGGAACCCTTCTGCACTTGCCCTCTGCTGGCTGTTCTGGATGACTCAGCCCCTCTGCCCACCCCTGAATTAGCCTGCCTGGTCATTCCATCACAGGTAACATGGAGAAGAAAGCCCGAGACCTCAGGCGGAGATATTACCAGGCACACAAATGAGCTTCAACTTTAGTCATTTAAAAAACAAAAAAACAAAGAAACAAAAACCAAAAGAGCGGATTTCCGGTTTGCCTCTGCAAAGAGGAAGTTTTCTTTAACTTCTCAAATCTTTCAGGCCCCAGTGCTGACTGTTCTTCCTCTTAGGCACCTGCAGCCCCAGCCCCGGCTGGAAGTGTCCCTTTATGCAGTCAGCACCAACCATGTTCAACTTCTTAATACCTGATTCCAGCCAACCTTCTCCTCTCCCCATTTCCAACCCCAAGAATGTTGCAGAGATTAATTAGAAAGAAGCTATCTGCAAGAAGGCAACCGCATGACAAGTCTCTTGAGAATGGGGCCCCTGTCTAATTCAGCTACTCATTCTATAAATACATATTGAATGTGCCGGGCACTCTTCCAGGGAAGAGAGTAGAGCGGTTATGGGCACAAGGCTCTGGAGCAAGACTGCCTGGGTTGTTCCCTCGGCTCCACCAGTTACAAGTCGTATGACCTTGGACAAGTTAATTAACCTCCCCAAGTCCTAGGCGTAATAATATTACCTACCTCATCAGGTTTTAAGGATTAAAAGATATATACACATTTCTGAGAACAAGGGATGAAAACATATCTCTGCACAAAACTTGTACACAAATGTTCCTAACAGGCAAAAAGTAGAAACAACCTAAATGTCCATCAACCAATGAATGGATAGAATCTGGTACATCCGTACAGTAGATTATTCAATAAAAAGCAATGAAGTACTGACCCCTGCTCCAATGAGACTGAGCCTTGAGAACATTATGCTGAGTGACAGAAGCCAGTATTATATGGAAGCACCACATATTATATGATTCCATTTATATGAAATGTTCAGAAAAGGGAAACCTATAGAGGCTGAGAGGAGATAAGCAGTTGCCTGGGCAGGAGGAGGAGGGGAGAATACAGAGTGATTGTTAGTGGGTACAGGGTTTTATTTTGGGGGTAATGGAAATGTTCTAAAATTGACCATGGTGATGGTTGCACAACTCTGTGAATATGCCAACAGCCACCGAATTGCATTTAAATGGGCGAATTGTATGGTATGTGAGTCACATCTCCATGAAGCTGTTTTTCAAATGTCTTCGAACAATGGCTGGCACATATTAAGCACTATGTATTAGCTAGTGTTATCTGGGGCTAGGAAAATAGGAATGAAAAAGATGAGCAGATTCTCTGCTCCATCCAGCTTGTGCTCCTAGAACTCACTTCTCTAGCTCATGCATTGTCAAACGCAGGGCTGGCACACAACCGACTTTTGCTATCATTAGCCTGTGTGTGCCCTGTAAAGTGTGGCCATCTTGCTTTCCGTGAAGGTGTGACTTCTTTTTTTTTTTTTAAGTTTGTTTCTTTATTTTGAGAGACAGAGAGAGAGAGCATCAGTGGGGTAGGGGCAGAGAGAGAGTGGGAGGGAGAATTCCAAGCAGGCTCCACGCTGACATAGCACAGAGCCTGTCATGGGGCTCAAACTCAGGAACCACAATCATCACCGCAACTGAAATCAAGAGTCAGATGCTTAACTGACTGAGCCACCCAGGCACCCCGAGGGTGTGACTTTTGATGTCTGGCTAGCGCTATCTGCCCATCCCTTCTTGTCCCTTAACAAAGCTCACCCTCTCATGGACCACAGGACTGACCCACCGGTTCTGCTTCTGAATTTTCTCAACTCCTGACCTGGCTTTGTCCTCTTCTGTAAAGCAAGTGGGAACTCAGTGTCTCCTACAGCCTTTGCTATTCAACGTGCGGTTCCAGGACCAGCGGTGTCTGCAACACTATGGAACTTGTAAGAAATGCACAAAATCCCGGGCACTGCCCCGGAACTACTGAATCAGAACCTGTGTTTTGACAGGATCCCCAAGTGATTCATTTATACATTGAAAGGTTGAGAAGAAACCCTGAAGCCCCTTCTTGGCTGTAAAGCTTTAGGATTCTGTGGGAAGGCATCTAGTAACAACAGCCAGGATATGTGGAGCCCTTACTCTGTGCCAGGGCCTCACACAAGTCCATCTCATTATCCACACAAGCTCAAAACTGGGGTAATCATGATGCTATCTTCCAGGAGAGCGAGCTGAGGCTGCCTCAGAAAAGCTGGGCCTCTCCGCTCAGGTCACCTAGCTAATTGGGGACAGAGCTGGATCCCAAATCGGGTGGGCCTGACTTCAACCATGCCGCGTTGCCTCAGGGGTCCAGGCGATGCTTCAGAGAGGAGTTGACATTAGAATTTTACATTGCCAGATGATGAGGAGTTTGCCAGGCAGTGAGTGGGAGACAGACGTTCCAGGGGAGAAAAAGAGTGAGGGCGGTGGTCCAGGGCTGGGAGAAAGTTTGGCAAGTCTAGAGAGTGGCCTGAAGTGTGGTTTTGATAAAATCAGTGATAATTTGGCAAGAGCTGATTTCTGCTGAGCACAGCATGGGAGGAGGGGGAGATAGTCAGGTTACCTAAATTATCAGCAAGTTTAGATAAAAATCTAATGACATTTTAATGTGTTTTCTGAAGGTGCTATTTACTGAGGTGAAATGTATTATACTGAGCAAGCATATGTTGTTCATTGTGCTAGAGAAAGATCATTCCTGTGGATTGAATTTGCCTTTTATAATTTACCTGGCATTACTTTAAAAAGGGTCAGCTTTGCCGTAGCCATGTAAAGTATCTTGGGAGTTATGGACAGTTGGGAGTTATGGGAGTTACGATTCTCTCCTCGGACAGAAGGACCATTACCAAGGAATGTTATACTTGCTAGAATTCTTCCCGCGTTTGTCGATCCACACATGGTTCTGAAGTTGTCCTCAAGGGGTCTCCACATCACTGGGCAAAGCATCACAGAGTCATAGCAGTGAGGCCACAAGTCATGTCCTAAGATTGTAGCCATGGTGAAAACCCTCAAAATCAAATCTCAGGGGCATTCATTGGAATGGACATTTTTAAGCTCATCTTTAAAGTTCTTGTTAGAGTCTATGCCCCAGTGACAAATCATTTGGTAAAAACAAAAGAAAGAAGAGATAACACATTCTTCTCTTTAACTTGGATTTTCCTCTACTGAGGAAGTATCTAAATCAGTTAGGAAGTACTGAACTGCAAGGAACAGAAACCGCAAGGAAACACGGTCTAAGTAGCAGAGATGTAGCAGGCAGCTCTGAGTTGGACAGCTCCAAGGGCTTGCTAAGGGATGGCTTCGCAACGATATCCTGGCCTTAGGCTCTTCCCTATACGTCTGTCTCAGAATATTGGTTTGTCCTCTTGTTGGCTTCCCTCATGATTCCAAGATGGTAACAGCAGTTCCAAAAATCTAGTAACATAAAAAAGGGAGGCATCACCTTATGGGTTTCTTTTAAAAAGGATTGAAGCCTTTCTAGAAAGCCCCTCACCAGACTTCTCACATTTCATTGGCCATAACTGTGTTATATGCTCTTTGCTATATCAATCACCAGCAAACTACAGTTGGCTTAGATCAGTGGATATTTGCCCCCTGGGGGTGCAGAGGAGCACTTGTCTGGGCTGGGCGAGGGTGAAGTCCTGAAAAGAAAGAAAGAAAGAAAGAAAGAAAGAAAGAAAGAAAGAAGAAAGAAAGAAAGAAAGAAAGAAAGAAAGAAAGAAAGAAAAGAGAGAAAGAAGAAAGAAAGAAAGAAAGAAAGAAAGAAAGAAGAAAGAAAGAAAAGAAAGAAAGCAAGCAAGCTCCACCAGTAGGAAAGAATACCGGAAGGCATGGTTTGGGGTAGGTAATCAATAGGATTTTCTATTAATTTCTTATTCATGGCAATGGAAAACTCTTGAAATTCTGAAATCAGGGGGTGTGATAGTCAATTATTGGTACAAAAGTGCTGTTTAACAACCACCACAGAATTCTGGATGCCTCAAAAAATAACCAACTGGGCTGTCTCATCTGGACTGTGCTTGGCTGGGGTAGCTTCTCTGTATCTGACCCTCACCCTCCTCCTGTGGCCAGCAGACTAGGCATGTTCTTCTCATGGAGGTGGCAGGGGTATGAGAGCCCAAGCCCCAGTGAGTAAGCCTGTTCAAGCCTCTACTTACCTCCTGTCTGCTAATGCCCTATTGATCAAAGCAGGTCACAGGGCCAAGCTGGACCTCAAGGGGCTCGACCCATTTAGTGGGAGGTTCTGCAGAATCAGACAGCTGAGGGCCTGGATACAGGAAGGGGACAAATGCAATCTATTATAGGGGGGACAAAATAGTAAGTCAAAATAAAAACAAAATATTAAGTCAAAAAGAAAACAAAGGGTGACTTTAACAGTATTTTTGCTTTTAAACTGCACTTTAAAAATTCAAAGACCTTTTTTTTTTTTCAGAACATAAAGGAATTTGGAGATGTTCAGGTGAATAGAAACATTAAAACATTGGGACCCTGGGTGGCTCAGTCGGTTAAGCATCCGACTCTTGATTTCAGCTCAGGTCATGATCTCACAGTTTGTGAGTTCCAGCCCTGCCTCTGGCTCTGCACTGACAGCCTGGAGCCTGCTTAGGATTCCCTCTCTTTCCCTCTCTCTCTGCCCCTCCCCTGCTTGCGCGCTCTCTCTCTCAAAATGAGTGAAATTTTAAAAAACATTAATAAGTTGTGTGTGTGTGTGTGTGTGTGTCTGTGTGTGTGCGTGTGCGTGTGTGTGTAGATTGCAAAGAGTTTCAAAAAGCAGATTTTTCTAGCTCTGAACACCACCGTATCTGTGGTTGTATTAACACCAAATATCAGAGTATTCGTTTCCACCGGTAACTACTCTCATTGCCCCATCCTTCTCTTAAAAAGCAATACCTATGGTCTATACTGAGGAAATAAGTGAAGACCATATAAATGAGAAAAAACAAGGCTTTCACTGAGAGCAGAAACTCAAAAGCAGGCAGGGGAGTGGGGAAGCTTTATAGTGAGGGAAAAGGAGGATTTCAAGATTGTCCTGATGGGAGATTGTTGAGGAGGCTGGAGGTGGGTAACTGGAAATGGGACATTTTGTGTCATTGGTCCTGAGTTGGAAGCAGGGGCAAAAAATAGTGAAGCTGGCTGGCAGTGACAGTCCTAGCCTTTCTGATGGGACTGCTGCACAGGCAGGTTGCTGCAGAGGTTAAGGTCAGAGTTCTATCAGCCACGGTCTGGCCATTGTCTATTTGTGTATTAGTTTTCTAGGACTGATGAGACAGAAAGCCCCAGGGGCTCCTCAGCATGGTGGAAAGAGCCCTTCACTCTGGACTCCAAACTTTTCTGTCCCCCTCCAGACATCAGTGCCACCAGCACCCCCAGAGACACACACAGCTCTCACCTCACCAACCTGGCCACAGGGGCACCTCCATGGTCCCAGAATAGAGTGTGTGCCTCATGCCATGCCTGCTTTACATCTATCTGTCCATCCAGGTCAGGCTCAAGAGCCCCACCCCTGCACCTCCCCAAAGCTTTTCCCCTCTTTTCCCCCAGACAGAATGAATTGTTCCTGCCTTTGGGTCACCCAAACAATTTGAGTGAATATTTATTAAGATGAGGATTGATCACCTTGTGTGAAAAGGCATTTGTTACCAGTTTGTCTCCTCCCCTATGCTGTGAATACGTTGAAGGAAAGCTTTCAGCTTTCTCTGTGCCTAGTAAAGGGCTTTGCAGAGAGAAGGCTTACAACAAAGTCTTTTTGGGAAGACAACTGTCTTTTTGGGGGAGAGAAAAGGGCATAGTTAGAGTTGACAGATAAAATGCAAGACAGTTAAATTTGAATTTCAGAGAAACAATAATTTTTCAAATATAAGTATGTTCCAAATATTGCCTTATAAGCAGATCCAGAAATAACGTATGAGACATACTTATATTAAAAAAAAACAAAAAAAAAAAACAAAAAAAACCCAAAAAACCCTACTCATTGTCTATCAGAAACACAAATTCAATTGTGCCTACTGCATTCTTGTTTGCTAAATATAGCAACCCAGACCACAGGGTAACGCCTAGTGAAACTGCAAAATGGTTTGACTCTGAGGCCAAGAGGAAATCTCCCCAGTCCACTCTTCCCTTCTCTGTGAGGCCAGAACTCTGCCCCTGGAGTTGACGAGGCTTTGCTGCTATTGTACCCACTGATAAAACCCCAAATGGCTGGCTCCTTCTCCAAAGATCAGAAACCAGGCTGCTCATTTCCGGAAAAATGCTTCGAAGATTCCTAGAGGAGAAGCAATGCGTGGAAATGGTAGTGAAAAGACAGGAGGAAGGAGCTTTAATGGTCCTTAATGGGCAAGAAGTTAATTTTTTGAGCCATAGTCATTTCCTTCATGTTGGAAAACAGGAGTTAATTGTGAACACAGATGAGGAAGTGCTTCTTTGCATGGGGAAGTCTTCTGTGATGAAGCATGGTATCCAGAGGAGCTCTGCGTGGTCATGAGAGGAAAAGAGAGATGCTGGTCCATGCTGTCCCCCGACTCTCCTTCTGGGCCCCACTTCATCCATAGAAATTGCGGGGAGGATGTGCGCGGCAGGTTGAGTGGTGACCCACAAAACCTGCCAGTGTGATCTTACTTGGCGAGGGGGTCTTTGCAGATGTAACTAAGGACTTGGAGATGAGAAGATCATCCTGAATTATCTGGGTAGGCCTCCAAATCCAGTGACAGATGTCCTGATAAAGAACACACAGAGGAGAAGAGAGACGTACAGAGGAAAAGGCAAAGGCAGAGCCAGGTGACACGAACCCAGGAATGCTGACACCACCAGAAGGTAGGCAGAGTCACAGAGGATTCGCCCCGAGGCCTCCAGGGGCAGTGTGACCTTGATTTTGGACTTCTAGCCTCCAGAATTGTGAGAGACTAAGTGTCTGTTGTTTTAGGTCCTCAAGTTTGTGGTATTTGTTAAGATAGCTGCAGGAGTAGAGTCCTTAAAGCCCAGTGCCAGGCTGGGAGCGGGAGTTAAGGACGTCCCCCCAGGGGGCCACACACTGCCGCTAATACGAAGCCTCTCTTGGTTTCTTATGAGAAAATGGCCTACAATCCCACAGAGTTCCAATTTTATGTAAGACCAAGCCCTATTTACCAGATACTTTATGCTAGCTACTCAGTTGTCATAAACATTGAGTATAAGGCAATGTTTTAAATTGGGAGTAGTATGTGGAACATCTCACTTGCACATTTTTAACATCAAATTTAATTAATGTGTATATGGGGAATCCACAGAAACATGAGATTCTCCTCATGTTTGTTTTTGACAAAGAACATCGGTAGTCTCTAAGTAGGGGAGCTCAACACCATCCACTGAGTTGTAGGAAAAATAGTAGAACTTTAGGTCCAAAAAATAAGAAAGCAGTTTCCCAGTTTTCATATGTTGAAACCCTAACCCCAATGTGACTATATTTGGAGATAAGGCCTTTAAAGAGGTGATTAAGGTTAAATGAGGTCATGACATGGGGTCATAATCTAACAGAATTGGTTGCCTTATAAGAAGAGAGAGAGGGGTGCCGGGTAGCTCAGTTGGTTGAGCATCCCACTTTGGCTCAGGTCATGATTTCCCGGTTCGTGAGTTCGAGCCCCACCTCGGGATCACTGCTGTCGTCAGCCTGTCAGCACAGAGCCCACTTCAGATCCTATATCCCCCTCTCTTTGCCCCTCCTTCACTTGTACTCTCCACCCCCCCCCAAAAAAAAGATAAAAAAAAAAAAAGAAGATCAAGAGAGGGATCTCTTGTAAGCCCATATTGAGAAGGCGACCATCTGTAAGCCAGAAAGAGAGCTCTCACCAGAACCTGATCATGCTGGCACCCTGATGGCAGACTGCTGGCCTCTAGAACTTTGAGAAATAAATTTCTGTTGTTTAGGCCCCCAGTGTATGGTATTCTTACGGCAGTCTGAGGTGACTGATACAGGGATATGCTATCAAAAACATTTGGGGACCCCTGAAGTACATAATATCGTTCTTATATATTCCTTCTCTAATTCTTACCAAATTATTTTCCTGGAAAGTGCAAATGGCTCAGAGAGGTTGACTGTGGCAGCAGCGATGGCTCCAATCTGTCCTTGCTTTCCTGTGGGTGGTCTCCTCCTATACAGACTTTGGCCTTGGCCTTGTGACTTGCTTTGGCCAATACAACAATAGGTATTATATCATAAGCAGAGACTTGGAAATTGCTTGTGAGTTGTAGGTTGCTCCCTCTCTTACAGTGGGACCTTCTAGCACTTAGTGAAAAAAGCTACCATAGTCTCGGGTGGCTGAGAGACCATGAGGAGAGTGACTACAGACATCCCCTCTGAGGCCTGGGGCCTGTGCGTGGGACCACCCTGGACCACCAAGCTCTAACCAGCTGGCCCTGAGTAGAAGAACTTCCCAGACAACCCACAGAGTCATGAAAAAGTTGAAAGGTTTGTCATTGGAAGTCTCTAAGTTTTGGGGTGGTTTGTTACATGGCAGAAGCCAAGTGATACATGGGGTAGGCAGATTATAGGGTCTTTCACCCAGTTTAGATGAGTTGCAGCCCAAAATATGGATGGTCACCATATGAGATGATTTTCTTTTTCTTTTTTTAAATCTTTATTTATTTTTGAGAGAGAGACAGCATGTGAGCAGGGGAGGAGCAGAGAGAGAGAGAGAGAGAGAGACAGAATGCAAAGCAGGCTCCAGGCTCTGAGCTGTCAGCACAGATGTGGGGCTTGAACTCACAAACTGTGAGATCATGACCTGAGCTGAAGTGGGACGCTCAACCCACTGAGCCACCCAGGCGCCCTGAGATGATTTTCAAAAGTCTTTCCAGCTTTGTTATTTGTCTTTGCACATATTAGCACATATCAGATGCTCAAAAACAGTTGTTGAGTGAAGAAGATGGGTCATAGCAAACACACATCAAACATTCCCTACATATGCTTACATGGATTATTTTACTTAATCCTTCCCCCCAAATATGCAGTAGGTACTACGATTACCATGCCCATTTGAAGATGGAGAAACCAAGGCTTAGGGAGGTTAAGTAACTTGCCCAAGACCAGACAACTGAAGGCAGCCGAATTGGGATCTGATCTCCCGTATCTCTGCCTTCACAGTACCCACATAGGTCCTAGGTGACACCACAAGTTCTAAACTGCCCATCCTTCTGTACTGGATGAATTCCAACGGAAGCTGGAAACAGAATTATGTTGTATTTGGTACACACATCCTGCTTCTGCATCCGTACAGTGGTGGATGGGGTCTGATCGTCTTAGTTCTCATGATGGTGCTTCTGTGGGCCTGGTGGCCTGTGCCTGATTGAGAAGAGGTCACCCATGGAGGTTGTTAGGAGTAAGTGACATACAGCACAGGAGCTAGCAGCTTCTGGTGCCACTACCTGGGAGGAGAGCCAGGGTGCCCTTGCAGCTCGGGCTCACTGAGAACTAAGTGATGCCAACTGCCTTCCCTGGGACCCAGGTGGTGCCCATTATGCAGAGATAGAGCCAACTCCGTGGAAGGTCAGTGCCAGGCAGAAAGAACAGCTTTCTCTACTGGAGGTCTGTGTGAGGCCTTCGGTCTGTCCATCCTCCTGCCTTCATTCTCGGACAGAAAACCACAGATGGAGTCACTCTGGTCAGAGCTGTGTACAAGCTGCTGGTGGGGGTGCTTGGGCTTTGTTAGAGGCAGTTTCCCTTTGAGGGGAGAGGGTCTGGCAGCTTCTGGGCAAGGGCTATAAGAGTATAAGAGTGGTGAGAGTTTTACAAGAGGTTGTTCTTTTAGTCCTTAGAGGGGGTGCTTTCCTGGTTCCCTGTGCCTCTCCACCCCGTTATTCTACATTATGGTAAACTGTGATTTACCATTTTACTGTGATTATTTTGTTTGCTTATTCACTTGCTTAAAAATTTTTTTAATGTTTTATTTATTTTTGAGAGAGAGAGCACGAGCAGGCCAGGAGCAGAGAGAGAGAGGGAGACACAGAATCTGAAGCAGGCTCCAGGCTCTGCGTTGTCAGCACAGAACCCTACGCAAGGCTTGAACTCATGAACTGTGAGATCATGAGCTGAGCCAAAGTTGGACGCTTAACCGACTGAGCCACCCAGGAGCCCCTTCACTTGCATTTTTCTCCTCTCTTCCCCATTGGACATGTATCTCCATGAAGGTAGAGACCTTGTCTTTTTCTTTATGGCATCCCCAGCATAATGTCATGTACATTTACTCGCACAATAAAAATGTGTTTAGTGAACTCCGCAAGGCAGACATTATTAATCTTACGTAATAAAACAGAAAACTAAAGGTCAGAATTGTTGGGTAACTTGCTTAAGATGACACAAGTAGTGAATCATGGGAACCAAATTCTAACCTGGGTTCTACTGACTTTGAAGCCTGTGAAGTTTCTCTAAAACACGAGGCAGGTACCACAGGTGGTGAGAGACGATAGTGCACAAATGCATTTAAATAATATTGAATCATGATGCAAAAGGCATTTCCTTTCCACTTATCCTTCAGTCCTGATTATCTAAAAAAAATTATTTTTTCTAAAAAAAAAAAGTAGGACTCAAGCTTAGAGCAAGACTGTCAGCATGAAGTTTGGCTGTGAGAGGCGGAAGGTTTGAAAAGATTGGATGAACGAGGTAAGGTATGTTCCTCTTTCATGTAAATGAAGCATAGGCAAATAGCCCAGAGTTGGAAAGGCAGTTCTGTGATTGTCAGGAACCCAGACTTCTTCCACTCTGTTGTCCTGGCACCTTGGTCATGTAGAGTATACTTTATAACCCAAGATAGTTGCTGCAGCCCCAGCCATTGTGTCCACCTTCTAGCCATCGGGAGAAAGGGAAGATCCTGCCACTTTCATTAAGGGCCACTTCCCAGAAGTCATGTGTAACGGTTCACTTTATATTCCTTGGCCCACCGGAGAATTTTATTTCCACTGCTGTGTTAGGAGCCTGGCTTTCACAAGGTTCGTGGGCTCATTGCATTTGGCAGAGCCTGCAAGACTGGAAGCTTTGATCAGAAAATCAAGAAGTGCTCGAATGTGGGACGGGCTGTAAAGTAGGACTTGCCTTATGGCTCTGGGCCCAAGGCTGATGAGGACAGGGAGTCAGTCTGCATGGGGCTGTGCGAGGGAGGGCTGTGCGAGGCAATTTCCTTTCCTCCCCAGGGTGCGGGGTGGAGGGAGGGAGGGGATGCTCCTTTGTGTTGCTCCCCTCATTGTCCTACTGAACCCAACGAAGGGGAAGGGTTGCAAAAGAATCCCTTGTAGGGACTAGGGTGCCCGCAGGAGGGGGAGCCTGGCACTCCATCCTGATCAGATAGCTCTCAGGCCCTGGACATGCTGGTCTCCAGATGGGCCTCACTGAGCAGGGGAGGAGAGGGCTGGAGAGAGATGGAAGGGTGAAGGCGGACCCTACTGATGTATGCTCTGAACACCCACGTGTGTGAGTTTCTCAGGAGTCCAGGGGACATGTTGGGAGGTGGCTGCCGCCGGGCAAAAGAACCCAAGCAGCAAGAGGCTGTGGGTATCAATGCCAGAGGGGGCAGCTTGAGGTGTGTGGTAGAGTGGAACCAGATTGCTCACTCGGGGAACTGGCGAGCGGAAGACACCTTGGAATCAGGAGAACTCCTGCCTGCACCCACACGTGCTAGTGTCTACAAGCCACCCCCAGGGAGGATCAGCCAGGCGAGTGGAGAGGACTGCAATGTGCCAGCCACACCAGGAGACCTCTGTCCTCTCCCCTGCGTTGCTGAGTCCCAGCCCCCAACCCCAGACAAGCTGGAGAAGGGAAGGATTTTCTCAAAGGCAAAGCAAGCCTCCCCTTCACTCCTAAGTATGAGGAGGAGGGAAAAGCAGACTGCCTTGTCCTCACTCTAGTCCCTAGACCCCGAGCCCAGTTGTGATGGGGAAGAGGTGACCTTGGAATCAGACAGGAAATTAGCATGCTAAACCAGACTGGGCTGTTTTAATAAGCTCTGCAATATGCCCAAGATCCTGGGGAAGGGTACTCCACAGAGGCTGATTGATTCTTTTACTCACTGTACGTACTTACCACCCATTGACATTGTGCTAGCCACTGTCAGATGCATAGGTCCCTGCACTTGTCCAGTGGCGAGGGAGACAGATGATGGAAAATAAACTCACGCTCCCGCGGTGGGCTACAGAGGACTGGGAAGGAGATGGAGGGAGGTAGTTACCTTTCTGAGGAGGCGATCTTGAGCAAGGGCTCAAATGAGCAAGGGAGGGGCTTGTGGGACTGTGGGGGCTAAGATCGGAGTTTTCTCCCGATTTCCTACTGGAGGAGGCCTAGCCAGCCTGCTGGGGTCGCCCCGTGCTCCATGCATGTCAAAGCTGGTGATGATTAGGATCTCAGATTCCCAAATCCAACCCTGGGATTTTGATCCGGTTGTATGGGAGATGGGCCAGAACCTTTCCAAAGGTTTATCTGATTCTGATCATCTCAAGGTCTGAGAACCAGACAGCTCAATGATCCCATTTGCTACTCACCATGCACCTGCTGACTTGAAAAGGGAGCTGGAACCATTAAGAATTGAGAGCTTTCACTGTGTATCAGGAATGCTGCTAAGCACTTTGCATTATCTTTAATATGTATATATGTATAATATTTGCGAGACCACTGAAGTAGGTACTATTATTCTACCCATTTTGTAGATGAGGAAACCGAGGCTCAGAGATGTTAAGTCACTTGCTTGAGATCACAAGATGGCATGTGGGAGTGCGAGGTTCTGACCCTGGCATGAAACTATGGCTGTGCCTTCACCCTTCAGAGATGAGGTAAACACTCACCATGACAGCAACCAGCCACACAAGGCAGTAATTTCAAGTGACACATAGGAGTGGACCAAGCACAGCTTAAGATTTCGGAGGTGACAAAGAAGGCAGTGAGGTCTTGGGGCGCCTGGGTGACTCAGTTGGTTAAGCTGCCGACTTTGGGTCAGGTCATGATCTCACGGTTTGTGAGTTCAAGCCCCACGTCGGGCTCTGGGCTGACAGCTCAGAGCCTGGAGCCTGCTTCCGTTTCTGTGTCTCACTCTCTCTCTCTGCCTGTCCCCTGTTCAAGCTCTCTCTCTGTCTCTCTCTCAAAAAAAATGAATAAACATTTAAAAAATTTAAAGAAGGCAGTGAGGTCTGGATATTGAGGAATAAGGGCTTGGACAGTCTCCAGTGGGGGGCTAAGGCTTGGGAAGGAGGAACAAGCAGAAAGCGGTGCCTGCAATGCAGAGCGTGGACAGTCACCCAGAGAGAAGCAGAGATCAGAGACCACATGGGCCCTGGATGGGAAAGTGGAGACAGTACTGGCCTCGGTTCCTTATGGCAATTTGGACCTTCATCCTAGCGCAGAGGGTGATAAATGGAGCCTGGGGGCTAGAGTTTGCCTGGAAACAAATCTCAAGCAGTGGAAAACTAGAGGTTTCATGGTCAGCATATCTAAAAATAGTAACTCAGTGCAAAATTGAAATAGAAAAAGTTGTCTACCTGCGTCTCTGTGACTTTCCCACTGACTGGCACTCAGGAACCTATGTCCCTCTGCCCTCCTCCCTTGCTGTGCCTCCCATTGTTTGCATGATGCTTGGATGTACTTTTTCTGTCTCCAGAATCCAGGAGATCTCAGTAGCCTCATGATAAATGCTTCTGTTGCTTCAGATAGTTGAGTGGTTTTTGATCCCTGCAATCAACATATCCCTGTCTAGAATAGAAATGATGAACCTGATGTCCGGTACAGGCCAGTTAAGATATGGGTGTGGGATCATGCAGGGCGACCTCTGCTAGGAAGCTGGAAATTAAGAGATGGAATCTGAGCAACGTATTGAAGATAATGCCAGCTGCTGTGACAGATAAACCCTGAGACCTTAGTGGCTTAGCACAGTAGTTTATTGCTTGTTGACACCATGGTGTGTGCATGTTCCTGATCAGACAACCTTTATCCGGGAACCTGGATCCCTCCATGTTGTGGCTCCTCCCTCCCATAATACTTCCCCTGTGCTCACCCATGACTGTGCTGAGCGTGTGGGGAAGCACCCCTGCCCAGATGTGACAAAGATCCCTTCTACTCACTTGCCACTGAAGAGAATGAGTAGTCACTCACATGATCTCACCAAAATGCAAGGGGGCTGATGCTCTAGCAAACAGTATGGCAGTTCCTCAAAAAGTTAAACGTAGAGGGGTGCCTGGGTGGCTCAGTTGGTTAAGCTTCTGACTCTTGGTTTCAGCTAAGGTCATGATCTACTGGTTCATGAGTTTGAGCCCTGTGTCAGGCTCTGCATTGACAGTACAGAGCCTGCTTGAGATTCTCTCTCTCTCTCTCTCTCTTTCTCTCTCTCTCTCTCTCTCTCTCCTCTCTCTCCTCTCTCTCTTCCCCTCATGCATTCTCTCTCTCTCAAAAAATAAAAATAAAAAAATAATTAAATTGAAAAGTTAAACATAGAATTACCAAATGACCCAACAATTCTACCCCTAGGTATGTACCCAAAAGAACTGAAAACAGATGTTGAGATAAATACGTGTGCATGAGTGTTCTCAGCATTATTATTCACAAAAGCCAAAAAATGGAAACAGCCCAAATGTCCATCAACAGATGAATGGATAAGCAAATTGTACGGATATCCACACAGTAGAATATTCAGTCACAAAAAGGAACGAAGTGTTGTTATGTGCTGCAACATGGGTGAACCCAGAAAACTTACGCTAGGTGAAAGAAGGCAAATGCAAAAGGTCACATAATGAACAATTTCCTTTTTTATAAGACATATCCAGAATAGGTAAATCTATGTTTGTTTTTGTTTTGTTCTTTTTTTTTTTTTTCGAGAGAGTTGTGGGGAGGGGCAGAGGGAGAGAGACAGAAAGAGACTGAGAATCTTAAGCAGGCTCCACACTCAGCATGAAGCCCGACAGGGCACTGGAACCCACCATCCTGGGATCAGGACCTGAACCAAAATTAAGAGTCGGATGCCCAACTGACTGAGCCACCCAGGCACCCCAGAATAGGTAAATCTATAGAGATAGAAAGCAAATTGGTGGTTACCAGAGGTTGAGGAGAGGGAAGAATGGGTAGTTATTGCTTAATAAGTATGGAGTTTTCTTTGGGGATGATGAAATGTTTTGGAACTTGATATAGGGGTTGGCTGCACAACATTGTGAACGTATGAAGTGATGCTGAATGGTACATTCCAAAATGTTAATTTTATGTTGTGTGAATTTCACGTCAATAAAAAAAAATGCAAGGGGGCTGGGAAGTGTCATCCCTGGTAGGGCAGCGGCTGCTTCCTAGGGATAACTCCACACTCCTGAAGGGGGTCTTGTGTCCTTGGTGACCAGCTAAGCATCTGTGTGCATCTTTCTTCATCCTTCCTCCAGAACACACTTATCTCCTCCCCAAGGGGAGATAATCCAAAGACCTCCCAGGACACTGTATCCAGCTTAAAGCTGAGGATGTCCTGTCCTCTGTTGATTTCAGACGTGGCTTCCCTTGCTCTGGTGACATACAAACTAGAAGGACAAGTTATCTGAATCCCTCACCTTCGCACCCAACACCCAGAGGTAGAGCAGAAACAGCACGACTACAATACAAACTTGTGTTCTGAAAGGGGAAGACAGGCAGACAGAGCAGCCCCTGGCCCCTGACAATTATGAGCTCTGGCTGGGCAGGCACCGAGGAGGTGGGACCATGGATGGAGAATTTCCCTTGTTAGACCCCATTATAATTTCTGGGAGAAGCTCCCTGGCCCATTGTTCTTTATGGCCCTGACTCCATCCTCTGGGAGATTTTGCCTTGATCATTATCTCCTGGGCCACATCTAAAATGAATGTTGGAGAGTTTGCTCTACTTAGCGACTGTGCAGCTTGCACAAGCTGACTTCCTGCCTGTGCAATCTCAGGGCCCCAAGGGTTGTTTAATGCTTGAACAGTCAAAATATTTGCTAGTTTGGGTTTGTCATTTCTTTGGCAATAAAACACCTAAAAATGGGAGGCTTCTTACTAGACACACAAAAAAGTGCATTGTGTATGATTTTAGTTATATGATATTCAAGAACAAGCAAAATGAACCCATGATGCCCCTTGGTTTTGATCGGAATCCATGTACAAGAAGACTCAGAGAGGCTAATTGGCTTGCCTAAAGTCACACAGCCACTTCGAGCAGAGGCAGCGCTAGAACACAGGTCTCCAAATTTATAGCCCAGAAAGCTTGGCTTGGCACTCACAGGGAGTGAATAGACACAACAGTTTCCAAATGTGGATTTTTCTTTTGGTACTTTTAATTAGCATATATGAAATACACTGCCAATCTAATTTAATTATAATTAGGTAACCAGAAGGCTGATTATGTTGTAAATTTAGATTAAAGAGCTGTTGTTTTCAATTAGGTTTGATTGTAAAGTGCTTTGACACTCTTCTTGGCCTCACGGAAAGTTCATTATATAACTTCCCAGTTTCTCACTTGGATTTTGCCCACAGGTCTGGGGTGGTAGTAACTGAACTAAAGTTCCCAGGACACCCCCAGTCTGGTGCAGATTTGGACCTGGTACCTACCCATTGGTGGCAAGGGCCGCCAGATGCTACTGGGCTGTTGGATCAGGGTACTTTCAGCTGCCTGTAATAAAGAATCCAACTGGAAAAGCCCAAACCTCAAGGGGACTTAAAGTCACACACAATAAGACACACGCAGGTATGCAGGCCGAGGGTTTGTTAATTTGCTTTCAAAACATCCTTAAGGACTCAACTCCTTAAGGATTTCATCTCCCTGCTCTACCAACTTAAACATGTTGGCTTCTGTTCTCAAGCTTGTTGCTAGATGCTTATGGGATGGTTGCTGCAGCCCCAAGCTTTCTTATGCCCCCAGAGGGAGACATTCCTTCCTTGTGTCCCTTGAGCCTCCAGCAGACTTCTCATGGCTCCTTGGTCAGGACTGCAGCACAGACCCGTTCCTAAGTCACCATCCCTAACGAGTCACCATGATTGACTTGAGCAAATCAAGTAGAGTCTTTCTAGGAGCCCATGATTGCCTGATACCCACCAGCAAATTAGGAGAGGCCGTGGGGAAGGGCAGTGGCTGTTGGCTAGGCTACCAAAGGTCCTTGCCTGAGGCCAGTGTTGCCACACCCTGCAGAAATGGCTAAGCTCAGCTCCGGTTCTTAACTCTCCAGCAGATACCTGCTCTCTCTATTCCTCGGGGCTAAGCTTTGGCATTGTTTGTAGATGGTGTTGGCCATATAAGGCATGGCTAAGCAAGAACAAGGATGAAAAAGAGAAGACATTTTAGAAGATCATGCAAGCCAACTAGAAGATGAGACAGAAGTGCACATAGCTGTGGGAGTGGCTAAACCACCCCAGTTGTCTCTGGGGAATATCGGGAGCTCTGCCTTGGAAAGAGGGTATCAGAGAGAATGGGTTTGACCCTCAGCACCTCAGGTAATGTTCCCAGCAGTCCTCTGAAGTATTATCTGACCCAGACTCAACTGTTCTCCCACACCAGGCTGCCTGGAGAAGTGACCATCCTCTTGCTGGCAGATCACCTGAGGCTCTGAATTCCCTCTGCTGCCATGCATGGCCCACCTATGGACAGTGGAGTGTGGTGGACATGTAGGTAGGTCCTGAGGTCAGACTCCTCATGCTCACACTCCAGCTCCTTTCACCTCCAACCCTGGGAGTTTCTTCAAGCTCTCTTAGCCTCAGCTTCTTCATCTGTAAAAACTCTACTTTATGGGTTCTTGTGAGGATTGAATGAGATAATCCATAGAAAATTCTTAGCACAGAGTCTAGCAGATAGTCAACAGGCAATGGATATTTGCTATTTTTCTCACTACCACCCGTAATTCATGGTATTCTGGGCCAAGTGGAAGAGCTGGCTAATGCTCTGGCCATCACGACCCCCAAAATCCTTTTCAGCATTGGTTTGGAGGGTAGCTCTGAGCACAGAGCAGAAAAAGCAGCCCATGCTGGAAGCAAAAAGCCCCTGGTATGGACCTGGCACATAGTAAGTACACAATAACTATTAGTCACCCTCCCTGTCTTAAAATTATACAATCAGCTCAATGGCCTTCCTATTCTCTCCTGTCAAGCCTTTGGAGTGATGCTTAAACTGTCACCTTGGAGACAATGTGCTCCAGGAGACAGGTTTCCATTTTGAATCTCTGATGACTACACAGGCCGCCTCCATTTTTTAAAAAAAAACATCTTCAAAATGTTGGGGCAACTGAATGCCTGAAAGTTGAACAATGGATCCCCATAGTAATGACGTTGCACTCTCAGAAAGCTAAATATATTATAAAGTCCTTGATCATAATTGTCCTTTTTGACAGTCCTTAACAGTGTTTTGTTACCTTTTGAAATGAATTTTGTTCTTTTATTTTGCAATTAAACACATGACTAACTGGCTGAAGTCCAGTGAATGGCCGAAAGAGATTAGAGTCTCTGAAGCACTTGTAATGGTTTCCATCTGTGTCCAAATAGGATTAACTTTACAGCTTTTTAAAAATCACTGGTATCAGTTCATCCAGTTTTCCATTCTCCCGTTTTTATGAAACAATAAGGCAAAAACATGCAATTTTCAAAAACATATACTGTTGACCACATAATAAAAGGGAGCCTCCAAAACTGACCTGTTGGCTGGCAGGATGCATCACTGTTTCAAAGCTGGAAATGTTTGGGTTTAGAGGATGAAGGGCAATTTGGGGTGTGAAGTATGAAAGTGCTGATTAACGTGTGAAAAAAAATGGAGTTGAGACCCATTTATATCTGCCCCTTCTTAAATATGACAAGATAGATACTAACTCCTACCAGATGACCAATGTGGCCTCTAAAAGGTCCTGGCTTCTGCCCATGGCTAAGCCACTGAGAATGCTGGCCTCATGATCATGAAGCATCTTGGTCCAACCACCTGGAATGCCAGTGAGCATTGCCCAGATTGACTGGCCATGAAGAACCAGGTGTTTCGTGCTCACTGCTGCCAACCACAGACATGCCCATGGCACCTGCCGGTGCTGGCTGATGGCGAAGGGCCAGTCCTCAATTTCAACCACAGGAGGGGCCTCACTTGCAGGCCACAGCTGAACTGTGTTGGGCCCAGGTGTTGCCTTCCCCTAAGACTCCATTGGGATTGGACGCACTGGATCTTTCAAAGCTGTGTCATCACTCAACATGCAAACAATGACTTTTAATAAACTTCTGAATTCTCATCTCCAGAGTTCTCTGTAACTTTCTCCCCTGACACAGTCCTTCACCCCACTCCTCCTACACAACCCTTTCACTGCTGCATGATCAGCACATTCTTTCATGTATTTTTCCTTCAAATTTTTCCTCCAAGTCTTTGCTTTAACCCAAACTTAGCTGTTGTCTGAGCACAGCATCTTTGTGGCCTGTCTAGGAGACACATGTTTC
Source organism: Lynx canadensis (assembly GCF_007474595.2). Classification (NCBI taxonomy): domain Eukaryota; kingdom Metazoa; phylum Chordata; class Mammalia; order Carnivora; family Felidae; genus Lynx; species Lynx canadensis. The sequence continues at coordinate 12,480,469 of NC_044313.2, forward strand.
TCATACCCTGAAGTATTTCTCTGATAGGGAGGTGTTGGCATCCTCCTTGTTCCTTCCCTCCCCCTTGTAAGCTCCAATGAGGCATACACCATTGGAGTTTCCCACCCCATCCTCACAGAGCAACCATCTCCTGGTTATTAGCACCCCTCACTTTTGTTTCTGGATGACCTTTATCTCTACATCAATTTCTGCCATCATTCCCTTGAGGGAAACTTCAACATGCATGTGGGTGGTCCTTCCAGTCCTCTGAACTCTTCCATCCCTGGCTCTCCCATCAGGCCCAATTCTAATATTTGCAGCAGGAGCACAAATGGAGGCTCATCTGTATGTCCCAGTATTTAAATGTTACACATCCAGCTAACCAACTGTTAAATAACACATATCCTATTTCCTTTCCTTGATACAAAAAAAGGTACATGTAAAGTTATGGTAAAATATCAAGGATGATTGAACTGAACTACTTTTGTATATGTCTGCGCACTCTTTCCACGAGCCTATTATTTGGGTAAGTAATGAAATAAAGTCATACATAATTCATAAATTATATTTATTCCCTAAAAGTTAATTTTCTTGCCTTCATTTAAGTAAATTACTAATTATGTTGTTATAATCAAGACTTTCACATAATTTGTGTTCTATTGAGAGTAATGACTAATTAGACAACCTTCTGGGGACATTGTGGTTGTTAAGGTGTTTTTCATCGATTTCAAAGTGGAGAAACTATGTTTGGCTGAGGTTGAAGCAGCTGGGACTTGTCAATTAAATTCTTAAAGTAATACTTGGATTGGAAGGGAACCATGAGTTTCATATATCACATTCATATCATGATAGATCATGAGTTTAACATACAACATTTTGATGGGGTTAGGTTGTATATTATCAATTATATATCACATTATCACAGAAAATGGCATAAAATATATTAATTTCGTTACGTAAATTGCTAATCATCAATATCACAAATTTTTATTGTCTCTCGAAAGAAATATCAAGATCGATACAGTATTTTAAAGTGTTTTCCTTCCAAATTCTTCAATGTTGACAACAACAACATGTTATTAATTTGTTAAAATTTTTCTCCAGATTACATTTTGAGATGTAATGGCCCAAAATAGTCTCTATAGAAATTAGTTTGGGGAAATGTTGTATGAATTTCCTTCATAGTCATGCAAAGTTTTTGTTTCCTTTAAAAATAAAAAAAAATGTTTTAAAAAATGAAGTAGACAAACTTAACTCTGGTTTTCTTTTGTCAGCCACAGTTCATACCAAATAGCTGTGGGATAGTGCAACTACCCTTTCTTCTAAAGACTACACTCAGATCTGAGAATCTTCTATTGTCTCACTTAACTCTTCAAGTGCATCTCATCTATCTTGTCTAAATTATATCAAATTGCTTTAACACAGCAAGTAACTCCAAGACCGTGAATTAGAACATGAAAATGGACAGCTCGCACAAGTGGGAAATGTTACTTTGTTATGCAAGAATCTATTGCAAGTGGAAAGGATTTCAGAAGTTAATTAATTTGTCTTCCCTTTCAGTTAAGTGTTTCTGTCATTCAAATGGTCTCTGCATTTTGATATATCTCTGTCTCATGTGTAGGTGGTGGACACCACCCAAAAGCCTTCATGGCATCCAGGAGAGGTCACTTGTTTTGAGGACAGGGGGTACAGAGAATGTTTGCCAACTCAAACATTCTACCTTTGGGTTATGACCTATCCTGCTGGTTTCTTAATTAAAGACAGACATCCTTGTAATAGCTCTTCGACTTCATGGAGACTTCTCATTCATAAACAACTTTACCTTCTCTCTAGCCATCTGCCCCATCTGTCTTTATTTTCTTACCCAGCTTGGAGTCCGTAGCTGATTCATCATTTCCATTGCTCACCCAACTCTCCTTCCATTGCATGCATCTGATAAAACCCCAGTTATGGATGACCATGATCGTCTATCTAGGTCTGTGTCAGAGTGGCTGAGTTATCCTTAAAACCTTTCCTTCTCTCACTTTCCCGATTTAATGCATCGAGTCCTGTCCAGCCTAACTCCAAAATCAATCTGCAGTCCACCACCTGTTTCTACGCCCACTGCCATCCCCCTAGTCCAAGCCATCATCATCTCTTGCCCTAAGTATTGCCATATTCTCTAATTGGTCTCTTTTTTTTTTTTACTCTTTCCTTTCCTAAAGGCCACTCACCTCAGGGCAGTTAGACATCCTTATAAAAACGTAAAGCATACCACAGCACTTCCTCACTCCTTTTCCATTCAAGCAGATACACAATCCTCAACAGGACTTACAAGGACTTGTATAACCAGGCTATTTCCTACCTTTCCTCCAGGGATATTCCATATCCCTTTTCCTCTCCTTCACTCTACACGAGTCTCATTACTTTCTTTGGGTTCCTAGATTATGTCAAACACCTTTTCCCCTGCTGAATCTTCTGCCCAGAGTGTTCTCTCCCTAAATTGCTGATGGATGAACTTCTACCTTTCTCTCAACTTAGCAGAAATATGCTTTTTCAGAAAGATCCTCCTTGGTCACCCAAAGTAAAATACTTTTCTGTTGTGCCCTCTCACGGCATCTAGTATTTTCCTTCATGATGCCTTGTCATGCTTTGGCTTATGTGGTTAATTGTTTAATACTTGGCAGTGCAGTGGAATGGAAATACGAGAGGCAGAAACTCTTTTTGCCTGTTTACTCTCCGAGGCCCAGCATGTGCCTGGATACAGATACACTTGTGAGTGACTGAGTGAAAGGGATCGGCCTGCAATAAGGTGCTGATAGGAAGAACTTTTTTTCTACAGTCTCCTTCAGCCTAAAGTCATTTCCTTCAGCTTCTAAATTCACCACAGGGAGAATCTGCATCATTATCTGCTTCCCTGCTAGGATGGAATTTAGCATTCAGATGTTAAGATGTAAAAGGAAGGAACAAAATCCAACATGGAAAGAAATTTCGAATAAAGAATACTCCCCCGAGTGGCTACACATCTTCACGTCAGCAGCAATCTCTGTGCAACGAATAAGGCTTGAGTTATTTATATGTCTCTAATCCTCTTGCCTTCTAATCAAGATCATTCCAGTAGCTTTGCATTTAGACTTCCAATTGCATTATACGTTTACAAGTCACTTCTCTGTCAAATGCTGTATTGATCCATTATAATCTCCTAGGATAAAAAAAAGTATTCATTCGGAGTGACTCAGTCAGTTAAGCGTCAGGTCATGATCTCAAGGCTCAGGAGTTCGAGCCCAGTGTTGGGCTCTGTGCTGACAGCTCAGAGCCTGGAACCTGTTTCAGATTCTGTGTTCCGCTCTCGCTTTGCCCTTCCCCCACTCATGCTCTGTCTCTCGCTTTCAAGAATAAACATTAAAAAAAAAATTAAAACAAGACACAAAAAACAAAGTATTCATTCTTCTTTATCCTAATATAGTTTATCTCTATCAAAGTAATTTTTTTAAGTTTTCCATGCTAATGCCTTCATGAAATTAATAGTAAGTTTGAAATAAAACAGCAATTAAATCATTTATATGTTGTATGTTGTCTACAACATCTTCTCTGATTCAATTAGTTCTTACTTGACTGTTAGAAGATGCATGTACAGTCTGTGGATTTTTTCACATAACTTTTCTTGTCTTCTTTCCTTTTCTTGTTCACCTCTGAGCAATGTCATCCTTTACTAACAATGCAAGAACTAAGATAAAAAGATGTAAAAATGGCAATAATAAACTTTGCTTTCTCTTAGGGAAGAATGTATCTCACCATATAGATCATGTTTTAAGAGCTGATGAAAGGGAAAAGAACAGTTGATATGAATAAGCTTTCAGGTAGACTTCAGCTAGTCATGCATTTATGCATTCAAAAATATTGAACAATCACAACGAACTATTCCATGGGAAAGGTGACATGAAGTACTTAAAGACTGCGCCCACCCCCTCCAAGTTTTAACTATGTATTTTTTAGTTCTTTTTAAAAATTTTTAAAGGTTTATTTAGTCGAAAGAAAAAGGGAGAAAGAGAGAGAGAGAGAGAGAGCAGGGGAGGGGCAGAGAGAGAGAGGGAGACACAGAATCCGAAGCAGGCTCCAGGCTCTGAGCTGTCAGCACAGAGCCTGATGCAGGGCTCGAACTCATGGACTACAAGATCATGACCTGAGCTGCAGTCAGATGCTTAACCGACTGAGCCACCCAGGTGCCCCAAGTTTTAACTATTTTAGACAATTAGCCATATATTTATCTAATCTGTATATACGCAATTTTGTATAAATATATTGATTAGGTAGGTGCTAATGAAGGGGAGGGAGTGGAGAGTTTGTGATGAAGTTATGTAACGGATAGGCTTGAGGAGATTAGGTACTTGTGCCTTTAAGGGGCACTGTTGCCTAGCCAGCACTTATTTAAACCTCCCAACTTGACCCCAGGTTTGTTCTTGTATCTATTCCTCACTTTTCAGCCGATGTACTGAAGGAGAAGCTGATACCACTCTGGGCTCCAGGGGTGGGCCTTATTTGCCAGGAATAAATCCATACCCTTTCCAGTAAATGGCTCTGGAATATGTGTAAATGTCATGTGAATCAGTTCAGGAATGAGCCAATGAGGCACTGAGAGGATGTTTGCCGAGGGCTTCTGGGGAAGGACCTGCTTGCTTATAATAGACAGCTATCAGAAGTTACGGCCGCCTTCTTCTTGCCATTGGTGTCCATGTATACAAGGCCTGGGGCTGTGACAGCCATTATGCCAGCAGCCTGAGGATGAAGCTTGTGAAAGAGGAGATCAGGACAAGGAGCACAACAGAGAACAGAGCTGGAGCCGGTGCTGAACCACACCTCACTTTGCCCTGCTTAGACTTTGTCAGTTTGTTAGCCAATGAATAGCCTTCGTTTTTATGCAATTTTTTACTCGAGATTTGTGTTTCTGGGAGCCAAAATGAACATTTAGTGTATAGAATTCCAATTTATACTTTCTTCATGTTGTTTTGTTTATTTTTCAAAACTTGCAGGTTCGGAATTTTTTTCTGATTATAAAAATAATACACGCTCATTGTAGAGAATAGAAAACATTGAAGGTTAAAAGAAGATTAAATCCATCCATAAGCCTGTTATCCCTAGATAACTATTAGTATTTTGAATTAGTCTTTTCTTTATGTGTACAAACTTATGATGCAGGCTGGCGGGTCTAAGGACCCAGAGCAGGTCCCACAAGACCACCCAAGAGTGTCCCTGGCTTTGCACTGGATGGAATCAGATGCAAGCTGAGTGGAAGGAAGAGCAGAGTTTGTTGAGGACATAGAGAGACAGCAGATACAGACACGGCATCTAGGAGACCCAGAAAGGAAAAGGAACATGAACCTCATCTTTGCTCAGGGGTCTGGAGTTTTTACTGAGGGTGGTGGTCTGGTGTACATGTCCCATCAGGCATCCAAGAACCTGTTTGAACAAGGACGAGTGCTCAGGTGTCCTCTGTCGTGACTTACGCCCTGGAGCCAGGGGCTTCGTGTCAAGGTGTTTGGAGTCAGTGGTCTTGGAGAATGTTCATGATGGCCCCGCTCAATCACTCTTCAGATATTATCTATTGTGTTGGAAGGATCCAAAGAAATCATCAACTCCTTGACCTTCACATGGAGAACATACATTAAGGCATGTGTAAGGCAGGGGTGCAGGTTCTAGCAAGAATAGAAACAGGAAAAGGAGCAAAGAAAAAAAAAATATATATATACATTTATCCTGATTTAATGAAACTCATAGCATAGTGGGAAATAGAAACAAACAAACCAACCTAAAGATCAAACAAATAGATTGATACCTGGAACTATGGAAGGTTGTAGTAATTATTAACCTGGGTTATAACTCTCCAGTGTCAGGTCAGTGGTTGCTAGTAATGCTATTCCCTATCTCCATATCCCAGAACAAATCATCTAAGATTTTAAGTTAATAACTATTAAAATATATGCTTTTAAGTGTAATATAATGATGTCTCAGAATATCCATAAAAAAAACCCAGTTGTCAACATGTCCATTTGGTTTCTCTTTGGTAGATGGTGTTTCTTTTTCTTTTTCTTTTTTAACGTTCACTTATTTTTCAAGAGAGAAAAAGAGAGCGTGTAGGAGCTAACACGGGAATGGGGGGGGAGGGGCAGAGAGAGAATCCCAAGCAGGCTCTGTGCTGTCAGTGCAGAGCCTGATGTATGGCTCAATCTCACGAACTTGTGAGATCATGACTGGAGCTGAAACCAAGAATTGGATGCTTAACCGACTGAGTCAGCCAGGAGCCCCAGGTGGTGTTTCTTCTTCTTTTTTAATTAAAAAAAAATTTTAATGATTATTTTGAGAGGAAGATTGAGAAAGAGAGAGAGGGAGAGAGAGAATGAGTCAGGGAGGAGCAGAGAGGGAGAGAGAGAACCCCAAGCCAAAATCAAGAGTCAGACACTTAACCAACTGAGCCACCCGGCCCCTGTTTCTTCTTATTTATATGGCAAGTTGCACCCTGTCAGTGATTGCTTTGGCCCAATCATCATTATAGTTTTCCATAATGGTATATTTAATTGCAGCTAAAATGAATGTCTTATATCGACCATTTTGGCAGTACACACATGAAGAGTTCAGTGGCCACCAGTATGCTGGTAGGGCCTTGATAGAATGGAAGTTACATTGCTAAGAGAGTACCAATACCTTAAGTTCTAAATGTTTTCCAATTTCCGTTATGGTTTTCTCACCTGTGAGTTGATTGGAACAGTAGAAGCCTGAGGGTTTACCAGCTGTCTGGTTATTGATTTCTAATTTAACTACATACTGGTTGAGAAGTTGTTGCTGTGATACCGATCCTTAGACATTGTAGAGAGACTTGCTTTATGACCTAGTACGTTCAATTTCTGTCAACTTTCTACATATTCTTGTTTATATTCTGTAGTTGTTGAGTGCATTGTTCTACATGTATTCATTAAATCAAGCTTGCTAATTGTGTTATTCAGATCTTCTGGTTCCTTAAAGATTTTTTTTGTCCCCTTGATCTATGCATTAGTTTCCAGTGGTGCAGTAACAAATTATCACAAATAGTGTGGTAAACAACAGAAATGTATTCTCTTACAGTTCTGGAAGCTAGAAGTCTAAAATCAAGGCACTGGCAGGGCAGAATTCTCTGGAAGCTTTAGAGAATCCATTCTTTGCCTCCTCCAGATTTGGGTGGCTGTTGACATGCAAGTGGGAATGTGGCTCCATCACTCCAGTCTCTGCTTGTGTGGTCACATTACCTCCTGTTTTCTCTTCTCACATCTCCCTCTGTCTTTCTCTGGTCATTGGTGTCATGGCCTACCTGACCAATCCAGAAAGATCTCATCTCAAGAACTTTAATTACATCTGTAAAGACCCTGTTTCCAAATAAAGTAAGGTTTCAGGGATTAGGACATGGATGTATCTTTTTGGGGGCTACTATTCAACCCACTAAAATCTATTAGAGAGAGATGGAAAAATCAGCTACTATGATGATAGAGTTCTCTTTCTTCTTGTACTTTTGTCAACTTTAGCTTCACATATTTTGTATATTAGAGATGTATTTATGATTTGTATCTTCCTTGTATATTGAATATTTTATTATGTGGAGACCTCTCTTTATCTCCAGTCACACATACCCACCCACCTAGAAAGTCTATTGATGAAAAACTACCAGTTGCTATTTGTCTGAAAAAGATGATTTGTTTTCCCTTTTCCATCGTCTTTTTTGCTAGGCATAGAATTCTAAGGTTACATTTTTTCCCCACCCTTAGGGTTTCACTCAATTATCTTTTACTTAAAAAAATATTTCCAGGGTGCCTCGGTGGCTCAGTTGGTTAAGCCTCTGACTCTTGATTTTGGCTCAGGTCATGATCTAACAGTTAGATCAAGCTTCTCCCAACCTCCACCCTCCACCACCCATCTCTGGTTCTGCTTTGACAGTATGGAGCCTGCTTGGGATTCTCTCTCTGCCCCTTGCCCGTACATGTGTCCTCTCTCTCAAAACAAATAAACTAAAAAAGAAGTAGTCCCCAAACTTCCCAGGGCCAGATAATTAGCATAGTTCTAGCCCCAGGCAATTAAAAACATGCACTGCTTCAAAAACTATATGCCATTAATTCATATGTGAGAACACTGTCTGATTAAATCATTGTTAAGTGATTGGTAAACAGTTCCATTAAGTACAGTACAGAATATATGGGAAAACATAGGTAGAGGAGCCGAAATAAACGTGGACATTGAAGAACATCCGAGACAATGATTTCTCACTGGCTGAAGGGATTCTTTACACTAACTTCGTATCTGTGGAAATAAAGATTATCTGCTAGTTTAGTGTAGTAACGGTGTTTTCTCGACTTTACCACAAGTAGCTAGAATGTGCTCCACAATAAACAATTATAACATATATTCTCATATAATATACTGCTATTGCTATAATTGGAGAACGCAGAGGAATTAAAGAAATTATAATAGAGCTACATAACCTCTCCCCCTTGCCCCTCTGAACTCTCCCATATAATCTCAAATTTGTAGACAGATTTGTTAAACACTATAAAAAGCTTTGCACTTAATAATTTAAAATTCCTGGGGTGCCTGGGTGGCTCAGTTGGTTAAACGTGGGACATTGACTCAGGTCATGATCTCATGGCTCGGGAGTTCGAGCCCTGCGACCGGCTCTGTGCTGACAGCTCAGAGCCTGGATCCTGCCTCACATTCTGTGTCTTCTGCTCTCTCTGCCCCTCCCCACTCCTGCTCGCTCTCTCTCAAAATTAAATAAACATTAAAAAAAATAAAAATTTAAAATTCCTGGCCTCAGTGTATGGAGAAGTTAAGACACTTAAAAAGAAGAATCCATGAAGAGCTCACTCGCATTCTTTTTTAAGCCACCTTGCTACGTTTCGGTTTTTATTCTTGGTTTTGAAGGTTTCCGCAGTGTGGGCTGAGGCCCACGAGCAGACTCATCAAGGGCCACCCAGGATAGTCCCACCCATTTGTAACGTGCGAACCAGGGCCTCTCGTGGCTCCCTAGCTCTGTCGTCAACCAAAGGCCGGGGCTATGAAGCTCTGCGCGGTGCGGAGGCCCATTTAATCCGGAGGGCGTACGAAAAACACCACTGAAGCGGGGGCCCGGACCACAGCGAACGCCGAACGGTTTGCGGCGCATCTTCAAGGGCCAGCCAGATTCCGGTCGTCCCGGTAACCAGACAAAGAACGCGCTTGCGCAAACTCCTTGTCACGTGGGGCTGTGTCGGGGGCGGGACCGACGGCTGCTCCTTCGGACCCGCGGCCCCTCCCCTCTCAGCGCCGAGGCCAGCCGAGGCGGGGCAAACCTCTGCCCTTTTGCGTGGGGGTGACTCACAGCTCCTGCCCCTTTTCACTTTGGTCTCTCTTGGCGCGTTCCTCGCACCACGTGCCCTCCTGGCCGCGCCCCCAGCTGCCCTTTCCAACTGCCTGTTGGAAGTTGCTGTAAAATGTCGTGAGGGGCGCTGCCGCTTTACGGCTGCCTCTCCCAGGCAAGAGCCCGGGAGCGCCCACCGCCGTCAGCCCTGTCTCGAAGAGTCTGCTCGACTGAGACGGAGAGACCCGGCGCGCCGCTCCCCGCCCCGCCGCGCCCGTGCCGGCCGCCGGCGATGTGAGCTCGAGGTGGCTGCGGTGCCCCCTGGCCCGGGGTTGAGACGGGCGGCAGGTGCCTGTGAGGCGGGAGGGTGCTGGGGGCCTGCAGGATGGAGGAAAGCATGGAAGAGGAGGAGTGGGGCAGCTACGTGGCGATGATGGACGACCAGAACCACAACAACTGGGAGGCCGCGGTGGACGGCTTCCGGCAGCCCCCGCCACCGCCGCCACCCCCCTCGACGATCCCAGCCCCTGCGCGAGAGCCGCCAGGGGGGCAGCTGCTGGCGGTGCCCGCGGCCTCGGTGGACAGGAAAGGCCCCAAGGAGGGGCTCTCGATGGGGCCACCGCCACCGCCGGAGGCCAATGGGGTGATCATGATGTTGAAGAGCTGCGACACGGCCGCCGCCGTGGCCAAGGCGGCCCCCGCCCCCACTCCCAGCTCCACCATCAACATCAACACCTCCACCTCCAAGTTCTGTGAGTCCAGCCTCTTCCCTGCAGCCTTGGCTTTTCTCCTCCCCACCCGGACACCGAATCCACCGTTCTCGGCCAGCCCCGCTTCCTTTGTTTCAGGCCTGGGTCTCTCCTCCCCTCCCCGCCTCCCTCCCCCCTCGTTCGGTGTCTGCGGCCAGCGCCTTAGCGGCCCTGGCTTCTTGTGTTACCTGGCCTAGAGAAGCAGCCTGGTGCGCCCACAGCCCCAAGTTCTCCTGCAAATGTGATCCTTATCACAGCTGGCTATCTCAACATTAAGAAGCCCTTTTCTTCTCCGTTGCCCCTGAAAAGTTTCGCCCTCAAACGTGAGGGGAAAATTAGGCCGTCTGAGTTTCGTTAAAGGATTCTTCTTTTTTTTTTCTTTTTTGTAGTCAGAAATCTGGCAAGTTGTGTTCTTGTGCTTTTAGCTAGTCTGCGTTCGACAAGTAAGGAATTAGAAAGCTGACCAATAGTTAACACCTCGTTCTTTCCCTTCACTAGCGTGCACTTTCTACGTCCTGATAGAGAACTGTAGTTGTTTTTAGAGTGACACCAATGCGGTGGGAGCGACATCCGTTTTGAAGCTAATAATGTATGAAATTACTTGTCAAAGCGTACACTCATAAGAATAAGCCATTTAGCATGTGTACAAGATAACGTTGAACTTTGTTAGTGGTCCGCGTTAATGCTCAATTGCAGGCGGAAAGATTTAAGACCAAAATCTGTTTTGTAATCTGAAACTGACCCTAAACCGACCCTAAACGTAATTTCTATAGCTAGGAAAAAAGAGTGCTTTTGCTTTGAGTGGGGTGTTTTTTTTTTTTTTTTTTTGGAGGTGGTGGTAGTGGTGAAAAGTGACCATGGCAGCCAGATTTTTCTCTCCTATTAATAACTGCAAGTTTTAAATGACATCTGGTAAAGCAACTGGAGATTTCATTTCTAGTTACTAATTTTATCAAGCAGTACCAGTAATTGTCCAATTAGCTGTGTAGAGAAAATATCTGCCTTGATTCAAATGTATATTTAACAACCTTATGCTTTTATTTTTTTGGTGGGAACAGCCCATAATCTAATTTATTTGCCCTCAAGATACAGCTTTGGTCAAAGACATTCATATGTAGGTATGGTTGGTAAGATTTGGATATGATTTTTTTTTTTTTTTGTATCATGTGTATGTGAGAATAATATATTATATAGTTTGTGTATTGAAGTCTAGTAGTGAAACCAGGCTTTGGACAGTGTGGCCTAGTGACTTATCTAAATGCTGCAGGATCTTGTTTTAGTGCTTAAACAGTTCATTTGAGAGTTCAGAAAACATCCAGTCAAGAGCAGAAACCAATGAAATTAGGAACAAAAGAAAGACTTGCTAAACCAAAAGATCGTTCTTTGAAGATCGATAAGCTAGATAGACCTCTGGTAAGACTGATCAAGTAAAATACATGAAAATATAATTAAGTGAAAAAAAATGGGAAGTAACTACAAGCATGAGATTTCAGAAAAGAATTTTATGAATTCCTGTAGGTTAATAAGATGAAAAGTATCAATTATTAGAAAAATACACATTGAAAGTTGGTATCAGAAGAAATGGATAGCTTGAACTAATAAATATTTAACAAAGTGGAAGGAAGGGTAAAGACCTCCCCTTTCAAAAACTGGACTGAGATAAATGAGTTGCATTGGACTCTTAAATAACAATTCCTTTTTACAAGTTTAGAAACGGAAATAAAAAGATGCCTAGTTTGTTTTATAAGGTTAGTGAAATCTTGATTTTAAAACTAGATAAGGACAATATGAGAAAATTATAGACCTGTTTCAGTTATTAGCATAGATATGAAAATCCTACACATCAAATCTAACAATGTGTTAAAAGAATCCTGATCTATGGAGTTTAAGAATGTAAATATGACTCAACATCTATTTACTGTCAATATAATTTATCTCATTAATAGACTAAAGGAGGAAAATCATGATTATCTTGATACCATAAAAGCATTTGATAAGATCCAATAGCTATGTGATAAAAAACTCTTTTCCCACGATTGGGATATGAGATAACTAGATCGAGGTCATTACCAAAAACCTACAGCAAATAATAATACTTAATAGAGAAATTTTAGATTCATTCACTTTAAGATAAGTAACAAGTTAAGGATGCCCTTTATCACTATTATTGTTTAACATTCTAAGAAAAGTCCTGGCTAACACTACAAAGGGAAAAAATAAGCGTAAGGATAGGAAGGGAAGCAATAAAACCCATTATTTGCAGATAACATCACTTACCTAGAAGAACCATTAGAATTAAGAGAAACTATTAGAACTCGTAAGAGTTTAGCAAGGTTCCTGGATTCGAACCACAGGGCACCTGAGTACCTCAGTCGGTTCAGTGTCCAACTTCAGCTCAGGTCATGATCTCACAGCTCGTGAGTTCAAGCCCTGCATCAGGCTCTGTGCTGACAGCTCAGAGCCTGGTGCCTGCTTCAGATTCTGTGTCTTCCCCTCTCTCTACCCCTCCCCCACTCACACTCTGCTTCTGTCTCAAAAATAAACAAACATTACAAAAAATAGGATCAAACCATAAAAATTAATAACATTTACGCACTAGCAATAAACAGCTAGTATAGGGAATCAGAAGTAAATATCATATACAATAAAAGCAACAAAACTGTAAAGTCTGTAGAAAACTTTAAAACTTGAATAAGGAACCAGAAGAGAATCTAAATAAATCTTTCCATGCTCTTGAGATATGTTTGTTTATTATTATGAGGGTCAGTTTTCTCCATTTTATTTATTTTTTTATTTTTTATTTTTTTAAATTTTTTTTTTTTTCAACGTTTATTTATTTTTGGGACAGAGAGAGACAGAGCACGAACGGGGGAGGGGCAGAGAGAGAGGGAGACACAGAATCGGAAACAGGCTCCAGGCTCCGAGCCATCAGCCCAGAGCCCGACGCGGGGCTCGAACTCACGGACCGCGAGATCGTGACCTGGCTGAAGTCGGACGCTTAACCGACTGAGCCACCCAGGCGCCCCTGTTTTCTCCATTTTAATCTATAAATTCGATTAAACTGCCATCAGAATTCCAGTTGGTTTGTCTAACAAACTCAGTAACCTAGATCTAAAACTCATATGGCAGATAGAATAAAGTTTACGAATAGCTAAAGCAGTCTTAAAGATTTGTTTTTGGTGGGGTTTGCCTTATTGGAAATTAAGATACTATTTCAAGGCTGTAGTAATAAAAACTGTAGTGTAAGTACACAAACGGAAAAATAGACTTGGGAACAAATTAGATAGTGGAGACTTACCCATATGTGTTCAGGAGCTTAAGAGAAATCACTGGAGAAAGGAGTCCTATTAGGGAGAGTGGCTCAGTATATGGAGAAAAAAACAAACCCTATAGCACAGGCAGAATGGGTTATGGATAAATTAAAAAGACCTAGATGTGAGAGGAGAAATTATAAAATTAATGGAAGACATTGTTGAAGTTCTTTTCTTAGGGAGCAGGGACTCCTAATGCTTCAAAAATATGAAGGTGAAAAAGTAGTGATTTTGATTATATAAAAATTAAAGATTTTCATTCAGTGAAAGATGAAAGCATGAGAGAAGGTATTTGTAGTGCCCAGTATTGATAAGGGATTGATATATAGACTAGACAAGGAACTACACATCCCTAAGAAAAGGGCAACAACCTTTGTAGAAAAATAGGCAAAGGATATTAATAAATAGCTTATGGAATAGCAAATCTTTTTTTTTTTAATTTTTTTTTTATGTTTATTTATTTTTGAGACAGAGACAGAGCATGAATGGGGGAGGGTCAGAGAGAGAGGGAGACACAGAATCGGAAGCAGGCTCCAGGCTCTGAGCTATCAGCACAGAGCCCGATGCGGGGCTCGAACTCACGGACTGTGAGATCATGACCTGAGCCGAAGTCAGACGCTCAACTGACTGAGCCACCCAGGCGCCCCTGGAATAGCAAATCTTAACATGCATAGAAAGAGATGTTTGGAATTAAGTAATCAAGAGACATTCAAATTGAAAGAGTAATAGTATCTTTTCCCACCTCTTAAATTGGCAAAAAGTAGAAAGTGAGATGGCACCAAGTGTGGGTATGGATACAGGATTTGCTGGTTGCACTGACAGTGTAGTGGACCAGTGAGGTGTTGAGATGCCCAGAGTCTCTGTGGACCAAATAATGGAAGATAGCTGGAGTGTTGATGAAGCCCTGAGCTGTGACAGTGAAGGTGTGTTTCTGGACTGTAAGATGAAAACAGCTTCTGGCGGTCTGTATTTGGAATAGATAAAAAGCAAGCATTTGTTAGCTTGATAGATGCATACTAGGCGCCAGGGATTGTGTTGATCTGTCCCAGTAGAGACCATATCTGGAACAACAACTACAACTGTAGTCACCACTTGATGATTTACTATAATCCACAGTCATTCTCCAAGATTCAGGTTCTCTGCACTGACCCATTAGGTTAGTGAAACAGAATGCCGTAACAGTTACCATCCCTGTGTCTTTTACGTCTTTGAAGTTGGTTCTGTCCTCTCGTTTCCACAGAGGTGTGCTCTTGCTTTGGGTTTATTTTGTTAGAAAGGGATACATCTAGGGGATTTTATTTGGCCCTTCTTATGCTCATAACCCTTACTACATAGTGTAGGGAGCCTTTAACTGTGTGTTCAAGAACTGGGGAAATTACAGGGTGGGTCTGTGGATTCACTGGGCCCACTGAAATGGATGGAAGCCAGAACACTTTCTCAATGTGACATCACAGCTCCTGATCTGACTGGTTTACCATAGTGACGTTCTGGTCCCTTAGGGTTAATATGGGCTTAGAGCCGGCGTTAAATACCCCCCCCCCCAAAAGCCTGAGTGATTCTGTTTCCCACATGCACTGTGTCCTTGATGAAAAACTTCATGTTCTATTTGGAAAAGGCTAGGAGAATGACTTTATGCGCTTGATGGAATTTTGTAGGGTCCTTCCTCAATGGAACCCATTATCTCCTTTTTTCCAGGCGCTCTGTGTCTTTGAACAAGTTCAGCCTGCGTATTAGGTGATATGCCATAACTCTTCCATTGTGGCCACTTAAGTCAAGCCTCAGTTTGATATATCTAGAGTTTTTTTGTTTTCATTGTCTTTTTTTCTTCTCGTCAAGTAATACATTAGTATACTCCACATCTGTTTTTCTTATGGACACTATGGTTAGCCACCACCAGAGATCCAAGCCATTCTGATAACGGGTCTGGCCCTCCTGCCTGTTATAATAACCAGGCCTACTTTATATCTGACGGTTAAGTGCTTCTACTTGTCCTTTATCACCTTGGAAATCCCACTTTCCCATTGAAATCAGGGAGCTCCTTTTAGTGGCAGTATTACCCATCTTTAGCCCAGAACTAAAAAGGACAGCCACCACAGCAGTTTTCAAGGAAATCCGTGTATCCTTCACCAATGTATTTCTTAATTCCTTGATGAAGGGTCTTGGAGGACATTTAAGAGAGAGAGGTAGAGAGAGTTGAATATGATAAAAACACTCAAACAGTCTTGTCTTCGTAAGTCTAGATTCATTCTTCTGCATACTAAGGAATTTCTGGTGTTCCAAACTCACCTTCCCTCCCTCGTCCTCTTCATTCTATTCTTCCTCTTTCTCCTCTTTGTCTATTTCCTTCTTTCTCATACACCTTTTCTCCTTCCTTCTCCATTTATATTCAGTAAATTGTACCCAGTTGAGGCATAAAGTTTTATCTAGGATTTGAGCCAGCTAGAAGCTAGCCTATTGCTACGAATGCTGGCAGAAGTCAGGAAACTCCTGGATCAGAGAAAGAAATGTTATTCATGGCACCACAAATAGGGTGAGAATCAGCATATTTGCATAGGTTCCCCTTACCCCCCAAGTCTCCAGAGACAAGCACAGTACGGCCAAGATGGATGCTCCCTCATTGGGCTTGTGTTGCAGCTGAAGAATATTGAACTTGGGGAATCTACTGCTTTTACAGAAAGCAGTAAGCAAGCTTCTTCTTTGTTCAGGGGAAGATAATACCTCACCTTTCAAGGTTACCAGCTGTAGAGTGGCTCAGGTTCAAGAGCAGTTGGTCTGGGTCTTGCAGTCTTAGCACACTCAGCAAGACATGTAGGAGTGCAAGAAGCCCAAGGAAGACTACCTCTCCAAAGGTAACCATGACTGCAGTTGAGAACATTTTCATAATTTAAATACTTTTATGCCTCTTTCCTTTCAGTTCCCCACCCCCTAGCCCCACTGCTTTCTGTTACTAGGTTTTCATATAAATGGTATCATATAATCTGTGTTATTTCATGCTTGGTTTCTTTCCTTCACCCTGTATTTGAGATTCATTCATATTCTTGCATGTTACTGAGTTTAGGGCTGAGTTCTGTTTTGGCTGGGATACTACAAATTGTGTATCTGTTCATCTGTTGGTGATCATTTGGGTTGTCTCCAATTTGGGTTATTATGAATAAAGCTGTTATGAACCATCATGTGGATTTTGTGTAAATATAGGTTTCCTTTCTTCCTTTTTTTTTTTATGCTTATTTGTTTATTTTGAGAGAGTGTGCATGTGCACAGGTGGGGCAGCAGCAGAGAGAAAGGGAGAGAGAGAATCCCAAGCAGGCTCCACACACCAGTGCAGAGCCCAATACGGAGCTTGAACCCACGAACTGTGAGATCATGACCTGAGCCGAAATTAAGAGTTGGACACCCAACTGACTGAGCCACCCAGGAGCCCCTAGACATAGGTTTTCATAAATATATCTGTAAATGGAATTGCTTGGTCATACATTAGTTATATGTTTAACTTTATGAGAAACTGCCAACCTGTTTTTTCAGAATGGCTGTATCATTGTACATTCCCATTAGGAATGTGTAAAAGTTCCATTTGCTGCACATATTTATTTATACTAAGTATGCTTCACATTCTTGGAATTGTAAGGTTTTTTTTTTGGTTTTGTATTTTGTTTTAATTTTAGCCTTTTTAGAGGGAGAGTAGTAATATCTCATTGTGGTTTTGTTTTGCATTTCTCTTTTACACATGCCTTTGGCTTTTCATGTGCTTATTGCCCTTTAATGTAATTTTGTTTGTGAGAATCTTTGTGTTTCTTGGGTTGTCTTAAGAATTCAGCATTAATTTTAGATACATATTTTATGAGATAATATGTATTATGAGTGCTGTCTCTCTGGTTTGTCTTTTTATTCTTGACCATGTCCTGCAAAGAATAGATGTATTAAGTTTTGATGAAGTCTAACATCAGTTTTTTTCCTACAGCTTGTACTGTTTTTTTTTTTTTTTTTAATCTTAAGAAACATTTGCTTATCTCATAATCAGGGAGATTTTTTTTCCTATATTTTACTTTAGAAATTTTATAGTTTTAGCTTTTACGTTTAGATCTGTGATCTAAGTTATGAGTTGATACTGGTGTGTAGTAAGAGATAAGGATTGAAGTTCTTTTTTTTTTTTTTTTTTTTTTTTTAATTTTTTTTCAACCTTTATTTTTTTTTGGGACAGAGAGAGACAGAGCATGAATGGGGGAGGGGCAGAGAGAGAGGGAGACACAGAATCGGAAACAAGCTCCAGGCTCTGAGCCATCAGCCCAGAGCCCAGCGCGGGGCTCGAACTCACGGACCGCGAGATCGTGACCTGGCTGAAGTCGGACGCTTAACCGACTGCGCCACCCAGACGCCCCAAAGTTCTTTTTTTTTTTTTTGAATGGATATCCAGTTGTTTCAACACCATTTATTTAAAAGATTATCCTGTTTTTGGGGCGCCTGGGTGGCGCAGTCGGTTAAGCGTCCGACTTCAGCCAGGTCACGATCTCGCGGTCCGTGAGTTCGAGCCCCGCGCTGGGCTCTGGGCTGATGGCTCAGAGCCTGGAGCTTGTTTCCGATTCTGTGTCTCCCTCTCTCTCTGCCCCTCCCCCATTCATGCTCTGTCTCTCTCTGTCCCAAATAAATAAACGTTGAAAAAAAAATAAAAAAAAAAAAGATTATCCTGTTTTTACTGACTTACTTTGGCGACTTGTTGAAAAATAGCTGACCATGTATTTGTGGGTCTAAATTCCATTAATCTGTTGTTGGGTGTATCATATCTAGGATTGTTAAATCTTCTTGTTGAATTGGTTGGTTGATCATTATGGAACTCTGTCTTTATCTTACTCTGAAGGATGCTTTTCTTGTTAGCTGTTCAGTTTTTTTTTTTCTTCAGAATTACTGTTAACACAATGTATCTTTTCCTATTATTTTATTGTAATCTGTATGTATTTAAAGTGCATTTCTTGTATACAGCATGTGGTTTTGTTTTGCTTTTTAAAATCTGGTCTAACAACCTCTGCCTTTTAATTGGAACATTTAGACCATTTACACTTAATGTAATTAATGACATGGTAGGGTTTAAATCTACCATCTTCCAATTTATTTTCTCTTTGTCTCCTCTGTTCTTTTGTTTTTCTTAAATTTCCTCTTTACCTGTCTTTTCATTAATTATTTTTTATGATTCATTGTTTGTCTCCAGTTTGGCTTATTAGCATGCCTTTTTTTTTATATATATTTTAGTAAATTTAGTATTTACGGTATGAAAACTAAACTTATCACAGTGTACCTTCAAGTATTAGACCACTTCACATATAGTATAATAATCATATCAGTATACTTCGTTTCTTCTTCCTGCCCTTTACGCTGTGTTGCCACTGCTATAATCTTCTACATATAACGTGTCAAATATAGAGTTGCTAACTCAGCTTAAAACAAAGATTTATCTTGAAAAAAAAATTGAGGTGAAATTTATGTAACATAATACTCACCATTTTAAAGTGAACCATTCAATGGCATCTAGTGCATTCACAGTGTAGTGCAACTATCTCTTTATCTGGTTCCAGAACATTTTCATCACCCTAAAATAACGTGTCTTACCTGTTAAGCAGTTACTCCCCATTCCTCCCTCCCATCAGCCTCTGGCATCCATCAACCTGCTTTCTGTCTCTATGGGTACACCTATTCTGGATATTTCATATGAATGGAATCATAATATATGAAACTTGTCTTAAATAATCAAAAATTGGAAAGTATTTTATATTTACTTAGTTATTGTTTCTATTACTCTTTATTCCTTTGCTTGGACCCAAGTTTTCACCACTTTTCTTCTGCCTTGAGAATTTCCATTAACATTTCTTATCGTGTAGTCCTTTTGGCCTTGAATTTATTCAGCTTTCGTTTGCCTGCACAAGTAGTTTACCTTTATTTACTTTTTAAAATTTTCTTTTCTCTTTTTTAATTTTATTTTTTCAATTTACATCCAAATTAGCGTATAGTACCACAGTGATTTCAGGAGTAGATTCCTTAATGCCCCTTACCCATTTAGCCCATCCCCCCTCCCACCACCCCTGCAGTAAGCCTCTGTTTGTTCTCCATATTTAAGAGTCCCTCATGTTTTGTCCCCCTCCCTGTTTTTATGTTATTTTTGCTTCCCTTCCCTTATGTTCATCTGTTCTGTGTCTTAAAGACCTCATATGAGTGAAGTCCTAGGTTTGTCTTTCTCTGACTAATTTCGCTTAGCATAATACCCTCTAGTTCCATCCACGTAGCTGCAAATGGCAAGGTTTCATTCTTTTTGATTGCCGGGTAATACTCCATTGTATATACATACCACATCTTCTTTATCCATTCATCCATCGATGGACATTTGGGCCCTTTCCATACTTTGGCTATTGTTGATAGTGCTGCTATAAACATGGGGGTACACGTGTCCCTTCGAAACAGCATACCTGTATCCCTTGGATAAATACCTAGTAGTGCAATTGCTGGGTCGTAGGGTAGTTCTGTTTTTAATTTTTTGAGGAACCTCCATACTGTTTTCCAGAGTGGCTGCACCAGCTTGCGTTCCCACCAGTAGTGCAAAAGGGTTCCTTTTTCTCTGCATCCTTGCCAACACCTGTTTTTTCCTGAATTGTTAATTTTAGCCATTCTGACGGGTGTGAGGTGGTATCTCATTGTGGTTTTGATTTGTATTTCCCTGATGGTGAATGATGTTGAGCATTTTTTCATGTGTCAGTTGGCCATCTGGATGTCTTCTTTGGAGAAGTGTCTATTCATGTCTTTTGCCCATTTCTTCACTGGATTATTTGTTTTTTGGGTGTTGAGTTGATAAGTTCTTTATAGATTTTAGATACTAACCCTTTATCTGATATGTTGTTTGCAAATATCTTCTCCCATTCTGTCGGTTTCCTTTTAGCTTTGCTGATTGTTTCCTTCACTGTGCAGAAGCTTTTTATTTTGATGAGTTCCCAATAGTTCATTTTTGCTTTTGTTTCCCTTGGCTCCAGAGGTGTGTTAAGTAAGAAGTTGCTGCAGCCAAGATCAAAAAGGTTTTTGCCTGCTTTCTCCTCGAGGATTTTGATGGCTTCCTGTCTTACATTTAGGTCTTTCATTCATTTTGAGTTTATTTTTGTGTATGGTGTAAGAAAGTAGGTCCAGGTTCATTCTTCTGCATGTTGCTGTCCAGTTTTCCCAGCACCACTTGCTGAAGAAACTGTCTTTATTCCATTGGATATTCTTTCCTGCTTTGTCAAAGATTAGTTGGCCATATGTTTGTGGGGATCCATTTCTGCATTCTCTGTTCTGTTCCATTGATTTGAGTGTCTGTTTTTGTGCCAACTTTACCTTTATTTTCTAAGGATATTTTTGTTGGATATAGAATTCTAGATGGGCAATTTGTGTTTTGTTGTGTTTTTCTTTGTCAACACTTTAAAGATGTTTTTCCTTGTCTTCTGGCCTGCCTTGTTTCTTATTTAATAAATGTCTGTATAGTCTTATCTTTGTTACTCTCTCTAACGTGTCTTTTTTTTTCTGGTTGCTCTTAGGATTTTCATTTATGCCTTAAGTTTTCAGCAGTTTAGTTGTTACATTCCTTGGGGTAGGGTTTTCTTTATGTTTATTCTTTTTATTCATTGAGATTCTTGGATTTGTAGGGTTTTAGAATTTGTCAAATTTGGGGTGCCTGGATGGCTCAGTTAGTTAAGCGTTTGACTTTGGCTCAGGTCATGATCTTACAGTTTGTGGATTTGAGCCCCACACCCTGCTTTGGGCTCTGTGCTGACAGCTCAGAGCCTGGAGCCTGCATCGGATTCTGTGTCTCCCTCTCTCTCTGCCCCTCATCTGCTCATGCTCTTTCTCTGTCTCTCAAAAGTAAATAAACATTAAAAAAAAAAAAGAATTTGTCAAATTTGGAACATTATCGTTCATTTTATATGTATATGTGAATATATATACGTATTTAGATTTACCATTCCCCGTCAGTTACACATATTGTTAGACCACTTGTTATTGTGCCCTGAATCACCGAGATTCTGATCATTATCTTTTTTCGTTTTTTTTTTTCCCCCTCCCTGTGCCTCAGTTCAGATAGTTTCCATTGCTACGTCTTCCTTGGTATCTGATCTGCTGTTAATCCTGCTTTTATTCAGCAGGAGGTCGAGCTGTTTGTAATGTAGGCCATCATTGAGTCCAGGTTTGAGCCAGTTAACGGAGCAAACTGTAATAACCATATCTAGTTGCTTGAGGTAGTGCAATAAATAATCTTTAGTGAGTATATTCCTTTTGATAACTTAAGTGTTATCTAAAGTTATGTTTCCTTCTACTCAGTACCCGTAGAATCTGATCCCATGTGTATTCTCTAGGTTTTTGTTAACATAAAGTATTTTCTTTTTTTTAATTTTTAAATATTTATTTAAAATTTTTTTTGATGTTTATTTTATTTTTGAGAGAGAGCATGAGTGGGGGAGGAGCAGAGAGAAAGGGAAACAGAATCTGAAGTAGGTTCCAGGCTCTGAGCTGTCAACACAGAGCCCGACTTGTGGCTTGAACCCACAGACCGTGAGGTCATGACCTGAGCTGAAGTTGGAGACTTAACCGACTGAGCCACCCAGGTGCCCCAGTGTTTGTTTTTGAGAGAGAGACAGAGTGTGAGCAGGCAAGGGGTACAGAGAGAGGGAGACACAGAATCTGAAGCAGGCTCCAGACTTCGAGGTGTCAGCACAGAGCCCAACGTAGGGCTCGAACTTACGAACCACCAGATCATGACCTGAGCTGAAGTTGGATGGTTAACTGACTGAGCCACCCAGGCACCCCTCCAACATAAGATATTAATGTCTTTGGACATCTTAGAGTCTTCCAAGAGTCTGTAGTGTTTTTTGGAATGTAAGCTGACTCCCGTTGGTTTATATTTAGTACTTGTTCCCCTGGAGAATCTGATTTAGTTGGAGGTTTAGGGACAGCTTGTAGGTAAGGCATGTGGAGATCTGCATTCCCTTGTAGGTTTCAGGTAATGTCATGACAGAGTCTTTAGTTAGGTAAAGACTAGCTTCATATTGTGGAGGACGGGTACTTCTTAGGCAGGGAAGGCTCAGTGACTTTTGTGAGGTCAGAGTTCCCAGATTGATCAGAGTCCACCAGACTGGTTCCATTTCAAGTCTCAAGGTCGTACTGTTTCACAGTCAGTACCCTTTCACTTAGATTTATCTAAGATGGGGCGCCTGGGTGGCGCAGTCGGTTAAGCGTCTGACTTCAGCCAGGTCACGATCTCGAGGTCCGGGAGTTCGAGCCCCGCGTCAGGCTCTGGGCTGATGGCTCGGAGCCTGGAGCCTGTTTCCGATTCTGTGTCTCCCTCTCTCTCTGCCCCTCCCCCGTTCATGCTCTGTCTCTCTCTGTCCCAAAAATAAATAAAAACGTTGAAAAAAAAATTTTAAAAAGATTTATCTAAGCTTTAAATTATTTTTGTATGGTTATTGTGTGTAACTTGCAGGATCATTCTGTTTCTGATTTTTGAGGTATGTCAACCCTGTGCCTGTAAGAATTAAGAGATTCTTTTATGACAGTCACGGATGCTCTTTGGTCTTTGTTCATTGAGCTAATAATTTTCTTAAAGTTTTCACCTGTTACCAGAATCAGTTTACTCCACAGTCTGTGTTTCTCATTTCCATCATAACTGCCAGAACAGTCTGCCGTGTCGTTTCCTCAAGAACTTTATTCTGGGTATCCATAGGTGATAATTTAACTCTTTACTGCTGCCTGACAGGTCCTGTTGTATTATGTTATCTGATGTTGGCACGGTCATCCTTGTCTAAATCCACCTAGATCGCAGGGTGCCTGGGTGGCTCAGTTGGTTGAGTGTCTGACTCGGTTTTATCTCAGGTCATGATCTCGTGGCCCATGAGTTTGAGCCCCATGTCAGACTCTGTTGCCAGCGCAGAGCCTGCTTGGGATTCTCTTTCTCTCCTTCTGTCTCTGCCGCTCCCCAGCTCACGTACTCTTTCTCTCTCTCTCTCTCTCTCTCTCTCTCAAAAGAAATAAACTTAAAAACAAAAGAAATCCAACTAGATGGGAAAACCAGAGCCAGCTTCCTAGCTTATGAGAGTGTGTCCTTAACTACTCCAGTACCAAATACTTTATCATTTATAGTTCAGTGCAAGCAATCACTAGGTATCCAAAGCAAGAAGAGATTTAATACTGGAATTAGGTCCTTGAAAAATTGTTGAAGAGGTTGGAGGTATAGAAGTCAGTGAGGCTGCTCCACTCGAGCTGAAGGCAGGCTCCTGCTGGTGCTGCGACACCACTATGCTTACGTCATCACACCTGCCTCCCTCATCCCTGAAGCTGGTCACCAGACCCTGGAACTTGGAGTTGGGATGCCACAAATTCTAACGTCTCTTGACTTGCCAGAATCACCGGCAGCAATAATACATCCTTTGTCTCACTTTGGCCTTCCAGATTTCACTCAGGTGTGTCTCATTGGTGGAATCCGATTTGGGAAGTGTAATTATTTAGTTCAGCTTTACATTGTACATTGGTTAGCTTTCTGTGATAATAACTCCCCACATCTCAGGAGCTTATGGAACAGCGCAGGTTTATTCTTGCTCATGTTATATTTGTGGCTGGCAGTTGGCTGTGGCTTTTCACATGTCCTCTCATTTGCAAGAGCAGCTCTTTTCTGGGTCCTGTCACTCTTGGCAGAGGCAAACAGAGGAAAGTGGACAGAAGCACTAAATGGCTTTTAAAGCTTTTGCTCAGATGTAGCACGTCACATCTGCTCATATTGCAAATATATTAAATAGAGTGGAATGAATGGTTCCCTGTTGCAAAGTATTGGGGATGGAGGCAGGTGGGACTGGGGTTTGAGGGTAAAAGGCAGTGAGGGGATAAAGACGGATAAAGACAGGGACTGGGGGGGATCTTGCCTTGACTGACAATACTGTGCAGTGGTCTCAGGAAAGTGATTAACCTAGTGCACCAAATGGTTCTCTTCAGGTAAACAAAAGTTTCACGGTATTTTAAATTGAACTCCGTGAAATCACTGTTTTTTTTTTTTAAATTAATGATTAAAAATGTGTTAAAATGGACTTTTGAATTGGATGAAAAGTGTTAACTGATTTTAGTAAATCCTACCCTTTGCATCTGCCAGTTTCCAGATTGGTTGATCCTTTGGCAAGCGTATCAGTTAATACATTCAGGTCTTAAAATATGCTCTGTTTATAGCATCTGTGGTCGTGACTGGGTATTTTCTTACCTTTCAGTTTAGTGGAGTTGTGCCGCAGTAAGTGGCACTATGATACTGATTGATTGGCCGGATTTCAGGATCTCATTGGGAGTCTTGTCTTGCCATTTTTGACATGTATTGCATAAAGTGACACTGATGAAACCTTAAGGGAAAGTCATTGTAATGTTTATATAAGGCCCAGTCCCAAATCCCTAAAGGAAATGAATGCTGCTTGCTTCCTCTTTATTATTTTTTTAATGTTTATTTATTTTGAGAGAGAGAGAGGGAGGGAGGAGGGAGGGAGAGAGGGAGAACAAACCCAAAAACAGGGGAGGGACAGAGAATCCCAAGCAGGCTCCACACTGTAAGCACAGAGCCCAATGTGGGGCTCGATCTCATGAACTGTGAGATCATGACCTGAGCTGAAACCAAGAGTTGGGACGCTTAACAGACTGAGCTGCCCAGGTGCCGTGCTTACTTCCTCTTTAAACTGTAACTCTGTAAGCTGTAGACTGTATGTAATCACATGGTAAACTGTTAAATACCATATAAAAATTATTATTGATAGCCTTTTGTAACATGTCTTGGCAGGAGAAACTGGCTTTCCCTTTTTCTTTCTACTTTTGTAGTCATTAGGCTTTTAACCTCTATGGGTAGAGTTATATATAGGTCCATACTTTGTAGTTGCAGTTGTTCTGACCAGACATCTGAATGGCATTTTATTCATCGAATATTTATTTAGGGTCTTCTGTATGCCAGGGTAATACTTTAGTCTCTGTTGATGAGATAGAGGTTAGTGTGGAAGATGATGACAGATAATTATGATACGTTATGATTAAATGCTATAGTAAAGTTATATAAGTGCATGGTAGCATAGAGGAAAAAGAGAATCTTTATGAAAACCAATAAAAGTTTGTCAGGTGGGTTGAGGAGGCAAGATTGGGCTCAAGGAGACTTCCTTTGCAGAGGGAGCAGCCTGTGCTTAAGACCCAGAGTTGAAATTGTTGGAACACAGGGTTTGAGGAGGGAGTGGTACAAATTAAACCTAAATGGATAGAAAGTTGTGTAGATGTGAGGGGCCTGCCATGTTAAAGATAGGATTTTCTCCTGTAGGAATAGGAGCCACAGAGGGTATTAAGGGAGTCAGCTTGGCAAAATTTGTCTTAGCATGTTAATTTAGATTAGAAAGGAGAGAATGGAGGCCTTGAGACTAGCTAGGGGGTTGTAATTTGTTGTAGTCTAGACAAGAAATGATGATGTGAATGAATAAAGCATTGGAAGAGATCATTTTTCAGATTTTAGAAATATTTGGGGACTAGAGTCTATAAAATTTGGTGGTGAAGGAGGGAGGATATAGATGTGGGAAGAGTATAGGTAGGTAGAGGTGTGTGTGTGTGTGTTTCTGTGTGTGTATGTGTCTTTTTTTAAGGTCTATGGAATAGTCACATAGAAAGGTCTAGTGCGCAGTTGGTAAAATCTGAGCTTTCTCATTCCGTGTGCCTTAGAATATTGGAAATCCTGAAATACTGAAACAAAAATTTCTTTCCAGTGCATTTGTTTTTCTGAGCATTTGAGATTCACCAAACTCATTGGCCTTAATACAAAACAGCACAAAACTTTGTTTTTATTAAGGTACAGGTTTATCATTTAAAAACTTAAACTAGGGGCGCCTGGGTGGCGCAGTCGGTTAAGCGTCCGACTTCAGCCAGGTCACGATCTCTCAGTCCGTGAGTTCGAGCCCCGCGTCAGGCTCTGGGCTGATGGCTCAGAGCCTGGAGCCTGTTTCCGATTCTGTGTCTCCTTCTCTCTCTGCCCCTCCCCCGTTCATGCTCTGTCTCTCTCTGTCCCAAAAATGAATAAACGTTGAAAAAAAAAAATTAAAAACTTAAACTATATGAAAACCTATGTAATGAAAATCAGTGGTTCCCTCCTCTTCCACTTTCCATTTCTAACCCTCTAACTCAGAGTCAACTTTTGGTTCATTTAGCTGTTTCTTCTAGTATTTATCTACATACTTCAGTTGCTGTTATTGCTTAATTTTTCACTTTTATATGATCTGTTGGCTTCCTGTTATTAATGTGAGGTTTTAGTTCTCTTATACTTCTACCTACCTTACCCCTCAATTCTTTTAATACCACAATTTTTGGATCAATTAATAAGCCATCTTTACATTATGATTATGGCCAGGAATGCATTCGGATTACATTTTCCTACACATAGATCTTCGTTATTAGTTGCTTTGTTTACACTTACATAATGTGTCAAACTTATTTTTAAAACTCTTCAGTGGCTTCATCAGATTCACCATGTATCTGTCACTGGTATTTTAAAAATGTTCCATTAATCAGTATTTTCGTGTCTGCTTGTGAAACTGTTAATCTGTTTCTATTTATTCTTTAGGGCCACTGCCCAGTTGCTACTCAGGGGCTTCCCAGATAGTGTTTTCCGGTGTGTGTGTGTGTGTGTGTGTGTGTGTGTGTGTGTGTGTGTAGAACTTATCTTCTACTAGCTTCCTGAGAAAATGTGTATATATAATAAAGTTTTGTCTTTCCATGTCTAAAAATTCTGCTTTCACACTTGATTGATGTTTTGACTGGGTATAGAATTATTAACTGAAAATAACTTTTCCTTGGAATTTAAAGCGTTGCTTCATTGACTTTAAGCTTGCAGTATTACACTGGAGACTTCGGGTGCCATTTTAATTCTTGTTCTTTTGAACTAACCAAACTCCACACCCGAAAAACAAATAATTCAGTGAAGAAATAGGCAGAAGACATGAATAGGCACTTTTCTAAAGAAGACATCCAGATGGCCAACAGGCACATGAAAAGATGCTCAGTGTCACTCCTCATCAGGGAAATACAAATCAAAACCACGCTGAGATACCACCTCACTCTGGTCAGAGTGGCTAAAATGAACAAATCAGGAGACTATAGATGCTAGAGAGGATGTGGAGAAATGGGAACCCTCTTGCACTACTGGTGGGAATGCAAACTGGTGCAGCCACTCTGGAAAACAGTGTGGAGGTTCCTCAAAAAATTAATAGATCTACTCTATGACCCAGCAATAGCACTGCTAGGAATTTACCCAAGGGATACAGGAGTGCTGATGCAGAGGGGCACTCGTACCCCATGTTTATAGCAGCACTTTCGACAATAGCCAAATTATGGAAAGAGCCAAAATGTCCATCAACTGACGAATGGATAAAGAAGATGTGGTTTATATATACAATGGAATACTCCTTGGCAATGCAAAAGAATGAAATCTGGCCATTTGTAGCAATGTGGATGGAACTGGAGAGTGTTATGCTAAGTGAAGTAAGTCAGGCAGAGAAAGACAGATACCAGATGTTTTCACTCATATGTGGATCCTGAGAAACTCAACAGAAGACCAGGGGGGAGGAGAAGGGGGGAAAAAGTTACAGAGAGGGAAGGAGGCAAACCATAAGAGACTCTTAAATGCTGAGAATAAACTGAGGGCTGATGGGGGGTGGGGGGGTAGGGAAAATGGGTGATGGGCATTGAGGAGGGCACCTGTTGGGATGAGCACTGGGTGTTGTACGGAAACCAGTTTGACAATAAATTTCATTAAAAAAAAATAATAATAATTGTTCTTTTGTATGTGACCTTTTTTCCCCTTGAGAAAATTTCTGGGATGTTTTCTTATTTTAATGTGTCAATATTTTTTTCCCTTTATGTTTTTTCTATTCTTTCTTTTTTTCTGGAATTATTGGTGGTTATATGTTAAATTTCCTGTTTTTGTCTTCTGTTAACTACTTTTGCCATATTTAATCTCTTCCTCAATGTTTTGGGAGAATTTCTTGATATTTTCTTCAGTTGGTTTTTTTTTTTAACAGTTGCTATATTTTTACATTAAGATCATTTGGATTGCTTCTTTTTCATGGCAGTCTTTAGTTTTTATTTTACATCTCCAAGGATAGTAATTATATGGGTTTTTTAAAGTTTTTAAAAAGTTCTCATATCTTTCTTTTTATCTTTTCAATTTTTGTTTTGATTTCTCATGTCAACTTTCTGCAGATATTGGTGATCTGTAGTAGTCTGTTCATACTTAAAACTGAAAAAGGCTAATTGTGGTAGTTGTGTGTTTACAAGGGACCTTACCAAGTATAAGTGTTGGCCTTCATTTTAGGCTATTTAGATGCAGAGCTGCTATTTTGTTGGAGAACTGCCAAATATTAGTATGTGAATATCTTTTCTCTGGCACTGTTGAGTTTCTCTAGAGGGAGGATCTTCATTCTGGGAGAATGGTGGGGGAGGGGTAAGTGGAACAGGAAGTAAAGTGCATTTTTCCTGGTCCATGGCATTCCCTAACTTACGAAAAGGAGCAGGATTAGATGTTTGAGCATTTCTTATGTTGACTTTTTAATCTTTTTATTTATTTTTTATTTTAGAGCGAGCAAGTGGGGGTGAGGGGTAGAGGGAGAAAGTGAGAAAGAGAGAGCGAGATAGAGGGAGAATCTCAAGCAGGCTCCACAGTCAGTACGGAGCCTGATGCGGGGCTCAATCCCATGACCTTGGGATTATAACCTGAGCTGAAATCAAGAGTTGGATGCTCAACCAACTGAGCCATCCAGATGCCCCTCTTCTGTTGACTTTTGGCTTTTACTTAAATCAGTCCTGTGCTTTGTGCACACGTTTGTGCAGGTACCCCTTACCTCCTTAATGTATCTATGTCTCAGAGTCCCAGGCTTTTATCTTTCAGTTTTTGCACAGAATAACCCTTCTGTAGACATGCAACCAATCTTCCTTCCTTCCCACTGCCCATTCTCTGCTTCTAACCCATACTCCTTGTATCTTGTCTTCGAGCCCTGAACTTCTCAAGGTCCTGCAGGGCAAAATTAGCTACTTTTTGATGCTTGCACCTCAGCACACACTGCCTTATGCTACTACTTCAAAGTTAAACTTACCTGGTCTTAATGTCACGGAGAGATTGACTTGTATAAGTCTTTGAGGAAATCAGCAGACTTCTAAAACTATGGCAGACTTGCACTTGGCATGGTTTACACCTGTGTATTCAGTTGGACAGATACTTTCTATATGAATATTAAGAGATTTGGGATTAGTTGGAATTAGAGCTATAATGATAGCCCTTGACCTTTTCATATATACTGTTATAACATGTTCGTTTTAGGATGTGTGTCACAGTCTCAAGTGTGATGTTGTAATTGTACAATAATGTGTAGTAATTCTTCTAGAGGTTTGTAGATTTCATTGTTGCTGTTTGGCTGCTGTAGCTGGTTTTCTGATCAAGTAGTGATGAAGGACATTTGCATCATTACATTTCATTACATTTTGTCAAATTGAGAAATGTGTGGATTTTTAAGCAGTAAAACAGTAATGAAGTGCTTTTCCTATACAAGTTTTACAGTGTTTTTAGGAAAGAAACATGTTATTTTAACCAAGGCAAAGCAGGTTATATATTTAGTTTCATATAGTTAGTATGTAAAAAGTCTTTTGTGGATTCTGTTTGGGGAGGATAGGATAGGATGGGGTGGGAAGCACAGAACCTTTAAACAATATTAATAAGGACTTACAGAAATAAAAATAAGATAGTAGTGTTAATTTAATTGTTTATGTGAATGTAACTTCATTTTTACATGGAATGATTTCTTAATGATCACAGGAGACATTTTATATTGTCCATAGTATTTAATTGAATGAAACCACAAACTCTAAGTCTTAGAAACTTCCTAAACAAATACCTGAAGCATGGAACTTTTAAAAGGTTTTTGCCTGCTTTTTTTTTTTTAATGCTTATTTATTTATTTTTGAGAGAGAGAGAGAGAGAGAGAGAGAGAGAGAGAACACGCATGTGAGGGGCAGAGAGAGAGGGAGACAGAATCCGAAGCAGATTCCATGTTGTCAGGGCAAAGCCTGATGCAGGACTTGAACCCATGAACTGTGAGATCATGACCTGAGCCACAGTTGGACACTCACCCTACTGAGCCACCCAGGTGCCCCAGGTTTTTGCCTACTTAAGAAACAGTTGCTTCATTAGGACTTAACATTAGCTGCCCTCCTCTGTTGGCAAATCAGAATATACCTAACTTGTAGGGGTTTTTTTCTCCTAAGGGAAAGGATATTTAAAGTATTTGGTAACCCCTGTTACTATTTTTTTTTTTTTTAAACCAGCTAGTTCTCTTATGAACAGCTAAGTATTAACGATCTCTTGTGTCAGTATCAAGTTATTTTCCTTTTGAGAGAAATAAATAATTGGAAATTTCTTTTTTTTAGTTAACACCCCATTTATTTATTAGAATACATTACTTTGTTCTGCTTCAGAGTCTCCTGTTTTATTCTATTCCTTTTCTTCATTCCCACGGACTTTCCCCCAATCCCCAGGCTTTGTTCTTGGCCTTCAGCTTCTCTCTGTCCATTACTTGAAAGTGTTCAGTCATCCCATTGTGCTGGAGAGAGTAGAGCATTCTACCAGGTGGTAATGTTTTGGACAACACAGGTTTACTGGATTGTTACTGATGATGGATGCGCAGGCAGACTGTGGCAATAAGAAGTCATACTTTTTTTCCCAAGATCACATACACTAGCCAGAGTTAAATAGAAAACCCAGAGCTTTTTGCCCTAGTCCATTCTGTCACCTTATCTAGTTGTCATTAATTATAGTTAAGAAGTCATTGCATTTGAGACATAATTTGGCCTATTAAATTTGGCTTAATCATTTAATTTGTAATTGCCTTTGTTGTATTTTTTTTTTGAAGTTTGTTTATTTTTGAGGGTGAGACAGACAGAGCATTGGGTGGGGGCGGGGGCGGGGGGGGGCGGGGAGGGGGTTAGGGCAGAGGCAGAGAGAAAGGGAGACACAGAATCCGAAACAGGCTGCAAGCTCTGAGCTGTCAGCACAGAGCCCGTCACGGGGCTTGAACTCACGAACTGTGAGATGGTGACCTGAGCCGAAGTCTGATGCTTAACCCACTGAGTCCCCCGGGCGCCCTGCCCTGCCTTTGCTGTATTCTTCAGGAGTCAATTCTGAATGAAGGCAGTGTTCTTGGTGGGAAGAAAAGAGACATAGAGGAATATATAAAGTTAAGGAATTTTTGATATGAAAACAGCTCCTAGCTGTTGTTTCACCATTCTTCTTTGATACATTTACACCTTTATTTGACTCTACAAGTTGTTCAGAATACACCTGTGACCCTGGCTGTCCTGAGCTGCTGGAGTAGCATTAGGCTGTGGGTCTCACTCAGACTTGAGCAGGTGTAAGAATCACCTGGGGTGCTTGGTAAACAGATCCCTGTATTGTGAATCACTCCCCGCTCCTCTCCAAGTTTCTGATTCAGTAGTTTTGGGCTAGGGCCTGGCAGTTGGCATTTACAACAAATTTAGATGATACTGACACTGTTCTGAGTATCACGCTTGGAGAACCACTAATATAAGGTAATGAAAGGTCTTGCAGTAGACCAAGTATAGATTAATAATGCCTGATATAATTTCTGAATACATCTTCCCCTTCCTTACAAACAAATAACAAAGAAATTCAAAAGGAATAGTAGAACTTAACCTGGTTTGCTTCAGTCTATGTGAAATAAAATATGCTTTAAACTTTAATTCCAGAACAACCACTAAGTGGTATGCCATCAACTGTTTTTATAGTAAGCATTTATTTTGGTTTTCGGTAAATTAATTCACGTGTTAGTGAGTACTTGTCATGTGCTAGGCACTCTTTGGCGGGAGTTGGGGCTGTAGTAGTAAATTCCTCCTCCAGGGGGCGAGTGTCTAGTTTGAGGGAGATGGACAGTATGTAATATGTCAAGTTTTGATGAATTACTTGGATAAATAAGTATGAGAATTGAACATATGTATTCCTGCCTGGTGTGAATTATATATCTCTAATAGTTTCTTATTTATTAATAACCTGCTAATATTCCCGAACCTTAGATTTCAACTATTCCATGTGTTTTAGACTTTATTTCACTTTATTTTAGTAAAGATCAACTAAGCAACTTTCTCAGTAGGACTTAGACTGCATGAACTTGCTATCTAATAAATACGTGTTTCTAGGTTTAAGTCTTGTGGCATGATGTTTTGAGGCTAACACTAGGGATTTTACATTTTTTGAACCGGACTGTCTCTAGAGAGCACTGCATTCTTCAGTTCATTGAAATGCTCATTGTTCTGATTTTTATACTAGGCCTGCTTTACTCATTTATATTACTGACCTGGGCCTTGTTGGGTTTTGAGTTTTAATACCTTTAAACTGCTTAAAAAGTAGTGCATTATTTTCAAGCTGGAAAACACAACCTAGATAAAATTTAGAAATCTAATGGTAATTTTTGTTCGGTGTCCATGCTTTATATTTCTTTCGGTCAGTCTGAACTTCTTTGTGGACAAAGTTGAGAGTGACTGACTACATTTCTCTAACAAGAGGATCTAGTTTTAAAATTCAAGGCTACATACTGCACACATACAAACACATGCTTTGTATGTATGTGTATATATTTTTTTAAATCAGGGATTAGGTTGAGATTAGCAAGGAAATAATAGATACCTTGAAGTTTCTTGGATTGTCATTTTAAGTGTTGATTGCAGATTGGCATGAAAAACTTAACTAATCTTTGGCTAAGAGTTTACACCAACATGTGCTCATTCTTCATACTACCTCTGGTTCTCTTGATGCTTGTCTGTATTCTGTTCTTTTGCTACCATGGTGAAGATCAGCTGGTTTCCTAGAAGAAAGTGATGTTAGCTAGTGTCTTAATCCATTCAGCTGTTAGAACAATATCAGAGACTGCATGGCTTATAAATCACAGAAACTTATTTCTCACGGTTCTGAAGGCTGGGAAGTCCAAGATGAAGGCACTGGCGAATTCAGTCTGGCAAGGGCCTACTTCCAGGTTCCTGTAGACTGTCTTCTTGCTGGCGACTTCTATTGCATAAGGAGTGAGGAATGTCTCTGGGGTGCTAATTCCATTTGTGAGGGCCTCACTCCCATGACCTAATTACCTCCCAGAGGCCCTTCCCAGTACCATCACATTGGAGGTTAGGATTTCACCATATGAATATTGGGGGAAGAAACACAGGTAGTCTGTAATAGCCAGCATTTAATAGAGGTCAGCCAAATTGGCTACTTATTTATTTATTTTCGAAGCAAAATATATGTAGAAATAGACGTATATTATATTTATAGATGGAAATGTAAAGTGGAAATAGATACGGCTTTTTTTGATGTGGAAATAGGCTTTAAGATTTTCTTCTGTGATCATGCCTTTTTCATTTTGGTTTTAAAGTCTCTTTTCAAAGATACTTAAAAGCAGAACATAAAAAAAAAAAATGCCACATGAAAGATACCTGAGAGGCATCAGCAATTACTGCTTCTGTAGTGGGACTCCATTCTGTACTTACAGCCGCAGGATTTTACATTTTAGATTCTTTTTTCTCCTTTGTATCCTTGACTTGGTGATTTGCTGAAGTGTAAAGCCTGTGGTTGAGAAGTAGGAGTGCTTTCCAGTTGCAAGCAGAGGTGGAGATCATCGAACTCAGCAGTTGGGGTGCCATGGGATGATTATGTTAATTCTTGGCTTCTGTATTTGAAGTTTTCTTTCTGAGCATGTCACTTACCTTCATTAAGCCTCACCTTTTGGTGTAGAGTGGGTATGTGATCTGGTTTAGGTGATATAGGAGATTCAGTAAACTAGAACCACGTAGAAGAGAAAATCGCTTTCGGTAGATCGCTGACAGTGGCCTTTGTGTTTGTGGACAGAGTAAACGGGTGGGGCACCAACAATTTCTGCTGTATTCTCAGATATGCTGAGCTTCTCTTACATCCATTCTCATCTCAGTACACAGCAACCCCATCCTTTGGTGCTCAGGCCAGAAACTTTGGAGTCATTCTGGACCCTTCTGTCATATCTCACATCTAGACTGTCAGCAAATCTGGTTGGCTCAATCTGTAAAATATGTACAAAGTCTGACCTCTCTCACCCTCACTGCTACCACCTGGTTCAACCTCCATCATCTCACAGCCTCCTCACTTTGCTTACTCCCAACATAGCAGCTGGATGACCCATAGAAAACCCAAGTCAGAACACATCACTTCTCCATCCAAAACTCTCCAGATGTCCCCATCTTACTTAGAGTAAAAGCCAGTCTTTAAAATGTCCTCTAAGGCCCTCTGTGATCTGGCTTCGCCCATCCTTTTGTGTGTGTCTGTGTGTCTGTGTGTGCGTGCATATACAGTTCCTTTTGGTTTTAGCCTTTTATGTAGCCAAAACTTTTCTTTCTTCATTCCCTTCAATGCAGGAATTCATTGGTCAAGATTTTCATTCCATCTTTACTACCCCATCCTGCTTGATTTTTGTTTTGTTTTTTTACATTTTCAGACGGTAAATTTACTTATTGTATAAATTTCTGTTGGTTTTGACAACTGCCTGGAGTGGCGTATCCACCCAGACGATTCTACACAAAACAGTTTGTTCTCCCATGTTACCCTTTGTAGACAGTCCTCCCCACCCTCCGGCCCCTGGCAACCACTAGTCTGTTTTCCTTTTTATAGTTTGACTTTACTGGCATCTTATATAAATGAGAATCTTATAATAGCCATTTTGGTCTGAGTCTCAACTGGCAAAATGCATTTAAGATTATTCCATGTCGTATGAATGTGTTCTTTAGAATAAATATAAGCAAGAGGGGTGCCTGAGTGGCTCAGTCACTTGTGCATCTGACTCTTGATTTCAGCTCAGGTCATGATCTCAAGGTCGTGGGATTGAGCCCTACATTGGGCTCCACTCTGAGCATGGGGCCTGCTTGGGATTCTCTCTCTGCCTCTCTGCCCCTCCCCTGCTCACACATGTGCATGCACGCTTGCTCTCTCTCTGTCTCTCTCTCTCAAGATAAATAAATGAACATTTTTTAAAAAGAATAAATTTAAGCAAGAAAAAGTGAATTCATTTAAAGAAAATACTGAGCAACGATGACAGGTGGTACATACATATGAGAGACCTCTTGAAGCTGAATTTGGAAATCAGTAGGTAAAGGCTTTCTTTATCTGGTACTTCTGACAGTAATTAGCCATGTACTCTTAGGGAAGTCAACTCTGCTTCCCACTTGCTGGTAAAATGAGTAGTAAAATACTTGATGTAGTATTGTTACCTTCTGCCTCTTGAGATGGTGGTGGTTCTATAAGACTCAGGGTATTTTAGGTTCTTTGGATAGCTCCTTTTTCCAGCGGGCGGGGGCAGAGTAGCTCTTTTTAACATTGGCGTTTCATTGGTGTGAATCCCCTGTCACCCTGGATTTCAAAGTTGTTAGGACCAGCTGTTGTAAAAACTTTATGAAACCTTTAGTGAAGGAAGGAGAGCCAGACAGTAGGAATGAGGTCAGCCTCAATGTAAGTCTCCAGTTCATTGATGTTTTCCTGTTGGGCTTATCAAGTGTAAGTTGGTAGAGTCTGAGTCCGAGCCTTAGTAATGTCCAGGAAGTGCTGGTGGTGCAAAAATGCCTGCGAGTTTCTAGCAACCTCTTTTGTCACTGTAGCATTTGGACTTATAGTATGGGGATAGTCCTATGTTATGTGAATTTTCTCGGGGGTGTCGCTGAAGATTGATTGTTGAGGTTCATAATTTTCCAGAACTTTGTTGTGGTTCATGGATAGGCTGCCTTGTCACATCATTGGCAACATGTATTTGAGGGTGACGTGTGTTTGAAAATGCTCCACTGATAATAGATACGAAAACTGGAAAAGGAAACCAAAGATACTTGCTTGTTTTGTTTTTATTTTTAAAGATGGATTCATGGTCATTCCTTTTTAAATCGTAATTAATGGCTTCTTTAAAATCCCTGGCAAAGTTGCTGTTTCCTTGTTTTTGAAATGGGATAATAATTGAGTTGTATTTAGGTGATTGAATGTCAAAGAAATTAGAATAAGTGAAAGGAATTTGCGAGCACAAAATTGCTTTGATTTGTGTTTACATGTGGTATGTAGTAATATTTATTTTACTTTTTACTTTTAGTAATGAATGTTATAACTATTGAAGATTATAAGAGCACTTACTGGCCAAAATTGGATGGTGCCATAGATCAGCTTTTAACCCAGAGTCCTGGTGACTATATCCCCATATCCTATGAACAGATATACAGGTAAGTCAAGATTTCATTTGCCTGGGTTTGAGAGGGTATGTTGAGATTCATGACACCTTGAATTACGGCAGTAGGTATGCATATAATACATGTATGGTGAGGTTCTATAGGTGATTTGTATATTCCACACTTGGTGGTTGGAGGTTTGATTTTATACTTTCTGCTTCAGAATGGCTTTTGAATCAAGGTAGAGTTAACCTCAACTCGATTAGACTTCCTCCCACCTCAGCCTGCTACCCCCACTATACATAATGAAGAAACTTTGGAGGTCAGTGAAAAAGACACGAATGACCAGTATCTGGTGCAAAAATAATGTATTTTTTGTTTCACGGGGAGACCCTTGCTCGATCTGTTGATGTTTATTGACACACAATTCTGTCTTTGGTTATTTTGTTCCCCGGGTCCTGGTAAATGGAAACAGCAAATTAGTGAGGACCTGGGGTAGGACATGAGATCAGCCCTGTCACAGAGGAGGAAGCGATAGTTGTGTTGTTCGACACAAGTGATGCACAAAGAGATTACATTGCAAACCTTTTGTGAGTTAGAAACTTGGTGCTAATTATCACTCTCTCTCCCTTATTTTGATATTCATTGAAACGAGAGAGTGAGTGAGAAGCTAGTTTGTAAGTAGTTATAGTCAGATTCTCAGATTTTCACCTGATACTAGATTATCTACTACTGGCAAAATGTGTAATGCATTACTCTGAAAGATTTGCAGCTGGTGGTAGTATCTCTTTCATCTGAGCACTGATTGGGGCAAGGTAAACTTCTATTTAAAAGTTGTGATTGGTCAGTTTTTTAGGCCTGAATCGATTATTTGACCAGTGTCCGTATATCCAAAGTATGCATTCATCTTAGGTTGAATGAAGTTCTTTGTTGTTAACTTGGTTTTTCTGTTTTGGTTTTCCCCCACAGTTGTGTGTATAAATGTGTCTGCCAGCAGCATTCAGAACAGATGTACAGTGATCTGATTAAAAAGATAACTAATCACCTAGAGAGAGTCTCGAAGGAGCTGCAGGTAAAGAACTGATCATACTGATTTTTGCTTCCTTGGGACTTTTGGACTGGTTGAAAGTAGTCTCTATGATATATATTTGGAGGCTTGTTAATTTGATTAAAGTACAAATTTATAAATATTTCCTAGATGAGTATTGACCAAAGTACCTAACCTTTAGAGTAATTTGTTAGAGAATTAGATATAAATTGTGGAACTTTTTAGATTGAATATACTTCAGACTTTAACAGATTCCATTTATTATGTCAGTGTTGCTTTTATTTAAAACTTGATTGTTTCTGCTAACCTTAGTATTTGATGACTTTTATAATATAAATGTAGGTATATTTTAATTTTTTAACTGTAACTTTTTTGATATTATCTTTGAGGATTGGTGATGGCCTGCTAGTTTCTAATATTTGCTAATATAAACAAGTGAAGTCACATTTTGTTGATAAACCCTCTGTAGATGAACATCATCCCAGCTGTAAAATTTGGGTAGGGCAGGTTGCAGAAAGTATTCTGTTGAAGGAAGCACTTGGCCTCTGATCCCTGTCCCTCCCTGCCTTAGTAAAGTTTCCAGTGCTTGAAGGTCAGGGACAATCTTTATGCCAGGGCCAGATCATATTTTAGTTCTGGTGCAGAAGTGACATGTATAGAAAAGTCACTCAGCAATAGATGACCAGGATCCATACCACACTTAGGAAGTGCTCCAGCAATTCTGGAATATCCACAGTTTCTAGCATGCTTTGGCCTTGGATATTGTTCCTCACTTGCCTTCTGGTCTGAGGTATCTTGGTCTTGTTTACTGCAAACAGTTGCCCTAAGTAGCTTTTATTTTTTTATTTTTTGATTGTAGCCAGAGCTGTTTATCATGGCCAAATACATAGTTTTCCTGTTGTTAAGAGTGTAAATTGTTCTCTTAATCTTTTTGCCACCAAATATGAAATATTTACTCATTTAACAAACAAATTTATATATTAAAAAAAAATTTTTTTTAAGTTTTTTTTATTTTGAGAGAGAGCAGGCCGGGGAGGGGCAGAGAGAGAGAGGGAGAGAGAGACTCCCAAGCAGGCTCCACACCATCAGCATGGAGCCCAACATGGGGCTCGAACTCAAACTGAGATCATGACCTGAACTGAAACCCAGAGTAGGACACTTAACCGACTGAGCCACCCAGGTGCCCCTAACAAAAAAGTTTGGTACCTAAGCATTATAAGTTGTGGATGAAACCCAGGATCTGTGCATGATAGCTTTGAGTTACTTGCTTACAAATTCTTGATTCTACGCTTGCCCTTACTTCTCACATACAATTTACTATCAGATCTTGTTTGCTTCCTATTTCTCTCTTGGCTTCTGTCCACTTCTCTTCACTAGCCACTACCAACCCAGGCACTGAAACACTCATCTAAGCTGGTTACTCTGCCTCTAGTCTTCACATCTCTTGCTTTATTCTTCATTTCAGAGTGACTGTTTCTAAAGCATAAATCTGATTATCATTTTTCTACTAGATGGAAGTTCAAACTTTTTCATATGACTTAGGAAACATTTCATTATTTGATTCTGCTTATTTCTGTAGCCTGATATGTTATGTCTCTGCTCCTGTGTATTGAACTTACTTCAGTTCCTTGAACAGTTTATGTACTCTTCTTGGCTTTTGCCGTGTTAACTCGATGGCCTGGAAAATTCTTCCTTTTTTTCTGCCCTCTTATTTTTTTGGCTGGTGTGATCTTACTTTGGCTGCAGCTCGGACATCATTTGATTTGGGAAACATTCTCTGATACGTTGTTCCCCCAAGTCTGGGTTTGGGGGCCCCTCACCTGTGCCTTTGCAACACCTAGTATATTATTGTAGTTCATTCTGCGTATTATAACTTCTTGTTTAGCTGTGCCTTTCCCTCCACCTGCCCCCAATATTATTTTCTGGGAAGGCAGAGGAACATGTCTGCTTTCTTTGTTATTGTGTCTTTAGCACCTATCCCGGTATCTGATATATCCTAGCTGTTTTTATTGTGTTGTTAGTACCTAGTCTAGTATCTGATACATACTAGGCATTACATGCCTATTGAATGCAATGTATATCAAATATTTACTAACAAATAATTTACTGCTTGTTGAATAACCTTTTTCTAGTAGAAATCTGAATGTAATCATCTTTTTTAACTTCAAGCATTAGGTGGTTTTGGGGTTCAGGAGTACCAGAGCTTTTATTAGAACAGCAAAGAACTCAGTATCCTCAAAAAGGATGATTTTATTAACACTGTTTTGCTGTTACTGAAATAATACTGATTAATCTTCTAAAAGAAAAAAAAGCAAACCATTTCAGTTCAATTATCAGGGCAAGATATGCTACTTGTCCTATTTATATCTATGAAATGTGGGTTGAAAATGTTATTATGTGTATTACACTTGGGCCCTGACTTCACATGTAGATCATTAATTTGACCAATAGAACTCTGATTTGCTAAATTCATTTGTTAAATTGGAGCTTCTGCTTGAGTAGATTTTTCTTGTATTTAGTCATATTAAGCACTGTAAGACGTTTTTTCATTCTTACAGTTACAGTGTTATATTTTTAAAGTTAGAGGGCACAATAGTATTGTATTATCAAGCTCAATCAAATTGGTAGTTTTGGAAGGTCACTTGGTTACATCTTTGCCGTGTGTTTGCTTGACCAATTATCAATAATATGAAGGTAACCTGTTACTTGCCCAGGCTGTGCTGCCTGGGGTACCAGTCGGTACTCTGGAGTCACTAAGGTTTAGAGACTAAGTTTCTGAGGTTTTGGAGAATGGTCCCTGTCAGTGTGCCTAGAGCTCCCTCATTCTTTATCATGAATGTCTGATTGTCCATTAACCTTACTTTATTGATGGACCTTCATTTATTTAACTGATTTTTGATTGATGAATATTTAGATTGCTTCCAATCTTTGGGTGTTACTAACAGTGCTGCAGTGTTTTACTACGTCCGTCCGTATTGCAGTTCACCAAAGTCGTACCAACGAACAGTCTAACCAGTTACGTATAGATCGGAGTGCCTGTTTTCCCCCACCCTTCCTTACTAATACAGCATATTAGAAGACTAAATTTTCACTTTAGGTAATGAAGTAATTTTTATTAAAAACGAAAACATAAGAGTAGTATCTTTTTTGATGTTAGTATTTTGGAAACCACATTGATAAATGTAAAGGTAGTATATAAAACCAAGGGAATGTAGTTGATTTTTAGAATCCGTACATGTTCTACTTAAGAGTTCAGCAATATGGCCTATAAAAATATTTTACTTCAGAATGATATCTTTTGTAAGATTCTAAAGTCTAACCATTATTAAATAGCCTGGTGAAGTGGGTAAAAACATGGGGACCTGCGTTTTGGTCTCAACTCTGCCACTCAGTAGTTGTGTGCCTCTTGACTAAACATGCTGGTATCTTGTAAATTTTCTCAACATTGAAATGAAGTGGCTTTACTGAAATATCTGGTTGCATTAAGCAAAGTAATAAGGTATTTTGTCTACTGCTTCCTGCTTGGCAAATGCTTCTTCGTTGTTTTCCCAGGCTCAAGCTTGTTAGTGTCCACCTGTGTGGAATGTTCTGGACTCCTTGCGCTCCCCTCAAAGCAAAACAGACCATTGGAATTTTTCCTTCTGGATACTTACAACACCTTGGCAATGACAACCCTGTTAGAGCAGTTGTTGTGTTATATTGTTTCTGCGTCCGTGTTTGGCCATCTCGCAGGTCCTCCTATGAGGGCACAGACTCTGTTGTGTTTGTCTTTTTATCCGTCATGTCTGGCACACTCCCAACACAGCAACTAAATTTGACCTATCCTATGGAAAGAGTAGCCTAATTAGGTACATACCATCACTAATCTCTAGATGTTTAGGCATTTTATAAATGTATTCAGTGTTCAGTTGATTCTGTTTATTGATTTATTCATTGTTACAAATACGTGGCATAAGTTTTCATGTGGAACAGAACAAGACTATATGCCAGGCTCCATGAGCCAGAAAAGTTTAATTTGGGTGGAACATTTTGTTTGCAACTCTGATTTTAGAAATGAAATACTGTTAAAATTTGCTAAAACAAAAGTGGGATGAGTTGCATTTGGCACATAATCAGAAATGTAGTGCTGGTGTTGATAAATCCATGAGTTAGACCTTCAGGGCATGGGCCTTTATCTTTCAAGGACATCTTAAAATAGCTGCAGGTTTGTATGGTTTATGTGTCAGAGTGACTTATTTATCTCTAAGTCATATCCTGTTGGGGAGACTGAAGGGTATATGAAATAATTTTCCATATTGCGCAGTTATTGACTTAAAAACTAGAGACTACTGTTTTCAGAGATTTCAAAAGATTTTAATTAGTTAAACCTAAATGTTTCTACGTAACTGTATACTCTAATGTGTTGACTCTTAAAAAAAAAATCGGGGCACCTGGGTGGCTCAGTTGGTTGAGCATCGACTCTTGATTTTGGCTCAAGTCATGATCCCAGGGTCATCAGATTGAGCTCTGTGTCTGGCTCCATGCGGAGTGTGGAACCTGCTTAAGATTCTCTCCTCCTTGGACCCTCTCCCCTGCTCACACTCACTCTTAAAAAAAGGAAATCCTAGTTCTTTTATTTTGGAAACAATGACTTTTCTACCACTTAAGTAACTTTAAAAGGCTTTTTTGTTATTTAGTTTATTAAGTTTCAAAAATCACTTAAATAGCTAACCCTACTCAGTATTCTGCTTACATTATACTACACAGCATGTATATCTATACTTTTTTACCTACTACTAGATTGTTTGAGCTGTGATAGTGTTTTGCGTTAGGTTTTTTTTTTCTTCCAAGTTTTTATTTATATTCCAGTTAGTTAACATATAGTGTAATACTAGTTTCATGAGTAGAATTTAGTGATTCATCACTTACATGTAACACTCAGTGATCATCACAACAAATGACCTCCTTTCAACGTTTATTTATTTTTGCGACAGAGAGAGACAGAGCATGAACGGGGGAGGGGCAGAGAGAGAGGGAGACACAGAATCGGAAACAGGCTCCAGGCTCTGAGCCATCAGCCCAGAGCCTGACGCGGGGCTCGAACTCACGGACCGCGAGATCGTGACCTGGCTGAAGTCGGACGCTTAACCGACTGCGCCACCCAGGCGCCCCACAAATGACCTCCTTAATACCCATCATCCATTTAGCTCATCCCCCTGCCCACTCCCTCTGCCTCAGGTTGTTTTAAAGCCATTCTGCTCCCTTGCATTTAACTCCTCTCTTCTTTAAATAAATTCTCTATTAATACATTTTCCTTTTTCTGTATCTCCAAAGCCTCAAATGTGAATTTCTAGTTCTGATTTTTTAATATACCAGTGAATGGAAATAGGTAACAGGTTTATTAGTTTAGTGAACGATATTCTGGTTAGTTGTGGAAAATTCTGTTGAAACTCTTAGCAGTCCCCATACTTTTGGTGAGGGCTCAGACCAGGTTCTCCAAATGTCTGTTGGCCGTTT
The DNA here is from genome assembly GCF_007474595.2 of Lynx canadensis. Taxonomy (NCBI): domain Eukaryota; kingdom Metazoa; phylum Chordata; class Mammalia; order Carnivora; family Felidae; genus Lynx; species Lynx canadensis. The sequence continues at coordinate 12,523,657 of NC_044313.2, forward strand.
CAACTGGGATTTCTTCTTGTGGATACCTCATATTCGTGTCTAAATCTAAATTCCTTTTCACCCAAATAATTTTCACTCTCAGACTTGAGATTTCATGTTCATCTTTGACTCCTTTTTTCTCCTTCACCCCTTGTTTCCAGGTGATTGTCAAGGTTGATAGAACACTATCATTTCCCTTGCTTCTGTCATGTTTCAGTCTAATTGCTGTTGTTCTTCTCCATGTCAGTATTGGCTCATGTCTGCAGTATTCTCCCAATTGGTTTTTCTATACTCTTTGGTTAAGTAATCTTCTGAAAACACTAATATGATGGGCACACTTTCTTGTTCAGAAACCTTAGACTCCCTATTGCCTTTCTCAGTCACAGTCAATTTTTTGGTTAGTATAAAAAACTGAGCTGGTTGATTGGTTATGGGGGTTCCTAGTGGGAAACCTGATGTAGCCAGTGCCTTCCATCCAAGTATATAAGGTAGTCTGTTAGGTATAACAGCACATAAATGATTGATAAGGCTAGATAATTTGGACCAACGCTTTACTGATTACAATGTAAAAAATGGACAAGGTTGCTAATAAAAAGTGTAAGGAATTATAGGATCACAATCGGAGAGAAGGAAACCCAGAGAGGGGAGTCTAGCACTTGAGCCATTTCTCCACTAGGGGCCCCTGTTTATTCTGGAAAAGAAAGCTAATTGGCTGAGAATTTAATAGAGTTTTGATGGGCTTGTGGGGGTAGGGTGATAAAAATTGGGAGATTAGAGTCCATCAAATGTGAAGGATCACATCCCAACAGTAGCAAAAATAATAAGTTACCGACTGTTGTAACTGGAGCCTGATTCCTGACTGCATTAAGGTGGTGTGGATTTGCTAGTGCCTCTAGTTGCTTACCAGAAGCAAAAGTAAATTGTCTCTGAGAAAGATAACGTTATCTGAGGCATCAGATGGTTCTCTGATTTTTCATAAACAGTATCTGGCACTCCATCAGAAATAACTAGTCATGTTAGGAGGTGAGCATAAAAGTAAAAGAAATGGTAAAATCCATTTCTGGACAAGAATTGAGAGAATCCATCATCAGTAGTCTCTCACCTTAAAGAAGTAATGAAGAGTGTTGTTCAGATAGAAAGAATATGTTCCTAGATGAAAACTTGGAGAATCAGGTAGAAGTGAAGAACAACAGAAGATAAATATGTGAGTGTAGAATAATAATAATGATAATGTCTTATAGAGTGTAAAAATCTACGTAATCATAACACATGACAATTACATGTAAGGTGGAGGGGAGTACCTGGGTGTAAAATGTTCTAAGGCCCTTGCATTGTGTAGAAAGAGGTAAAATACTAAGTTAGACTGATAACAAGGATGCAGTCTATAATTTTAGGGTAACCACTAAAAGAATGGTAAAAGAAAGTATAATTAACGGGTAATAGAGGAAGAGAATGGAATAACTTAAAAATAATCAAGGAAATCAAGAAAGGATTAAAAAAAAAGGACAGAGAACAGATGGAACACATAGAAAACAAATAGTAAGGTAATAAATTTAAACTTCAGCATATCAAGCAAGGGCCACCTGGGAGGCTCAGTCGGTTAAGCATCTGATTCTTGGTTTTGGCTCAGGTTATGACCTCACCGTTTGGGAGTTTGAGCCCGATGTTGGGCCCTGTGCTGCCAGGGTGGAGCCTGCTTTGGATTTTCTCTCTCCCTCTCTCTGCCCCTGCCCTATTTGCGCTCCCCCTCAAAATAAATGAACTTAAAAAAATTTTTTTAATTAAAAAAATCATTTAAAAATAAACTTCTGTGTATCAATTATTATGTGAAATGTTAAGACTACTGTATTTAAAAAAGTAAGCAGATTATCAAACTGAATGCAATTCTGCAACCTTATGAAATGCTGCTAATATGAGGCAGCATATTTAGCATAATTTTAGACAGAAGGATTGAAAATAAATGATGGAAAAAGGTATACCATACAAACATAAGCCTGAAAGAAAGATGATATAGCTACATTGATATCATAAAAAGTAGACTCAGAGAAAGAGGTATTATTGTATATAAAGAGAACTTGTTTTAGGTTTATTTATTTTTGAGAGAGAGAGTGCACGCGTGCAAGTTGGGGAGGGATAGAAAGAGGGAGAGAGAATCCCAAGCAGGCTCTGTGCTACCAGCATAGAGCCCGATGCAGGGCTTGAACCCACGAACCGTGCAATCGTGACCTGAGCTGAAATCAAGAGTCGGACACTTAACCGACTGACTGAGCCATCCAGTTGCCCTTAAAGAGAACTTTTTATAATAAAAAGTTCCAGTTCCAGGAAGGTATGTAACATTTCTAAAATGTGTATGCACCCAATAACATAACCCCTAAAAGGATAAACAGACAAATCCATAATCATAGTGAGAAGTTAACACATCAGTGATGTTAGCAGCATTTATCTCAAGAAATTAGAAAAAGAATACAGATGAAACCCAGAGAAAGAATTAAGTCACAATCTTTGCTAGTAGACCGTTGAAATGATCAGAAGTATTCAGGAAACTGTGGTACAAAACAGAGTAAGAAAAGTGCCATGACAGACTAACAGTGTGATAGTCACAGCCAAATGGAGGAGTAGAGAGGAGGCAGCATTAAAAATGATACGTCATGAAGAATGGGTAGATGTTTGGGGAGGGAGCATTTTTGGGCTAAGAAAGCTTCATAAGCAAAGGCAGTTTCTGGGGAGGTTTGGGTAGCAAAGAGAGGTCCTGTGAAGATAGATGTGGTGTTTGAGGGAAACTGGGAGGAGATCAGGCTGAAAAAGGCAGGTTGGAACCAAACTGTAGAAGCCCTTACGTACCAGGAGTTGCGTCTTAGATCAATGTAGACTACCAAAGATTATATAAATATAAATTGGTTGCAGTAGACCAGGTGAACTACAGGTCCACAGTTCCTTATCTGAAATTCTAAAATCCAAAAAAAAGCTTTGAAAGTGTATTTTTCTTTTTGTAAGTTTGGTGTCAAAACTCATGTAGTAAAACTTGATTTAAACTCGTGAGGAACTTGGTGGGAACATTTACATATTTTTTTTCTCAGAGATATCCGTGTGTTACGAATTTCTCCCAAAAGATCAGTGTGTTGATATTCCCAATCTCTACTGCATATTCCCAATCTCTACACATAATATATTGTGTAGATACCATGATACCTTCTGAATCTGAAAAGTTCTGAATTAATGGCACACCTCTAGCCCCAGGAATCTTGGACAAGAAATTGTGGACTTGTTGGTAAGGAGAAGGGAGAAAGCAGCATCTGGAATGTGTTGCAGGGATCAGAGAAACAGAATAGCTAAAACCATGACCAGTTGGAAGAGAGGCAGGGTGAGTGGATTGAGAGATCGATATGGTTTCCATAGAGATGTTGGCAGTTGCTAAAGGGGACTTGAGAGATAGGGAAGGAAGATAATGGTTTGAGAACATTCAGGTCTGCAAACATTGAGTGTCCATGTGTGAGCAAATGTGCTAGATGCTAAGGCTGCAGGGATATTCTTTAGTACTGTTTAGGGGAAAGGTGTAATGATCATTTTAATATATGAGAATGTGATGAGTAATCGGATAGAGGTAGGAAATGAGTCCCAAGTCTTGCTAATTTTCCCCCGTGTAAAGTGTCTCAGATTGATCCCATGCCATGTCCCTAGTTTAGGTCCTCATTGGGACTTGGCTGAAAAATAGAAAAAGATTTCTAATTTGTATCTTGGCCATGCAGCTTGCCTTAGTCCGTTTTGTTTATTTTTCAGACTTATCAGCTATTTTCTTAACCTTTTGACTCTCTATTTACCTAAAGAGCAAAGACCATACTCCTTAACAATTAGGATTTCAAGGCTCTTCACACTGTGAACTCAGCAAGATAGTGTAACATTATTTTGCTGTTAAAATTTAAATGGGCTGTGTGTTTTCATCCTTATGTGTTTTCTCATTTGGTTTCTTTTGCCACTATGAACAATGACCCTTGAACAATGGGGGGGGGGGGCTGGTGCCCCATGCAGTTGAAAATCTGAATGTAACTTTTCACTTCCCCCAAACTAACCACTAGTAGCCTATTGTTGACTGGAAGTCTTACTGATAACATAAGCAGTTGATTAACACATATTTTGTATATTATATGTGTTATATATTGTATTCTTACAATAAAGTGAGCTAGAGAAAAAATGTCAAGAAAATCATAAGAGAAAATATATTTACAGTACTGTACCGTATGGAAAAAATCCGTGAATAAGTGGACCCATGCAATTCAAACCCGTGTTGTTTGAGGATCATCTCCCCCCTTTCTGGAAAGGGGCGTTCTACTTGTCTGTTAGGGTTTGCTGAGCTTTTAATTTTAACTCCATTGTTCCCAAGAGGCTTAATTAATCACTTTCTCTTCTTTGCTTCTGTAGCATTTTATTTGTATTGCTACTGTCGTCCTTAGTTGAGCACTTTGACGTCTATTTAGTTACCCAGGAGGATGCCATCTGTGCAGCCTGTGAGCTCCTTGAGGGCAAGAATCCTGACGTACTAGCGTTGGTTTCTTTTGGCCTGTTGTAGTCTTGAGCTCAGTTAAGTACTTATTAGATAAATATTCTAGTCATAATGCCATTAATTGAATGTTTGCATTTCTCTTACTTATGGGATGCATGGTAGGAGTATATGTCTCTATCTCATAGAAGTTAAAGTTAGACTTAGCTAAGTGACTTGCTTTGGCCTGTGAATTGTGAAAGAAAGTGAAGTGTGTATGGTGAAGTGTGTACCCAAAGATCTGAAGCCCTTAAGATCAGCTGTCCGATTTTCTGAATTTCCCTTTGCCTGCTAAGTGTTTCAGATGGCAGAGGCTTTCTTATCCTGGGTCCCTGGGTAAGTATGACATGGAACAGACTTTCAAGATGGGCCTGTAGCCTGAGGAAGAAAGCTTTGCTATGTATTTTTTTCCCAGTTTGAACTCATTGAAAAAGTGTACAAACTTGGTTTTAGTGTAGTCATGAAGTGGTGCAACCATCACTGCTAATTTATTTATTTATTTGTTTGTTTGTTTATGTTTATTTGTTTCTGAGACAGAGACAGAGCATGAGTGGGGGAGGGGCAGAGAGAGAGAGGGAGACACAGAATTCGAAGCGGGCTGCAGGCTCTGAGCTGGCAGCACAGAGCCCGACGCAGGGGTCGAACTCACAAACTGTGAGATCATGACCTGAGCCGAAGCCGGTCGCTCAACCGACTGAGCCACCCAGGCGCCCCACATTACTGCTAATTTAAAGAACATTGTAGGTACCCTAGCAAGAAAACCGCTAGTCACCGGCAGTACTTTCCCACCCTCCCCTTCTCTCAGCCACTGGCAACCACTAATCTGCTTTAAGGTTCATTCCTGTTTATATCATGATTAATACTTCATTTCTTTTTATGGCTGAATAACATTGCATTGTATGGTTATAGTACATTTTATTTTTATTTTTTTTAAGCTTATTTATTTATTTTGAGAGAGAGACAGAGTGTGCACAAGTGGGGGGTGGGCAGAGAGAGAGGGAGAGAATCCCAAGCTGACTCCACACTATCAGCATAGAGCCCAACTTGGGGATCAAACCCACAAACCATGAGATCACGACCTGAGCCAAAATCCAGAGTCAAACGCTCAAACCGACTGAGCCACCCAGGCACCCCTTTAGTACATTTTATTTATCCAGACTTTGTTATTTTAAGTCACTGAGATAAGTATTTGAGTTGACAGTATTTAGAATATCCTATTTGCCCCAACATTTGGATAATTGAATTTAATGGATAGAACATTCTGTACTCTTAAAACTGTCTTAAATGACACTTCCATACTTTGATTATTTTTGTGTACATCTGAATCCAGAATCCATTAGAGCAATCATGAGGCATTTTTCCCCATGTAATGTTGATAAATTTATTGTATACATTAATGCACTTTATTCTTTTGAGAGTATATTTTCACTTTCACAACAACTATTGATGTTTTGATCTGTTAGCTTTATAGCCAGTAACCTGTTCACAAGTGTGTTCCTTCCAGCAGTTGGTCAGTGATCTGGAGCTTGCGCTGTACATCGTGTACGTGAATACTGTGTTTAAACAGACTTGGTTCTCAGGCCAGGACAATAACATTGACGTGTTAGGAATGGTACCGGTAATACTAACCTGAGTTCAGGGTTCTGAGGAGGAGAGGCCACAGAAACAGACATGGGGAAGAAAGATGTTGCAGTTTTTATTCCCCAGTAGGGTTGAATTTGGAACGGTTAGATGAGTATTTGTCAAGTAATTGTGTTTAAAGCATTTATTTTACTAAGATTGGAGTAGTTTTAATGTCTCGTGAGCTGAATATATCTTGGTTGAGGTCAATATAATTTAACTCTAGACCTATTTGTAATAATGGAAATTAATAGAAACTAAACCATAATTAGTCAACATTACTTAACTTTGTGTCGCTCTTCAGAGACACCAGATTACAAATAAAAGCTTTACTGCCAAACCGCCAACAAACTGAGCCAAATTGTCTTGGTGTTTGAAGTCAGAGCAAGGGTTGCTTTGCTGTTTGTGTTTTGTCCAGTGGGTGGCAGCATAACTCAACTGGTTGTCTTGGTGGCCAATTTGAAATTTTACGTATTTTTTAGAGGCTAGAATTTCTGTACTCTGTTTAACTACAGAGTGTGTTTTGAAAAAAACTTTCATCCCCCGAATATGCTATTTAATCCTTACTGAGTATGATATTTTTTAAACTTTCTTTTAATGTTTATTTTTTAGAGAGACAGAGTGCAAACGGGGGAGGGAGAAAGAGGGAGACACAGAATCCGAAGCAGGCTCCAAGCTCTGAGCTGTCAGCACAGAGCCCAACATGAGGCTCGAACTCATCAACCACGAGATCATGACCTGAGCTGAAGTTGGATGCTTAATCGACTGAGCCACCCAGGAGCCCCAGGATGATTTTAGATAATAAGAAAATTGCCTATTGTCTCTACATAGATTTCAAGTAAAATAATTATCATTGCCAACTGGTAGGCAGCTCTTCATATGTGTATTTCACTGAATTTGTTTTGAAAAAGTTATTTTGAGATCTATTTTTTTATCCAAACTGAAACTTAAAGCACTTGTTATAGCAAGGTTGTTCTTGTCTCACTGAATTTGCTAGTGAGATACTTCAACCCTCTGCAGACCATAATTCTAATAAGTTCACTGTCAGTTTTTCAAGATAAGGACTGTGTTTTCTTTTTATATGCCCTCATGGGGCTTAACATAGTGTCAGACTCAGAGAGAGATCCAATAAAATACTTGTTGATAAAAAGCATGTGCTTGCTTTACAGCTGAGATTACTAGAACCATCTACTTGTTACTTAAAACAGCATCCTGAAGATGAAATTTGTGATTAGCAAGAGAGTCAAATCACTCCAGTAATGAATAGATGTTTGTAGTTATTTATGATTACAGTGTATACAGAGTACAAATATGAGTTGTATTCTTTTTATTTATTTTTTAAATATTCATTTATTTATTTTGAAAGAGAGAGAATGAGGGAGGGGCAGAGAGAGAATCCCAAGCAGGCTAATGTGGGGCTTGATCTCACAAACTGTAAGGTCATGAACTGAGCGAAAGTCAAGAGTCCCCAGTTATATTCTTTTTAAAATAAACTTTTTGTTTTGAGACAGAGTCATGTATTTAAATTGGAAAAGATAAGGGAAAAAGTTTTCTTTAAAAAATAAGCAAATAGGGATAAGTGGTAATTTTTGTTAAGTATTAAAAGAGGTGAGGTGTGTAGAAAGTGAGAAGTCATCCTAGTCCATCTGACTTCTTTAGATATTTTCCTGTGTTAAGTAATCCTTGAACCTTTTGTAACTGCCATGTCACCTAGCTTAGTCACTGTTAATGTGGGTAAGCTATAGGAATCAGGGTCACAGAGGCTGGACTTTTAATTCAGTTTACTCTCAAAGACTCAGTGGAAACTTACATAAAGGAACTGGAATGGGGTGCTTGGGTGGTTCATTTGGATGAGGATTCGACTCTTGATTTCAGCGCAGGTCATGATTTCACGGTTCCTGGTATTGAGCCTCGAATTTGGCCCTGGGCTTCAGCACAGAGCCTACTTGGGATTCTCTTTTTCTCCCTCTCTGTCTGCCCCTCCCCGACTCACTCTCTGTCAAAATAAATAAATGAGGGGTGCCTGGGTGGCGCAGTCGGTTAAGCGTCCGACTTCAGCCAGGTCACGATCTCGCGGTCCGTGAGTTCGAGCCCCACGTCAGGCTCTGGGCTGATGGCTCAGAGCCTGGAGCCTGTTTCGATTCTGTGTCTCCCTCTCTCTCTGCCCCTCCCCCGTTCATGCTCTGTCTCTCTCTGTCCCAAAAATAAATAAAAAATGTTGAAAAATAAATAAAAAATGTTGAAAAATAAATAAACAAACAAACAAACAAACAAACAAACAAACTTAAAAAAAAAGGAACTGGAGAATAGGTGTGGACTATCCTTGTGTTGGGGCTCACAGGGATTCTGAACTGTTAGTTATACGTGGCCTTTAATGATTTGTTACCGTTTCTGTTGTTTTCTTACCAGCCTTTGTGGCTGCCATCACTGATGGAGAAACTGTTCGTGTGTCCATTCTTTCCTTAGACGAGCTGGTCACTTTTTATTTTTATTATTTTTAAAAGATTTTATTTTTGGGAGGCACCTGGTGGCTCTGTCACTTAAGCATCTGGCTCTTGATTTTGGCTCAGGTCATGATCTCACCATTCATGGGTTCGAGCCTGTGTCAGGCTCCATGCTGACCGTGGAAACTGCTTGGGATTCTCTTTCTCTCCCTCTCTGTTTCTGTCCCTCCCCTGTGTGCGACCTACATGCTTGCCCTCTCTCAAAATAAATAAACTTTAAAAAATATACATATCTGATTTTTTTTTTTAAGTAATCTCTACCTTCAACGTGGGGCTCAAACTCACGACCCCAAGACCAAGAGTCATTTGCTCTACCAATTGAGCCAGGCAGGCACTACGGAGCTGGTCACTCTTTAGAATTCATTTCACCTAGCTGGACAGTGCAGCTGTAAAATACAGAGACCTCAGATCCCTGATGAGTTTGGAAAACTGATTATGTATTTTAACTAGTTTTTTTGTTATCATGAGGGTGGGACTGATGTTTTCTAGCAGCTTTCTGCATTCTGAGTGGATGTGGAACTTCCATTACATTTTAATAACTTTATAATCACAACAGTGATTTGACAACAGTCAAGAAGCTGTTACATTTAAAATAAAAATTTAGGTAGAGTTTATCACTAATGTTAAAATGTTAGTGTATCATTTTTTACTAATTTGAGTATAGTTTGCAGCTAAATTGTTCCTGTTGTCATGCAGTAAATGCCTTGTGTTGCATGGGTGATTACTGCTCAACCCTCTCTTGAATCCTCTGGGCTTCCTTCCCATAAAACTGCTTTTCCTTCACAGTGGTCTATGCTTGACTTTTCTAAATATTTAGTGGCCGCTGACCAGCTGTTTAAAGAATCCCCTGAAATTCTCAGTAAAAATATACACTTCTGGAGGGGCACCTGGGTGGCTCAGTCGGTTAAGGGTCTGACTTCAGCTCAGGTCATGATCTCACAGTTCGAGCCCCACGTCAGGCTCTGTGCTCACAGTGCAGAGCCTGGAGCTTGCTTTGAGTCCTGTGTCTCCCTCTCTCTCTGCCCCTTCCGCGCTCATGCTTTGTCTGTCTGTCTCTCTCTCTCAAAATAAATAAATATTTTAAAAATATATATCTATACACTTCTGGAAAGTTTCAGAGTTAGGACTTTGGAGTGTGGCTCAGGAACCTGCATCATTAACAAACCCTTCGGGTGATGTGGAGAACAACATTCTTTGAGACTCGCTGGCCTGGAGAAGTGCACCACTGTTGCTGAACCTGGTCTCTCTTAAGCAAGGAGTGGTGTCATCTTGTTTAAATAGAAGACTGTGTTATGGCTGAAGCCACTGAACACATTTGCACCACTGAAGTTCTAGTCTGGGTTAGAGAAGTATCCATGCAGACCGAATAATATAAACAGTAAAGCATAGTTTAAGTGTCTCATGAAGAGGGACAGGTAAAATAGACAATGGTGTGTCCAGATGGTCATTATGTGGTAGAAATGTATTTGACCTAGGAGATGTTGCTGTATAGCTGAGTGATAAAAGCAGATTACAAAATAATGTAATTCCATGTTTGTTAAAACATGCACACACATACAAGAACAGATGGAAATGTTAAGGGTAGTTATCTACCAATGTTGGTAGTGGTGGTATTTCTATAATTGCGTTTTTAATCTTTTAAAATTTTAGTAAACATGTATTACTTCTGTAAAGATACATGTTAGTAGCCTTATGTGTTTTAGACTCTTCTCTCCCATCCTTTCTTCTTCCCTGTTTCATTTTAACATGCAAAAGTCATTTCTTTATTTGAAGACAATGTTATTATGAACATAAAAGCACATATTCTTTTTTTTTAGGTTAATTTTTTTATTTATTTTGAGAGAGAAGGGGAAAGAGAGAGAATCCCAAGCAGGCTCTGCACTATTAGCACAGAGCTTGATGTGGGGCTTGAACTCATGAACTGTGAGACATGACCTGAGCTGAAATCCTGAGTTGGTTGCCTAACTGACTGCAACACCCAGGTGTCCCAAAGCACATATTCTAAAAATTTTTTTCATGTTTCATTTTGGTGGGATGGGGTTGGGGGCAGAGGCAGAAGAGGAGGGATACAAATAGGAAATTGTGGAACTTGTTTGTATCTTACATTTGTGTCCATTTTGATAGCCACTAGCCATGTGCATCTCTTCAAATGAAAATGGAATAAAAACTCAGTTCCTTAGTTTCATTAAATACATTTCAAGTGCTCAGTAGCCCTACGTGGCTAGTGCAGGTATAGGACTTTTCCATCATCGCAGAAAGTCCTGTTGGCAGTACTGACCTCGATCGTAAGTATTTTTAAGTCTATTGTCTAGTAAAATTCTTGAAATAAATCATGTTGCTGTAAAATTAATATACATCCCTTTAGAATAACTGACCACACTTTTTTATCTAGCTTTCAAAACTAAAGATAAACTTTTGTTTTCCTTCCCTTCTATGAAGGCTTGGTATGGTATGTCAAATCCAGCTCTTTCCTCCTTGCGCTAAGGAATATTCTTAATCATATATATATATAATTTATATATATTATTTATGTATTTATATATATTATATATAAATAATATATGTTATTATATATGTGTAATATAATATTATACACATATATACTATATGTATAATATAATACAATATACTATATGTATAATAATAATACAATACGCATACTATATGTATAATATAATATTATATGTATGTGTATGTATATATGTATATATACATACATGTGTGTATATATATAAAATGTTAGTGATTCTTAGCAGGTTGGGTCTTCAAAACTAGGTGCTGCCAAAGTTCTTTTGGTTCCTATACCATAATCCATAAGACTATCATCTAGTTCTTTTTTTTTTTAACTTAAAAATTTTTTAAAAAGTGCTGTCTATAAAATAACATCTATTTGAAGTTATTAATTGCAACATTGCGGTAACAAAAGATTGAAAACAAGCTGTCAATATGGAGATTAACTAGTACATTCAGATATTGTACTTAGAACAGGTTTCTTAAAGTGTGGTTTGGAACTTACTAGTTTCCCTGAAATCCTTTCAGGGGGTCTGCAAAATTGAAACTGTCTCTAGTACTACTAAGATGTTTTTTGCCCTTTTCTGTGTTGATACTTGTTCTGGTGGTGCACAAGCAGTGGTGCAAACTGTTGGTGCCTTCGCACAAATCTTCACTTTCACATACTGCAGTAGAAAACCAAAGCATTTCACTTAAGAATATCCTAGATGAAGCAGTGAAAATTATTAACTTTATGGTAACTTTGGGTACTTTAAAAAATATCCTGGGGGCGCCTGGGTGGCTCAGTCGGTGAAGCGTCCGACTTCCGGCTGAGGTCATGACCTCGTAGTTCGTGGGTTTGAGCCCCACGTCAGGCTCTGTGCTGACAGCTGGAGCCTGCTTCAGATTCTGTGTCTCCCTCTGTCTGTGCCCCTCCTGTGCTTGTGCTTGCCCTCTCTCTTTCAAAAATAAATAAACATTAAAAAATTTTTAAAAAAAAAATACTCTGTGCGGGGCACCTGGCTGGTTCGGTTGGAAGAACATGTGACTCTTGATCTTGGGGTTGGGAGTTCAAGCCCTATATTGGGTGTAGAGATTACTAAAAACAAAAAAAATAAACTTAAAAAAATCCTGTGTGAAGAAATGGGAAATTACATACCAAAGTACAGTGATTGTTTTAAGAAAAAGCACTTGTGTGTGGTTGTATAAATTTTGAGCTAAACTAGCTGGGTTTTGTTTTCCTGGAGACACTATTTTTATTTGAAAGAATGACGACAAACTGTGGTTGTTTAGACTTTGGTATATTCGACATTTTCTCAAATCAAGTGTGTCACTTCAAGGAAAGCAACTGACAGTATTTGTTGGCAATGATAAAATTCGAGCTTTGAAGTAAAAATTAGAATTTTGGAAAACCCGCATGGTCTACCACCATGACCTTGATAGCTTTCTAGGACTTTTAAAAAGACTCTTCTGATGAGATAGGTGGTGATAGTAACAAATGTAATTTTTCCTTTTCATGTATAGTGAAACGTGTCAACGTGTGGAAGATCTGCATAACTCAGTCAGTATTTTATAAATGACCAATTTATGATGATATAAAATGTATGTGGTAAAAGATCCATTCATAGTACAAGATAGACCAGTGGGTTTTAATGTAATAGAGTACAAAGAATTCATGATAGTTTCAGCTTTCCTGTTGCAACTAACCTTTGAGAAACTACCACTTGTCAAGTTTCAAAGAAAAATATCCACAGTTACCTGAAAAGGATATTAAAAATGCCTTCCTTATCTGCCTACATATCTGTGTGAGGCTAGATTTTCTTCATTTACTTCAACTAAAACAACATACCATGACTGATTCCATACCACAGCAGGTATGAGAATCTAGCAGTTAAGCTAGATTCTGTTAAGCCAGGTGCTAAAGAGGCTTGCAAAAATGTAAAAACAATGTCATTTTTCTTACCTTTTTTGGGAAAATAGTTATTTACATACAACTAGTTTGTAATCTAAAGTATATACTATAACAAAGTGTTAAAATGAAATAACTTTATTATTGTCATTTTGGAATAAATATGAATACATATTTTTAAAACCAAGGTTTAGTTTCTAGTATGGTAATTATTGATAGATACAATCCATATGATACAAGCTTTTTGGAAGCTTTAATAATTTTTAGGAGTGTCAAGTGTTTCTGAGACCAAAACGTTTGAGAGCCACTAGAATAAAAGTCTCCAAGATAATGTTGTTAGGAAAGGTACACATTGTTTTGGTTTTATATTAGCATTTGGGTGGAAAGGGATATAAATGGGATAGTTATTTTCTTGTATGTATGTAAAATTCTTCTGGAAGGATATAAAGGAATTAAGTGTTGGTTGGTCCAGCGAGGAAGGAGTAAAGGTAAACTCTTTACTTCCTTTTGAATGCATTTGAATTTTAAACCAGATGAATTTATTACCCATTTAAAAACAGAAGAGATTGAAACATTCCTACCAGCTGTGTTATGAATTTCAGGGAATCTAGGTCTGTTATGAAAAGTTGGAGCAAGTTTGGAGCAATGGTCATTTTTCTGGCACCTTGCTTTTTCTTGTTTTTCTTTTCTTTTCTTTTCTTTTCTTTTCTTTTCTTTTCTTTTCTTTTCTTTTTTTTTTTTTTTAGAAGAAAAATGAACCTTGCTTATTTTAGGGATAAAAAATTGCATTTAATGTCCAAGCCAAATACATTCATATTGAAATGATGTAAATCAAATAGGTAGCAATTTCCCCAGTGGGGCCCAAGGTATACTGAACTTAAGTTTTAAGGAGGAACAATCTGTTATTTTTTTTAATAGCAGTTATTTCTAGTTCCTAGTAAAGAGATTGGATTTATTTTAGAAGACTGTTACAATTTATAGTCCTGTCATTTAAAAGGTTTTGAATAAGTGCTGCATGAAATGTGGAACTAAAAAAGCTAAGTAAATGTTCTGACATTTGATTTAGTACAAAAAGTGCTTTTTAATACTCATAACCTTTGAGGCTTTGGGAATTCTTGAAAAGAATAACTAAGGAATTCAATTTTATTTATTCTGTCTGCTATTAAGTGTGCCTTTTGATCAGTGTTCATACTTTTAACTTCTGAATAGATAAAGTGTCCTTTTATGAAAAGGGAAAATTATTTTAATGCAAAAACTCTTCAGATTTTCTTTTTCTCATATAATACTTCTAAAATTTATTTCTTTGGATGCTGAAATATCATTTCCAGAGCTCTTTGCAGCAGTTTAGAAAAAGATATTACATGTGATTCTGCCCATTAGTTATAGTTAAAAGTATGCTTATAATGTGGAACCATTTCCCCCAACTTCTTTAGTTAACAAAAGACTGCCTTTCATAATGTTAATAGGTTTTTCTGAAGTATTAGACAAATAGGTGGTTAACTCTGAAAGTTTATTTATCCTCACTAGTTGCATATGCATTTGTAATGTTTGACATTTTTCAAAGCATATTCATATTGTTTTCTTTGATTGTTGGCATATCTTAGAAGTAGCACAATTAGTATTCTTCCTATTTCATATTTATGGAAATTGAAATTCAGAAGGCTAAATGAATTGCCTAAGGTCATACAGTCTTGTCAGATAATAAAACAGCAGTTTAGATAAAAACAAGGCTAGATTAGATTAGATTTAGATACATTTAGAGAAATTTAGATTTAAGGAAGACTGTCCTTGCAAAAATGCATTTATCTCTGCGTGCTGTGTTCCAGGTTCTGTGGTCAGCTGCGGAGGCATAAAGAAAAGACACAGGTCTTGCCCTCCGGGGACTTGAAGTTTAGTGGCAAAGACCAGCTAGCGGGAGAAGTGAAGAAGAGGGATGGTGCCCTGTTGGACGGCCTATATCTCAGATAGTTTTGAGAAAGGGACACAAATCTTGAAGGGTGAATAGAAGTTAGCCCAGGGTGAGTCTCATCAGGGCCTAGTGATAGAGACGTTCAGGAAGAGGGGTCAAGGAGGTCTCAAACAGCACACCGACGTTGTTTGGGAACTGTTTAGGAGTGCCTTGTGAGTGCTGTGCCGGGCCGTGTACAAGAAGGAGCAAGATGTGAAACAGAGAGGCAGATGGTGTGCCCTGAATTGTTCTAAAGGTTACAGGGTGCCAAATAAGGAGGGTGGATACATGGAAGGACTCAGATTGACCAGGGTTTGAGTCCTAGTTCTTGGGCTCACTGGCTGTGGGACTGTAGACAAGTGACTCCTGAGCCCTTAGTTGCCTCATACGTAGAATGGACATAACATTCAATTTGCAGGTAATTACGAGGACCAAGAAAAATAAATGTGAAAAAAGGACCTAATTTGTGCCAACCCTCTATTCAATAATGAGAGATGAATTAGAAGTAAGGACAGTTCACTACACATACTCTAACGTCTAAGTAGAACTGAAAAAAGTATAAATTAAGTCTTATTTTAAAAATAGTATTAGAACATTGGGACATTTCTAAAACAGTATAGCTGAAATGGTTTTATAATTTCATTGCTTAAATTTAGCACTTAGGAATCTTTTCAGCATAGCATTTCCTTATACCTTGTTTGAAAGCAAGACCTTCTGTGCAGGTTATGGTTGTCAGGTAGTGAGACTTCGCCGGGTTGGAACCACCTGTTTGCATGGCAGGTTGTGCCATGCCCATCCCCCTAACTCTCTAGCTCTGGAATGAATTCGTAGCTGGGAGACCTGGGTCTATCCTATTTACTCTCTAATTTTAGACAAATGACTTGCCCATTTGAGCGTTTCTTCAATATTAAAATGGCACCTAATTAATTTACCTTTAGAGAATAAAATGCAACGGTAGATGGATGTACTTTCATAAAACACAGTGCCTTAGTCTGCTTGGGCTGCCGTAACAAAATACCGCAGACTCTGGTTGGTTTAAACAACAAATTTATTTCTCACTGTTCTTGAGCCTGGGGAGTCCAAGATTAATGTAGCCTCTGATTTGGTTTCTGATGAGAGCTCTTTTTCTGGCTTGTAGACAGCTATGGGCTTGCTGGGTGCTCACATGGCCTTTCCTCTGAGTGTGTTGGTGGGGGATAGATAGGTGGAAGAGGGAGATAGAAAGAGAGAGGGAGGAAGGTTGAGCCCCCTGGTATCTTTTCTCATGACACTAATCCTAAAGGATCAGGGCTCCACTCTTATGACCTCATTTAGCCTTAATTGCTTCCTTATTCCAAATATAGGCACAGTAGTTCAGGCTTCAACACAGGAATTTGGGGAGGGGGACACATAATTCAGTCCATAGCCTGCAGTAAAATTGGAAGTGTTTCTTTCGATGGCTTTATGACCTGGTATTTTGGTAACAATGAGTTAAAAGCCAGGCATGTATTATGTTTATTTTGTTGCTCTCCAGAGCTGCAGATGTATATGCACCATTTAAGTCTCTGCTTTCTAACTAATTGGTTAGCTATAGAAGTGGTATAGAACTCGGAATATTACTGTGCCTAAGGTAATTATAAAAATTCAGCAAACTTTTTTTTTTTAATTTTATTTATTTATTTTGAGAGAGAGAGGGCAGAGAGAGAATCCCAAGCAGGCTCTGCAGTGTCAGCATGGATCCTGATGTGGGGCTCCAGCTCACGAAGTGTGAGATCATGATCTGAGCTGAAACCAAGAGAGTTGGACGTTTAGCCAGCTAAGCCACCCAAGTGCCCCCAACAGCCATTCTCATAGTGTATTAAGCCTGTGCCATTTCCTTGAGTTGTTTTTTTTTTTTTTTTCCCCTTATTCTAGGTCCATATACAGCCTGGTTCCTATCAGAAATGTACACATAGTTTAGTGATAATTTTAAAAATCATTTATCTTAATAAATACAACTTGTGAATTCAACTTTTTACTCCTTAACCGAGCAAGCCTTTTAGCTAGCATGGTAAAGTTACAGTTTTTAAAGACAGCAAAACCAAACTTCAGTTTTGCGTAGCAGATTTTGAAACAAAGATAGAAGTCTAAACTAAACTTCAGGATATACACCTTCTCCTTTTCTTTATTGGGAATTTCATTATGAATTTTGACTTGGACTTCTGAGTGTATTTGCATTTTAGATTTGTATTGGAAGGTCTTTATACTTGGTTTCCCATAATGATCACATTTATGTTCTTTCTCACAGGCCAGCCCTCCAGATCTCTATATTGAAAGATTTAATATAGCCCTTGGACAATATATGGGAGCATTGCAGAGCATTGTGCCTCTTTTCATATATATGGTAAGTTAGAGCTGTTTTCCCTTTCCAAAGTATCTCAGTTTATTGGCCTAAATACAGATAGATACAGAATTAAGCATGTTCTCTTTCTCTTTCACTACGTATTATGTTAGAAATGGAAATTAATCTACCTCAGTAATGTTTGATTGTGTTGACATAGACTTGTTTTACCCTTTTACTGTTTAAAAACTCCATAAATAACACTGCTGAATAGACAATTAGGCATTAATAATCAGCAGTCACTGTGTTAGCATTTATTTTATTTCTGCCATATGGAAGATCCTGTGCTTGGGAAATAAAGATATATAAGAAAGATTTCTTGTCCTCGGAAAGTACAGAGTTAAGCAATATATTTAAAAACATGATGTGTGATAATGTCAAGTAAGTCACCCCATAAAAAAAGTAGAATAATAAAATTTTCTTCCATTATGATCTCTTTCATTTGGAGAATTATGCCATGAGTATAGTTTGTAGTCTGTTGACTTTGTTGATTTGCCTCCCTCTCTCTCCTAAATATATAAAGCCATAGAATTTTTTTTTTAATCTTTATTTATTTTAGAGAGAGAGAGTGTGCAAGTGGGGAAGGGGCAGAGAGAGAGAAGGAGACACAGAATCTGAAGCAGGCTCCAGGCTCTTAGCTGTCAGCACAGAGCCCGATACAGGGTTGGAACCCACGAACCGTGAGATCATGACCTGAGCCGAAGTCGGACAGTCAACCGGCTAAGCCACCCAGGTGCCCAAGCCATAGAACCCTGATGTTGGTGTTCTTACTGAAGGCAGGGGCCCTTAAGAACCATTTTTGCAATTCCTCTTTGTTTTTTAGATTAGGAAATGGGATGTTTGGGTTGATCTGTATTCTGTAGCATAAAGATTGCTATCTGTGAAATACTAATCTCCAAAATGATTTATTCTCCATAAAATAATACCTTGCTGAAAAAACAAAACAGAACACTGGGAGAAATCTGTATTATCAGCAGGGGACTATTACTTAACTTGTGGGAGATACTTAACAGTAGAAAAGTAAGCAGTTAAAGGTAATAACATGGGGGCGCCTGGGTGGCGCAGTCGGTTAAGCGTCCGACTTCAGCCAGGTCACGATCTCGCGGTCCGTGAGTTCGAGCCCCGCGTCAGGCTCCGGGCTGATGGCTCGGAGCCTGGAGCCTGTTTCCGATTCTGTGTCTCCCTCTCACTCTGCCCCTCCCCCGTTCATGCTCTGTCTCTCTCTGTCCCAAAAATAAATAAACATTGAAAAAAAAAAAAAAAAAAAGGTAATAACATGTATGTACATTTAGAGAGAAATCTCCAGATACATTAGGTAAAAAAAAAAGCAACATGCAAAGCAGTATGTAATATTTCTTTATAGCAAGTGTTTTCTCTTTATTATGGAAAATAAAGCATATTCATATATATGCAAGCAGCATTTTAGAAAGAATATACAAAAGTTTCCGCAGTAGAATGGGGCCTTTGGGATTGCGACAGAGGGTCTGTTGTGTGAGACTTATTTTGGTTGCATGGTTTTATTTTGTCACCATGTACTTATTATTATGATTTTTATAATCTTCTGTCTAAGAATTAAGAGAATCAGAGAGCAACTTGCTAATGTTCTTCCTTGTATTTCCCACATCTGTCCATGGAGTTGACATTTAAATATGAACAAGTTCAATCTTGTTTGACTTGCCAGTCGTTCTCATCAGGATGCTTTTGGCTACAAAAAAACAGAACACCTGATTCAAAGTGATTTAAGCAAATTAGGAAAAGTATTAATCCCTTGGAATAAAACTCTGCAAATAAGGCTATCTCTAGGGTTGGTTGAATCCATGGTTCAGTAGTGTTACCAAGGATTCAGGTTCTTTTTTGTCTCTTCACTGTACACAGCATCTGTTTCATCTTATTCTCACGGTCGTAAAGTGACTATAAGATGCTTGGCACCAAAGCCTAGGTTTCCCTCAGTCTGATTGTTCTATGTTGGGTCATGTGTCTGCCTTTGAATCAAAAACCATTCCTAAGAAATGCCACAGGTGAATAACTTAGACTAATGATTACAATGGATTGTATGTTGGGGAGTCAACCAGTGCCTGTTCAGCCTAGATCGTTGGTAAAAGGGGTACCTTTCCCTAGTGTTTCCTGTTGTTGCCTTTCAATGATGGAGTGTTTCTAAAGGGCATGTTATGTGCCTCTCCCGCAGTGTGGTCCATGTGTCTCTATATCTGTTTAGTTAATGTTGAGTATCTTCCCGTGTTCTTTTGGAGTGTGTGTGTGGTTCATAGCATTTTATCTTTATGTACTTTAACCCCTTGCCAGAAAGACATATAACTAATAGTAGCAGGGCTTTTGTTTTCTGATATTGGGATTTAATGTTTTAATTGATGCCCTTATAAATTGTTTCCTAAAATATTTTTTAGTGCTTCAGTTCATTAGACAGATCATTTCCCCCTAATCGATACACTAAACATAATGTATTTTCTCTTTCAGAATAAGTTTTACATCGAAACCAAGCTTAACAGAGACCTAAAAGATGACCTTATAAAGCTGTTTACGGAACATGTTGCAGAAAAGCACATTTACAGCCTAATGCGTAAGTGTTTTCAACTTATAGGGATGAGTTAACACTAACAAGGTTTTTTTTGTTTTTGTTTTTAAGTTTATTTATTTTGAGAGAGAGTGAGAGCATGAGCAAGGGAGGAGCATAGCGAGAGGAGAAAGAGGATCCCAAGCAGGCTTTGTGCTGTTGGTGCAAAGCCCAACGCAGGGCTCGACCTCATGAACTGACCTCACAAACTGTGAGATCACCATCCGAGCTGAAATCAAGAGTCGTACTCCTAACCGACTGAGCAACCTAGGCACCCCAGTGATCTTTTTGATTTTTGATTAGAGAGTATCGGCATATAAAGCCCAGTGTTGACATCTTCTGAATCATAGCAAGAAGTGTTGGAAGTTCAGTTCTGTAGAGAGAGACCCAAAGGAATTGAAAATGTGATTTGAAGCCCCCTGGAGAGCTGGGGGCACTTAGCCAGGTTATTGGGCAGTGAGTGCCTTTATTATCTGGCCTGACACTTCCTCTTCCCCCGCATCCCTCCGCCAACAATGGGGGAAGTTAACCCCTAACTTTGTTACGGGTAATTCTAGAAGGAGCACAATTCTGTATCTTTGAAATGGAAGCACAGAATCCTCTCTGGTTTTTTTACCCTTTGGTATAAAAATCTCTTCTCAAAAAAAAAAAAAAAAATCTCTAGTCTGGCTCTGTCACTTATTAACTATATGTTAAGCAAGCTTCTCAGCCTCTGGTCCTGAGTTTTTCTTCTATTAGTTGGGACTTGTAAAATGTTTACTATAATGGCAACATAGTTAGCAAGTAAGCAGATCAAAGTGCCAAGTTCAGTTAGTTTTTCCTCTCCCCCTATTCCCTGGCCCCCTGCCCCATCCCAGTAGGTGGCATCTTATCCTACCTTTCCTGAAAGAGTATACCTCTCTACGTGGAGTTTAGGAAGTCCCTACAACCTAATGTCTCAGCATCTTTTAAAAGCTCCTATTTTATGCAGTATATTATTGAAGTCGTTTTTTAGAATTTGGCAGATATTTGGATTTGTAGTATGTATTTTTTGCTTTCCTAATAGTCATAAATAGTCTGTACCACAGCAAACTTTTATTAGTATTTACAGAAGAATTATTCTAAGCTTGACCATAAACTCTTTCTAATTTTTGAGTTTAAATTAAGAGAAGGAACTGTTAAACATTGGGCTGGTTTATTTTAGAAAAGCAGAATTTTCAAATAATATGCTAGATGAAGATAATATTTGTTTCATTATTATGTTCCCAACAGATTCTAGAATCAGAATAGAGACTGATATCTTGGGAGTACGACTTTTGAAAAAACAGGACATATGTTTATAAACATCTTTAAATGTAATCTCATGAGATATTGCAGCTGTTACAACCACTTAAATATTATCTCTGATGTTGACATTGTCTTTGCCTTCATTGTAAATTAGAACAGAGTATTTTGAAGTCTTTCCTTTTAAAATTCTTTGAGAAACGCTGCCATTTGGTAGAAAAGCTTATTTGATTACTCTGTATGTTTTTATATTTGTCATTAATTTGGAAATCAATTTTATTAGGCAAAACCAAAGAAAATATTCAAAGAGAATATAGTAGTCCAGATCTGGTGAGACAACTCTGTCTTCAGTCCATGTAAAGCCTTCTATAAATTCATGATCTTTTATAAGATCAGACCACATAAAGACATAAAATCCGGAAAAAAATGAAATTTTTTTTCCTTTTAAACCTTCAATTAATTTGTACTTTATTTTTCAAAAAAAAGTAATTATCATCTTGTTTATTATAGAATCTGATTTTCAACCAAAATTATATTTAAAGGTAGACAGGCTTTTCTTTTCCAAGGAACTGTAAAGTTCCTTAAGCTTTTGTAAATTGGATAAACCTGAGCTTATCAGTTATCTGTTGAGCAGTTACCAGGCATTGTGCTTAGAGTAAGGGATTCACACAGTGATCACTGGCCTAGTTTGGGCTCTGTAACAACAAGAGACACTCTTAAGTGTTTAATAATGTTATGTTTAAAAAAAAAGATTTTTTAAAAATAAACACACATATAGTGCTTACTATGTAGTAGGGCCTATTCTAGGTACTTTAGGACAGTCATTACCTCCATTTTACAGATGGAGAAAATGAGGCATAGAAAGGCTAATATTAATTAAATCAGAAAAACACAGCTATTAAGAATTGATTTCTTGGCCCTAGTTGACATTTTCCTATACTTATCCCCTTCAGCAAAAACAGCTACACTCCATGTGTATAATTTTCTGAATTCTGATCAGTAATTTCCTTTTTGTGGCTTTAGATACATTTGAAAATGCTAGTGTTTATTATTACCATGTAACATATCACCTCAACACATAATCTTTTATAAAGTCATTTATTTTGCTCACATCTGCAGTTTGGGCAGGGCTTTGCGGGGCACTTTATCTCTTTTGTACTCAGCATCGGCTGATGCGACTCACCCAGGGGTCGGGGACTTTGAAGATGGGTCACTCATATGACTGGCAAGTTGTGGTGGCTGTAGTTTTCTCTCTTGTGTTCCCTCTAAGAGTGAGTGTCCCAAGATCTAGGAAATGGAAACTGCCAGTTTCTTAAGTCCTGGGCCTAGAAACTGGCACAGTGTCACTTTTGCTGTCTTCTGTTGAGCAGGCAGTTATAGAACCCAGATTCCAGGGGACTGGACAGGGACACCTCTCAGTGGGAGACCTGTTGAAACAATTTAGGGGCCATGTTTTACAGCAGAGCAAAATGAACACCCTCTCTGCTAATGAATAATTGGTATTCGAATGCCCTGGTTTTTAAAAATATGTGTATTATTTTTTAAAAGCAGGCTTTTTTTTTTTAAGTTTATTTTGAGAGAGAGAGACAGAGATAGGAGGGGTTGAGAGAGAGGGAGAGAGAGAATCCCAAGCAGGCCTGTCTGCCCTGCCAGTGTGGAGCCGGATATGGGACTCACACCCACAAACCACGAGATCATGACCTGAGCTGAACCAGGTGTCCCTTTAATGCCCTAATGATCACCTAGGTGTCCCTTTAATGCCCTATTTTAACAATTGTTTCACGAATGAAGATAGTGACTTCTCATTGCAAATAAAGGTAGTTTTTTTTTTTAACTTTTATTTTTTTTTTTTAATGTCTATTTATTTTGGAGAGAGAAAACATGAGCCGGGGAGGAACAGAGAGAGAGAGAGGGAGACACAGAATCTGAGGCAGGCTCCAAGCTCTGAGCTGTCAGCACAGAGCCCGATGTGGGGCTTGAACTTGTGAAGCACGAGATCATGACCTGAGCTGAAGTTGGACACTCAAGTGACTGAGCCACCTGGGCACCCCAAAAAATATTTTTAATTTCAGTTTTGATTTTAAGAATTACTTCTCATATTAAAAGAGGAGAGAAGCCCTGGGGTCAGCTTGTAGCTCTGAGGAATAATTGGATGAGTGGAGGAGCTTCGTTCTGGTTCCAGGTCAACTGTTAAGCTGTGTGACTCTCAGGATGGCACTTAATCTCTCTGGACTTTAATATCATAGACTGTAAAGAAAGAGGTGAGAGCATTAGAAGTTCACTAAAGTCCAATTCTAGTTTCCATCAGTGGGATTGTTGGAGAATCCTTGTTTTGTCTTTTTAACTATATAATTTGGGGGGGGGGGACTGTTAACTAAGGGTTTAGTTAACAGTGGCTTTAGTACTAGTTAGTACTTTATTAGTACCTGTTACATGTAAGATCTGTATTTCAACGGTGGCATGGTGAATTAGAATGCAAATTTAGAGTGAAACATAGGTTCTCAGCCCTCTTCTGCTGCCTGCTAGCTCTGTGACTTTGGATGCATTTTTCATTGTGTTTTATATTGTTTTGTTTTTAGCCTCTGTTTCCCTATCTGTTAAAAAAAAAAAGATGATAATTAAGCTTGTGAGAAAGTAAATTGTAAGTAAAGTTTATGAGAAACCTGTAAAGTACCTAGCACCTGTTAAATACCCAAGAAATATTTTCTTCCCAGTCTCAAGCTGCTGCCTCCCCAGATTCTCTTCCTTTTTCTTAAAAGAGGAGATCAACTACAAGTCTTCTAAACACTGATCTCCTAAAAATAATTTAGGTGGAGAGGATTTTAGTGAACTGTTAACACCTTCTCAACTTTGTTTGTTATTGAATATAATTCTTTTCATTTAATTCACCCCAAATTAATTTTTATAGATTTTATGTATAATTTAATTTGTGAATGTATCATTTCTTCATTTGTAAATGTATATATTTGATTACATAATTAACATGTGACTGAACATGAAGATTTAGTGGGATCAAGATTTACGAAGGCCAAAATGATTGGTCAAAAGGTAGGAAATGATTTGAGATAGAGTCTGCATGTGGGACATATGTTGAAATTAGAGATAACCTTGAGTTGAAGAGACTCCTAGGGTCTAAAATTTAGAATTGCAATTTTTAGGGGCACCTGGGTGATCAGTCGGTTAAGCACCCAGCTTTGGCTGAGGTCATGATCTCACAGTTCGTGTGTTCGAGCCCTGTATCGAGTTCTCTGCTGTCACTGCAGAGCCCGCTTCGGGTCCTATGTCTTTGTCTCTCTCTGCCCCTCCCTGCTCGAGCTCTCCCTCTCTCTCAAATATAAATAATTACTAAAAAAATAAAAATAAAATAAAAATAAATAATAAAAAAATAATTGCATTCTAAAACATTTTCTGCAGTGCTTTTGTCATCCTTAAAATGTATCTATCTGTGCCATTCAGAGTTAGCAGCTCTCTCCTGACCATAGAAGCAGAAGGATCACCTTGAACAGTGTACCTCTTACTGTCATCACATAAGTTCAGATGTAACTCGCATTGCGTGTTTGAAAACTATAAAATCATTGCTGGCCAAGTGAGGTGGTGTTTTCATTTTTGAAAAGGCATAGCTTATATATGACTTTACAAGCTTGGCTTAGAGTAAAATTATGCCAAGTTTTATGGGTTTGGGGGTAGTCAATTGTAGGTCTTTGAGAGATAAATTAAAAATTAACTTCTGAGTCAGTGGTGTCTGTTGTATCTACGAAATGATGGAATATGTTGATATCTGTTAGTGATGTTATTTGGAGGAATTATTTCTATTTATTTAAAAATGTTTTAATAAAATTTTCATTGGAGAAGATAACCTAAAAGAAAACTGACTCTCTTGTCACTGTCGGTCGGAGTCCTGTGGTTGTGAGAGTCAGGAAAGTGAGGATGAGCCAGGCAGTGTCTTGTCTTTACTTTTAGTAAGAAAAAAGTACATGTGGTTGTAGCATTTGGAAAAGTGACTTTCTGACTGATTGCATTTCCTAAAATTACGAATGAAGTATCCAGGAGCCTCAAATATGGCGATTTGGGGAAAGAGAAATGATTCAAGGGGGTTAGAGACCATTTTATTTTCCAAATGTAAACCTCCTGACTCATGAACTTAGTGGGAGGTACTCTCAGCTCACTTGCTAAGTACCGTGAATACTATTGCTTTTGGAAAGCTTATTTTCAGAACCTCCATGAATTGAATAATCTCCCTTAGTGTTTTAACAGACCTGCACGTGTTTACTTATTAGATTGAGCTCTAGTGCATTGGATTTTTAAAACTCTTTGGAGTATAAACTTGGTTTGTCCTCTGAGGCTGTTCTTTTCTTGTCCTCGTTTGCTCTTTAGTCTTTGGGAAAAATAGTAACAGAAACCTTGACAATAAGTGTTCTATCATTTTTATAACCCATTTTCTCTTCTTTCAGCTTTACTCTTAGAAGCCCAGTCAACACCATTTCAGGTCACACCTTCAACTATGGCAAATATTGTGAAAGGCCTATACACTCTCAGACCAGGTAAATAGTGGTCATTTCTTTTGGGGTTGGGCTTGTTTATCTGTTTATGGTAGCTCCAGCTTATCCAAGAGGACAGTGTTTGTCTATCTGTTTCTTGAGGCTTAATGGTATTTGGATTTGTTATAGCAAAAAAAACCAGAAAACATTGAGTAGATACTACACTCATCATTATGAAATGTAAACTCAGGACTCGCTTGAAATTCTTTCCACACTAGTGAAAACCAACTCGGTTAGGAAATACAAGGAATGAATTTGTAGCAGACGTTTTGGATGAAATTGAATCTCACTCATATCCAGTATTAATCTCTTTTTTTGTTATGGAGTTTCTCCTTTGCTTGTACCCCACACTGCAAGTATATGTAGACATACACACCCACAACTTCATGTTCTCAAGCCTATTTTATAAATTGCAAGGAATCTAGAAGTGTTGGTAAATGTACAGTCATTTCATAAGTGTATTGTGAGGAGAGAGAGTCAGAATAGCAGAACCAAAAATCAGAGATCACTGTATTCAAAGGCCTGGCTTGTAAATTGTCTTAATGTATCTATCTTAGAATTAAAAAAAAAACAAAAACAAAAAAAACATTATGAGGGGCGCCTGGTTGACTCAGTCGGTTGAGCATCCGACTTCGGCTCAGTCATGATCTCCCGGTTTGTGGGTTCAAGCCCTGCGTCAGGCTCTGTGCAGACAGCTCAGAGCCTGGAGCCTGCCTCAGATTGTGTCTCTCCCCCTCTCTCTGCCCCTCCCATGCTTATGCCCTGTCTTTCTCTGTCTCTCAATAATAAATAAATGTAAAAAAAAAAAAAAATTAAAAAAAATTATGAATATAAAGGAACCCCAAGATGTTTTTGTATTTATCTTCCTATTTATAAGCCAGAACCTCAATCTTGTCATACAGTTGTCCAGCGAATTACAAAATGCCTTTAGTAAGAGAGATTGCAAAAGCTCTCAGGGTAGGGGCACCTGGGTGGCTCAGTCAGTTAAGTGTTCGACTTCGGCTCAGGTCATGATCTTGCGGTTTGTGGGTTTGAGACCCATGTTGGGCTCTGTGCTGACAGCCTAGAGCCTGGAGCCTGCTTCGGATTCTGTCCCGTCCCCCCCACCTCCCACCCCTCCCCTGCTCTCGCTCTTTCTCTCTCTCTCTCAAAAATAAATATTAAAACAGAAAAAAAAGATCTCAGGGTAGAACATTGTTCTACAATCTAGAAACCTTAAGGGATGCTTTTTTGACAGTGCTTTTTTGTGGAATTCTTTATGTCATTTAAGGATTGAATGAAATAAAACATGATCTAAAGAGCTTAACATGGTACCTGATAATAAGCATGGCTGATATTAGCTGTTTTGATTACTCTTCAGTTGGGTCCAGTGGTTATTTTATTTTCATTAATTGACGGCTTGATTGTTTGCTTAATTAATTTGAAAGACATGTGAGAATTTAGCTTGCTGAAATGGAAACCAATTAAAAACTGTGGTACCAGTAGTAGACTGTGATGTCAGAAATACCTTCTTTCCCAGGTTACTTTGTAAATGATTAGTGTCTGCTAGAATATTCAGATGTAATGTTACTTAAATTTGGATCAGGCCTTGCTCTACTCTTGATAACTGTAAACAAGTTATTCTTATAAAGTAATTAATTACTTACATAAAGTAGCAAAAATATTTTATTACATATGTCCAGTAAACTGATGCTTTCTAGTTTCTCAGAATTTTGTATTCATTTTATTAAATGATGAAAATGGCTCATGAAGTTTTCTTTTAGTGCTATAGGTTATGAATGGTTTTTTTTTTTTTCTTTAATTTTGGAAGGCATCCAAATGCAGTATGACAAATTTCTAAATTCTGCCTCCCAAGTAGGCAGCTTGATCAGCTCTGGCTTTTATCATCTATAGCAAAATTGCATAATAAAACTAATCACTAAGGGTAGGAAAACTTACAGATATGTATTTATCCAAATGCTGTTTTATCCATGTTCGAGCTCTTATAATAGGATTCATACTACTTGTGAGGAGAATTTTGTATTTGAGAGTTGTCCTTTTGAAAAGGCGAATTTTATCACAGACTAACCGTTTGCTGCCCTAGGCATTTTCTGAGATACTATTAAACATATTTTGACATTTACCTGTCTTGCCAGTGCCTGTTGTGCTCCTGGTTTGTTAAAGTAGTTTTAGTCACTGGACAGATTAAGGTTAAAATACTTTAAAAGTTGAATTTTAAATGTGGAAGTTTCTTTCATTGCAGTGGTTCTCAAGCACTGATCTTTGTATAATGAGAGTCACCCAAGAAAGTTTTTTAAACTAATTCCTAGACCCTAATCCTTGGAGATTCTTATGACTATTACAATTTTTGGTGTGTTTCCATCCGATCTTTAGAAGCTTAGTTGAGACACAGTGCCAGCTGTCCCAGCCGGCCCTTCTTCATTTAATACACACACTTTTCTTTGATTCCTTCATCTTGTATTTTAATGATTGCCTGGAGTTCCTGAAAATGGCATATCGGTCTGACTCCTGCCATCTCTGACTGATGGCTAGTGGCTCTCCCGGGCACCGTGTGGAGACCGTAAAGCCATATTTGAGTTGAGCTGACAGGAGGGACACTATTGAGAACATTTTTGCCATGAGTTTATACAGTGGGTGAGCGGCTTGGCCCTGGTGGTGTTTTTGTGGTATTTGTTTTGTTGTTGTTGTTGTTTTGTTCTGGTCGTGTTTAACTTACTATCCTCCTGTTGGGCATTTTTTTACTTACCAGTGACCCAGCATCACACAGCATTAAACATATTTGTTTGCTTGTGTTTGTTTCAGATTTAGAATTATTTACTCAAATTACAATTTTTTTTTTATTTTTTTATAAATTTTTTTTCAACGTTTATTTATTTTTGGGACAGAGAGAGACAGAGCATGAACGGGGGAGGGGCAGAGAGAGAGGGAGACACAGAATCGGAAACAGGCTCCAGGCTCCGAGCCATCAGCCCAGAGCCCGACGCGGGGCTCGAACTCACGGACCGCGAGATCGTGACCTGGCTGAAGTCGGACGCTTAACCGACTGCGCCACCCAGGCGCCCCTCAAATTACAATTTTTAAAGCGAGCTCACTGGATTAAATACAGCATTGACATTTTATGGTTTTTGATATGTACATTAAGATGTTTTCCAAAAGGGAAAATTTGAAAGGACAAGACTAAAAGAATCTAAAAGGGATAACAGTGCTAAATTAAGAACACCAACAGGGTAGGGGAATGCTAGTTTTAGCATGCCCTTGATACAGGTGGATGTTAGTTGTATTTAGCATTCACAAAATAAGAGGAAGAGAGTGTTTATTTTAGCTTGAGTTTTTTGAATATTAACAAGGCTGTCATTGTGTTTATTTTTTTCTTGTAAATTATAAGTCTTGTATATTATTTGTCCTGTCTTTCATTCATTTATTTGGTCTTACTGATTTATAAAAATGTTTTATAAATAAGGATACTGATTCACCTTTGTCATGTCTGATGCAAATGTTTGCCTTTTCTGTTTTGATAGATGAATGCTTATTTTTCTATAGAGTATTCTCTTTATCTTTTATCTCTTTCTTAATAATTTGATACCCATGTTAATTCTCTTTTCTTTCAATACTGCATACATTTAATTTGCTATAATTTAGTTTGGGCCAAAATAGGTTTTTATTTCAAAAGTACTTACTCTAGTTATCTTCAGCCTACTTCCTAAATGTTTAGACCTCTCTCCCCCATTTTTGTGGTACTTTTTGTATGCTTCCTTATTACCTGTACTATTCTCTATTCTTGGGCCAGTATGTATGTATGTGTGTATGTACATATGTGGTGTGCTTGTTTAATTTTTTTTGGTATTGAAGCATAGGTGGCATACAACGTTATGTCGGTTTCAGGTATAGAACATTGGTTCGACTCTTCCGTCTGTACATTACTCAGTGCTCACCACCATCAGCTTAGCCGCCGTCTGTCACCAATTGTTACAATATTTTTTACTATGTTTTCTGTGCTGTACTTTCATCTCTGTGACTTTGTTAGTATAACTGGAAATGTATACTTTTTAAATCCCCTTTATGTGTTTTGCTCATACCTCTGTGCATCTCCCATCTGGACCATGCTCTAAGAGTCTGTTTTGCTTGCTTGTTTGTTTGTTTTGTTTAATTAATGCTTATAGGGGTTAGTATTTCCACCAAACCCTCGCTTTTAAGTCCCTTCCACTTGGAATTCTTTGCCTGTCTCACTCATTTTTCCCCCATATTAATTACAATTTTTGATAGGTCCATTCACAGATTCTCTAGAGATTTTCATTAAATTTTGTTAAAACAGCAAAATGGAAAAATATCTGCTTTCTTTGACTATAAATTCATTTTAGAAAGGAAATTTAACCTGGTTGTATATTTTTTATCAGAATAGGATTACACTAATTTTCCCCCCATTTTGAGTTTGGTTTAATATATATTCTTTCTTTGAACAAAAGAAAACTTTACATTTTTCATTTAATTTGTCTGATTTCCTTAATGAATCTTTTCCTTTCCTCACAGAGTGGGTTCAGATGGCTCCAACTCTGTTTTCTAAATTTATTCCAAACATTCTCCCTCCGGCGGTGGAGTCTGAACTTTCTGAATATGCTGCTGAAGATCAGAAACTTCAAAGAGAACTTATACAGAATGGTTTTACGAGGCAAGTTTTTTTCCCCCCTTTTGACAAAATATGTCCATTTCCTTAGGCCAGCTTGGCTTGGCAGGGGAGGGAGGCCAGAGTTCTTAGAGTGGGAAATAACTGCTGAATGGTCAAGGTGACACTGTGGGGAGAGGCCGTTGGCTCCCTGTCTGTGCACAGAGATGGGACAGCTGGGGTTTGATTCCATGGAAGCCGCCTGTCACTAAAAATGGATTTGAAGACAGGATTTCTCAGTGGGTGAGTAGTTAGACTGAGAAGCCTCTAAGTGCTCTTCTAGTTTTGATCCTCTACGTTAGTTCTCAACACCTGGGAAAACAGAGAAATTTTATGTTTAGTTACAAGGTACTTTAGTTACAAGGTACAAGCAAATGACTTCGTTTTACGACTAAACCAGTAAAGAGGATTTTAGATTCTGTTTTTCATATTTTCACTTTTGTCCTAAATTCTACTTGTTTTTTCTTAAAAATTAGAGTATATCTTTACATGTGTCCAGAAAATTTGCCTTCCTTGGTTTTGATACATACACTTGGCTAATTTTTCTAAAATTTGCAGTTCAGTATCGTAGCTATATCCCAGAAAGTCTTGCAAAGTGCATTTTTTCAACTGAAATAGATTATACTATGGGAAAATACCCTGTTGGGTCACCAAATCATTGAAAGGTGCAGTCAGGCCTTATATTTTCATAATCCCTACTCTCAGCACTCTTACATACCTTCTCTTGTTTCAATTCCTGACATTAAAGGAAGAAAGTTACGGAAAGTTAGGCATAGTTGTGAACACAATGGTAGGTTGAATATTGATTCACTTTATCTAAGGCTAGGCTGGGGATGGACCTTCTCTTTCACTGGTTCTGAAGCCAAGCTAAGTTTCGGAACACCAGTCTTGACCAAGATCACTGTTACTGTCTCTAGTCTCAGCACAGGTTAGGAAAGAAAGCAGAAAGTCTGTTCTTTGTAGCCTCACGGGTTGGTATTTATTCCCCTTTTGCCCTTGTGCTATCTATATTCATGTGGTAATGGGGGCACTGAGTAATCCACTCATCATTTGCCCCCTTGCTGGCAGCTCGCACAGGAAAGGCCCACGGAAGCTGCGTAGATAGGTCTGGTAATCTTGACTTTCTTGGATCAAGTTAAGGGAAGGCCATAGGAATGCTGGAATGTTAGGCTAATTTTTCTCCTTGATGTCCAGTGGCCAGGTGTTTCCTGACATTAATTGCAGTATTTCTAATAATGGTATTATTTTCATACACAGAATGAAGCCATTTAATGGCATAGCATTTTACTTAGTCATATTTGAAGAGCTGTTCTGTTCATACGGTTCAAAAGTCAAGATGATATAAAAAGCATACATTGAGAAGTTTTGCTCCTTCTTGTCTTCCAATCTGTTCCTACCTCGTTAGGTGACCGTTTTATGAGCTGCTGATGATTCCTTTCGGTATGCCTTTTAATATACCGATGCAAGCAGACACGATATGTGTTCTCATTTTTATTCCTTTCTTACACATTCTGTTGTGTAGCTAGAACTTGTTTAGCCACTCCCCTGTGGATGGCAACTTGAATTATTTCCAGTCTTGCTGTCACACATGTACTACAATGAATACCCTTGTACGTGCATAATTTTGTACCTGTTGCAGGTCGATCTGGAGAGTAAATTCCCATCAGTGGGATTGCTGAGCCGAAGATAAAAGGCAGGTGTAATTTTGATCAGTATCACCAGTTTTCCCTTCACAGGGGATTGTGCAGTTTTGCATATCCACCAGCAAATTTTGAAAGTACCTCTTCTTTATGGTCTTGCCGGTAGAGTATGTCGTTACACTTTTGGATTTTCTCTGGTCTGGCAGGTGAAAAATAATTACTCAGAGTTGGTTTCATTTGCATTTCTCTTATGAGTGAGGCTGAGAATATGAACATGTTGTATTTCTTTTTTGGTAAACTGCCTGCTTATGACCTTTGCTTACTTTTCTGTTTGTTAGTCTTTTTTTTCTTGAATTCTAGGGGCTCTCTGTGTGGTGCAGAGATTGTTTGCCCAAGATAAGACCGTTAGTTTTCTCAGTTTGTCTATGACTTTACTCATGGTGGCTTTTTTGTTTTAAGTCATGCAGCAGTTTTTTATTTTTGTGTGATTATCAGGTTTTTTCTTTATGGCGTATGGGTTTTGAATCGCAGTTGAAAGTTTTTTCTTAAATGTTTTTAAGGGAATGGAAAATAATCTGAGTATACCTTTTATGGTTTTCTTTAATTTAGGCTTACCATAATAGTGAAGTCTTTATGCTTTCATTCATGTTTTTATTTGAATGTTTGCTTTTAATTTTAGAGGTGAGTTTATTGATGCCTTTAAAAACTAAACAGCCTTCTGAAAACCTTTATTTCTGTGAAGCACTGTGTGAAGATAGCTCTTGTGGATTTCTCTGAACACCTTGAATTCACCTTCCAGAACAGTGTCTGGAACTATGTAAACACATCAGATATTTTCCTAAGCCTGATTTTGGAACTGGAAGAAGAGGACAGGGTGCAGGACTGCTTAGTGTGCAGCAGCTCTTAAAATTTGCTCGGGATGAAAGAGGAACTGACTCCATAAATAGCCTAGTGTGACGTTGCCTTTGTACGTGAAGGACTAACACGGCGCTGCTCTGCCCAGGCCAAGTGGGTTGTAGTCGGGAAAGGTCCCTTGGATTTTTGGTGTGTATTAGAATTTTTGTTTCTCTTAGTGGAATTCTTTCATACAACTTCTGCCTGAAATTTAAATGTTAGTATTTCAAGAGGTGATATGATTAAAATGTTTTATGTTACAAACCAGATTGGGCCCCTTCTGGAATTAAATTAACAACTTCTGCATTGCTGTGAGGACTAAAGTCTGCCTCACAGGTTATGCTGAAGGGTGCTTTGCACAGAGTAGGCTCTGTCTAAGCTGACATTCTTGGACTCACTCCACTGCTGAGCCGCCCCGCCCCCCCTGGAAAGGTGTGCGCACATCATATACTTAACAGCTGAGAGAAAGGCTGCCCATGCTGCCGTGAATCTCTTGTATGTGGGTCTTCTGCAGTCTGCCCTGCCAGGCCTGATGCCTTCTTCGTTCATTATCTGGCTAGGATTGTTTTGGAAGAAATGATGTCCTTCGATGCAGAAAACCTTGAGAATATAGTACAGACTGTCTGACCAGAATTCTGTTGCTGGCTGTCCTGATTGAGCAGTCATTTTATGATTTATGTCTAACCAGTTACACGATTCCTGCTCAGCTTCACAAACAATTTCTTCATTTAAGATCGTGTTCCATTTACGTGGTGTAGTCCCGAATAGGCATCACACAGCTTTGATGTGGATGGCACAGAGTGTCTTTGAAATGAGGTGTGGATGTTGTCAAATATATCCTCGATTGCAGTTAATGGGCATTTCTCATCGGAGCTGGAGTTCATGTGCAGCATCTTTATGTACATGGAAATACACGTACTAGACTTAACATATGAGAGCAGAATTTTGTCTTTATCTGTTACCTGCATGATTAAATTGATTATTGGAGGGTGGGGGAGGGCAGGTTGGTATCAAAGATGACATTATGTAATCTTGTTTGGGAACTTCTAACATGAGTGCCCTTAGACAGAACGTTCTCTTTCAAACCAGACTATGGGTCTCTTCAGAGCTTGTGCCGAATAGCTTTTAAAAGCAGGTATCTTGCAGAGTACTTGTTACTTGGATTTCTGCAACAAAAATAGAACCTTGCAGGGATCTTGTTGATCTTTTAGTTGAGAGGGTCACTCTAGAATTGGCACTTTTTTATTTAGTAGCAGGGGTCTGGTTTTGAGGGCAGCCATAGCTTGCCAGACTTGGGGCATTAGATAATATCTTTGGCCACATAGATATTTGGCCACATACACAGCCTCTCGCATATATCACATTCACATATCACATTCACATCCCTTTGTGCCTTCTGTTGTTTGCACATCTGTATTATCTTCCTCTTATTTTTACGTGTTCAGCTTTTATTTAACCCTTTGGGAGTGGGAATGAAGGTTGTGTATACAAGTTGAGGCTCTGGATATAAAATCCTGTGTCTACCTTTTTGATCAGCATTAACCTACTTGCTTCAGAATATTTGGTGAATGCTTAACTGTGATGATACAGCTGGCTTTGGCCAGGGGTAGTGTTAACAGCAGAGGTGTTAAGAAAGTGGCATTAGGGCAGATTTGTTGAGAGTTCTTTAGGCTGCCTAAGGCTTGTTGATGCTAGTTCATGATATGTGTGCTGCATGTTTTTCTCTACATGCCCAGCCTAGAGAAAAAACCTTCAGAGGCCATTTGGTATCTTCTCTTCCTGCTGGTAATCGAGACTCCTCGCCTTGTCCAGCAAGAGGTTTCTGTCCTGGTCTTGAGCACAGCCAGGGAAGGAGGGTGGGAAACTCTGCTAATCTAGAAGATCACTCAAAAGCATGAAATAATTACTTGAGCTAGCATTTTCATAATCCATCTGTAGAGGCCATTTATGAATTATTCACTGATTTGTTAATTCAGCAGGTATTTATTTTCTGCCCATGTGCTAGACACTATTCTAAGTAATGGGTAAAAATGAGACCCAGTTTTTATGGAGCTTGTGCTCTAATGTTGGGAGATAAATAACAAACATGTACGCAAATTATTTCACATAATAAAACATGCTGTGAACAAACCGAGACAGCATGGGATAAAGAGTGAGTGACCAGAGCACGTGTGAAGGGCTGGTCCAGCCAACTTGAACATGAAACGCCTTCCAAGGAGGAGACATTCCAGTGAGGACCTGGGTGGTAAGGAGACAGCCACGTGGCTAACTAGCGGGAAGAGTGCTGCACGCAGAGACAAAGGAAAGTACCAAAGTGCTGGCGTGTCCCAGCACAGAAGGAAAGCCAGCATGGCTGGAGTGTAGTGAACAGAGGTAGAAGATGAGGGTAGGGAGGTAGGCAAGAGCCATGTCTCACAGGACTGAGAAAATGAGTTTGAATTGATTTTTAACTGTGATGGAAAGCCACTGAAGGGCTTTAATCAGAGGCATGAAATAATCTTACTTATGCTTTTATGTAAGATGGCTCTGGCTGTGGTCTGGACTAATAATAAGACTCTTGCAGCTGTGTTCGGGGAGAGGTGATGGTGGCTTGAATTGGGAGTGGAGCCATGAAGATGATGGGGAGTGGTTGAGTTTGGATTATGTTTTGCGACAGTATGCTCCAGAGCAAGAGAAAGAAAGAAATCAAGAATGATCCAGGGTTTTGATCTGAGTAATTGGGCAGATGGTGGTGCCATTTATTGAGGCAGATGGAAGAAGGAGTGGGGGTGGCGTGGAGTCAGACTGCATTCTGGCCATCCTGAACTGCCAGCAGTCCTGGCTCACCCAGTTAGATGAGGGGAGACAGCTGGACCTCCTATCTGCAGCATAGGGAAGGAATCAGAGCTGGAGACAAACCTGGGAGTCATTGGTATATGGATAGTATTTCCAGTCTTTGCACTGGTATGTATGATCACCATCCTGGCCTACGGAGAATATATACGTGGGAAAGAAAAAGCGGCCAAGGACCATGCTGGGTGGAGCCAAAAGTGTTTAAGGAAGGAAAAGATGGGACAAGGTATATGCTGCTAAGTGACCGAGCAAGGAAAAGCTAGCAAATTGGTTGTTATTACTCATTATAGTTATTTGTCTGGGTTATAGTCTGAGAAACTGGAGAGACAAAGGTAGGATTTACGGGTAGCATTAGGACCTAATCAGAATCTCTTATCTGTAAAGTGGAACTAGAATCTTCTCTAGGTGTCTAAGATGGAACTGGTTAATATTTATGAAGGCTCATGTTCTTCCACTTGTAGGAAGGGTATTCATGTACATTAAGATTCTGAGATTTTTCTAAAGCCTTAAGCAGTTTTTGGTTTTATAATAAGGCTTTTTTGGGGGGAAGACTTTGAATTATCCTCTATTTCATATTTGAAATGTGTCCTAGTATATGGCGGTCGCTGTGGGTGTTGGTAGCAGAACCCAGGTTTATCTTCAAACACATTTTTAGTCTGAACCTATTTCTAGAACCCAGTGTAAGCCATTTTTCTAGATAATCCTTCCTTCGTTTAATAGCGTTTTATATTTAAAAGACAACACCTTTTAGCTAAGAATATTCAGGTTATAAATGACTGTACTGCTGTTTAAGTTTAATGCCTATTTTAAGATAGGTTGTTAGAATTGAAATACTTGCTTTCCTTGTATTACCAGTTATGTCAATTCACTTCTCCCATTTGGATGTATGAAGATGTCTGTGTAATCTGGTTGATTCCCTCTTCTTTTCTTATCCCCAGAGGTGACCAGTCCCGGAAAAGAGCTGGGGATGAGTTGGCTTATAGTAAGTAATGATGTTCCTTACCATTTCTGATGGTTCTATTATGTAAGGCAGCTGCTGGTGGTGACCGTACGGTGAGTGTAATCGTGTCCACAGTGCTCTTGATGGTGGTCTCACGAGGCTGTCCGTGTGATCAAGTTCACGCTGTTTTGCAAGCTGTGACGGCCCCGAAGTCCAGTTGGGGGCGGTGGTTCTCAAGCAGCTGTCAAGAGCCTCTTGGATTCTTTAGTCTCTGCTAGAGTGTGATAGTGATCCAGTCTCCTTTCTGACCATGTAGCCTCCTTTCACTTCGCTCACTTTTTTTTTTTTTTTAATCTCCTTTTGAGGGATTGGGAGAGGGGTGAGAACTATGTATTAAATAAACAGATTCTTACCATTATCAAATGCCGTCTGCTGTTCATACCTTTTCCTGTCGCAATGTTTTTTGTTTTTCCAGACAGCTCATCAGCGTGTGCAAGTTCCAGAGGGTACAGATAGTGAATGTATTGAATGTACTTTCCTTCCCGAAAAGAGGACACACTGGAGCTGCAGAGACTGTATTGGGAGCACAGCGGGGGTCCTGCAGACACTCAGGAGCTCTGTCACAAAGTTGTTCTTGGAAGAGGATGTTGGACTTCTTACTTTGGTTTGTAATTTTAAAAAACAAATAACTAACAAAAACAAAAAACAGTCAGTTGCTGCTAGACTTGGGGATGATTTTGAAAGGGGACAATCTTTTAATGAGTTTATCTACAGATTCCGTGAGGAACAGGCGTCTTGAAAAGCGACCATTGCTAAGGGAAATCCAGCAGCGACCGTCAGCAGCTTCCTCCAAAAGTATAAGAGCAGAAGAATTTTTTTTTTTTTTTGAAGCACTTGTTTTGTTCATTTGTGGATGTGGCACTTCAGCACATTGGCTTTTACACATCGAGATCTCTTTTGCTTTGAAATCGAGCAGATCATTACAATACAGTGTTTTTTACCCATAACTAAAACAAACCCCGTTTAAAAGAGTTGGTCTTTGTTTAGCGTTAGAAAGTCTTGTTCAAGGAAAATGCTAATAACTCTGCTTCTGCTATAACATCTCCCCTCACCAGTTCACAACTGTTTTCTACTCTGTGCCTTGAGCTTTGTGCACTTTGCAACTCCGTGACCAGTTGTTCGACTCCCGGATGCTTTCTGAAAAAGCTTGTGGTGTCACAGACTAACCCACTGAGGTGGCAGGTGTGACTTTAGCAGGATACTAATAAGTAAGTGGGAAGATAGAAACACGTTGCTCATTGGTCAGATTCCCCCCTGCCTCACCTGTGGCATATTCATGCTGATGTTGGGGACCAACTCTTACAGAACACATCCATTCCCTCCATCACTTCCATGATCTCACCAGCTGCTGTAGCGTTGGCATGATGCTAGCGTAGGATGGGCTGTCCTCTAGCACCAAAACTCCCTTTTTTAGGACAGTGGAGACTTATCAGAGGGTGACAGCTAGTTACTAGGATACTCCGGGGAGCAGATATGGTTATTAAATCCAGATATAATCAGTGATGTGGCATTCCTGGTCCATTTCATTTTAAATGGGTGAGACAGGTACTTCAAAAAAAAATGTCTGCAGTCTGCATCTTTTGCAGCATTATATTCGAGTATAACAGAAGAGAAGTAACACTGCTGTTTTGAAGCTTCGTTCCAGCTGTGACACAGCTCTTTTTTTTTTTTCTACACCCACAGTGCTATTTAGTTTCTTATAAAAGACTCTAAAGCTTATTCTAGCCGTTTTGGGAAGGCAAAGAAAAATAGATGTGGCAGGTGAAAATATTTTTCTCCTCAATTTTGCTTGGATCTAAATCGAGCATATGCTTGACTGTATTTGGCCATGTGACACTAATATTTAGCTCTTCGGAGAACTTGGGGCAAAACCAGATGGATCAGGGATACTGCCACGCTTCTGATTGTCGGGTTTTTCATAGAGTGGCCTCTGCCAATTCACTCTGTCCTTTTTTGGGGAGCAGGCTGGGTGGGAGAGTTAGAAGTGTGATAGTAGGAGCAAGTAAGTGCTCTAGTAGAAGTCCTCTATTTGTAAAATTATTATTCCGAGAAGTAAACGTAAAAGTTGGCAGATTTATTTTTTAAGTACTTCTCAACCAGAGCTGGATTTTGTGGAGGACTTTGAATTGGACTCATTTAACCCTGTGAGCATCTTGGGTTGTATTGATACACACCGAATTACTGGAAGAATATATACAGGTTCTCACTGTGCCCTATACAGTTTGATTTGCTACCCCAGTAGCATTCTGGTATCGGGGAAGAACTCCACTCTATCATGAAGTCCAAAGTTTACTTTCTCAATGGAACGCTTGCTGCAGGCTTATAAATAACACCTGCAACTAAAGTCTCCCCTGAGTGGTTTCAGGAATATTTCTGAAAGGAATAAAATTGGGATGCTTCTTTAAATGTGGGATGAATTCTTCATTATCCTAATAATGTACCCAAATGCTTTTTCTGGGAGAGTGTTTCTTTGGCTAACAGGGGAACTTCTCTACAAAAGCATTGTATTATGATGTGAATTGGTGTTAAAATCTTTGGATGCTTTTGCATTATTAAGTTAATGGAGAAACATTTTATGTTGTCTTCTTTTTCTTATTATATATGTGTTAACAAAAAGTGGACAAAGTTTGCAAAATTCAGCTTCTCTAAATATTTGCACAGCGACTGCAGCTAGCTATGGGCCAGGGCGTGGTACTGCGAGGCCATGAGTGGAAGGCCCTATAGAAAGAAGATACACGTTCTCCTAGTGCATGTGACGTGGTTGTTACCTGTTGGCCCCTTGAGGTACATTGCAGTATGGAAAACCTATTTCTTCGTTTTTGAGTAGAAATTGACCTTCCTTCTTTAATTGGGTTTCTTAACAGAATTCTTAGTTTGCAACACGAGGGGAAATCAGAGTTGCCCTCCGTTTTGTATTGACAAAGCACCATTTACCAGAAAGTGTTTTCTTCTCATGTTTACTTGTATTCTTCTTTGCCAGTACAGTATCTAGTTTCTCCACCCCAGTTGAATCCTGGCTTTTGTGGGGCCCAAATCATTGAGGACAGAAAACTGTCCACCGATTGTCTTGTTAATCGGCACGTAGTTGCTTCGGCAAGCCTGACCGCCAAGCATGTGCAGCCTGAAACCAGGCTCTCCAAAAGAAAGCAGTTCAGTCACCTCGAAATAATGCCATGTCCAACTCATTGGTAATTGTAATTGAGAGACGGTACTTACTTTCAGAGTTGGCCTCATGCTTCAGTAACGGTGTCATCTCCTGGTCCCCGTTGTCACAGCTGCACCCTAACCCGACAGGATCTACTTGTTTTCTGTGGAGCAGAAAGCAGAACCTGGTATAGTGCCTCTGAACAGTTCTTAGGTAGAGTTAGAAGAAACGCAAACCCGGAGGCAGGAGTTGGGCATTGGTCAGGTTTGTGGGAAAGTCACTTTTTTTTTCCGTGTCCCTTTTACAAATTTGAGGCAGTTCCTCTCTCCCTTTCTTTGAGGCGTGGGGTGAACACTGACCTGTGAGTGAGATCGCAGGGGAACAGGTGCCCGTGGCCGTTCGTGCTGCGTGTGCGTCTCGAGTGCGCCAGCCCCGTAAAGCTGCCACTTCCCTCGCTATAAATGCCACGCTTTCTGTCAGGTTGCAGATTTGCACACGTGAAGAATTCCTCAGGAAGAGTTTGCACATGCATCGCCTCGCAATATTCTGTACTGACCGAACAAGGGATTTGAAAGTTTTTCAGCACAAAAGGAGAACTTCAGAGTGGTGGTCTGTGCACCCGTTCTAGCAAAGGTAATGGTGATCTAGCAAACACGATCGGTTTCTGCAGTTATAAAGTGAGCAGGGGCACTTGTATCATAGTATTTAAATAAGCCTGTTTAATCTCCAGAGTAGCCCTTCCAGATTTTATCTTCTTTTCTTATCGAGACTAGTTATATTTTCTTCTATGTTTTCTCTGTTTTAGGGCAGTTAATATTTTCCACGGTAATTACAGAGGCATTGCCCTTGAGCTAAAATTCAGTTGTTTAATAAGCAGCTATTATTAAAATAACTGAACCTTGTTTTATGAATAGACACTAATCTGAGATAGTAAAAAAATTTTAAAAAGCTGCATTAGGTATCCAGTCAGTTTTGATATTTTGAGTTGATTTTTTTATGGTGTCTCATTGCGCTTCAGAGTATTATGTTTACTTTACCCCAGGTCTAGGCCTCTTAAGGACTTTAAAATTTAAGATCAGAATGTGAATCCCTTGACTAGCATAGGTTTATAGGACCTTTTCAGTTGTGATTGCAGTTTTCAATAAGCTTGCCTAAGATGAATTTCATGTTTATCAGAAGTTAAGATAGAAGTTATAGGAGTTCTTGGAGAAATGGCTTTCTTGTTACTTTCATTACCTTGTTGCAATTTGCCCCAGTTTCTGGCCACCAGAATCGATGAAAGGACCCCTGTTCTTTTTCAAGGGTGTTGATTCCTGTTTTGTCCCCACTGGTGATTAACTAAGTCACTGACGCTTTCCCTCCTCCCCTGGCCAGGACCCTATTTTGAACTTCTTTCCAGAGCCGAGTGGCACAAGTCCATACACTGATTCTGCTGACGGTGGTGGTGTGGCTGTGGGAGAATTAGAATCCTCATCAGAGGTACATTCTTGACCTCAGTACATACTGTACCCCTGCTGGTGGGAAATTTATCTTCATTTCTGGTTGGATTGCATTGTTTAGAAAAATGTTAATGGTTTATAATCCTAGGAAATTTACAGAGTGGCTCTGGGGTAAATTTTGTGGTTTGAAAAAAAAAATTTTGTATTGATTTTAACATGTCATTTCAATGTGGTGACGATGTACTAAATGCAATAGGACTGTGGATATTCTCTTAGAAGGGTATGTTTTGTTAAACAGATGGCAATTTAATTGCTCTCATTAGCCCTGTTTGTCAATATTACAGCCATGCAATTCAGGAGAAATTAATTCAGATGTGACGTTGTGGGGAACTGTGGCTGGAAACAGGAATGTTTGTGAATAAATGGGAGTCAAAGACAGACAAGAGGCTCTTGCCAGCCACCTGCACAGCCAGAGCAAGGAGGAAGCAATGAAGTCTAATCCCTGGTGGTGCTTCTTTGTTGGAAAGCATGGCGGAGCTTAGAACAGGGTGTTCTGTACATCAGTTCTTCTGTTAATCTAAGAACAACAAAATTGTGAATGAAACTCTTTTTGATTGGGGACTAAAGCCACTGACTTTGGCTCTGACCTTTAACTCTGGATGGATTTGGAATCACTCCTTCTGTATTAGGGTGTATAACCGTCACTCTAAAACATTGTGGTTAATGAAATAAATCTTGTACAGATGTCCTTGGCTTGTTATGTTGATACTTGGTTCATTGGAACTTTGTTATGGCACAGAACATAGGATTTTGCTTATGGTGTATTCACAATTCCCTCTTAAACGATAAGCACACTCAGCACATGTCTGTTCTGTCGTGGATAATCAGTGGCATGGTGAGTGTCCATCTTGACCTCTGTACCAGCGATAAAAGAAACGGGGTGTGTGTATTTATATACATTTAGTACATAGTCTGCATACGTATGTAGTATCTATACCTATGTACATATATGTGTCGTTTTCTTCTTTAAACACTGGCACATTGTAGACCTTTAATCAGAACTTTTGACTTGTGGTTGTTTGCACTGATGACACCATGCTTTAAAAAAATAACCCCCCTGTGTTTTCTTGCTGTGATATTAGTATTATCCCCTAGGGTGTTGTGCTCCCTCTTGCCAGTTTTAGTTCCTCTCACTTTCTCTATACAAGTGTTCTTCCTAACAGTGTGCTCAGAATGCCGGTTTTCAACTTTCGTCCTCCACTTGTTTAAAACCCAAGCTGTGTTGTAGTGACACCCACTCTTAGATTACCATACCCAGCGGGGTTCTGTGACTGTCTTTTCTTTTTCTCTGCATTTAAGTCACCTGACAGTTGCCTTCTTCAGCTTTTTCTTTTTTTTTCCCCAGCCAGGTAGGGAGTTGTTTAAATCCTCTCCCCTCTCTTATAGCAGATTTTGTTTTTTACGGAGTATAAAACTTTTCTACTAGAGTCAGTTCTTTATGTGTGCTTATGTGTGTTTATTTCCTCTATTGGCATGTGTCTTTAACAATCTAGAATTCCAGAACATTTTGCATTTCAAAGAACGTGTTTTGGTAGAAGGACTATCCTACATGTAATCTGAGAGCAAATGTTTGTCTCAGCTTAATGGAGTTGTGTGTTCTTGGGTAAGGTTATTTTTCTGAACTTCAGTGTCCCCATTGGGGAGGCCCATTTCCCTCCCCAAATTACTCATGATGGAGAGCCTCTGCATAGTGCAATGGGCTTAATTGGCCAGAAGGATATAACAGTTTTAAATTCAATTACGCCCCTAAGTGACTAATAATATACCTCAAAATATGTATTTTTAAAAATGGCCATAACTACAAAGAGAAATACATTAATCTACCAATATAATAGGTGTTTTAAACATACCTCCCTCATGAGTTAATAGATCATGAAGAAGACAAAAATCATAACGATGAAGGGCATAGAAGATTTAAATAGCACAGCTAATAAATTAGACCTGATGGAGATATCTAAAATCACCTTGCACCTTCCAATAAGACAATAAGCATTTTTTGCAAATTAAATCTAACATTGTATTTAGAGTATAACAAATGATGACCACAACGGATTTACCTGAGGAAGCAAGTTGGTTAATATTAGAAGATCAATCAGTGTAACTCATCTGTTAACAGATTAACATATGATCAGATTGTGAAAATCCAAAGAGTCTGCAAGGCAGATGAGAAGACTTAAGAGTTCATCAAGTTCACTGGAACAAAATCAACATGTGAATGTCAGTTACATTTCCATGCATCAAGCAACAATCTATAACGTCTTAAGATTTTAATTTTAGTTAAGAAAATTTACAGTAGGAACAAAACAGTATAAAGTATAGAAGAATAAATCTTAAGAGCTATATAAGCCTTTTAATGAGAAATCGATGATGGAAAAAACCCCCAACACCTTGATTGACCTAAATAAATGGGAGATATGGATAAGAAGATCATGTAGGTCGCAGCTCTTTGTTCAAATTGATTAGTAAATTAATGCAATCCCAACAAAAAATCCCAATGGTTTTCACTGTGGTACTTGACAAGCTGATCCCATAATGTGAATGCAAGAGCAAAGGGCCAAGGATATTCAAAACATTACTAAAAAACAATGAAGTGTGAAGGGAACTAGCACTAGCAGATTTAAAAGCTTACTCTAAAATGAAAAACAAAACCAGAAGCCATTTACTCAGACATCTGAAGAAACAACAACAAAAAACTTACATCAAATGTAGTCATTAAAACAATGCGGGATTGGTACAGAGATTACAAGTGGAGGAACAGACAAGGTTGAAGAGCTCAGAAACTGACCCACTTAGTACAGGAACTTAATTTTTAAAAGGAGGTCAGTGCAGACCAGTCGGGGGGCGGGGGGCAGGGGGCGGAGCAGAGAATGGATTATTTAATAAACAGTGCTTGAATAACTTTTCACAAAGGAAAAAAGTGAGTTGAACCCCCCTCTACCTTGCACCGGCTGCAAAAAGCAATCCCAGGC
Organism: Lynx canadensis; assembly: GCF_007474595.2. Taxonomy (NCBI): domain Eukaryota; kingdom Metazoa; phylum Chordata; class Mammalia; order Carnivora; family Felidae; genus Lynx; species Lynx canadensis. Next base: position 12,568,009 of record NC_044313.2, read on the forward strand.
GCATTCAAGATTCACTTAAGAAAGTTAAAACTATGAAACTTTTAGAAGACAATAAATACAGAAGGATATTGTTATGGGGCGCCTGGGTGTCTCATTCAGTTAAACATCCAACTCTTGGTTTCGGCTCAGTCATGATCTCCCAGTTTGTGAGTTCGAGCCCCACGTTGGGATCTGCGCTGACATTGCAGAGCCTGTTTTGGATTCTCTCTCTCCCTGTCTTTTGCCCCTCCCCAGCTTGGTCTCTCTTTTTCTCTCTCAAAAATAAATAAACTTAAAAAAAGAAAAGGATATTTTTACGACTTTGGGGAAGGGCAGGATTTTGTAAACAAAAGAGGAAGTGCAAACCATTGAAAGATGAATAATTTGGCTATAAAGTTCAGAAACTGGAAAAACTTAGTACATTGTTTAGGGTAGGGATTCATGAGTAGTAAAACTAAAGAAAACAAAGATTAACATCTAAGATCATAGTTTCTTGGGGGTGGGGTGGAAGGAAAGCAGAGAGGAACACAGGCTGATAAACCCTTGATAGAGGTTGATAGAGGGGCGTTTTGACCGTTGTAAATAGATCAGTTCTTGAGTTAACATGTATATTCGGTGCAAAGCCAATCCAAATGCCAAAGAGTATTTATTTTTAATACAAATTAAAAATTCACATGGAAGTATGATAATACAGATAATACAGATGATAATAGGATCTTCATTGAAAGGGGAGAAAAAAGGGAACTTGCTCTACCAAAAAAATTGTTTTTAAGTGCAATTAAATTTTTACACTCATATAAAAATAGACAAAGTCAATGGAAAAGAGTTTAAAAAATAGACTCCAATGCTTTTAAGAACTTAGAGTACTCTAAAGGTGGCTTCTTGAAATAATTCTGACCATGATGGATTATTCAGTAAAAGGTGCTGGTTTAGGTAGAGAAAATTAAATTTATTCCCATCATACCATTCACCAAAAGAAATTCCATTTGGACTAAAAATTTTAAAAGGGTAAGTTACAAAAACTTGAAGACAATATAGTTAGTATTTGGGAGGATTGGAGAAGTTTCTTCTAAGGATGTAAGCAATAGCATGAAACATTGCTGTCCAAACCAGTCACCTGTGTGCACGTAGAACACCACCCCCAGCATGTGTATATAGACCTGTATATTTTTAAATTAATGTTTATGTACTATACTAAGACACATAGGCAAAAAGAAAAAAAAAGAAATAGAAAAAGTGAAAATGTTTTAAAATATCTTTTGTGTGTATTGTAAAAAAATACCTTTTGCTCTTTCTAAAAATTTTTTTTCTTTTAGAGCTATATGATTAAAAAATGCTTCATTTTTCAAACTTCTAATTTTAACATTTTGTGATAAAAAATAATTTCTGGTTTTAAGGTAAGTTTATTTTAATGCTGGGTTTTAATGGCTATTGTAGCTAAAAAAGCCACTTGATTAAGATCTGAGTATCCAAATGACTGCTTACTGAAAAACAATGCTCATTTTCAATTCCATCTATTAGTCTTAAAAAGTGTTTGTTGAAATCTTTATAATAAATTTCCATCTTTCTCACTGTCAGTAACTTGTTCTTGCTCAATTGCAAGTGTGGCATTTTTATTGTTGGTATATATTAAAAAAAAAACAAAAAAAAAAACGGGCTCAAAACCTACTGAAACTCCTGTTTGGATTTTGTATCCCAAGCTTTCAGTGTGCACTTATGAGAGTTTATAGGTGACAGTTTTTGGTAACACATTTTGGTAAAGTTGAAGTATGTCTGACCATTTTGAAAGTGCTTTTAACATGAATTCTTTTGGAAAAAATATCTACTTTCTTAATGTTAGAATGTCATCTTTACCTTGAAGGATCAGATAAAGTGGTTGTTGTTTTTTTTTAATACCTTCCACATTCCATATTACAGACAGGCACTGGTCCATAATAAAGTATTGCAAGGGTGCCCTTATGTCAGATAACATCCATGAGACCACTCGCTCTGTGGGGACATACAAAATAAGTATTCTGCAAGATGGCACCATTGTCAATGGCTGCACTTTGTGGAGCTCAAACTGCTTCTTGAAGCACGTACCTCACGTTTTCTGCGTGCTACCTGGCCACTTACATAGACACTGTGTTAATGAAGTTTGGGCAAAGCTTCTTTACTCTTTTTTTTTTTTTTTTATTTTTAAAAAATGTTTATTTATTTTTGAGAGAGGAGACAGAGCACAAGCAGGGGAGGGGCAGAGAGAGAGGGAGACACAGAATCGGAAGCAGGCTCGAGGCTCCAAGCTGTCAGCACAGAGCCCAACTCGACGCTCGAACCCACGAACTGCGAGATCATGACCTGAGCCGAAGTTGGACGCTCAAGCGACTGAGCCACCCAGACGCCCCTCTTCTTTACTTTTAAAAACATAATTGGCTCCTGATTTCTTCCTGCACCTCTGTGGATCATCTTGTTTACTTCAGAGGCCACTAGCTTAAATCTTAAGGGAGGTGAATTACCTCACAGAAATTGCAAGATTGGGCAGTTCCAGGATCAATAAATGTGGCAGCTCATGGATGTCATCAAGGACCCAGGTTCCTTCCGGCTTTCTGCTCTGCCAGCCTCCATATGTGAGCCTCGTTCTGGAATTGCTTCCCGCAGGGTCTTGGCTCGCACAGTTGCCAGACATGAGGCCAACCACTTGAGAAGAAGACCTTGTTTCCCAGCTTTTTTTTTTTTTTTTTTAAGAGCAAAGAAACTCGCTCATGAGCCCACCTGCATGGTTCCTCTCACTTTTCACTAGGGAAGTTGGGGTACATAAACATGCCCAAACTAATAACCGGGAAAGAGATTGGGACCACCGTGGCAGACTTAAATAAGTCTCACCTCTTGGGGCTTCGGTTGGGCTCACCTTCCCACTGACCTCAAGAGGAGGATGTGCTAGAACTGAGCCATGTCTCTGTTAGGAAGACGGAAGAGAAAATGGCTGTTGGCAACTATCGGTTTGCTTGAATCTACCGCACGGGGGAATGACTACTGCTACTTAGGAGCCTCGGGGAGATGCCAAAAACAACCCCTCTGATTCTACATCAGCTTTGTTTTCCACACATGTACACAAAAACCAACTCTTACCAATTCTCATTCAGAATGAACTGATGTACTCTTGTTTGAAAGTCATGGTAGTCCAGGTCTAGAATCCATAAACAACAAGGATATAGGCACACCCCTGACTGGAATAGCCAGGGAACTGTAGAGAACCCAAAGCTGGGAAGAGCTTGAGCTACCTGAACACAGACCCAAGAAAACCCAAGTCCCTGGCTGGGAAAATTTCTCTCTTGGGTATGACTAGTTTCACCTATAACAAAAATAAGACCATGTTGTTGAGCTAGTGCTTGGTAAACACATCCTCTGTCAATGAAAAAGGATGGCTCAAATGCATAAGAGAGGGAAAGGAAATAGATGTGAACTAAGCACCTACTTTATGGTAGTGGCTGCTGTTTACTGGCCGTCTGCCTGTGTGGCAGGTGCTGTATGCAAATTTTAAGAGCATTTGAGCAAGGCAATTCGTGCTACTCTACTGAAGTGTAGGCAGCTTCTAGCCTGGTCCTCGGTGATCCCCGGCTCCTGGTATTCATTCACCCTTGAGAGTGAGCTGGACCTAATGACTCTTCTCATGAATACAGCAAAAGTGATGGGTGTCACTTCCATAATTAGATTACAGAAGACTGACATCCGCCTTACTGGTGTATACTCTGGCTCTTCTAACTTGCTTACTTGAATGTAAAGGCCCACCTGGCAAGGAACTGAGTGTAGCATGGGGCCAACAGCCAGCAAGGAACTGAGACCTTCAGTACCAGCCCATGAGGCACTGAATTCTACCAACAGCTGCTGAGCGAACTTAGAAGTGGATCTTGCCCCACTTGAACACAACGAGGATTTCTGCCCTGGCTGACACCTTGCTCATAGCCTTGTGAGAGATGGTGAGCCAAAGAACTTAGCCAAGCTGTGCCCAGATTCCTGCTGCAAGGAAACTATGAGATAATATATACATGGTGTTTTGAGCCACTACATTTTGGAGTAATTTGTTACAGAGCAATAGATAACAATTATGAAAGAGTCAAGATGTCAGAGATTTAAAAACTCGTCCAAAGTTACATAGCAGCGGCAGATTTGAGCCTTCATCTGCCAGGATGCTTTTGTCTCTACCACCTGATCATCCTGACAGCCTCCGGTGGAGGTAAGCTCTGTCCCAGTGTAATTCTTAAGACCTACTAATCATACCTCCCTAGCCGAAGCTGTTCAACCATGTCTATAATAACCTTAGGAGAGAACCTTCTCCACTGAGGTTCCATGACAGAAGCCCTAGAGAAAATGGTTTGAACAGTTTTGTTTTTGTTTTTTTCACTTTTCCCAAGGCTGGTACATGGCTTCTAGATAGATGCACAGAGAGAAGTTCCATATACTGGGTGCCTTTGGGGCATAAGGGATTAATTCTCTCAGAAACCCTGGTTGAGAAGGGCTAGTGGGGAGAGAGAAGCAGAGCAGGAGAAAATCACGAGGTGTGCTCTGGGGAGAAAAATGCCCTGAGTATCCCCTGGAAGAGATTTTCCTCATGAAGCAGCCTCAAAAGCTACTAGTGAAGCCAGGAACTAGACACACACACACACACACACACACACACACACACACACACACACACACGAGTCCTCTAGGGCCAGTGCTCAAGGCCAGTCTGTGGCTCTCCTCTGGTGATAATAGGGTGAGGCCTTAGCTGCATGGGGTACTTGAGTCCCACTTGCACTGTTTCCTGCATTTTCCAGGGGCATCTGGAGGTGGGAGGAGCCACAGGAAAGGCCTGTCCTCTCAGGCAGCACTATCTGTTGGCATGAAGTCCAATGGAGCTCTTGGGAAGCAAGAGATTTCAGGTAGTGTTTTTCAGCCACATGGGCTCTTTTACAGACTGTCATGTCCCTATGCCTGAAAACACCTCTTGGAATACTGCTTGAGTACGTTATTCTCCCCCAGCTATTTGTTCATGTGTCATCTGATATCCTGTACCCCTTTAGGTATCCTGTACCCCCCGGTAGGATGTACCGAGGAGGATACTTCACCTCTGGTATTTTCTCCAAAATCCATAACCTCAGTCTACACACAAGAAAACGTCCGACACATCCAAAGTGAGGGACTTTCTACGGGACACCTGACTGCTCCCTCGTCAGAGGTGTCAAGGTCGTGAAAAATGAGGAAAGACCAAAATCTGCCTCGGAGTAAGGTGACTGTGGAGACAGGGAGACTTAAGTGCAGCGTGGGATCCTGGGATTGAGAAAAGATATTTGTGGAAAAGCTGGAGGAATTGGAATAAACTTCGTGGCTTAGTTAATAGCGCTGTACCAGTGATGATTCCCTAGTTTTGATGAACGTACCAAACGTAAGGTTTTAACACTCAGGGATAACGGGGGAAGAATTTATAGAAACCCTCTGTACGATCTTTGCAACTCTTCCATAAATCTAAAACTGTTTCCCAAAAGAGTTTTTGAAAAATTCCATGGGTTTCTCACGGTTATAAAGTGGTGTGAAATAACAGTCCTCAAGGAATCTGAGCTTCTAATTCCTCTTTCAGAAGCCGTACAGGGAGCCACGATAATTCCAATGTGCACGTGGCTGTTGGGTGTCGTGGCTGATCGCCAAGCTCTGTCATAAAAAAAATCCATGTTGAGATGACATAAGTGTTTATCTTCAAATCTGAGAGTCTGAGCTTAACAAGCTGTGTTTTATTCCTACTGTCCTCTTGCTGGTGTTGACAGTACATTTTTGGCTTTCCAATGAGGGATTGGAGAATCGGATGGACATTGGTATTACCAGCCTAGCTTTAGGTAAAATGACATCGTAACCCATCAACCCATCAGAGGCAGCTTCTAAAGAGGGGCAGTTGAAGTCCGTGGCACTTGGGTCTCCTGTAACTGGGAGGTCTTCCCCAGGCACTCGGGGGGCCCCTCCCTCCTGGGTTACTTGTACCCTCTGCTCTCAGGCTTTCCAAGGATAGTCTGGGTCTAGTGGGTACCCACCGGTTCCCAAGACCTGGAATTCTCAAGCTGGTTGAAAATCCTGCTGAATCAAGCTAATTCAAGGTGGCAGTGTGAAGTGTGACCCATCGGGGCCTGGAGACACGGCAGGGTGGGGGAGTGGCCATGAGACTCAGGCCAGGGGAGCAAGTGGCAGAGCTGGGATGTAGACCAGAACCTCTGAGAGGCAGCGTGGTGCAGTTGAAAGAACATACGCTTCAGACTCAGAGATGCTTTGGGTCAGCTAGCTCCTGGTGTATGAGCTGTGTGTCCCTGTGCAGGTACTTCAGCTCTTTGAGCCTCAGTTTCTCCTGCTATGAAGCCAGAGTGGCCAGGCTTTCACTTTCCCGTGGTTCAGGTGCTTCTCATCCTTCAGTGAGAATAACAACCGCCACCATGGTTACTCTCCCACCGTTCTGTCGCCGAGTGTTGGCTGTGTGCCTGGCACTGTGCAAGGCACTCTGTCCACTATCTCAATGATGCTCATTTTCCAGTGACAAAGCCGGAGCCCACGGATGTGAAGTGTCCAAGGTCACCCGCTGGTGACCTAGTAACCAGTCCTTAATGATCGCACACTGTCGGGTGGATGTAAGGGCTACAAGATGTAACCAGAACACAGCCTGGCAAGGGCCGGTGCCCAGGAAGTGCTCACTTTGCTTCCTTGGGGTGGCCCCAGGTGTCTGGATGGCAGAGGACAGTGTCCACAGGGCACGAACTCAGCCTACTGTCATTGATGCTCAGCCCTCAGCCTGCGTGCTGTCTCGTGTCAGCAGCATTCTCTGCTGGGCAGTGCCTGCCAAGCTCCGGGTGGCTGCTCGGCCTGCAAACAGAGCCCCATCTGAGCCCATCTGAGCCCTAGCCTCAGGGAAGACCAGACTTTCAGGACACATAGAAGAAGAGGTGCCCAACAGGTCTGTCAAGAGTCCGCTCTCAGCAGAGCCAAAGACACCCCGAGTTAAAATGACTGCCCCGCCAGCCCAACCAGAAATCACAATCGAGTGGCTAATTATTGCTTGCTGGTTGGAGGGAGAGGGATCTAAGCCGTGGTCAAACATACTCAGAGGAGACTGAGCCCTGTTGCAGGGAGAGCTCAGCTTAGAATCTGGATCAGACTGGGAATTTTGGCTCCATCATTAATTCACCCGGAAAGTCACTGAACCACTCTGACCTCCAGTCTCCTCATCTATAAAACAAAAAAATTGGCCCATGGTGGTGATCATTGTTGTTTGGTTCTTCTGACCGTCCTTTTCTCTTCTTCATATAGTTTTGTTTGGGGAATTACTCCTCCTCTTCACTACAGTCTCGGGGGCACTGCTGGGGGAGCTGTCCCTCCTCCGTTAGCGCTGGGTGGGCAGGTAACCTGAGTTATCAGGCTTCCTTCCCTGGAGCTGGGATGGCATATGGGGCAGTCTGAAGTCTGAAAAGGGCAGGAGTCAGCCCTTCCCCAGAATGGACACGCCAGGGACTGGGTGGGGTTCCTGTCACTGAGATCCCTGGCCCAGCCAGGTGTGGGGGCTCCAAAGCCTGGCTCTCCGCACTGTTCCCAACTGGTGACCACTGTCCCTTTGTCCACCACGGCCTTACCGCTGCCTTAGAGGGTCATGGCCAGTGACTGGTGTTTGCAGCCCAAGTGCCCTGGCCAAGACCCCCAGATCTCTTGGGCGGGATCCCTTCTCCATAGCAGGGACTTTGTTATCCACTTTGGAGCTCTTCTGAGACAATGTGCGGGGCAGAAAAATTAATATATTTAAAATATGGAGACGGCGATTTCTTCCTCCTCTGCATTTTCCCTCTGGAAAGAAAAGGGAGGGGCGCCTGGGTGGCGCAGTCGGTTAAGCGTCCGACTTCAGCCAGGTCACGATCTCGCGGTCCGTGAGTTCGAGCCCCGCGTCAGGCTCTGGGCTGATGGCTCGGAGCCTGGAGCCTGTTTCCGATTCTGTGTCTCCCTCTCTCTCTGCCCCTCCCCCGTTCATGCTCTGTCTCTCTCTGTCCCAAAAATAAATAAACGTTGAAAAGAAAAGGGAGATGTCACAGTGGATCCAGAATGGAGTAACCAGGTGTGCGGTCCCTGGGAGCCCCCGTCCTTGAGCGCTCCCTGCAGAGAAATCAAGGTGTCCGCTCACCCCAGCCCTCCGTCAGGCGCAGCCAAGCCTCTGGTCACGTGAGCGATGCCCCTGCATGGCTGCTGGGACGTCTCTCAACGCCCCGGTCACCACGGCTTAACAAACCGCAAAACACTTCCAGCTCTTCTCTCCTCCTGCCATTTGTAAATCACGTTTGCCCCAGTGCCCGACAGAGTGAAAAATGCGTTTCCAATCTTCAGGCAGCAGTAAGTGTATTTCTGCCACCGTGGGAGCTGGCGGGGAGGACCCTGCAGCCCGGGGCCCTGGTCCTCTGCACTGGGTCTCTGGGGCATCGAGGGAACTGGTGACCTTCTGGGACAGTGGGAGCCAGGTCAGCCTGGAGGGAGGGGGTGACCCTTGGGCACCTTTTGGGGACACAGTGGAATCTAACAGTTGGGGGTGGGCAGGGGCGAGGGCGGCCCCCTCATTACCCACCCTGTGATATCTGGAAAGAGCGCTATGAGAACTGCAGGCCTCAGTTTCTGTCTCTAAATGAGGTCATTTAGGAAGAACAGCGCCACGGAGTGAGTCCTCTTTGTTCCAAGCACTGTGCTGAGCATTGTCACTCTTGTGTCATGTGTCCTCACTCAGCCCTGTGAGGCAGGCACCATTGTTAGCCACCCCATTTTCCACGTGAGGTTCAGTCCTGGGGCCCAAGCAGGGCTGTCTGAGTCCAGAGGGACTTTTGCTACACTGTGGTCCCAGGGAGCCAGCTGGCGATAAATCCAGGTCTCCCCCTCCCCCACCCAGGGCCATCGCCTCTCCAACAATGCTCCATCCCTGCACCTGTGCCTGGCACGGTGGCTCTTGGGGGGGGGGGGTGATGTTGCAGGGCTGCGTGGAGCCTCGGGTGTGTACCCTGCCACCTGGTGAGACTGATGTGTGAGAGCTGGTGCTGTGTTAGCCGTCATGGGGTTTTCTCCCTGACTTTGGGTACAGGGTGCTAGTTGGCAGCTCGGTTCTTTGGAAGCAGGCAGGTCCCAGCACTGCCACTTAGAGCCGTGTGGCTGTGGCCTGCATTTCCCCCACCGTCTCAGGGGGGCTTGTACTGGAGGTGGGGCTAGTGAAGGTCCCTGGAAAACGAGAGCAGCTCTGATCGCAGTGAGTGTGAATGACTTCTTTCCTTTAAGGAACACCATTATCACATGCCAGAGAATGACAGCAGAACCATCATACTGTCTAGTCAAAGCCCACTATTCAAATTGCCTTTTAACTTTTCTTTGGGCTAAAATTAGATGCCTGTTTCTTTTAACTCAATAAACAGCCACTGAGCGTCCCCCACGGATTGGATTAGGTGGTCTCCATGGTAATCCAACACATCTACACATCTTATTAGATTCATACCTAGACTGCGGTCCCAGAATGGAAGTCCTTGGGTAAAAACAGTAGCTTTCAATCACTGAGTGTACCTGTTGTCAGGCTGTGAGCTAAGCACTTTGTATACACAATGGCATTTAATCCCCAAAATAGTTCTATGAGGGAACTGATAACATTTTCAGCTCCGTTTTACAGAGGGGTAAGCGGGCTTCAGAGAAATTCAGTAACCGATCTGTAGTCCCTCAGCTACCACGGGCTAGAGCTCTGGTCCAACTTGGGTCTGTCCCCAAAGGCTGTACTTCTGGTCCTGGGCCACAGTGAAGACCTCGGAGCGGGAATGGGGCTCTGAGCCACCTCAGCATTTCAGGATACTTAATAGGAACCGATCGTTTACCCACAAAATGCTGCTCGGGCTGGCTCACTCTGCAGCTGAAATGCTGTTAACTCTTCATGGTCAACATGGGAGTCTAATTTCAGTTGAATTGGCCCTGATGGGCAGTGAAAGATGTGATCGATGAGATAGGGTGAGTTCGCCCTTAACTGCACTGTGGGCAGGCCACCTGGAGCCTGATGGGGCTGGGAACCTTAGGTCTGGGGGCTCCTGTTTCGCCCTCCTCCCCCTGGTCTGCTCAGAAACAGGGAGGGATGAGAGTGGGCAGCAGGGAACCAGAAAGGTTCTGAAAGGCAGATACAACTGAGCAACCTGCACCAACAGCTCGAGTCCACCAACAGGTACCCCAGGAAGTGGGAACTCTCCCTATTCCTGGTTTCCAGACGAGGAGCTGAGGCTCAGAGAGGTACCCAGGTGGCAGAGCCGAGATGGCCAGACCCAAATCAGAGCCCCACAGGAACTATTCCCTACGCTGTCCTCTCTGCTGCCCTCCTGTCACCGCGTGGCAGTGGACCCCAGACCAGTCACTGTGCATCACCCCAAAGACCCCACTGGGCTGAGTCTGCCTGCCTGGCTTGCTTCTACTTCACTGGCTAGAAGAGCTGCCAGATCCCGGGTCCCCTCATGTGCAGCTGGGATCCGTCTTGCTGCAAAAGCCCAAAGCCTTACGTCTACTTGCCCCCCGCGACACATTGAGGTCTGGCACCACCTGTCTCCCTCCCTCCCCCCCCCTCCATCTCAGCAGTGGCGGCATGGGTTGCAGGCCTTCTCCTGACATTACCTGGCAAAGGGTCCTTGGCCAACCCTTGCCCGTCGGTCTTGTCACTGGCAAGAAGAGGGGGGTCCCGAGCTTTGGTGCGCGGGGCTAGCAGCCGGGAGGCTTGTTACTCCCCTAACCTCCACCCCACTAGGATTCTAATTCTATAGGTCTGGACCAGGGTCCAGACACACGCATTTTGGCCTCAAACTCCAGGGGCCTTGGATGCACGTGGGGCCCACCACAGAGGGGAAGGGGACACACACTCGATCCGGTCTAAGGTGTGAATTTCTATGTGGTCTGACAGTTAATTCTTAGTCACCTTTCCACTTTTCTCATCCAGGGCTAAAATTAGAATCCCAAATTTAGTTGACCTTTTCATTTACCTGTCACCATGCTCTGAGCACCCATTCTGGTGTCAGGACCTGGGGTGGGGGTGCTGACAGGGACACACCGTGGCCCTGTCCCCCTGCTGTAGTTTCTCTTAACAGAGCCCTTGGCAACAGCTAGGAGCTGAACACTCCAAATGGGGGCCCAGCATGCTGGGTCTGTGGGTCCTGTTTTCTGGAGTTCGTGATGCTTTCCTCCCCGAGCAAAGCCCCTGAGGGGCTTGGCGGGGGCTCCCTCCTTTCCTGGAAACCCTGTGAGCCCGGTTGTAGCTCAGCGAGCACATAGCACATTCCGCTGGCCGCTCGGCCCCTGGAAGCCTGTTGCCTGACGGCCCAGTTAGGGTGGTGTGACAATCCAGCTAGCTGGGGAGACGATGGGATCGGGGGGCGCTCCAGATTGGAGTTCCCCAGAGCCCTCTGCAGTCGAGGGCTTTATTAATATAGATTAATGGGCATAAACAAGATTCTTGATTTCCTCAAATAAATGGATTTTGAATGGTTACTCTGGCAACCAAGCCTGGCTCCATTCATTATCCAGCGGAAGGAGATTGAGCTTGTAGAATCTCCGTTCTTGTCCTTATATTTCACAATGTCTGAGTCTGGGGTGGGGAGAGCAGGGGTGGCGTGAGGAGGGGTGTCATTCGAGGGCTCCGCTGGCCTCTCGGTATGAGGCCGGGCCCTGGGGGAAATAGGGCAGGTCTTGTGTGGACTCTCGGGCCCCTGAGTCCTGGGCCAGTGGACCCATCACCAGGGGCCAGGAGCGCTGGCGGCTGTGGTTCTGACATTCAAGGACACGTGGGGCTTGTCTGTGGAGCCCTGATTCAGGACGCATCCTGCCAAGAGGATTCTTGGCCACCTGGCGCCGAGGGAGGGCTCCGGCTGGGAGTCAGGGTGCTCTTTGCAGAGGGTCTCCCCGTGCTACCCTCCACCTCCCTACTCTTGGGGCCTCCTATTGTGAGGCTCTCCAGAGGCAAGAAGGGCAGGAGCTGGGGAATACAGACTGCACTCTGCAGATGCGCCGGGCAGGATCCCGGGAGCACTGGGAAGGGGACCTCCGGCAAGCGGAGCCGGGTCGGCACCAGGCCACACTCCCAGACGCTCAGAGTTCTCTCTGCAGACACAACGCTGACCCGGCGTGGGCAGTGAGACCAGACTGATGCCGGAGGCCCGGCAGGTGGAAATCAGTCTTCCGGGGGCAGGTAGACTTCTCACCCTCACCGTAGCAGCCCCCCTTTCTTGAGCTCTCCCTAATGCTCTGACTCTGCCTGCACGATCTTTTTCTGCCTCCCGGGAGTCACGTGAGGCCCAGAGAGGTTAGGTGCCGGTGCGAGGTGGCACAGCCGGCAGGCACGGCACAAACCCGTATGGTCTGGCTCCACGACCCACACCCATTCGTTCGTCGTTCATCCAGCAGTTCTTTGTTGAGCGTGTTTTGTTGAGCTACGTCCTGAAATCTTGGAGGGCCCTAGAGCTCCTGAGCATGTGTCTGGGACTCCAGGGTCAGTACCGTCCCAGCCCTCTGACCCGGGGCCCCGGGGAGGTTGACGGGGTCCCTCTGTCAGTGTCATGCACCTGCCGTGCAGAGGCTTACGGGACACGGCGGATGGATGGTCTCCAGTAGCCTCCGGTCAGGCTCCGATGGGGAAATGGCAAGGGAAGAGCCAGCCGCCTCCCCGGCCGCCCTCTGAGGCAGGCCTTCACACAGTCAGGAGAGCCCGCAGAGGCAGGGCTGGCCCGGGCAGAGGAGGGCGGATGGGCTTCTCGCCTGTCCTGGTGGAGATTCCAAGTCTCTCCCAGGCAGTATTTGGGCTCGGCGAGTGTGGCTCTTAAGGGCTCTCGTGGTCTCAGACTGGCTCTTGCCGGACCCTCCCCAGGACAGCCTCTCCCCTTGCCCAGCGAGCAAGGAGCTGCAGAAATGCCTGAGCTGCGAGGCCCTGCAGGGGGGCAGCCCTCCCCTCCCGGCAGGGCAGCCGGCAGATTGTTGTGTGGACTCCTGCCCCTCCTTCCCTCCGCCCTTCCTTCCGTCCCTCCTTCTGTTCACCCTCTCCCCCATTTTCTCCCTCCCTCCCCCCTTCCTGCCCCTTCTTTAACTTGACCATCTTTTCAGGAATTCTGCCTGAAGTGCCTCACACCCTCTACCTCATTAAGCGGGGCAGCGGCTCATACTGAGCACGGTTTAAATTTGGCTTCTCGATTCCCAGCTGCCATTCAGAACAGAAATGATTACAGACCAGAGGACCAGGTGCCCTGAGGGCAGTGCTGCTCGACACAGCACCACTGGGCACATGTAGCTCTTCAATTAAAATTAGGGGTGCCTGGGTGGCTCAGTCGGGGGAGCATCCGCGACTCCCAATTTCGGCTCAGGTCATGACCCCAGGGTCGTGGGATCGAGTCCCCGCCCACCCCGTCGGGCTCTGTGCTGACAGCGTGGAGCCTGCTTGGGATCCTCTCTCTTCCTCTGCCCCTCCAAAGCTTAACTGAAACATTCAGTTCCTCAGTTGCACCGGCCGCATTTCCAGCAGTCGATAGCCATGCGTGGCAGCTCGGTGGCTTCCACCCTTGCGGGAAGGTCTCTTGGGCGGCGCGGCTGTGACTGCCGGGTGGAGAAGACGACGGAGGGCCTGGGGGCCGAGGGAAGCCGGGGGTGCCAAGCTTCAGGGGAGGGGACGGGAGGCCGGTGGCCCAGGTGTGGCTGCCGAGCCTCGGCGTGTGCGTGGAGCCGCGGGGCTTTTGAGGCCAGGCGGGCCCACGGGAGCCGCCTACCTCCCGGGGTTGTCGGGAGGATCACAGGTGCCAGCACGTGTCACCCACCTCTCGGCACCTCTCCCCGTGCCTTCCGGGGCTGGGCGCCCGTGAGGGCAAGAGCGCCCCTCTCTTCTCTTTCTCTTCCTCTAGAACACCTGTGCCCAGAATTGCCTCACCTTTCCCTTTGCTCCCTGACAACCAACCACGTTAATTAGCTTCATTGCGTATTAACCGTATGCAACCCTAAGCACTTACGGGCGTGTATTCGAATTCATCCCCCTCGGGACCCTCCCCTCCACCTTGCTCGGACATCTCTTCCCTGCAGGTCAGAGGCCGTGTCCTCATTCCCTCCCACAGCTGCGTGGTATTGCAGTGCATCGAGGTATTTGGCTAGCCCCTCATCCACAAACATTTGGGTTGCTTCCAAGCTTTGCCTAATATACACAGGCTGCAATGAAAATCCCGCATCTCTGCCACTTGGGCCCTGAACGAGCTTATCTCTAGGATTGATTTCCAAAAGTGGGATCGCTGAATAAAATAGCACGTGCGTTTAAATTCTGGCTTGCTCTCGCCAACTCGCCGCCCTTAGGAGGGATAACAGTCAATGTAGACTCCTGCTGGTGTAGCTGACGCAGCCTGTCTTCCCACGGCCCGACCTACAGGGGGCGCTACTAGTGTTCAAGATTATTCTCAGAGAGGCAAACTATGGTCTCCCAGTACAGTGAAATTTGTATTTTTCTACCATTGATTGATCCGAGCATCCTGCCACGTGTTCAGGAGCATTTATGTTCGCTTCATTCAATCAGCATTGCCTTCTTCCTGATAATGGACCAAGGCCCTCTTTTTTTCTCTTTATTTGGAAAAAAATTTAAAAAATAGAGGACAGTACAGAGAACAATTAGATCAAAGCTCTAGAGCAGTGCTGTCCAACAGAACTTTATGGGGAGATGGGAATGTTCTAGACCTGCACCCTCCAATATGGTAGCCTCCAGCTGTGTGTGTCTGTTGGGCTCCTGAAATGGGGTTAGTGCAACTGAAGAACTGAATTTTAAATTTTATTTCATTTTAGTGGATTTACACTTAACTCTTAATAGCCACGTGTGGCTCTTGGCTACTATACTGGGCATCGCAGCTCTAGAAGCATTAATTACTGATAACTGGACACTCTCATGCTCCTGGAGACTGAGCCATTCTCAGTATTTCAAGATCCTGCTGGGCACAATTTGTTTGTATCCAGCTGCACAGGCTGAGGTCACATCAGTGCAATGACTTTGGACAGAACGTCGGGAGGGCAATAGAGTCTGTAACCTGGATTTGAATCTAGGTCCCGCTGCTTCCTAGCTGTGTAGCCTTGAACATATTACTTGGCCTCTCTGAGCAGCCAAATCTGTGAATTGGCGGGCCGTGGGGAGTATTATTAGCATCAGCTTTTAAGTGTTTGAAGATTAAAAGAGATAATTTGGTGAAGTGCACTTGAACCCTGGCAGGAGCCAGGCCCACAGGAGGCAGACACACTTCTCCAGGTTTGTCCTCACCACAGCTCAGTTCATGAGAGCCAAGAGGAGTCCCAGGGCTCCAGATACCTGATAGATAGTTTCGTACTTGTTCTTGCCCACAACCCTAAGCATAGCTACTGTCCTTGACTCCACTTGGCAGGTAGGCCCAAAGGGAAATCGACACAGAGAGGTTAAGTGACTTGCCTCAGGTCACACAGCCAGGAAGATGTGGCAGGCCTGGGCTTCAAACTCAGGTCTGGTTGACTCCTGAGACCGCTCCACCAACCGCCATGCGGAAGAGTCTGTAGTCGAGGGGCTGCTTCGAAATATATCCTCAAAGGCAGCGGCTCTCAAATTGTAGTCCCTGGACCAGCAGAATCAGCATCATCTCAAAAGGTGTTAGAAATGCAAATTCTTGGGGTGCCTGGGTGGCTCAGTTAGTTGGTTTTGGCTTAGGTCATGATCTCATGGTTCGTGGGTTCGAGCCCCGTGTCAGGCTCTGCACTGACACCATGGAGCCTGCTTGGGAGTCTCTCTCTCTCTCTCTCTCTCTCTCTCTCTCTCTGTTTCTCTTTCTCCTCTCTGCCCCTTCCCCACTGTCTCTCTCTCTCTCTCTCTCTCTCTCTCTCTCTCTCTCTCAAAATAAATAAATAAACTTAAAACAAAAGAAATGCAAATTCTTGGGCTTCATCCTAGAACAACAGAATCAGAAACTCTGGGGAAGGGCCAGCAGCCTGTGTTTTAAGAAGCCTCCCGGGTGATTCTTGGGCACTAGAGCCTGAGATGCATAGCTTGTGGGGCCTTCAGAATATTGGTCTTGAGTTCCACTGGGGTCCACAGCTTCTGCTGTCTCTACTGGCCCCATACAAATCCCTCCCCAACCCAGCGTCTCCCTCTTGCCCCCTGACTCCCCTCTGATCCACGTGGCTACAGGGCACCCCCTCCAGACCTGCTTACAGACATGAGAGAAGGCGGAGAGGTGGGTGGTCAGTGAGGGCTGGCCCTGCCTCTGTCCCCTTTGCTGCTGGCCCAGCTCCTGGTTGGGGACCACGAACAGCGGTCTGCAGGGCTGGCTTTTCAGACTGTTATCTGCCTGGTAATTAGTCCCGTGGAGGGCGATGTGGACAGGGATGTACTGCTTGGTCGTTTGCAAAAGGAGGTGTCTCACTGGCTGATGGCTCAGTGTGACCGACTGTCAGCTTCCAATGACAGAAATCAGTCCCTGGTGAGAACCCCTGCCACAGCTTGGAGCTCCCTGACCCTCAGGAGAACAGAAGGTGGGAGGGCAGATGGAGAAACACAGGTCCTAGACGGGCTGTGCAGGTGACGGCGCAGTCACTCAGGCCTTGGTTGGTCATCAGCATTGTCTGGGGAGCTCATAAACCAGGAGCCCAGACCTCACCCCAGGCTACGAACTCAGACCTTCTGGGACCGACACCTGGGTGCTGGTTGTTTATAAAACCTTAGGTGATTTGTTTTTCCCTTCCAGCTTTGTTGAGATCCAACTGACATATAACACTGCGTCCGTTTAAGGTGTGCAGGGTGATGATGTGATCCACCTATATATCGTGAAGTGATGACCACGATAAGGTTAGTTAACACACCCGTCACCCCAGTTACTACTTTTTGTTGTAGTGGCGACAACATTTAGGATCTACTCTTGTAGCAACTTACAAGTATACAATGGTCACCATGCTGTGCACTAGATTCCTGGAATCTACCCATCTTATGGCTGAAAGTTTGTAGCCTTTGATTAACATCTCCTTCTTGTCCCCATTCCCCAGCCCCTGGCACCCATCAATCTACACCCTGGGTTTCTATGAGCTCGGCTTTCTTGGGTTCCACATCTTAGTATCATACAATATTTGTATTTCTCTGTCCAACTTATTTTACTTAGTATAATGCCTTCCAGGTCCATCCATGTTGTAGCAAATGGCAGGATTTCCTGCTTTTTTATAGATATCTGTATCTATACAGATTTGATATACAGATCTATAGATCTCTGTATAGATCTATAGATCTATACGGATCTATACATCTCTATATAGATCTATAGATCTATACAGATCTATACATTTTCTTTAGCCTTTGATCCACTGATGGATACTTAGGTTGTTCTCATGTCTTGGCTATTGTGAATAATGCCACAACGAACATGGGGATGCAGATAACTTTTTAAGAGAGTGATTTCATGGGGCGTCTGGGTGGTTCGGTCGGTTGAGCGTCCGACTTCAGCTCAGGTCATGATCTCGCATTTTGTCTGTGCTGCCAGCTCAGAGCCTGGAGCCTGCTTCGGATTCTGTGTCTCCCTCTCTCTCTGTCCCTCCCCTGCTTGTGCGTTATCTCTCTCTCTCTCTCTCTCTCTCAAAAATAAGCATTAAAAAAATTAAAAAAAAAAAAGAGAGAGAGAGTGATTTCATGATTCTAATGTGTAGCCAAGGCTGGAAACCATTGCTGTAAATGAGCACTTCTCAAATTTAAAAAGCAGCTGGAATATCCTGGAGATTCTTTATTTTTTTTTAAGTTTATTTACTTATTTTGAGAGAGAGAGAGAGAGAGAGAGCAAAGGAGCGAGCACAAGCTGGGGAGGGGCAGAGAGAGGGAGAGACAGAATCCCAAGCAGACTCCATACCATCAGCGCAGAGCCCGATGTGGGGCTCAAACTCGCAAACTGTGAGATCGTGACCTGAGCTGAGCTCAAGAGATGGATGCTTAACTGACTGTGCCACCCAGGCCCCTCACCCCCACCCCGGGAGACCCTATTTGAAATGCAGATCCTGATTCAGTGAGTCTGGACTGGGGCCCCAGAATCTGCATGCTAAGAAAACTCACTCATCAATTTGTCAAATGACCAACTGGTCTTCACAATCAGATTTCCTATTTGATTGATAAATGCAATATATGGTAGCTTATTAAAGGCAAGTTCATTTTTGCTGAGGATGTTTCATCAGCAGAAAGTCAATTACCAGCGTTTCATTAGAGAATTTTAGCACTTATGCTAATTTTCCGCGTAAGATATTTTTAATTCATTTGCATGATTTGATATTTGGCCAACTGATTCTCGGTGCATGGGCCGTTTCCGTGTCCACAAAAAAAGTCTTTGGCCAGCCCTGGGGAGAGAAACCACACAGGTAGGTCTTTGGGTGAACCCCTGACTGTCCCAGAACAACACCCCCAAATTTATCAGGCATGGCCTTCACTTCTTTTACATTTGGGGAATCTGCTGCTAAATGTGTTCGAAAGATACATCTTTAAAAAAAATTTTAATGTTTATTTAATTTTGAGAGAGAGAGAGAGTGTGAGCAGGGGAAGGGCAGAGGAGAGAGGGAGACACAGAATCCGAAGCAGGCTCCAGGCTCTGAGCTGTCAGCACAGAGCCTGATGTGGGGCGGGAACTCACCCCGCAGGGCAGGGGGCTGGGAGGAGTTTGGACCCAGCACCCTCGCTCTCCTAGTCCCCTAGCAGCATGACTGTCTCCCTTCATGTCAGTGCCGAGAAAGGGTCCAAAGCCACTTCTTGAGACCCACTGAGGCATCAGGAGGCCAGAGAATAGCTAGATGCCTGTGCCTGCCCTTCCTCTGCTGCCCTGTTCCCAAAGCAGGAGGATCTTCCAAAGCGGCAGTGATGCAGCAAAGCCGCAATAAGGCCGAGCAGAGAATCACTGACCCCTGTGAGGCTGGGCTGCCCCACCTCCGCCTGGCGGAAGCCTGGGTAGCTGGGGAGGGCTGGGCTGGGCTCACACACCCACCGGAAACCAGGAGGAGATCAGATCCTGCGGCCTTCAAGGGGCACCTGAAGGTCCCTGGTGTTATTGTGACCTGGTGGGGAGGGTACCTGACCCCAGGATCAGCCCATCAGAGAGTGGGGGATTTGGCCACACCTTTAGGAAGCCCTCTGGTCCGGGCCTCTGCTTCCGGCCAGTAGGTCACTTTCGTGTCCCTTGCCGAGACGAGGCAGCTGAGCCCTAGAAGTTAGTCTGGATTGGAGGGAGGCGGGTCTGAATCTGGTCTCCTGCCTTCTTGTCTGGGGTGGAGGGCTGAGGCTGGGCTAATGTTCCCAGGTGTCCTTCACCTCTTGCCATTCCTTCCTTCCCCTGGTCTCCAGTGGACAGTGAGGAACAGGCAGGACAGAGCAAGCGTCAAAGGTTAAAAAGCCCAGCAAACTGGCATGGAAAAGACCGGGAGCCTTCTGTGGGGGTTTTGGGGACAGAGCAGCTGCTGGGGCATGGTGCTGGGCCTGTACCCCAGTGGCTGAGCTCTGACCCACAGGGTTGGAAGTTTCCTCAAGACTGTGACCCCCAGGGGCGCGTGGGTGGCTCAGTCGGTTAAGTGTCCGACTTCAGCTCAGGTCATGATCTCACAGTCTATGGGTTCGAGTCCCGCATCGGGCTCTGTGCTGCCAGCTCAGAGCCTGGAGCCCGTTTCAGATTCTGTGTCTCCCTCTCTCTCTGCCCCTCCCCCTCTTGTGCTCTGTCTCTCTCTGTCTCTCAAACATAAATAAATGTAAAGTTAAAAATATTTAAAAAAAAATAAAAAAGATTGTGACTCCCAGCCTCCTGCTGGGGAGGGGACAGGGCCAGGCACGGTGCCAGTACAGCTGCAGGAGGCCGGAACTTCTCCAGCAGGTGCTGCATCTGGGCGCAAAGACTCAAATGGGTGTATAAAGACCCACACCAGGCAAGTCTGCCCCATGCCCTGTGTCCTCGGAGAGCTGACCGGTGTGGGGACCCCTCCCTCCTGTGACCACTGACCCAGTCAAAGCATTAGATGCCGGTGACATCAGGGCATCATCCAATGGAGGTGCTACTCATTCCCACCCCAGTGAGATGCTCATGACCCTAACTTGGGACCTTCTCCACCCGTCCAGGCTCTTACCACATCACCCTTGAGAACGGGTGCATGCCGTGTACAAAGCCCACCACGACCCCCTTACCAAGCAATTTCCTTAAGCTCTCTGTATCTCCTCTCCTATCTGTGGAGGGGATAGTATTAGGTCCCATCGCACAGAGAAAGATTGAGGATTCAGTGAGATGGTCTGTGTCAAAGGTTCAGGACGATGCCTGGCACACAGGAGCTGTTCAGGGAGCCGTTCTTTGCCATCATGCTGTCTTTGGGGGAGGGAGGGGTGCCTAGAGGCCGCCCTGGGGAGGAGAGGGGTTGGGGGCTGCTGTCTCAGCTATATCCTGAGGACCGAGGGGCTGCGCTGGAGGGGGAGGGAGCACAGTATCCAGCATGGGGCCAGCCCTGACCAGTCTTGGGGCTCCACTCTGGAGGTTTCAGGATCTTTGTTCCCAGCCCAAGCCAGGTGCGGCAGGCACCAAGGGTTTAAAAGTGGGTGGGCTAGGGGCACCTGGGTGGCTCAGTCAGTTGAGCATCTGACTTCGGCTCAGGTCAAGATCTTGCAGTTTGTGAGTTCGAGCCCCGCGTCGGGGGCTCAGAGCCTGGAGCCTGTTTCAGATTCTGTGTCTCCCTCTCTCTGCCCCTTTCCCGCTCATGCTCTGTCTCTCTCTGCCTCTCAAAAATGAATAAACGTTAAATTAAAAAAAATTTTTAAAAGTGGGTGGGCTGGAGGCTCGGCGGTCCTGCCTCGGCATCCTGCCGGCTTGTATCAACAGCCCTGATATCGGGAGCTGGGCCTCTCATGCCCTCTAATTAGAAGTGGGATTTTTCTATTTCTGGGCGGCCTGTGCTACAGAAGAGGCAGCTGCAGCGGGTGGTGGGGGAGGGGAGTGGCGCTGCGAGCAGCCAACCTGGGTGGTGGTGGGGGGCAGCACACTTTCCCAGCCCTCATTTCAAAAATCGAGCTGAGAAACAGTCAGACCTCCCTTGTGACTCAGCGCCATTATCCCTAATCACGTTGGGAACGCACTAACCTCTGCCTGGCAAGTTCCTATGGCAGCGCCTCCAGAAGGATCCAGTGCTGAGGGGAGGGGGGGAGACAGGGGTTCGCGGCAGCACCGCTTGCTCCTTGCTCCGGAGCAACCAGAGAAGGAGGCTCCTGCCCTGGGAAGGGGGCCCTGGAGAGGGGTTCTGGTCCTGGGGGCTTGGGGGGGAGGTGCTGGAACATTCAGCAGGTGCCCTCACTTCTCTGCCCAGCGCTGTGGGGGTGGTGGGCTCTGTGGTGTGGGCTGGCCCTCCCGGCTGGATCCAGTCCTGGTCTCACCTCAGCAGGCTCAAGATACTGCTCTCGGGGAGTCCCTGCTCCAAGGCAGGAGGCATTGCTTTGACACACAAAAAGCCTCCATCTCAGGAATATTCAGTACAAGCTGAATGTAGGCATTAAAAATGATGAGGTAGCCCTTACAGGGAAGGACCCTAAAAGATACACTATTCAGTGCAAAAGGCAGTTTATAAAATGGGTGTATGGTCTTAGCCTGCTCAGGCTGCCATCACAGGACCCCATGGGCGGGGAGGGCTTAAACAACATTTATTTGCCCACAGTTCTGGAGGCTGCGATTCCCAGATCAAGGTGCTGGCCAGGATGGTTCCCGTGAAGATTGTTCCTGGCTTGAGAAGGGCTGACTACTGCTTTGTCCTCACGTGGCCTTTCCTGGGCAAGCATTTTGGGGTGGAGAGACAGTATTTCCAGGTGTTTCTTCTTATAAGGGCACCAATCCGGTCAGAGCGGCATCCCCCCAGGGGCTCATTTGACCTTAATTTCCTCTTTAGAGACCCGGTCTCCAAGCACAGCCACACTGAGGGCTAGGAATTCAGCACGTGACTTTCGAGGGACGGGTGCAAACATCCGGTCCACAGTGAGGAGCAGGACCCTGGGCTCCAACCAGCGTCTCGGTCGACACGTGGCGTCACTTGGGTGGAGCGACGTGACTTCTCTGAGGTCCTCCGTTTCCCCACCGGTACTCTTGGGGAGATTGTACCTCTGCCTCCCACCTTCTGGAACTGTTACGAAGATGAAGATGGCCGTGAAACCGAGAGAGAGCCTTGTAAGCAGTCAGAGACCCCGAAATGAGAGGTGGTCTTATGAGAAAGGATTGCTGGGAGCCCTGGGGGACCCACACCCGTCAGGCTCCCCTGCGGTAGGGAGGGGGCGTTGACAGGGTCACCCAGTGCTCTTCAGGTGCAGCACAAACCCAGGTGCGTGAAGCCTGGGTTGACCCCCTCGGTGGGTGGGTGGGGGGAGAGGTGGGGAGGGAAAGAAGGTGGGAGAAGGTGGGAGGTTGCCAGGGCGACAGGGCACCTGGAGTAGGCCCCACTGTGCTCCAGCCAGAGAAATCAGCTATTTTCTGGACTTTCTGAATTATCAGGACAAGAAGGGAGTTTGACTTCTCTGCTGGTAGGTAGCTGATTAAAGCCTTTAAAACACTAGCAAACCAAACCTAAACGAAACCCACCCAAATTGGCCCGCAGCCCAGCAGTTCCTGACCTCGGATGTCAGAGCTGCTGCTGAGATGGGTGGGGTCAGGCTTGGAAAGGACGAAGGAGCTGAAGACAGAGGGGGCTGGGGTGCCCCCGGGGTCTAGAGGGCAGAGGCCTGCAGTAGCTGCTAAGAGTCCTCCAGTGCATGGGACAGCCCCCCCAACAAAGAAATAACTGACCCCAAACGTCAGTAGTGCTGAGGCTGAGAAAGCCTGATACATGTTGGGGTGCGTGACTCTCGTTCGGAGCTGTTCTGTGCATTGTGGGATACACACACACACATGCGTGTGCACATGCACTCTTAACTCAGAGCTGGGCAGTAGGGGATTATCCCTCAAAACCATCCTAGCCACAGGAGGAGAGAAGCACAGCCTAAATCATGGTCATTATCATGGTGACAAGATCACTGGGAGATTGTATCTAAAATGTTCTATCCCAAATATGATCAGCCGGGTTCTTCAAGAGGGAAAGCAGCTCATTTCACGCATTTGGAAAGCTTCCCATTTGGAACCCAGTTCTCTCCCCATCCCATCCCCCTAGAATGACACTCAGAGTGGGGAGGGTGTAAAGGCAGGTGCGCAGTCCCTGCGGTCTCGGGCTTAGAGTCCTTAACAGCTTCCAGGGCTACTTCTCCATGAACCAGCAATCTCAGGAGTGTGTCTGCCATTTATTATTTGATTAGTCTCTCCAAGGGCATCTTAATTTGTCCTTCCCAGGCACGTACTCTAGCCAGACGGTTTGAGAAATTACGTCTCTGGGTCTGCTATAATAAGGCAATTATTCTAGCAGCATCCCACACCATGGCAATAAGTCCTGAGCTTGGTCATGGCCTTAATGTCCATCTGGGATGAGAATGCACGGAAATTTTGAGAAGTCATAGCTTTCAGAAGGCCAGTGTACAGAGGGAAAACTCAGACGGGGCAGTACTTGTGGGGTGATGTTTATTCCCTTGGCCAGCTCATGTTCTTTGGGGACCTGGGAATAGGGTGTGGGAAATACATGGGCTTTGGAATACAAAGATTAGAGCTGGAATCCCAGTTGTGCTCTAAGTGTGTGGTTTTGGGAAAATTATTTAACTTCTCTGGGCCTCAGCTTTCTCATCTATAAAATGGGTGTGTGTCCCAGGGTCCCTGGCTGTTAACTGGCCGTTCAACATCTCTTTTCCATCCTTCGGTAACAGCTTCTCGATTTTCTTTTTTTTTTTTTTTAATTTTTTTTTTCAACGTTTTTATTTATTTTTGGGACAGAGAGAGACAGAGCATGAACGGGGGAGGGGCAGAGAGAGAGGGAGACACAGAATCGGAAACAGGCTCCAGGCTCCGAGCCATCAGCCCAGAGCCTGACTCGGGGCTCGAACTCACGGACGGCGAGATCGTGACCTGGCTGAAGTCGGACGCTTAACCGACTGCGCCACCCAGGCGCCCCTCGATTTTCTTTTTTAAAAAATGTTTATTTATTTTTGAGAGAGAGAGAGAGAGAGATAGGGCCTGAGCAGGGAAGGGGCAGAGAGAGAGGGAGACAGAATTTGAAGCAGGCTCCAGGCTCCACGCTGTCAGCACAGAGCCCGAAGCAGGGCTCGAACCCACAGACCATGAGATCATGACCTAAGCTGAAGCCGGACGCTCAACTGACTGAGACACCCAGGTGCCCTAGTTCTTTGATTTTCTTTTGGACAATTACCATCCCCACCATGTGCAAGATCAGAGGGGCGTGAACCAGGGTGTCCTGCCCTCCCCCCCCCCCCCGTCCCCCCGCCAGAGTGATCATGTGACCGAAGTGGGCCAATCAAAGCACCTTTAGGTAGGGACACCCTCAGAATGACAGGTGCTCCTCAACTGGCAGCCAAGCCCCGATAAGACCACTGAGAGGGTCCCACTGCCCTTTAGACCCCTGGATGTGCCCGGGTCGCAGGCCCTCTTCTGATCCTGTTTCTCTAGCTTTCTTGTCACTTCCATGAGGTAACCAGTCTCCTTCCGACAGATTCCTTCCTGCTTGCCTTCTCCGAGGTCAGTTTCTCTTGCTTGTGACCGGAGAGCCCTAAGCCAGCCTCAGGTTTGTTGGGAGATGGGAGAGTGGCCATCTCCCAGTAAAATTAAGCGTCTGCTTCAGATCCTGGTGTACATGGTCCCTCAGCCGATGGGCTCTCTCCCGGTCTCTGCTCCGGAGAGCAGAATTTATTGACGTGGAGGAGATAAGCTGAGACGAGCATCCACCGTGAGGGGGGCGGGGAGCAGGTTATCCACCTGCTTTGAGGACTCTCCGCGTCACTGCCTTGGTTTGTCTGTTCTTCTCGGATCCTATTCTCACGCCCTTCTTCCTCCCTTCGGACTCCTCAAGAAAGCTCAGGGAGGGGACCCTGGGTCCTGAGGTATCTGTCGCTTCCTCCAGCTCTGGAAGGGGGGCAGCGGGCTGGGGGGGGGGGGTTGCGGCCCGTCCACCTCCCCCCTCTAGGCTGCTGAGCCTGCCCGCCTGCCCCACAACCACCCTGGGGACAGACTCCAGGCCAGGAGCAGAAGCTGTGCGGATTTAAAATCTCATATGCCGAGGGGCGCCTGGGTGGCGCAGTCGGTTAAGCGTCCGACTTCAGCCAGGTCACGATCTCGCGGTGCGTGAGTTCGAGCCCCGCGTCGGGCTCTGGGCTGACGGCTCAGAGCCCGGAGCCTGTTTCCGATTCTGTGTCTCCCTCTCTCTCTGCCCCTCCCCCGTTCATGCTCTGTCTCTCTCTGTCCCAAAAATAAATAAACGTTGAAAAAAAAAAATTAAAAAAAAAAAAATAAAATCTCATATGCCGAGAGGAGCTGCCTGAAGCCCCATCAATTTGCCTAAACCTCGGGAGAGGCAGGATATGCTGGGCCCCTCTGGGCAGCAATCATCGGATCCACACGTGACAGCAAGAAACAAATGGTCATTGCCTTGTGTTAAATGTGCAAAACCACTTCAGAATCACTCATGTCCATTTCTTGAAAACAAAAATTTATTTTGTGAGAAGTGAAACACCACAGTAAAGGAAGTACAAAAAGCATATAACCAATACCCATATTGTCACCACTTATTAGTTGTTAACGTATTATCCTATTTTCTTTTTTTTTTATAGTTTATTTTGAGAGAGAGAACGTGCGCGCGCGTGTGTGCCCAAGAACAGGGGGAGGGACAGGGGGAGGGACAGAGAGAGGGAGAGAGAGAGAGAGAGCCCAAGCAGATTCAGAACTATCAGCGCAGATCTCCGTGTGGGGCTCCAACTCATAAATGCAAGATTGTGACCTGGGCCGAAGTCAGACACTTAACCGATGGAGCCACCCAGGTACCCTATTATCCTATTTTCGTATATGCTTTTTAAAAACAAATAGTGGGGCGCCTCGGTGGCGCAGTCGGTTAAGCGTCCGACTTCAGCCAGGTCACGATCTCGCGGTCCGGGAGTTCGAGCCCCGCGTCGGGCTCTGGGCTGACGGCTCGGAGCCTGGAGCCTGTTTCCGATTCTGTGTCTCCCTCTCTCTCTGCCCCTCCCCCGTTCATGCTCTGTCTCTCTCTGTCCCAAAAATAAATAAACGTTGAAAAAAAAAAATTAAAAAAAAAAAATAAAATCTCATATGCCGAGAGGAGCTGCCTGAAGCCCCATCAATTTGCCTAAACCTCGGGAGAGGCAGGATATGCTGGGCCCCTCTGGGCAGCAATCATCGGATCCACACGTGACAGCAAGAAACAAATGGTCATTGCCTTGTGTTAAATGTGCAAAACCACTTCAGAATCACTCATGTCCATTTCTTGAAAACAAAAATTTATTTTGTGAGAAGTGAAACACCACAGTAAAGGAAGTACAAAAAGCATATAACCAATACCCATATTGTCACCACTTATTAGTTGTTAACGTATTATCCTATTTTCTTTTTTTTTTTATAGTTTATTTGAGAGAGAGAACGTGCGCGCGCGTGTGTGCCCAAGAACAGGGGGAGGGACAGGGGAGGGACAGAGAGAGGGAGAGAGAGAGAGAGAGCCCAAGCAGATTCAGAACTATCAGCGCAGATCTCCGTGTGGGGCTCCAACTCATAAATGCAAGATTGTGACCTGGGCCGAAGTCAGACACTTAACCGATGGAGCCACCCAGGTACCCTATTATCCTATTTTCGTATATGCTTTTTAAAAACAAATAGTGGGGCGCCTCGGTGGCGCAGTCGGTTAAGCGTCCGACTTCAGCCAGGTCACGATCTCGCGGTCCGGGAGTTCGAGCCCCGCGTCGGGCTCTGGGCTGACGGCTCGGAGCCTGGAGCCTGTTTCCGATTCTGTGTCTCCCTCTCTCTCTGCCCCTCCCCCGTTCATGCTCTGTCTCTCTCTGTCCCAAAAATAAATAAACGTTGAAAAAAAAAAATTAAAAAAAAAAAAAATAAAATCTCATATGCCGAGAGGAGCTGCCTGAAGCCCCATCAATTTGCCTAAACCTCGGGAGAGGCAGGATATGCTGGGCCCCTCTGGGCAGCAATCATCGGATCCACACGTGACAGCAAGAAACAAATGGTCATTGCCTTGTGTTAAATGTGCAAAACCACTTCAGAATCACTCATGTCCATTTCTTGAAAACAAAAATTTATTTTGTGAGAAGTGAAACACCACAGTAAAGGAAGTACAAAAAGCATATAACCAATACCCATATTGTCACCACTTATTAGTTGTTAACGTATTATCCTATTTTCTTTTTTTTTTTATAGTTTATTTTGAGAGAGAGAACGTGCGCGCGCGTGTGTGCCCAAGAACAGGGGGAGGGACAGGGGGAGGGACAGAGAGAGGGAGAGAGAGAGAGAGAGCCCAAGCAGATTCAGAACTATCAGCGCAGATCTCCGTGTGGGGCTCCAACTCATAAATGCAAGATTGTGACCTGGGCCGAAGTCAGACACTTAACCGATGGAGCCACCCAGGTACCCTATTATCCTATTTTCGTATATGCTTTTTAAAAACAAATAGTGGGGCGCCTCGGTGGCGCAGTCGGTTAAGCGTCCGACTTCAGCCAGGTCACGATCTCGCGGTCCGGGAGTTCGAGCCCCGCGTCGGGCTCTGGGCTGACGGCTCGGAGCCTGGAGCCTGTTTCCGATTCTGTGTCTCCCTCTCTCTCTGCCCCTCCCCCGTTCATGCTCTGTCTCTCTCTGTCCCAAAAATAAATAAACGTTGAAAAAAAAAAATTAAAAAAAAAAAAATAAAATCTCATATGCCGAGAGGAGCTGCCTGAAGCCCCATCAATTTGCCTAAACCTCGGGAGAGGCAGGATATGCTGGGCCCCTCTGGGCAGCAATCATCGGATCCACACGTGACAGCAAGAAACAAATGGTCATTGCCTTGTGTTAAATGTGCAAAACCACTTCAGAATCACTCATGTCCATTTCTTGAAAACAAAAATTTATTTTGTGAGAAGTGAAACACCACAGTAAAGGAAGTACAAAAAGCATATAACCAATACCCATATTGTCACCACTTATTAGTTGTTAACGTATTATCCTATTTTCTTTTTTTTTTTATAGTTTATTTTGAGAGAGAGAACGTGCGCGCGCGTGTGTGCCCAAGAACAGGGGGAGGGACAGGGGGAGGGACAGAGAGAGGGAGAGAGAGAGAGAGAGCCCAAGCAGATTCAGAACTATCAGCGCAGATCTCCGTGTGGGGCTCCAACTCATAAATGCAAGATTGTGACCTGGGCCGAAGTCAGACACTTAACGATGGAGCCACCCAGGTACCCTATTATCCTATTTTCGTATATGCTTTTTAAAAACAAATAGTGGGGCGCCTCGGTGGCGCAGTCGGTTAAGCGTCCGACTTCAGCCAGGTCACGATCTCGCGGTCCGGGAGTTCGAGCCCCGCGTCGGGCTCTGGGCTGACGGCTCGGAGCCCGGAGCCTGTTTCCGATTCTGTGTCTCCCTCTCTCTCTGCCCCTCCCCCGTTCATGCTCTGTCTCTCTCTGTCCCAAAAATAAATAAACGTTGAAAAAAAAAATTAAAAAAAAAAAAAAATCTCATATGCCGAGAGGAGCTGCCTGAAGCCCCATCAATTTGCCTAAACCTCGGGAGAGGCAGGATATGCTGGGCCCCTCTGGGCAGCAATCATCGGATCCACACGTGACAGCAAGAAACAAATGGTCATTGCCTTGTGTTAAATGTGCAAAACCACTTCAGAATCACTCATGTCCATTTCTTGAAAACAAAAATTTATTTTGTGAGAAGTGAAACACCACAGTAAAGGAAGTACAAAAAGCATATAACCAATACCCATATTGTCACCACTTATTAGTTGTTAACGTATTATCCTATTTTCTTTTTTTTTTTATAGTTTATTTTGAGAGAGAGAACGTGCGCGCGCGTGTGTGCCCAAGAACAGGGGGAGGGACAGGGGGAGGGACAGAGAGAGGGAGAGAGAGAGAGAGAGCCCAAGCAGATTCAGAACTATCAGCGCAGATCTCCGTGTGGGGCTCCAACTCATAAATGCAAGATTGTGACCTGGGCCGAAGTCAGACACTTAACCGATGGAGCCACCCAGGTACCCTATTATCCTATTTTCGTATATGCTTTTTAAAAACAAATAGTGGGGCGCCTCGGTGGCGCAGTCGGTTAAGCGTCCGACTTCAGCCAGGTCACGATCTCGCGGTCCGGGAGTTCGAGCCCCGCGTCGGGCTCTGGGCTGACGGCTCGGAGCCTGGAGCCTGTTTCCGATTCTGTGTCTCCCTCTCTCTCTGCCCCTCCCCCGTTCATGCTCTGTCTCTCTCTGTCCCAAAAATAAATAAACGTTGAAAAAAAAAAATTAAAAAAAAAAAAATAAAATCTCATATGCCGAGAGGAGCTGCCTGAAGCCCCATCAATTTGCCTAAACCTCGGGAGAGGCAGGATATGCTGGGCCCCTCTGGGCAGCAATCATCGGATCCACACGTGACAGCAAGAAACAAATGGTCATTGCCTTGTGTTAAATGTGCAAAACCACTTCAGAATCACTCATGTCCATTTCTTGAAAACAAAAATTTATTTTGTGAGAAGTGAAACACCACAGTAAAGGAAGTACAAAAAGCATATAACCAATACCCATATTGTCACCACTTATTAGTTGTTAACGTATTATCCTATTTTCTTTTTTTTTTTATAGTTTATTTTGAGAGAGAGAACGTGCGCGCGCGTGTGTGCCCAAGAACAGGGGGAGGGACAGGGGGAGGGACAGAGAGAGGGAGAGAGAGAGAGAGAGCCCAAGCAGATTCAGAACTATCAGCGCAGATCTCCGTGTGGGGCTCCAACTCATAAATGCAAGATTGTGACCTGGGCCGAAGTCAGACACTTAACCGATGGAGCCACCCAGGTACCCTATTATCCTATTTTCGTATATGCTTTTTAAAAACAAATAGTGGGGCGCCTCGGTGGCGCAGTCGGTTAAGCGTCCGACTTCAGCCAGGTCACGATCTCGCGGTCCGGGAGTTCGAGCCCCGCGTCGGGCTCTGGGCTGACGGCTCGGAGCCTGGAGCCTGTTTCCGATTCTGTGTCTCCCTCTCTCTCTGCCCCTCCCCCGTTCATGCTCTGTCTCTCTCTGTCCCAAAAATAAATAAACGTTGAAAAAAAAAAATTAAAAAAAAAAAATAAAATCTCATATGCCGAGAGGAGCTGCCTGAAGCCCCATCAATTTGCCTAAACCTCGGGAGAGGCAGGATATGCTGGGCCCCTCTGGGCAGCAATCATCGGATCCACACGTGACAGCAAGAAACAAATGGTCATTGCCTTGTGTTAAATGTGCAAAACCACTTCAGAATCACTCATGTCCATTTCTTGAAAACAAAAATTTATTTTGTGAGAAGTGAAACACCACAGTAAAGGAAGTACAAAAAGCATATAACCAATACCCATATTGTCACCACTTATTAGTTGTTAACGTATTATCCTATTTTCTTTTTTTTTTTATAGTTTATTTTGAGAGAGAGAACGTGCGCGCGCGTGTGTGCCCAAGAACAGGGGGAGGGACAGGGGGAGGGACAGAGAGAGGGAGAGAGAGAGAGAGAGCCCAAGCAGATTCAGAACTATCAGCGCAGATCTCCGTGTGGGGCTCCAACTCATAAATGCAAGATTGTGACCTGGGCCGAAGTCAGACACTTAACCGATGGAGCCACCCAGGTACCCTATTATCCTATTTTCGTATATGCTTTTTAAAAACAAATAGTGGGGCGCCTCGGTGGCGCAGTCGGTTAAGCGTCCGACTTCAGCCAGGTCACGATCTCGCGGTCCGGGAGTTCGAGCCCCGCGTCGGGCTCTGGGCTGACGGCTCGGAGCCTGGAGCCTGTTTCCGATTCTGTGTCTCCCTCTCTCTCTGCCCCTCCCCCGTTCATGCTCTGTCTCTCTCTGTCCCAAAAATAAATAAACGTTGAAAAAAAAAAATTAAAAAAAAAAAAATAAAATCTCATATGCCGAGAGGAGCTGCCTGAAGCCCCATCAATTTGCCTAAACCTCGGGAGAGGCAGGATATGCTGGGCCCCTCTGGGCAGCAATCATCGGATCCACACGTGACAGCAAGAAACAAATGGTCATTGCCTTGTGTTAAATGTGCAAAACCACTTCAGAATCACTCATGTCCATTTCTTGAAAACAAAAATTTATTTTGTGAGAAGTGAAACACCACAGTAAAGGAAGTACAAAAAGCATATAACCAATACCCATATTGTCACCACTTATTAGTTGTTAACGTATTATCCTATTTTCTTTTTTTTTTTTATAGTTTATTTTGAGAGAGAGAACGTGCGCGCGCGTGTGTGCCCAAGAACAGGGGGAGGGACAGGGGGAGGGACAGAGAGAGGGAGAGAGAGAGAGAGAGCCCAAGCAGATTCAGAACTATCAGCGCAGATCTCCGTGTGGGGCTCCAACTCATAAATGCAAGATTGTGACCTGGGCCGAAGTCAGACACTTAACCGATGGAGCCACCCAGGTACCCTATTATCCTATTTTCGTATATGCTTTTTAAAAACAAATAGTGGGGCGCCTCGGTGGCGCAGTCGGTTAAGCGTCCGACTTCAGCCAGGTCACGATCTCGCGGTCCGGGAGTTCGAGCCCCGCGTCGGGCTCTGGGCTGACGGCTCGGAGCCCGGAGCCTGTTTCCGATTCTGTGTCTCCCTCTCTCTCTGCCCCTCCCCCGTTCATGCTCTGTCTCTCTCTGTCCCAAAAATAAATAAACGTTGAAAAAAAAAATTAAAAAAAAAAAAAAAATCTCATATGCCGAGAGGAGCTGCCTGAAGCCCCATCAATTTGCCTAAACCTCGGGAGAGGCAGGATATGCTGGGCCCCTCTGGGCAGCAATCATCGGATCCACACGTGACAGCAAGAAACAAATGGTCATTGCCTTGTGTTAAATGTGCAAAACCACTTCAGAATCACTCATGTCCATTTCTTGAAAACAAAAATTTATTTTGTGAGAAGTGAAACACCACAGTAAAGGAAGTACAAAAAGCATATAACCAATACCCATATTGTCACCACTTATTAGTTGTTAACGTATTATCCTATTTTCTTTTTTTTTTATAGTTTATTTTGAGAGAGAGAACGTGCGCGCGCGTGTGTGCCCAAGAACAGGGGGAGGGACAGGGGGAGGGACAGAGAGAGGGAGAGAGAGAGAGAGAGCCCAAGCAGATTCAGAACTATCAGCGCAGATCTCCGTGTGGGGCTCCAACTCATAAATGCAAGATTGTGACCTGGGCCGAAGTCAGACACTTAACCGATGGAGCCACCCAGGTACCCTATTATCCTATTTTCGTATATGCTTTTTAAAAACAAACAGTGGGGCGCCTGGGTGGCGCAGTCGGTTAAGCGTCCGACTTCAGCCAGGTCACGATCTCGCGGTCCGTGAGTTCGAGCCCCGCGTCAGGCTCTGTGCTGACGGCTCGGAGCCTCGAGCCTGCTTCGGATTCTGTGTCTCCCTCTCTCTCTGACCCTCCCCCGTTCATGCTCTGTCTCTCTCTGTCTCAAAAATAAATAAACATTAAAAAAAATTAAAAAACAAATAGTAAACATAAAATAAAAGAAAGCAAAAGTAAACGTTAACAATGGAGCGGAAGGTTTTTCAACCGGCTTCCCCATTCTGTCTCTCTCCTCCATGACCTTGCGGTCACTTCCTGCAAGGCTGCTATAGCCCCTTCCACACTGTGATGGGCACACACCCCTGTGTCCACAGCAGGATTAGTACTCTTTAAAAAATGACATAAAATAGGGGCGCCTGGGTGGCTTAGTGTCCAACTTCGGCTCGGGTCATGACCTCACAATTTGTAGGTTCGAGCCCCGCGTCGGGCTCTGTGCTGACAGCTTGGAGCCTGGAGCCTGGAGCCTGGAGCCTGCTTCAGGTTCTGTGTCTCCCTCTCTCTCTGCCCATCCCTCCCTGGTGCTCTGTGTCTGTCTCTCAAAAATAAATAAAAAATCACATTAAAAAAATTAAAAGCGATGACATAAAATCGTTCTCTACGTGTCATTTGTCTTCATGCTTGTCTCATCCAACATTTTGTCTGTGAAATCTGTGTTAGGGGTATGATATAGATAACACACACACTTCTTTCTGACGTCTGAATTCACTGTATGAACAGACCGCTTTCTGCTGGTGTGATTTCCCCCAATTCCGCGGGCCTCTGCGTGCACCTGTCTCCCTGAGCATGCACGTGAGTTCCTGTCACAAAGGTTCAGGTGTGCATTTCCCAGCTTTGCCAGATCCTGCCAAATGCCACCACTGTGTTATTCCCTCCCTGCTCTCCCTCCCTGGTCCCTCCTCCAGGCTCACCAGGGCGTCCTCTGGTCAAACCCAGGGTGCGGCTGACCAGCCTCATCTTCTCTAATGATGACCCGCCACATCCACCTTCCTGGTTTCTCTCCCTTTTGCTTTGCTTTTCCTGCTTCCCTTCCAGGCGTCTCCTCCCGCTCCCTACCCAGCCCCTTCTCTGCCAGGACTTTCCACTCATGGAAAGAGGCAGATGTGGCCAGCACAATGTTCTTGAAATGCTTAGCATGTGAACCTCCAGCCCCCAGGCACCCCGATTTTCTTACACCAACCAGACTGAGGTTACCAGCTAGGTGTCTGTGGTGGATCCTGTTTCAGCCTCCTTCTAGGGTAACTCCTGTCACAGCAGAGGCTGAAAAGCTAAGATCTCTGTTTTCCAAGGTCCCTGCAGTTGTGGCTCCAGAAGTGATTCAGATTCACTAACCGGATGCGCTTTCTTGGACCCGGAGCTCAGAACTGAGTTAAGTGCGAGACTCGTGGCAGTGTTTCCATCAGGCACAGTGCAGCTCTGGAGCTGGCCCTTCTAGGGGCAGCTTCTTGACGCCGGACCACCAGCGGTGTAGACCTGGAGCCAGCGGTCGCTTCCTGAGTCCACGGCTTCCTGGTTACAGCAGAAGTAGCGATTCTTTCTCCTGGGTGAACCAGTTCTGTGAAGTTCTTTTGGAGTCTCTTCTTAGCCTAGAGGTTATTTATTCTTCCGTCCCTAACAATGACACGGTAAGCACTCGATTCTGGGAATTAAATTCACGTCTGCTTAAACTAACCAGGGTGGTTATCGTTATATGCAACTGAACCCTGACTAATAGGATACGCTGAAGGAGCAAGGTTTTTGACCCCAGATTTATTCCTTTACTTTCTCTGAGAGCACATTCTGACTTTGGCGTTACTCATTTAGTTATTGAACCATCCAATAATACATACTAAGCATCTACTGGGTGCTTAGGACTGTGCTGAACATGGGGGTTGCAATACTGAAATAACGTGGGACCAACCAACACCCCTACCCCAGTCTTTGGAAATGCCATTCTCCTGTCTTCTAAACCAGAAACCACACATATGCCTTTGACTCATCTTTTTTTTTTTTTTTTTTTTTTTTTTTTTTTTTTTTTTTTTTTACAACACACACACACACACATCCCCATGGGCCCTCTATAAGTTCTGGCTTCATAATGAGCTTCAATAAATTGTTGATTTGCTTTCAAAGGACCCTAAGGCCCCATCATATCCCAGAGTGTCTCTGTGCAGATGAAATGACAGACAAGCCACAAGGAAGGAGGTTGTTACCGGGGAAGGTCACCTGTGTTTCTGACTTTTCCAAAGGGCAGCATTAGCATCTGTCCCCCAACCCCAGTGATTTGGGTCTAAGAGAGCTGATAAATTTCTGCTTTTTCCCAAGACAAAGGTATTATCAACCCAGCTGACAGAAATAGCTTCTCTTGCAGCCAAGTTGGAGTCACATCTGGAAAGGTTTAAACCAATCAAAACATTTCTTTTTGCATAAATGGATGTTCTAAATGTTGAGATATGTCATGTTCCAAAAAAGGGAGTGAAAAAAACCCCACAGAATATCTCTGACTTTAAATGAGTCAAGGCTGCTGCAGGGACATACATACTTTCTTAACTTTTTCTTTTTTAGAGTCAGAAGGGAGCTTATTATTTAATCTTGACTTCAAGATAAATATTGCCAAGGATAAAGAGAGATCCTTCTTAATAATGGAAAAGGCCAATTCATCAGAAGACATAACAATCCTAAGTGTATATGCACCCAATGACAGAGCTTCAAAATACAAGAAACAAAAGCGATAGAACTAAAGGGAAAAACAGATAAATCTACTATCCTAGTAGGAAATTTTATTACCCTCTCTGAGTAGTTGACGGAGCAAGTAGACAAAATATATGGACAATCTGAACAAAACTATCAACCTGCTTCACCTAGTTGACTTTCATAGAACCTCTGCCCCACAACAGGAAAACACATGTTCTTTTCCCCTGCAAATGGAAGACTCTCCAAGGTAGACTATATGCTGGACCACAAAACAAGTCTCAATAAGTTTCAAAAAGTTAAACTAATATAAATGATGTTCTCTAACCAAAATGGAATTACACTTGAAATAAAAAATATCTAGGAAATCTCCAAATATTTTGGAAATGAAGCAACACACTTTTAGACAATCCAATGGTCGAAGAAGAAATCACAAGGAGAATATGAAAGTATCACAAACTGAATGGATGGATACTCTGGTTCCTTTTCACCCTCAAAAGTAGAGTGACCAAAGGTCCTGGTCTGCCCAGGGTTGTTCCAGTTTTGTTACTGAAAGTTTCATGTTCCAAGAAACTCCCAGTCCTGGGTAAACCAAGACATTTGGTCACCCAATAAAATGTTTGCTCCCAGGATATAAATTATGTGGTCACCTTAGGTAGAGGGCTTTTCTCCCTCTCTCTCTTTTACCCAGCTGTACTGAGGTATAATTGACAAACAATTGTATAAATTTAAGGTATATGACTTTGATGCTTTGAAAATGTGTACATTGTGAAATAATCACCACAATCAAGCTAATTAACCTACCCATCACCTCACACACTTACCTTTACTTTTTTCTGTAGTGAGAACACTTGAGATTGGCCTCATTTTCTCTATCCATTCATCTGTTGATGGACAGATTTAGGTT
Organism: Lynx canadensis; assembly: GCF_007474595.2. Lineage (NCBI taxonomy): Eukaryota > Metazoa > Chordata > Mammalia > Carnivora > Felidae > Lynx > Lynx canadensis. The sequence goes on from NC_044313.2 coordinate 12,604,041, forward strand.
GTTTCCCTCTCTTGGCTATTGTCAATAATGCTACAGTGAACATGGCGTGCACATATCTCCTTGAGATCCTGATTTCATTTCCTTTGGATGTATACCCAGAAGTGGGAAACTGGATCATTAAGAAGTTCTATTTTTAATTTTTGGAGGAACTGTACATTGTTTTTCATAATGGCTGTACAAATTAAATTCCCACCGATGTTGTACAAGCTTCCCTTCTCTCCACATGCTTAACAACACTTGTTGTCTTGTCTCTTTGCTAATAGCCATTCTGACACGTGTGAGGTAACATCTTGTGGTTTGGATTTGCATTTCCCTGATAATAGTGACGTAGAGCATCTTTTCATACACCTGTTGGCCATTTGTATGTCTTCTTTTGACAAATGTCTATTCAGGTCATTTGCCCATGTTTTAAATTGGGTTATTTGGGGTGTTTTTTTTTTTTGGCTAAGGAATTGTATGAACATTTTTGATATTAACCCATTATCAGATATATGGTTTGCAAATATCTTCTCCCATTCCACTGATTGTCTTTTGCTCTTTTAATGGTATGCTATGCAGAAGCTTTTTAGGTTGCTACAATCTGGTTTATCTATTTTTGTGTTGTCTGCTCTTTTGCTGTCATATCCAAAAAAAAGTGTTGCCCATACCAATATCAAGAAGCTTTCCCCCTATGTTTTCTTCTAGTCGTTTTAGAATTTCAAATCTTACATTTAAGTCTTTCATTCATTTTGAGTTGATTTTGGTAGATGGTGTGAGATAGGGGTCCAGTTTCATCCTTTTGCATATAGATAGCCAGTTTTCCCAACACAATTTATTGAAGAGACTGTCCTTTCCGGATTGTGTGCTTTTGATGCCTTTGCTGAGGATCAGTTGACTGGTGATGCTTGGATTGATTCCTGGGCTCTCTGTTCTATTCTATTGGTCTAATGTTGATTTTTTGCAAGCATTATACTGTTTCAATAGGACTTCTCCATTTTTTACAGAGGTGGCTTCGGTGGTGTAATGAAAAGACTTGGTTTCCAGCTCTAGCTCTGCCATTTATTAGCTGGTAACCTTGGGCAAGTCATTTCACCTCTCTGGGCTTCAGTTTTGTTATCTTCCAAACAGGGGTTAATATTACCTGCCATGCAAGGTATGTATGAAAAGTAAATGAAATGACGGGACTCTAGTGCCTGGCACGTAGGTGCTTATAAATAGTGTCTGTGATGATTATTATATCAGCTCGTTAAGAACATGTTTCGCTGGTTCCACCACAAGTGAGGAAGGGGCCTTGGAAATGGGTCCTTAGTCTAAACGCCCTATTTAACTTTATCATCACCATGGGCATAAAAATAGCTAATATTTATGGAGCATTTGCCACAAACCTTTCACTATGCTAACTGCCTTTTATGCATCATATGAGGGAAGTAGCCACAGAAGAGGGTTGTAATTTTCCATAATCACACAGCAAGTCAGAAGCATCAGCTTTCAGACCTCCTCACTGCAGGGAATCCATATCTTGGAGGGTCTCCTACCTTGGTGAGGGGTGTCAAAAAGCCGAGGGCTGAGGGGCTTGGGGAGGTCCCAACAGCCCTCGCACGGGCCCATTCTTTTCCAAACATGCATCCACTGCACGGTCAGAAGCGAGTATGGGAACGGACTGGCAAAATTGTCACTCCCACGCTCCCCTACGACCACCTGGGGAGCCCGGAGGGGGAGAGGAGCTGCATTGGTCACGGAGTTGCTGTCACCAACTCTTTTCTGCACCCGATTCGGTGCAGCTGGTTTGTCAGCCAGCCCTGAGCTCCCAGCTCCTCTCTGAGCCGTGGCCCCCCTTAGCTCTTCCCTTCCTGCCACGGGGAGGGTGGAAGGTGCAAGTCCCCCCGACCTCCAACTGGCTCTCTTGCGGCCTTCCCGTGTCCTCCCATCTGAGGCTTTTCACAGAGTGTCCATGCTGTTCATATGATGGTGGTTATATCTCTAGAGAGTCATTATTACGGCAGGAAAAAAAAAAAGAGCTTGTGTGAGGCCACTGTGACCTGGCAGAGGCAGTGGCTCCCCAGGAGCGGGGGCCTCAGGTTTTGTTTTTATTTTGTCACTGCTAGAGCAGCAGGTGTCAGCTGCCGTGCTTGTTTCTCTGGTACAAATGTGCTGACCGCACTGATGCTTTGCTAGATGGCAAAAAGCTTCTTCCGTTCTTGTTTTTGTTTTTTCTTTTTCCCCCCCAGCATTGGCGGATCCCCGTGGCTCAGATACTCTAATTGCCCCCCAGGCTTCAGAAGCCCCTGCGACAGCACACTTGGCAGGGGGTCTGCGCCCATGCCCTTCACCTTCCATCCGCACAGGGAAGCACCCAACAGACCTCTTCATAAATCCTTCTGGAATCTCCACTGGGTTGGATGACAACACCTCGAACACAGCATGTCCCAAAGTGAAACGGCCATCTGCCCCTAAGCATGCTTCTCTTACCATCACACAAGCCAGAGCCCCTGGAATCTGCCTCCCGTCCTTCCCTCCCCTCGGTCAGAATCTGTTGTCTCCACATGACTGACACAACTGTTGACCAGAGAGCAAGTTATGATATGGGATGATAGAAAGGCTTCAACATTAGTCAGTAGAAATAGGAGCTCAGCTGATAAATCCAGGAGAAACTCCGTGATGCCACCAGACCTTGATGAGAGAAGGACTTGGAGAGGGGGGAAAAGGAAGGCTGGGGGATTAGAAAAAGGCACACCTGAGCCATCAGCCCCCAAGTGCATTGGAATCTGATGCCTTTGAGTTTCTGGAAATGTCTGAGTGGGAGCTATTTAGACAGTCCAGCAGTTAAGAACAAACTGTTGAGCTGCCAGGCGTTTAAGTGGCTGGTTAGGACGATGAACCAAACTGAAAGTGACATTCAAGCCTGTGCCAGTCGGTCATGGCAGAGGCAAGCAAGAGAGAAGCAGTGACACCCCAGAACCGTGCAGGCGGGTGTTAATGGCAGGTCAGCAGCCTGATGGTGGAGATGGATATTCTTACTGCTTAGGGGACCCAGACAAAAGACTTTGCATGGCCCAGGGCAGTTGGGGTTGGGCAAGGGAGAAGGGTAGGAGGGGAGAAGTCTGGAAAGGTGTCAGGAGATGTGTAACCCTCGATAAGGCTTTTGAATGAAGGTACATTATGAGTGTAGGTACAGGTGCTAATTCATGCAAACATTCAGATATCTACACCAAAGCTTCTCTACAAGCACCCTACCAGGGTGACTTGGCTGAGTTTTGTTTTATTTTTTAGTGTGGCTCCCCAAACTCCTGGGGATGGGAAAAATATGCCAATTGTTTGGAAGGATATTGAGAAATATCTAAATGTAAGGTCACTGTGGAACTGAACCTGTCATAATCTGTGTCTTAGCCTTTTGTGGGTTGATTCCTAAGGAGCACAGTACAGACTCTAAGTCTGGGGATGCCTGGTCACAGACATGGCAGTTGTCCTGTAAACTTCCTGGGTGGAAGTTTTAAAATTATCTTCCTAGGCACAAGTATAATTTGGGGTAGACCCATCCAACAAAGGTCCCCAATCTCAATGGCTTAATACAATAAAATTGTATTTGTTAAATAATTTGTAAAGTTTATTTATTTATTTATTTATTTATTTTGGGAGAGACAGAGAGCGCGAGTGGGGGAGGGCCAGAGAGAGGAGACAGAGAATCCCAAGCAGGCTCCTCATGGCTAGCACAGAGCCCAACGCGGGGCTTGAACCCATGAAACCATGAGATCATGACCTGAGTGGAAACTGAGAGTCTGACGCTCAACCAACAGAGCCACCCAGGCAACCCGTAAAATTGTAATTCTTGCTCATGTCACAGTTCACTATGGTTCAGCAGTGGTCATTGGGAAGGGGGAGGGGGGCTTAGTCTGTTCTATAGGGAGCCGAGTCCGATGCAAAAGCAAAAAAGCCTTTATTCGAGCTAGCTCGAGCTCAATCCCCTACCTGCACAAACGCAGCGGGGTTGAGATACCCCGGGGAGAGAGAGCTAGAGAGAGTGAGTTTCAAAAGGACAAAGGTTTTATTGGGGCCTAGGGGCAGTTGGTGAGGTAATGGCTGTGGCCTCAGCTGATTGGCTGGGGAAGGGTCTGAGTCCTGTTAGGCAGGTGAGGGGGGCAGTTACTCAAGGGGAGGAGGTGTGGTCAAGGTGAAGGACACAGAACAAGATGGAGTCAGCTGGCAATAGGCCCGCCCATTCATTCCCCCCTTGTCATGTAGCTTACAGACCCAATCAAGGGACCGGCTGCATTTATGGTGACAAGGGGAACAGAGTTTGGAGGTTTGCACAAAGTTCTGGGAAGCAAGTGTCCCTGGGGTGGCTCTGGGAGGTCTGATTAAGTATTGTCCCCGAGCTAGTGTCTATGATGTTTTGGGGGGCGTGGGGACTCCTGGCAGCATGAGCAATGACAAGCAGAGTTAACAGAGTTACCAATATTAGGTGGGTCGAATGCACTGTAGCTTGAGCTTGAGCGGGTTGTGTTGGTCCCGACTGATGGCCCATCGCATGACGAAGTCCTTCCAGATCGAGGAGGGGTCCGCTGGCTGAACGTGGGTATGATGGACCCAGGTCGCGATGCTGTCTACTTTGAGAGCGGTGGGGGTTGTCAGCACCACGATGTAGGGTCCCTTCCAGCGCAGCTCGAGGGTCTCTCGGTGGTGTCTCTTGACGTAGACCCAGTCTCCCGGCCTGTACTGATGAGGTGTCGGGGTTGGGCCAGCCTCGTAGATGGCACGGAGGCGCGGCCAAATGTCCTTGTGCGCCCTCTGGAGCCCTCTCAAGGAAAGAAAAAGTTCTTGATCTTTAAACTCAGCAAGAAGTTCAGCCCGAAGGTTGGGAATAACAGGGGTGGCCTGCCAAACATGATCTCGTAGGGAGTAAAATCCAGAGTGTAAGGAGTGTTTCTAACCCGGTAAAGGGCGTACGGTAGGAGAGTCACCCAGTCCCCGCCAGTCTCCATGGTTAATTTGGTAAGGGTCTCTTTTAGGGTTCTATTCATTCTTTCTACCTGTCCTGAGCTCTGGGGCCTATAAGCACAATGTAATTTCCAGTTTGCCCCCACTGCCTTGGCTACTGCCTGTGTTACCTGTGAGATAAAAGCTGGTCCATTGATCCTACCATGGCAAGAAAACCATACCTGGGTAAGATGTCTTCTAGTAGCTTCTTAGCCACCGTCTGAGCCGTTTCATGCTTGGTTGGGTATGCCTCCACCCAGCCAGAGAAGGTGTCTGTAAATACTAAAAGATATTTATAACCATACTTTCCTGGCTTGACTTCAATGAAGTCGACTTCCCATTGGGCTCCCGGTCTGGTGCCTCTGAGCCTGGTTCCTTTTTTATTTGACGTGCCCCTCGCGTTGGTGAGTTGGCAGGTCTTGCAGGCAGATACAACTTCCTCTATTTTGGTGTCTTGTTGGTGAATCTTGATTCTGGCATGTCGGATTAAGTCTTTTAATTTTCGGGCCCCCATGTGAGTAGACCGATGCATGTGCTCTAATATTGAGACTCCAAGCCGGTCTGGCAGCACGAACTCCTTGTTAGGTATATACCACCATCCCTTTATCTCCTGGGCCATGGGGAGTTTCTTGATCCGCTGTAACTCCTCCTGGGAGTATTTGGGCTGGTCTAGTAAAACTGGGTCTCCCAAGTCCAGTAGTTGTTAAGCCGTTTTCTAGCTCCCAGCATCAGCGCCTTGGTGAGGGCTATGAGCTCTGCTCGCTGGGCTGATGTTCTGGAGGGTAGAGCCTCCGCCCATACGGTGTCCGTTTCGGTGACCACTGCTGCACCCGCATACCTGTGTCCATCTCGCACAAAACTGCTGCCATCAGTGAACCAAGTGGCATCAGGGAGGGGCCGGTCGGTCAGGTCCGTCCAGAATCCATGTACTTGTTCCAGGATTCCCGCACAGTCATGTAGTGGAGCACCTAGGTCAGGGTCAGGCAGCAGGGTTGCAGGATTGAAGGCTGCACTGGGGTGGAACTGCACTCGTGGAGGGTTGAGTAGGAGGCTCTGGTAATGAGTCATACGTGTGTTGCTCATCCATATATCAGGAGGCTGTTTCAGGACCCCTTCAATGGCATGTGGGGTCGTGATCCAGATCTCCTGTCCTAGGGTCAGTTTGTCTGGCATCTGATAACCGCCGCTGTCCGCCCTCCAGGATATATCCCAAGTAACTTACCCTCTCCCTGGATATCTGAGCCTTCTTCGCGGATGCCCGGTACACCCTAAGGCCCCCAGGGTAGCCAGCAGGTCCTGGGTCCCTCGTTCAGTCTTTGGCCGTGTCGACAGCAATCAGGATGTCATCTACGTACTGTAGGAGGGTGAGGCCAGGGTGCTCCCTTCTGTACTCACCCACGTCCTCGTGTATTGCCTCATCGAAGATGGTGGGCGAATTTTTGAATCCCTGAGGTAGCCGTGTCCAGGTGAGTTGCCCACTGTAGCAATGTTGCCTCCGGATCATGCCACTCGAAGGCGAACAGGGGTTGGCTCTGGGGTGCCAGGGGCAGACTGAAGGTGTCCTTTAAATCTAGTACAGTATACCAGACCCTGGAGGGCGCCAAGGAGCTCAAGAGAGTATATGGGTTGGGAACAGTTGGGTGTATGTCTGCGACCCTCTTATTTACTTCCCAGAGGTCTTGTACCGGTCGGTAGTCATTTGTGTGAGGCTTTTTGACCGGCAGTAGGGGGGTGTTCCAGGGAGACTGGCAAGGAACTAGTACCCCTAGGCTTCGTAGTCTCCGGATGTGTGGCTGGATCCCCTTCCGGGCCTCCTGAGACATGGGGTATTGTTTGATCCTTACCGGACTCTCTCCTGGCTTGAGTTCTACCAGGACCAGGGTCCTGTGAGCGGCTAGTCCTATCCCCCCCCCCCCCCCCCGTCTCTGCCCAAACCAAGGGAAATTCTTGTAGCCATCTGTCTATATTATCCTCTCGGGAGCGCCTCCTAGTGGAGGCGGTATTCATCCTCCAGTTTCATGGTCAGGACCTGGATGGGGTGGCCCTTGCCATCGGTGACCTGAGGCCCCCCTTGTCTGAAAGTTATCTGAGCTCCAATCTTGGTAAGTCCCGTCCTAACAGTAGGGGCATTCTGGTATTACCATAAAGGAGTGGGATACCCGGCCCGTCCCCAAATCTACTGTTCTTCGGGTAGTCCATGAATACTGGCTCATACCAGTTGCCCCTTGTACCCAGGACTTCTTGCTGGCTAGTTTTCCTTGTGGGGTGCGGAGGACCGAATGTTGTGCTCCGGTGTCGACAAGGAAGTCAACAGGGGTCCCCTCCACTTTAAGAGTTACCCTGGGTTCGGGGAGAGGGTCCGAACCCCAACTCCCCTAATCACTTAGTTCATCTAGCTCTAGGACTTTTACTCGATCAGTCTTGCTTCCCTTCCCGCCGGCCCTTTTCGGACAATCTCGAGCCCAATGCCCTATCTCCTTGCAGTATGCGCACTGATCCTTCTGCAGCCTCTGCATCCCCCCCTTGGTGGTTCCTTTACCTTTTCTTGCGTCGTCTGCCAGCTGCCGGAGACGGCGGTCTCGTTCCTCGGGAAAGTCAGCAATGATAGCTAGTAGTATTCTGGCCAGGTCTCGAGTCTGCTTACTGCTGGCAGCCGCCACGGCGCGAGCCTGCTTGTCCTCAGGAGGCTCCCGGTTATTATATACCTTTTCGGCTACCACCAGTAAGTCCTGCAGACTTCTTTCTCCTAGTCTATCTATTTTCTGTAATTTTCTCCTAATGTCTATGGCCGATGGGTTTACAAAGGCCATGATAACAGCTGCCTTGCTTTCCGGAGCCCCTGGATCCATGGGGGTATAGGTACGGAATGCCTCCCTGATCCGTTCTAAAAAGGCAGCCAGAGATTCATCTTTTCCCTATTGTACATTTCCTACATTGGCCAAATTGGTTGGCTTTCTAGCAGCCATTCGGAGACGCCCCATTAGAGTCTGGCGGTAGACCCGGAGCCTCTCCTTACCTTCTGCCGTGTTGAAATCCCACTGGGGCTGAGTTAAGGGGATGGAGGCATCTATCTGAGCCTGGTTGGTGGTGGGATTCCCGTCTGCGCCCGGAACTAGTTTTCGGGCCTCATTGAGGATTCTCTTTCCTCAGTCGTGAACAGGACCTGCAAAAGCTGCTGGCAATCGTCCCACGTGGGCTGATGGGTAAAAAGAACAGAGTCTAATAAATCAATAAGCCCTGCCGGTTTCTCGGAAAACTTAGGATCCTGAGCTTTCCAATTGTAGAGGTCACTAGTGGCGAAAGGCCAACAGTGATGGGGCTGATTCCCCTCCGTGTCTGGGGGTCCGGTGTCTCGCAGGGGCAGAACAGTGGAGTCGGCGGCGGAGGCGGATTGCTCCCTCTGAGCCCTTTGTCTGGTAAAGGGCGGGCTTCCCACTGGAGCCTTTCCGCACCGGCTCTCGGAACAGCGTCTGCCTCCCCCGGAGGGGGAGGATGGTGTTCTTCCGGCATCCTAGAGGGGTTATACGGGGGAGGAAAAATTAATTCTTCCTCAGCCCCCCCTTGTAGGACAGGGTAGAGGGGTGAAGGCTGGGTGAGACTTTTCTTCTTCTTTGTCCCCTGCAAAACAAGAATGGGTTTTGGCTCCGGGGGGAGCGGGGCTAGGAAGGGCTTAAGCCAAGAGGGTGGGTCTTCTACAAGGTCCTGCCAAGTGATAATGTAAGGGAGCTGATCAAGATGGCCCGTCTTAGGCCGAGAGAGGACACTCCTGACTTGGTGGATGGTAGGGAGGTCGAAGGTCCCCTCTGGTGGCCATCCGACATTGAAAGTTGGCCACTCGCTAGAACAAAAAAACTGCCACCGACCCTTTCGGACTTCCACACTGAGGTTGTTAGCTCTTCCCCTCACATCCTTAAAGTGATCAGTCATAATACTTAGAGGAGTAGTCTGAGTCTGTCCCATAACGTCCGTCCAGTAAGTCCACAGAACAAAACAGAGAAACACAAAAACAGACAGAGGGGCCCTAGAAAGTCTTCCAACTCCATGGAAGCAAAACTGAAAGCTAGCTTAGACCTTTGAGGGGATTCCACGTCCCTCCAAAACCGATGAGGGGATTCCACGTCCCTCCAGAAGGGAGGATCGGAACGTCTTCCGAAACTCCCGGCCCGTGGTCCTCCAGTGCGCCCACTTAGACCGCGTCGGGCACTACCAGAACTCCAGAAATGAGCTCACACAGAAAAGACAGAACGAACAGACACTAACCATGGCCAGTCAGGCTCTCCGGGTCGGGGGTCCCTCGGGGGTCTTGGGGATCCCGGGCCGAGCCCCCAAATGTTATGCCCAGAATTCGTGATCCCCAAAGACCGCCAGGGAGCCGAGTCCGATGTAAAAGCAAAAGAGCCTTTATTCGAGCTAGCTCGAGCTCAATCCCCCACCTGCACCGACGCAGCGGTGGGATACCGGGGAGAGAGAGTGAGTTTCAGAAGGACAAAGGTTTTATTGGGGCCTAGGGGCAGTTGGTGAGGTAATGGCTGTAGCCTCAGCCGATTGGCTGGGGAAGGGTCCGAGTCCTGTTAGGCAGGTGAGGGGGGGCGGTTACTCAAGGGGAGGAGGTGTGGTCAAGGTGAAGGACACAGAACAAGATGGAGTCGGCCGGTGTAGGCCCGCCCTTTCACTTCCATGATGCGGTCTTTCATCTTCTAAGGCCTTGCCCTCTTTGTAGTCAGCTGTCAGAAAGGAAAAGAAAGATCACGAAGGAAGGAGTTTTTTTCCAGCCAGACCTGGAAGTGATGTTCAACAAGCCCACCTTCGTTCCACTGGCCAGCGCTTGGTCACATGGCCAACCTAAGTGCACAAGAGGCCGGGAAACTTAGTCCAGCTTGTCTCCAGGAGGAAAAGGAAATAGAATTCCATGAATACAGAGCAGTCTCTGCCACAGCACATTTCTTAGAAGACTTCAGATATTAATTTGATTTTCTCCTTTTGATAGTCTTGGTTAATTTAAGGAACTGTGAGACCGCGCCGCGGTAGGTATCCACATCCCTCTGAGAAAACAGATAGGGTTCTGCACTAAAGGTGTTTATGACAGAGAAATAGAAATTAGCAAAAGTGGAAACAGAAATTAAAGGAGAAGAGAAAATTGAGACACTGTGATATGACAAGATACATATACATTTTGGTCTTCCTCCAAGCTTCCAGGAATATAACCCCTAAAATGCTTGTGATTTCCTAAGGTGAGAAGAGCTATAGGGACATCTTTTGTTATAATATTTTGTTCTAATGATATAATATTTAGTTTTTGTTCCCAGTTCCTGAAATAGCTCCAGAGTAATGGAGGTAAAATGGGTATCTTTTGTTATTCATAACATGCCTCTTTCAACACTTGACTTTATGTTAATAGGTGACTGGGGAAAGGGGGCTGGTTGCCATGGGAACCAACCCCCATTACAAAGTTGAAATTTTCAGCCCTGCCTCCCGGGAGGGGAGAGGAGCTGGAGACCGACTCTGTCACCAAGGGCCAATGATTTATTTAATCGATCGTGCCTACATAATGAAGCTTCCAAAAAAATGCTGGTTTGGTGAACATGCGGAGGTACTGGAAGGGTGGTGTGCCTGGAGAGGCCACGGTAGCTTCATATTCCTTTCCCCATACCTAGCCCTGTTCACCTCTTCTCTCTGGCTGTTCCTGAGTCATCATAGACCCGTATAATGTTCCTTTTATCATAGACCCATAATCTAGTTAAGTAAATTGTTTCCCTGAATACTGTGAGCCGCTCTAGCAAATTACCAAACCCAAGGCACGTGTTGTGGGGACCTCCAGTTTATAGCCCATCAGAAGCACAGGCAAGAAATAACCTGGTGCCTGAAGGGTGAGGGGCCACATCTGTGGGACTGAGAGCCCTTACCCTGTGGGATCTGATGCCGTCTCCAGGTAGAGAGTATTAGAATTAAATTGTCAAATTAAATTAAATTAAATTGTTAAATTTAATTGAGTTAAATTGGAGGACATCCTGCTGGGGCTGGATCCTTGGGGCGGAGAAAAAGCCTGCACACCTGGGCACCGAAATGTAAGCGTGATAGAGGCAGAGTGTGAGAGTTAGGGGAGAAGTGACATTTTTAAGCTCCAAAACCTTCAAATACAGAGCTCAAGTGGAGGAGGTTGGAGGAGGATTTGAAGCTAAACTGTAAGAGCTCCTGTTTTCTGTTCTCTTCCTTTCAGTTTTATCTTCTGTTTAAATGTATGAAAACATTATTTTTTTTTTTAAATTGTGCTGGGTACTCTGTACCTTAGGACTCCTTGGTGTTTCTCTGGGGAGAGTTTTGGGTTTCTCTTTTCAGATTGTTGGTATTCAAGAGATGCTCTCCAGCAGGTGATGTCTACACCTACGCACTTGGAGGTCAATTCCAGAAAGCTAAGCCAAGAGTCAAAAAGAGCCAAGGAAATGGACATTTGTAGACCTCGAGGGAAACACAGGTATTTAAACACAAGTTCTGATTGTTTAGCTAGGAGATTCATGGGCAGTACTTATGGGAAAGGTGGATTATGTTTAACAGGGTGGTGAAACCTAGAAAGACAGGAGTAAAAGGAAGTGGACTGTTGTGTAATCTTCCCAGCACTTGCTGTGAGCGCATTCACTTGCCTGTGGCTGACCCTGAGGCTGACAGTGTGCAGTATGTCATCAGGTCACAAGGGTCCCCACCAAGAGTCTGGGACTGTTATGAGAGAGCTGGGCCAGACGTGGATGTGGGGCTGGGTCCTGCCCAGCTCTGAGCATGGCCATAAGGGAAGTAATGTTGTGTCCCAAGTGTCCTTGCCAGGGAAATAGAAGCCCATCTTGGTTTGTTTTTTTTTTTTTTTTTTTAACATTTATTTATTTTTGAGAGACAGAGTGTGTGGGGGGAGGGGCAGAGAAAGAGGGGGACACAGAATCCAAAGCAGGCTCCAGGCTGTGAGCTGTTAGCATAGAGCCCGAGGTGGGGCCTGAACTCACAAACCATGAGCTCATGACCTGAGCTGAAGTCAGACACTTACCTGACTGAGCCACCCAGGTGACCCAAGCTCATCTTGCTTCTTGACCGGAAGCTGACAGAACTCAGATCCTTTCAGAGGAGAGGGCACAATGGACCTGTCTGCACGATGCTGCACAGAAGCCCCTTGGCATGGGGGCCTGTTTGTCCCAGGCTCTTTTGCCCCTCCCCGCCCTGCACTCCCACCTGGGGAGTCCCAGAGGTGCCCCAGTGGAAGGGCAAGGGAAGAGTTCTGTCCCAAGGAGCCAACAAGCCACAGAGTGCTCCTGTACCTGGTAGTACCTGGTCCTGCCCCCAGGGACAGGTGCTTAAGTTTAAAAAACAGATTTGTTTTAATGTTTATTTCTGAGACAGAGAGAGACAGAGCATGAGCAGGGGAGGGGCAGAGAGAGAGGGAGACACAGAATCCGAAGCAGGCTCCAGGCTCCGAGCTGTCAGCACAGAGCCCGATGCGGAGCTCAAACTCACAGACTGTGAGATCGTGACCAGAGCTGAAGTCAGTCACTCAACCAACTGAGCCACACAGGCGCCCCATAGGTGCTTAATTTTAAGGTGCTTAATTTTAAGGACATCACCCTTGACATCTCAGAAGGCCCCGAAATGCAGTGGCAAAAAATGATGTTGCCTTTTCATGGTGAAAGAAGCTTACCTTGACAATGGGCAGCACAGAACTTAAAAAACCATTGTGAGAAATGGCAGGAGTTATGGGGTACACAGGACAGAGGGACGAGGAAGCAAATCAAAGCCCTCCATCTGTGGCGATAAAAAAGAAAAAAGTGCTCCTTGGTATAGCCATCGGGCTGGATAAGCAGGTGTTCCTGTGCAGAAGAAGCGGTCTAGAAATTGATTATATGGCGTAATAAGGGAAATTATGTCAACCAGGATAGCATCATTATTTTATTGGTAGCACGTTTCAGTGTGGAGTGACATGAGGGAAAAAATGAAGCAGAAAGGGCAGATGGACGAAATAATTCTATCTGAGCTCCGTTTTTGGACAGATAAAAAGTCGGGTGGAATGTATAGGTCAGAGGGGATCTCTGGTTTAGAAGGAGGAACCAAGTTTTGCCAGTGGATACAAGAGCTAAATTGGCAAGCTCAGGAGAAACGCGCTTGTCCAGCCGACCTTGAGGGGCAATGCGCCAGGCCAGCATTTGAGGAACCCAGGACAGGCAGGTGTGCGCGCTCTAGGTGCTCTGGGTAGTATGTGAAACCATCGGAAGCTGCTGCTTTTGCCTGTTTCCCTTCCCTTTGGCACCTCTCGCCCCACCCCCAGCCCCACACAGAAGGTGGTGCATCCAGTGGTGGGAAGGGTGGTTTAGGGAGTTAGCAATACCCTTCCGTGACTCTCCCTGCCTCGCTGGGCTCCCCTCACTGCTAACCTGGACCTCTAGGGGGCAGTCTACCAATGGATGTCTCGCCTCCTGCCATTCTTCATTCAATCCTTTATCCTCCCTGCATTGAGCTTCATTTTGAAGATCCCCGTCAGTGGGTCCCTGTTCCTAGACAGCAAAGCTCTGGCTGCGTCTAGCTTACAGGTCTCCTCTAGATCTGGCCCTGTCTCCCCAGTTGGTGCTATGCACCTAACTCTCCTCATCCAAACTGCTCAGCCACCTGTACCACTGGCACCTCTGGGCTGGGCCACTGTCACCTCCCAGGTCTTGAGGTTTTTTCCCTCTTTAAATCTCTCTCATCTACTAAGACTCATTTCTAAGCATGTCCTGACTCATCCGTTCAGACTGGAACTAGCCACCTCCTCCTGGGCTTCAGGAAGAGTGGGATCCAGGTGCATGAACCCTGTCAAGATGCTCTCTTGCTCCACATCCTTTGCCACTCACTCTCTGCCAGTCAGGTCTATTCTCTCCCTGCAGGTAGCGGCTTATTTCACCAGGGTGGGTGAGACGAGGATCTGTCTTAGGGAGGGCTTGTTCCCTTTTGCAATTTCAATCTGAAAAGTCTTAAAAAATTTTTTTTTAACGTTTATTTATTTTTGAGACAGGGAGAGACAGAGCATGAACGGGGGAGGGTCAGAGAGAGAGGGAGACACAGAATCTGAAATGGGCTCCAGGCTCCGAGCTGTCAGCCCAGAGCCCGACGCGGGGCTTGAACTCACAAACCTCGAGATCATGACCTGAGCCGAAGTCGGACGCTTCACTGACTGAGCCACCCAGGTGCCCCTCAATCCGAAAAGTCTTAGGGAAGAATTCTGATGGCCTTGCTTGGGTCAGGGTCAGCTGACCACCTCTGATTCAACCTTGGTCAAAGGGAAGGGTCATTATCATTAATACTGTTCTGAATAGGCAGAGCTTTCTTATTAGCCAGTGTTATTTCTAATTACCCTGATATAGACTAGCACAGTGAGTTCATACCTGACTTGCAGCCAGCTAAAACTCACAGCTTTCCAAACCCGCCACCAGGCTAATTCACAGAAGATCAATTTGCGGCTACCCATTGTCAATTCACCACATTGACTAAAAAAAAAAAAAAAAAAAAAAAATCAAGTAAAAAATTAAAGAAAACTAGATAGTTTTAACTTATTGGTTTCCCTTTGTCTTCGTAGAGATATTTTAAGGAAATTCAGTGCGTCTTTGCCCCTGCTCCCTGTTGTCGAAGCCACAGGCTGTAGAACAGAGACTAATGATGAGGAGTAGAGAGGTGGGGGTCCCAGAGGAAAAGACAGGAAGATGAGGCAGCATGAATATATAAGAACATGTTCATAAGGCTATAGCCTTAAGATGATATATTCATTGACTCTAATGAACTCATTAAAAAACATATTCAAGGAAAATATATGCACCAAGAATATTTTTTGCATATAAAGGATTCTACTTGCTATATTCTCAGGAGTAAAAATATATTAATGAAGAATGTGTTTGTTGGAAACTTCGTATTCAAGACAATCTTACGAGTCCATTTTCTGGAGCCCTCGGCCTCTCCCGCTCTGCCCCTAGGTCTTGCTAATTACTCTTCTTTGGTTTCTTTAACCTAAACAGCCTCAGTGCCTTCCACGTTTCCTCCTAGATGTGGCCTGTAGGTTCCCATCAGTTTGCACACCTTCTTGTCATATACACACTAGTGTGCCCACATCATTCTTCCAGACTGGCCCCAGGTCAGGCTGAGCCTTAAGTACGTAAGTGAAATAATCAGAGAGTCATTTCCTTAAACTCATACCCTATGCTTCTATCAATCATCATCATCATGATTATTAATGCTGTTTAAATATGTGTTCATTTTCTTAATGACTGCCCATCACCGTGAGCTCGGGCTGGGCTCACAGCCGGGTAACCCCACCGCACCTTTTCCGCATCACTCGCCTCTGTCTCGGGGAAAAGATTCTCCACCCTAGACATGCCACCTGTGAAAACTAACAGCCTTCGTTGTTGTTTTCCAAGCCCTTATCTTGGAGTGGGAAGAAAAGATTTGAGATCTGACATCATTTGAAGATGAGAGTTTATACTACTGATGTTTTAAAATTGTTTGGGAAGCATCAGGTACCCTTACGTAGTTTGGCAACACTTCTAAAATGCGTGGATGGTGCTTGCTACCAGTTTTATGTACATCCTGGCAACACCAGGTCTTGACGGCTTGAATCTGTGTGTGTGTGTGATCACCGCGTTTGAGCATTTTCCTGTTTATTAAATCACATCGTGCCTTCATTGGAGTTCTCCATGGCAAACTCTGTGACTTAATTAGATTTTCATTTAATCACAGGGGGTGGGAAAAAGCACATTATGTTTTCAGACAGTGTTTTCACCTGAACTTGAAAGCATTTCCCTTCCTGGTCTAGAATCTGTGAGCGCTTTCAACATGCTTATTTCATTCTGACTTTCCTTGCTCAAGGCACACGTCAAAACTAGCCTTTAAATACCGATAAAATCTCTGTCATGATTACGTGGCTCTTTACCCTTGGGGCTTAAAATCCCTGATTGGGGCTAAAAAGCGACAAAGCTTCAGGAAATAGAAAATACATCTATTTAATTTTTTCAAAAGAATCCCGCGATAGTAGGCGGCATTATGCGTGGATTCAGTGAGAGGGAGGTGGCTGTTCATTTGGGCAGGCGGCTGGCGCAGGGACTGACGTGCTCCAGCTGGCGGATCTAGTCTGGAACAGATGGGCCAGGCCCTCAAGGGGGGATGGGAAGAATCCTAGAAACTGAGCTTCCAGCCTCTGCCCCTCCAGCACTCAGGTTCCCACCTGCGCAACGTGGGTCATCACAGCTACTGTTCCCCGAGAGCTAACTCTGTGCCGGGTGCTATTCCCAGCACTGAAGTCATTCGGTCTTATGAGGTAGGTACACAGATTACTGTGTCCATTCTAGAGAGAGGAAAACTGAGGCCACCTAGAGGTTAAGTAATGGCCCACAGCCAGACACCTAATCTGTGGTGGAGCCTAGAGATGAACCCAGCAGTCTGGCTCATACTCTCCGTTCTTAACCCCAAGCTGTATAGCATGAGAGCAGTTGCCCTCTCTGTTTTATGAAGGAATAAAATGAGTGACTCTGTTTGTTCTGGGCGAACTGCTTTGCAAGCTTAGAAGCTTCTTGGTGTTCTTAGGAACACTCGCTGCCCTGATGTCCTGTTCTCACATGGAACAGTGCGGCAAGGAGGCGCATGGACCCCGTGTGTAGCCAGGCTCTGCCCCGCCGGTGATGGCATTTTCAGGAAATCATTCAGTCCCTCTGAGCCTCAGCTTCCAAGTCTTGAAAATGGGCACAACGATCTCATCTGCTTCTCAAGGCTACTGTGAGATAGAAATGAAACAATGAATGAGCGCCAAGAATGGCTCTAAAGGGCTGATACGATCCCGAACATTTACTGAGCACTAACCATGTGCAAAGACCTCCGTGGAGCCCTTTACTTGGTATCTCATCTAGACTCACCAGAGCGCTAGAAAGTTAAGGGCTGCTCTGACACGGATTTTATGGAAGAGGAAACGGGCTCAGAGAGGTAGGGTGACTCACCCAGCATCACACAGCCAGGAAGGTTTAGAACATTTGAGCCCATGTCTTCAACCCCCCTGGCACTCTGCTTCCGCTATGGACCCTACCCCCGAACAGGAAGTGGTTTTGAAAGGTCTCTACTCCCTCCTCCATGAAGCCTTCTAGATGACCACCTCTGGGCACCCACTCACTTATTACAACGCTTCCTCGAGCTTGTGTTCCAACCTCTACAAACTTATTCCCAAGTGGAAATTCCTCTCCTTAGCTGTCCTCACAGGCCTGCCGCGTGTCTCCCAGGAGACTTCAACTTTTCAGAGCAGTTGTCATTTTTGGAGGCGGGCATGCAGTGGGAGTATTTTCCCATTTCCCCTGCTCCCGTCTCTGGATTCTGGCCCAGACCTGTGCCCAGACTTGGATCTTTGGAGCTTGTAACCTTGAACCCCTGAGCTTAGGGATGGCTGGTTTGGACACCAGAGCTCCTGGGGCCCAGGAATAATTAACCAGGGCAGGCAAAGGCTTATGCAGCAGGCAATACGAGTTACCCTCTTGGAATTAATTCAGAGGATGTGCTGCATTAATGCTGCTTGTCTCGGGACTCCTGGGATGGCAGGGAGGGAGCCAGGCTGAGGAGGGTAGAGACACCTGTCAGCCGCAAGCCCTCTCACCGCTCGGCCCAGGGACAGTCCCACCCTCCTAACATCTTAGAGTCGCCAAAGCCCATCTGCCCTCTGCTTCACGTTGAACTCCTCCCCAGTGGTGTCTGCTTTGGTTCAAAGGCCATTTTCAGCGAAAAGGAGGAAGGTGAATGAACATTGTACAAATCAATCCCTTCTCTTGTAAAATCAATGCTTTGCCTTCAAGGAATGGAAGGAAAAAGGCAAAGGTTGAATTTATAAAGCAGAAACATAACCGTCTCACTCTGTCTCCGAGGAAAGCTTTTTTTTCTTGACACATCCCAACCGACTAGAACCTACTTCGCGTCTCAAGGGTGCCCTCCTGCTCACAGCCACTTCGGCTAAATCTGGAAATTGTCAAGTTGACTTCATCTGGATTTAATTTAACCAGAACTTACAGAATACTGTGGGGAACAGGAGAAGGATAAATCACCGTCCCTGGCTGGTCTCACGGGGACAATCAGCCACACAAATAAAACCGTTAGAAGGAGGCAGCACTAAATGCGAGAGACAACCTGCACCCAGGATGGCGGGGCGGCGGGGGGGGGGGGGGGGGGGGTGGGAGCAGGCGTGGGAGGGGCTGGGAAGTGGAAGAGAGATCAGAGTGGACTCGAAATGGAGAGAAGTGTCCAATTTTTTCTTGGTTTTAGAAACGAAGCAGGATTTTCAAAGATAAACATGATTGAGGATGCTCTTACCCACCGGGAGTGGGCACAGCCTAGCCAAAGCCGGCCTCTGCATAATAGCTCTTTTCTCTAGTTTTCCTATCGTGGGCGCACAACCAGCGGGGAATGCTATTTTGAATGAATAGAAGAGACGTGTCATCAAGGGGTGGGAAACCAGGTGGAAGCTGTTACTCTTCCAGGGGTCACTAGCATCACAGAAACACCCAGCAACTAGAGGAGAAAGCATGGGGTGTGAGTTTCAGGGCACTGGAGCCATGGCTTTGTCACACCCCTGAATAGCTGGGGGACTTGGCCTGTCATTCAGCCTGGCCTCAGTCTCCTCGCCTGTAAAAACTGCTTTTGGCCTCGATTTGTGGGGTTGTGTATCACACCAGGCTCCTCTGGGAAGGGCCCGGTGCCCTGGATGGGTTTCGCAGCTGCTGAGCAGTTAGGTGAAGCCAGTGACCCACCAGTACCCATCAGTACCTCGTTCTCAGCAGCTGAGACCCCCGCCGCCCCGAACCAGAAAATTCAAGGCTGGTGATGACACATGGCATTTCGACCTCAAATGACCGAGACCCCAGGGACAGCATCGGCTCTCACTCCATGGCCAGCTGGGTGCCAGACTCTGCACTTTTGGGATCCCATCCTCACTGCCCCCCCCCCACTATCAAATGCCAAATGCTCTGGTGAAAAGTTTAGGGTTTCCCGAAGGTTCGACGGGAGGTAGAAGAGAGGTTACCTCATACAACAGCAAAGCTACATCAACCTTCCCTCAAGATACTTGTTTTGTTTTGTTTTGTGTTCCCCACGACTACTTTGTCCATCTGCCATGCCTCCGTCCTATTCCCCAGACAGGCCAATTTCAATCTCTTTTTTCTCCCTTTCAGCAAACAAAGGATTCTTTGGGGGAGCCTCTCCCCTTAGAATACAGATGGGTTACAAATAACAAATTGTTTTCCTATCGCACAGAAATTCAGGAAGTGAGGGGGTGCCTGGGTGGCTCAGTCAGTTGAGCGGCTGACTTCGGCTCAGGTCACGATCTCACGGTTCGTGGGTTTGAGCCCCGCATCAGGCTCTATGCTGACAGCTCAGAGCCAGAAGCCTGCTTTGGATTCTGTGTCTCCCTCTCTCTGCTCCTCCCCTGCTCACTGTATGTCTCTCTCAAAAATAAACATAAAAAAAAAAAAGAAATTCAGGAAGTGAGGAAATCAGAGAGAAGATAGAGAAGACTAGAGACACAACAAAGACAAGAGAGCCTCTTGCATGCAGGTAGGGGTCACTTGCACATGCACTCCCAGGAGTCAGCCACAGAGGGGGTGCTGGGCATCCTTAGCACGAAGATGGAAGTGCAATCAGGGCCACAAAGCACAGCCTGCCCACCAGCTTAGGAGAAGTGCAGAGTGACAGACTGTCAGCTGTCACAGGATGGCTCCGGCTCCTTTGATAAGGAACACCACGTCGGCTGGCTATGTGTTGCATTCCCAGCCTCCCAGCAGCAAGGGACGGCCCTGTGGGCTGTGGGCAGAGGAGGGAGGTCTTACCCCTGGGTCCTGCCATGGACCCAAAGGGCTGGGAACGTGTTTCCTGGGAGTTCTGATGCTTTCCTCCTGGCATCAACTGGACCTTAAACGCTAGTTTTTGTTTATTTATTTTGAGAGAGAGAGAAAGAGGGGGAGAGTGCTCATCAATGGGGAAGTGGTGGGGGGGTGCAGAGAGAGGGAGAGAAGGAGACAGAGAATCCCAAGCAGGCTCTATGCTGTCAGCGCAGAACCCCATGTGGGGCTCGAACTGAAGAAACGTGACATCATGACATGAGCCAAAATCAAGAGTTGGACACTTAACTGACTGAGCCACCCAGGCGCCCTGGAAGCTAGTATGGAATGAAAAAAAATGAGTCCCCAGAATAAGATTTATGGCACAATAATATTTATGTAAATTAAGCCTTCCTTCAAGCCCACAGCACTCATTTGAAGGATTTGTCTGTATATTCAAGGATACGTATGTGAAATCTTCAGGATAATTGCCTATAGAAGGAGATAAGGGGGAAAAAATAAATATTTACAGGAGAGGGGCCTTGCTCAGACAGACGATAATTGCCATGATGGGAGAAGTATGGCTAAGTCCTCACCTGACTTTCACACATGCTTGCACACACATACACACACGTGCACGCACATGTGGGCCTGTGCCAGGGGGAGCAGGAACGTGGTGGGGGGCTTTGGTGAACAAAACGGGGTGTGGGATCTGCACATGGTATAAGGCATTTCCACTAGAAAGACCAGGACGAGGTCTGGGTAGACTACAGGATTTCAGGGTTTTTAAGAACCTGAATTTTGGCCTGAGCTCCGCAGAGGGGTTTTCTTAAACGCTGCTGGTGTGTGTCTGCCCAGGTGCAGAGTGAGGGGTGCGATTCTGAGCACTCATTGAAGGTGAGAGGGAGAAGCTTCTAGCACAGCACTTCTCAAACTGGGCTGTGCACACCAGTCACCTGAGACGGTATGAAAAGGCAGGACCTGAGGTTCTAACACACGTCCCGATGGCATGGGTGATGCTGATGCCACCAGCCCACGGACCATGCCTGCAGGAGCAAGCCCCTGAAATATTTACACCCATTTTCCATCGGCCAGTGAAGAGAGCTGAAAAAATAAAACGAAGAAATGAAAGTAGGAAGCTCTTAAGTCCTATCCAGTAGTTTCCCAGGATTGTCAGCCGCTTGAATGTTTATGCCTGGCTGGATAATTCCTAAAAACAAAACCAAAAACAAAACCCTTATTGCCTTATGTCCCGGGAGTTTTCTTTTTTTTTGTTAATGAAGATACTTGCGTAAGAAATGTTCCAGGTTGGGTGCCTGGGTGGCTCAGTAGGCTAAGCGTCTGGCTTCTACTTCTTTGGCTTAGATCATGATCTCACGGTGGGTTCGAGCCACTGTATGGGGCTCTCTGCTGTCAGCACAGAGCCTGCTTTGGAATCTCTGTCTCCCTCTCTGCCCCTCCCTGGCACTCTCTGTCTCTTTCTCAAAAATAAACATTAAAAGAAAAGAGAGAAATATCTCAGGTTGCTCTCTAGCTATGTTTAATTTTGTGGGTTTAATGTAGGGGGGAAACACCCCTCTGCCTCTTTCAATTATGTTTTTGGGATTTGTGATACCAAAGGGAAGTAGCTGGGGAACAGTAGACGGAGACAGACCATTACAACTTTTTAAATCTTGCGTGTACAAGCATCGCGGTAACCAGCGGGGCCTTTTCCTGTCCGGAAAGTGCCTGCAGAGTGAGAACGAGTAACTGTGTTTATTGGATGTGGTAAATCAAAGGAATCGAACAAAATGCAACTTACTAAACTCTGAAGCCCACCAACAATTATGCAGGCTGACTTTCCTCATGATGCTAACAGCTTGAGAGCTGAAATGTCCTGAGGAGCACCCAGGGACTAAACTGTTTCCCCCAGGGATTCTTCCTCAGTGAAAGTGTGAATCCAAGAGCCCAGGGTTATTACCTAGACTTGCCGGTAGGTCAGACCTGGGGTGAGAAAAGCTAAGGTGTGGCTGTGAAGGATGTCCAAGTATGTCAGATAAAAGGTGGCTCACCTTTCATGAAGGTGGAACTGGACACAAATGGTGTCATGCAGATGTGTGGACAGGTGGTGATGTCATCCAGGTATGTGGATAGTTGACTATCTGGGGCCGCCATCTTGGACTCCTGGACTATGAGAGCCTATGGAGACCTTCAGAATTGTCTAGGTCTCCTGCCCAAACCTGATTTCCTTTTCTTCCTTTTTTTAAAAATATTTTTATTTTGGGGAGAGTGCAAGCAGGGGAGGGGCAGAGAGAGGGGAACAGAGGATCTGAAGCAGAATCTGTGCTGACAGTCTGTCAGCACAAAGCCTGATGTGGGGCTTGAACTCATGAACTGCAAGATCATGACCTGAGCTGAAGTCAGACGCTCAACCGACTGAGCCACCCAGGTGTCCCCCAGACCTGCTTCTCAGATGAGGACAGATCCTGAGTTGGATAGAGCTTGCCCTGCATGGTACAGACAATTGGCAATGTGGGAGTTCACACCTGGGGGGTCCTGATTCATAGGCTGGGAACGTTATTGTCCTTGTTAGACCTCTTCAGGCAGGTCACTCCTTGTCCTAGCTCACTCCTACAAGAGCCTGGCTGGTGATGGTCCCAGCCTGTCCTATGAACTCCACCTGATCCTGGGGTCCAGTAACTTAGATTTTGCCTTAGACATTTTATTAGCCATTAGTTGAGGGGATGTGGGGGGGTATTCCCAGCATCATGAAGAATGATGCATTTCTTTTCCATACTTATCTGAGCATTATAAGAACTCATGCTGTATATAACAAGCTCTTAAAATTCATTAAGCAAAAGAGAGTCTCATGCAGTGCTGGTGGTCAGTGTGAATTGGGTCATATCTTATGTCTAATAAATTTCCCTTTGCTGAATGGCCCCAGGAGAATTCTCCCCAAGGAGGAATATGGAAACATGTTCACTTGATTTGATTTTTATTTGTCTGAATTTGAATTCTGAGTTTTTACAAAATAAATAATGAATACAGAGCTGTATAAGAATATTTTGGGCAGCTAGAAACATCATCACTGATATTATGCTTTACTTTCAATCCAAATTTTAACAAATGGAATTTTTTTCCAGCTTTATTGAGATATCATTGACATATAACGTTGTGTAAATTTAAAGTGTACAATGAGTTGATTTGATAATCTTACATATTGCAAAATGATGACCATCATAACATTAGCTAATCCCTTCCTCACATCACATAATTACCATTTCTTTTTTGTGAACATTTACCCTCTTCCCAACTTTAAAATTTATTATGCTTTAGTATTATATACTTAAATATTACTTTAGTATTTTTTAAGGTTATTTATTATTTTGAGAGAGAGAGCATGCAAGCAGAGGAGGGGCAAAGAGAGAAAGAGAGAGAATCCCAAGCAGGCTCCATGCTGTCAACACAGAGACTGATTTGGGGCTCAAGCCCAGGAATCATGAGATCTTGACCTGAGCTGAAATCAAGAATTGGATGCTTAACCAGTTGAGCCACCCAGGCGCCCCTTACTTTAGTATTATTAACTATAATCACCCTGCCAAATATTAGCTCCTCAGAATTTATTTTTCTTATAAGTGAAAGTTTGTATTCTTTGACCAACATCTGGAACATCTTTATCATACTGAGGTTTGTTATAACAAAAAAGTTGCAAACAACCTAAATGTCCACCAATATTTCTTTTCTGTGGGTTCAGATATATTCATATAAATGCACAGGAAAGACCATGTGTAACCTCTGAGGGAGGGACTGGGGTTGAGGTCAAGGGGACGTCAGGCTTATGTTTCATTTCTATTAAACAGGAGAATGTGTGCATGTGCTACTGATGTCATTAAAAACAACTTGAAAAAGATAAACTATAGAGAAAGCTGGCACAATACACTTATCTTCCATTATCTGTCATGTAAGGAGAAAGGGAGGGCTGAAATCCACTGCTGGGCTCCCCTGGCAGCTGCTTTGTGCCCCCTTGGCTGGTATCCCAATAACATTGGGGACGTAGGGAGCCAGGATTATATAGATTCACTACCTAATGGCAGACTATAGGCCACTCACACCTGAGCGTACATCAGAGTAGTCTGCAGTGCTTGTGAAAAAATCATTTTCCCAGGTCTCACCATCAGTAATTCTGATTTAATGGGTCTGTCTTGTGATCTGAAAATCTGCATTTTAAATAAGCACCAGAGTTGATTCTGATGAAGGTGGTCTTTGTGTCCCACTGGGAGAAGAGTAATGCATTTTTGCTATTCACCCTTTGCAGGGATACTGCTCGTGATCTTCTCAAAGAGAGCCAGGGCTTTTTCCCTGGTGACAAAGATGAGACACTGGGAGGACACACCATCCTAGACATTCTAACTTCCAGACTACCATCTCTGAATGTCATGTGTGTGTGTGCACACACATGTATAATGCACTTGAAAACACTGTGAGGACCACTCCAGTTCTGCACTTGGCCTAAAAAAAATAGGAAAGGGCCCCTCACCCTAGATAGTGACACTAGAATGAACTTAGATGTGTCTACATAATAATTCAGAGACGGACGTAATGAGATGTGGTTTGGGTTCATTACTGAGTTTTGTCAGGAGACATATATTAATGGAAACCCAAATGAGGGGCTTCTGCAAGGTCAAGGTTCCCATCTAAATGTGACTACAAAGAGCCCTTCACTGCTAAATGGCACAATGCAGATGCAAGACAATTTTTTCCATAAAAGCCATTTCTAGCTGATAATGAAGCTGGGTTGGAATCAAAATGGGAAAGCAAATTGCCTTGTCTCTGCCTTTCCCAAAGGATGTAATAAAAATGGCTTTCAAGTGCTTTATTTTGGTCTCTGTGTTTATCTATTTTTGTATTTGTATATATTTTCTACTCCTTCCAGACGAAGCTGAGATACACCATCCGTGATCCATGCTGCTCATGCCTAAAGTATTGATAAAAGTCTAATCAAAAGTTAAAAAGTAAATTTAGTGCTGAGATCTTGAATATGACGTCAGTCAAGCCTTGTGTCTTTTATGGGTTCTTTGTACAGAGTGTCACCAGAGAAGGTGACCTGGCTGGGTCCTGGAACTTTAGGAATGCAGTGAGGTCCAGGAATGTTGCAGTGAGGCCGTTGGTGATGAGAACCCCCAGATAAGCCAAGGGCAAGGGATAGAGCTATTGTAGAATGTTGCCAGGGAGCCAGCAACTCAGCCAGCTTGGATCCCCCCAGGCCTGCACAATTGCACCAAAACCGGGCTGCATTGTCAGCATCCTTCATGCAACACTTGGGATACTGTTAAAGACTGCATTTCAAAATGAGAAAATCAGCAAAGAAGAAGGAATTGTGCCAGGAAGCATTTTCACCTGGTTACTCCAGGAGTGCTGGTGGCCCTCCTCTGGAAAGAAATGACCCCAAGCAATGGCCGGGGAAAGAGGGCGATGGATTCCTGACACAAAGCTACAGCCTGCAGAGCATATTGGTGATTGGAAAGACATGAGCCCCGAATTCTTGTTCATTTCCTGCCACCTGAGCACTTAACTCATAGACATTCGTAATGGGCCTGAAGTTGTGTACGATTCACATAAACGTAGGAAGGGGAACATATTTAAGTAACGTGTGCAATGTTGATACGGTGGGGTAAAAAAATACTATGAACACTTTAAAGACTCTTGTGCTTAAAAATAAATATGATCTATAAGGGTTAACACAATTCAAATTTACTAAAGCCAATTAGCAAATTTCCCAGTGAGCATTAATGTCTGTCTTTCACAGCAGGTGGTGGTAGTAGCATTGACCATGGTCATACATCTCAGTGATTTCTTTCTTACTACACTGCAGATTTTTAGACAATAATGTTCTTCTTCTCCTTCTCCTTCTCCTTCTCCTTCTCCTCCTCCTCCTCCTTCTTCTTCTTCTCCTTTTTCTCCTCCTCCTTTTTCTCCTCTTCTCCTTCTTCTCCTCCTCCTTCTTCCTCTCCTCCTCCTCCTCCTCCTTCTTCTTCTTCCTCTTCTTCTTCTTGTCTTTGACTCTCCTTACAATATCTTGCCCTGGGCTTTGCGTTCCCAATGATGGGAAACAATGATGTTTCGCATCACCAATGATGAAATGAAGGAAAGCATTTAGGAGGGGAAGGAGAAAATTCTTCTCACAAAGAACTATCTTTTGGAGTAATATTCAAGTGGAAGAGTTTGGAAATATCTCCTAGAAAAAGCCCCCTCTTGACAAGAGGAGGTGACATCAAACAGGACAAAGAATGATCCAAGAGTAGCCACCATTACTGTGTGCTCTGGCTATGTACCAGTACTTTCACTCATGTTGGATCTTCTCCACATCTTCCAGAGGTGGGAATTATTATCAATTTCTTAACTGATAATTTCTTTTCAAAGATTGATCAATTTGTTTTCAAAGTTGGGCTTCTTCCAGGATAAGGAATTTTGCCCAGCAATTCACATTTAGTAGAGGTATAACTATTTTACAAACCCCAGAGTCCTATGCTATTCCTTATGTGGGCTTTGGAACCAGTTCTTTCCTCCATTGGCAAACATCTTGGGCTTTCCTTATCTTAGGGCTGTTTTTTTTTTCCCTCTTAAATATCATCTTTCTCTTTTTGCCCTGTCGCTCTTTCAGAAAGTAGTGAGAGGACAATATGGGAAATAAAATGTTTTCCAATGCAATTCTGGGGTCAAGGTGTCTGAAGAGAGTTGGCCATGAAGGCTGGTGGCCCTTCTAAGGAGAGTGCTTTGCGTACTTTAAAAGTGCTGTATTGGTGTGAGTCACCGATTCTCAATAGGAGATGATTTTGTCCCTTATCCCTTCCCCCGGTAGGTATTGGCAATGTCTAGAGACATTTTTGGTTGTCACAATTGGGTATGTGTGCCCTACCTTCTAGAGGTAGAGTTCAGGGATGTTGCTAAACATTCTACAATGCCCAAGACAGTCCCCCCATGACACAGAATTACCTGATCCAATAGTGCCGAAGTGAGAAACGTTGGTATAGGTGTTGCTGTATTTCTTATATTTTGGAAACTAGTTTTATTTGGGGTTTTGTTTTTCATAAAGAGGAGCACAGTTATTTACATTTATTAGGGTAAGCTAAGTTAATATAACATATTCATAATACAACCTTAATTCTCTCACGTTTCTCTTGACATTCTCATTAAAAATGTTGAAGAATCAGGGCAGGGAATTAAGAGATCATAGGGGTCTCCTCATAGCTTTTGGTCTTTAAAATCAGTATCATTGCTATGAAAGACTGATAACAGAGGATGATGAGCATTTGTCATAACTTATGGTTACCATCATCTGCTTGTATTTGGAGAAATTCCTCGTTATCTTCCCAACGTGGAGGTCAGAACACAAATCCCCAGCACGCTTTGCAATTAAAGCTCAGGTTTGGGATCCTGGCTCTGCCACTCTGATGCACCTGAATGAGGTCATTCAAAAATGAATGACCTGGGCACCTGGGCGGTTCAGTCTGTTAAGCATCCGACTTCGGCTCAGGTAATGATCTCAGGGCTCGTGAGTTCAAGTCCAACATTGGGCTCTGTGCTGACAGCCTGGAGCCCAGAGCCTGCTTCAGATTCTGTCTCCCTCTCTCTGCCCCTCCTCCACTCACGCTCTGTCTCTCTCTCTCTCTCAAATATAAATAAACATTAAAAAATTAAAAAAAAAATGAATGACCTGAGGAAACGGGGCCCCATTTGTTGGACAGAGTGCAACAGAGGTGCCTGGCTTTTGGGAACAGTGATGGCTGCAAGATTGAGTTCCTAATGCAGAAGTGACATTGGTGGAGGAGACAGAAACAGTGGCTGCAAAACTGGACGGAGGGGAGTTGGGGAGGATGAGGTTTCCTCATCAGGGATGGTTTGGGAAGCTTAGCCTTGAGGCTAATTGCCCAATCCTTCCAACAGCTTTGTAGGCTAGCCGCCACCATTCTTCTCTACTTACACCAGCCAGAGTGGGTTCTATTGTTTTTAAATCTTTTTTTCATGTTTATTTATTTATTTTGAGAAAGAGAGAAACCATGAGCAGGGGAGGGGCATAGAGAGAGGGAGAGAGATAATCCCAAGCACTGTCAGTGCAGAGCCCAACATGGGACCTCGGTCTCATGAACCTTAAGATCATGACCTGAGCCTCAGTCAAGAGCTGGACACTCAACCGAATGAACCATCCAGGTGCCCTGGTTCTATTGCTTGCAAAGAGGAACTCAGACTGACCCATGAACTTTATCAGCAGCAACGTTATTTGAAACCTAGAGTCCTTTCAAAAGATTCTTTTCTTTCGGTAATGGTGGGAGTTTTCAGTTTAAAACGAAAAGCAGAAGGTCCTTCTTTCCTGAAACCCTCTAGACGTGGGGCTTTAGGACTTTGGTAGCAGGTAAAAGTGCAGGCAGGTAGCTCTTTCCTGAGGGAGTCCTGTTTGGGGAACAGTACAGCTTCACACTCCAGGAGGTTAAAGAAAACCAGGAGGGTTGAGGCACCTCCCCCCCACCCCCCCAAGGGCAAGCAGATTAACTCTTTGCTGTGGCACAAGCTTTGCTTAGAGAAGCCTTTTATATTTTATTTCAATTTTATATGTTGATCACCTTTTCCGTAGGGGGGACAGTTTTATGTTTGTCTGCAAATGTCTTTTGCATTTATTTCTTTAAGTGTTTGGATAATAAAGAAACTTGTCCAGAGGTGGGTGTAGGGATAGATACAAGTGTGCCCATCTGTATGGAGGACTTCTGTGCTTCTCTCGATTCTTAATACCCTGGCTGCTAAGTCAAGGTCTTCTTTTTAGTTGAGTGGGTAAATCATGTACAAACCATTATTTTTTTTTAAAGTAAAGACACAGCTTTATAATGAGATGTACAGTCTGGAAAGAACTGGAAATCAAGTCTCAGAGGTGGCTAACTTCCTAAAGCCACAGGGTTTTTCAGTTTTATTTTATTTCCAAATTTTTATTTAAATTCTAGTTAGTTAACATATAGTGTAATATTGTTTTCAGGAGGAGAATTTAGTGGTTAATCACTTACATCTAACACCCAGTGCTCATCCCAACAAGTGCCCTCGTTAGGGTTTTTTCAGGCTTATGATTGAGTTTCCTAGAGTAGCACGTGGGATTGTTTCCATAGTCCTCTCAGCCAGCTAACTCTGTTCCTAGCTAATTTCTGCCCTAGACTGCAATCTCATTGAGGGCAGGAATATGTCTTACTCATCTCTCTGTCACTCGGGGCACCTGGTCCACACCTTCTCACACAGTGTATATATCACAGGTATTTGTTGATTAGCAGATTTCATCGTTCTCTTTTTTCAGGTGGCAGGGAAGAGTTTCCTACTCTACCCCAATTTCTCGTGTTACTCTGGGAACTCATCCACTCCTTTTCTGGGGAGCCCAGATTAAAACAGGGCAGAAGCAAGATGTGTGCCCCATAGGCCACTGCAGAAGACACAAGACTATTTGGGGCTCCCTTTCGATTTTGAACAGGCTGAGAAGAAAAACCCAGCCAAAGAAAGACTGTTCCTGGTCAGAATCATACCTTTTATGCCTCCACTCTGTTTGGGCAAAGCTGTGTTGGAGAACTTAAAGATGACTAGTGTGTGCGTGAAAAACTGGAAGTGATAATTGGTATGTCTGGAGTCTGTGATGAAAGGCACTTTCTCAAAGTGATCTAAGGGAAACATATGGGTTTTTTTTTTTCCACTTTACTGTATGATGTCATGTCAGTTCTCACACTGCTTGTCTCAGGTTTTTGTCTCTTGTAGGAGGCCAGCCCTGCTGTGCTGAGTTGGCCTCCAATCTGCTGCATGGCTCAGCCTGAAGAGCCGGTGGGAGCCTGCCTCTTGGAATACACACACAGGATAGGCTTAAGGGAGAAAACTCATTTCTGGGGGAGCATCTATTCTGTCACTGCCTGGACTTAGACAAGTGTCAAAAATTGCTGTTCCCCAATGAGTTATTAAAAAAAAAGATCTCTAGTGGCTTCTCCTATGGTTGGGCTAACTGCAGTGTATCAGCATGAATTTTCAGATCCCTTAACCAAGTTTTCCAGTATTCTAACTGCAGTCCTTATCTCTATTGTCTCTGTCTTCTGTTTTCTATATCCAGTTGCCTACTGCCATCATAAAGCATAATACCATCTCCTGAAGTTCATGCAGCCCAGAGTTTTGTCTCCTACATGGGGTATGAGCAAGGGACATTTGGGGTGAGCCATAAAGATCTGTTTAACTTAAACGTAATAAGGTTAGGGTTGCAACACATTTGTTAGAGCTTCCTTTAATAAATCACAGTGGGGGAAGGGTTTCTATATTTATTTAATCCCATTTGAATCTACTTGTATTTCCTGTGTGTGCAGGTACATCTGTCATTCATTCAGAGGCAGTAAAGTACAGAAATGGAGGACTTTGGCTCCAGGATCAGGTGCACCTAAGTTGAAGTTCCAGCCTCAATGCTCACTAGTTGTGCCATTACAGTTAGTTACTTAGCCTTGAAGAGCCAGTTTCCTCATCTATAAAATGGGTATAATAGTTTTGAGGTGATCAAATGGGACAATATATGCAGAGTACTTAACTTAGTGCCTGGTATGTGAAAGACCCTCAACAAACAGTGGCTATTTTTATCTGTTCAATCAAAAGAAACGGGTATTGGGTATCTGCTGGGCTCAGCATGTTGTAGGTAGCCATAAAGAGTTTATAGTCATGGCTGGTGGAGGCAGGGGGTAAAACACTTTCAAAGGTAGAAAGTAATAAAGGACAGAAAGATCACGAAAGGGAAAAGACTTTCAGGACAGGCTAATCTAAGAGTTGGGTCTTGTGGGATATGAAGGGTATGGAGTTGAGTGGAGATGAAGCAACCAGCATTCTGAAGAAAGGGAGCAAACCCTGAGAGAATTATTGAACAGGAATGGTGAGAACGTGTTAGCGTCCAGTTAGGCTTGCATATACATAGAGTTGGATAGAGGTGGGAGGCCAGACAAAAAAAAAAAAAAAAAAAGGATCAGAATAGGAACGGGGTGCATGTTGATTGGAAATGCCATGCTAAAGGCCTCACCTTCCTTTGATGGGCCATTCAAGGCTTTTAAGGAAGAAGAGGTAATAAAATCCTGTGATTTGCTATCTACTATATGAAGTGTTATTTTTCCTCCAGTTGTCTTACAAAATTGTTTTTTATTGATGATCTCTCAGATTTCTGGAGCACTGTGAATACAGGAAATTCTGAACATTGGTATGATTTAATTGTGATGTCCTGGCTGAGAGAGAGAGACTAGTCTTAATTCCAGTGAAGACCAGAGAGAATAAAGATTTAAAGTGGGCTATTCTAGTCTACTTCTTTTTTACCTTGCAAATACTGACTGGACCAAAACTCTTACCAGATTTGATCTGGAATGGGGCAAATGACCAACTCTCTTGTCTGGATGGTGTCCCAATGGTGAACTTCCAAATGCTGACATTTGCATGCAAATATTGTGAAGGTTGTCTTTTTATTATTTTTTAGTATTATGTATCAGTGATATCTACCAGAATGATGGCTCTAGTTATGGGTTTAACTACATCCCAAATCCTTTTTCACCTTCATTACTGCAATTTCCTCTTAAGATACTTTGATGTTTATTTACTTTTGAGAGACAGAGAGAGACAGAGTTTAAGTGGGAAAGGGGCCTAGAGTGAGAGGGAGACACAGAATCCAAAGCAGGCTCCAGACTCTGAGCTGTCAGCACAGAGCCCATCGAGGGGCTTGAACTCACAAACTGTGAGATCATGACCTGAACTGATAGTCAGATGCTTAACCAATTGAGCTATCCAGGCACCCTGTCCTCTTAAGATACTTTGAAGCAAAAGAGTGCCTCTGCTCTTGGGTTCATAAACCCCTGTTGGTGAACATGATGAGAAACATTACCAGATAAAGGATTAGGCAGGCAGAGACTGCATTTCATTTTGAGTTTTTTTTCTCCCCATATCATATTGGCTTTAGCTAAATTGATTACAACTCAGGGAGTGTGGGTTTGGAATAGATACAGTTGCATAAAATTGATTGCTTTTCTTCCGATGTTGACTTTTCCTCCTGTATGAGTGAGTCACTTGAATTTGCAAGGTGTACTAATTTTACTTCTTTCCAGCCTAATGGGGTATCTGCAGCTAGAGGACAAAGGACAAGAGCTTACCAGAAAGGGGACAAAGAGGGGATGAGACAGCTTCAAAGGAGGGAGGTTACAAAGCCTCCTTCTTTGACCCTCTCCCCCCTGTGATCCAGGTTAATTTGCATATCAATGACGACTTAATACTACTAAAGGTTTTATGTAACTTTTAAGCTTCTCAAATGTTCATTACTTTTGTTATCCTATTGGAAATCCTGCAATCACCAGTATTATTTTTAGTCCCAAAATGAGGTAAGGAGGCCTGGGGGTGTTTATGTAAGGAGGAAGAGGGTAGGGCCCCAGTTCAGGAACTTGCCTACTTACTGTCCTGGGAGAATCTGGCAGATAGGGGTAAGTCATGGTAGCTGAGAAAGAAAGAGCAAAAAGGGTGAGTAGGGGGGTTGTGGGGGCCAAGTATTGAACTGTGCCTGTGTAGGGTAACTGGCATGAGGGCAGCATTTTCTGACCTAGGGAGGTAAAAGCGTCGTCATTGGCACTAAGTCGGTGACCCATAGCAGGAGCACGTCACCACCTTCCCACCCCCAGAGACCCCAGTTTATCTGCCCCTCCTCCACCCTACTGTTCTCGGAGTCGGCAGCCCCGGTCCAGGAAGCAGGCAGCGAGGCTCTTAGAACCAGGCTAGGTCCCTTCTCTGAAAGCGCTGCACCCAGAGAGGGGCGGGAACTCCTTAATCGTCCTCTCCCGGGGACCCACGCGCCGCCCCGCAGCATGCCGCGGGAGCTGTCCGCTGTTCTGAACTCTTTCTCCGAATGGCCGGATTCGCGGCTCTCCTGGCGCGCCGCAGTCTAAGGGAAGGGCTCAGTGGGTCCCGGGAAGGGCAAAGGCCGGAAGGTCTGCGGCAAGCTCCATCCAGGCTTTAAGTTTTATTTTATTTTTTAATTTTATTTTCAGGCTCTAAAATTTAAATCTCCGCAGGAACCTTCTACCCACTCTAGCCCAGACTCTAAGCAGGATCCAGCTCTTAAGGACCTCTTCACATCCTGTGGTGTTGCTCAATCCCTCACTCCACTTCTTCCCCTGCGCCTTCGCTGTTGAAACTACACCAGGTCGTAGCTCCCGCGAGCCTAGCGCTAGACGCCGCTCCTCTCTCCTCGTCCACTTCACCCTCCTCCAGAGCAGGACTCTCCCCAGGCGCAGCAAGCTCCTGCAGTCAAGATTCTCCCTCGTGCCTCGGACCCAGGTTTGTCGGCCCCTCCTTCCTTTTCTGTTTCCACCTGCTCCACTGTCCTTCTCTCTAGTTGTCTAAGCACCGAGTCGGGTGGTGCGCGCTCCGCCCCCATTTTCCATACAAGGGAGCGCTGGAGGGGGGGCGGGGCGGAGGGGAGGCGCTCCCAGTCCCTCTCAAAAACTGCGAGCCCACTGGGAACTCCTGAATCCGTTCAGCTCCCGCGGAGAAGCGAGAAGCCTGCATTGCCGTCGTGGGCTGAGGACAGCTAGGGGACAGCCAGGATTCGGCCCCTCCCTCCCCGTAGCGTTTTCCCGCCCGCCCAGCCCCACTCGCCAGGTAGGACCATGCTCCAGGGTCTGACCTGCGTGGACCGCGAAGGCTCTAAATTGAGTAGGAGGCGTTTAAATAATCTGTACATATGTGACCTAGCATAGATTTATTTTTACATGGGGTATGACCGCACTTTTGATTGTTGTTGTTGATTTATTTTGGCCAGTTATTCAAAAGGGAGTATTTGGGTAATTGAGGTGGGGGAGGGAGGCACGAGTGGTGTAGGAGGGGGTGGATGGACAATGGGAAGTGACAGACTTTGATTCTCTTTGGACAGGTGGCTATGGCCTCACTGCCGACTCAGGGTCTCCCGGTCCCTGACTTAGTTTCTGGGTTGCCACCGGCGGCCTCAACTCCTGCCAACCAGAGCACAGAGGCCTCAGCGGACAATGGGTCGGTGACTGGCCCAGGCGCTCAGGCTGTCACGCCTTTCCAAAGCCTGCAGCTGGTGCATCAGCTGAAAGGGCTGATCGTGCTGCTCTACAGCATCGTGGTGGTCGTGGGGCTGGTGGGCAACTGCCTGCTGGTGTTGGTGATCGCGCGAGTGCGTCGGCTGCACAACGTGACCAACTTCCTCATCGGCAACCTGGCCTTGTCCGACGTGCTCATGTGCACCGCCTGTGTGCCACTCACGCTGGCCTACGCTTTCGAGCCACGCGGCTGGGTGTTCGGCGGCGGCCTGTGCCACCTTGTCTTCTTCCTGCAGCCCGTCACCGTCTACGTGTCGGTGTTCACTCTCACCACCATCGCGGTGGACCGCTACGTCGTGCTCGTGCACCCGCTGCGCAGGCGCATCTCGCTGCGCCTCAGCGCCTATGCGGTGCTGGCCATCTGGGCGCTGTCCGCGGTGCTGGCGCTGCCGGCCGCCATGCACACGTACCACGTCGAGCTCAAGGCGCACCGTGTGCGCCTCTGCGAGGAATTCTGGGGGTCGCAGGAGCGCCAGCGCCAGCTCTATGCTTGGGGGCTGCTTCTCGTCACCTACCTGCTCCCCCTGCTGGTCATCCTCCTGTCTTACGTCCGGGTGTCGGTGAAGCTACGGAACCGCGTGGTGCCAGGCTGCGTGACCCAGAGCCAGGCCGACTGGGACCGTGCGCGCCGCCGCCGCACCTTCTGTCTGCTGGTGGTGGTCGTGGTGGTGTTCGCCGTGTGCTGGCTGCCGCTGCACGTCTTCAACCTGCTGCGGGACCTCGACCCGCAAGCCATCGACCCTTACGCCTTTGGGTTAGTGCAGCTGCTCTGCCACTGGCTCGCCATGAGCTCAGCTTGCTACAACCCCTTTATTTACGCCTGGCTGCACGACAGCTTCCGTGAGGAGCTGCGCAAGCTCTTGCTTGCCTGGCCCCGCAAGATCGTGCCCCACGGCCAGAGCATGACAGTCAGCGTGGTCATCTGAGGCCACTGCACCGGGCCTTGGCTGGGGACCTCCATGTCCACTAGTCTCCGAGGGTGCCCACCTGAGGCCGGACTGGAGAGCTTATCCCCAGCGCCAGAGCAAATCCAATAGGTGACCAAACTTCCAGCCTAGCCCTCTTGTCCAGCTGTCTTGCTTTGTCCTTGTGTCTTTGTAAAATGTTGAGTGGGCTTTGGAGGGAGTCTTGTGCTTTGCTTGAAAGAGGCCAAGGAGAGGTGAGAGGATTTATTATTTCCTCCCTATGCCCTGAATGCCAAACAAAGCTCTTTCTCCTGGTTCATAACAGTATTTCAGAACCGTGGCTGTCTTCCTCGCTTTCCCTTCTGCTTGCTCAATGGTGAGATGAAGGAACAATGGGGTTGGGATTTCAAATGGCTGCGCTGGGGTTGGTGAGGCTTTTTCCGGTTGCCTTTTAAAAAGGACTCAACTGAGCTAGAATACCTGATGTTGCTTAGTCAGTTTGAACCCATTAATTCCTAGGATTCCAGGGAAGTATTACAAGTCTGTATCTGGGATTTCAGCATTTCCTGAATAAGACTATTACACACCAAAAGGGTTTTACTTTTAATTTCACTTGAATTCATAGCGCAAAAACACTTAGAAGCCACCTTTTGATAGGTGGTTTCTAAGTGTTTTCCCTCCTCCTTGTCACCTAACTTCTATCTGAAAATGATAAGATGAATTAGTCACTGAAGAGATAAATAGGGATAAAGAAGAGAAGGTCCAGATCACTTAAGGAGGCATATAACTGAGGACAGACATCTATCTGGGTGTATGTTTGTGTATACACACCCAGTGTTTGCTACAAGGCAGGAACACAGATATTTGATTTTCTGAATACTCAATGTAAACCATGTTCGATAGCATTCTCTAATTGCTCAGTTGCAACAGATCAACAGCTGTCATCTGATTGCTCAGCACCTGCTCTGTGGTGACACACTTGGAACACAATCAACCCAGGATACAAGGATGGGGAGACATTTACTTAAGGCCAGAACAGAAAAACAAACTGCCACCAGACCACCATCAAATACTTAATTCTTTCCAGGGTTAGAGGGACAAGTGAAGACTGTTGGGCCATGAGACCAGGCTGATAACCCTCGTCTTAGCCTCCTGAGGATTCTGTAAATGAGGCCAAGTACCCTGGACAAGGATCTTCACGTTGATGTTGGAGCAGTGACTGGACAGTGAGGGTGGGAGTTTTGTGAAGTGATACGTGCTATCCACCTGCCAGATCAGCCCCCGTGGCATATAGGACAGGAACTAGTGCAGGAACTGCAGCAACTCAGTTATCATCTCTAAGACTCCAGTACTGCCCTAGCTCACTATACAGTAGAATCAAGCTCTCTCCTTATCTTACTCTCTGAAATGGGCTCATTCGTTCATTAAAGTGTGCCCTGAAAGGAAGGGAAAGAGGAGAAAGGCTTGGGGATGACAAGGATTAAGTCCCATTACTCCAATGCCAGCAGCCATGATGGGAGAGTAAGTATTTACGGTTGGGTTAGTTAGCAATATGAGTCTTTAGTAGTTATGTGGCTAGACCTTTCCCAGCATGGGGGAAGGCAGGAAAAGTCTGGCTTGGGAGAAAGGATAGGCAGGTTAACTTGGGAGATGCAGGTTACCTTTAGCAATGGCACACATACTTTCAGCTTCATCTGTGGATGTGGAGAACAAAGCCTATGTCACTCCCTGTTCCACATGAGCTCATTCCCCAGGCATCCCAGAGACTGGCTCCTGTGGTTCACAGCTCCATTACTTGGGAGGCTCAAGGCCAAACAGGCATTTCATGTTTCCTCAGAGCATTCTTTTGATGGGCATGCCTCTAGAATGGAGGGGATGGGGGAAAGGATGGGATTTGTTGGGGAGGGATCTGGTTAATTGTACTTCCTTATTTATTTATTTATTTATTTATTTATTTTGAGAGAAATAGAGAGAGTGAGCAGGGGAGGGACAGAGAGAGAAAATCCCCAGCAGGCTCCACACTGTCAGTGCAGAGCCCGATGTGGGGCTCGAACTCACAAACTGAGATCATGACCTGAGCTGAAACCACGTGTCAGATGCTTAACTGACTGAGCCACCCAGGCACCCCCACTTAATTGTACTTTCTTTGTTGGAATGTTTAAATCACTGTTCTCAGCTTTGGCTGCTCCTAGAATCAGTTGGAGAACTTCCAAAAAACACCAGTGCTGAGGCCCTATCCCCAGAGAGTCCAATTGATTAGAGATGGAGCCTGGGCATGAGCATTTTTTCAAAGCACTTCAGGTGACTTTAATGTGCATCCAAGGTTAAGCCCCTTAAGAATTATTGTCTTTCTAATGAATCTCAGAAACATCTGAATGAAGCTTTGATTGTACCTGCCAAAGGTATTAAAAATTTGGAGTTGAATTCTGACAGGGCGTCCTATGCTACAGATGGGGAATAATACTCCTCTAGCTTTCAGACAGTATCCAATGAATCACACAGAGGCAAATCCTTATAATAAGAATATATAAGTATTCATTCAGGTTTCCTTACAAATCTCCTATATGTAAGGCAGTGAGTGTATGCGTCCAGTTTTTTTTAAGTATCATGATTCAACTCGAGATCATTTGCATTATAAAGTTATACACCATGAATTATTCCAAATCCTGGTTTCCAGGGTGTTAAAAAAAAAATTGAAGTGTTCTCTGATTAGCTTGATGTAAGTCTACATCAACTGTGAGAAGAAAGTGTCCTCATTAATTACTAGAAAAGCTGCCACCTGTTCCTATGCCTACAACTTAAGTTAAAAACTTTAACATTTACATGGACTTTATGGAGAGCCTAAAGAGGCTGGAGAATTATGCCGTGTTTATAAACATCTTTACACATTATCCAAATTGGCTACTGAATAGCAACTAATTAATTCTTACCCTATCTGGAATCTATTTGGGACTAGTTTGACTATAAAGCAAACTGACTTTTTAGAAAATCTCTCAGGAGGCACCTGGGTGGCTCAGCGGGTGAAACGTCCGACTTCGGTTCAGGTCATGATCTCATGGCTTGTGAGTTCTAGCCCGGCGTCGGGCTCTGTGCTGACTGCTCAGAGACTGGAGCCTGCTTTGGATTCTGTATCTCCCTCTCTCTCTGACCCTCCCCTGCTCGCATTCTGTCTCTCTCTCTCAAAAATAAACATTAAAAAGTGAAAAAAAAAAACACTCTCAGAAGTGAGTCCTATAGACATCCACTTAGCGTTGAAGTAGAAAATTTTATTTGATATAACTTAGTCAATACCACGCATCCAGTCCTCCTCCTGCAAGGAATCATACAGGCCATAAAGCTGGGAGCAGAGGCAGGCGGGTACTTAGCAGCAGCCCATTCTGAGGCTGATGGGAGGTTCTGTAATTCTCTTTGCAAGCATTGTCACCGGGCCTCACTTTTGGCAGCCCATCAACAGATTTATCTCACTAAATCAGCTGGGGAGTGTTTCAATATGCATTGGCAACGGTCACCTGGAAATAGCAACTGTGAGAGATGCGAAGGTAACAATATCCCGATTGATGTAACCTTCCTGAATTTTTGTTCTTGTGGATCATCAGCCTGTTCTACTGGTGGTGCTAAGTTCCAGGTTTCTCGGGTTGGCTAGTTAACCCATCTCTGTCCTGTGGCTTGCATGTCTGGACATTTAGTAGTCTTGCAAATGCAAGGCATGGGGCTGACATCAAGGGGACCCAGGCAAGGGTACAGCTAGATCTGAGAGCGAACCCAGGGTCTATCCCCCACCGACAAGCGGCCAGGAGCACCTTTGTTCCCCAAAGCAGATCTTCCATGGATTTCCCTCCATTTGCTGATGTCTTTGTTGCGTAAGACGCATGTGTGACTGACTTACCGTATGAAGCTCTTCAGTCTGGGGCTTGCACTGTGTTTGATACATTGTGGGTGCTCAATAAATATCAAATTAGTACCATCTCCAGTTACGTAACCTCAGGATGGCCAGGGTCACAGTGAAAATAAATCACGTCAAGGAAAACACGCTACTCAATCCAGATTTGTCAATTCTAGCTAATTCCAGGAATGAACTGTTCATTTGGGGTCTTCTGTGACCCCTTGGTCCAAATCTCAGTAATGACAGCATTTTAATCCATGGCACCAAGCTCTCTGCTCTCCAAAACTGCATGTGCCTAAGTTGACAGGTCTATCAAAGGGAGAGTAGAGAATTTCATGATTAATTTCTATATTCATCATTAATCTGGATCATTAAAGGTTAACATTTTATTATCCACTGACACATATCACTTCGGAAATTTAAAAACACCCAACGCATGGGTCTGTAAGTCAAATTTGATCACCCAGATTCCAAAATGTTCATGACAGAGTCATGAAGATGATTTTCTGACACTTCTAAAATAAGACTTAAAAATGCATTTATGGACACCTTTCCAGCGATCCATTTATTTTGCAAAGTGAGATAAACTCTAAACAGATGTTGGACGTGTGAAATATTTCTTTGGATGGATGGGTGTTGCAGACTTGATATGTTGAAAGACTGCATTCTCAGTCAGTCTTTGCAAGTAGAAAGCCTTGTTTTGAAAATTGAGTGCTTGTATTTTTAACAGATTTCGTATCTTTTCCCCCTGCTTTCCAACTCAATTCCTCTTCATTTCCTGCTCTTTATTTCTCTGTTCAGCCCCTTTTCTGCTATTTCCCCATATTAACTATAGTATACCTCTGATCTGAAGCTCTCTCCACACCCATGGAGAGGAGGTGGTAGGATTCAAGCATCCACCTTCCGGTGGGTTGGTGGGTTCGCATAAGGTGAATCACGTGGGAGAGATACTCTGGGTAATTCTGTTGCAGACGCTTCATCACATCAGCGGAGCATTGCTCATTACATTTCCTGCCCACTGTGGGGTCTTGGAGCTCACACAATTGATCGTTTCTCAGATAAGCTCCAGGCAGAAGTGGACAACAGGATTTTGCACAGGATCTCCAGCTGGGCCCTTAATGTGGTCAATCTCACAGAGAGCTCTCAAGAGGGACCTCACAATGAAAGGTCACATGTGTCTCATTTTGATGTTTGGGGCTGGAGCAAGAAAAGCTGAGCCAGAAAAAGCAAAGGGCAGTCTCCTCTTTTAAGTATTCCTTGCCTCCCTCCCTCAGCTCTCAAAAAACCCTCTTCCTGACTTGCTGATGACTAAATCCCACAGTCCCAGAACTCATCTCCTCCTTCTGGAGTGACATCTAAAGATGAATGGAAAGCTACTCCCTCCCTCCTACCCCCATTCACTCAGTATCTCCAGGTAATGAAAAAAAAAATCCTTTTGAGCTGGAAAAATCAAATACAAATTTCAGGCCCCAGCTCTAGGTTAGAAGTCAGGCGCTGGGCTTCTTCCCTAGCCCGGAACACCACAGTCACCCTTGGTCTTTATCCTAGGAGGATGGCCCCGTCACCTGGGGAGGGGGTGCAGGGCTGCAGCATAGCATGCCCTGGGGCGGTCAGGTTGGTGGCCTGGCCTTGCGGGGGGGGGGGGGTGGAGCCACTGTGTGGGGCAAGTCCTTCCCAGGCCCCATCTGCACTGCAGATGCTGGGGCACACTGACCTCCTCATTTTCACAAAAAAGACCCAAGCACAGGCACAGGTGGAAAACGAGAGCACATGTAAGTGCCTTCAACGGCCATAACGGTTTCTTTAGAACAAGTCTCTTTATTCCTATTTCCTTCCTACCCTAGTCTCCTCCAGCAAAGCCCCCTTTCTTTCTCTGATATAACTGCAGAGCTTGGGGCATTTTCATATCAACATGGCTTTCTGGGAGATGGAAACCTTCTTAAGGGCCTCTTCTGAGACCGATAATAAGCAATTGTCATCACATGCAGCTGAGCCAAAGCCGCAAGACCTGGCCAAAGCACAGGTCCTTCTGCCTGACCGAGCCGCGGGAAATTGGGCTCCAGCAGGACACCCAAGGGCCTGTCGTCTCGCACATCAGGTGGGGTCTGTGAGCTGCACCAGCACATCCGTGGGCTGCACTAGTGCCTGGCAAGGGTGGATTGGCTCGGGGGGACCAGGTGAGTGTCCGTGGCCTGGCTGCTGGGGTCCTTCTTTCTCCCACCCCACGGGGGTGCTTTCAGAGGCTCAGAGGCAATCACCAGCGACTCCCTCTGCATCCACATGGGCAGCAGCACGCAGTCCCTGCACCATGGGACTAACTTCTGGCCCTCTATCACCGGCTCCTGTGCCGCTGACCTTGGCCTAGGTCTCCAAATTCCAGCGCTGGGTGCCCAGCACCTTCCTGTGCTATCTCGTGGTCCTCCAGACAAGTGATCACGCAGTGTCTGGGTTTCAGCTTCCTGGTCTCGCGGTGGATCTCCATCAGAGTTCGTGGCCGCTCTGCAGCGGAGCCACGCGCTGGGGGCGCTCACGGGGCCGCGCGCCTCTGTTGCAGACCCCGTGGTGGCCAACAGCGCCGGACCTACACCACGGGCCTGCCATGGTCGACGCCGTGGTGGCCTCCCTGTCGCCTCTCATAGCGTCTCACCGTCCTCCCAGCCCCTCGGTGCGCAAGGCCCGGACCGGCCACCGCGCGCCCCCAGGCGGAGCGCGGGCTCACTGCAGCTGCTCGTCCCGGTCGCCTGCGGCGTCCCTCGCCCCTGCTCTCAGCCTCGGAGCGTCTTTCACCCGCACCAGAGCTGGGCGGGAGCCTCACCCCCGACGCTCTTTCAGTGTCCTGCAACTGCTCTGCCTCTGGCACCACTCGCACCCGTGCCAACCCCATGCTCTCCAGTTCTCGCCCAACTCTGGGTCTTGTCTTCGGTCTCCATCGTCCGCCTCTCACTCTTCTACTCCCCGAAGCAGGGGAGGCCAGGGCCATGCCCTGCATCTCGCCCCCGCCCCGACTCCGTGGCTTTCTCCGCGCCCCAGCCCCTGGACACTGCGGCGTGCGCTGCCTGAAGAGGGGCGCGTATGGATGGGGGCGCTGCAGGGCAGGGGGTCTAGGCGCCCGGGAGCTTCTGCGCTCCTGCTCCCGCCAGCCCAGTGAGGTGCATTCGAGGTTCTTGCTGAGGTTTCGGCATTGGTGAGGAGCATGGATAGGATGCACTCAGGCAGTCCTTGGGCAGCAACTCTTGCCCTGGGCAGCTGTCCAGCCCGGGCATGGAGAAGGCATACTTTGGGGCTTCTCTCCACGGCAGGTTCTGGTGCCTTGTTCTAAGTGATCCACACTTAGTTTCTTAGATAACTCTTGATCACTGTGGAAACATCTGGTTTCCAAGGAAGAAACCTGGAGTGTCCGGGTGGCTGAGCCCTTGACTGCAGGGCAAGCAGGCGGGCATCGGCAGTTGGTTGGGTGGTTGGCGGGGGGGGGGGGGGGGGGGGTGTTTTCCGGGTGCTGCTTGGAGAGCGCTAGGCTCCCCATCCTGCTTCCGACATGATTGTGTCACTTGAGTCGATTGCCTATTTCCTGCAAATCATCTCTAAGTGGGAAGTAACAGGAAATCACTTAAATTGTGTATGTATTGGGGACTCCAGTGATCCCATCCTTCCTGCTGGTGGAAATAGTGGGAACTGGGGCGGGGGGGGGGGGGTGGGTAGTGCAAAGAGGGAGGAAGCTGATTCGCAGGGCCAGAGGAGGAGTTGGACCTGGGTGGCCTCTCCAGTGGCTCACCTGGAGCAGTGAGTTTGGTTGTTTTTCCTGGGTAAGCCAGCAGGGCAGCTCCCGGCTAGGTCTTCGTGTTGGGAGCTGAGGTTCACAACCTGCCAGAACACACTTCATGTTTTTGTAGAAGAGATGGGGTCAGCTGGTGGAACAAAGCTAGCCCAGGGGGAAAAAAAAATCACCTGTTGGCCCACCGCTCTAGGAAGTTGTTGATCTAAAGCTAGGCTTCTTGCTGAATAAAGGACCTCTGGCATTTAGATTGTTTTTAAATATTCATTTATTTTTGATAGAGAGAGAGAGAGAGGGGCAGAGAGAGACACAGAATCCGAAGCAGGCTCCAGGCTCTGAGCTATCAGCACAGAGCCTGACACAGGGCTTGAACCCATGAACTGAGAGATCATGACCCTAACTGACTGAGCCACCCAGGCGTCCCTAGATTTTTTTTTTTTTAATTACAAAAGCAACAAATCTTTTACTTTAAAAGACTGATAGGTGAAAATTTCCCACTCATCTCTCCTAGGGGTTGTTAATAGTTTGTGCTTGGGGCACCTGGGTGGCTCAGTTGGTTGAGCATCTGACATTGGCTCAGGTCACGATCTCACAGTTTGTGAGCTTGAGCCCCGCATTGGGCTTGCTGCTGTTGGTGCAGAGCCAGCTTCAGATCTTCTGTTCCCCTCTCTGCCTGTCCCTCCCCTGCTCCCGCTCACACACTCCCTCTCAAAAAATGAATAAAAAACATTAAAAAAAATGGTTTATGCTTTTGTTTCCAGACTCTACCAGGAGCACACATATATTCAGGATATATTTTACAGCAATGGGATTAAACTGTATGTAATGTTTTATAATTTACTCCCCCTCCCCTTAAAATTATACCAAGGATGGCCTTTAATATTGGGACATAGGGATGGCCCTCATTCTAGGCTGAAGAGGAGTCTGTGGTCTGAATGTACCACTGTGTAGCCATTTCTCAGCCAGCGAGTGGCATTGGTTGGAGAAATGATTCCAGGACTTAGAAGGGCTCCCAGAGCTCCACAGGAATGCAGAACAGTTTGAATTCACTGGAATCACAGGCATTGAGATGCTGCTCCTTTGTGGTGTGGGGGCAGGGTGAGGGGATGATTCTTTGTGGAGCCTTCCCATTGACTGATACCATCTGAGTGGGTTGTAGGAATCTTGGCTCCCAACACAAAGGCCTTGGCTGTTTCTCCTTGGCTGTTTCCAGACCCTGCTCATCACCTGATTGTGGCTGGTGCCACCCTGGCTGTTCCTTGGCAAACAATAGCTGGTGTTTACAGTGACACCCTGACAACCCAGGCTATGATTTTTTCCAGGAGTTGGGAAAGGCGGGGGGGGGGGGGTCCCTCTTGTAGTGTTGAATCCACAAAAGTCAAAGGCCCATGGGGAGTCAAGTACTTCACCCTTTTTGACCACAGGTGTTTCAACCAGGTCCTAACACAGTTGAGGAGGGTTTATTGATAAAGGGCCTGTTTCCAAAGGGGAGGGTGAGGTATAGGGAAGTAGGAGGAATGTGGGTAACCAGCAGCCAGTGGAAAGCAGAGGGGCTGTTACCATCCCTGATTTCAGGAACATCCCTGAGGACGGAGGGGAGAGTTTGCTGAAACTCCAAAGGCCAGAGTCATTGAGCGAAGACCGTCTTGGAGGAGGGCTAGAGTCAGCCCAAGTGTCTCCACAGATTGGGAGCCAGGGAGAAGGCAAGTTGACAAGAAACTGGAATACTGCCCAGACATGCCTGTCACAAAAGTGCTATATAAGGAAGTGCCGTGCAAGTTCAGCGGAGGCAGAGATATTCACATTTGGCCTTCGTGATGAAAGAAGCCTTTGTGAACGAGGTGGCGTTTGAGCCAGACTTCGAAAGGTACCTGGGATTGTAAGCAATGGAGAGAATAATGGCAGGAAAGCATGCTATGGGCCAAGGAAGAGC
Source organism: Lynx canadensis (assembly GCF_007474595.2). Lineage (NCBI taxonomy): Eukaryota > Metazoa > Chordata > Mammalia > Carnivora > Felidae > Lynx > Lynx canadensis. The sequence continues at coordinate 12,648,441 of NC_044313.2, forward strand.
GTTAGTAAAGGGACCCAGGTGGGAAAGGGTGATGTTCAGTGAAAGGTGCTAACTGTGCTTATAAGGATGATGAAAGATGGGTTGGCTGAAGCTAGAGCCGGGGAGATTCATATAATAGCAGCAACATTCAGGGCATCTGGGTGGTTCAGTTGGTTAGGTGTCCCACTCTTGATTTTGGCTCAGGTCATGATCTCACTGTTCATGACATCGAACCCTGTGTTGGGCTCTGCACTGAGCACGGAGCCTGCTTGGGATCCTCTCTCTCCCTGCCCCTCCCTCACTCTCTCTCTCAAAATAAATAAGTAAACATGAAAAAAATGATGTACTGCCAGCTATGTTTGTTGAATTCTTACTCTGTGCTGGGTACCTTCCATTACATCAATTATTTCCCAACTTAGGGAGTAGTTATTCTCATTATTATTCTTAATTTACAGCTTGGCAACCAGACATTTAGGGAAGTCAAATAACTTGCTAAGGTGTCCCGGTTAGTAATTGGTGGAGCTGGGATCTGAATTCCAAAGCCTGCATCCCTATCCATGTAATATCCTAACTTGAATTTTTCAACCTAAGGAGTCTGGACTGTTTGGGAGGCAGTAGGGAGTCACTGAAGGTTTAGAATGAGTGGGAGATTAAAAAATGTACTCTAGGACGCAACCCTGACAACAGGAAAAGTGTGGGTTAGGGAGAGACAGGAGGCAGAGAGATGAGTAAGAGAATCCTTAACATCATCTGGCAGAGGGAGAATAAGGATCAGAACTTGGGCGGTTCAAGTGAGAGGGGGAAGAGACAACAGGTGAGAAAGGGCTCTTGAGAGGAATTGACATCAGATCTCTGCATGTCTTCTCAGATCAGATGTTTCCTCTTTGCCCTATTTACATTAGGAAGAAAAGGTACAGTATGGGATCTACACCATAGGCACTTCGTCCCTGCCTCAATCAGGAATGCTTTCTGTAGAAAGTAAGAGAATACCCAACTAACCAAAAGGATTAATCTTGAGGACCTTTATTGTCTGACTCAAAAAGAAGTCTGGAGGCAAGCAGTTTCCAGACTGGTCCTCAAACCTTTTACCCAGAAAGGACTCACGTCCCAACACAAAGTACTTAAAACATCACACAAGTCCTTCGGCAACAACCCCAAATGAAAATTTCTTGTTGGCCTCAGTCCTTGCACCTCTTCCCCCTGGTGTTCAGTCTCCAAACTATTAAGTGATCAGCTTCTTTCCTTCAAGACTAGCGTCACATCTCGTTATTGCTTTCTTCTGGGGAGTCTCCTCAACTTAATCCTTTAGCGATTTGTGCTAGTTTGCTAGGGCTGTGTGTTAGTCAGCTCAGGCTGCCCTAACAAAATACCAGAGGCTGGGGGGCTTAGACAACATGAATTTATTTCTCACAGTTCTAGAGGTTGGAAGTTCAAGATCAAGGGGTCAGAAAATTTAGTTGTTGTTTTGTTTTGTTTTGTTTTGTTTTCCTGAGGCCTCTCTCCTTGACTTGCAGATGGCTGTCTTCTTATACGGTGCCCTCACATGGCCTTTTCTGTGTGTGTATCCTTGGCATCTCTTCCTTTCAAGGACACCAGTCCTGGATTAAGGTGTCACCCTTATGATCTCATTTAATTCTTTCTTTTTTTTAATTTTTTATTTATTTATTAAAAAAATTTTTTTTTCAACGTTTATTTATTTTTGGGACAGAGAGAGACAGAGCATGAACGGGGGAGGGGCAGAGAGAGAGGGAGACACAGAATCGGCCATCAGCCCAGAGCCCGACGCGGGGCTCGAACTCACGGACCGCGAGATCGTGACCTGGCTGAAGCTGGACACTTAACCGACTGCACCACCCAGGCGCCCCATCATTTAATTCTTTCTAAAGGCCCTGTCTCTGAATACAGTCACATTAGAGGTTAGGGCTTCAGCATATGAATTGAGGAAGGGGGCATAATTCAGTCCATAACACTCCCCAACTCCTACTTACCTTGGAGTTCTTCTGAACATATTAAAAAACTTTTCTGGGATGCTTGGGTGGCTCAGTGGGTTAAGCGTCCGACTTCAGCTCAGGTCATGATCTCACAGCTGGTGAGTTCGAGCCCCACATCAGGCTCTGTGCTGATGTGCTGACAGCTCAGAGCCTGGAGCCTGCTTCAGATTCTGTGTCTCCCTCTCTCTCCGACCCTCCCCCATTCATGCTTTGTTTCAAAAATAAATAGACGTTAAAAAATTTTTTTTTAAGTAAGAAAAAAACCTTTTCTGATTAACAATCTCTGAAACAGAAGTTAGCACGCAGCATGTTTCTTAAGGAGTTCTAAGGATCAACACCCTGTGGAAGGGAAGGGGCTAATTGGTCAGAGAGAAGGTGAGTTGCAAGTCAGTATCAGTGGAGGGCTCTGCCAACTCTCTGGGAATATCTGGGATGTCTTGTGTTGGGAACGGGAAGCGTGGGACCATTCTCCATGTCGGTCAGTCATTGGATGTAGGTGGCCAAAGGAAGGAGGCATGGCCTTGAATGAGTTGGCTCTTTTCAAATGAGGGGATTCCTGGAGGAGCTGATAGCTGTTGACATGAAGCAGACCATTTAACACTGCCCACGAGTCCACATATGTTCTAACCAGGTAAACCCGACACACAGAGTGGCTGATCAGGTACACTGCCTGAAACTACACTCGAGCCTCTGTGGTCTTTTAAGGTTATTAGTGAAGGGGCTAGAATGCAGCCACCATCTATTTTTGACTTGTACCCACATACCAAACTGACCCACTGGTGAACATTAGCTGCTCACGAGGGATTCCCCGTGTGACCATAGGTGTGAGTCGATGGAAAGGTACTGATGTAATTGTGCTGGGTGACCTGGGGGTCTGGTCCTGCCTGTGCTCAATTCCAAATGTATCCCTTTCATCTTGCTTATTTGGTCCAATTAGCACCATGTCAGCGGTAGTGAGCCAATGTGATTTGTTGGATGTTCAGCTGGTCGACCTCTTTGGACTCTATTATGATGGAGAGCAGGAAAGTTAGTCCTGGGACAGAACTATAAAACATATACTCAATGCAAACTGTTTCTGATTTTTTTCTTTTGTAGGAGAGGAAAGGAATGCATTTGCCTGATCAAAGGCTACATACCATGTACCTGGGACATGTTAATCTTTTCTAGCAAAGAGACCCTATCCAGCACAGCAGCTGGTGTGGGTGTGGCCACAGTTTCTCTGTGGTCTTTGACTGGAGTAGAACAGCTATTGCCTGAAAGTTATCTGTCTTGCTAAGCTTCTTTCCTGTGCCTGGCTAGAGAGCAAACTTTGGGGGCATACGTTTTAATTTTGCCTGTGTCTAGTGGTGTTTTGTGTTGCTAGTGTTTGTGGCCCAAGTCTGGGATATACTAGGTGGAAATACAACCCAGGGGACCTACCACTGGGTTGTTCTCTGGGTTCCAAGGTTCCTATTTGGTCCTTCCTTCTACCTTTCAGAATCTTATGTCTTCTTTACGTATATAGTGTCAGGAATTTTAGTGGTACTTAGCAGGAGGAATAGGAAAAAGTACACCTATCTTCCTGGAAGTAGAAGTTCCAAGATAACGTTTCAAAGTGCACAAAACACATACGTTTACAAAGGAAACCAATTATATTAAAACGCAATTAAAGGAATATTTAAAAACTTACAATGGGGATGTATTCACATACCCATTTCTTTATTAATATAGTAAATAAAATATCTAGTGGTGGGTCTGATGGTCACGGTAACATTGAAACCTGATTTGCATAAGTGGTGCTGGGAGAATCTGCCACAGTTGAAGTGTGATGTGAAATGATCTGTGACTTCTGCTGGTGACAGAGTCACTGATGTCTCTAATTTGACTGTGTCTTTTTGCCTCCATTCATAATTGAGGGAAACGGCAGTTTTTTTGTGGTAGGTGAGTCAAAATTACAGATCAATTATTTTCTGATCCCGGTTCATAGACCCACTGAATTCTTAACCTTGGTTAACAACCCAAGCTTCCAAGGGTAAAATTGGAAATATTCTTAGCCTCAAGCCCAGAGCAACAGTAGCAAACCCTGTAAGCAGAGATTTCTGGAAGAGACTTAAAAAAAAAAAAATCGTCTGAGACCAAAAGCCCCCAGCGGTCAATACGTAAGATGATCAGGCCAGGGCGGCCGAGGGCACGGCTGGATTTGATTAGGGGATGACAAGAAGCCAAGTTTCTGGGCCAGACACTGGATCTCAGGGATTCCTGGTACCCAGAGCCACGAACATCACCTCAGTGAAGTCGGGAAAGTTCAGTGAAGCCTGGTAGTTGCTGCTTATCCAGGAGAGACTCCATCCGAGAACAGGATGGTCTTTGGTAACTCAACTGGGCAGAGTTTAGAAAGAGGAGGGTTCCCCCACCCCTTCTGACAACCAGCCAGTTACCCACTCTGTGCCTGTTCCTGAAACACAAAAGCGATTTTCTTCTGAGGACGTTGTGTTCTGAACTCCGGCATTCAGGGCCTGACTCCCACACAATGACGATCCGGGTAGCCCCTGATTGGATTGGAAGCCGCACTGCGTTTTCATAAAAGGCAGAACCGCTCTGTGAAGCCTTGGAGGGGCACAGAATGCTATGTCTGCAGGAAAATGAACTAAGCACCCCAATTTATGAGTTGCCAGTTGGATCCTATTTGCACAGTGCCGGCCTGATGCCATTCGGAGAGTGGTTAGAAGTTTCTTGTGCCTCATTCCTTGATTTTCTCTTTTCATTGAAGTTATAAATAATGGTGCCTCGCATCTTAATGAAAGGGAGTGGTGTGAACAACCAGAGGCTTCGAAAGGAAACCTGAAATAATAGTGCAGTTGCTAAGGAACAGGGTTGGACAAGTTAATTTTGTTGGCATAACATCTCCCCATTATTTAATCTCCTAGCGTATTCATTTCATCCATCTGTCACCATGTCACCGAAGCCGGGAGGAGATGCTAATTGCAACACCGACGTTGAGAACAGACCTGTCCAAACCTTGTGTAAATTTCAGCTGTCAGAATGGGGCCCTAGCTTTGATTTTACCATTGGAGAGGCCGCCCCCTCCTATTTCCAGAAGAAAGCTGGCAAGAGCCTCGTCATTCAGGTTCTGCTGGACCAAATGCTTGTGCTCCCCAGCAGTGGCTCTGTACCCTGGCTGAACACTAGTTACCCAGTGTGCTTTAAAAGAAAAATCAATGTCTAGGCCCCCTCCCCTTAGATTCTGATGTAATTGGTCTAGGGGCAGGGTGCAGGGTGCAGGGATGAGATTAAAAAAAAAAAAAAAAGTCTCCTAAGTGATTCTAATGTGTGGCCCGACTGAGAACCGCGGATTTATAGACTCTCCACTGCTGTGTCTCATTTTCAAAATTCCAAAGCCTCTTGGATTTTTGTAGTCCCCTAATCACTTTCTCCCTATCTCATATAAAATAAATACAATACTGAACTTTTTGTGAGCTCTCTGGGCATTGGGCACAGTGATACATGTTGTATCTGCATGATCTCTTGGAATCCTTACAGTGATCTTGTAAAGTGGGTATTTTTGTCCACCCAATTTTACAGACAAGAGGCCGATGCTCAGGGACGTTACGTGTCCAGCCGAGAAGGGACAGATCCAGGGTTTGGACGTGGGCCTTAATCCCAGGAGAACTTGTTGGTCCACACCAGCACTCTGCTTTCACTCGTGGGTCTGCGCCCATGGGGTCACCTCCACCAAATTTAGGGCCAGCTCTAGTCCCGGTCATGGGCTTTGAGAGCCTGGGATGCTGGTTCAGATGACTCCGGAGCTGCTCAGTCCCATCCTCAGCCTGAGCCCCAGGTCTGAACTCGGAGGAGGTTCACTTGGGCTCCTCAACTCGACTACCTGGATTCCAATCCAGCCCTCCCCCTCTCCCCTTTCTTTTTAAACTTGTGAGTGACCTTGGCCAAGTGTCTTAGTTTCTTTAAGACCCAGCTTCCTCACCTCTTGGTGAAAATGACAAATGTACCTGCTACGTAGAACTATTGCAAAGATTGAACGAACTAATACACATAAAACACTTAGAGTAGGGTCTGGCACACATTTACTCATGAAAGGTTAGTTTTTCCCCCAAGCTTGACTGCGATATAACTGATGTATAATATTGGGTAAGTTTAATGCATATAATGTGTTGGTTAGATACACTTCTGTATTGTAAAATGATGAGCACCGTAGTGTTAGCTAGCACCTTCATCACATAATTTTTTTTGTGGTGAGAATATTTAAGATCTTTTCTCTTGGCGACTTTCAAGTATATAAGGCAGAATCATTAACTATGATCACCTTGCTGTATACTAGGTCCCTAGAACTTATTCATCTTATAATTGGAAGTTTGTATTGTTTGACCAACATTCCAGTCTCCCTCCAGTCCCACCTGTCCCCGCCCGCCCCGCCCCTCCCCCCCCCCACCAGCAAGCCTTCTTGGTAACCACAATTATATTCTCTGTTTCTGTGAGTTAGACTTTTGGAAATTCCACATCTAAGTGAGATCATAGTATTTGTCTATCTTTGTCTGATTTATGTCACTTAGCGTAATGTCCTCAAGATTCATCCATGTTGTCACAAATTGCAGGATTTTCTCCTTTCTCATGGCTGATGGATATACATAATCTCCCGTTTTCTTTACCCATGTGTCTGTTGATGGACACTTAGGTTGTCTCCATATCTTGGTTATCATGAATAATGTTGCAACCCAAATGGGGGTGCAGATATCTCTATGAAAGCCTATTTTCATCTGAAAAATTAGCTATTACAGTCATACTTATCACCACAGAGCTAGCACTCAGAGGTTGCCTTATTCCCCCACGTTCCTGAAGCCCAGAGATGTCTTGTACCCAGCATGGTGTCTGGGTTTCAGGTGCTGGGCAGCTCCAAGGCTGTCTCTGGGCTTCCTGAAGTTGCTGCCTCAACTTCCTGGTTCAAATATAGGCAACTGACCTCGGAGACTGAACGCTTACCTCTGCCTTTGGTCTATAAAACCATAGCAGGTGGGGCACGCGGGTGGCTCAGTCAGTTAAGCATCTGAGTTCAGCTCAGGTCATGATCTTCCGGTTCGTGAGTTTGAGCCCTGCTTCGGGCTCTGCACTCTCTCTGCACCTCATGGGATTCTCTCTCTCTCTCTGCCCCTCACTCACTTGTGCTCTCTCTCTCTCAAAAAACAAAACAAAACAAAAACATATCAGGTGACCAGGACTTTCTTCAAATGTGTTAGTGGGAGCTCTTTCAGTGTCAAGGGAGAGGAAACCCCGTGAAGTTGGCTTTAAGCAGGCAAGGAATGCTGGTTGAAGTGAATTGGAAAGTCCAGGGCTGGCTTAGGCATGATAGATCCTGTGACTCATTGGAGGTCCCCACTCATGTTTCTCTCTTACCACTTCTCAGAGCTCTTTTCCTCTGTGCTTTTCTAGAAGCTCAGGCTTACAGCCTTATGACTAGCAAGCCGGCTGTAAAGGAATTTCTTAACTGCAGTAATTCCAATAAAAGTCATGGAATGGGCTTGGATTAGATCCACTAGTTCAAGGCCAGCAAGGCAACAGTATCCAGCCTGGCCTCCTCTGGCTTGGAATGGAGAAGTTTGCTTTCCTAGATATCAACAAATCAAACTAACTCCACATGTTACAGCCATCTAGATAGAAAGTGAGCTCAGCCTGGTGCCCAGACAACGCTCAGGAGTCCATTTTACGGCTTGTTTACAGACAAGAGTCTGGGTTTGAAAAAAAAAATTAGATTTTGATGGGGTTGGGGAGAGGAAAGCTGATTAAGAACATCAGCTTCCCCTTCAGATATTAAAAACAAATAAAAACCTGGTAGGATTTAGATGATCTGTAAGAGGATTCAGTGCTCAAAGGGCTGTGTCCAAATCTGTGTGAGCCTTGAGCGCCACCTTGTGAGAAAGAGTGGTATTTTCCTAGGATGAGCTTCTCTCCAGGGAAAAGCTTCAAGCACCTCCCCCCACCAACCCTCAATATTGAGTAGTGCTGGGCTCTCTGCTAGGGGCACAGAAATGACAGTCCTCACCATGAGGAGCACCCCCCCCCCCAGCCCACACCCAGATGATACAATACTGTACACTATTTCAGAGTATAAGAAATGTCCAACAGGGGGCTCCAGAGAGGGAGGCATCATCTCTTTCCAGGCACTCTGAAAGCCAGCCCAGAGCCGGCATCCCATAAATGCTTGATGAATAGATATGGTTCCTTCCAAGATTCCGCATTATCTGCTCTATTTTTTCTTACGGACACAGGCCTTGGGCTAACATTAGTCTCTGGCATATTCTCAATTTTCTCAAATGTAGACATTTCTTCTCTCACTGCTACGATTCGTCTTCCTGTCCAGAGTTTTAGGATCGATACTTGCCCTTGCCATCTGCCCTTCAATCAATGAAAGGGTCATTATATATCCATGTCTCTGCAGAGGCTGAAGTCTGAGAATCCCCTCCAGCTCCCTCTGTGTTCTCGGAACTGAAATCATTTGTGGTGTGTCCTCGTCCGTACACACACAGGCAGGGAGAGCCAGTGGGCTCAGCAGAGCCAGGTTCCCCAGAGCCCACAAGCAGACCGAGAGCACTGGGGGGTTTGCTTTGCCATCAAGGCTGTGACTTTGTACCTTTTTGATAAGCTGTCCCACCCACCAAAGGGCAGGAGTCCAGGACGCTGGGGCCCATGCTCCTCTGTAGTCTGCTAAGCTCCACCCACATCTCATTTTCCTTCAGCTGGGAGAAAGCCTATCAAATTGAGGGAGCCCCCAGTCCCAAGCCTTCTCTCTGCTTGTGGGGAGCCAGGCCTAGTCTCACCCTTGCCATTCCCTGTTTGGGGCATCATATTCTCTTAGTGTCACAGTTGCCAGCTGCTTCATTTGTAGGCACTACAAGAGGGAACAGCCTGGGTTATTGTAACGGAATGATAAATTATGGAAATGAGTATTGATGAACCAGTATTGATGCTTAACCGACTGAGCCACCCAGGTGCCGCAATCTGATTTTCTATTTAAAAGGATCCCTTTATGGGGTGCTTGGGTGGCTCAGTCGGTTAAGTGTCCGACTTCAGCTCAGGTCATGATGTCACAGTTTGAGGGTTTGAGCCCCGCGCTGGGCTCTGTGCTGACAGCTCGGAGCCTGGAGCCTGCTTCGGATTCTGTGTCTCCCACTCTCTCTGGCCCTCCCCTGCTCACACTCTGTCTCTCAAAAATAAACAAATGTGAAAAAAAAATTAAAAGGATCCTTTTGGGCAATGGCATGAAAGGCCTAGAAAAGGAGGAGGAGAGTGGATGAGTTAGGGGCTCCTGCACAGGCCCAGGTGGACTGTGAGGAAGGCTTGATCTGGGGTGGCAGCGGAGAGGGCATGCCTCGGATATGATCTCTGCCAGGACTTGCCAATGGATTGGATGTAGTAGATGGGAGGGAAAGAGGATACGAGGACGGGTCCCCTGGTTTTGGTCTGGACAACTGGCAGATGATGGTACCATGGGGAAGATGAAGGTGGGAAGAGGAAGGGACGGCAGATGTGGTGTGGAGATCAAGAGTTCTGGTTTGGCCATGTTAAGTTGGAGAAACTACCCAAGTGAGCTTTCAGGGAGACTAGATGGCACTTTGCGAACGACCAGGATGGGAAGTGGCCTCAACCTCTGTCTCAGGTGGAGGTCCCCACTTCTTATCACTGACCCTTTCTTAGGGGCTGTTTCCTCATCTGAGAAAGCTCTCACCTGCCTCATGGCTGCGTTAGAAAGATATGGTGCGTTAATGTAGGGGAAGCACCTGCCCCAAGACATGGTGGGCTTTACTGGTCCAAGGGAAATTCCCTGCCCCTGGTTCTCTAGAACCTTCCTTTCAGTACAAGGAAAAGCCCTTGCGATGTCTGCCTGGGGCTCCAGCTACCCTCCTAAATGACCAAATGTGCCAAGTCTCCTTCCTCCACCAGATGTCAGGCCAAAGCTGTGGAAGGAAAGTGGCTCTTGGGCTCTGCAAGGTGGCAGCACCTCCCTCCCACCGCCCCCAGCTTGGAATGCTAGCCTCCCATGGGTCCCCTGCTGGGAGAGCTGGGAAGGGCAGTGAGGGTAGGGAGGAGACATTATGGGCTCCTGGCACCTGGCCTCAGGCTGGATTCCTGCAGCTCTGGGCTCTAGCGGGTATGATGGGGCATCTGTCCTGTCCGTGAGAGCTCAGAACTCCTGACCAGTTGGAAGAACACAGATTCCTAGGCCCTCTCAGATATACTTGTTTTTGATGATGGTGGCATACTCGAAACCCGTCTTTTTCTGTTGATTGAACTGGAGGGAACAGTGGCCACATTTCATCACAATTCACTTCCCCTTGGTGGGGTGGGGGAGGGAGTTCTTGGGGAAACAGCCACACATATTGGTCTGCCCTGTGCCCAGGTGGTTAAAGCCAGCCCAGGCAGAGACTTGTCTGCATCCTAGCTTGTCTGAAACATAAACAGGGAGCCCCAAGCCCGTGAGAGTGAGGCAGGGGCTTCTGGAATCTTGCTCTAGATTTTTGCTCTAGAATTCTGCTCTAGAAGGACTCTAGCCTCCTGATAATCCTGACTTGCTCAGCTGAATCAGAATGTGTGTCCCTTTCATTCCCTGCACTAATCATGTTGCTCTTTGATATCTCCTCTGGTGTTGCGTGTTTGATTTCTGTCTGTTCTACCGGACTGTACGTCCCACGAAGGCATGAACCATATCTGCAGTGTCTCCAGCCCTTCATGTGGTTTATTTGTTGGATCAATGGGAACTGAAGGAGTGAATACATTGATGGGGACAAACTGGTGCTCCAGTGTCAATATGGACTCCCGTTAAAACATCCTAGTTTTATGAACCAGCCTTGGGCAAGTTATAAAAACTCTTTGGGCCTCCATCTCCTCATCTGTAAGACAGGAAGAATATAGTGTCTGTCACACAGGGTGTGCACAGGGGTGTGGGAGACGATCCAGGTGAAGTGCTCAGCACATTGGCTGGCCTACAGTCAGTGCTGTAGAAATACTAGCTATTTGTTCTGGGTCCCTATGGCTGTGTAGCAAACCATCCAAGACCAAGTAGCATGAAACATTAACGGTTTTATTATGCTTATGGATTTTGTGGGTCGGGGATTTGGAAGGCACAGAGGGGTACTCTTTTCTGTTCTGTCATGTCAGTAGGGACCTCAGCTGTGACTCAAATGGTTGGGGGTGACATTAAATTATTGGGGGTGGGAATAGGTGGGGCTGGAGGATCCACTTCTAAGACATTCTTCACTCAACTGTTTGGTTACTGGACTGAGGCTGCTCAACTGGCACTCTTGGTAGCTGGAAGCTTCTATGTGGTCTCTCCAGCATGGTGGTCTCAGGGTGGCTCTGGGCTCTAAGAGCAAACTTTCCAGTTATGAGGGCGAAAGCTTCATGGTCGTCTTTGATGACCTGGTCTTAGAGTCACATGGTAGTGTTTCCGTCACAGTCCAAGGTACAAGTAGGTACAAGCCCACCCATAACCAAGGGGAAGGGACACTGACCTACCTCTCAATGGGAAGAGTACCACTGAATTCATGGCTATGTTTTAAAACTGCAACACCATCCTTTTTATTTTAAAAATTTAAAATGTTGACACAACTTCAGACTTTCATAAAGTTATAAGAGTAGTTCAAAGAATTGGTATTACTCTTCACCGAGCTCCACATGGTAACCTTTAACATTTGCTTTATCCCCCTCTGTCTCTCTCTCTCTACTTCTACATTATTAATTTTTTGCTGAAATGTTGAGAATAGGTTACAGACATGATTAAGACTTTATTCCTGTCTACTTTTGTATGCATTTCTAAAAACAAGGACCTTCTCTTAGATAGTCATAGTACAATGTCTGAAATTATTAATGTTATTACATGTTATTAATGTTAATCCATTATCCATTATCTATTATTTCCAATATGAGACCAGACCCAGACTACGACTGTCTATGAACTCAATTATAAAGACACAGTGTAAGTGTATTTATAGCAGAAGAAAACCCAGCATCGTGTGTTGTGCTCAGTTGTCACATTTCATCAGTTTCCTTCAAACTGGAACAGTTTCTGAGACTTGTTTTATATTTTGTGGATTTATATTTTTGAAGACTCTAGAGCAGAAGAGCTTTTAGAAGACCCCTCCTTTGGGTTTGTCTGATGTTGCCTCGTGATTAGATTCAGAGTGTGTGCTTTCGGCAGGAATGATGTCGTGATCTGTCAGTGCATCATATTAAGAGACACATGCTATTGATCTGACCTATTGCTGATGATGTTAAAGCTGATTGTTTGACGTAAGTTGCTTGGTAGGTTTCTCTACTGTAAAGTTGCTATTTTGCCATTTATAATTAATAAACATATTATGGAAAGATACTTAGTAACCACATAAATGTTCATATGTCAAAATAAAAATTTTGCTTACTGATTTGATTATCCATTGAGTATTCTTGCCTTAATCAATTGGCCGGACAGGTGATTTTATAATCCTATCATTTCTTCTACATTTATTCATTGACTTTCCTCGGTAAAGAAGAACTTTTCCTTCTTACTTATCTATTTATTCATGTAAGTAGGAATATATGTGTTTGCTTGTTTACATTAGTGTGGATTCTTATTATAGTCAATAGGTCATAAGCTTTTACTATCATTCTATATTTTGATGTGCACTTGTCCCAGATTTTGCCATTAGATACCTTCAAGTTGGCTTCTAAGTCCTTTTGATGGGTTGTCATTGTTTTTGAACACTTCCTTACTTTTGGGCATAAAATGTTCTAGGTTCTAGGTTCATCTTAGCACTTTTCCTATTTCCACCCTGGAATCAGCAATTTCTCCAAAGAATTCTGTTTCGTTTTAATGGATCAGAGTATTTAGAAACCAATATCTGGATGCTTATAGCTTACTGCTACTGGGATGACATTGCTTCTAGGCCCTTGTAGTGAATATAGCTAAGACATAGATGTATGTACACACACACACACACACACACACACACATCTATTTTCATGTTGAGTAGTCTGTATATGTTAAGACCCATTGTTCACACTGATACTACCAGTTCCAACCCAGCATTACAGGATATATTCTAGCTTTTCCCTTTTCCGTCTCTGTAACTCCTTTATCTACCAGTGAGAAACCTGGCCCCCCTTATTTATTTGCTCAGCCCTAGCGTATACAAAAAGTAGCTTCAGCACTGCTAACCCATGGCTCTGTGAGAAAAACAAGACTAACTACAGAGTTTCAATATTTGTTTAGTAAATTTTTAATCTTTAGTGTATGGACATATTGTCCATATCAAAAGTTGGTTGGGTCACACTATCCTCATATATGGGGGAATCAGGGTGCCTGGGTGGCTAAGTTGGTTGAGCATCTGACTTCAGCTCAGGTCATGATCTCACGGTTCATGGGTTCAAGCCCTGCGTCGGGCTCTGTGCTGAGAGCTCAGAGCCTGGAGCCTGCTTCGGATTCTGTGTCTTCCTCTCTCTCTGCCTTTCCCCTGCTCCCTCTCTGTCTCTGTCTCTCAAAAATAAATAAACATTAAAACATTTTTTAAATTTAAAACAAGGGAACTGAAGGAAGGTCAAGGAAACATGACCTTGGACCAAGCCAAGAAATCTCCTTCCAGTGTCAAATTTTCTAACCAGGGCTTGCTTCCCCCACAAGGCTCTCAGCATCTCAGCCAGGAGCTGCTGCTCTCTGTGGGCACCATCCCTCGGGACCATTTGACACTTTGCTTCTCACCAGAATGCTTATGTGGGACCTCTGAGCATTCTATGTCAGGGCTTGGCATGAGAGGAAATAATTGAATAACTTGGATTATTTCATTATTAAATGAAGATCAGGAAAATGTTGAAGACAAATGTGACTGCAAACAAAATAGTGTTGTCTACTTAGAGAATAATTTCTTTCTCCCTGTAGTTGGGCTGCCTTGGGGACTCATCTGGCAGAGGTCAAAGGGGTGATGGTGGCCATCAGGATCTTGCTTCTGATTTTCATCCATGCCAGGATGGAGTGGTGCTAGTCATTAGTCTGGGATAGATATTCTTTATGGTGTTAAGGAAATATTCTATTCAGTTTACTAAAAGTTTCTAACAGGGAATGATAAACTGCCATCGGCATTTATAGAGATGATGATTAGGTTTATTTTACTTAGCAAGTACATAGGTAGGGCTTCCTAAACACCAGACATTGGTGTAAACAACTTTATAAATGTGAATTTTTCAATCCCCACAACAACCCCATAAAGTAGATAATGTCAGTATCTCCATTTTTCAGTGAGAGAACTGAGGTACAGAGAAGTTTGATTTTTTTTAACGTTTTTTTATTTTTGAGACAGAGAGAGACAGAGCATGAACGGGGGAGGGGCAGAGAGAGAGGGAGACACAGAATCGGAAGCAGGCTCCAGGCTCTGAGCCATCAGCCCAGAGCCCGACATGGGGCTCGAGCTCATGGACCATGAGATCGTGACCTGAGCTGAAGTCCGATGCTTAACCGACTGAGCCACCCAGGCGCCCCGAGAGAAGTTTAATTGCTTGATAAAAGTCAGCATCAGAGGAAAAGCCATGTTTCCAACCCAGGGGCTGTAGCTTCAAGGTCTTCTGTTTGACTTCTAAATCTGGGCTGTCCCTGTGCTATGTCTTTTATGATCCATCGATATGATAAATTACATCAATAGCTTTCCTGCTATTGAGCAAGCCTTATATTCCAGATCATAATTGGTTATGGTGTTACTATTACTTGAAATTTTGCTTATTTGCTTATTGATTTGCAATTTAAATTTTATCTATATTCATAATGCTGTCTCTTGTTTTTTTCTTTTCATGGTACTGTGTCAAGGTTATGCTAAGCTTAATGAATTGAATTGGGAAACTTAGGATCTATTTCAGACTTATGGAACTATTTATATATGGAAATCATAGTTTCTTGAATGTTAAATGAAATAGGCTATAAAACCATTTGGGCTCAGGGGCCTTGTAAACTACTTTTCCAATTCTCTCCTACTCTCAGTTTTTTGCAGAGTTGCTAATCTGCTCAGATTTTCTATTTAAGAAAATTTGGACAGTTTATGTTTTTATAGAAAACCATTTTATCAAGCTTTTCAAATTTATCATCACAGAATATACCTGTTACTTCTCCATGATTGAAAATAACTTCCAGGGCGGGTGGGTGGCTCAGTCTGTTGTGTCCGACTCTTGATTTTGGCTCCAGTCGTGATCCCAGGGTCATGGGATCGAGCCCTGTGTCAGGCTCCATGCTGAGTGTGGAGCCTGCTTGGGATTCTCTCTCACTTGCTCACGCTCTCTCTCTGTCAGATTAAAAACAATAAAATAACTTCCATATCTTTGTTTATATCCCTCCACTTATTTCTGATTCTTAGGAACTGTTTTCTCTTTTTTTTTCTTGATCACATTATCTGGACATTTGTTTATTTTACTGTGATCTCTTTCCTCTTGTTTTCTGATTAATAAATGCCTCCTTTTTATATTTATTGATGCTTTTCTCCTTCTTTTCTTGGATTTGCTGTCATTGCAAAGAACATTTTCCCTTCCGGTTAAGGTTGAAATCAGAAAAAGGATTTTTTTTTTCCCTAGAAAAATTTCATGATGTTTTATTAACAAGATTATCAACACTGTGGCAAAGGCTTCTGTGACCCTCTATCAATTAATCCATTTACACATTCAGTAAAGCAAATTTATTTTTTAAAAAGGGTGTGCTACTGAATGGTTACATTAAACGTCTTTAGAGATATTTGGGCTATTATAGAAGATCAGTTTGTAATTCATATCAAGCATTGCAGGTAGCACTTTCAATTTCCTATCGCCATCTGGACTGTCAATTTTCGTGTGCACACACATAGAGGGACCCATCTTCATTTATCTGCCATTTGCAATTAAAAGCTCTGTTTAGCCTAATGCTTCTCAATATGATCTGTGTCCCACTGTGCTCTTTCAGAATAATGATAGCTCAGGATTTAGGGCTGTGGAGGCCTACTTTTACATGGACACATTTTTAATGGAGAAAAGGCAATGAAAACAACAAGCGTTTATTCAGCAACCACGTTTTCAACTGTTGGATGGGAGCTAAGTGAGTTAAAAAGTGGAGAAAACATCCAAGCACTTGAGATGCTCACAATGCTGTTCACCATGCACCAGCAGTGTGCAAGATGCTTTTCATGTACTTTGTGATCGTCCTTATGAGAGCTCCTCAGAAAAAAGTAAGATCAGTGTTAGTGTCTCCATTGTACAGACTAGGAGCCTTGCTTAAGAGAAGTGAAATCACTTACCTATAGACACAGAGCTAGGAAATAAGTAGGTTTGGTGTTCAAACTGAGGTGTCTCAGAATCAAAACCCACATTCCATCCTCTTGTTGGTGGTTTTCAAATTTCAGGAGTCCCCAAGAATATGACTAGCTTTATATCTCATTTTCTGTGTGTACGTGTTCATCTGGATACTTTCTACTGACCTGGCCAATACTGGACAAGCTTTTCTTTCACCTGTTTTGTGTATTAGGCTTATACAACAGATTTCACTTGAAGAAAGAGTCTTGTGGATGTCTTGCCTTCATTCTTAAAAATCATTCTAACCAGAGTTGTAATTCTGATTAAAGTAGCGTGTATTGAGTTAGCCCTTCTGCTGATAGGGGGCTCTCTCTCCCCATCAGGCTGGCTATATGCACCAGAAGCTTTGCAGAGCCCACGTAGGAAACTCAGGCAGCTGGTCTACCCAAGGAGCTGACCTAAGAAGTGGTGGGAGAAACAAAACTTGGGGTGAAATTAAAGACTTGTTCTCCCTTTCCCATGATCATGAGTTCTCTGTTCCCATTCCCTATATCATGGGGGAAGCACCCCAAAACCAGCTCTTCTGTGTGTGCCTACCATGAGAAAACCAAACTGGTGTTCTCCTAGTCTTGGAGTGATAGCCACACCAATATCAAAGGTCAAACAGTGATCTTGAAAGCCATTTCAGGGGCGCCTGGGTGGCGCAGTCGGTTAAGCGTCCGACTTCAGCCAGGTCACGATCTCGCGGTCCGTGAGTTCG
Organism: Lynx canadensis; assembly: GCF_007474595.2. NCBI lineage: Eukaryota > Metazoa > Chordata > Mammalia > Carnivora > Felidae > Lynx > Lynx canadensis. The sequence continues at coordinate 12,665,427 of NC_044313.2, forward strand.
AGCCCCGCGTCGGGCTCTGGGCTGATGGCTCAGAGCCTGGAGCCTGTTTCCGATTCTGTGTCTCCCTCTCTCTCTGCCCCTCCCCTGTTCATGCTCTGTCTCTCTCTGTCCCAAAAATAAATAAACGTTAAAAAAAAAAAAAAAGAAAAAAAAAAAAAAAGAAAGCCATTTCAGGGAAGACACAAAGGTCCACATCCCAATGATGGCTTGGTTGAGAAAGTCTCTTTGAGGAGTTCCCCTGCTTTTTCTCAGGGTTAAAATGAGTATAAAGACTTTCATCACTGGATTTCAGTTTCCCATCTGAAAGGAGAGAGGGAGGTGTTACAGATCTACCAAAGGATACCCGGCCAGTGAGCTGCTGAAGGGTTTTCTCTGGTGTGGATCTGAAACATGAATGGCTCACGGATGCATCTCAAGTAGGTTGCAGGTAGTCTGGGGGCCAGTGACTGCCCCTAGTCACCGAGTGGAGGAGAGAGAACCTTTGATGCATTGGCTCAGTGGAAACTCCAGATAGAAAACAGTCTTAAAAACTGGTAGTTGGAATTTTCATCTGTCTTGCTAAAATAAGGTGATGTTTTGGATGGATCTTTAAAGGGAAACTTGACAAATACAGAAAATATTCTAGACAATTTTGTTTGCATTTTTTTAACTGGACTAGACATGGATAGAAAAAAGAAATAAATGGAACAGCTTGTGTACCCCACTCTTATCCAGCAATAATAATAATTGATACCATTTATTAGCGTCTCCCATGTACAAGAGGCTTAAAACAGTTACCACCAAACAAACCTGAAGAAAAAATAGAGACCCAGAGATATCAACGACCTGCTCAGTGGTTGCTCAGGTCGTAAATGGTAGAAGGGGATCTAAGCCCAGAGCCTGATCACTTCCCATAATGCAACACTGCTCTTACCATAAGGCATATGGTTGTCTTCAAGACTGAATGTCAGAGATTTCTTCATTTTTATCCAATTCTTTATTTATCCATTTTTATGTATCCATTTTTATTGGGTCTCCCTTGGAGGCATCAGCTGGCTCCGAGAGACCTGGTATCTATGAAGATAAATGCCTTCAGCTTTCAGTCTTATACAAACCATTTTTATATATCCCCAACAATCTGGTCCAGCAGTTCTTAGGTGGAGCCAGCAAGGGAGGCATCTGCAGAGGGTGGTTGGGTTTTCAGTATCTGGAGCAGGTGTGGGGCCTGCATACAGTGAGGAGGGCATTGATGTCCACGTGGGGGTGGCCTAGTGAGGGGTGTCAGAGGATGTCGTGGAGTATGGGAACTCATGTAGCATGGAGGAGTGTGAACATGGGTAAATCTGAGCACGAGTAGGATGAGGACAGCGGCCAACATAGGGTGTTGGAGCCTCAGCAGGGTGAGCGAGGCATCTGTAGCAAAGGTGTTGGACCCCCAGTATCCACAGTGTGTAGCCAATGTGTGGACAGTGGGGCAGTGTTTGAGCTGCTCCTCTAGGACCAGCGTTACTTCTGCTTTTTTGAATTTTGCTGGTTTACTCCCCTTTGATCTGGGTACCACCCCAGCAATTTCCCAATACCCCTGCCCCACCCCTCTCCCATTGAAGCTGGTAAAGGTTAGGCACGAGCCTCTGGCCACCAGAGGATGATACACAGAGCCCACAAACACCTTGAAAAGCATCAACAGCAGGTCTGCTGTGATGCCTGGGAGAAATGGCCAGGCAATGTGTCCTGGCATCATGGTGCCAGGACAATCATTAGCTTTGTTTCATTCAAGTTGATGGGAAACAGCAGGAAATCACACCCAGCCTTCCAGAGGCTTCTATTGGATATACCCCCAATCTACTTCTCCATTTATAATTACATGTATTAACAAGTTCATGGCGGTGATACATGAAGAAGCATATTATGTAATCAGATTGTCTTTGATGGTATAGTTAATGCTAATGTGATGATTATGTGTGAACATTTAAATATATGACACTCATTATCAAAAATTGATTTAAGGACCAGACACCAGTCCTCCCCCACCCAGGTTCTTTTATGTTCTTTGTCTCTATGTTCTTACTAATTCAGTAGGATGGCATGTGTCTAACTCATTCTTTAATGAAAGGACCTGAATGGCATTCTGTTAGCTGTGACAGCCAGTTGTCCTGAATTCTTCTCTGGAATCACCAGCACAAAAGCTGACCCAAAGTCCTTCTCCTGTATAGACCCTGCTCTTGCCGTTGGGAAATGAAATACATAAAAAATAGAAACTTAGGGGGCTGTCTCTGGTTTGACAAAAGCGGAGGCTTTAGTCTAGGGTCTATCTCTAATTATCCATGTGACCCAGCCCAAGCCCATTAGGCCCTCTGGGACTCACTTGTAATGTGGGTAGATAAAATGTCAGCCTGCAGGGGACAGGTTACGTAAATTATGGTGCGTACAGTAAAATACCACACAGCTCTTAGGAAGACTGAGGCAGGTAGATCTCAGTTTTTGGCAGGTCCAAGATCTATTGGTTGAAAAAAATATTTCACATATAGTACGATCTTATTTTTTTAAAAAGTAGGGGTGCCTGGGTGGGTCAGTTGGTCAAACATCCAATTTCGGTTCAGGTCATGATCTCACGGTTCATGGGTTTGAGCCCCGTGTCAGGCTTTCTGCCGACAGCTCGGAGCCTGGAGCCTGCTTCGGATTCTGTGTGTCCTTCTCTCTCTGCCCCTTCCCTGCTCATGCTCTGTCTCTCTCTCTCAAAAATAAATAAACATTAAAATTTTAAAAAAAGGCTTTGTTTCTTAAAAAAATAAAGTAAATAAAATAAATAAAAAAGTAATTAAAATATGCTCATTGGGAAAAAACATCTGGAGGACTATGTGCCGAACCATTGTTGATATTTAACTCTGATGGGTGAGCTTGTAGAGGATTTTTGTTTCTTAGACCAATTATTTCTGAAATATTTTGAACATCTTTTCCCCTAAAGTTTATTTATTTGAGAGAGAGAGATGGGGAGGGGCAGAGAGAGAGGGAGAGAGAGAATCCCAAGCAGGCTCCATGCTGCCAGCCTAGAACCCGATGTGGGGCTTGATCTCACAAACCTGAGATCATGACCTGAGCTGAAACAAAGAGTCAGATGCTTAATGAACTGAGTCATCCAGCTACCCCTTGAACAATACATAATATGCAAATATTTTGTTTTTAAGCAGGAGAAAAAGGTAAATAAGAATTTACAAATAGGGGAAAACACAGATGTTCTCTATGTTCCCATCATGCTTGAAATAACACTTTTCTAAGGTCATTGTCCTTTCTGCAGCTCTGTGCCATCACGGAAACTGGGGACAGACTGGGTCTTTGAAAGTCTTTGAGAACTTTATTAATTGCAATACAAAATCAGGACTGGAGCAGTGGGAGCTAAGAGGCTGTGTATGGGCTGTATAACACGTACATGACAGTGCATTGCTCTGCGGGGGCCTGCGGGACAGGAGGTTTTTCCAGACACTCATTCGAAGGCTCTCCTTGAGGCTCATAAGAAGAGCGGTATTTTCCTCCCGTCCTGAGCAGGCACCAAGCCGTTCCCAGACAGGGCTTTCCCAACTAAATTGCTTTGGTGTTTCACAGTCGAAATGGCACCTGCCAGACGCATGGGAGGGAGATCCCTGACCCATCGTGGTTTTGTTTGGGGATGTAGGTCCTTGGAGAAGCTGAGGGAGGTTGTAGAGGCGGCTCAGGCCAGAGGGTGCGTTTGGGCTCGTCCAGGACAGGGAAGGGAGTGGATTTGTGTATGTGTGGGGTATGGCCCACAAATGCTCTGGTCCTGGGTCCCACTGGCCTGCTGCAGCCAGATGTGGGGATGGCTGTGGGCTGATCTAGAGGTACTACTAAAGCTGAGATGTGGGGTGCAGAGGGAGAGGGGGCCTTTAGCTGACCCCTCACTCGGTGGAGTGGGTGCTGTGGAGAACCTTCGTGCTCACGCAGGCAGCGGGGCTGGGAACATCGCTCAGCAGAAGGATCAACGGTGATTCGGCGACCCCGGCACACTAAGCGTGGGCCTTACCCACCTTTTCTGGCCACCGCATAACCCCCGGGATGTCATGTGACCCTCATAAACCTCTGCTTTGAAAACGTGATTGAGATGGAGTTTCTAGTCACATAGGCTCAGAGCCAGATCTAATTTAATTTGATTTTTTTTTTTCTTAAAGAACGTAATATGGCCTTTTTCTTTTTGTCATCTGAGTGTTGTGGAGCAAATTTACAGCCGTTGTGTGTTCTTCTTGGGCTCCCCTGCAAAGACTTGGCCCTCTCTTAGGCACTTCCCGACCTTTTCTTATGCTGAACTTTAGCAGGTGCTCAAAAATGGCAGGCTAGGAGCCCTGTTATCACCTTTCCCAATGAGGTCACCGCACACGATACGTGGAATTGGCAATCGTGTTGTGGGATACCACTGTATGCTGAACATTAGCAACTGATACCATAGCCCTTCCTGGGCAAATGTTTGGAAAGTAGCCGCGAAGCATCAAAGCTGCCAGTGGCCCAAAGAGGGTGGCCAGTATGCTGTCCCACCCTCCAACTGTATCTGCTGTGGCCCCAACCCCCCCCCCCCCCCCCCCCCCCGAGTCCTCCCTGCTGGCTTCCCTTGTGACCATTAGTCCCTGCAGTGAGAGGCCTGGATCTTGTCATTTTGGGCTTGGCTCATATTGGGCACTTGGTAAATGCTAAACAGAGTGAATTGGTTCACGGATGGTCTTCTGTGAGCATCTTCCGGGAGCACAGATCTGTCCCCGAATTAATAAACAACACAGCGAGTCCCTCCCACGTGCCCGTGCCCGGGGCTGCCTGCAGCCCCACAGGTGCCTCACCTCAGCCCTCGATGTCATCAGCGGCAAGTCCTTGGCTCTCCCAGGAGTGTGACAGGGAAAGGACGAAGGAGGATGGAGCCTGACACCCGCTTCTCTTTCTGCGTGCCTTTCTTATGCCAGTTGAAAAGGAAAATTTAGATTTCGATGAAGATTCCCAGACTCCCCCTGCCACCACCCACCCAGCCACCCCCGCTCAGATAAATAGATGGTACACCCCCGCTGTGGGATCTGGGAGGGCTTGAGTCCTTTCCCTCAGGACCAAGCACTGCAGGGTGGAGGCTATGAACTCGAGGTATGCTGAAAGCCACTCATTCAGATGCTAATTCCCTCATTAGTAGATCATTGTTTTCATCAGACCGTCTTTCTTTTGGTCTTTTGGGTCTTTTATGGTGGTACATGAGTCAGGTGGCAGGCTCAGGCCTTGAACAAGCTGAGAGGGATCATTTTGCTGCCCAGTTGTCTCTGTTACCCGGCTTTGCAGATGAAGGCACTGTCATGTTGTAGGCAAAGCTCTGCCTGCTGTGCGGGCTGTCTGTTCCCCTGCATCAGGGCTTCCGGGAAAGATGTGTCCTGTTGGGCCAGGACCTGCAGGGTAGAAAGTCAGGGGCAAAAAAGTGGGGCAGGGTTGAAGGGGGCACTGGGAGATGGTTATGGAAAGTCCAGATTCAGAAAAGACTTAGAAACCAAAGGTTGAGATGGAACAGGGAGATGGCAATCAGGAGCCAGACAGGTTAAGCAGCTGGACTGGACAGGACCAGAATCCTAATAACTAATAATCCACTTACTGTTACTGGGCTAATCATAGAGTTTTACATGGATTATCTCAGTTCAGCCTCAGTAATCCTGTGATGTAGGTGCCGTTAGCGTCCCCTTCTAAAGATAAGGGAACTGACCCAGAGAGGTTAAGTAACTTGCACAATGTCACACAGCCTGTAAGCTGGGGTTTGTACCTAATTTGATTGCAGAGCCCCCCTGCCAAAAAAAAAAACAAACAAAAAAAACACCCCACAATGATATATTGTCTTCTGGTCGGTGGGGGCACATGGAAGAAACAAAATGTTCTAGACACAGGGGCAATGCCAGGTTCCGATAGGAAATATTTTATATCCTTTTAGCTGAAGAAGTCGACACCAGCCTCTTAGGCCCACGTCTAGCCTTAGGTTGTAGGGGAAGGATTTAATGACATTTATTTTATGCCAAGTGGTTTCATATTTGTTTTCTCATTTAATCACAACAATTCTGTAGGGTTTATTCCTATTCATACACAAATAAACTGAGGTTTAGGGAAGCTAGATAACGTGTCCAAGGTCATACAGCTAATAAGCCTCATGCCCAAGTTTGCTTCCCAAGCTCAGGCTCTTTTATTATAATACTCTTTCTTCAAGTGGTTGCTGAGTAACCTTAGTTTCAGAGTTTCCCAGCGACGAATGGTATCCATGGCAAGTAGGTTTGAGAAGTGTTGCAGGTACATTTTTATGTATTAAAAACTCTGAGAAGGCCTGTGGTACATACAGCTGTTTTACATTGTTTAACTTTGAATTACTCACTCTGGAGCACAGGACTCTTTTTCTCCCCCATGAAACATACTTTGAGAAATGTCGCAGTATATTATCAGGGCTCCTCAAAGTGCAAAGAGGCAAAATTTACTTTAAAAAGATTTATTTTCTTCATTGTCATGAGTTCTAGCACGGGCCTAGAAAATAAGAATGGCCGACAGCAGCTACGACAATTTTAAATGTGCATAACCTTGATAAAAATAATAATACATATACGCAAGGAAATATGTGGAAAAGTTCGTTGCATTGTTGTCTGAATCGGAAGAAGTTGGAAACCACCAAAATATCCACTGACAGGGACGGGAAAAGAAAGCATAGTATATCTATACAGTGCAACGCCATGTGGCAGCTAAAAAGAATGAGCTAGCTGTGTATGAGTTAACGTGGATGAGTCCCAAGACATATTGTTGAATAAAAGAGATGGGATGCCGGATAATATATTTAATATGATGCCATTCATGTGAAACTAAGGGAAACTCTACATTTTTTTTTATATAGACCTATGGGTGTGAGTGCATAAAAAAAGGGATGGGGAAGAGACACACATTAATAACAGTTTTCAACTCTGATGTTTGTAGGAGGTCAGGTGGGACTGAGGGCATGTATGAGAACAGGATAGATCAGACCAGTGGCTCCCACAGTCTTGAACCAGCAGCCTTAGAACCACCTGACACCTTGTTAGAAATGCAAATTCCTGGGTTCTCCCCTCCACCTCTGAATCAGAAACTCTGAGGATGGGGACCAGCACTCTATGTTTTAACAAGCCCTCCAGGTGATTCTGATGCATATTCAAGCTTGAGAATCACTTGGTGAGACGATCCAGTGCCTTAGGTAATAAAAAGGACAGACAGGACACCCTCGTCCACGCTGTAGCTTTGCTATTCAAAACGTGCGGTCTCCAGACTTGTGAGATGGAGGAGAGTGTGGCTTACTTCTGCTCATAGTCCTTTGGCCAGAAATAGTCACATGACCCCAACCTAACTGCAAGGGATGCTGGGAAATGTGGGAGGCCACGTGGATATTTGGATAGCACCCTATTCCATAGGATGGTTGGCAAAGAAGACCACAGTCTCGTTTATGGAGCTTATTATTTTTTTTAATAAGAAGCACATATTCATGTATTACCTTTGTAATTAAAAAAAAATCCAAGGTTGCCCATGGTATGTGTGTATGGGGGGTTGTGTGCAGGTTTGGTAGGGAGGCCAGGCGTGTCTCAGAGCCAAGAAATAATAAGGATCTTGGATTCTTCTGCTTTCCATGTATTATCTCATTTAAACCCCACAACAATCCTCTCAGATGGCTGCTATTGTAAGTCCCATTTTATAAAGGCAGATTCTGAGTCCTAAAGAGGCTCCAGGACTTGTCCAGGTCGTACAGAGGGTAAGGGAAGAGCTGAGAATTGAACCTCAGGCTTTTAAAGAAAAAAAAGTTTATTTTTAGAGAGAAAGTGCATGTGAAGAGTGGGGGAGGGGGAGAGAGAGAAGGAGAGAGAGAATCCCAATGCGGGGCTCGATCCCATGATCATGACCTGAGCTGAAATCAAGAGTTGGACGCTTAGCCGACTGAGCCACCCAGGGGCCCTGAACCCCCGGCTTTCTTTCTTTTTTTTTTTTTTAATATGAAATTTACTGTCAAATTGGTTTCCATACAACATCCAGTGCTCAGCCCAACAGATGCTCTCCTCAATGCCATATCACCCACTTTCTCTTCTCTCCCACCCCACCAACCCTCAGTTTATTCTCAATTTTTAAGAGTCTCTTATGGTTTGGCTCTCTCCCTCTCTAACTTTTTTTTTCCTTTCCCTCCCCCATGGTCTTCTGTTAAGTTTCTCAGGACCCACATAGGAGTGAAAACATATGGTATCTGTCTTTCTCTGCCTGACTTATTTCACTTAGCATAACACTCTCCAGTTCCATCCACGTTGCTACAAAAGGCCATATTTCATTCTTTCTCTTTGCCAAGTAGTAGTCCATCGTGTATAGAAACCACAATTTCTTTATCCATTCATCAGCTGATGGGCATTTAGGCTCTTTCCATAAGTTGGCTATTGTTGAAAGTGCTGCTATAAACATTGGGGTACAAGTGCCCTATGCATCAGCACTCCTGTATCCCTTGGGGAAATTCCTAGCAGTGCCATTGCTGTGACCCTCTGGCTTTCTAACATGAAAGCCTTCCCTTTTTTCTCCATGATGCCCCGCTGCCATGTCTTTACAGGGCTTCAGATCACGTGGGTGTCTTCTATTGCAAACGGAAGAATGTTACTCGAGAATTAAATCACCGGGATGCATATGTGAAGGGAAAAACAGATGGGCTTCCTTCCAGCTTCTGCCCTCATCCCTGCCCACTCTCAGATGGCTCATATCCCCAACACAATGCATATCCAGCTCCCAAATCATTCACAAATGATGTAGGTTTCACCGCAGGCTTGCAGAGGTGCGGGCAGCAGGAGCGTTGCTCAGCACACAGGCAGCCTTTTAAGAAATCCTCCATAAGGTTTCAGGGGCTTCACTAGTGCGGACTTCTCTTTTTCCCTCCACCAACTCTTTAGCTCCTCCAGGGACTTGGCTCCAGCCTCCAGCCTCACTGCCCTCTCTTACATAATTCAGCGAACAAAACAAATGTCTGGCAAGGCCAAACCTCTTCGCTGGAAGAATCCTGTGTCCGCTTCCTCCTACTACACCTAAAAAACACCCAGTGGACTTCACATCTGATCAAAGCCAAGGGCATACTTAGCACAGATAGCTAGGACAGCTCCTGGCCAAGTCATCCTGAGAAAATAATTGTACCGTAATAATGCTCTGCTCTTTGGTTGACAAGTGGGGGTGGGCGATAGGGAAGAAATTTCCATGGAGGAAAATATGCATATTTCCAAAAGAAGCTGAGTAAAGAGAGCCGGTGTGTGGGAACCCGGTGACCAGGGTCAAGGCTTTCCAGAGTGTGTATTCTTAAAGACACCTTAGATCATGAATGTTTGGGGGATAAAAGAGGTCAAATTCCAACCAATCATCCCCCTACCGACCTAAGCTCTTTCGGCTGACGTGTGGCATCACAAATCCTTTCTTCTTTTGTGCAGAAATGGGGTGGGGAGGCTTCCTCTGGCCGTGTTATACCACGAGTGGGGAAACCAGGAGTGACTGGAGAGCGGTTGGATGAAAGCACGGGCGTTTGCCACTATTTCCTGGAGGCGGCATATGTTTGCAATCACCCTTGATGCAAGCAAAGCCTGCTGTTCCTGCCAATGACCTTGTTGTAATGGTGGTGGAGAGTGGTGACACGGAGGCCGACTTTTCTCTGGCTGGTAGGTGCCTTTCACCTTGAACTTCCAGCACAGGCGACTTCCAGCCTCTGACAGCAGCCTACCAGAGCAGGAGCCCTCGGATGTCAGTGCCCGTCATGGCACAGCTGACACGGTGCTGAAAATCGCTTCCTCTTCTTCCCTAGCCCCAATCCAGGCCTGAAGTGGTCCTTTCTGATCCGAATTCCCCGCCCGCCCTCCCTTCCAAGGTTTGTTGTGCAGTGGATCTCAGCCTCTACCACTTAGAAACCCTGACCTCCAGGGGGCAGCAGACATCTGTGGCAGGTGGAAAATGTCTTTGAGGATTGCTGGTTGTCTTTAAAAATTGTAAAACTTTTGCATTCTACTGGATGATACATATGGGTTTGTTTTAATTTAAAATATCTTCAAAACTGTTACAGTTTTTCCTTCCAAGTCTTTGGAATAAATTCTTGGGAAAACGTACCATGTTTCTCTTGGGGTTTTGCATACCCTTAGCCCTCCACTGAGCACACTCTGGGGTACATAGGCAGGCTGATGTCCCACCTTATTGGCCTGTCGTTCAAGGCCCTTCTCAAGTGTGATCCCCATTTCCAACTTTTCCCCCAGGAGACCCCAATCGGTATATGCCCTGATTTTCAAGACAGCCTGTAAAGCAGGGACCTCGTCTTGTCCACCATCCACCCTCAGAGTCCACACAGCACCTTGCACAGAGTAGGTGATCTCTTAAGGGTGTGTGGCTTCCAGCCACCCCCTCTCACAGGACCACGGTACCTCCAGGATACCATACTCGGAATGGCCAGCAGATGGCGCCAAGGTTTCTACCAGAGCTGCCCATCTGGTTTGTGGTTTGAGACTGGATTGATGGAGGGAAAGCAGGTTTCCTCTGGCCACATTCTCCTATTCTCTCTCTCAGCTCTGCCCTTCCAGGATGCCCATTCAGCCTTCAGGGAGAGGAGCAAGTAAGAAAGAAAGCCAGGAGGGGTTATCCTTCCATGACTTCTGCTTGTTTGGGGACAGGGCAGGATGCTGGCTGATTTGAGTTTCCAGAAGAATCCCAGGATTCTGCTTGTGTCTCAGAGAGGCTCCAGAAATGTAGAGAAGGAGGTTCAACACTAGGCAATGGAAGAAAATTTTATATTAAGCCATAGGTACTTTATCAGAGGAAAATGGAACTAAAATTAAGAAATGATAATATATTGGGGTACTACCATTGGGGCCACCATCACCACCACCATCATCCCCCCACTACTACTACCAACAACAGGAACACCACCACCAACATCATCAATGCCTCCACCATCATCACTGCGACCATCACTACCACAGCCAATGCCCCTCTCCATCATGGGTTTAGAGTTTTCCAGATTGGAGAATACCTTACATATGTAATATAGTTTCTATCACTTGATCTTAACAGAGACACTTAATAGAATTTGATAACACACAGGGAGCTTGAAGAGATAATCTGGTAGGAGATCTGAGTTTTCTGTCTAAATTGCATTCTTGTCCCTTTTCATGTTTTCTGGTTTCTTTGGGAGACCCCCAGTAGACCAGAAGAAGAGTGGCTGTGGGTGCCCCTAATGTGAGAAGAAAAGGCCCATTGTGCTTTGGAAAGAGAGGGAGAGCAGCTAATAGGGGAGAAAGACCATGCCTGCCCTCCTCCCCCACATGGAGGCTCCATATGGATAGCAACAGGTGACTTGAACTTAATGGATGGCTGTGCTCCTCCCCGGGCACTGCGTACATGACTGATCATTAGCAAGACCTTTGAAGTTTACTCCAAAGTTCTTCCATTTGATGCTTCTGGTAGGATAACAGGACTGCACAAAGACACAGCACACAAAGCCACTGAAATGCTCATAATGGTGGCAAAGGATACGGAACAGGGTCGCTGTAGCATCTCTTAAGACAACACAGAAGGCCTGGTGCAGGCAGGCTTCCAAAAGGATCCCACACAAGGAGGGTTTTATCTGAACATTAGTTGAAGATGAACACCAGGCCCCTTATTGCTGAAAGACCCGTGATAGTCCTACAGGCCACGCCCACCTTCAAGCCTGTGAGCATTCCAAATGCGGAAGTATCTCGGGCTCAGCAGAGGAGTTCTGCACCCCTTGTGTGGACGCCATCTTTCTGGGGGAAAACTTGTAGAAAGATTTTTGTTTCTTGCACCATCTGCTGGTGTGGGTAGCTAGAGGCCTGTCTTTATTTAACGTCATGTACGTATGGCAGTGTAAGCACAGCTGTGTATGAACAGACTCAGTACGACTCTGCCGTGAATGTGCCCACGGGATAGGTACAGTTCAAGGAGGAAGAAAGACAATATATGTCTCTTGCTCTAGTTTTATGCATGTAGTATCACAGGCAAATATAGACACCTGGACATTATCAAACCAAAATTAAAAACTCATTGGAAAAAATGACAGTATTTGCACAGATTGCCTATAAATCTTCAATAACTAACTCTCCTTGGGCATAACATCAAATGTTCACTTTCTTTTTAACGTCTCATTAGGAAGGAAATTTATTGTCCAACTATTGAACTATGTCAATTTTTAAAAAAACATTGTATGAATATTTTCAGGAACCATATGCTTGATTTTATATTAGCTTTATGCCACTGTACAGGAAAATGCTTGGTCTTTCCAATGATGAAATGACACTAATCATGAAATTAAAGGAGATAGCGTGTACTCAGTTGGAAGCGACAGCAGTTTCCCATAAAAGTATCATAGCCCTGGCTCCCTTTGATAAGTTAGAATGATGTCACTTCAGGCTGGGCCAGGCACAATCCACTTCCCCTGCTCCCCCACCCCCAGAACCCTCTTCTTCTATCTAAAAGTGGATCCAAAGAGAGTCTTCAGAGGAACCAGATTCTTATTATGGGGTGTGTTCCCCAGCTGTGCTTGTTTGCCTGCCATGGTGGGAATAGTTTGCGAAGGTCCAGGAAGGAAAAGAAAAATGTTACACAAAAATCAATGGATTGCATATGGTGCCCGTTAAAACTAATAAATAGGCAGAAGATGAAGAGCTGGGCTTACACATGTGAACCTGTCTCTGCAAGGGCCCTGGCATCCAGAGGGAGTGGGAGTGGCTGCTTCCGGTCCCTGTGGCCTTGGACCACACCCATGTGGCAAGAGCTTCCCTGGGCAACTGGGAGAGAGCAGGGATGGAAGTGCAGGGAGGAGGGGGGAACAGGGAAACTTGAGAGTTTGCCTGGCTCTAGTGCCCATCTTTTCTACAGGCTTTTTGGACAGGAGAATGCCTCAGCCATGGGACCTCCAATCAAACAAGAGAGAAATATTTGAGCGTCTGCAAACACTTTAGAAATCCAGGGGAACATGGAAGGCTGTAACACTGAAAGCCAAGCCTCTACTCAGCTGGAAATGAGATTGGCCATGTTTAATTCATGGCCCAGTGTATGGCTTTTTCCCCCAGTTCTACCATGTTGAAGATATATATATATCTCCATGTATTTTTCTATGTACATATGTATGTATCTACAAGATATCTGTCATCTATCTATCTATCTATCTATCATCTATCTTTCTTCTATCATCTATCTATCTTTCATCTATCTATCTATCTATCATCATCTATCATCTATCATCTATCTATCTATCATCTATCATCTATCTATCATCTATCATCATCATTATTTATCATCTATCTATCCTCTATCTATCCATCATCTATCTATCTATCTATCTATATATCATCATTTATCATCTATCATCTATCTTTCATCATCATCTATCATCTAGCTATCATCTTTTTTTTGCCTTCCCCCCCCCCAAAAAAAAATTGCCTGTATCAATATGTTGCTAGGAGTGATCTTCATTTGTTCAGTGAATATTCTAGTATCTGCTTGGCTAAAGACTCCGGGAAGTGCTAGGAAGGGGTTCACACACAAGTAACTAGTGTTCGAGTGAATAGATGTAGGGTACGACTTTGAAAGTGTAATTGGAAACCGTATATGTGTTTTCATGTGTGTGTCTATGTATGTGTTTATACGTGTTTATAAATGTGCCTTTTAATTTTTAAAATTTAATCTTAATTTTTTTAATGTAGCAAAGACTAAAAAAGCTCAAAATATGACTGCCAAGATAACCCCAAAGATCTTTTTAAGGCCTAAAAGTTACATATGCATGTGAAAATACTGAAAGGTGTGCTTTAAAAAAAAATTTCTGTTTACCTATTTTTGAGAGACCGAGAGAACGTTCAGCAAGCAGAGAGAGAGACACACACATAGGATTCGAAGCAGGCTCCAGGTTCCTGAGCTGTCAGCACAGAGTCCAATGCAGGGCTTGAACTCATGAACCATGAGACCATGACCCGAGCCAAAGTTGGACGCTTAACTGACTGAGCCACCCAGGTGTCCTGAAAGGTGTGCTTTTTAATCCAAAACCCAAATTTGAAGTTCTGTCAAAAACTCAAAAATTTGTTTCAATTAGAAAACCCCAATGCACCTGTTTGCTAGAGCTGTGTAACAAAGTGCCACAAGCTGGGAAACATAAGACAGTTTATTCTCTCACAGTTCTGGAGGCCAAAATCCAGAAGCAAGGTGTCAGCAGGGCCATGCCTGTGTTCTGGGCTTCTTCTGGTGGTTGCTAGAAATCCTCGAACTCCCTCTGTGCCTCTCCCTGTGTCTCCTCCTTGCAAGGACACTAGTTACATTGAATTAAAATCCACCCTACTCCAGTATCACCCCACTGTAACTTATTAATTATAGCTGCAGAGACCTAGTTCCAAATAAGGTCACATTCCCAGGTATCACAGGTGAGGACACAGACATATCTTTTTGGGGGATGCAATTCAACCCATAACAGTTAAGAATGCTCATTTTTCTTCTAAGGTTCATGTGACATTGTATGAATGGAATGTATGTATGTGTGTATGTATGTATGTATGTATGTATTGTTTCAGAGTAGCCAGCTGAAGAAAGGTGACCCAACATGCATTCCTGTGTGTTTCTTCCCTACGTGTTCAGATAAGTGTAATAATAAATAATTTCCCTATGTGTTCAGATAAGGGTAATAATAAAAATTTGGGGGACATTTAAAACCATTCTCTCCAATATTGTCCCTCTTATAATCTGAATGAACTCTAAGGAAGATCTTGGGCCCAGGACTGTAAACAGTGTTTTCAACACTTGAAGACAGATGCCACAAAGGTGGTCATTTTTTCAAAATCTTGTTTGGGTCACCACACTTGCAGCTCCTTTTTGGATGAAGTCAACTGCTGCTGTTTTCATCAGGGAAAAAGTGTGCCAGGGTGATTTGAGGGCCTTTTCCCCCTGCATGACTCTGTCTTGGAGACAGCAGGAGGGCTGTTGGTTTGAACTACAACATACACCCCAAAACTGTTCACTTATCTTTATTCCACCACCTCCAACTGCCATAACTCAGCTTTGTCCATTCTTCACATGCACTCTGATTGATCCCTTAAAAGCCTCAATCAAATCATGTCTCTTTCTCGTTTACATTTTCTATGATTTTTTTCCTCCTTCCTTTGCATTTTAGAATGAAATTCATAAGGTGTGGTCTACATGCCTCTTTCCAACATTTGAAAGGACATCTTGGAATTGAGTCAATTCTTTTGGCCTGACTTGGGTTATGGAGCTGTCCCTATGGCCAGGGCAGATATGACCCTCCGATAGCTGAATTCCTAGAGTAGGGAATGCGGTCAGCTCCATTCAGATCACACACACACACACATGGAGGGGCGCTGGAGCCCTAAGGAAAATCAGTGAGCCATTACTGGAGGAAAGGATGCCAGGCAGGCTGTAAAGACAAATGTCCACCCTGTGACAAGGGACCACCATGTGTCCTCCTACTGTAGAGTTCTCTGGCAACAATCTGGCAGAAGTGGAACAAAAGTAGTAGCCACAGGTCTATGGGGGAGGTGGCTGGGCATAAAAGAAACTAGAGGAAAACGTTTCATTAAGAGCAAAGAGAGATATGGGGATAATGAAGAGAAGACAATGAAGAGAGAAAAAAAGGAAGAGAAGAAAATGAGCACTTAAAACCCAGGGAAGTGGTGCTATTCCAATTTTCTGGAGCTTGTGCAGTCAGAGTTCTAGGAAGGCCAGACATTTCTTGCTCAAGACCACTTCCAGAGTCACCCAGATGGGATGCTAGGGCTACAGTCCAGTGAACCAGGTGGGTAGAAACTTCCCTCCTTTCTTTCTGCTTGTCTCTTTGCATTCACTTTTTGAGGGGGGTGGTGGGAGAGGATCAGCCTGTTCTTTGGGTGGCCCTAGGAAAAAGGAAGACTTGAGCCCCAAGAGAGATGGTCTGGGGCTGGTCTGACTGGAGCCAGCAAGCATTGACCTGACTGTGCGTCAGGCAGGGCAGTGCAGGTGGCTGGGGGCTAATCTGAGCTGCAGATGGAGAAACCCCACCATTCCTGGTGGAAGGTGCTTCAGTTGGTGTAGCAGCTTGCTCAAACTAGTGTGTTTTCCTTCTTTGGCTCTGGTTTTCAGTTCTTGAGTTCTTTGTCATGCGTTTATACTCACAGGGTCAAAGGATGAGTAAATATTTTATTAGGCAGATTTGTATCTTAGTGAAACTGAATATGCATGTGATAATGCTTTTGCATTGGCAGTGGGGCCTTTGGTGAAGAAATCAGGTAAGAGAGTGTATACAGAACGGCTTGTGAGGACGTATGTGGGAAAGGGTTCCTTGCTCCACTCCGAAGGTGGCCATGGAACCACACATGTATGGAAGTCAGAACTGGAGGCAGAGTTCCTCCACACACAGGACGAACCTCATGTGTCTGCCTCCTGTGTCTTCGTTGCCCTCTCTCAACTCCTGAAATGAGGTGGCACCCATGACCCATGTAAAGAATTTCCAGGTCGCCATGCTCAGCACAGGGTCACGTCCAGAAGACACGTTAGTGTGGCACCCACAAAGCGTGGAAAATTCATCTAAATTGTAACCAAAGTCCTTCCAAGAGAAATAGAGACATGTTGCACAATTCAGAGCAAAATGTTCCCAAATATCTCTCTGTTCTTCCAAACATCACTGAGTCTCAGTTTTCTCATCTGAAAAATAATTTTGTCCACTTTGTAGGGTTTTGGAGAAAACCAACTGTGACAATACCTGGTAAGTGCAAAGCACGTGCCTGGCTCATATTAAGCCTCTGTTATGTGCAATGTGAGACCCTCAGTACCTCATAAACCCCCCTTGAGCTTAAGAATGAGCTTTGTAGATAAGACACAACATCTATACACTCACAGACTCCAAACACCAGCCATTTCCCTGTTGGCTTCCTTAGGTAACGCAGCCTCCTTCATTGACAATTCTGAGTGCAGTCAGAGTCCCAAAGGAAAGTTTTTTGCAGAGAGTAAGCTGGGGAGGGGCAGGCTCAGGGAGACCCTCTGCTTATCACTTTCTATTTGGGTGCTTAGGACAATGGCCATCTCCAGCTAGATCCAAAGCCTTTGATGGCAGGTGCAGCACAGTTGGAAGAAGTCAGGAATTTCCATGAAACAACCCAGAAAGTTCTGGGAACTGCTATATAATAATTATATTACTAATAATGGCTCTCTCAACACCAATCCCAGCCTCCTTCCCCTTGCCTTCCTCTACCAGGAGGGCAGGAAAATGAAAAACTCACCTTCCTGGTTCTGAGCTGGGAATGGCCATGTGACATTGGCTGATCAAATGGGAGTGGTTGAGCACTGGGGATTTCAAAGAAGATTTTCATTTCCATCTGCTTTCCCCTTCTTCCTTCCCTCCCTCCAAAATACGGATGTGATAACTCAAGCTTCAATGGCCACTTTGAGTTTGTAAAGGAAAGTTCGAGAGAATCACAGAAACTTCAAGCCTGACATCCTAGAATGTGTTGAACCAATACCCGGAGAAGTCTACTGTACTTCTCATATGAGAAAAAGACGAAACCTCTTAACTGCTTAAACCATGTATCAGGGCATCAGTTAGGGTATACTCTTGTAACAAAGAAATGCTAAAAGATGGTAGCTCAAACCAGATACTTCATTCTCTTTCCCATGTAAATAGTTCAGAGGTGATAGGTACACGGTAGCCAGGCTTCTCTGCTCCATGAATTCATCCAAGGTTCCGGCATTCTTTTGGCTGTGGCTTTACCATTTCCTGAAGTGTTGTTGTCTATGACATATTCAAGGTTGGCTCTGCAGAACAATGCTTGTGTTTCAACCCCTAGGAAGGGGTTCAACCCCTAGCACCCCACTTCTGCTAGTCTTGGGGCACCTCAACTCCTTGTGGTTCCTTTCACCTGTCTACACCTCTGTATAATAATTTCTTCATTAACATCTCTCTAGTTAAACCATCTGAGTGGAATTCTATTTCCTGCATGATTTTAGACTTATAAAGTATGGAATTCAGATAAAGGAAAGACCATGTTGAGCTAGAGTGGTCACGAGGGGCTGTCAAATAGCAGCTGGTGTAAAACAGGGGCTGGTTACCTATAGCTCATGGACTAAATCTCTGTAATACAAATACAAATCATTGGAATACAAACTCACCCATTTATTTATGTATAGTCTGGCTGCTTTTATGCTATGATGGCAAAGTTGAGTGGCAACCAAGATGGTAAGGACTGTAAAGCTTAAGATATTTACTATCTGGCTTTTACAGAAAAGGTTTGCCAACCTTTGGAGGAAGCATAATGCAGTAGAAGGAGTAGGTCGGATAGACCTGGGTCCAAATGTCTGTTTGGATTTCATCAGTTGTACGTAATTTAAACTTCTCAGAGCCTATTTCTTCATGCACAAAATGGGGATAGTGTTAGCTCCATCCCAAGGTTGTCATGATGATTAAATGTGATAGCACGGTACCCACAGGTGAATAGCGAATGATCGTTTCCTATTCTCTACCATTCCCCCAGTCAGATATGAGCAACAGTATAAAGACACACACAAATATGGGTCTCAGAGAGGTAGCCAACATGATGGCAGGAAATAGTGTATCAGGAAAGTGTGGGAGGTGAGGCTAGACTATACTTATAAACAGGACCAGCTACATAATTTGCTAGCCCAGTGCAATATGTGAACACAGGGCTCCTTATTAAAAAATTATGAAGAATTTCAAGATGGTGATGACAGAGCGTTAAGCCAAGTCCAGGGTCCTTCTGAGTGTGGGGCACAGTGTGACTGCTCACGTCACATGGTCATGAAGCCTAGAGTCACCAGAAGAGGCCCCACCATCCTCAGGGCAGACATGGAAGGGCAAAGGTGTGTGAACTCTTGATGGTCCGATCTGGGTTCCGGTGTTGACACTGCCACTTGCCAGGTTTCTGGGCTGATCAGTTTTGTGTTCAGAGTGTTGGAGTCATCTGTAAAGTATTAAGGACCAATTGTATTGAGTTCAGTGTGTGGCACTTAGTTGCCCTTAGTAAATGACAGTTCTCTTTTCTTTGATGGATTTACTCTTTCTGGGTTAACATATTTACATACTGTGTCTATGTTGAACCCCGTGCAGAACACAAGAGTCTACAGGATGGGCCAGACAAGCATCTGGTTCCCAATGTGCAGTCACTTCCCTGGAACCATGCTGAAACCACATCACTTACTCCAGGACAGCCCTGTGCTAATGGAAGGGAGAAAATAACATCTTTCTCTTTGCCAAATGCCTCACCTCCCCCTGCCTTCGGAGTTTCCAAACATGCTCCGATTGAAAGTAAAAATTCACTTCCTTTTTATTTACTTACTTATTAAAATTTTTTTAAATGTTCGTTTGTTCTTGTCTCACAGGATCTCCCTTAGGATCTCTTGTAGGGCTGGTTTAGTGGTGACGAATTCCTTCAGTTTTTGTTTGTTTGGGGAGACCTTTATCTCTCCTTCTATTCTAAATGACAGACTTGCTGGATAAAGGATTCTCGGCTGCATATTTTTTCTGTTCATCACATTGAAGATCTCCTGCCATTCCTTTCTGGCCTGCCAAGTTTCAGTAGAGAGATCGGTCACGAGTCTTATAGATCTCCCTTTATATGTTAGGGCACGTTTATCTCTAGCTGCTTTCAGAATTTTCTCTTTATCCTTGTATTTTGCCAGTTTCACTATGATACGTCGTGCAGAAGATCGATTCAAGTTATGTCTGAAGGGAGTTCTCTGTGCCTCTTGGATTTCAATGCCTTTTTCCTTCCCCAGACCCAGGAAGTTCTCAGCTATTATTTCTTCAAGAACACCTTCAGCACCTTTCCCTCTCTCTTCCTCCTCTGGAATACCAATTATGCGTATATTATTTCTCTTTAGTGTATCACTTAGTTCTCTAATTTTCCCCTCATACTCCTGAATTTTTTTATCTCTCTTTTTCTCAGCCTCTTCTTTCTCCATAATTTTATCTTCTAGTTCACCTATTCTCTCCTCTGCCTCTTCAATCTGAGCCGTAGTTGTCTCCATTTTATTTTGCAGTTCATTGATAGCATTTTTTAGCTCCTCCTGGCTGTTCCTTAGTCCCTTGATCTCTGTAGCAAGAGATTCTCTGCTGTCCTTTATACTGTTTTCAAGCCCAGCGATTAATTTTATGACTATTATTCTAAATTCACTTTCTGTTATATTGTTTAAATAATTTTTGATCAGTTCGTTAGCTGTCGTTATTTCCGGGACGTTTTTTTGAGGGGAATTCTTCCGTTTCATCATTTTTGATAGTCCCTGGAGTGGTGCAGGACTGCAGGGCACTTCCCCTGTGCTATCTTGAATACCTTGTGTTGGTGGGCGGGGCTGCAGTCAGACCTGATGTCTGCCCCAGCCCACCGCTGGGGCCACGGTCAGACTGGTGTGTGCCTTCTCTTCCCCTCTCCTAGGGGCGGGATTCACTGTGGGGTGGCGTGGCCCGTCTGGGCTACTTGCACACTGCCAGGCTTGTGGTGCTGGGGATCTGGTGTATTAGCTGGGGCGAATCGGCAAGGTGCACAGGGGCAGGAGGGGTAGGCTCAGCTCGCTTTTCGTTCGGAGATCCGCTTCGGGAGGGGCCCTGTGGCACCGGGAGGGAGTTAGACCCGCCGGAGGGATGGATCCGCAGAAGCACAGTGTTGGGTGTTTGTGTGGTGCAAGCAAGTTCCCTGGCAGGAACTGGTTCCCTTTGGGATTTTGGCTGGGGGATGGGCGAGGGAGATGGCACTGGCGAGTGCCTTTGTTCCCCACCACGCTGAGCTCTGTCGTCTGGGGCTCAACAACCCTCCCTCCCGTCGTCCTCCAGCCCTCCCATTCTCTCAGCAGAGCTGTTAGCTTATAACCTTCCAGATGTCAAGTCCCGCTGGCTGTCAGAACACACTCCGTCCGGCCCCTCCGCTTTTGCCAGCCAGACTCAGGGGCTCTGCTTGGCTGGCAAGCTGCCCCTCTGCCTCAGCTCCCTCCCGCCAGTCCGTGCAGCGCGCACCACCTCTCGCCCTTCCTACCTTCTTCCGTGGGCCTCTCGTCTGTGCTTGGCTCCGGAGACTCCCTTCTGCTAGTCTTCTGACGGTTTTCTGGGTTATTTGGGCAGGTGTAGGTGGAATCTAAGTGATCAGCAGGATGTGCGGTGAGCCCAGCGTCCTCCTACACCGCCATCTTCCCAGGATCTTTCAATGTTTATTTATTTTTGAGAGACAGAGAAAGAGCACGAGCAGGGGAAGGGCAAAGAGAAAGGGAGACACAGAATCTGAAGCAGGCTCCAGGCTCTGAGCTGTCAGCACAGAGTCCCATGTGGGGCTCCAACCTACCAATGGTGAGATGGTGACCTGAACCGAAGTTGGAAGCTTAATGGACTGAGCTACCCGGGCGCCCCAGTAAAAATTCACTTCTTAAATGGCCCTTGTCCCACATCCATTTGGTGATAGTGAATGAATTTGCCATGATCCTATGGGGCCCCTCGGTCCTGCAAGCAGACTGAAGCAAACAGCTCCGTGCTCCTGGGAAGGGGCAGGTGCTTCAGGCAGCACCCCGCGTGAGACTTGTATAATGTGCATCTGTCAGGCGGTAATTTGGAGTTTGCAGGTTAGAGGTGACACCTGCCTGCCTGGGAAGCTACGACTGCTCTCTGGAGGGAAGTGGTGGCCTGGGGAAGCGCTGGGGCAGGAGGGCAGGGGGCAAATGTGGGCAGTTCCAGGCTTTTAGTGAACTCCATCCTGGCGTCAGGAATCCGCGGGTGTCACGGAGGGTTTGGCTTTGTTTTCGTTTTTAACGAAAATGGTGGCTTTCTGTCCCAGTTAAGGAACACGTTCTTCCCGTTGTTCTGAAGCAGCTTCTGGAGGCTGCCAGGCTTCCGCCGTCTAGGTAAAGCAGCAGCACATGGCGTCTTCAGGAATCAGTGGTCTTGCCCGCTGGACACGGCGTCCAGACGCTTTAATCAGATGCTGATTTTTGAACTCGGCAGCAGGAGCACAACCTCTGCCTATTGGAACAGACAGTGCTTAAAACAACCTAAGAAACGTGTTGATTCGAAGAGCGGCAAATAATTAGGAGCTGCTGCGTTTTGGCTTTCTTGTTGTTTTTTTGTAACGGCCCAGCGTGAAGAAGCCACAGAAATGAATACATCGGAAGGGATCCTCGCAGGCAATACATTCTTGTGTCTCTGATTCCCATTTCCAGCTCTGCAGTTTTTGCTGGTGTATTCGGCCTTGGCACGTGCCGGTGACATTTGGAGTCGCAGACTCTGAACACACAAAGCCTGGAGTTAGATGACCTCACAGAGCTCCTTCTCCTACAAAGGGAGGTATACAAGAAGGTCAGTTCTTTTGGCTCAAATGCACAAACGAGTCCAAATGGCTGGATAATCATTCCTGCCTCCACTTCCCCCAGAGGCCCCCCGGGGAATTTACAGTAGTCAGCATTACACTCTGAACTTCTTCTTAGTCTACAAAAGTCAATTGTTCTCTCCAGCCAGTCCTGGAGTCCTCCAGTGGTCTGATTAAGGTTTCCTGCTGCTATTTAAATGCCAAGGCAGACACTTAGCATTTACCAAAAATAAATGTTGAGGTGAAGATTTGACATTTGTTTTCAAAGTGAGAGGCCATCTACCCATCACAGCATCGTTTGTTAGGTATTCTTTTTATTAGACCAAATGATTCATGTTAGCAAATAAATATAAATCAGCCTCTGTTGGCTATGGTTTTATTGAAAAGGTAGATTCTGATTTTTCAGGGCAGTTTGGAACTCGCTCAGTTATGGCGTCTCAGCGTACAGCAAGGCCATAGTCTCGTAGATCATCTATCTGATGCATGAATTTGCCATATCTCTCCCTCAGCTTTAGTTTGTTAAGCTTGGGTGCAGTGATATCCAAGGACGGTAATAGAAAATGGGATAGAGCACTTGAGTGATGGTCTCAAATCCAACTCATGACGGTAAGCACCTCCTTTGAGTGGTCCATCGCAGTGTCCTGGTAGGGTTTTGGACAATAAGCAAGTGAGTTAGCACGAGGATAGACCAGTGCTTGGTCTAGAGGGTTTGGATCCTGAGCAGCATCTGGTTCTGCTTTTAGTGGTTGTACCTCTGCTTGACCATGTCTTTGTGGTTTCACGTGGTCAAAGCACCCTGCTTCTTATCCTTCTTTGTGACATTTATTCTACTTATCCTTCTTCTTCCCTACTGTCCACATAATAGATAGGGCATGACCAGGATTGCTCTGTGTGGGGCTGTGATCAATCTGGCAGAGGGTTTTAGGCACTGTTTTGCCATAAACCTCAGGGAATAACTTCTGGGAAAGCCTGGTTCTGTAACTGGTAGGGTCCAGTGAAAAATGAAAATTTGGGGCCCTAATTAAAAAATTAAGAATTTCAAGATGGCAACAGGAGGGCCACATATAGGGTCCTTCTGAGCACAGGGCTATGTGACTGTATAGGTTTCATGCCCATGAAACTGGCCTTATCTTCAGGGTAGTGGGCATGGGAGACTGCTGTCTCAATCTGGGCTCCACTTTCTGAGAAACTCTTGGGGAATTGTATCTCTCAGAGTTGGAAGTGAAGCCTCTCATCATCCCTGCAGTGGGAAAGGGCTTGGCCCTGATGCAGGGGGTCCATGCTCCAGGAAGGGGCAGCTTTCCAGAGAGTGCCACATTAAGCTCTGAGGGAAAAGCAGGTACAGAAATGTGGCCCCTTTGTGTGGTTACAACAGATTGGGACAGAAAGGACAGTTGGCGGAGGACAAAGTTCCCTGCTGGCACTGCTCCAGTCTTTATCCCCCTGGTTACACCTTGATCCCCTCCCCCCACTCCCACAGACTAATGAATGCTGAAATAGTGCTACAAATCAACCTCAGCCAGCCTTCCACCTTAAATGTGAAGACAATTCCAACAGCACTCAGGGAGCCAGGGAGGAGATCTAAGGAATATATATCACCTCCATCGTAGGGATGGATGGATGGTTTGAGACAAATCACAGGCCTGGGGAGACCTGCCTCAAAACAGAAAACTAACAACAGGAGATTCATGAAATGTGACACATGGCAGGCAATGATGCTGAATACATACATATTAGAAGAAATAAAGTTTAGACATGAAACCCTTACAAGAATGTGAAAAGTATTTCTATGAAAGAAGAGATGATCATTAGACCAAAATACAAGAGATGTTAGCATAGGTAAGAAAAAAATTTGTGGAAACAGATAATGCCAAAATAGAATTTAAAAGAATAATTTGATCATTTAAGAACAGAGTGACACAGTTGAAAATTTTTATAAGATGTGGAAATTAGGCTTGAGAAACCCACTCCCCACCAGATGCAGAGGAAAAATTAAAAGAGAGATAAAGAGAGAGACTTTTTTAGTCTCCATAGCTAACTCCCCTTGTCCCCTGAATGTCCCCGGAGTTACTTGAGGCTGGTTCCTGAGATCTCATTTCTCTCGCTACACTTTCTCCCTAGGTATGCTCATCCATTCCAGGCTTCAAAACCATCAGAGAGATAATAATTGATATGGAGGTGAGGGGCGCCTGGGTGGCTCAGTCAGTTAATCGTCTGACTCTTTGTTTCAGCTCAGGTCATGATCTTGTGGTTTCATGGGTTAAAGCCCTGCATCAAGCTGTGCACTGACAGTGTGGAGCCTGCTTGGGATTCTCTCTCTCTCTCCTTCTTTCTCTGCCCCTCCTCTATTTACGCTGGCCCTGTCTTTCTCAAAATAAATAAATTAAAAAATTTTTTTTAAATAATTGACATGGTGGTGAGATTACATAGCTATATGTATCTAAGTAGAGTTGCTGAAGAAGAGAAAAATATTTAAAGATATAATAGAAGAAAACTTTCCTGAACTGAAGAAAGGTCTGAAGTCCTAGATTGAAAGAGTGCTCCGTGTATAGGTAAAATTAATTAAAAATTGTCAAGGCCTAGACCAATATCTTGAATTTTCTTGAATTTCTAAAGCATTACTGGTTACTTAGAATGGAGAACAATGTTAGGCTGGCTACAGAATTTTCTGCCATGTTCAATTCCATAAGGCAATGGAACAGTGCTCCTGGTTGTTCCATTTGTGAGTGAAAGAATTTCTGTGAAGAATTCTGTGGTCAGCTGAAGCAGACACTTTTTGTGCTCTGCACCAGGTTCTCTCTGGATGCCTGTGATTTCAGCTACCTGTTGTGGCACCTGTGGCGGTTCCCGGACATGCTGTCTGCTACCCACCTCCAGACATTTTGGGGACCTTTATGCATACAGGCTTTTTCCAAAGAAGTGAAAGGGAGTTAATATTCCTGGGGGCAGTGTGACCCACTGGAGATGGAAGTTGGCAGATGAATGCCCGAGCCTCCCACCCTTCATGGAACAGTTTTGAGGCACATTCTCCATGTTTCCTCAGGGGTCCCCAGTGGCATTGGGCCCCAGTTGGTAACCAGATCAATCAACCCCCCATTATTGTTTTCCATCTTCTCTGTCTCTCCCTGCTTCCTCACTGCTGTTTCCTGGGAACAGTTCCAAAATAAATTACTCACACCCAAGTCTTCATCTCAGGCTCTCTTTTAAAAGGGCAAAACCTGGGGCACCTGGGTGGCTCGGTTGGTTAAGCGTTCGACTTCGGCTCAGGTCATGATCTCACGGTCCATGAGTTCAAGCCCCGCGTCGGGCTCTGTGCTGACCGCTCAGAGCCTGGAGCCTGTTTCAGATTCTGTGTCTCCCTCTCTTTCTGTCCCTCCCCTGTTCATGCTCTCTCTCTGTCTCAAAAATAAATAAACGTTAAAAAAAATTAAAAAAAAATAAAAGGGCAAAACCTAAATTAAAACACCTACCTATCTCTTCGTTTTGCATGAAAGCAACAAAAAGAAATTCTCACATATTTAAGGACTCAGAAAATATACAACTATGTACTCTTGGTGATAAAATTATATGAACATATACTGCAACCAATGAGAGATGAGCAAAGAAAAGACCTCAGGAATGAGGAGATGTGTGACAAAAATTTAAAAAGAATCAACAGAGAGCATAGAAACCAATTAAGCATGGAATTATCCAAACGACTGTGGTAAATGTGGTCTTAAAGCAATGTAAATATTACAACTCTTGAAAATAAAAGACAGTGAAAAACAACATAATAATAAACACCAAGAAATATTGTTTCTTGATGTTGATTAGTCAAGGTACATAGCATAAAATAGAAATTTTAAAGTATAAAAGCTAGACCATTAAGATTAAAAGTAATCTTATCCCTTCTACCACTGGTCCTGAGTCATCCAGTTCCCTATCCTGTAAACATCTATCTTA
The DNA here is from genome assembly GCF_007474595.2 of Lynx canadensis. Classification (NCBI taxonomy): domain Eukaryota; kingdom Metazoa; phylum Chordata; class Mammalia; order Carnivora; family Felidae; genus Lynx; species Lynx canadensis. The sequence continues at coordinate 12,691,712 of NC_044313.2, forward strand.
CTAGTTTATTTTGCAGCTTTCAAAAATATTCTCTACATATTCCAGAAATTCCATATGTACTCCCCCCACCCCCCATCATTTGTGGGGGAAAAATAACCCCACAAATGATGCTGGAGAGCCTTGCTTTTCTCACTCAGTGAATTCTGAATAGTACATTTTAAAAATCATTTTATGTCCTTCTTTTAATACAACTGCAGAGTATTCCTTTGTATGGATGAACCTCAAGTTACCTCTTCAGTCTCCCACGATGGGCCTCTAGGTTATTGCTAATGTATTGCTGTTACAACAGGGCTCCACTGAATAGCCTTAGCACAGGTATGGGGTTATCTGTCCTCTTCCCTCTTGAAACTCTCTCCTCTTTTGCTTTCTGTGATACTGTGCTTTCCAGTCTGTCCTGGGACTTCTCTGGTTGCATTTTTTCAGTCTCCTTTGCCAACTCTCCTTGTCCCCTGAATGTCCCCATATTTACTTGAGGCTTATTCCTGAGATCTCACTTCTCTCTCTATACTTTCTCCCTCGGTATGCTCATCCATTCCAGGGCTTCAAAACAAACTATATACTGATGATTGCCCAAATTCTATCTCCAATCAAACCTCACTTCTGAACTCCGGTGCCTGCATGATACCCTCACTCACATCTACTATAGATGCTGCAATCTTATACCCTAAATGGGACTCTGGAAGTTTCTGTCCAATCCTGTTCATCTCCCAGTCTTCCTCAAGTCATATAACTATAGCAATATCTCTCTAGTTTCTCAAGCCATATCCTGGATACAATTCTACCTACAAAATATATTCACAGTCCTGCCATTTTCATCTCTCAGCACTACCACTCTTGCACTGACTGCCACCATCTTTCTCATGGGCCACCACAAAGCCCTGGCTGGCCTGTCTGTTTCCACCCCAGCTTCCACAATCTATTCTCCATTCAGCAGCCAGAGGGACTTTGTAGGATGTAAGACTTCTGTCTCCATGTTGTGGCAGTTATCATGCTGTCATATAATGAGTTTTGTGTTTGACCCCCTGCAAGATTGAGGTCTCCTTGAGACACAATTGTCATTGACTTTCCAGCTCCTGGAATACTGGGTGTACCTATTAAAGTAGGAAATTCACATGGAACTGAGTTTCCAAATTACAAAGAGGAGTACATTTAAGTCAAGTGAAGAACACATTTTCTAAATCACCATTGAAATATGAAGGGTCTATTAGGTCAGAGGTAGGGTATTCCAGCCCATCTCCCATCTCAATCTCCTTTCTTCTTCTCGCATTCTTTGACCTTTAGGTGATCTGAAAGAGTGCTTTAAGAGAAGCAAAGATCTCTATGGGCTACCATGTTTCTGAGTCTTTGGAAAGGTTCCCTTGTCAGTGCACAGGGAACTCTAACAATAAAATGACAGTCCTGATAGACTTTCAAGATTTCATGTTATTATTCTATTTGTGAACAATAATGATTATCACGATCCATTCCTCTGTATAGACATTTTAAATACTGGTTAAGCAACTGAGAATTAATTTATTGGTAATGAACATTTTCAACTTCATTAGATACTCAGAAGCCTACTACATTATCATTATCTGGATGCTAAATTTTAATTGCATGCAGCCTGGTCCCCCAATAATTAACACATTGTATATCCCACCTAATTCACAAACTAATTGTCATTTCTTAGATCTTAATATTACTTGCTAATTTTGCCGAGGATAAAAAAAAATCTGACTGTCAAAACTCCAGAGAAAATGACATTATACAGGCACAATAGTGACAAAACAAGTTAATTTATTGCAAAGTCACCGGGAGAAGGAGTTTTTAATTGCATATTTGTTACCTTCATAAAAGACATAAATGGCTTTTTAGTTACATATTTGCTTATTTCTTACATATTAAAAAAGTGTTAACAAGCCTGATTAAAATTAATTGCAAGGTCCAAGATCTGAGTGGAGATACTAACATTAGCAAACTTCTAATTGAAGCCCAAAGAGGAAGAACACAAGGAGATTCTGGGTGGAAAAGGAATCAGAACAGATGTTTGACTGTGGAGATGGAAAATAATTAAGTGACCCACCAAGAAAAAGAGAATCTAAAGAGAAATTCAAACTGGATAACAAATAGGAAAAAAACTTATCCTGATAATATTAACGGTGGTAACGGTGGTTTGCTTCTAAAGGCTCGAGCTGGAACAATCACCAGTGTTCTCAGACAACTTTAAAAGAAGCACACTTGGTTGTTATAGTCTGGAAAGCTATCGTTGTGAAACTATTTCTCACATCGCACGATGTCTTGGTATCTTTCCAAATCGGTGTCAATTCCCTCTATATGCAGCAAGTTCTATATGGGCTCCTACTGGCAAAATATGGCATCTTTGCGGGCATCTGGGTGGCTCAGTCAGTTGGGCGTCCGACTTCGGCTCAGGTCATGAACTCCAGGTTTGTGAGTTTGAGCCCTGAATCGGGCTCTGTGCTGACAGCTTAGAACCTGGAGCCTGCTTCGGATTCTGTGTCTCACTCTCTCTCTCTCTGCCCCTTCCCCCTCTTGTGTTCTCTCTCTCTTTCAAAAATAAATAAACGTTAAAAAAACAAAAACATGGCATCTTTGATGACCTGGGGCTGCCATATCTTTTAGAGATACTGGCAGATGGGAAACACTCTAACCTTTTATTTTCATGGCTGGTTGTTTCTAATAAGAAAGAATACCATCTTTCCTGATGTGACATTCCCGTAGTACTGTTTACATTCAAATGTCCTTCCGTCCAGTCATTCTGTACACAAAGGTAAGACGTTTTTGAGTGCTAATGCATTAGATATGTCTCCCAAAATGAGGAGCAGCCTTCCTAACTACAGATAACAGAATAAGACCTCTAAAACAGGGCTTCCCCAAGAAAAAGATTTTATATAAGAAGAAAAATGGCCATTTATACCACGTGTAGAAGGATATGTAGAAAATGCCCAGATGTCCCATGAATCGCTTAAGCTATTCATGGTCAGCTTGCTTTCATGGTGGATTTGGACCAACAAGACTTTTCATTGTTTCAGCAACAAATTAAAGAAGTCATCCATCCTGTTTATAAAGATTTTTTTTTTCTGCAAGGTTATCCATTGATTGGACATCCTCTTATCCAATGCAATTAACAATGCTATCAGTCAGTTAATTGAAACAGTTGACCAAAGTAGGGAATTATAAAAGATGGCATATGAGGACTGTATTCAAAATATTTTACATTTACTTAAAACTTATAAATGTGCATTAATTTACTAATATTTTCATATGAGGCCTTTTCTGTGAGTGTGGGCTTGTTGATTGCATATTCCACATTGGTTTTCTCACATTCAACAAATCAATAAGGCGTGGCCTATCATTTGGAGAGTTAATTTCTTTCAACTAGAGCAAAGTAATTGTGAAGCAAGATTATTCTAGATGTAATTTTGCCCATCTTGTAGAGTTTTGGCTTCCATCACTAATAGAATTTTTTTAAAAATGGGGTGCCTAGGTGGCTCAGTCAGTTGGACGTCTGACTTTGGCTCAGGTCATGGTCTCACCATTCATGGGTTTGAGCCCTGTGTCGGGCTCTGTGCTGACAGCTCGGAGCCTGGAGCCTGCTTCAGATTCTGTGTCTCCCTCACTCTCTGCTTCTTCCTGCACTCATGCTCTCTCTCTCTCTCTCTCTCTCTCTCAAAAATAAATAAGTGTTAGGGGCGTCTGGTTGGCTCAGTTGGTTAAGCGTCCACCTCTTGATTTCAGCTCAGGTTATGATCTCACGGTTCATGGGTTCAAGGCCCACGTCAGGCTCTGTGCTGACAGCATGAAGACTGCTTGGGATTCTCTGTCTCCCTCTCTCTCTGCCCCTCCTGTTCATGCTCTTTCTCCCTCTCTCTCCTCTCTCTTTCTCTCAAAAATAAATAAACTTTAAAAAAGTGTCTCTTATGGTTTGCTTCCCTCTTTTTTTCCTTCCCATACATTCATCTGCTTTATTTCCTAAATTCCACATATGAGTGAAATCATATAGTATTGTCTTTCTCTGACTTATTGAGTAATATTCCATTGTATATATTCTTTATCCACTCATCAGTTGATGGACATTTGGATGACAAGCATAATAATGTCCCACGTTTGCAAAATCAGAAAATGCGTATGCACAGAAGTTTGGATATTAGGCTACTTAAAATATACTGGAATATCAACAGAGTTTATACCTGAATGGTGGAATTAAAGGCAATATTTATTTTCTCTGTGCTTTTCTGTAATTTCAAAATTCATCTATATTGAACAAGCATTCTTTCTGTCTTATCATAAAGGATACATTTTAGTTCTAAGCTAAAAAGCAGATTAGAGTCACTTCTGGTAAATCCTTTATGGGGACTCCAACCAACATATTCTGGCTGTTCTGCTGCACCTTTCAAAAGGGACAGTCTGAGGAGGTGACAAACCCTTAAGGGACATGAGATCCCTGAGTGAACTGGCTGCACCTCTGGAAATTGAATTCCTAGCAGGAGTATATGCCCCTCAGTCTTCCAAATTCTCTCTAGATGCCGATGACAGAGACTCGGGTGATGGATTTGTGACTTACTACTCTGGAACACTTGGTGATTCAAGGCAGAGAATCAGTTATTTTTTGGCCTTTGGGAAGTCTGAGTTTTGAGAGGGAAGTTTAGGACTCATTCTACTTCCCTCCAGACCCCAAAGGGAGAGACGTATTTTGTGGAATTAAACTATGGCAGCTTCCCTACAACGTTCAAGTATTTGAATAAAAAGTTTATGCAGTTCATTGCTATTTGGAAGTCCCTATTTTCGTCAGAAAATTTTAGTAGACCCAGACCCAAATGTCTCTCTCCAGTGTTGGGAAATGTGCCCTAGAAGGGGCAGTCCCGTGTGCACTGGGGCAAGAGCATTAACTGATCGTCGCTTCCTGGAGATTTCGGCAATGTGTGTCCAAAGCTCTAAAATGTAACTTATATTGACTCCATAATTCAATTCTTTTGTTCGTATCTTATTGATATGTATCTTATGGCAATAATCAGGAAGGTACAGAGGTAAGAATGTTTACTGCAGAACCATTTACATCAATGGAAAATGAAAGATAAATGTCCAACAACAGAGGATTTAGTTAAACGAATGATACATCTACAAATGCACACTGTTAATTTATTAATAGTCAAGCTTCAGATGAACACTTTTTAACACGAGAAAAGCTCAGAACAGAACAGGTTATAAAATATTCAGTGATCCCGACTTTGTTTTACAAACAGGAAAAGTATGTGAGTCTGTAGAAAAATGTTGGAATGTGCCTCAGTGTTAACAGTCTATTCTTTGGTAAAATTATGAGTCGTTTCCTAAAGACTTAATTGAATTGAATTAAAACAAATATTCTAACATAATAAAAGGCATTTAGCAAAAGCTACGACTCCTCCCCCACCCCTCCCACCCCCCACTGCCAGCTCCCCTCCCCAGCTGCAACCCATACCAGTTTCTTGCGTTCCCTTCTAGAGACATTCTCTACCCATTAAGGGTGGATTTGTATTTTCTCCCTCATACTTTTATGTATCAAAAAATAAAACAAATGTTTCAAAATGATGTTTCACTTTACTGGTTCTAACCCTCCGCCAGTAATTTCCAACAGATCTTGAATTACTATTATATCCTACAAATGAAATGATGGAACAGACGTTATTCGACAATCCATTTAATTTCCATTTATATCATGGAATGAAAAATAGCTTCTTACCATTTTACTTAAATAACCAATTTTGATGCTGTTCTATTAGGCTTTCTAACAGCATGAAGGCCCGGAAATTAAATTGTTCCACTTTCTTCTCCGTAATTATGTACAATTAAAATGGTTACAGACCCTAAAGTTTTCTTCCAAGCTTTAGACCCTTCAACTGTCATTTTTTATTATCTTGAAACGCAACACTTCTTAGTAACACTTTGTATGCAGTGAGTTAAGTGAAAGAGGAAGTATTATATTTAACTGATGTGGGTGTTCTTTAATTAATCTGAATCAGCTTTCGTGATATGGGTACTAATTGTTTTCTTTGAAAAAAAAATTACCGTAGATGTGTGATTCTTCTACGCCTGTTGCTTCTTTAAGCAAATAGTTAATTGCAGAAAATAAGAATGTTACCTTCTTCCAATAAATAATCAGCATCGCATGAGAAAGTTGCTCCTGACCGAACTTTCTGGCTTGCATGAACAGATTGGCAGTGTTTGTGATCGGCAGTTTTTTCTCATTTTTTTTTTTTAATGTTTATTTATTTTTGAAAGAGGGAGAGACAGAGTGCAAACTGGGGAGGGGCAGAGAGAGAGAGGGAGACACAGAATCCGAAGCAGGCTCCAGGCTCTGAGCTGTCAGCACAGAGCCCAATGCGGGGCTCAAACTCATGGACCGTGAGATCATGACCTGAGCTGAAGTCGGATGCTCAACTGACTGAGCCACCCAGGCGCCCCTGTTTTTTCTGACTTTTAATGCTTGCTTTACATCTATTCAATAAGTTATGAGGAATAATTATAGCACGATGCTGGAGTCACAAGGGCTTCATTTGTTTATTTATTTTATTTTTTTTCATTTGTTTATTTTTAACAACTTCTAAAGGCTATACATCAAAATACCTAAAACTATAAGGGAGCAAGGTAAGAAACCGGTCCCTAGGGAGGCAGTGTAGCAAAATGGTTGTCATTCATTCAGCGTCACTTGATTCTGTTTATCAGCAAACTGTAATGTAGTTTATACGGAGACAGACAGATTTCCTTGCGATTACTGCACCCCGCCCTCATTAGGCCCCCCTTTCCAAGATGTAAGTGTTCCGAGCATTTAGAAAGAAGTGTCATCCTAACAAGAGTGATGAGCTAAGTGCATTTGGGAACCAAGGTGCAGCTGCATAACCTTTAAAGAGATCACTAAGCCAATATTCTCTTTCTTTAATTTGCTCACGGTTTTTTCAGATCGCTTTTTAATGAATATAAAACCTTCTGCAGGATCCTGCCCCAAACAAACAAACAAAAAAAAAAGTAAAAAAAAAAAAAAAAAAGATTAAAACTTGATAATCTATCACACACTCTCTTTATTTACTTGGTATTTTTTTCCATTAGGAAACAGGATAACATCTTTGAATCTAGTCAACTGTGGCATGTGCCAGTTGTATTATCTGTATTTTTCATCCAAGTAAGCAGGGCTTTGAGTGGAATAAATATAGCCATGTGGAACGCTGGTGAATTATGCATGCCTTTCCCCCCAAACGGTTCATGTACTTTACTCGCTAGAGCTCAAAATATCTTCTTGTGCTTGACTTCATCATTTTGGACTTTGGCTTACACCTCTCCCGCAGACTACAAAGTTATTCTTTCACACATGGTGAGCAGAGGTAAAATACTGTGGGAAGAAAAACAACACAGAGTTTAAGTGATAAAAGCATGCCATAAGCCTTTCCCGCTAGAAAAACGATTTTCCCAACACTCAGTATCACGTGAACTTTATGTTAGCCCCGAATCTTCTTTGAGCACCACTGAGTTGTTCCACTGCCGCTGAATCAGATCTTCTACTCCATACACACTTCTTAAGGGCCCGCAGCATTCACAGCACGGGGTTAGAGGAAGAACCGTTTGCTAGGTATTACGCTGAGCTGCTCAAGCTGCATCTGGGGACGCAGGTGACAGACCTGAACAGTTACATCCTTATGCTGGCTGGATGCGAGAGGTGTCCGGTGAGAGTCACTGCTAGGGGCTTCAGAGAAGGTATCCATTCCTTGGGGAATGGAAGAGGCGAATAAAGATGGGAAGATGCAGAAAGGGCCCTGAGGGCAAGGGCCCGGGGCGAGCAAAGGCCCAGAGGAGGGATCTACAAGGAATGCCTGGGAACGGGCCATCTGCTGGATCTAGAGAGGACTCGTTCTTCAGATACGAGAATGTCATTGTTGAAGACTGTTGGAAGATATGCCTTTGGGGTTGATTCTCAAACAGCACCGGTGGACTTGGCACGTCTGCTCTGACGGATGGCGTTCCTATAGGATGGCTAGCGAGGGTGGAGAGCCCGCCCCCTAGGGCCCCGGTGCAGAGCAAACAAGGTGGCCCATGTGGTTCAGTGGGGACACTCTCCCCTCACCACCCACTGGACTCCCCAGGCTCAGACAAGAAGAAGGACTCTTAGTGGGAAGAGCAAGGTCAGGAGGACAGGCCCTACCCAGGTTTGTGCCCTTTCTGTAGCCCTGTGCCTTATCACTCTCTGGTCACTCCCTGGGCTCCCAAAGAAACCTGCTGGGCAGACCAGCTGAGAAGCAGTGATGGGCTCTTTCCTTCTTTTCTCTGGTACCATCAAAACCAAGTTCATTTTTTTTCTAAGTTCAGTTTTGTTAAATTTGTATCTCCGCAATGTTTTAATGAGGTCATTTAATTTTTCCCGAGATTTACAATTTTGATGATTTTTCCCTAAGCGAGGCATGTGTATGAACTTTAAGGCCAGAGAACCTGGGATTTGGACAGCTTTTCCCGGTACAGCTCTGACGACGAGGACAGTGGTAACGACGAGGTCAGTAATAATCACTATTCTTCATTAGTCTCTTGCTACATGCCCGAAGTCCACATCTTTGAACAAATTTAATGTTCATAACAACCAGCGAGGCAGTTGCTATTGTCTCCATGATGATGAAAGTGAGGCCCAGAGGAATTAAGCTACTTGTGCAGGGATACCCAGCTAGCGTAGAATGAGGGCCAGATAGGTACCAGGTGATCTGTTTGCAAGGGCCTACTTTACCACCAGGTGTACGATCTCTATGTGAACTCGGGCATGAGCTTGTTCACTCGTTTATTCCTTCAGGGATGCTCTGTTAGGCATGGCATGCACACTGGAGCTTAATGACATTGGAAAAGACAGGCAAGGATACCAATGGCTCTAACACAGGGGGATATGAGCATTAGGGGGAATGACCAGCCCTGGTGCTGCGTGAGCCCAGAAACAGGGCATCAAAGCAGATTGTGGACTGGGGAGAAGCAAGGGGTATCAGGGAACAGCTTCCAGAGTAAGAGATCCTTATGTATTGGTTAGATCAGAGGGGAAAAAGGGCATGAGATGCAAAATAAGGAAGTTGTTTCGACCCTCTGCATCCACAGCTTTTTCTTCTTAAAATGGAGGAGGCATGGGGCCCCTGGGTGGCTCAGTCGGTTAAGTGTCTTTTTTTTTTTAAATTTTTTAAACTTTTTATTATTTTTGAGAGAGAGAGAGAGACAGAGAGCAAGCAGGTAAGGGTTAGAGAGAGAGGGAGACACAGAATTGGAAGCAGGCTCCAGGTTCTGAGTGCTCAGGACAGAGCCCGACGTGGGGCTTGAATTCACAGACCTCAAGATCGTGACCTGAGCTGTACTTGGCCGCCCATCCGACTGAGCCACCCAGGAGCCCCTAAGTGTCCGACTCTTGATTTCAGCTCACGAGCTGTGAGATCGAGCCCTGAGTCTGGCTCTTGTGCTAATAGTGTGGAGCCTGCTTGGGATTCTCTCCCTCTCTCTCTCTGCCCCTCCCCTGCTCGTGATCTTTCTCTCTCTCTCTCTCTTTCTCCCCAAATAAATGAAGGCACATTAAAAAAAATAAAATGTAGGAGACAATTTCAGGGTTGCCATGAATATTAAAGACATAAAGCATGTCAGTTGTCTGCAATGGCCATCTGGCACACAGTAGGCCCTCGGCAGGTGGGAGCCCTGATAACCAGGAAGAGAAGCAAGAAAACAGGTATAAGGCTTGTTTGACCATGTCAGGACTCAAATATTATAGGTAGTGGCAGAAGTGGGGGCGTGGGGCGTGGGCAGCAGGTGGGGACTGGACTGTCGCCAGAGGCGAGTGGGAGCCTGGGAGAGCCTCTATCAGCTGTTTGGGGTTTGAGGTACATGATCCAGCAAAACCTGAGCAGGCTCATGGAAGTTTCCGCCTGTTCCCTTGAAGAGCAGATTGGAAGGCAGAGCCAACCAGAAGGAGATAAAGGATCCCCCATGAAGCGAGCTAATGCGCTTGGAAAAGGTACTTTATCGACCAAGTCCAGTGCCCCAGGTGGAATCCGTGTAACACTAGAAAGTTGTCCATGATAAGCAGGCTCCCAGTTAACCATCATGATGCAGTGCTCTGTTTGGGCTCTGTTGCCTTGCTAGGAAATAATAGATTTTTCCCCTTAATAATTGGAAATAAAAAAATAACGCCTATTGCCTGGGTTGGATCCTAGCACTGATACTTGAAGTTGTGTGACCTCTGGCATGTCCCTTACCTCTCTATGCTTCTGTGCCTCGAAACAGAGAAAAATGGTGCTGAACAGATACTGTGTTCTGGAGGATGCATCAGAACACTCAGTGGATGCCTGCTGATGTCCTCTGATGGTCTATTTGCCAAGTACTATGCAGGGCCAAGCATTACGCTGGGCACCAAACGTGGGCTGGCTCAAAGTTCTCATTGCAGCCTTGGGAGGGAAGGAGGCGGAGGCCCAGAGAGGTGAAGCAACTCGGCCAAGGTCACACAGTGAAGAAGCGCCTGGCCTGGCATCTTATTTGCTCTCCTTTCGCTGCTGCCAGGCCATACTGGGATTCAGGCCAGACCCTCGGGAACAGTGTGTTAATGATTTGAACAGAAAACTCAATGGGAGCTAAAAAAAAAAAAAAAAAAAAAAAAAAAAAAAAGCAAACGACCTCTTTGCATTATTCACTTCTCATTTTAAGCGGCAACAACATAGTCCACAGCCTGAAAGATACTTGTACCGCGTCAGTAAAAATGTGTTCATTTGTCGTTTGTAGATTGTTTTATTTTTAGATTAATGAAGATCCAAATTAAACCATCGAAGTGCAATCATCCTGATAGTCCTTATCACGTTTTGCTCATTATCACTTCATTTATATTTATGATGGAGAACAGATGGTACCAATGTCATATTTCAATGTGTATCATATCCAGCTAAGAGGAAATATCTCATATTAGCTGCACTTATCAAAATATTTGTACTTAACAACAACAGAAATCTGAGCTTATGTACTATCTTGTCACCGTGTCGTAGCTACCATTTAGAAAAGACCATTTAAATTAGATATGCAAGGGAGAGATCCATCAGTCATTACGAGTGAATGAATGCGCTGAACTCTGAACAGCAATTATGGGTTAGCTGTAAGGAGAGAATCATTAAGCTTGAATGAAAAACAGCAATTCGAGTCTGTTGTCTTTGTGGCACGCTCAGGTTTTTTTAAATTTAAGCTGACTGCGGCACCCACAAGGAAAGGGCATAACAGGTGACGGAGCAAGGGGAACAAGCGACAAAGAGAGTGGTCACCAAATTTATAACCCCGCCTCCTTTCCTAAATGGTAGTAGCTCTAAGCAGAAGAAGGCCAAGAAAAATCTGCTTTCCGAGGTGAATTCTAGAGCCTTCTAAAATAATGCTCTGTTGCGTGCTTCATGTTGCAGGAAGTCTCAAAGGGGTGAGGAAAGGTAAGAGCCTCACGTTCCTGAGAATAACAGTCCAATGTTTCCCTGTGATCTGTTTGTCAGATAGGTGGTTGATCAACACGTACTGAGCACCTATTATGTCCCAGGCGTAGGAGGGGTTCAAAGAGGCATAAGGTATGCTCTCTGACCTCAAGAAATATATAGTCTCATGTGAAACCCGGACGCAGTAGCAAATAACTCTAATGACAAAAAGAATGTGTGGGCAGGGTGCTAAAGAGGCCCAGATGGAAGGGTTATCTCCATTTGTGGGAGTCAGGAAGGGTTCCATAAAGAAGGTGATTCTGAATCAGGATTCTGAAGGCTGAATAGAAGTTCAACAGTTGAATAAGGGGGTGGGAAGGAAGGATATTCAGTGAGGAAGACGTTTGCTGGAACGGCCAAGAGTTCAGTTTTGGTGTCAGGCAGACAGGTCCTGAATTTTAGTTCTAACTGTTCGCTAGTTGCGTGAACGTGGGCGAGTCATTTATTACTCTGTGCCTCAGTTCCCCTGGGGCACAAAATTGGGCTAATCACGGTATCTATTTCCTAAGGGTGTCGTGACACGTTTGGCACACAGTGCCGGGCACAGAGTGTGGGTTCGGCTAATGTCAGGTCTTGTTAGCATTCCAGGCACAGGGGAAGTCATGAGCAAAGGCTCTGAGGTGTGGAAACACGTGAATACACGTGCATTTTCCCAGGACGCATACTCGTAACAATTGCCTATAATTATGTAACCAGAAGGGCCCAGAAAGGATGAAAAAGTAAATGACATTACAAAATCTTTAAAGTCTTAAAAAAAATTTTTTTTAATGCTTATTTATTTTTGAGAGACAGAGAGAGACAGAGCGTGAGCGGGAGAGGGGCAGAGAGAGAGGCAGACACAGAATCCGAAACAGGATCCAGGCTCTGTGCTGACAGCTCAGAGCCTGACGTGGGGCCTGAACTCATGAGCTGAGAGATCATGACCTCAGTTCAAGTCGGACACTTAACCAACTGATCCACCCAGGTGCACCACAAAATCTTTAAAGTCTTAGGGTGACGTTAAAGCCAACTGCCTTTGATGATGTTATTTACCAGTAATTTGTTTAGAAAACAGGAAGAATAGGAATCTTATTTGTTCCGGGTAAGGTTGCCGGAGCCTTTCACAAGGAGAAAGGCCTCTTGGCAAAGGGAAGCTGCTGTCCCACTCTGAGAACAGGGGCCCTACGGAGCCACAGGCCAAGTGGCCCTCTGAATCCCAGGCATGTCTGGGTTTCTTACTGAACATCACGTGTCCATCACACCGGGCTGACCACTCTCCAAAAAGGACTGATGGTTGGTGGCAAGCTCCACACAAAACCAACAGGAATTTTGCAAAAATCTGGTTTGAGAAAAATATAATATATTTAACGTGAAAAACAAACTTGACACGAAGATGTATGAAAAAGGGTGGTAATTTGGTATTCAATCGGGGCACATTTTCAGACACAGGCACATTCTGCTTGTGACTGGATCAGAGACTCATGGTTTGCTCGCCAAGCTGGCTGTCATGTTCCGTGACAGTAAAGTAGCAATGCCACTCTAGGCGGGGAAACTGAACAGCAGGGTGCCATCTTGGGCCCTCACCCACTCATGGACATTTTGGTGAGTGAGCTCCTCTTGCTTTCGTTTGCTCCTTTACTGAAGCTCCCTCTGCCTTGAACTTAGCATGAGTGCCTGGTGGCTGAGGGTGGGGAGGAAAGCGGAGGACCCATGTCACGTGGGACCGCACTCAACTTTCCCTCCCTCCTCCAACCCAAGCTTCTGTACCTGCACTCTGTCTCCCTTAGGGTGAGACCTTTCCCAACAGGCTCCTGGTTCCCCCTGCAAGCAGACCCTTGGCAGGCCTGCCTCACAGCCCTTCCCAGATGCCTGGACATGCCTGAATCCTACAGAGAGCCCAGCTTAGGCTGCCCAGATGGGACGCCGGCTGCTCAGTGGCCCTCCACACTCCAAAAATAATAACTTGACACGGTGGGGGAAATCCGCAGAGCACAAAGGGGGTAGAACCTCAGTGACTCATGCTTTTAGCACCTGCTCCCAGCCAACAGATTCACTTCTGTAGCCTTTTTTAAATGTTTGTTTCTTTTGAGAGAGTGAGAGAGAAAGGGCACACAAGAGCAGGAGAGGGACAGAGGAGAGAGAGAGAGAGAGAGAGAGAGAGAGAGAGAGAATCCCAAGCAGGCTCCACGCTGTTAGCACAGAGCCCAATGCAAGCCTTGATCTCACGAACTGTGAGATCAAGACCGGAGCCGAAATCAAGAGAGTTGGATGCTTAACCGACTGAGCTGCCCAGGAGCCTCTGTAGCCTTTGGGCCTTTGTTGCTTTGGGGCTTTGGGTCTCAGAAGGACCGGATAAGCTCTCTGGCTCAAAGCAAATCCTCTGTGAAATTGCACATGAACCTCAATTTCCAAACTCAGATAAACCAGTACTCCGTGAAGTGAGTCTTCCAAGGTGTCTTACCCAGGCCATGCTAGGCCTTGAGCGGGATCGTGAACACAGGCTTTGGGTCAGACCAAGTAGGGCTGACACTTGTTTTGGCAAATTACTAGTTGTGTGACCTACGGAAATTTACTTATTTTGTCTCAGTTTGTTCATCTGTAAAGGGACTAAAATACTATGTATTTATGGGGTTTTGTGGATAATTACAGGAGCTATCTAACGCAAAAGGACTTGTCTGTGGTCTGGCCCCCAGCAGGCTCTCCAGAACGGGAGCAGGCTCTCGGATTACCCTTCCAGGGAGAAGAGTGATGTGCTCTGAGTCTGGACTTGTGCACGTGATGAGGTGAGAAAATGAGATCAGGGGAGAGGATCAGGGAATCAGAGCATTTCTGACAGGGTAAACAGCACAGGCGTGGAAAAATATGAAATACTGGGTGCAAGACTCCTGTAGAAGACCCCTTTCTAGATTTCCTAGGCAATTTTCTAGATCTCAAGAAGGCGTCCGGTTTCAGACCGCCCCCGTACTTTCCAGCCTCTGCTGAGCTCCTGGTTAAGCCCATCTGGGCTCTCGGAAAGCCGAGAGCCAGGTGTGGACTATATGGTGAGCTGCTGACTGCTGGCCTCGCGCGTTTCATGCAGGGCCATGCTGCTGCCATCCATGTTACCTCACCACTGTGATGCCACCGACGCCATGCCCAGTCTGACCCCTGCGTCCCTTTTATTGCAAACCACCAACCACGCCAAAAAGTAATGGCAGGCTGAAGTTCAACTCAGTTCACATAGCAAGGATTCATTAAGCATCAGCAACGTGCTTAACACTGTGCCTGCGACCAGGGTGGGGACCCTTAATTTATCCATGCCTCAGTTTACCCATATGTTAAATCCAGATTGGACTAAATGGCCTCTAAGTCTTTCCCACCCCCCCTAGTTCTAAACTTAGAGGAAATCCTCAATGAGCTTAGAGTTTTGCTAGGAGGGTAATTTTACTTCCACTGTGAGAAAATTTATATAAAACAAGATATAACCGAGTACGTGCTCCCAGCAACCAGCTTCACTCTGTGTTCAAAATAGTAGCTGTTAAGCACGGGTCAGCAATACACTTCTGGGGGTGTTGTATCTGGGGCAGCTATCGGAATGGGGCTGCTGAGAACGCAGCCCCAAATCAGACCTCAAATCACACACAACTTTGAATTGTGAGAGGCAGCTGGGGAGAGAACGTTCAGATACCGCTTTCCCTCTGAGAGTCTGTGAACCCAGCATTTGCTCGACATGAAATCGTTAGAGGCAAGGGTTTTCTATTTCAGGTCCGATGGGAAGATTTCTATGTTTGGTGACTAATCACAGATGGATTGAGACGATTTGTTCCCATTCAGCTGCTTATGAACAAGCACAATTAGAAGTTGACAGCAAACACGCTTCACAAAAATTATCACATTTAGTGTGATTCCCATAATAAAAACAGGAGCGAGCTCAGGAGTCTTTTCAATTTACACAAAGAGCCCTGGGGTCTCTCGACAGTCACTGCCGATGCAATGGTTCTGAGTAAACTTTATTAGGAAAACAGATTGAAAACTCCTGAGGTTTCGTTAAGTCTTGGTTTAAAACGCACACACACACACACACACACACCCCATGCACACACTCACACCTTCTTCTCTTTTTTTAGCCGACGTGTTCATATAAACACTACACAGATATATTGAAGGAAGAGGCGCGGAGGGTCCTAGTGGCGCCGTGTTTTACGTGCACCATCATGTGCCAAGTCTTGAAGGTGTTTCCTAAACACAGCTGGCCTCCAGGCTCATCGTTACCCACACCCATGTGTGTACTATTGTAAGGTAAGATGCCTTTTACACGTCTTATCTGATTTATTCCTCATAACAATCCCGAAAGATACAAAGCATTTTCTGTGTCATTGCATAGGGAAAAACATATTCAGAATCACCCTACTACTAGCTACTAGAGCAAGCTCTGAATCCTGGGACAGGGCCTCACGTGCATTTTCATGTCCTTGCCTCTTTAGGCATCAGGGAGACAGGAAGTGGACACATGCATGACTTATTCATTCTACAACTGTTGGGCAGATATTTAGTGAGCACGTGTGTTGTGATTGTCCCTGGCTAGATACGGTGTACATAGCTGAGTGGTACTTATTGTTTGTCTGCTCAGTATTCTTTGGGAAACTGCCCCTCACCCATTCTGTAACATTCCTGTTCCCTCTACTTGATTTGGTCACGTGTGACCCCGCCCTCTCCCCCGTAAGGGTGGGTGCTGTCTCGGACTAGCCAATTAGAATACGCCACAGACCTACAGCATTTATGATTGGTTCAGCCATGAGCATGTGACTTCAAATGGGCCAATCTGAGTCTGCCTTAGGACTTTTCCTGAGAATTTTCCGCAAAAGCATCTCCTTCTTTCTCTGGAACTGCCAGGGACCACGGTGCTTTGGTGAGCGGGAGTATCTGAGGCTACGGCAAAGAAAGCAAGGAGTGCTGAGAGATAAAGAGTGCAAGAGCCCTGATGGCTTCATTTGCACTCTGGATCAAGCAATGCCACCTGGATTCCCCAGTCATCTGGGGTGGAAATTTAATATAAGTGACGTGATTCAAGAGATGAATAAGACAGGACTCTTCTATTCTATTAAATAGAGACAACACAGACAACGAATTGGTAAAGAACTAACATAATATAAAATTATATATATCTACGTAATTTATATAATTTCAAGCTCTAATGTGTGTTATGAAGGTAAACACGGGCAAAAAAACTTTTCCTCGCACAAAAATGCTATGGTCAGAGGAGAGGAAACTTTAGGTGTGGCCCTGGGAGGAGGGGGGGGATGATTTATTAGATAGTGGAGGTACCACTTCCATTGGATTTTGAGTCTGAGGAATAATTATAATGATGATCTGGACGACAAAAAGACCTACCCCAACCACTGCAACAGCTAATATTTATTGACTTGCTGTATAATAAGTGCTATCTTCAATTATCTCATTTAATTTCCACAAATCCTATGAGGTGGGAATTATTATATCTGTGTTTTACTGATAAGGAAACGAGGACAAGAACAATGAAGAAACTCACCCAAGGGCCATAGCTGGTAAATTGCACGGCCGGGCTCGAACCAAAGGCTGGTTCCAGAACTTGTGCCCTTTAATTTCTAGGGGTGGGCTGCCGGCAAAGACTGCAGTCATGTTCCAGATGGGAGGTACGATCCAGAAACTTTCCATTAGAGGGATACAAGGGGGAAATCTGGGAGTGTCCGGGGCTTACGTCAGTGCCGTTCTTGAATGTCTTGGTGCACATCTGTTGACACCAAGCATTTATCCACTCCTGGCATATGCCTGGCACTGGAGCACAGACTGCACAAGACTCAGGCCCTGCCCGAGGGACCTCACCCCTCAGCATCTGGAGATAACACGAGCAATTGAACACACATGCAACCCTGGGCTGAATAGAAGTTTAATTTCCCGTCGCTCCCTATTCAGGGTCCCCTCTCCTTTTCCCTCCTCTTCAGTGCCCCTTGTTTCTCATTTCTTACATCTTATTTCTCTTTCTGACTGGAGCTAAGTTGGAAATGGAACCTTTAGCGGCGGACAATTAGACAGTAAATCCCCCTGGCTTACCTGCCACTCGATCCATCACCCGCGATTTCGCTTTCCATGAGTTACTAGGTGTGAATTACATACGAGCTGGATGTGAAAATCCACCCCTACGAAACGCAGACCCCTTTCTCTGTCCACTTCCCCGCACCCCTTTCACTCTGTTGCTATTTCCTCCCCCCACCCCCAGGTTTGACAAAAGCAGATTCTTCAAAATTGTCCTTCTGGGACTGTCTATTTCATTTTGAACTTGACACAAAATTACCATTTTTGACAGTTGAACTTTTCAGCATGCTTGATACAAATATTTTAATATCCTGTTACCTGAGCTGAGGGAGAGATAAAGTTTTACACCAGACACCTACAGTGGCAAGGGAATAAGCTTTCTGGTGACTGATTTAAAGGTACAGTAATAGCAAAATGGTTAACGAGCTAACCATGCTTGGCAGGGCAGAGGTCAACAGGGAAAGCCAACCCGGTAACTCAGCCAGAGCTCGGGGACCCACATGAGGGAAGAAATGTGCCTGTCAGTTTCCTCCCAAGTTTCTTCCCAGGAGGTTAGAAAGGAAAAAGTCAGTTGACTTCTAGAATGTCTCTTGACTTACCCCAAGGGAGGGAGGGCAGGTGGGGAGAAGCCAGAGTGGCCTGGGCAACAAGAAAGGAAGGCTCGTGAGTGTTGGTGTGTGGGACGTGACAGGACGGCAATTGCTGTCGCCGAAGAAGTGTTGTGTGTATGGTAGGTCATCTGGGGAGAGGAATAGATGTGAAAACTTTGGACATTACCTCAGGTTCATATGCTCAGCAACCCAGAAAAAGGTGGAGTGTCAGGTAGGGAAGGCAGCAACGGTGGGAGAGCAGAGCCTCTCAGAAAGCAGAGCTGACCCCCACAGCCTTAGGAACCCCTAGAGCAACACTGGCGAATAGAACTTTCTGGAATGATGGAAGATTTCTTTTTTATATTAATTTGGTAGCCCTTAGCTACATATGGTTATTGAGCACTTAGAATGTGACTAGTGTATTGGAGGAACTGAGTTTTAAACTTTATTTAATTTTGGGGCACCCGGGTGGCTCAGTTAGTTGAGCATCCGACTTCGGCTCAGGTCATGATCTCGCGGTTTGTGAGTTCAAGCCCTGCGTTGGGGTCTGTGCTGATGGCTCAGAGCCCGAGCCTCCTTTAGATTCTGCGTCTCCCCCTCTCTGCCCCACTCATACTCTCTCTCTCTCTCAAAAATAAACATTAAAAAAATTTAAACTTTATGTAATTTTAATTAATTTACATTTAAATTAAAAAAATATTCATTTATATTTATTTGAGGGAGTGGGGGAGGGGCAGAGAGAGCAGGAGACACAGAATCCGAAGCAGGCTCCAGGCTCCGAGCTGTCAGCACAGAGCCCGACGTGGGGCTCGAACTCAGGAAGCACAAGATCTTGACCTGGGCCGAAGTCAGACGTTTAACCGGCTGAGCCAGCTAGGAGCCCCTAATTAATTTCAATTTAAATTTAATTGCCACAAGTGGCTAGTGGTTAGCACATTGGACGACAGGGCTCTGAGATGTGGGAGCCTCAGAGAAGTCCTTCGATGCTGGCTCACATGCTCCACCTCTAATGGAACTCGGTTTCTCACACATTTCTCCCTTTTATATCTGCCAGCTGGTGTCTTTGTTCTCTACTCTGGGGTTCTTTTAATCACCTCAAGTTTCTGCTTACTCCTGGCTTCTGCACCTTCATGATTCTGACTTACGTGAACTGTCTTCTCTCTGTACTAATAGTATTCGTTTTCTATTGTTGTATAGCAATATTACCTAAAGCTAAGTGGCTTAAAATAACATACGTTGGTCATCTCGTGATTTCCATGGGTCAAGCGTAGGCATGTCCTCTGCTTTAGGGCCTCACAAGTTTGCGGTCGAGGTGTTGACCGTGGCTGTGGTCTGAACCCAGGTTGGAAAGGGGAAGAGTGCTTCCAGACTTGTATGCTTACTGGAAGAATTTAGTTCCTTGCAGATTATGGTATTGAGAACCTCAGAAGAACCAACAGTTCTTTCTGGCTGTTGGCTGGAAGTTGTCCTCGGTTTCATGCCAGGTGGACCTTTCCAAGGGGCTGCTTGCTTCTTCAAAGCCAGCAAGTAAAACCTCCTCCCAAGATGGGGAGGAAAATCTTCTAAGTGTAACCATGTAACCACATTCAAGAAATCACACACCTTCTGTCGCCTTTGTTGTATTCGGTTGATTAGAAGCAAGTCACAGACCCTGCCCATGCTGGAGTGGGGGTGGGGGTCCACAGAGTCATGAATGCCAGGAAGTGGGGCATAGGGCCACCCTAGAGTTGGTCCTCCTTACCAACATTTCCAGCCCAGACTTTTACGGAGTTTGGCTAATTTTCTTTGTATTTCTGTGTTCAAGTTCCAAAGAGAAAGAATCAACCCATCTTATTCCTTTGCTCCTGGCTACCTCAGACATCCCAGCAGGTTGGGAGGGCCACCTCTGGATTAATCGGCCTCGCCCAGGGGTGAGGTCACACGGAGAGCATGGCTGGGTCAAGGCAGTGACTGGCTGCCTTGTACACAAAGTCAAATGGGGCCATGCCCAGCAACATGGGTCTGTGGTCGGGCCGTGCCCTGCACATGTAAAAGGCACAGGAAACTCTACTCCTTAAGCCTGGAAGAGGCAGAGTTTTTTCTTTATTCTTCTTCCTTTGCTCTCAGCCTTTATCTGAGGTCCAGAGAGGAGGAGAGCCAGCGGAAAGGGACCCTTTGAAACTGGATCCAGTTACATTTCAGACAAATGAAAGGAAATGTTACTTTACTGAGTACAAAGTAACCTCATGGAACCCTTCATTCCAAAAGGGAAGAAGGCTGAATAAGAATGGATTAAAAAATATAAATGACATAGTCATAAATTATGTCTATGAAAATAATCCAAATGATTAGCAATATGGGAACAGTTAAACAAATTATGGTAAATTAACATCATCGCATGTTATACAGCTTTTAAGAATGATTATATGAAAACTTAAACAAGGTAGAAAAGCGTTTTTGATCCAAAGTTGCAAGAAAAACCTCAGAATACAAAAATTCAAATATGAAAAGATTACAACTTTGCAAAATTATATATGCATGGAACGAAGCATGGAAAATGTTTGATTAAAGAGCACACATTTTTCCTTTAAATATCCTTTATTGTTGTTATAAATCTTATGCAAAAAAAAGTTTAGAAATAATGACTAAGAATAATAGCTAATGTTATTTGACTTGACCCTGTGCTAAATACTTTCCGTGCTGTTAGCAGGGTGGTCCCTGCTATTATCCTTAATTTGCCGATGTGGAAACTGAGGCTCCAAGATATCAAATAACTTACTCAACCAGAGGGACAGATTTGCACTTGGGCATGGTGGGCAAAGCACGTGGTGCCTTCAAGCTCTCCAACGACTCATGGAAAATTCAAAACCTAAAAAAAAAAAAACCAAAAAACAACAACAACAAAATAAAACAACTCATGCAGTTCAAATTCAAACTCCAACTTGATAAATGGAGGACGGAATGTCCATAACATGTGGCATCATATTCACTTCATTGTTAAGTTTAGGATTCAGAGCAATTAAAGTTTCTCATTTTACATGAACTTGCCGTCGTCTGTAGTGATTGTGGCAAAATTATAGCCCATTAAAGAATTAGACGAGTTGCTTTTGGCCAAATAATTTCACCAATAACAGGAGAAGAATCTTTTTTAAAAAAATTTGCACTTAGTAGAGTGTGTGGGTACGGTTAAAAATATGTGATATGGGGGTTCCTGGGGCTCAGTCGGTTAAGTGTCCAACTTCAGCTCAGGTCATACCTCACGGTTCGTGGGTTCGAACCCTGCATCGGGCTCTGCCCTGACAGCTCGGAGCCTGCAACCTGCTTCGATTCTGCTCTCTCTGCTCCTCCCCCTTTTGTGCTCTCTCTCTTTCTCAAAAATAAACATTTAAAAAATATGTGATATGGTGTGGGAGCTAAAGCCTATGAAAGTCTTCGAATAGCCCCAGGCAGAGCCCATTCTGCCAGCTGTTGCCTGTTCTCGGTCTTTCCTACAAAGAGAGGCTGGGGGTGTAGTTCAACAGGGCACAGCCCACTGGGGCGTTGGGACAGGGGAGAAGGAAGACAACAGGGGAGAGGAGGGGGAGTGTGGCCGGGAGGGGAGCAGGGGGAGCGCTTAGTCACAGGACAGTGGACCCCATGCATCACGAAGCTGACTCTGGGTGATACCTGAGTTCTCATTCTTATGCTCTTGTGAGGATACAACTCTGTGTGTGTGTGTGTGTGTGTGTATGCATGTGCATGTGCACCTACACGTGCACATATGGCAGATGAGGGTGTCGCTTGGGGGTTGTGCCTGTGGAAGAAGCACTTGAGTTCGGGTACCTCTCCCTTTCTTTGCAATTACAGCTTTACGGGTCCACATTTTTCAACAGGTTGCAAACCCAACCTGTAGCAATCTCCAGAACCAATCCAGTGCTTTCGAGGAAACTGAACTATGGATTGTCTTTAAATAATGAGGTGCCAGTTGTTAAATAGTCAACCCTGTCAGCTGGGTGGGGGCGTTTAGTAAACTCCTGAAGCTTGCTTTAGTCTTTGCAGTTACCGCTCATTTGAAAGCAAGTTTTCACTGGGGCTTTGTTTTATGTGACAACCATACTCGGGGTGGGGGGGGGATGTTAAGGGTCCATGCCACCAGCCCCCTCAGTTTTGGGGGGCACTCAGGCTCTTTGCTTAAGCAAGTGAGCCAGAATGCATTTGGCTGGGAGTTACTTAAGCTTTCATTACTAGATTTTCTCCCCCCGCCCCCACCTGGCCCCCAGACCTCTTTTCTAACCAAAATATCATTCTTGATTTTCAGGCGGCTTTTAAATTTAACTTTTCATTAAGTTTGAAACGAGTTTATGAGAGGGGTCCTCTGTGCACCAGCTGCGAGGCATTTACGAGATCGGACTCCAAGATAACATCCTGGGACCAGGGCCTCTTATGTTTCTAGCCTTGCAGACTCATTTTTGATGACACCCTTTAAATAACATTCATGGCCCATTTTTTTTCCCCTTCTGACCAAGCACCGGGATCTCATTGTGATAACGACGGGCCATATGCTACTTGATCAGGGTAATGTAGGATAATTACTGGCCCACTGCACGTCATTACACCGCTGTAATCGGGGGCGGGTCAGTGTTTCAGTTACAGCTGCTCTGAAAATTGAGCTGACATGGATACTGTGATAGGAACGATAGCACAAGGCCCCCATGCAAATGGCAGGAATTAGCATTCGGTCAATAGGTTCTGAAACGCTATATGCCTTCAGCCCAGGACACCTGCTTTGGGTCTCTTGTTTTCTCTTGGATGCAGTACGAGGTTCATAGGCTAAATGAATCCTTCAACTTGTGTTATGTCTCATAAAAGGTCATAGAAATGCCAGAGGATGTTAAATACCACGGACATGCTTGGAGAGTAACATTCCATAATACATCATCTAATGGTTTCTAATGGCCAGTTTCACTGGTACAGTTGATAACCCTGCCTCAGTGTATATCCGGTCTACAGATGGCTTTTTAACACTTACCTGTTATAAAACGACAAATGGTCAAGGGGTGTAAAAGGGCTATAGGGTGACCATATAAATTATCATCCCCAAAGGGACACTTTTTAGGGACTAAAACGGATTGATATTAATAATCACACTGGGTTGTTCCCAGAAACATGAGGCATATGTCACCCACAACATAAGGCACAGCTGTAATCTTTGTTCATGATTCTTTCTCTTACAGCCAAAGCTGGTATCATCTGGAGATGACAAAGGTCATGAGCTTGGCCCTTCTCCCTGCCCCCCAAATTCCACCCCCTCCACCATCTCCTGGGTGAAATGCATTCCAGTGACCCTTCTCATCCAGCGATGAGTTGGTTTTTTTTTTTAATTTAAATTTTATTTTTTAATTTACATCCAAATTAGTTAGCATAGTGCAACGATGACTTCAGGAGTAGATTCCAGTGATGAATTGTTAATACAGGCCTGGAGCTTCCAAGAGAAATCTAGGATAAATACCGAGATTATAGTCATCCCTGTATGTTGATATATTCATGGGAAAACCTCACTTTGGAAAATGTCGTTATGGAAGTCACAGACAGAAGAGGGAGAGCCATGGAAGGGGCAGAAGAAAGAGTCTAGAGAAAGGGGGAGAACAAGCTTCATGGAAAATGAGAGAAGCATTGACAGTCGTCTCCTGCATCTGGTGAGAGGAAGGCATGGCTGACAGCATCCAAGATGGCTTCCAATGGTCCTGCCTCCAGGCATTCAAGTCCTGTGTGGTTTTTCTCACACCAACAGGGACAAGCTGTGTAACTAGTAAGGTATTGCTGAAATGATAGATTGTGACTTTTGAAACTAGGTCACAGAAGACATGGTGGCTTCCCCCATGCTCTCCCTTTGATCACTCACTCTGGGGGAAGATAGCAGCCATGTCATAAAGATGCTCACACAGTCCTGTGGAGGGGTCTTCGTGGTAAGGAACTGAGACCTCCTGCCAAGGATGTGAGTGAGCCATTTTGGAAATAATACAGTTACGAAGACTATGTTCCTTTTAGGCTTCCCACAAGCAAGGTCCACTAGCTTCTTTTCAAGGGAAATAATAAGACGTGACTAAAAACATAACTTAAGACATCGTATGCAAAAATCTATCTTATTACCTTGTAGCTGTACTTCTCGTTTTCCAGGAAAGTAGTTTGAGTCTCCTTTTAACTTGAGTCTCCCTCCCCCATTCCCTGCCGCCAGCATTTTTCTACAGATAAAGTTTTATGGCACAGACTAATCCACATAAAATGGATCCACAATAATTTTTCTAAGTGGGTCAACTTTTAGCACAGGCCACCTGGAATTACTGGATGATGTCCAAATGGCATAAACATTTTCATAAAGACAACTGCAGTGTCATCACATGGTCTGAATCTGTTTGACTGGGAAAAAAAATGGAGGCATGGCCCCATGGCCCTGGTGGAGTTTATTGACATTCACTTCCTTTGAAGAATGCAAACTCATGTGGCATTTGCAGGGTGAGCTGAGTTTTCTCTATTAGCTTCTCCAGACCCAGACCCTCCCTTTGCCCTGTGTTTCCTTAGCAAAATCACATCCCTTGATCCACTCTAAGTCATGAATTAGTAAAGAACCAACCCACTGCCCTATCTGGAGAAGCTTGTTTAATCTTTCATGGCTGGCTCTGGGAAGGATGCCCTTTGGATGGCTATTTCTTTCCTTTTATTCACATTCCCCTGAAGAACTGACCAAAACAAATGCTGTCTTGTTCCCTGCAACCAGCCCCCATCCCAACCCCCAGGTAATTTTTTTTCTTAGTGCTTGGGCTCACAAAATGAGAAAGGAAAGGAGGAAAAGCAACATCTAGGGCTGCTGTGCACAGCTGTATAGACCGTGCACTTTACCAGGCATGCAGCAAAGGAAGGGGGTACAGCTGAAATTCAGACCACGCTCCACGCGTCCAAATGTGTGCTCTGGCCTGGAGCCATGTCCTCTTAGAGGAGAGGTGGACACAAAGGCCCTGTCTCAGCTAACACTGGTCCTGCCAACATTGTTTCTTTCTTCCTTCTTCTCTTTGTCTTCCCTCCTCTTCACCTTAGCAAAAAACCTGTATGAAGTCTCTTAGAATTTGCTTTTCTCCCTGAGGAAAGGTTAATTCTTGTAGCCGTAATTCATTTACAGGAAATTAGACACAGGAGCAGTTGGATGCCTGAGATAATTTGAAAAACCCCTTTGAAGCTCTTTTCCTTCAGGTCTGGGAAAGTCCCTTTCCCCATCCTCAATTCCTGATGGGGCCTCATGGCGTCACGCAGGTGGGTTCCCTGTGTTAGGACTGGTATCTAAGGAGGGGTTGACAGGTGCAGGACACCCGCATTGGAACGTCTGGGAGTGACCAGACTGTGAGTCTTCCCAGAGTCCCCTGTTCTTCTCATCCTTAGACATTGCCTTCCTAGGGTTATAATCAAGTGTTTACATGTCTGGTGTTCGTCCAACATGGTGGATCTTTCTTTTGTATTGATACAAAATCACGGCTTCCGGTTCATCTGTAATTCACAGGGCCGATGGACTAGAGTCCACAGACTATTCACCAGAACTTAACGAAGGAGATTTTTCACCTCCTTTCCTTCTGAATTTTGTAGCCAGACCAGGTACGAGTCATGGAAATGTCAGATTTGAGTTTTATCCTAGCCCGTTTCCATCTCGTGGCCTGGCAAGATCCACGGCCTCATTTATTTTTATTTTTTTTTTCAACGTTTATTTATTTTTGGGACAGAGAGAGACAGAGCATGAACGGGGGAGGGGCAGAGAGAGAGGGAGACACAGAATCGGAAACAGGCTCCAGGCTCTGAGCCATCAGCCCAGAGCCTGACGCGGGGCTCGAACTCACGGACCGCGAGATCGTGACCTGGCTGAAGTCGGATGCTTAACCGACTGCGCCACCCAGGCGCCCCTCACGGCCTCATTTAGAAAGGCTGCTGTATTTTATTGTCTTAGTGACACTATCTTTTCTTCTACTAACGGCGGCATTATGTAGAATGGTCTAGATGCGTTCTACATCTAGGTCCATTCCTCATTTTAATTTTCCTAATGGGCGTGGAGGCGTGAAGTGCCTTGACTAAGACCAGGTTCTGGGAACAGATAGTGCCAGAAGGGGAGCCTGGGTCTGCTTCCTCGTTCTACAGCACATCACAGGGCAGAAATGCCACCTTGAAACCCCACGCGACGCTGCTGCATTTCATTTGTCCCAACGGGCCAGCTCCCCCAACCCCCAATTCCTCTGCTGTGACTAGAGCTCCTCTGAATGAGAATTGCCTTCATGAAATGCTTATTACCTTGCACACCAGTGACAGATTACTTTAGTCTATAAGCCAGTATCCAAGGTTGTGCTGGCTTCAAAACCTGCTTTGTGGGCCAGCCTTACTAGTTCCCCATCTCTTGTCTAAAATGACAATTGGGGAGTTATTCTTTTTTTTAAATTTATTTATTTTTTTATTTTAGAGAGAGAGAGTGCATGAGTGGGGTGGGGGGGGGAGAGAGAGAGAGAGAGAGAGAGAGAGAGAGAGAGAGAATCTCAAGCAGGCTCCAGGCTCAGCACAAAGCCCAATATGAGCCCATGACGCTGGGATCATGACCTGAGCTGAAATCAAGAGTTGGACGCTCCATTGACTGAGCCACCCAGGTGCCCCCCGTGGGGAATTATTCTTTTTTTTTTCTTTCTATAATTTGGTTTTTGAAAGAATTTTTTTTTCAGTATATGAAGTTCATTGTCAAATTGGTTTCCATACAACACCCAGTGCTCATCCCAAAAGGTGCCCTCCTCAATACCCATCACCCACCCTCCCCTCCCTCCCACCCCCCATCAACCCTCAGTTTGTTCTCAGTTTTTAAGAGTCTCTTATGCTTTGGCTCTCTCCCACTCTAACCCCCGCTTTTTTTTCCTTCCCCTCCCCCATGGGTTTCTGGGGGAATTCTTCTTAAAACTGCTCAAGGAAAGGGCACCTGGGTGGCTCAGTCGGTTGACTCTTGATTTCAAATCAGGTCATGATCTCATGGTTTGTGAGACTGAGCCCCACATTGGGCTCTGTCCTGAACAGTGCAGTGCAGAGCCTGCTTGGGATTCTCTCTCTCTCTCTCTCTCTCTCTCTGCCTGTCCCCTGCTAGCTCTTTCCCTCTCCATACATAAATAAAATAAATAAATACATTAATTAATTTAAAAAAACTTAAAAAATAATAAAAATGCTCAAGGATATCCAGACAACATAATATTATTTAGTGCTAAAAATGTGAGCTATCAAGGCCATGAAAAGACGTGGAAGAAACTTAAATGCATATTACTAAGTGAGAATAGTCAACCTAAGAAGACTACATACTCTATGCTCTATGACCTTCTGGAAGAGGCAGAACTATGGAGACAATAAAAAGATCAGCAGCGTCCAGGGGTGGGATCTGGGGGAGGGATAAATAGAGCACAGAGGATTTTTAGGGCAATGAAAATACTCTGTATAATATAATGATGGATACATGTCATTTTACGTTTGTCCAAACCCATATAATGCACAACACCAAGAGTGAACCATAAGGTAAACTCTGGATTTGGGGTGATTATGACATATTGAAAGAGGTTCATCCCACTCTGGTGAGTGATGGGGATAATGAGGGAGACTACACGTGTAAGCATGGGTATATGGGAAATCTCTGTACCTCCCTCTCAATTTTACTGTCAGCCTAAAACTTCTCTCAAAAATAAAGTCTTTAAAAAGAAGCATTCAAGGAATAAAGCTTGGGGATATCTATGTGATGACTCAGCAGTCCATACCTGGGTATATAACACCAGAAATGAGTGCGTATGGCCACTAAAAACAAGTATAAGAATGTTTGCAAAAGCTTTATTCATAAGAGCCAAAAGCTGGAAACAACCCCAATGTCCACTGGCAACAAGAGATTGTGTTCGAGTTATAACTTGGAATACTACCTAACAGTGGAAATGAACAGGTTGTAGCTACATGCAAAAACATGGAAATGTCTTGCAGACATATGGTTAAGCAAGAGAAAAAGACACTAAAGAGTATGTACAGGATGATTCCACTCACATAAAGTTCAAAAATAGATCGAACTGATGTATGATGAAAGAGGTCAAGAAGTAAAAATGGTGGTTATTGACTGGGAAGGGGTGCAAGGGAGCCTGCGGGGTGCTGGGAACATTCCATACCTTGATCTGGCTACTTGGGTGTACGCATATGTAAAAATCTATCACTTGAGATCTGTGCACAATTAAAAAAAAATCAACAGCAACAACAACAAAACATACAAGGGGATGGGGTTGTTGAGAGTTGGTGCTGGCCCCTGCCGGTAGACCCAAGGGCTCTGAGGATGCCCCTTGAAGAGCCCTCCTACTACATTGTTCTGAAGTCACTTCTGACCCAGATGGCAGCCTTGATCCATCAGCAATGTATGGAATCAGTCATACTGCTAGGGATCCAGTACCTGGGGTGCCTGTGGCTCATTCTTGGTGTCTTCATGCCCAGTGACTCCTCAACATGCTGGTCATGTCATACTTGCTCATGAGCAGATTCCCACTGGGCTTGTAGCTTTGTCTGGAAGCCAGGCTCATTGCGGGGGACACTGATTCCATGCCTTTCTTACCAACATCTTCTTCCCAGGTACCTGAACCATATCTTCTACACCTATAGTCATGAGGTATTGGGTGGACTGGTCTTTTACCATGTCTGTGTGACCTATGTGAACCCCCATTACCTGGAGCTTCTTGCTGTTGTGCCCACTGCCTGGTTGACCCCAACTGATTACTGACAGGGTCTCCTGACACCAATATATTGGACTTCTGGAACTCTGAGAAGCAGCCCTAAAGGTGGCCCCTACACACTGGCCCCAGCTTCCTCTCACTCCTTACTGGGTCATATTGACAAGCCCCCAGCCATGCAGCAGTGGGATAACTCACTCCCATCAGCTGTTGTGTTTCCATGTGCCCATATCAGAAAGAATACTAGGGGCGCCTAGGTGGCTCAGTCGGTTAAGCGTCCGACTTCGGCTCAGGTCATGATCTCATGACTTGTGAGTTCAAGCCCCGTGTCGGGCTCTGTGCTGACAGCCCAGAGCCTGGAGCCTGTTTCGGATTGTGTCCCTCTCTTGCTCTGCCCCTCCCCCGCTTATGCTCTGTCTCTCTCAAGAATAAATAAACATTAAAAAAAATAAAAAGAAAAAAATAAAGAACAATAAAGGAAACCCAGATCCGTCTTTAAACACCATAAGACCTAGAGAACATTGGACAATGAAACATTGTAACGTTTTCTTTTGAGCTCTTTATTGTGACATTTCTTTGGAGAGGAAAAGCTATTTTGCCATTGCCCATTAGCCATTAATGTTTTGAGGCACAGTGGGAAAAGGAGAAAGGAGAAAAGATAAAGGGATAATGTCTGTGAGACAGTCAACCTGAAATTGACCAACATGAATGGTTTCAAACTTATTCGACCTGTTTCCATAATTTTGTTACTCATGAGACATACAGGGAGGGAGAGAGCAAAGTAAACACAGCCACTTAGGAGATGGATGGGGCACACAAAGAGAAACTAAGCCACAAAATACAGCAAAAGAGCAGAGCATTATAGGCAGAAAAATTACATCTGGATTATTCTACTTAACTGGAAGAAACATAAATCACAATGAGGGCTCATAGTAATGTGCGCTGGAGTGATAATGAACAGACCAGCCCAGACTGCCCTCTCTCTTGCTCCCTTGTCTCTTGCTCTCTTGCTCATAGTCAAATCCCACGCCTCCTGTGTGATCATGCAGAAGTCCGGGAGCCAGTCATGGTCAGGTTCTCCTGCTCAGTCCTGCCCATTCCTGTCCAGTCCAGCCCCATCCACTGGGGTCTTGCCCCAGCTCTGCTCTCTCTAAGCCATCACATTCTGCCCTCGCTGGTATCTGCTTCTTCCATTGGTTACCTGTGAACACGCCTTTGTCTCAGCTTCCTTCTCACACTGCAGACCTCTCGAAGGTCCTTTTGTCTTTGTACCTGTCTTTAGTGCTCTAGGCTGAAATCCTTACATGTGGCAGCTACACAGTAGTTGTATGCTTGGATATACTCCTATATTTGTTGGTTGATTAATTTCAAGTTCTCGCGATGAAATTTTCTCTGCAGTCGGGACTGTGAGCGGAAGTTTTGCATGCACAACACTTTTGGCGGTAGATGGTTAATTATCACGGAGCCACCCACTGTTAGGACCCCGTTTGGACGAACACATCCATTTACAACTGTTTCCCTTAAAATAACTTCAATAGATTGATTAAAAGCCAATGCAACATGTCCAAAGGTTTTCAGTAGTAAATATTTCTGTCTAGATTTCTCCAGTTGAGCATATCTGGACAGTCACTGGGATTTGACAAGGGGATGCCTGGTACCCGGTGAGGACGTTGCTGAATCAACAACCTGTGCACTCACCTATTCTTTTCAAATGTCTCAGGGCGCTTGGGTGGCTCAGTCGGTTAAGCGTCCAACTTCGGCTCAGGTCACAATCTCGCACTCCGTGAGTTCGAGCCCGGCGTCAGGCTCTGTGCTGACAGCTCAGAGCCTGGAGCCTGTTTCAGATTCTGTGTCTCCCTCTCTGACCCTCCCCCGTTCATGCTTTGTCTCTCTCTGTCTCAAAAATAAATAAACGTTAAAAAAATTAAAAAAAAAAAAACCAAACAAATGTCTCTATTTCCTTTGACTAGGAAATAGCAGAAAGGCTGACCTGGGTGTATGCCATTTTCTACTTGGGTTCTAAAATCATGATAAATCAGGAATATCCAATTTTTCTCTTTAGACCTACAAATGTTCACGATGAGTCTATTCACTTTTCAACGTGGATGGTCAGCGTGACCCAGGGAGAAATGATGCCCAGCATTTGTTAAATTCTAGGCATGAGCTACACATTGTAGCCAGTGAGGATAGAACATTCTTAGCCTGCATTTCCTCATCTATAAAGTGAATATAATAAAACTGATATCAAACTACTGTTAGGAGGGTTAAATTAGGTAATATTTGGACTAAGGTTGATGACTAACCCCTGGTAAGCACTACATGTGTTGGAGAAGGAGACATAAAATAAATTTCATTCTCAGAGCAATGCTTTGTGACAGGTGTTTCCAAAAGTCCTTCTAGCAAAAATAGTTAAAAGCCCTGCTGATTCATTTCTTTTCTATCCTTAGATTCACAAACCGAGGGGATCATCAAGCAATCTTCTCTAACCCTTGGTGGCAATTATTTGTACAGCCCAGGAGTCTCAACTTTATTTGTTTTGAATAAATAAATATAATTATATTCATTCTCCAGGCCCCTAGGAAACGTTTTCCCAGCACTAAGAGTGAAAAGATACACCACCATCTTTTTTTTTTTTTTTTTTTTTTTGGTAACTGACTAAGTCAGTTTCACACTGGCAAAGGAGAAGCTTAGCAGAACTGGAAAATGTCTTAAAATATTAATTATGTATTACTGGGTTTCATAAATTTTTTAATTTTCTGAAAGGCACTAATAACAAGACCCTGTAATGACTCAAGGGAAACAATGACACATTTGCATTTTATTAGTTAAACTAAGTGCAGCAATACTTCAGTTATCTGCTTATCACTGGAAACGGACCATTTAATGCGTGTACATTTTTCCAAAAACTAAACTTAGGTCTTTTGATCGCAAAAACTTTGATCATTTTAACTTTTAAAAATATGATGGGGATATACAGTCACTCACTTTCTATTATTTAGACCAGACTGAAAAATACAAAAAATGCTGAACGTCATGTTATGCTTTCGTGTATGGGAAGCAAGAGTCAACATTTACGGTAACATGTTCAGATCTTTTGAGGCATGAAAGAACTCTTTGTCCATGCACTGAATGACCTCACAATTATTGTTTTTGCGATTTTGTATTTTTAGTAGCTCACAGTGCACTGGGGGGCTGTTGGGTGTTACTTGTGAGGTACCAGTTACTGAAATAATTAGAACTGGTTTTGGGGGATTGAGAAAAAGAAAAAGTGGATCCAGTAGGCATTAGAAGGGTGTATATCTATACTCTTGAGTGTATACTCAAGAATGAGAGCAGGTGTTATTAGTGATTAAAAGAAAGGGAAAGCAGGGAAAAGAGGGGAGTAGCAGGAGGAAGAGAGGCAAAGAGCATTCTGGAACTTTTCTTTCCCACCTGAGACTGGTGTAAACAGAGGTTGAGTCTGCCCAGCAGCTGCTCCCATTGTTCTGATGGGGACAATGAAGTGTTCTGGAAAGTCTGGAGCCAGTCTTTCTATGCCGCGACAGTATAGACTCAGTTCCAGAGAATACATTGTGGCTGTTGGTGGGTGTACGCATGGAGGACCTTCTCTGGTGACACCATACAGATTAGGAAAATGACACTGCCTTCTCCGTCCCTCTGGAGGAGGGCCCAGCCCATTTTAAATATTTATTTATTTATTTTTGGAAGAGCGCAAGCAGGGGAGGGGCAGAGAGAGAGGGACAGAGGATCTGAAGTGGGGTCTGCACTGACAGGCTGACAGCAGAGAGCCCGATGGGGGGCTCGAACTCACGAACCGCAAGATCGTGACCTGACCCGAAGTGGGACGCTCAACCGACTGAGTCACCCGGGTGCCCCAGGGCCAACCTATTTTAAATATCTCAGATATTTTCATCAAAAAGAGTAGACGTGCCCAGGAAATTCAAATTTTCCCAACCATTCCAACATGGTTCCTCACTGAAGTTATTTATTGATTAGGCTGAATTTTAAAAGTTAACGGCGGTGGTGCCTTTGAGCTAGAGAAGAAACAAAAACAATAGAGAGATGGTAAGGGGCTCTCAATAGTGTAAGAAAAATTCTGTGCACATAACCTTGCTGTGTTCCACTCATGCTGTTGAGTTAGCGAGGCCAACCTGGTAAGGCTTGGTCACTGCTCTGTGATGCTTGATTGTGTGTTTCTTCTTGTCTCACATAGTTGTCTCTGACTTTTCCCAGTCCTCCATGCCAGGAGCCCACAGACATTACTGGTGTCCCCCATGCACTACAAGGAACAATTGCAGGCATGTCTTTGGGAGAAACACAGATACGATGAGGTTCATTTTGACTTTCATTTTTATTGCATTGGTATTGTGATTATTGTTATGGCCTGTCATTTGTATATGACCTAATAATTTCCCAGAGCACTCCCGGAGTGTTAATTTCTTAGCATGGGGCAACTGCTTGGGGCAGAATCAGCCACAAGTCTTCTCCTCAACCCAAAGAGAAGGAGGCAGGATATTTTCATAAGAGAAGATTTTGCTAAAATCTATTCCAGGCATCTGCTTCTGTGACCATATTTGAGCTTCATGACAAAGAGATTTTTGCCAGGTATTGGAATCCAATTAACTATTATAATAATGCTAATAGCTAACATGTGCTGAGCATTTATGTGGTAGCAGGCATTGCCATGAGCATCAGATGTGAGTTAATTTATTGAGTTCTCCAACAACTCTGAGGTGCTGATGTTATGCAGTCTCAGAAGAGGAACAGAGGCCAAGAGCAAGCAAGCGGCTTGCCTGGGGTCACAGAGCATGTAGGGGGAGAATCCTGGGCCAGCCCTCTTGCTGCCAAGGTTATACAGCCTCTTTACCATGTCTGTCAGGAGACGATTTTTGTCTCAAAATTCACCTAGTCCAAAACAGAGGTAAGAACCCAACTGTGTGTGAAAATTACCCAGGGCGAGAGGAGATGTGGTCCCTAGAGTATATTAAATTTCATGCACTTTATTCTACGTCCATAGAATCTTCCTGAGGTGGGAGCTTGTGCTTTGCTTGAGTAGAGGATGTAAGACCAGGTGTATGGAAACAACATGTAAGTGAAAGAATCCACATATTGTATGATTTCCTTTATATGAAACATCCAGAATAGGCAATCCATGAAGACAGGAAGTACATTAGTGGTTGCCGGGGACTGGGGGGGAAGGGAGGCAAGTGGGAATGACGGCTGGGAGGTAGGAGTTTCTTTTGGGGTTGAGGCAAATACTCTAAAATTGACCATGGTGATGGTTGCTCAACCCTATAAATATACTAAAAGGCATTGAAGGGGACACTTTAAATGGGTGAATGGTATGGTAGTGAATTATATCTTAATAAAGTAGTTATTAATAATGAAAAACTCATGAAGTGTTGAGTCTGGCCCCAGCTGTCTCAAGGCAGAGGCAGCTCAAGAAGACTCAGGCACATGCGGATTTCATAAAATTTGCTTATTAGGGGGAGAAATGGCTGACTAATTAAAGTTATATAAATAATTTATGTTGATCATAAAAAATTAAAAACACCCATAGTCTTGACACTTAGAAATAATCATTGTTAACATTTTTGGGCTTATCCTTGACAATTTTTTTTTTTCTATGCATGTATAAGGTACTTGGAGACACTGGACCACGCTATCTCTTATTGTAATTTGCTTTCTTCATTAAACAACACTCTGTCACAGGGGCCCTCCGAATGCAAAATCCCTGGACCACTGACATCAACATCATCTGGGCACTTAGAAATGCGAATTTGAGGACACTTGTTGGGATGAGCCCTGGGTATTGTACGTAAGCGATGAATCACGGGAATCTACTCCCTTAGTCAAGAGCACACTGTATACATGGTATGTTAGCGAACTTGACAATAGATTATATTAAAAAAAATAAAGAAGTGCGAATTCTAGAACCCCATCCCAGGCTTCCTGAATAAGAAACCCTGGAAGTGGGGCCACCAGTCTTGCTGTAGAGAGCCCTCTAGGTGATCCTGAAGCATGGTTGAGTGCGGGAACCCCTGTTCTGCCTTAACTGTGTGCGTGTGTAAACACATGTGGATTCCTGTCATAATTTTTCATGACTGATATTCTAATTTTTGGCTACTATAAGTAATTCTGCAAGGATCATCCCTGTGCTATCCTTGTACCCTTTAATTATTTCCTCTGATACATGTCCAGGAGGGTGTGTACTGGGTCAAAGTCTAAAGGTTTTAGATATTTATTTATTTACTATTTATTTATTTAGATATTTATTTCCAAGGTCTCGAAAGACCTTCTTTTAAAAAAAAATTATTTGTTTATTTATTTTGAAGAGGGGAGAGGAAGAGAGAGAGAGAGAGAGAATCCCAGGCGGGGTCCACACGATGTCGGGCTCGACCTTACAAACCGTGAGATCATGATCTGAGCTGAAATCAAGAGTCAGATGCTTAATCGACTGAGCCACCCAGACGCCCCAAGACCTTCTTAATTTACATTCCTACCTACAATATATGAGAATGCCTATATATTGCAGTATATTTTTGACAATTCTGGCCATTCTGTTTTAAAATCCATAATAATACCACAAGTAAAAACCATTGGGTTTTAGCTTAAATTTCTTTGATTACTGGTGATATCGATCATTTGTATGTGACTATTGACTATATTTCTTCATCTGTGAATATCCTGTTTAAGCTCTTTGCCCAAATTTCTATCGAATTTCCATATATACATTTCTGGTAGAATTTAATATATTGTTAAATAGTAAGAATACTAACCCCTGAATATCACGCATATTGAAAATAGATTTTCTGGTTTATTTGCCGTTTGACTTTTTAAAAAATGTTTATTTATTTTTGAGATAGAGAGACAGAGTGCAGCGGGGGAGGGGCAGAGAGAGAGACACACACAGAATCCAAATCAGACTCCAGGCTCTGAGCCATCAGCACAGAGCCCGATGCAGGGCTCAAACTCACAAACCGTGAGATCATGACGTGAGCCGAAGTCGGACGCTTAACCAACGGAGCCGCCAGGCGCTCCTATTTGCCTTTTAACTTTGTTTTTTATTTTTTTTACTTAAAATTTTTTTTTTTGCTATTTAGAATAAGCTTAACATTTTAATGTCATGAAATTTTATTTTGGTGACATTCTTTGACAGGATTTCCCATCAAGTTTTATATAAATGTTTACATATCATTTCTCAGTATTTTTACTCTAAGTTGTTTAATCTTTGTGGAATTTTTGTTGCTGTAAATTGTCTTTTGTTTCCAAATGGTTGTCCCTGGATTCTTTATTGACTAGTCCTAATTTTCCTGTTTGAACTGCAATTCGAACCTTATTATATATACAGTTTTCTATGGCTTGCATCTGCTTTTGAATTTCTTGGTCTAATTAATCTTTTTCTACTGGAGTCAGTTTAAAAAACGTTTTTTTAACATTTATTTATTTTTAAGAGACAGAGATAGAGTGTGAGCTGGGGAGGGACAGAGAGAGAGGGAGGCACAGAATCCGAAGCAGGCTCCAGGCTCCGAGCTGTCAGCACAGAGCCCGACGCGGGGCTCGAACTCACGGACGGCGAGATCATGACCTGAGCCGAAGTAGGCCGCTTAACTGACTGAGCCACCCAGGCGCCCCTGGAGTTTGTTTTGATTTTCAGAATTTTAATACATGGAAGACAAATACTCTCTCTTTAGTCTTTTCCTTCCCCCAGACTCTTTTTCCCGACTATTCTCGCATATCATATTGTCTTCAAATACACTTTAGTCAGCTTTGAAAAGAAGTATTAGAATTTTGACCTGGATTACATTAAATCCATAGTGTCACTTGTCAGTGTTAGTATCTTTAAATATCACATCTTTGTACTGGGGAACATGTTATGTTTTGTACAGTTATTCAGATAGCCTTTTGCATTCTGGAATAGAGTTTTATGGTTCTTATCATATAGATGACAGTCATTTTATGATACCTTAATTTCTTGGCATTATATGTTTATGACTGCTATGAAGCACATGTTTTCTAAGTGGTTGTGGACACATTCTTGATTTCTATAAACTAATTTTATAACTATCCACTTCATTGAAGCCTCTTATCAGTTCTAGTATTTCCTCATGGGGTTTTCAAGTAGGACAGTGATGATGATTTTCACCTGCAGTTTCCAGCATTTATTCCTATTGTTTCTTGTTCTTTTCTATTGTATCAGTTGGTACCTTCCAGAACAATGTTAAACAGTCATCACAAGTTGGTATCTTTGTTTTCTTCCTGCCTTTTAATGGCAGTGTTTCCATTTAAAAGTTAATCATGATGCTGGCTGTTAGCTTAAAAAAGCATATTTTATATATCTGTATATGTATACGTGTGCACACACACACATCCATCCATCCATCCGTCATGTCTGTTGTAGTTTCTATTCCTGATTTGCTAAGAGTTTTTTTTTTTAAACATAGACATCACATTTTATCAATGTGCCTTCAGGATCTATCAAGGTGATAATGTACTATTTCTGCCCTTGCCCTATTTCACAATTATTTTCAATTTACCATTTGTTCAGGATCTAGTATGTTACTAGTTATTTTACTAAAAAACAGAGACACAAGGATGAATCAGAAAAGCTAAGTTGTTTGGTTTCCCAGCTCTCAGCAAATAGGGGCTGCCGAAGAGAAAGAGGGATGGCTGGACAGACGCAGGAGTTGTCCTTCAGCGGTGGCCAGGAAACACCACAGAACATGCAGAACATGTATGTCTACAGTTCACACCCTGCTTACTCACTGGGTCTCTTGAAGGATCTCTTAAAACAAAACAAAACAAAACAAAACAAAACAAAACAAAACAAAAGCCTACTAAAACTGTGCACATCCACGTGTTGGGGGTGGGGATGTAAATCAGGCATCCAGGTTGATGAACACAGTAGCTAAAATGAAGGTGTAATTGAACGGACTGCTGTCCTCAGCTTCCCTGCAGGGGGCGCTGTTAGCTAGTTATTTTTACCAAACTGCGGTGGCTCGAATTTGCTCAGTGATATTACTATTATTACGACTACTGTAATTATTAGGTTGATCCATATGAAACTGCCATTTTTTTATATATATGAAATTTATTGACAAATTGGTTTCCATACAACACCCAGTGCTCATCCCAAAAGGTGCCCTCCTCAATACCCATCACCCACCCTCCCCTCCCTCCCACCCCCCATCAACCCTCAGTTTGTTCTCAGTTTTTAACAGTCTCTTATGCTTTGGCTCTCTCCCACTCTAACCTCTTTTTTTTTTTTTTTCCTTCCCCTCCCCCATGGGTTCCTGTTAAGTTTCTCAGGATCCACATAAGAGTGAAACCATATGGTATCTGTCTTTCTCTGTATGGCTTATTTCACTTAGCATTACACTCTCCAGTTCCATCCACGTTGCTACAAAAGGCCATATTTCATTTTTTCTCATTGCCACGTAGTATTCCATTGTGTATATATACCACAATTTCTTTATCCATTCATCAGTTGATGGACATTTAGGCTCTTTCCATAATTTGGCTATTGTTGAGAGTGCTGCTATGAACATTGGGGTACAAGTGCCCCTATGCATCAGTACTCCTGTATCCCTTGGATAAATTCCTAGCAGTGCTATTGCTGGGTCATAGGGTAGGTCTATTTTTAATTTTCTGAGGAACCTCCACACTGCTTTCCAGAGCGGCTGCACCAATTTGCATTCCCACCAACAGTGCAAGAGGGTTCCCGTTTCTCCACATCCTCTCCAGCATCTATAGTCTCCTGATTTGTTCATTTTGGCCTCTCTGACTTGCGTGAGGTGATACCTGAGTGTGGTTTTGATTTGTATTTCCCTGATAAGGAGCGACGCTGAACATCTTTTCATGTGCCTGTTGGCCATCCGGATGTCTTCTTTAGAGAAGTGTCTATTCATGTTTTCTGCCCATTTCTTCACTGGGTTATTTGTTTTTCGGGTGTGGAGTTTGGTGAGCTCTTTATAGATTTTAGATACTAGCCCTTTGTCTGATATGTCATTTGCAAATATCTTTTCCCATTCCGTTGGTTGCCTTTTAGTTTTGTTGGTTGTTTCCTTTGCTGTGCAGAAGCTTTTTATCTTCATAAGTTCCCAGTAATTCACTTTTGCTTTTAATTCCCTTGCCTTTGGGGATGTGTCGAGTAAGAGATTGCTACGGCTGAGGTCAAGAGAGGTCTTTTCCTGCTTTCTCCTCTAAGGTTTTGATGGTTTCCTGTCTCACATTTAGGTCCTTTATCCATTTTGAGTTTATTTTTGTAAATGGTGTGAGAAAGTGGTCTAGTTTCAACCTTCTGCATGTTGCTGTCCAGTTCTCCCAGCACCATTTGTTAAAGAGGCTGTCTTTTTTCCATTGGATGTTCTTTCCTGCTTTGTCAAAGATGAGTTGGCCATACGATGAAACTGCCATTTTTATAGGTAGAGTATGGTCAGCTATGTGATCTAACCTAACATTATTAAATAATGACTATTATCTATTAGGTATCAGCCATCGCGTTGGAATTTTCTACACGCCGTATAATTTTCTTTCTATAACGACTCCATGAGGTGCGGACTATCATCCCAATCTACAGATGAGAAAACAAGCTCAGAGAAGTTAAGAAAGTCTTTTAAAGTCGCACAGCTGGTAAGTGATAGAGCGAGGAGGCAGATTCAGGTCAGTCTGACCCCAAATCTTAGGCTTTTTGACAACAGGACGATCTTAGGTGAGCTTCATTTACCAGTTTTCACTGATGGCACGCTGACCCAGAGAGGGAGTAAAGCTTGCTCATTTCAGACCGTCCCTGATTGGAGAGGGGTGTGTGCACTGTCGAAACCTCATAGCTTCCAGTCTGCAGAGTAGGGGCTTTCAAAATGTGGTCTGCAGACCCACAGCATCACCTGGGAATTTGTTAGACACGTCAATCTCACCGCACCCCAGACCTACCTCAGGGGGTGGGGCCAGCAGTCTGTTTTAAGAAGCCCTCCAGGTGGTTCTGATGCGTGTTAGCGTTTGAGAACCATTGCCCTAGGTAACAGTAATGACTGCAAACTAGTACTGAGAACTCGCTCCACACCAGATCCGAACCCTTCCTCTGGGAGTCCCTACCAGGTAGGGTTTATAATCATCGTAATTCCTACTTCTGCACAGGCAGCATTGGAGCGTGACAGAGGGTGAATGGATTGCCTGAGGCTCGTCAGGAAGCAGGTGGTTGAGTCTGGGTTTGAACCCGGCCCTTCAGAAAGACTCGATGGCCTTAATCACTATTCAGCCACCCTCTGCGCATCAGGTCGAGAAGCCTGCAGAGACTCATTCTCTGGGGAGCGTCTTCAGCAAAGGGTGGCTGGAGAAAAGACGATACTGATGTAGGACCAGGGCCTGGGAGGAGATGACGCAGCCCGTCTCCGTGGGCATCTTTAGGATGGGGAAGAAAGGGAGCCATGGTTTTGGCATAGAAGTTCCCAGTTTGGAGGCCGGGGCATTCCAGATAAGGAGCCCTTGTTTTCCTTCCCACAGGCCAGATGCCTTTATTCAGACACTTTGCGGCAACGGCATTCCATGTGCAGAATGCCCAGTGTGAGTCGGGGGCTTTGTATGTCGAGGGTCTTACTGGGGATTATCGTAAGGCAAGAATAATGGTGATATTGTTTGCGGAGCCAAGGAGGAAAATCAGAGCCGGGTGGAGGATTTATTTTTCCTCCATAAAGCTGATGGGGCGGGGTGGGGGGGGGTGCTCTTCGAAAGTTCACTGACTGTGGCGCTAAGTCTCTCCGTTTGGAAACACTCCTGGATGGCATGGGCAGATTCCCAGCTAATACTGTGCACACCCCTCTATCACCAAGCATCCAATTCCCAGCGAATTTTGCAATATAGTGACAGTAATGGAAAGCAAAATGATCTCTAAATAATGGTTTAAGATGGCTACTTGATAAAGGGCACTGCAATAATTATGATCAATGGAGCGTGGGTTCAATATATATTGCCCATTTAGATGCACCAGATTAGCTTAACAGCTTTCTTTAATGTTCTGAGTATTTTGTGTGAGCGTTTGTGTGTGTGTGTGTGTGTGTGAGAGAGAGAGAGAGAGAGAGAGAGAGAGAGAGAGAGAGGAGAGAGAGAATGGAGGGAGGGAGGGAGGGAGAGGCAGCCTGTAAGCTGCTAGGAGCATTACTTGGCTTCATATTGATCAATGTGGTTGAGGTGACACAGCGCTGAGGAAAGGAAATTGAGATTCAGAAGTTGTGTGATCCATTACCGAGAGAAAGCACTCAGGTGTCATGTGTTTCAGACAAGGGCCTTTGTGGAGGGAGGTGGAAACAGGGAAAGGGGTGGAGGAGAGACACCTGATATGAGTTTAGTCATTTTGCGGAGGGCACTTTCTGGATGACGATTTGGTGTAATCACGGAAATTAGGCATGCAGGCAGTCAGCCACAAGAATCCCTCAACATCGCGGAGCACAAGCGCCATCAACTAAGTGAGCTGGACAGGACTCGTTTTGGAACGCTGGGCTAGCCATGGAAATGTGTTTTACCGGGGGGGGGGATGATTTACTTGACACTGGTCCTGATCCTCCCCTCCCCGACCCGCGCCCCCCACCCCCCCAAGAAGGAAATTTTCCGTGACAGCCTGTCTAGAAATCTGGGTCCATTCCCTACCTTTTATGTTTTTGGGTTGATCCCAGGTAACACACAGGGTCTGTGATCAGCGTGTAATGATGAGGGCAGTGTGCCATATGGGCTGAAATTCCTTGGGATAATGAGGATAAAATGATTGCAGTCTCAGCCCTGACTTGCTTTGATTTGTCAGTTAAAATCAAGGCCCCGTCTCCGCCCTTTCATGAAAGGACATCAGTAGGAAGTGTCATTGCTCGCAGGAGGAGAAGCCAGTCCCCTAAGCCCGATAATCTCCGCTGATGTCCCTGCTGATTGGGAGTGGGTGCGGGGTTAATGGACTCAGTGATTGTTTGGCCGGGAAAGGCCGCTGGCGTTTAGGTCACAGTAAGGGTAGCTGGCGTTCCGTGAGCATTTACTATGTGTGGGTGCTGTGGTGGAGACACGAATGGCCCAGGGAGCTTGTTAAAGTGCAGAGTCTGATTCAGTAGGCCTGGGGTGGGGCCTGAGGGTCCACATTTCAGGTAGGATCCCGGTGTTGTCAATGCTACTGGTCAGCAGACCGCACTCGGAGTAGCAAGGGTCCAGTGCCAAGCCCCACTTGAATGGCCACAAGCTCGGTGCCACCGAGGATCCCATTCCACAGAGGAAGACATGAATCGACACTTAAAGAGGTCAAGTGTCTTGCAGAATGTGTCACAGCTCTTAAACGACGGGTCTGAGATTGAGACATTCCATCCTTCCGTCCTTGTCTTCCCTCCGGGGTAGCAGCCATGGGGGTGATGCATGGCGGAGTGGGAAGACAGGAGCCACCTGCGTTCCTGAGTGGCTTCTGGGAGGACAGGTGGCCTGCAGAGTCACCCAACCCAGACGGCATGAGCGAGAAATACACTTAGTGGGCCGCCCGGGTGGCTCATTCGGTTAAGTGTCGGACTCTTGATTTTGGCTCAGGTCATGATTTTGCGGTTTGTGAGATCGGGCTCCATGCTCTTATATTGTGGAGGCTGCTTGGGATTCTCTCTCTCCCTCTCTCTCTGTGCCCCCTGTCGCCCGGCTTGTGTGCACCCTCTCTTCCTCTCTCAAACTAAACTAAAAAAAAAAAAAAAATAC
Organism: Lynx canadensis; assembly: GCF_007474595.2. NCBI lineage: Eukaryota > Metazoa > Chordata > Mammalia > Carnivora > Felidae > Lynx > Lynx canadensis. The sequence continues at coordinate 12,734,222 of NC_044313.2, forward strand.
AGTGAGTTGTGTAAAGCCACTGAGATTTCAGGACTCGTCCCATGTAGCAGGTAGTGTTTAGTATCCTGACAAGTACCATCAGACTCAACCCCTCCCCGTGTTCCTTGTGATTCCCACTGGCCCCTGGTCATCAGGCCTCCAGCTTTGTCCAGAGCATCAGATTGTGAACCAGCTCTCCAAGTGGGGCTAGGGAGAAAATGGATGCAAGGGGGGCCCCTCAAGGAGTCCTGGGAGGGGAAGGTGACAGCAGTGTCACTTCTGAGCCCTCAGAGTGGTAATGCTGAGCCTTAGGGCTTCACTCAGAGCTCATCAACACCTCAGACCAATTTTCGAATGCTCCAGGCTTGATTAAACCCAAGGCACAGTTTGCCAAATGTTTCCTCCCCCACCTTAATTGTTTAGATTGTGTAGAATTTGAGTAAAATCTAATCCAGATGTTTCTGATTCGCTTAAGTTTAAATCACCAGAAAATGCTCTTAGGTTGCTATTTGATGTTAAGAGGTTTTTCAAGCGTTTTCCCCCCGTCTTAATCGGAGAGGTCACATTTGGGTAGGGGTAAAGCAGTCCCATGCACCTAGAGGTTTCATCTGATTTGATTTGAAAACCCGTTTTCGTGAAATCTGAGTCAGAACTCAATTTTACTTTGCCCTTCTTTTCAAATCCCTACCATGAGAATCTCAAAGAGAGAACTGGGATAATTTGCATGCAGTTGATATCAAGGATTCTTGTTTGAAAAAATAAGCCCCTCCCCCCCGCCCCCCAGCCCCGAGCTGGCCTTCTCCAGCCCGGTGAACTGCTTGGAGCCGGCAGTGGCCACTCCCTTCATCCACTACAGGAGAAGCAACTGGGCCAGGTGAGCACACGGATTTCACTTTATTTTGCTACCTGGGCATTTGCTAAGCTGCAGCCAGCCAGCCTGGCACCAAGTGGCTGAGAGCTGATGGATGAGTTCTTATGCAAAGTTATCATCCACGGTCTAGGGCAGTGGTTGTCAAAGTGTGGACCCTGCTCAGTAGCATCAGCATCACCTGGGAACTTGTGAATTCGTGAGCCCCATCTAAATATACTGAATCTGAGATTCCAGAGGTGGGGTCCAGTGGCTGTCTTTGCTCCTGATGCTTCCTGAAATTTGAGAATCACTGGTCGAGGCCCTCCGGGTAATGCTTGTCATCTTACTCCTAGGATTTTGCAGGGATTGATGAGATAACCTTGTCACATGATTGAAGACACTCAGAACCAGGCTCTATTTACCCAGGGCTCCAAGAGTGACCTTTTTGATGGAGTTGGAAGGCCAAAGAAATCAAACAACCACTCGAGTTGACTTTTTATTTCCCCGTCTGAATTAACTTAAAAAATTTTTTTGCACAGTGTCTGCCGTGAGTGCTTGCTTAGGGGGGCGGTGGAGGTGTAGCCTGAAGTCCTGTCTTAAACAGTGGCACCCTTAAAGTGAGAACTTTTTTGGGAGTCCCTGTAGGTTTCGGGAGCTTGGGAAATGCAATTCCCTCAGTGTTCAAGCTTTTGTGATGTGCACGCAGAGGGATCCCTTGAGTTGGCGATGAATGTGATGGGGTCTCCTCCCCTCCCGAGTTTATTCGTGTAGACTTACATCTGTCAGGTGTTAACTGAGTTTCTTCTACTTTCCAGGACTGTCCTAGGAGGTCTTGGGGATCCCTACCAGAGACTGAGCTCAAGTTCCCAGACTAGAGGTTGGCAAGGCCAAGTAAATGGATAAATAAAACAAAGTTCTAGACTGAGCATTTCCTTGAAACAGTGGGGATGGAGGACAGGCAGCATGGGTAGTGGTTATGCAGGACTTTGCAGGGAAACCTGGGTCTTCGAGATAAGGATTCAGCAGGCAGGCTAGGGTGGTGCATAGGGAGGTGGGAAGCCAGGGTCTGCAATGTTTTGGACTGTCTGGGTTTGGGGGAGCGTGAGGGCGAGGTGAAGCTGGGGCTGGTGAAGCCAGTTCATGAAGTGCCTCCTCTGACATCCCAAGTTCCTGCAGCTCCTTGGAATCCTGCTGAAACCTATCTTTTGGGGAACATTCCACGGGGTCTGTGTCACTATCACTCCTTTATCTCCAGCTCTCCCAGCACTCTTGGTACATGGAAGACCAGTGAGGTGTGCTGGAAAGTACCAGGGTCCAGAGTCAGAGACGCAAAGCTAAGAAGTGCCCAGTAGACGTCACCCGCCGTGGTGTCAGGGGGGACACCAGAGGTACTGCCGTCACCCGCAGGACCTAGGCCACGGTCCCTCGCTTTGTATCAGCTACTTCCCCTATCATTTCAACGCTCTCCTCCTGGCCTCACTGTTCACCAGACTGACCGTCCCTCTGCGCTCCTGTGTTCATTTCTAGCTTGCCCTCTCCTGCGACCTCAGAAAGCATCACCTCCAGGAACCTTCTTTGGCCACCCCAGCACATAGTCAGCCCCTCCATGAACTTCCAGGACTTCGTGTCTGTGCCTTAAGTATATGGACCCTTGGGAGTCTTCTGTTTATTTGGCTCTTATTGAGGTTTATGTTTTCTCTCCCAACCTTCACTTCACATAGACGCTATTGGAGATCTATGCCCTGAATGAGCTAATGAACACACAAATGGTAACCTGGAAGGTTGGTGGTCCACTTAATGCTTAATGGTAAGCGTTATACCAATAGCTCCGACTTACTCTTCACAGGGAAACTAAGCCATAAATCATAGGCCTGCATTCACCATATTAACAATAAATCATTAGGATTTTTGTATAGGAGAGAGGGGTTTGTTGGAAGTATAGGTGTATATTTCCAGATCTAAATCTGGTCATATGACTCCTCTGCTTAAAACCTTCAATGGCTCTGTATTTCTCCTATGGTGAAGTTCACATGCCTTTATTGCGACCTCAAGCTGTGCGTAGTCTGGGTCTGTCCGCCTTCTTCCACCCCTTGGCCTTTGTGGTCCAGGCTCCTACCATACTCAAGGGCTCCCAGGACCTCAAATGGGCATTTTCTCGTACCACTGCAGCTTCGAGCAAGATCTTCTCTTCAGCTCCGAGGTTCTGTCCTCTCCTCAATCACCTGGTCAGTCCTTGTTCCCTAATGCAGGAGCCTATGCGTCACCTCTTGCGGAAAGGGGCTTCCCTGAGCCTCTTCGTCTGAGTTAAGTACCTTCCATGTGGCCTAGCAGCACCATGGACCATCCCTCTCACTGTATTCATTCTGCTTTTATTGCACTTGCTTTCACCTTCCTGGGCAATGTGGGACCTTTTCCAGTTCATGATGGATAGGTTGGAGGCTCTCAATTTTTGGTCCCACAAACAAATAAATACGTGGCTGAAAAGGTGGGAACCAGGGCCTTGCAGGTCCCAATAGCACTCACTATATAAAAGTTCTCGCAAGCAAGGTCCCTGCTGGAGATCAATGGTAGCGTTTGGGCACTACAGCAGGAAGTACCATTTGTACTGACCATGCTATCTTTTACTGAGGGTTTCAGCAAATCCTCTTAAATGACTCCATTTCTGTGCCTTCATTGCCATATATTCTTGCTAATGAAAACCTGGCATGACAAGTTCACATTTCAAAGTGCTACGAGAATGTGCCTAGGTTGAAACTTTCTGCTGTTTGCCAGGATGTCATGTTTTATTCCTGGATGCATTTATTCTCCCCCCAGCCGGCTTTTCTCTACCTGATAACGGAGGGTTATAATGGAAATGCGGCCAGATCCATCAGCTGTAATGTGGTGAACATCACCATTATAATACAGCTGGTGACGGGTACCTGAAGCCCGTGGGATGACTCCTGACCAAACAGAAGAAGCAATTTTGAGGGGGCGATAAAGCACGCGACGCTTAAGGACTGGGTGGTCCTCGCGACAGAATAGCTGAAGAGTTACGAGAAAGAAGCGGGGCCACAATCGTTATTTCTTTCAAAATGGCTCTAAACAGTCCTAATAATGTGGTATCTGAGCTTTTAATGACACGGAAAAAAAAAAAGAGGGCTTTCGGTAGTCACAAATGTTTGCGAAAGCACACGGAGACAAAATCCCGGAGAACTTGCTTCAAAATAACCTGCCAGGCAAACATTTGCCAAATGTACTAATTAGTCACATTTACGACAACACTGTCTGGCTAAGAAATGGGATGGGGACTTTTGAGATGATGGAATGGGTGATATACAAATATTTTGGGCGAGGCATAATCAGTTAATTGGTTTATTAAATTATAAAACCATTGTTTGCCCGAAAGAGCAATAAAACTAACTAAATGGATAGTCACCTCTTTGAAGACTTCTTACATTAATTATGTTTATGCTTCACTTAGAGCAGCCGTGTTAGACAAAGGGCTCTTTATCTTCACATGCCATAGCTACAATGTATTGTGGCTCAAATGATGGCACGGACTTTATGTCTACATAATTACAGAAATCTTATCCCTTTGGTGTTTGCACATCATTTTCGGTTTTTTGGAATAGTTAAACTCCATTTTACTTTTTAATAACATTTTAGAAATCATTGTGATTCAGGTAAACAGAATTTGATTGCTTTGATGGATTGAAAATGGTTGGCTCAGCCCGAGTTTATTTGATTTGTTTCTTCAGGGATTACAAAGAATAGGATTTTATCTCGAGACTGACAAAAGAGACAAAGTCTGCATTTTTGCTTAGGTAGTGGCAAGGCTGGGAAGTCACAGAGGCCCTCCACGAGGGAAATGCATTAGGCAGGAGCTGGATTTTTATTCATGGCCAAAGTTTTCCTGCCTTCGCATGGTTGGGGGTGGGGGGCGGGGAGCGGAAGCATCCTATACTGTTTCATTGAGCAGAGTTTTTTAGGGAGCGGAAGCCTGGGTTATTCCGTGGCACTAACTACTACGGATCCCAGGGAGCTAATTTGGTGAAACAGTGCCTGTCCTTCTTAGGGATGGTCACTTCAGGCAAAGGCCCATCTGCTAACTGAATGGGACTTGAAAGGCAACGCGCTCATTACTTGCCAGGGTTTACCTTGTGACCGGGACCCGTGGATTTCCCGAAAGCTCAGATCCAAGACCCAGGCAGACTGCGTGGTGTTCCTGATCGGCTCTGCGTTTCATTCGGTGCGACCCAACATTTGTACGGCAGGAAGACATCAAGGAAGTCTTGATGTACAATGCAGAGAAAAGCTACGTGTTGCAAATACCCTTCGTCAAATACCCTGGCTTTCTTGGTTAGGAGGGGTAGGATCCCTTTAATTCCCGTGTTTGTTGGATTTTTTTGTTTGTTTGTTTGTTTGTTTTAGGAGAGCACGATTCTGTTTCTTTCCCCAAACTACTACTACTACTTCTTCTTCTTCTTCTTCTTCTTCTTCTTCTTCTTCTTCTTCTTCTTCTTCATTTATTTATTTGTAAATGTTTATTTATTTTTGAGAAAGAGAGGCAGAGCTCAAGTGGAGCAGGGGCAGAGAGAGAGGGAGACACAGAATCCAGAAGCAGGCTCCAGGCTCCGAGCCGTCAGCACAGAGAGCCCGACCCCGGGGTCGAACCCACAAACCGTGAGATCGTGACCTGAGCTGAAGTTGGACGCTTAACTGACTGAGCCTCCCAGGAGCCCCTCCTAGCACTTCTTTAAATCCCTGCTTCTTGGGGGGTAGGATGCTGAGGAGCCTTACAGCTAGCCACCTTTGAGTTGCGGAGTTTTGGAGACCTGTATAAACTCTATCGTGGGCAGTAACAAAGAGCTGGTGGGAAAGGAGTGGGATTTAGTGAGAAAACCGCTATCCGGGTTCCTGCCCTGTCTCATCACCTGTGTGATTTAGACAGATTTCCAAACCTCACTCTGTCTTCTCCTGGGGTCTCTGGAAGGACTGCATTAGTCCACATGAGTCCTTGAGACAGTGCCTGGCATGGATGGATGGCCAATGTTTCCTGGTGCCACCAAGCGTCTGTGGAAGGAGTGGCCACTGTCCTGAAGTGCTCGCCATTTGGTTGAGAAGACCATACGTAGACAATGGATCAGTATTTGGAAAACCCTCGTGCCTTTGCATCCTAACGGTCCCTAATGAGGGGTAGTGTTTTACTACAACACCTGTAGGGTTACAGGAAATCCTGTTACGTCATGATAGGGTCTTTTGTGCCTGCAACAGACCAGTTTCGTACAGATTCCTTGCTAGGAACAATTGCAAACGTTCGGCAAATAACCACGTGTAAACAGGCACCAGGTCAAACCTCATTACAACAAACCCAGTCTATAAAAAGCAAAGAACAGCCACCTAACGTGTCCCTAATGGCACTAAAACGTTCCCCAGCCTTATTTGCTGGTTAATTGATTTAAGAAAGGAACTGATACAGTAAAAATAATAGCGGGGGCAATGCTTTGAAATTTTATACAATGCCATTTGGTTTTAATAGAAGCCTAATACTGGAAGCATCAGAATTAGGAGAGGTTAATCAGAGAAGGCTCTCAGGTGGAGGTGGCTTTTAATTTTTATTTTTTGGGCAGGGGAGGAAAATTGAGATGGAACATACTGTCTGCCAAAAAGGCAGGAAAAGTGAAAGTCACGGTGGGAAGGGATGCCAGCAATCTGATAGGGGAAGGAGAGAGGCTGGCTGGGGTTAAAGGAAATAACTCCCAGGCCAAGGACTAGCTAAGAAATGAGAATGGTGTTGGAGGAGGAGCAGGATTTACTGAGGACTCAGGAAACTGGCTTCCCCGCCCCCACTGATTTCTTCAACTATACCACAGGCCCCTGAGTCCCCGGATCTAGTGATTTCTTACAGCATCACTTGCAGGAAGTTGAAGCTGTCTTGAAGATATTAGTGTGTAGGACCCAACTCTCTCTCTTGTACCATTTACCCCACAATGCATCCGCTCTGCATTGGTATGGATGAGTCTAACTTGGCATGCCAACAGTCTCCCTCTGCCAGCCTCCATTTCTACACCAGGAGTTCTTCAGGAGTATCAACACGCGACGGGACCTGTGGTGTAGGCAGGACTGCTCAGAGGGGGTGGGGGCGTGGGCGGTTTGAGGGGGAAGGGGTAGGGCTGGACCACACCAATGGGGCAGTAGAATTGATAAGCAGAGCTTTCCGGTATCCGTGGCCACAAAAGTATCCCTGAGTGTGCCTCCCAGGTGTTAACATGACAGTCCTAGCTTCTAAGGGGTTGAGCTATAAGGCAAAGCTTCTGCACCAGAAGTCAAAAGAGAGTCTAGACAGAGATCAGAACAGGTCAGAGCCCTGGGCAGGCAGATTTGTGAGGCCAAGGCCAGAAGGGGTCCGCACCAAAGATGATCGGTGTAATAGGCGTGAGATGTGCCACCACCTAGACCCCCACAGGGGTGGGGGGGGGGATATGCCACCCAGCTGCAGGGACTGGGGTCAGCAGAGAGCCTCCAGTTGTGAGCTCCTTCAGGGCCTCTCAGCCTTGGACAGCTCCCGCCCAGGGTCACACCCTCCCTTGCGGACGTCCACATCCAGGGATGGGATCATTCAGGCAGGAGTATAAAGGCTGGGCCATTTCACTTCAACAAGGGACAAGTCTGCCGGGCAGTAATGGTTCCAGAGCTCCTGAGGTGGCAGAGTTTTGTGAGGCCCGCAGGCCTTACCCTTCCTTTCACAAGTGCTGATCTCCAGCTTGGCAGCCCAAGCTCCATCATGCATCACCTTCCAGACAACTCACCCTACAGTGGCAGGAAAGGACTGCGGATGCCAAGATGGAAGACAAGGAAGCTTTGCAGACAACAGGTGCTCCAGGAGAGCATGCTGGAAGGTTCAGAAGACAGAACAAGGCGAGGGTAACCAGATGGGGTGATTCATCTTGAAACCACACCATTGGTGCTCCTGATGTGCTCCCTGGGGCAGGATGTCATGTGAGGGTACGGACGATCTGGAGCCGACAGGTGAGAGGGCAGGTGTGGCATCTCACTGGCTGGGAAGTGCCGAAGACGAGTCCTGGTACTAGCCTGAGCATCCGTCCCTGTGAAGCCAAAGCATCTCATCCAGGCCCCATGTCTCTGAGTTTGCACGCAGCAGGTGATGAGTGAATAACCAAAGAACAGATCCACGAACGTATCAACGTTAAACCAACAATGTTAAGTGCCTGACTCCGGAGGGCCAGTGGAGGTTGGCGCAGTCCAGGCTCTCGGGGATTGGGGGTATCGGTTGCTGCGAAAGAAGTGATTGTGATTTGCTGCGATCTTGTCTCCAGCTCTGAGTACCTTTCAGAGGCACTCGGGCCTCTGCTACAGAAAGCGAAGGCTGCCAGGCGTGGTTCCAGCTGATTTACATATATGTAAAGCTATCTGACTTGGTACTGATTCCTCTGCTTGTCAAACCTTCGCCGGTTACAGTTGGCGTGCCATGTACGAGTCTACATTCTTTTTGTCAATCTGCTCTTAACAATCTACTCCGCCAACTGTCCCGCAAATGAATTTCGGAAACAATGACCAACAGTCCAGAAAGCGCCTTTGTTTGTAGACGGATAGGGACCTCGGGCGTCTTCCCCCTTGGGGGTAACCTTGTGTCTGAACCTTGCTGGAAGGGGGAAAAAAAAACTCATGTAGGTTTTGAGAAATAAAAATGACTTCAAGGATCAAGTTCTGGAATTTGTATGTCTTAACACCCAGGGCAATCAGAGCTGATGATTAATTCCTAACGAAAGCTAAACTTAGAGCAATTTTACTCCATGTTTTCCATTTCTAATTTGCCTTAGATTTCATTTAAATGGGAGAGAGAGCGGTTTGGAGACCTGGAGAGAGTGCCTCATGTGGCATGTTATTAGGTTCGGTTTATGCCCTAGATGAACTTTCTGGTAAAGACATGTGAAAAGAGTCCTTTAATTTGGATTTCTTATGTAAATATATATATGACCTCTGGAAGGAAAATTCTTCCTAGAGTGGAAGGTATAGTCCATTATGCTTTTTCTCAGTTGCCTTCACATTCGGGGAGGCCTTGGAGCTCTGACCTCTGAGGATAAGCCACAGACTATCAAAACCAAGACCAAAGCATAAGGACTTTTTTTGTCTGTCAGTTTAGCAAATTGATTCTCAAAGAGCCTCGCCTCACCAAAAACGATGTGATTGGAAGAATTTCGCCTGCCTTTCCTGTGCACCGGCGTGCTTCTTAGCTGGGATGTACTTGACGGTGGGAAGCCCCATTTTCCATTTTAGACAAAGTCCTTTCCTGACTCTAGTCTTATATCTTTGGATCTTTTGGATCTCATCAACACCAGGTCTTATTTCTTTCCTCAGTGTATAACGGGATGCCTCACAAACTTATTGCCCGTGTCTTATGGACTGTTAGACACCGAGCCTGTCAGCGAGCGACAAAGTATGGTCATTATTGTCACGTTCCGCTGGTCTCCACTGCCAATGTCAGGGCACTGCAAAGCCCCCAGTAGATGAATGACTTGGGGTTGATGAGATTCTTTGGTTTGTAACCTAATAGATGCTAAAGGTGTTCATGATGCTTTGGTCATTTCCCAGTGGAATGTTCTGACTGCTGTCTTATTACCCTAAGCATACGTCACTGGATGTTCTTTCTTGATACGTGCCTTCCTGGTCAGAAATGATAATTTACCCTTCCTCATAAATGACTAGTAATCTCCAGTGCACACAGTCATAATGACGATGAAAACAATAGGAGCCATTGATCTTCTATGTGCTAGGCACTGTGCGGAAATACTTCATAGATCTGCCTTTAATTTTCACCAATACTTTTAGGATAGGGACGTTGCTATCCCTACTGGAAATGAGGAAACTGGTGTCTAGAGAGAATAGGCAATCGTTGGAAGTCACACGACTACAAAGCGTAAGAGCCTCTAGGTCCATGTAACCCCAAAGCCCATGCTTAGATGTGGCATGCTGGACTGTCAGAAGCATGACAGGAGCTCTAGGCCTCAGGGGCTTGTCCGTTCGTCACTGCCAACTCCTGCAGCATGTGTACAAACAACTCTCCAGACCCACAAAGGCTTGGCTGTAAAGGATAGGTGTCATCAGCTTGGTTGGATATTACTTAGATATTTGATATATGTTATATATGTATTAGACATTTGTCAATTACTGTCCACTGCCAATTAGATATCTATTGTCTATTTATAAATATTTATTAAATATTAGGTGGTGATTGTGCCAATTTAAACTTTCATCAGAAATGTAGAGAATTTCCACTCTCTCCACATCCTTGTCTACATCTGGATCAGATAGTGCCAGCTTTTTAAAAATTGTTGATATGATGGGAGCTGAATTCCATCTCACTGAGGTTTTGATCTTCATTTCCTTCATTGCTAATAGGTTGTGCATTATATTGGCCATTTGGGTTTTTTTCTTCCACAAATTGCCTGTTCATGTATTTTTCCTTTTTTTTTTTCTGCTGAGTTATTTGCCTGTTAAAAATGGATTTATAGAATTCTTTATATAGCCTGGATACTAAGATTTCATTGGTTATGTGTGCCATAAATATTTTCTTTTAATTGTTTCTGTTCATTTCAAGGTGACTTTCACAAAAGTTTTATGCTATGGATCAGGGAAATACAGATCAAAACCACAATGAGATACCACCTCACACCTGTCAGGATGGCTAACATTAACAACTCAGGCAACAACAGATGTTGGTGAGGACGCGGAGAAAGAGGATCGCTTTTGCACTGTTGGTGGGAATGCAAACTGGGACAGCCACTCTGGAAAACAGTATGGACGTTCCTCAAAAAATTCAAAATAGAACTACCCTATGGCCCAGCAGTTGCACTACTAGGTATTTACCCAAAGGATACAAAAATGCTGAATCGAAGGGGCACATGCACCCCAATGTTTATAGCAGCGCTATCAACAGTAGCCAAATTACGGAAAGAGTCCAAATGTCCATTGACAGATGAATGGATAAAGAAGATGTGGTATACACACGCACACACACACACATATACACACACACGCACACACACACATACAATGGAATACTACATGGCGATCAAAAAGAATGAAATCTTGCTATTTGCAACAACGTGGATGGAACTAGAGTGTATTATGCTAAGCGAAACAAGTCAGTCAGAGAAAGACAGATATCGTATGATTTTATTCATATGTGGAATTCAAGAAACACAACCAATGAATGTAGGGGAAGTGGAGGAAAAATAAGATAAAAACAGAGAGGGAGGCAGACCATAAGAGACTCTTAAATACAGAGAACAAACTGAGGGTTGCTGGAGGGCAGGTGGGTGGAGGAATGCGTTAAATGGGTGATGGGCATTAAGGAGGGCACTTTTAGGGTTGAGCACTGGGTGTCGTATGTAAGAGATGAATCACTGGGTTCTACTCCTGAAACCAAGACTCCACTGTATGTTAACTAACTTGAATTTAAATTAAAAAAGTTATATGCTATGTAATTGTATACATCTATCTTTGCTTTTTGTGGGGGAGGCTAGGTACTTTTGCATATTATTTATAGATAGTCTCCTATACTTTCTAAATTATTGAGTTTTGGTTTTTACACTTACGCATAGTGTACATCTGAAATATTATATTTTCTATAGTTTGCGGTACAGGCTACATTTATTTTTGCCCAAAAGAATAACCAGTTTCCTCCAGTAGCATTTCTTATGAGTGCATCCTTTTACTCTGATTTATAATACCCTTCTCTCTTCTGTCAAATTTCCGTGCATATGTGGATTTGTTTCTGAACTTTGTCTTTTCTTGTGCCAATACTGATTTGGTTAATGTACCTTTATAATAAGCAAAAGTCATGCTTATTTATTCTTCAAGTGGCATTTGTTATTCTTAGTCATATGGATTTTAGCCTCGGCATGCCAGCAATCTTACTAAAAAATGAACTTGTCTGATGAATTAAACTTATTGATCTTTGCGATGTTCAAGGGTTTGCTCATAATAGTGTACTGGGTTTCACCCACCAGGTGAATTCATTCATTAAAATGATTCATCCACAACTCACCTGAACTAGCTGAAACCTGAATGTTGAGACACATTTTTAAACCATAATTCTGTGTTTAATTAAATAAAAGGGTTTCAGTCATTTTTATTAGAAAACTGCACAGGAGGTCTACACGTCAGAAGATAGCAGCTTTGGGGGCACGGTAATTGTAGATAAGAATTACATGAAATCATAGGGAAAGAGAAGGAAGTCGTGCCTGCTTCCAAAGTAGCCTTTTAGATGCATTTCATGAAAACAGCCACCAGAGGGCAGAATGAGCATGAGAGTCCCACTGGCTTCCACAGCAAAGGAAGGTAAGGGTCCCCTTAGTCCCACTACGACTATGGCGCGTTCTGGCTGTGTGTTGAGCAGGTACAAACGTTTTCTGGGAGAGAGATGGTTTTCAGTTGCTATTCAAAGTGGCATTTCCTGCTGGTCTTATCTCAGCTGAAGTATTTTTTTCCCCCAGCACAGTGAAAGAGAAACTTCCTTCCTAATTCTTGAGATCAAACCTCTGACTTTCGTCACAAGGAAATACTGTTTAATGAAGTTAGAAAGGAAAACTCCCCTCCAACCACTTATCAGAATCTCAAACACCCTAATGGAAAGTGACATGAGCCACCAAATGAAATAGGGTAATGTTTCCAACGAGGCAGCTTTCTAGCTGACCACACTATTTTGTTTCTGCTGATAAAGGGTCTTGCTTATTTAATTGAAAGTGGATGGGTGTATATTTCGTGGCCTGGGCATTATTTGGTGGCAACAAGTCCACACGTCTTGTATTGCCAACACAAATCGCATGCTTTTCTAGAGTACTGATTTTTCATAAATAGAAAGAATACACACTTTATAATTCTCTTTGCCAAGGGAAACAAGCCATGACACTAATACAGTTTTTCCCTTCAGGCTGTGTGGAGGAAAGGGGGTGCCAGCTCTTCGGTGGGGGTGGGGGTGGGGGGTGTTCAGTCTGTGTTGCTGACTGCCTGTTGGGCATTCTTCATTGTCTGAGACATCATGGGGACCACTGTCTTGCTTTTAATGAACTGAACCTCATTTTGGAGAGGTGTCTTCATATTGGGGGCAGTCATTCCTATAGCTAAAAGATATGATTATTTAAATGAAAACAAAGATGTCTAATATGGATCTTGAATTGGATTAAATATACAGTATCTAAGTTTATTATTATTATTATTATTATTCTATTATTTTGATTCAAACTTCTTATTAGAAGTTCTTATTATTTCTTTCGGTTCTCCATGAAATTCTTTCATATTTGTCCTCATGGCAAACTCTAGCTGGAACCTTAGCTGAACTGTCCCCTCCCCTGGGATGCTTCCTGAAATGTCACCAGGCAACATCAGCTACTCTTTCCCTCAGTTTCCATTGCTCTTATCGCTGGTGTGTTGAATGCTGGTTTGCGTATTCGTGTCTCTGTTGGGCCTCAAGGTCAACGAGAACAGAGACCATGGGTTGTTGCTCATCTTTGGGCCCTATGCACGGGGCGTACCTCAGCCAATATTTCTTGGATTGAAGAGGTCAATACTTTCTTCTAGCCGTCATACATCATCCTTGGGAGGTACTTCTGAGCTTTCGCTTAACCATCATGGTGCAACCCAACATGCTGTTCTGACGCTAGGAGTTTCAGCCACATGGCTCAGCTCCCTGCTGACATTCTGATTGTGCGTGTTCTCCAGGGCTCTGTGATATCTGAAAGCTGATTTACACCAGCTTAAATCCAAGCCTTTTGACACTTCAAAAAGTTGAATTTTTCTCATTCAACATAATAAATGGCTTTCCTGTGCCCAGAAGTGTAAGGTTGACGTCCTGGAAGGGCAAGGAAGGGTAATGAAAAGAACATGGCTTTCTGGATCAGTTAATAGGTATTCCAATATTTGCTGCATGAATGAAAAAGTGAATGAATAAATGATTCATAGGGTTGAAAATATTAAATACACTAAAAATAGTGCATGCATTAAGTACTTACTACATAGCCAGGAGCTATGTTAAGTGCTTACTTCACATTTTTATCGCATTCCATCTTCAAAACTCTTTGAGGTAAGTACTCCTGTTTAGCTCCATTTTATAGGCAGGAAAACTGAAGCTCAGAGAGGTTAACTAAGTCTCCTAATGCCACACAGCTACTGAGTGTCTGAGCCGAGATTCGAACCCAGGTGTTTTGACCCTAGCGTCTGTGCTTCCAACTCCTGCACATTAAGCAGAGTTCCTGGCACATGGAACACATTAGATAAATAGGAGTGTTCCCCTTTTATCAGCATTAGACTTGCCTTTAAGATCCCCAGTGGGGAACAACTTCAACTGGGGGACATCACTGGGGAATGGGACAGAAGCCAGAATTTGCCCTCCTAAATCTGGCCCGAGCGATAGAAGGCATCTTTGGCCCGAAGAAGTGTAATACAAAGAAAATCCTAATTGCTACAGCTAAGTAATTAGAAGATCCAACCTATAAATCATAGTGCGGCAACCCCTTTAATTATGTGCACAATTAAATAGGTGACTAAGGCACATTCTTCCCTAGATGAGCATATTTAATATCCTGTAATGGCAACAAGTTTCAAGCTGATTTATCGTTATTTTGTTTGGTCAGATGATTTTTCTGCATTTTAATGTGTTTTGTAGTTACATATTTGCTGTGAACAAACAATGCTTTTCCCAGGTAGTAAGCTGTAAAGGACTGGCTTCACGATTTGTTTACTATTCTTTTAGGCCTCGCAGAAATCAAACAACATTATGTACTTATTTTTAAGTAGCTGCACTAAAATCTTAAACAGCCTCCTTAGAGCCTTTCTTTCTCTGCCAGAACATACACACACACACACACACACACACACACACACTAAAATATTTGAAAAATGATCAATTTCCTTGAGTCTCATTTTTGACACATGAATGGGAAGTTTTGATATGAAGCTCTAATAACTATATAATCAGAAGCATCTATTAACTCTGAAAACATACCTTAATTCAAACGAGCTAAAGACAACACATTTTAGCATGTGCATGGTATTACATTAGGCACACCTCTGAAATTTAGAATAGTAGTAATAATAATGGGGCCCCTGGGTGGCTCAGTCGGTTAAACCTCTGACTTCAGCTCAGGTCATGATCTCAGTTCGTGGGTTCGAGTCCCGCGTCGGGCTCTATGCTGGAGCCTGGAGCCAGCTTCAGATTCTGTGTCTCTCTCTCTGCCCCTCCCCTGCTTGTGCTCTGTCTCTCTCTCTCTCTCTTAAAAATAAATAAACATTAAAAAGTTAAAAAAATAATAACCTAACCAAATTTTTAGACATGAAAAGCTTCTGTTTGGATTTAGCAGGGTGCTGGAAAGACTCCAGGCTTTGGAAGCCCAGACTTGGGGTTTGAATCCTAGTTCTGCTTCTCATTAGCCCAATGCAAGTCGGTTAACTTCATTGGAACTAAGTTCCAGTAACACGGGAATAACCCCACTTGCTTTGCAGAGCCGCCCTGAGAATGTGGATGCTGCATATGAGGCAGGAGGGCAGTAGCTGCTGTTGCAATTGTAACCCAAATAAATCCGGGCCTTCCTGCGCACAGATTCCAAAAGGAGCTCCAATCAGACTCCAGAACCCTCAACACTAATTTGTGTGTCCCCATGGGATCTTTTCTTGGACGGGGAGCAGAGAAAGTCTGCATACACGGCACAAGGCCAGACTTCTTAAGGATCTTCTTTATCTTTCTCCCCAAAGTGCCCCAAATAATTTCTCTTCCTTTCTTCCCAAATTTCCAGCCCATCCCAGTTCCTCACTGCCTCTCCTTCTCCCTCTCCCAGCCCCCTGGGTGCTTTCTTTTCTCCGGGTGAAGCTCTGAGCCCTCCCTAACATAGGCAGGCTCTCGGGGTCTCAGCTGCTTCTGATCTGTGGGTTCCGTCCTCGGCCTCAGATCAGCAGGCCCCCGGAGCCACGTGCCAGGGACACTGTCTTCCTGAGAAGAGTGGGGACTGAGCAGTGTGCATGCTTTCACGTTTGTTTTTGTCCATGAAGCACCATCAAGCTTTCTGCTTGTTAGATGTCATTTATAAGAAGGAGGTTCAGGGTATTAGAGTTTGTACTTTCTTTTTTGGAGATGGAAGAGGAGGGTTTGGAAGTGCAGGAAAGTAGTGGGCTAGGGGAGAAGGTGAGAGAAGGAACCCTGGAGGAGCATAGGGGTTTGGGGGTGGCCAAGGGCCAAAGAGGAGGGAGAAAAGTTACAGGAGCTGTGCCTCCACATTCTGGGTAAGCAGCTGACATGTACGGAGCCTTCTTCCTGTTCCAGGCCCCATTATGTGTACTGATTTCCTTAATTCTCCCAACAACCACGGAAACAGGAATTTAGCATCCCCATAGCACAGAGGAGTCAACTGAAGCATAGCAGATCTAAGAGACTTGTCCGAGGTCACACAACCTCAGAGGCAGGCAGCCTGGCCCCAGAGCCCAAGCTCTTACCCTGTGTTATCCTGTCCCGCTGTCGCGGAGAGTGGGAACCAGGGACGACTTCACCAGTGCAGATTCGTCCTCGCTGAACAAGCCTTTCCGAAGGATATAATGGAGAATGTGCTGCACAACTGTGTCCCCGGTGCTTAAAACTATGCTGGAGCGTGGCAGGTCCTTAATAAACATCTGGGGATGGGGGGTGTCCCCTGGGAAGGAAATAAATGTCAGCACTGGAAGAGAAAAGCAGGGCTCTCTCTCTGCAACCGTGCAATTGAAATTTTCCCCCTGACAAATTCCAGACTGGATGGGCCAATACTAGGGTTTCATGTCACAAAATACTCAGTCATCCAGAGAGACACAAAGCTGTCAAATTTTGCAAAGATGGCACGGTGGTAGGGCATGAGCAGAAATTGCTTTGTTTTTCCTTAAAAAAATATGGCCTGGGAGCATAAAAGACACACACACACACACACACACACACACACACACACATATGCCCTCTTAAAATTACAAAAATATCCTAACAACATCAAATGATGATAAGTGGAAGCATCAGGAATAGAATGTGTCATGGAACAGTATCTCCCCGGCAGGACATTGCAGAAAGGAGAGCAGGGACGTGTCGAGGTGCTGTTTTGCTTTTGTTTTAAAACTGTTCGTAAGGAATAAGGAGCAGTTTTCAAGGCTTCTGGCTTAAGAGCCCTGTTTAAACAAATGCCGTTGACAACCCGTAATACTAACCCTAAGTCAGCTTGCAGCCCCATGGGACCCCCTTGCCCCTGTGGACATGTGAATTGTCACTGTGTTTCTTGATGAGACTGGGAATAAAAGCAGAGGGATCTTTGCAGAAGGCTGATTTTTAAAAAGATTCTCTAATGCGGTTTTTCATACTCAGTGCAAGGCTTTGGATTAGCATCCCCCAATTGAAGGTTATTTTTGCCTGCCCATCCCTAATTCTGAATCTGCTGAGCGTTACCCGTCCTATTTAGTGCGAAGAATTTCACAGGAGGTAAACAGCATCTGGGCATCACTTACCTCCTTTGATGTTTAACACAATTTACAATGAAAGCTTTGGGAGACATTTAAAACCGTGCAAGGTCCTAAATCATTAAAGGAATGCGGTGCTAGACTTAAAAAATGATAATAGAATGCATTCAACAATAAAGCTGCCAAATTTTAGTGGCCTGTTTGCTAGAGGCTCTTTTGGAGAAACTGAGCCAGTAAAAAAAAAAAAAAAAAAAAAAAAAGCACATGGCAGAATTGCTCGAATAAGAAATTGTTATTACACACATTAAGTGTGGGTTAATGCAGGTAAAAATGAAAACAAAAATAGATTAGCTGATGACATAAAAAATGCTAAGTGATCCGAAAATAATCATGCTAAACACCTTTTGGGGTGTTTGATAGGCCTGTCAACAGATCTCTGGGTCCCTGTAGCCATATCTGGACCATACATTTGTTATCCTTTATCCAGAGGGTTAGCTATAGCTTGTTTTGCCTGGACCGGTCCCAATTTGGTCTGTTATCCTGTTGTAAAATGAAAACAAAATAGCAACTTTTCTTATGGAAAACTTCCAAAATAGACAGAATTACACAAAATAGAATAATAAAGGTCCAGGTGTCCCCATTTTCTCTCTCATACGATTTTTAAATGAGTCCCAGTCACTGTAACTGCAAAAGGTAAAAACTTCACCAAAAACATCACCATGACATCATCACACCTGAAATAATGACCTGTCCTTCCCTAATATGATCACATGTCAAGGCAGTGTTAAGCTTTCTACTTTTCTCGTCAATGTTATGAATGTGTATGTGGGTTTTTTAAAGCTTTTTGTTTGTTCAAACTAAGATGCAAACAAGGACACGCACTGTGATATTTTCATGAGTCTTTTGAGTTTCCTTCCGTTGTAGGTTTCCTCTCTAGCCTTTTTCTTCAATTGGTTATTTTGGCACCATTATTAATTCATGGATTTAAGTATATTTTATGTTTGTTTTTAAAGTTTATTTCTTTATTTTGAGAGAGAGTATGCATGAGCAGGGGAGGGGCACAGAGAGAAGAGAGAGAGAGAGAATCCCAAGCAGGCTCTGTGCTGTCAGCACAGAGCCTGACATGGGGCTCGATCCCCCGAACCATGAGATCATGACCTGAGCTGAAACCAAGAGGTGGATACTCAACCGACTGAACCACCCAGGTGCCCTGTATTTTATATGTTTTAATTCATTACAGTGATTATCCTTATTCATACTCAAATTGTCTCTTATTGGGTCAGTGGGAATGTCTTCATGTTGGCCCTTGTGTTCTTTGACAAAATCTCAATAGTTTTTGATAACTTGCTTCTAATATAACAAGAGGAGCTGTGTTCAACTCACACACCTCCTGCTGCAATGCTGGAACCAGCCATGGCTCTGAGAAGCCCTGTTGCCTTTCAGCAGGACATGGTAGTTAGAGGCCACATTTGGGGCACTGGTGTGCTCATTTCTACTGTTTGGTCATGTTTCTAGGCCTTTTCAGTGGATACAGCTGAGAGAAATTTAAAGATGAAACATATCATGAATTTATGCTGATGCTTTCAATTCAAGTTCAGGATTACAGGATTTTTACTTAAAAGTTTTCTCTTATTTTTGTACTTTTGTGTCTCCATTTTCTCCTGCCAGGAACACTGGGTTGCGAGTCCTCATGGCAATGCCTCCTGCCATTTTGATCACACGAAGCTTATCATCTAGTAAATTCCTCAGGAAGAGCTCCTGAGAAAAATATTTGGAATTCTTGCATGGTTATAATGGTTTA
Source organism: Lynx canadensis (assembly GCF_007474595.2). Classification (NCBI taxonomy): domain Eukaryota; kingdom Metazoa; phylum Chordata; class Mammalia; order Carnivora; family Felidae; genus Lynx; species Lynx canadensis. The sequence continues at coordinate 12,753,316 of NC_044313.2, forward strand.
CCTGCGGTATTTAGACTTTAATGTTGATTTGACTGGATAAAAAAATATAAAATACATTTTCCCTTGATTATGTCAATGATGGTCCATTTTCTTCTGGCATAAAGCATTGCTATTGAGCGATCTGATGATAACATTTATTTCTTTCTAAGTGATTTGGTCTTTCTTGGATGCCCATAAGATTTTCTTTTTCTTTTTCTTGAAGCCCAGTTGTTTTTTAAGACGACATTTCAATGTTGGTCCTTGTGTATATGTGTGTGTGTGTGTTTCAGGTCTATGATATGTCCCTTTAATATATACAATTAAACCTTGTACACCATGGGGGTTTGGGCACCAACCCCACATGCAGTTGAAAATTTGCAAATAATGTTTGACTCCCCTAAATATTTAACTGCTAATAGCCTACTGTTGACCAGAAGCCTTATTGATAACATAATAGTTGATTAACACATATTTTGTATATCATACAAAAATAATAAATGACAATAAAGTAAGCTAGAGAAAAGAAAATGTCGTTAACAAAATTATGAGGAAGAGAAAATACATGTAAAGCACTGTACTGTAAGAAATTCACATACAAGTGGGCCTGCATTGTTCCAACCCATGTTGTTCAAGGATCAACTGTAATTACAAGCAACTTTTTATTTCAGGGAATTTTTCTTAAATTCTAGTTTTCAGTATTTGTTGTGCTCTCCTACTTTAGTTTCCTCCTTTGACACGGAGGGGACCTCCTATTATACATATGTTGCTTCTTCTTTTTCTTTTTGAATTCTCTCCTCCATCTACCATTTTATTTTTATTCCTTTTTGTCTCTCTCTTTCTTTCTAGTTTAAGGATTTTTGGCTTTTTTGCCTTTATATTATAGGTTGTTGACTTATTTATTTCTTACAGTTGGGTCTTCACTTATGATTTATTATTTTATTTCTAAATTTTTCCTTGGTTCTCTAACTTTGTGTCTGAATTTAAAAAATCCCAACTTACAATTTTCTGTCTTATTTTCCATAATTTTATATCATCTTTATTTCTTTTAGCTTATTTTGAAATATTGGTTGTATTTCTTATGTATTGTGTGCGTGTGTCGTACTGACATGCCACTTATTCTCTTCCTTATTCTCTTTTTTAAAAATGATAACTGTGTAGGATTTGACTGTGATCATATTTTTTTTGGTTATTATCATGCAAAGTTAGTTTTCCCTCACTTTTGGGTGGGGATGGGGGAGTTAGAATATTTTTTTCTAGCTTCATGGTTCTAGAGCTCTTACTTCTGTTTTGTTTGTTTCTTTACAAAGTGATAAAAAAAAATATGGTTTTATGATTCAGAGAACTGCCCCTGTAATGCCTGCCCTCAGTTTTATCTTGATCATTATTTTTGCTGTCCCTGTCCTCCTCTGGATTCTACTCCTAGGGAGGAGCTTTATCCTGAAAGGAAGCAAAAGTTCCTTTTGGGATAAAGGGGGAGATGTTCCTAGGGCCCAGGCTAATGCAGTCCCTTAAGATATTTTCATATACCTTTGCATTCACCCAAGAATTTGACAGTGGAAAAGACTCAGATTCAGTTGTTGTTTCAAACTGACCTGCCCCATTTCCAGTACAGACTTCATGGGGATTTGTGGTTTCTTCTGTTCTCAAGTCAATCCATTCAATGCCCCAGAGTTTCCTTGTGCTTCTTCCTACACAGATGCTGTATGGATATGGTAGCTCTTAAATACTTAATGGCTTTTGGAGTTTATGGGGATACCTGTCACTTAGGGTTTGTTTGTTTGTTTGTTTTTTGTTTTGTTTTGTTTTTTAGTAGATGCTGTTCATGGGTTTTGGTTTTGCTGTCTTGCTGGCTCTGTGTATAATTATAGGAGGCTTGGAGAGATTAGGAAATGACATTGCCACATGCGTATCCTCAGCATTCCCTCCCAATGAAATCCTTAACAGCAACCCCTTTATTCTCAGAAGTGAAGTTTGCACAATAAATTGTATGATTACCATACTTATCCTCAATTAGAAATCCAAATGACTCTTAAAATGGAAAGATTTTCCAACTCATTTGGGTCCATATCAAACCCTATCTGAACTCACTTGATAGCAAACGCTGACCTGGTCTGACTCGGCACTGTGAGTACTTTTAATTTTTTCCATTTATTACGAATATTCATCCATTTTCCGTCAGAAGTGTTCATGTTTTCAATTTTAGGATGTGGCCTCAGACCCAGTGATGATGTTATGTAATGTACAGTATACATCACTATTTTAAAATATGAAAAGCTGTAAAATCCGAAGCACTTTTGGACCCACATATTTCAGATAAGGAATTACAAATCTGTAAAAGACTTCACCCCTATCACCATTGAAAATTACAGCAGGTGAATTTCCTTCCCAAGCCAGCTGATTTTCTCTCACTGCAGTTAGGAATAGGGACTGTGGCCTCTGGTGGGGCGTGGAGGGCACTTGACCCGAAAGGACCATAAAGTAACCTGGAGCGGCAATGTCTCACTCATGTGCGCAGAGAGACAGAGAGGTGCATGAAACAGGTGCAAAAAACCAGCTGTGAGGAGAGACCATGGGACTGGAACCAGAAAATAAACACTGTTTATGTTGGCGTTCCAGTTTATGATTTCAATCACCCATGAGTCCTTCCTTTTTTAAGGTTCATTGAGCTATCCCTGTGTTTTTCCTGTAAAACCCACTCAATTGCTTTAGCCAGCTGGAATGGATTTTTGCTACTTGCAACTGAAAGGCTTTTAAGAAGACATACAGATGGGTGTTCTCTCCCAATGCCATCTTCACAAAAGGGGCCCATTAGATCTCAACACAAAGTGGTGGAAAGCCAGAGTCTAACTTCTCACTTGTTGACTCATTTGTTCATCAGAGAAGCTCTTAATGAGCACCCAGGACTGTATCAGATATAAAAAAAAAAAAGGAACATAAAAGATTAGAAGGCATAGCTCCCACTTTTGGGAAACAAATCAAGTCTTATCCATGACGTTGTCTTTCTGTCTCTTCCTGTCTCTACCAGATAATTCCCTCTAAGGCAGCTGTGAACATCTAAAAATAGTCAAAAGGGCAGCTGCACAAATTATAAGAAGGTATGACTATGGATAATCTTATGGGAAGTGAAAGAAGTCCTTACATTTGGAAGAATTGTCATTCATTTATTCATCCAACAAATATTTATCGAACACCTTCATGTGCCGGGCACTGATCTAGGTGCTGGGGAGGTAGCAGTTAGTAAACCAGAACAAAATCCCGGCCTTAGGAGAGTTGGCATTGTCCTGTGGGAAGCAGAAAATAAACAAACAAAAAATAGTAGGTCAGGTGGATAAGAATTATGGGGAGCAATAAACCAGGAAAGGGGTAAGGAGATTGTGTGTGCGGTGAGGGTTTACAGTTTTAAATTAGATGATCAGGGAAGGTGTCACTGAGAAAACAGCACTTGAGCACAGACCCAGAGGAGGAGAAGGAACAAGTCATGAAAAAATCTGCATGTAGGGTTTCCCACACCAAGCAATTCTCCAACATCAGCTGGGTGTCCTACATTCAAATCAATTTGGACACTATCTACCTGGAAACAGGGTCAGATCCCACAGGTTAAGGGCTCAGTCCCACACGACCGTCTTCCCTCTTTAGACATTAATCACACGTCCATGTTGTCACCTGGGCTCCTGACCAACCAACCTGCTCTAGACCTGAGGTTCCCACGACCCCCTCCTTGGGTTCGATAAATTTGCTAGAGCAGGTCACAGAATGTAGAGAAACATATTACTTATTAGACCACCCATTTGTCATAAAAAGATATAACTCAGGACTGGCCAGATGGAAAAGATGTACAGAGCTTCTACGTCCTCTCCAAGCATGCCACTCTTGTCAGTCTCCACGTGCTCACCAACCTGGAAGATCTCCAACCTGTCTTTCTCGGTTTTTATGGAGGCCTCGTTATGTAAGCACAATTGATTAAGTCATCGGCCATTGGTGATTGATTCAACCTCCAGAGCTTGGGATATGGGACTGAAAGTTCCTACCCTCTAATCTCCTGGTTTGTTCTTATTAGTCAACCAGCCCCCACCTTTAGGCTCTGTCCCAAAGTCACCTCCTGAGCATAACAAAAGTCATCTCTGCCGCTCTCCTCACTTAGGAAATTGCAAGAGTTTTAGGAGCTCTGCATCACAAATGGAGATAAAGACCAAATATACATTTCATATTATAAATCACAGTATCACTGAGGGCAAAGTGGAGACAGAGTCTCTGGGAGGCTGTCACAGAACTTTGAGGAGAGGGAGTAGTGGGTGGGTCCCGGGAGATGGATTGGAGGTGGGGCTCTTTGCTCAGGACCACACGTATTTCTTTTCCATCAAATATGCCGTGTTCTTCTGGAAGTTTTAACAGTGTGCTATTTTTATGATAATTATGTGTTGCAAGTTTATAGGGCGTCCCATGTTTGATGTAGCAATTTATGAAACAATGACACCGTTTCACAGCTTTCATCTTAAGGGTTTGAAGAGGTTGACACATCTTCTGCTCTGAGGAAGCCAATTAATTAACCTGATCCCACCCTTTCCACAGAGAAGGGTGCTACTACGCCCATTTCAGAGCTGTTAAACTGAGGCCCTGAGCTGCCACAGTCCACCCCTGTGCATTTCATGAGTACAATTTTGATTTCTCATCCAAACTTTTTTGGAACTTTTGGAATTAACATGTAGGTAGAAATGGGAGTTATTCAGGAAAAATTCTGGAATCTTCACGGTGGTGAAAAGGACAGGAATTCTAAATCGGAAGTTGAGCCATCTTCCCAGCTATATTTGGGACTAAAGATTCATTCCCAAAGATGGGCAAATTTAGCTCCATGCTTGGAGAGAAAGGGTGGAAGAAAGGAGGGTGGCAGGAGCGTGCTGCTAGGGAAACTGAGTCACGTATGTGTTTGCCTGCTTCAGCAGTCCCGTGTGCCACTCCACTCATGGCATCTTCCAGAGGGACACGTGTCCTCAGTGGGTCCCACTGAAGTTCCTCTTTGAGCATGAGTCGGGTGAAAAGATACACATTTTGTGTTCCTAAATACAAACCAACTCCTTTATTTGGTGCTCAACCAAAGTCACAGCTATCTGTTCCAGTGCTATAAGAGAAACTACTTCCACTCAATGCACTGATAAGCCCGTGTGCATTCAGTAGAGGTTCGATACAGTGCTGTGCTCTATCGTGACTTAAGGCATCTTTGGGAATAATAGGACTTGACTCTATCTATACGGTCCATGATGACTGCAGGCCCCAACCTCTCTGTGCCCCTCTCATTCCTACTTCTCTGCTGAGTCTGAGGCTGGGTCAGGAGCCTTCTGAGTGGATTTAAAAAAGTAGTCGGTGTTCCAGGAGAGAGTGATCCATTGTTTGTGATTGGAGCCCATGTGCACTCGTTTGCCGAGAAGCAGTCATGTTGACGTTGACGTTTTTCTTCCAAAGTCACGTTCACGTGTAACTCTGTGGGCTGATGCACCTCTGAGGACTTAGGAACTCAGGATGGTCGAGGGTGCTTCGGAATCAGGGCAGGTTTAATCATCTTTGCTTACTGAGAGTGAGAAACTCCTTCCTCCGGCCCCTGTCTGCTCCTCTGTCTTTTGTGGTGGAGGAGAAAACACAGCCACATATGCGTGTGTGTCTTTTCCGATTGGCCTTGGTTTCCGCAACAGGCCAGCTGGCTGTTGAGGGAGAAAGAAAGAGCTCAGTGCACATTGCCTGCATTGGGCTGAATTCTCCCGCTCTGCCAAGGACTTAGAAGGGGCAGCATCTTCATCCCTGGCTGTCATGGGCATTCAGGCTCTTGGATAACAAGATAAAGGGCAAAAGCTGAATTTTCTTGTGCCAAGAGGAGGAAGAGTATCAGAGCCAAGAAGATCAAACCAGTGCTGCCGAGAGTGGCTAAATGGTACCCATTAACCTCTGTCAGTGCTGGAGTCCTGCAGTGGGAGTGGTGCCAGAAATCAGCCCCGAGTGAGGAACAAGGTTTGGCTGGCTCCGTGTTACCATAGGATGGAGGTGCGGGGGTTTCCAGCAAAAGAAGTTAAGCTGTTCCATCCCCGGTCTGTAAGGACGAACCCAGTGTTGGAATCCAGCACATTCTGTGAACTGATGAGATACAGGTCCGTGCCTTGTCCCGTGGAGGAAGTGGACAAAAGGAGTTCTTGCTTGTTGTGGTCACGCACCTGGCCTGCAGCCACTTCGGATGGGGAGCGTGCAGATCAACACGGGCCAGGAGCTTGGCCCGTGTTGAGTGTCTGTCTTCTGAGACCTGCTTCCACGTTTCCTGTTGCTGGCATCTGGGGGACTTGTAGTTTTCAACTGCCACTCCGATTCGCTGGCTCTGTGCTTTACCCTGGCGAGGAAGGAATACTTGCCACGTTACACGATGGATATGTTGAAACTGGGATTTCATGCGCTTTGCTAGAGAGAAGATTGGAGGTACTGATTACCTGACAGCATCATTGGAAAACCTGCAAGTGAATATGTAAGAACCACCCAGAGGAGATCTCCTCTCCTCATTGTTTTGGTAGACTAGCAGCCTGGGCTTAGCTTCTTAGCAAAAAAACACCCTTCCCTCTACTAGTGAAACTGGACTCATAAATTTGGGTGTTTACTGTCACCCAAATAAACTGAACACAACACTGAATTTTATGGAGCAGTTATTAACAAAAGTCATTTATTCCAAGGCCAACAGCCCTAAACTCAGCCAAGAGCCTGCATAAGCATCTCTGCGGAGCAGTGTCCTCCTATTGGCTGAACGACTCGTATTTTACTAGGGTCGTTGCTTTTGATTGCTTTTGGATCTTCTGTTATTTGGGTTGTCTTTTTCCAGACATTTAAGCTTTTCTAGTCACTAATATTAAGGAAGAACATAACTTGTAGGAGTCAATTTTGTTTCTATCAAATGCAAGCAGGTCTGTGGAATCCTGGGCTTGGGTGAGGAATGCTGTCCTACTCTATTTCTCAGATGGTGAGGAAAATAGGAGCCTTATTTGTAGGAAGTCTTTATTAAAGGAAATCTAATATGCCATTTCGGAGCAAACACAGTCTAGAACATGGTTTTAAAAACTGTAGGTTATGACTCTAAGCCGTTCCTGACCAGTGTTCAAAAAAAGTAAGTGAAAAGGAACAAAACAGAATGGATCAGAGCACGTCACACACATAATAAGGGTAAGAACCATTTCTTGAAATGTTGTTGCAGTTGCTTGGATGTAAATTTGACTGGATCGTAACGAGAAATACATTGCGTACAGCAGTTCATGGTCAAGAAAGCATGAAAGTTACCGTCTGTGTATAGGAGTCAGGAGTCCTCAGGTTCTAGTCCTGATTCTGCCGCTGTCTCTATGAACTTGGGCAAGACCTTTTCCTCTTCTGGGTCTCAGTTTCTCAACCGAAAAATGAAATTGTCCATGAAGTTTTCTCAGTTCTAAAATCCAATGATGACGTTAAGAGTCTCAAAGGAATCTATTTCAGCATTCAACAATTATCACACAAAAAAATTATTCTGCATAGATAAGCTCCGTCTTCCACATTTTGGAAAGATATGACTTCCCAAAGAGTTCTGAAATGTGCAGACCATGTATATCCATCAGGACGGAACACAGTCCATATACACAGCCCATCAGGATGGAAGCTACTTCAGTAGATTAACTTAGCTCGGGGACAACATCTGTGGGTTTCCAGCAGAAGTTTCGTACTAGATTTCTCTGGTTACACTACAATTATGTTTTGGCTGTATTTGAAAATATATACAAATCCTCCTTTGGATGGTGGAGGAGGGTGGATGAGGAAGGGCACCTAATTGCTCAGGAAATGCTGAATTTGCTTAATTTGGAAACCACTTCCAGCTAATGTCGGGCGTTGGGCCACTCACAGTTCCTGCTTTGTATTATGACTAATGGAATGTCAAAGAAGCGTTGATCTAATAAGAGCAACCAAGGAGACCCAGAGTAAGCCGGGCTTCTTGTGGGGAGTGACTGAGAGCTTCTTATTTCTCGGTCGAAGTGCTTTCCAGTCTTTTAAGCTATTGATTTCCTTCATTCATAAATTCATAAGAGCATAAATTGGAAGGCACCTCACACTCTTGCTTGGATTTCATTGTGCTTAGTGGGTATCTTCTTTCAAATTAATGTCTCCCTAGATTCACATCGAGAAAAACCAGGACATCTTGGGTACAACCGCGAGTCAGCTGTGATCTGGGAGTTAAAAATGTATAACTTTTGGAATATGGGTTCTGCTATGCAGCTGGCATATAGCTGGTATATCTGCATGGTTTCAGGAACGAGAGACACCTTCTGGTTCTTATATCTAAGACTGAATCCAAACTCGTTTGCAGCAGAGAAGCAGCATAGGTTTTTGACCACCATCTGGGTTCACTGTGCTTTGATTCCACCAGGAAACGTGGTAGCCTCACCAAAATGTCAGAACCGGAAGGAAGCCTGGAGACCATCTTCTTAAATGCTCTTAGTTTCAGAAGAGGAAAACGAGGCACTCACTTCTAGCTACCTTTTCTGTGTGAAGATGCATTAAATGCTTTTTTCTCTTTACATACATTTTAAGGAGATACTACTTTGCTCTTGAAGGTTGACTATCAGTAACCGATTGGCTCACGTGGGTGCAGCTTTGCTTCATGTTGACTTTGGCAACACTGAATTTCGGTATTTGTAAATACAGTGCCTACCAACACCAAAGAAAAACACCCTCCGTCCATGACCCCGTCCTCTTAAAACCCCAAACCTGAGACACTTGACATGTACAAGAAAAGTTGGGGAGGGATTTTATTAGCTTTGATTTTGACCCCCTTCTCATAAATTATGCAAAATGTGTCACTTCTATGAACAGCCCCGAAGAGCGGTTGCCAGCTGTAATATAAAAAATGATACCACGGAAACTGAGACCTGGTTGTGGCAGATACCCTGTCAAAGGAATGATTTATAATCTGGAAATACAAGCAGCAAGAGAGGCCCACCAGCTAGGGCTGTATCATCTAAAGCAATCAAATCCCGCAAATATAAAGCAATTTTGTATTACCATTTCCAAGTGCTCCCCACAATAAGGACTCTTGTATGCCCAAGTTTAATATTCAGAGCAGAAACCGCAGACTCGAGCAGCCGCTCCTGGTCAGGATAGTTAATAACAGTTCCCAGGCAAAGGCATGCTGTAGTAAGCATAGCTCCAAGCAGCTGGGGATTTGCTTGTATGGCAGCCTCTCTCGCTGAGAAGTAGAAAATGATGGTAGGTCAGACATCCATTTGCTTTATATATTGATGTAATTTCATCAGAATTTATGATGTGGGAATTATTGCACAGGCAAGAAATGCAATCTAACCTTCATCTCACACAATGCAGAAAAGATATTATGTTTTTGAGAGAAATATACCGACTTGTTGAATCAGATTATGCACGTGCAACCCTAATGGATTTCAATATTTCCTTGGACAAGTCATTGCTATTTGCACTGTATGTATTAAACTGGCTTGCCTAGAAGACGTTTTCACAAATAATAAAGAATTCTAATGCCATTTCTTCTTTCATTTTCTTATGCCAAGGAGAGCTCATTACCAGTAAATTTTAAACATCTGTGTGTGTAATAATAGTTTGTCCTAATTTCTCTATCCCATATTTAGACTTTTGAATGTCCAAATAGTGCAATAACTTATATGATTCTCTTTCATCCTTATGAGGGGTTCATTGGGTTTCAACTGTCAAATAGGGTACATGTTGATAGTCTTTGAGGACCTTTTATGGATGATCATCACAGCGAGTCCATAAGCCCTATTGTTTGGCTCCTGAAGCCATTTCGATTACCCTGAGTTCTACAGTCTTCTTCCAATGGGAATCTGAATAGAAAATATATTTTAAAATGAAGGGTTTTCAAGATGTAAGTCCACTTCATGTAAGGACTAAATATCCGTCAAATTAAACATTCTTTTCATGTAATTTAAGAAAGAAACAACAACTTGCAACTATCAGGGCAGTGCCCCAAACCTGAGTGTCGACAGAAGTTATCTTTTTGTAATACGTTCTGATTTTTCCTAATGACATGAATGTGTAGATGATCACCCCGAGTCACTGTTTTAATTATGTTTTGTTGAATTACAAACACGTTGCAGAGTTAAAATATACATAATCTGGAACTTAACGAAAATATGTACTTAACCAAATAGGAAACAAAAAACCTCATGTTTAATTGGCTGGTGTCCCCAAACAAGAATGGCTGCTCTTCATTTTGTACCTCCTGTCACATATAATACCAGGTGCCTACATATGTTATCTCTGGCCTTCACCTCCTGCCCTGCTTTGAGGTCTCCATTACTACCTTCGTGCTTCAAATGAGGAAATGGCTGTTCAGAAATGTTAAGTGCCTTGGGGAGCCTGGGTGACTAAGTCGGTTAAGCATCTGACTTTGGCTCAGGTCATGATCTCGCACTCCGTGAGTTCGAGACCCACATCTGGCCCTGTGCTGACAGCTCAGAGCCTGGAGCCTGCTTTGGATTTTGTGTCTCCCTCTTTCTCTCTGTCCCTACCCTGCTCATGCTGTCTCTGTCTCTGTCTCAAAAATAAATAAACATTAAAAAACAAAAAAAAAAAAAAAAGAAAGAAATGTTAAGTGCCTTGCTCCGGGAAACACGATGAGTGAGTGGTAGAGCCTGCATCCAAACCAAGGTTTGTTGGATTCCAGAGTCTGGATTCTTTTCAGTGTTTCCTGGAGATGTTCCTTCTAGAAGGCTGGTCAGGCTAGACTCCTTTCAACTGTTTCTCAACCACCCAATAGCCACTCCACTTTCTTCTTCCTAGTTATCTCACTAAAGAAACTCAAAAGTCTTTTATGAGATAGAAGCAAAAGTCTGCTGAGGTGGGCAGGGTTCAGGAAGCCATTTATTTTCTTAAGGAGAGAAGAATAAGATCAGAAACAGTTGAATGACCTCATCCTCTTCTCCTTCCTTCCTTAAACAGGACAGTGGTGGCTGATGCTGCAGCAGCCATCTTGTAACTATGAGGCAGAAACTGAGAGCATTTCAGTTATGTGGTCTTGATGTTGCTAAGCAACTAAACCAATGCCAACAGCATCCTACCTCCAAATGACTTGTTATGTAAAGAAAAACAAATGCCTGTGTAAGATTTCCCCTAAGGTAAACCCACCCTACCATGTGGAAAACTTGTTCAGTCCCTTTTTTTCTCACAGGGAAGGTTTTCTTTCCCCTGAGCCTCTGGAGGGTAGAATCTGGTGACTGGCTCCTGGACAGAAGCCACAGGTGGGATGTTTATAAGGTCTGGTGACCATAGGCACAGGTGTGAAAGACTCAGAAAGGGGGAGAAACCCAACAACGCTTGCTATCACTAGAGACTCATGTTATTATTATCTTACTAAATCCATCCTTGTCTTTTGAGAGGCTTCTTGATTATTTAATAATAAAGTTGGAATAAATTTGCCACATGAAGCCTCAAGGGATTTAACTTTCCATAATCTCATCCCACTAGATCTGTCCAGCCCTTTTTCCATCCTGGTTGTTCCTTTAAACTCGGTTGCCAGATTTGGCAAATAAAAATGTAAGATGCCCAGTTAGATTTGAATTTCAGGAAAAACAATGAAGCATTTTTTCAGTGTAAGTTTATCACATGGAATATTTGAGGCACAGTATCCCATGGAATATCTGGGACATATTTTATCCTGCAACTTTACTTAAGACTTTTCCTCAGTCCAAAGAGTTTGTGGCGGGCCATCCATAAAGCCCTTTGTAATTCATGTCCCGAATCCCAATTAATCTACCTGCTTTAATTTCCCATGTCCACCATCCTTTATTGTTTTTTATTTTGTGCCCACATTTGCTCAGCTCTTTCAACTCGGGTGGCTCATTGATGACTTCTATTTTTTAACCTTTGGCTCTTTCTTAAGGACAGATCCACTAGAAGCTCCCCTATGTACACATACCCTTTCAAGTCCTTCTCTGTCAGACTTTGCCCTCACAGACACTTCCCTCTGGCCTGGGAGAGGGGAAACCATTACTCCTGTACTAATGGACGTGGCGGATTTATTCCTACTCTAATGGTGAAATGTTATTCTCTTATTTATCTATGGGACAAACGGTGATTGAGTACATCATACTCTATGCTAGGTGCTGTGGGGGAAAAACGAGTAAGACATGGTACCTGCCTTTGAAAAGTTGCAGAGGTGACCTAAAAGCAAATGATCATAATACAGTGCTATCAATGTTAACAGACAAATGCACCGCCCAACAAGGGACCAGAGAAAAAAAGGGGTCCTCTGCATGTATCAGGGGCATAAATGTCACTCATCTTGTATGGCTGCCCTTCCCATCCCCTGTCCAAATCTACTCTTTCCCATTGGCTTGGTTTTATACAATTTCACACTGGCCCATCAGTTGCCTTATGGATGCATGGTGCCTGTCTGATACCCACTCTGTAAATTCCCCAAGAGCAGGAGCAGGGTCTTTCATATTTGCCCATCTCAGCGTCTCTTGCACAATGAAGGTCCTCAAAAATATTTGCAGGGTAGACACTGATGCGCTACTTAAGATAGGGTTTATGTGGCTTTTATAGGGCCAGAGCACAAGTCAGTTGCTGGCCAACAATTAGAGGTCACAGCTTAGGAATTTACGGTCACTTGTCAAATTGGTAGAGTCAGGCAAAAGTGGTTTGCACATAATTCCTAGTTCTGTCTAATTTATACTGTCTTGGGGCCACTCCTTCTGGTTACCCCAAAACAGATCTGATGTATTGCCTTCAGGCATTCCTACACAATATTTATTATATAAATGATTGCAATGCAGAAAAGCTTCTTCTCTTCTGCACTGTGTCATCACATACATTTTGGGGTCCCTGTTGGGATCCCTTTTGTGGGCCAGGGCCTCTACACACTATGTGTGTTTAGAGAATCACTTCTGCCCGTTTGACTGTTTTGTAGGTCTGTTTTTACTTAGAGCATGCAGGAATGGAAATGTAGCTGTTAAATTAATCTGCCCTTGGTGAAATATGTCTGCTTCACTAGTAAGATTATCGAAATTTACATTTTCGTCACTCTCCAGTGCAGGCAGGCCTTTAACTCCTTTCTGCAAGATCTTTCCAGTACATCTCAGGAGACCCAACTACTCCAATAATGATGTCAGTAATGCTGGGGCAGTGTGAAAGGAAGAATTAGCTCTATTACTGTAGCTCACTTTTAACAGTTGTGTAGGGGTGAAGGGTGAACGGTGGGCTTGCAATAGACCAGGGCTGGAGAGCATGGCTGTCTCACCATCCTGCAGCTCACAGTCTCAATCGCATTGTCACGTTATGCTGAGCTACCTAGATGACATGGGTGCTTGCACAGAGATAGTTGACAAAAAGGTAGCTCTTCTAGATTTTCTTTGGGGGAAATGTGTCCTCCTAACTTGTGCTCAAAAACAATACTGCTGCTTATTACTGCCAAAGAAAAGTGAGAGCTATTATTCAGCATTTTGGATTTGTACAATGTCAAATGAGTTAAATGACAATGATGTACGTGCTCGGTTTGTGCTACAGAACATCTGACTTGGTGGAAGTTCGTTAGCATGTACCTCATGGCCAGCCTTTTCACTTGTTTGCTTCCTATTCCACTCTTCTCCTAATCTAAGGTCCTATTGTTACAGACCTGGTTTGCTGTGAAGCCTCCTCACTGTTCTATCGCCTCCAACCAATCCTCCTTATCCACCCCTACACGTTAACTCCTAACCAATCTCATGAACGTATTTCCTTTAGAGGGTTACATTTGGAATGATGCTCCGACGGGAACAACAGGAATCTCCTCCATTTAGATTCCATCAACAAACCTTCAACATTTCCTGAAATGTAGGACTTTCAGGAATTTCAACAAAGTTTGATGAATGAGATTTAAGAATGCGTGAATAAACGGAATTAAACGTATCTTTGAGAAAAGGTTTAAAAATGTGAAAAAATACTACATATGAAATGAATGTTGATCAAAAGAGCTCACCTATTTCTGAGAATGGCTGGAATTTATATTTAAAGAGATAACAGAGGACGCATTATTATGAAACAGGTGTAGCCTGATGTTGGAGAGAAAGAGGGAGAGAAGGAAGTAGAAAGAAAAGAAGAGAGAAAAGAAAGAAACAACTAAAAGAGGAAGCACAGCACCAGCTCATCACTGGAAGTAGTAAAATTCAGAATGAAAATACTCAAATTGGATCAGTAAAATCGAAGATGAACTTGGATCATATAAGCTGAATATATAAGAAAAAAAAAACTGATAGAACTGGAGGACAGAGAATAAATCTAACAGATGAGTAGTAAATTCTTGAAGAAGGCAGACGAGACATATACACATGAGATCGGAAGCTGAGAAGGCTCCTGGAACTCAATAGAGACAGAGACCAACACGGAAAGAAAAGGAAACAAACATTGAAAAGAAACACCTCTCAAAAAGAAAAGGGACATTGCTAGTTTGCAAGTCAAAAACTGAGGTTACCCACAAGACAGACTGGAGAGGCTTTTTTGTCCCTTCACACTTAAGTGACCAAAGCCAGAAAAACAATGAAACACCATTTGAAGGGGAAAGAAGGCCTTTCATTCACAAAGGCAACTGAATCAGTAGTTTACTTATTCAATGAACAAAAAAATAATTCTCTCCCCCTCTCTCTCAATACTTACACAGCTCTAAGGAAATGTGGAAGGTTTCTGGGTGAGCAGTGAGGGGCAGCGACCCAGAGGCCTGCAGGATAAGGAATCACCCAAGGAACGAGATGGAGTCGGTGTGTGGAAAGGGATGGTGGGGGAAAGGCTGCAAATGCACATGGCAGAAAAACTACATTAAGGACCTTATGACTCTACCCTGAAGGCATGGGGGAACTACTGAAATGTTTCAGCCAAGAGAATAGTGCAATAGGTTTGCATTTTCAAAACTCCTCTGAATGAAGAGGGAGAATGAATCAAAGACGAGTAGAGGTGGGTGGGGGAGCAGTGAGTAAAGAGGTTGTTGTAGTTGTTCAGACAAGAAACGAAGACAGCCTTGGTGGTGGTGACGAGTGTAGGCAGAAGCAAATGTACTTGAGAGATATTTAAGATGCAGGCAACAGGCAAACAAGGAATGGAAGAGCTGGAAGTTGAAGGTGTCATTGATGTTTCTATTGGAGCAAGTGGATTGGGGAATTCAGAGGAAGGGGCAGGTTTGGGGGAAATTTGGGGGACGTACTTGTATGCGGGTGGCAGGATCTGTGGATTTCAGCTGGAGGTACAGATTTGGGTGACTTCGGTATGAAGAAGGGGATTATGTCCCAGGAGTATATGCAGGTGACTGGAGTGTGTATATAGAATGGATTGCAACTAAAAGGTGTTTTCGGAATAGCTATTTTAGAACAGTTATAAGTCAAGAACCTTTTTTCATCAATATGGTAACTTTTTTCATGCTGGAGGATGCAATGGCCATGAATCAATAGCTGGTGAAAGATAAGTAAATAATAAATATTAAGGAGACTGTTGTTGCTGATAGAGCTAACTCACTGGAGCTACTATTAGACTAAAACAATTTTAAGTCAAAAAACTGAAGGAGAAAAATAGAGATGTTTTAGAATTTTAGGTTAAAATGAATGAAAGGAAAAGGGGGAATCCCACAGTGATGATATATTTTTTTTTAATTTTTTTTGTTTGTTTATTTTTGAGAGTGAGAGGGACAGGGCATGAGTGGGGGAGGGGCAGTTAGAGAGGGAGACACAGAGTCCAAAGCAGGTTCCAGGCTCTGAGCTGTCAGCACAGAACTCCATGTGGGGCTCAAACCCACAGACCGTGAGATCATGACCTAAGTCAATGTCAGTGGCCCAACTGACTGAGCCACCCAGGTGCTCCGTGGATAGTTTTTATCTGCCCTAAAAAATAGTCCAAAGATATTAATGATAAATATAGTCAAATATAGCATTACAAATGATTATCAAGTGTTTTACAGTAATAACTGTATGTATCCATGAGGGGTCACCTTAGCTTATGAGCCAGAGAGAGAAAGTGAAATGTCAGATTCTAGTGTAACCCTACTATATGTTAGATATACACAAACCAGAGCAGGGACTTATCTTGTGCTAGGTGTTATCGATATCCTCATTTTACAGATAGGAAATTGAGACTTGTGAGGCAATGAGATTGGATGACATTCTTGATTTTAAGCCCAATGACTTTTTCACTGTTTATTGTTTTTATGAGAACCATACAATATAACAAAAGACAGATCAAGTGTAGTCATAATTATTACATTCTTGTGCAATTAGCATTGGGAGTACCATCCGCACATAGTACTTCGAATGGACTTCGAATGGACTTTTTCCATATAATTGAATTGACTGATTAGCCAATTAATTAAAACAATAAATGTAAATGCTTAAAATTGCTGTCATTAAAAGAAACATCAAAATCAAATACATAATTCAATAGAGGAGGCACACTTAAAAGAAATATATATATGTATATGTAGTATATATTGTTATATGTGTATATATTGTGCATAATGTGTACATATATGTGTGTGTGTATATATATATATATATATATATAAAATAAAACAAAAGCATGGGGAAAGAGATATTGAAATAGAAAAAAAAAGAAAGAAGGATTTAAATGATTAAAAACAGTACATAGAAAACACCATATAAGAAAATGTGAAGTGACATAAGATAGGCCATTGTATGGGGTGCCTGGCTCGCTCAGTTGGAAGGTCATGATCTCAAGGTTGTGAGTTCGAGCCCCATGTTGGGTATAGAGATTACTTAAATAAATAAAACTTTAAAAAGGCACGCCGTTGTATAATGACAAAACACAGACTAATAAAGGCACAAGAATTCTGAAAATATGAAATACTTCTAAGAAAAAAAATCTGAACTTGCAAGTGGAAAGGACAGAGTACCACTAGAGTAGAAGATTTAGGCTTCATATTTT
The DNA here is from genome assembly GCF_007474595.2 of Lynx canadensis. Lineage (NCBI taxonomy): Eukaryota > Metazoa > Chordata > Mammalia > Carnivora > Felidae > Lynx > Lynx canadensis. The sequence goes on from NC_044313.2 coordinate 12,770,224, forward strand.
CTTCCTATATATCAAATCAAGTGGACAAATAAAGACATTGAGAATGGTGAAAGGAAAAATTGATGGTGGAATTAATACATTCCTGTTTATATATCCTCAGGATAATTAAAAACCGATCACAAAATAATTTCACAAAGAAAATCTCAATAAACTTTAAATCCCCAAAGTACAATTCATTAAAACTATACTAAATGGACTTCAAACTACTTAATATCTCAGAATTTATATATATATATTATATTATATATATATTATATATTATATATTATATATATAATATTATTATTTATATATATTATATATAATATATATTATATATAATATATATATAATACATATATGTGAATTATATCATCAGCTTAAGAGTAATTGAGAAAATAATAGTGAAAAATCTATATAGAAAAAAACAAGTACAAGTTCTAACAAAGCAGAATTTAGACATCTTCCCATTACATTTTCTTATTCTAAAAAATGATAGACATAATATCCAATCTTAAGATCTTAGAAGAAAGTGAAAACAATAAGCCCAAACAGGTTAAATAGAGAGAAATAATAAAGACAAGGCAGGTATGAGTAAATTATGAATGCAAAATGGAATAATGGTAAATAAATTCAAGCACTGATTCTTTCAAAAGATGAATATGTTAACAGAAACTTCTGGCATATGTAACTAGAAAGGAAAACCAGGTAACAAAATTAGAAATGAGGCAATAAAGATAACAATAAAGATTAAGTGTGATATCACAACAGAAATGCAAGTGTGGGTGTGGACAGTTCTGAACGCTTATGAAATGAATGACTCCATTCAAAACTCAAACACTGACAACGAGCATGGGAAGTCTTGAAAAAGTCAATACATGGAGAATAGATTAAAAACTATCAAATGATAGTACTCCTCTCCCACCAACACCAAAAGGCAAAGAGAACCAACACATTAAGCGAGAGAAAATTCTCGTTATATAGAATTCTGTGTTTGTGAACACAGAAAAATATGGCAAGTGACCTAATTTAATCTACATGACCAATATAGTTTAACTTAATCTCAATACAATTCTCATCCCAAACAGGAGAAAGGTAACAGAAAACTTATAAATACAGCTGTGAAATTTTGAAATAAAGAGCAGTGTGAGTAACTCAGCGGTGCTTTAAACAAGTAACAGTCCACGGTCGGTCAGTTTATCCCTGGAACGCAAAGGAATTTGAAACTGAGAACTAAGAGTGTAATTACTGAAAAATTACTAATGAAATACTTCTCACCTGTAGGCTAAATAAGAAAAAAAAAAACCTCACATCATTCCATTTAAATATAGCAAAAAAAGAATTTGATGAAATTTATCATCAAACTAAAAAACTTTTTTTAATTGGAGAAGTGTATTTTCTTAATATGATAAAGAGAACCAATTAAAAATTTAAATAATGAATATTGATAGACATTGTCCAGGAGTGAGCTCAAAATAATCAGATCTGCCTAGGGTCAGAGAGTCTACGGTGCTGCTTAAATACTTTAACAAATGAACAAAATGCTCTACTGCAGGTGGGACTGGCCTCTGATAAATACTGATAAGTATTTACCTGTGAAGTGCATGTAAAGGGAGGGAAGGGTGCTCACTTTGGGCCAAGGAATTGTGTTTGGCCAGAGTTATGTCCATCCTATTCTATGGCAGAGACAGTAACCTACCAGGTAGTCCTTTCCCTTTCTCTGTCAAATGAGCAAGACCCAGTTTTTAGCTGGACACACTGCTGCTGAATAAAAAGATTACATCTTCCAGGCTCCATTGTAGCAACTAGATGTGGTCATGGACCTAAGTTGTGGCCAGGGAGCTCTGAAGCTTCTGGATATTCTCATTAAGTTAGAGGTGGTGTACGTTCTTTCCGGCTTCTTCCTTCGTGCCAGCTTGGAATGAGGTTCTGATGGCTGGTGCCCCAACAACCATTTTGGAGCATGCAGATCGAGTCATATTCTTCAACTGAGATCGAAGCAGAAAGCTGTTCTATCAGGGAAGAAGCCTGGGCTTGAGCACTGTGAATCTGGGAAACTAGTGGTTTTAGCCATGGTTTTCTGAGTCTCTAGTTCTCACACTGGAATCTTATTCTAAATGATAGCATTCTCAAGAAATAATATTGAATTGACTTTACTATACAAGCAAATAAATGATCTAGGTCCTGAAGTCTGGACCATTACAATTCTAGCTTAGTTAATTTTTAAAGCAGTAGAAACTTAATATCCACATTAGCTAATTAAAAACTAATCCTCTTTGGGTGCCTGGGTGGCTCAGTTGTTAAGCATCTGTCTTGGGCTCAGGTTATGATCTCACGGTTCATGAGTTCGAGTCTCACATTGGGTGAGCTCATGTCCTGCTTTGGGTGAGAATGAACCCCACTTCGGGTGAGCCCCACTTCTCTCTCACGCTTTACCTCTCTCTCTTACTCTCTCTGCCCCTCGTGGGATTCTCTCTCTCTCTCTCTCCCTCTTTCTTGCTGCACCTTGCTCACTTGTGCCCTCTCTCTCTCAACAAAACAAAACAAAACAAAACAAAACAAAACAAAACAAAACAACGAATCCTCTTTATACTTTTCAAAGTACTTGCAAAATCAGATAACGTAATACGATAATTTGCCGTGAGAAACTTTTGGCTATAAACAAGTTAAAAGCAAGGAATGTCCATTAAGATGATGGCTGAGGCTTAGGTGTTTTTTTTTTTTAATAGATATAAAATATCATATAAATGTACTATATACGTATACACACTATGTTTAACTAAATGCAGATTGAACATACAAAATAAATTGTATTCTTTTGTACCAGCAAAAAAAGTAATCAGAAGTTATACGAGGATCTCAGTGACAATAGTATTAAAAAAATCCCTAATAAATGGCATAATAAAAGGTACGAGTGAGCGACTTGTGTAAAGAAATCTTTAATGGGAAACATACGACACATGGAGAAATGGCCTAGAATAGGTGATATTAATGAGATAATACAGTAGTGTTAATTTGTCCCAAGGTCACACATAGGCTAGAGCAATTGCACTTGAAATTCCAGGTTATTTTAGAAAAAGAACAAAAATAATTCACAGCTTCATTTTGACACATAAATGGGTGTGACTCTTAAAAATGTCATTTACAAAAAGAAGCCAGTCCTATGAAATATGAAACCATACTATAAAACCACAGCAGTAACAAGAGATAAGATTGGAATGCTAACAAATAAAATAGTTCAGTGGAACAGGGTAGAAGCCTGTAAATTCAATATAAACACTTAGTATGTAATAAAATATCATAAGCAAAAAGGAAATGAATTATTTAATAAATAGTGAGAGGGAGGAGAATTGCTTTCCTTATTCTTTCCTTCCTACCTATAGACCAAGACTAATCTCCATAAGGAAAAAAATTAAGCTGAAAAATCAATGAAAATTAGGTAAAAATAAAATAGAATCTCAGATATCTGGAAGGATGAGAACTTTCTAAACATTGAAGCAACTGAAGAAAATACAAAGTAATAGATTGCAAAAAAAAATTTCAAAATGGCTCCACAATGAAAATATAGAAGCTAAATATAAAGCAGCCTGTTATAAAATATATTTGTGTCAAAAATGACAAACTGTAGTATTATTTATAGTATAGAAAGATTTCAATCAGTTTTGTAAGGGTAGCATTAAGATTTCAATAACTATATGGATCAAACCCTCACCCTGACAATTGAAATATCAATAAATACATATCATTTGTTTTAAAAATGTTTAAATTAGCTAGTAATAAAAATGCAAATAAAAGTACCACTTATTTTTATTAAGTAAGAATTAAATAATCTAATAGCAGATGATGAGATTTTTAGTAAAATTGGTGAATAATACTTGTTGGAATTAGGAGAAATTAGTAAACTCATTTGGAAACCAATCTGGCAATAAATTCAGAACGTACAAAATGTTCATACTCTGACACAGTACAACCACTCTTGTGAATTAATTCGAAAGAAAAATTAGAAAGCAAACTATGGCATATGGAGAAACATGTTCACTGAAGCATCATTTAAAATAGCACACACAGGGGTGCCTGGGTGGCTCCATCAAGCCTCCGACTCTTGATTTGGGCTCAGGTCATGATCTCAGGGTTCATGAGATAGAGCCCCGCGTTGGGTTCTGCACTGACGGTGCGGAGCCTGCTTGGGCTTCTCTCTCTCTGTCTCTCTCTCTCTCCCTCTCTCTCTGTCCCTCCCCCCTGCCCTCTCTCTCTCAAAATAAATAAATAAATTTTAAAAAATAGCGTGCACACGCACAGAAATCCATAAGGGGGAAAAAAAAAGGAACCAAGCCACAACCATTACAAATTATGGGAGATATTATGCAACAACAGAGAAAAATTTTAGTTGATAAGACTAAATTTAAAAAGCACATCATAAAATTGCATAATAGCTGTAGTTACAGCTATAATAAAATGAGGACAGGAGTCCCCCTCCCTCCCCCCCGCCCAAAAGTAAGAAGAAATTATAAGAGTAGTATTATGCTGAAATTATGGGTCATTTTTCCTTATTAAAGCATTATTTAATTTTGTTAAGAAAACCATTTTGATCAGTATGGGTGTGTGGTGTGTGTGTAGGCATATAGTATAGTGGTTAGTAATTATGTGACCTCAAACAGTTTACTGGAGATTTTTAAGCGTCAGTTTGCCATTTGTAAAAAGGAGATAATAATAGGATCCACTTCACAGAGTTGTTACGAGAGTTGAATGAGGTAATGTGTGTAAAACATGAAGTATGAGGGCCTGGCATGGAGGAAAAGCTCACTGGTGTTGTGGGAAGTAACTGACTTCGGAAATCTAGATGTTGGCAATGGCCGTGTTGCCGTATCCCTCTTCGTTTATCTTCAGTGGTTCCTCCACTTTTCTCAGAAAAGTGTTCAGATTTCAGTCTTGACAGTCAAAGGCTGCCATCATTCTGCCCATCCTGTCCAATCTCATGTTCAACTCCCCAAATTGAGTTCTTTGCTCTAGTCAGGCCAATCCAAGGTGTTTATGCACAGTTACGTCAACACTCAGCTGCTCAACAAACACCTGACAAACAGTCGCGCTCAGGCACTATTCAGGTGCTGCAGGTACATCTACACTCTAGAAGAGGGAGGCAGACAACAAGACACATAAACAACCAGAGGAACGAGAAACTTTCCAAGTCTCTAGTCAGGCTGAGATTCTGTGGATCTGCACTGTTACGGTTGTATGGGTTGTTAATGGCAAGTGGGACCAACTCTGGCTGGTCATCACCTGTGCTGCACCTGTTGTTAAATAGTTTAAATATCACACCTGTTGTTAAATTTTAAACTATTACACAGGAAAAGTAGGAGCAGGTCTACACTTTGGTTTGGTTATTGCTACTGTTAAAAACATTTCTCCAGTCCTCAGCACCAACCCCAAACCTTACCATCCTTCAAAGCTCGACAGAAACGCAACCCTCTGCAAGATCCCTCCTCCAGCCATCTGTCCCACTCACTTCTCCTCTCCCTGACATTATTATCTGGTTCTATTCCTATTTCTTTCTTTCTTTTTTTTCTTTCTTTCTTTCTTTCTTTCTTTCTTTCTTTCTCTTAAAATTTTTAATGTTTATTTATTTTTGAAGGAAAGAGAGACAAGAGCGTGAGCAGAGGAGGGGCAAAGAGGGAGGGAGACACAGAATCCGAAATGGGCTCCAGGCTCGGAGCTGTCAGCACGGAGCCCGACGCGGGGCTCAGACTCACAAGCTGTGAGATCATGATCTGAGATAAAGTCAGACGCCTAACTGACTGAGCCACCCAGGCGCCCCATGTTTCTATTCCTATTTCTGTAACTTGACAGGAAGATCCTCTCGATGAGAACATGTTGTTGTTGTCAATAGTCAGTTGGTGGGTGGTTGTTTATCTTCTCTTAAGAATTTCTCACAATAACTGTCACAGTTGGAACATACGATATAAGATACACATCCTCTAAATAGTATTTGAATCGGTGGAACATTTTAACTAAGAAAAGGCCACTTATTTGTCATCATTCCAGTTGACTTCAAGAAGACGTATTAAAATTGCTCCGTCAAGAACTCCCAAAGGAGAGTTTCTGAAGTTATTTTCCCTGTGCCACTTCCGTAAGTGACCAGTTCTGAGAGTGAACTGGTGCCTCGATTTATGCCCTGGGCAGAAACGGTGACAAATACAGTCATATGGTTACGGTACGTTAGGTGATTTTTTCTTACAACAAGGGCATTTAAAACAAACTAGTATGGGAACAACATCTGAAATCTTGGAACTGTCTTGCCTGATCCAAGTGCCTTCTTTCTAAGATGGTAGTCTGTTGCCAATATCTAGACATCCAACTCAGGAAGAAATGTAAGACATCAAGGTTTGGAGAGAGAATATAACTTAGAGAAGAGGCTGTATCCCCACTTTGAAAGTGCCCAGTTAAACAGAAACCGGCCAGCGTTCTGCTAGCACTGACCCATCTCTGTATTAGCTACCCAGATTAATGTCAGATCATACCCCAGGAATTGTTCATGAAGCCCCTCTGTACAAAATAATTGCAGATGTTGGCATCCAGAGTGAAGTCCCATTGTTTACAGATTAGCTTCTCTTCCTGTGCGACGGAGGAGACAATGATCTGAAACAACTCAGTCTCTGGGGGAAAAGGAGTTCATGTATTTTCACACAAAAAAAGCGTTTGTCAAACGAGAGATCCCAGGTCCCACACTCCATCTTACGAGCAGGGGTCTGCGGCCACACTAGAAGGAGGTGGCTGATGTCTGCTCCAGACCCATGAATGGCTACTTTCATTGCGAATCTTTCCCAAGTGAATGGAATGGCTTTTTATCTATGATGAAGAATTCGTTTTACCAAACCGTAGCTCCGCTAATCTCAACTACATCACCTGGTGTAATTTATGCAGGTGGATGAAGAAACCTACTTGTTTCCAGGGAAGGGCACCAATCAGCAAACTGCCTAACTGCAGGGAATCATCGGAGAGCATTTGATATAATCAAAAAATGAATACACCTCGAAAGAGGTTTAATCTTTTACTGCAAATGTCAAGTTGCCCAAGTAATCAGCACACCTTAACTGTGAGATTTCAGCCTCTTAAAAATGTTCAGATTGTGACTTTTAAAGGTGAGGAAAGGGAGCTTTTTTGTTGTTTAAGGGAAGTTTGCTTATTTTACTCTGTTTACATCGAACGTAATAGCCTTGAACCATTTCCCATAGATCCATTTGGTACGTGGACAGTTGGCTTTCTAGGGGATAAATGTCTGTGTGTGTGCATGTATGTATGTCTAGGGATGTGTACGTGTGTGTGTTATACTATGTATGTATAATAACTTATACATAACATAAATTCGCAAAATTTTTCTGGAAGAATATGTCTCTGAAATACATTTTCTTTGAGTTTGAGTCAACTTTCTCCTTCTTGTCTCTGTACACCAATGATCAGGCCAAGTGGTTTTTCGGTTAGTTGTTTGTCTGAGATTCTCATTCTAGATATAAATAGGATATTACTTCTACATCGTTTAATCCAATGGTTTAGAGGCTTGAATAATAATAGTCTCATGTGTATCTCATCTCTACTTCACTGTGTTTATAGCTTTGACCTGAAAATGATTAGTTATTGAGGAAGGAGAATAAGGAAGCAAGAAAAATCAGTAAGAGAAGAAGGTGGGTTACTAAAAATAGGGGTTTCACACAGATTGATGGAAAATAGGCCACCGTGAGTTTATCCTGTGACACAAGAATGCTAAGTGTGAGTTGCTTCCTTCCATGGAAACTCATTAAATAAAGAAAAAAAAATACAATCCAATATATAGTATATTCCAACATAATTTAACCTGAGGTTTCACGCAGCTATGATTTATCTTGGCCTGATGAACCAGGCAATTATTTCCTTCTTATATCACTTCAGTTATTTGGAAAATTTGGTAAGGGAGGAGATTCACTTACATGGTGAACACTATCTACATCTGTATCTTATACCTACAGACACTCCACTTCCTGGCAGAGAAAAAATATCTCCTGGCAGATCTGCAGTATCCCTAGCTACTCTTTAGCAATCCTTAAGAGTGTTCGAGTTAGCACCAGCATGAGCCTACCAGCCCACTTTAATTCTGAGAACCCTTCAAGAATATTCCACACTGCAGTGGCATGAGGTTTTATCAAGCGCTGAAAATGTAATTCTACTTCATACAGATGAAACCTTAAGCATAAGGATGCAATGTTTTGCTCCGGTGTATTCCTGAATTGGCGTTGCAAATCCTATGTTATTTTTTTGGGGGGAGGGCAGATTGTTAGCTTTTCCTAAATATAAAATCTCCCCCACCCCGGACAATGAAGACTTTATAGATCCTCTATTACTTTTTTAAAAAGCATGACATTTTCTAGCCTAGGGAACCCTCCATGCAAAGGAATCTCTTATAAAATTAGAAAATGGCACCTCTGATGAGATTTTGTGCTCGGTGGCTCCTGGTCCTCCTCCTTTTAGACCATTCCTCATTATTTAAATACTTGTTTACCGTCTGTATTTTTCATCGGCCTGTCAGCTCTGTATTGCGGTGCCTGTGTCTGTCTTATTCATATCTACATCCTTTCTACTTAGCCCAGGGCCTGTAGGGATATGGCAGGTACCCCAAAAATATTTGTAAAATAAGTGAATGGATGGATAGTGTATTCCTTAACATGTGCTTGATACGTAAAAGTCATTTCAACTTTGGACCTTCCTTCACAAGGTTCCGCAAAGAAGAGATCAGCAATTCCTGAGACGCTGTCTCTTTTTGTCTCAAGGATTATAGGGTTAAGAGTATTGTCAGTTGCACACTTCAGTATCTTGTTGGCAGAGAAGGCAAAGAAGATACTTTCTGAGTTAGGCTTCACTGAAAGTTCTATTTCTTTTCTTTGAGTTTAGAAATGGGAACATCCATTCCCTCTGAGGAATTGTAAATAGAAATCCTTAAAACGAAGATCTGGAAAATCTCTCCTCCTGTCTATTCTAGTATGGGCACTTCCCTTCGAACTCAAGTTGTGCCATGCATTGGGTACATTTACGTTGTGCCAAGGACTGGCCTAGCTTATTTATACGTGTTACCTCCTGACGACAACAGTAGGAGGCAAATATTATTATAACTTGACATTACAGAGGAGGAAATGGACACTTGGAGAGGCTCTTTAACTTGCCCAAGTCACACAGCTATTAAGCATTAGAGAAGGCTTTGCAGTCTGTCCCGTGGTCTTAACCCCCGTGGCATTCTGCTGTTCGGTGCTGTGAGCATATTATGAGCACCTGTCTTGGTATCATTTTTCCCCTGGTTGCCAGTTCATCGGTGCCGGGGCGAGGGCGCCTAGAGCACTTGAGCATCATAGACGTTAGCGTCCTTCAAGGTCTTCACTCTGACAAAGGATCTCCATGTTTAAAAACAAAAATGTAGCTCTGCCTTAAAACGGGAGGCCGAGTAAGCTGGCGTACCAGGGCAACCGGCTAGAGAAAAGTGCATTTCTGAGCAGCTGCAGAGAAGACCGCTTTATTTCCTCAAACACCAGAACGCTTCACTGTGGCTCTGTGAAAACCACACCCATCCTAAAGCCAAACCTTCCCGGCGTTTCCGGGCTCCCGTGCGGGCGGGCGGCCTGCGGTCCGGCCAGCAGAGGGCGCACGAGGTAACAAAAGTCTCCAGGTTTGGCTCCTGCCGCCTGGGCTGCGGGGCGGCCCACGTCTGACCAGGCTGCCTGTGTACGGGGGTCGTTGCCAGGCGATTGGTGCAGGATGGAACATTCCTAGGTGTACGGGAAGAAACGGAAAATGAAAAACCTTTGAGAGAAGGACTTGGCCTGTCTCTAGCCCGGCCCCGACCTTGGGCATGGGACAAAATGTGCGGCTGCTGTGTTGAATTTGGAATGAACGCAGAATTTACTCCAAGGACACCCTGACTCGATTCTCATGAGGGAAAAGCACGAGTGGGCCAGGGAGGGGAGCTGATAGGAAATCCCAGAGTTTAGAAGTTCAGGGCCTGGGGGAAATTTCATCGTTGCTGCAGCAAACTGAAGCCATCCTGGATGAAAAATAAAGGACATTCAAAATTGTGTGTGTGTGTGTGTGTGTATCTCCATTTTCACCATATGTGGCGGTCGGATCAGGGGATTCAGAGTTAGAGCAGGTTTCGTGCCCTCTTGGGCCATTTTCTACATTTGTGACCTGGGGTAGTTCACGGTTCCCTGACATTCTTGCCCCGTGACACTGTTGGGAAGTCTAACGAGGGGCTGGGTCACTTTATTCAGCATCTAACATTTCCACAGAAAACAGTCTTGCAAACCATGAATTCTGCACGGGGCGTATTCGGTGTTATCATCGGGGAATTCTTTTGAACTCAAAATTATTTTGAAAACATGTGGCGTGTGTCCCAGTGTAGGAGACAAAACTAGACGCTCAAACTGTTCTGGGGGCTCCCCGGGATGATGTGGGAGAGCCATGATCATTCCACACAGATCCGGACCGACAGAGCCCTCGGTGCTGGGTCCCATGCCCTTTTCTCTAGAGTGTCTCTTTGAATGCGTTGTGGATAGTACTGACTTTCAGGCCTCTGGAGGGATTGGCGGGGACGGGATGATGATGCGACAATACACATTTGTGACCTTCCCCCTCACCTTCGCCATTGAACCACCTGGCGTGGACCAAGGGCTATCATCTCCTCATTTTGACAGCATCGTGGCAATGTTAGCAATAATAAATAAATAGGATGTGCTCTCAACTGGACTTTAGAGGGCTTCGCTTCAGAGCAATGCCAGTTTCTGTGGCTGGGTTATCCTCACTGGAAGTTCCAGTGGTTTATAATGGAAGTTCCAGCAGTTTCCTCAGCAGCAGTGGAGGCAAGGGCATGCCCTCACAAAACACACGGGATTGAAACATGACAGTCGAGGGCCTCTGGGGTCCCTGATATCATGATTTTTTTGCTTTCTTCACTGGGACAGGTGAACTCTTCATCTATAAGCTATCACTTTCGTCCTCCCCATAATGGAAGCACCCGGAAGCTGGTCTGTCCTTCAAAGGGCACGCTTCCTTTCTGTGCAGAAAAATAGAGGCAGCAGCCAGAAACTTCAATCAGTGCTTTCAGATTCCAAAACTATGACACTGTCACACTGGTGTCATTAAAGCTAACTAACCATATTAAACGAATATTAAAATATGGGCTCCTTTGCATAACATAATGAGCAAAACCGCTTTTAAGTTTCTCCCTGTGCTTTGAGGTGAGGTGGCATTTACATTCTCAAACTTTGAAGTTGGAACAAAATGTACAGGTAGAGGGTACTAGATCAAATAATAATCAACTTCAAAAAGCATTTTGGCTGTTGGATGTCCCAGGGCTAATTTCCTCTAGACATTTTAAATGTAAATGTCTAAACTCATTTAAAAATTGTAAATTGGTCTAGGTTCAATCAAAAAGCATCCTGACGCAGAACAGGGAGACCAGGCTAATTGTCATTTGTTTGTCAAATGAATTCCATTTGGGAAGCAATGAAACCTCCAAGCTAATTCTTTTAAGGTGAGCTGGTAGTTGTATTATCAGTTAAATGCAGTAAAATGCATAATCATACGATGATAATGAAAACCGAACCTGTGTTAGCGTTGGGGCATTACCTGCCAGGAGGCATGGAGTGATGGCACTTAAGTACTGTAATGTTGCCTTGGCCACAATGGCACCAAGTCTGGTCTTTAGCCTCACAGACACTTTCTTTGCATTTTAAAAAACTTTATCAAAGCACCGTGGCAATATAGAAAATGTCAAAGTGAAATGCACTGTAGGCAAATTGAGATTTCATTAAGTTTAAATTTATTGCTTTTGACTGATGTATTACCATGCTTGTTAAGAACCAGTAATTTGGAATATCTGTCTGCCTGGTAAAATAGCTTTGTCTCCTTGCATATTACTTTGTATAGACTTTGAAAGACCACAATAATTCAGAGCAAGTGCGGGCTGTTTTCCAGTAGTGTTTGGAAGAGGGGAAGGCATTTTGCCTTGTGCTCTGATAAACTTTCACCCACTTCCTGAATGTCTTGTCGAGGAATTGCAGGTTAATTGTAGAACTCAGATTTACAGGGCTTTTGTGAGTTTTGCCGAATGGTAGGATGTGTGCAAAAAGGGACAACCGAAAACATCCCTTCCGCTGGGACTGTTTCTTCTCCATACTCAAAGAGTGGGTGGAGGTGGGAGGTGAAAGGCAAACAGTGTTAGGGCGCGCGCCATGTTCATCAATGGAGAAACGTTGTTGGTGGTGGGGGGGGCGAAGGGGGGGCTGGTGATTAGGGAAGGAAGATGGTATAGCTCAGATGGGATGTTTTGTAAGCAAGGAAGGGGAGATCCCAAGGTCACACAGCTGGTGGGTGGCAGCAGTAGCCATTCAGGTCTCAGCTCCAATGTCAATGCCTCAGAGAGGCTTCCCCTTACCACTTGAGCCCTTCCTTGTCCTTTCTCCCCACCACTGTTCTTGGCCTCTAACTCATGGGTTGGCAAACTGCTTTTAAGCTTCACTGTGATATAATTAATAGACAAAAAAACTTCAGATGTTTAATGTATACATTTTGATGAGTTTGGACATATGCATTTCCCCGCGAAATCATCAACACAATCAAGGTACTGAATACATCTCACCTCCAGAATTTCCTTGTGTTCTTTTGTGTGTGTGTGTGTATTTTGTGAAAACATTCAACATGAGAACGATCATATTTTAAACAGCACAATATTTTATTTTAACTCTATATATGCTATGCTGTACAGCAGACCTCTAGAACTTACTCATTTTGCATGGATAAAACTTTGTACCCGTTGAGTGAAAACTACCTGTTTCCCCCTCCCGTAGCCCCTGGCAACCGCCATTCTATGCTCTGCTACTGAGTTGGGACTATTTTAGATACCTCATGTATACGAAATGGTGTAGCCTTTGTCCAGTGACTGCCTTATTTCATTTAGCATAATGTCTTCAAGGTTCATCTCTGTTGTAGCAAATGGTAGCATTTGCTTTTTTTTCTTTTTAAGGCTGACCTTTTATTATTATCTTTTCAAATATTTATTCATTTCTGAACAATAGAGAGAGACAGAGCACAAGCGGGGGTGGGGCAGAGAGAGAGGGGGACACAGAAGCAGGCTCCAGGCTCTGAGCTGTCAGCACAGAGACCCACGCGGGGCTCAAGATCAGGGCCTGAGCCGAAGTCGGACGCTTAACTGACTGAGCCACCCAGGTGTCCCTAAGGCTGACCTTTTAATGTAAAGAGACAGATAGTAGGCCATGAGGCAAACTGAGGATGCTACGTAGGTATGTGAATGACAGGAAGGAGAACAAATTTGCACAATTTTTTATTGAATGAAATTCAAAATAGAACAACACAGTTGAGTCTAATATTTTGTAACGTAGGTCTACCAATGGGAAGAATGGAATCCTTTTTTGGGAGGATAAGATTTCACTTGGTTGGGGTTCAGATGTAAAAGTTATTCTTAGCTAATGGACCTAGGAAGAACAGGCAGAGGGCTGGATTTGGTTGTAGACCAGTTTGCAGGCTTCTGCTCTAACACATTATACCGTTTAATTTTCTCCACTGGCCACATTACTCTCTAGAATCACCTTCTGATTATTTGCTGCTTAGTTATCGGTCTGCCTGCATGAGAAAAACAAGGTCTATGAGAACAGAGGCCTTCTCTGTTGGGTTTGCTTCTGCACCCCCAGCTCTTGGAACAGCAGGAGTCACCTGGTGAGTGGTAGACGCCCATTTGATGTGTGCTGACTAATGAGCGAATCCAGATCTTACCACCAAATTGAATAGGTAAGATACGTAACCTACTGAAGGGTGGAGATGCTCATGGTTCCTTCAGCATGTCTTACTTACTTTACAACGATGGTATTCCTACAATAAGTGACTCAAACTTCACGTTACTTCTGATTTAGGTCACTATTTCTGTTCCTAGATCCCTTTCCGATTTTACTATTATAAGGAAATGGTAGTTAACCAGAACGTGGTGTATTTTAGTATTCTGTAGTACTGGGCTGTTACAAATACCCTTTGGTCATGGCCATAAACGTGTTGAACTCTGTCCAGCTGCCCCACCACTCTCCAGCTCGAAGTCTCAGCTTCTCTGTAGCCGGAAGTGGCCCCTGTGCAGCCATCTACACAGGGCCAGGTGCAACGCCCCTTATGAAACCTTTCCTGAGGACTCTGGCCTTCAAGGAGCTTCCTTCTCCAAATCTCTTGTCCTCTATCACACATCAAGCTCATGCTGGTCCGTTTTATAGCAGTATTCTCCTTCCTTCGTGGGTCTCAGTGTCTGTTATCTGCTCAAATAGATTGTGAGTAAGCCCTCTGAGGGTAGCAGCGCCTCTCACACTTCTTTGACATATTACACAATACCTTCAGGCATGAATGTAGGTTTCTTCCTATTTTTTGAATTCTACTTGGAGGAAAAAGATGAAACGATCGTAAAAAATGTCCATATCAAGAAATTTGCTTTCTAATATATACTCACACGTATAACAAACCAAAGAGAATTCATTGCCATCTGTTCCTTATGCCACCAAATGACAATGAAAATTCATAACCAAAATTAATACCTTGAGTCACTTTAATTGTGTAAGCCATAAATAATTTTTTCATTATTCTCAATATAAAAAGTGTTTTATGGAGATGTTTCATATGCAAGTGCTTCGTAAGGCTCTCTTGATGACTTCCAGTGAATCAAGGAGTTCAAGGAACTGGTACAGTCATTCTCTAACCATCCAGGGAGGTGAAGTTTGCCTGCCTGGACTGTGCATGTAAGCCCTTCAGAAATTTGTTCTAAAAAAAAAATCCTGAAGACCCTCTCTCTCTCTTTCTCCATCCATCCATCCATCCATCTATCATTTTTCATCTATCACCTAGGTGACTAGCTTTAAAAGCTTTACTATGAATATGTTTGTATCTGACATAACAGATAAGACTGTTGGGATGAAGAAATCTCTCTGCTTTACTTGCCTAATCAAACGAATTAGTAGGAAGAGATAAAGGGCCAGCCGCACAGAGAAGTCTCTGGTCATTTCCATGCCAATTAACAACAGAGGGAACAGCAAGGTGAAATGTCCCATTGTTATTCAAATCCAGGCCTGGCCTTTAAGGTTGTAGTTCTTAACTAGGGGCAGGGGAGGCCAATTTTGCCCCTCTGGTAACATTTGGCAATTTCTGGGGACATTTTTCATTTGTTTAACTTAGGGAGGAAGTTGTTACTGGTATCGTGTGGGTAGAAGCCAGGGAGGGCTAAATATCCTTCAGTGCACAGGCTAAAAATTTTTTTAATGTTTATTTCTTTTTGAAGGAGAGAGAGACAGTGTGAGTGAGTGAGGGGCAGAGAGGGACAGAGATACACAATCTGAAGCAGGCTCCAGGCTCCAGGCTCCAGGCTCTGAGCTGTCAGCACAGATGCGGGGTTCGAACCCTCAAGCCATGAGGTCATGATGTGAGCTGAAGTTGGACGCTTAACTGACTGAGCCACCCAGGTGCCCCGAGGAGAGACATTTTAAAGGCAAGCCGCCTTCTTTGGCAGCCTCCACAGTGCACATGGGGAACTAAGACTTCTTGCCTTGACATTTGGATGATATGTAATGGTGACCAAATAACCCCAACTATGAAGAGATCAGTGGAATCTGCACTTCAGCATAGAGAGGTTCATCAAAGACTATCAGTCTGTGAAGCACATTAAGTCAATGAATTGGGAGGAAGAGGACCAAAACACCACTTCCTACACGATCAGTATAACCATTCATTGCTTGAACAATCCACGTACGTCAGTTGAACCGCAACTTTTGTATTCCTCCAATGCCCTGAGAAATATTATTACATTATCAATTTACTAAGTCCTAACTAACTAAATAACTTACTTACTAGAATTTTTTCCTGTGCTCTACTTTTTTTTTCATGGTGAAGAAGGCACAATAAGAAGTCTAATTTATAACAGGAATTATATAGATATATTTTTAAGATACAGATCATATTCTAGGATCACAACTCACCCAATAAATATGCTTTCCATTACCTTCTTTGACTGTGACGGCAAGTTGATGTCAACGGTGATTCTGAAGCGGTATATGAATCTAACTCAACAATAACAGATTATTTGGAGATAATACATTACTTTGTAAGGCAGGGGAGTTAAAGGGAATGTCAGCCAGGGTAGAAGCAAAGAGTTTCAAAAACTTCTGCTAATCAGAAAATTAAGTCAGCCTTTATATTGTAATTAATCACTACTTTATGGAATGTTGTCGTATTTTATATTGGGAGTTTCATCATTATAGCAAAGTCCACAGCTTTGTGTGAGAGAGCTATATAGTTATATCTGAGTTATCTTCAGTTTCCCATAGTAGTTAGAACTTTACCAAATTGAATCTTTTGAAACAAGTAGATAATATTATGTCCAACTCTGCTAGGTGCATTAAGTATGATCTTTGCATTTATAACCCTCACAACAATCGACTGGGGCTTGTATTATTAGTCCCACTTCATAAATCTGGGGATTGAGGTTTAGAGCCACTAAAGGACTTGCCTAGAGTTATATAGTTGGAAAACACAAAGCTATGTATGAATCCAGGTCTATCTGGCTTAAACACGGCATGCATATGTGTTGAAATGCTCAAATGCTCTATATGGTCAGAGCATAAAAATTTTATGATTCCATATCAAGGTGGTATAATATAAAATAAAAATCTGTTAATCTGATCAGTCTGGCTAACCTGTATTTCCGAGGGAATAAAAGGGATTTTTAGGGATGGAGTTATTTGAGTTTACTTTAACCAGTCAAGTTAACTGAGAAGCAAACAAGCCAGCCAACCTTCACTTAACTCTGGAGCAATAGCTTTCAAAATGGTATCCACAGACCAGCAGCATTGACATCACCTGGGGATTTGTTAGAAATGCATTTTCTTGGGTCCCATTGAAAGCCTACTAAATCAGAACCCCCCAAGGGCGGAGCCCACTCTCTGTTCCAACTCGGCCTTTGTTTTTCTGATGTATGTGTGTGTTTGAGAACCTCTGCTCTGGAACTAACCTCTGCTATCTATTGGCGTCTACTGGTGCCCGTAACTTCCACACTGTTACATCTTCAGGACTTGATTTGATTTTTTCACATACTGTGCTCCACTTTTATTGGAAAGAAACAGTTGACAACAATAAGCCCAAATCTCAGATTTGTTTAAAATGTCAATTTCCCCGGGTATATTCTAATACATTCAACATGTGGTCAGCTCAATCTCATACATTTTCTATAACTGTAGGATTATGGGATGCTAACTGATAGACTCAGCATTCACAAATGCCTGAATTTAGTGGAATTTTATTCTGGATAGTTTTAGAATTTGGTGCCCTTAAGTTTACTAAGGTTCTTTTGAAATTAGTAATCCATATTTAATATATATGATGACTCTCATATTTGGAATAGTTTAATATTCTTAATCCATTCTGAGTAAATGGGAGATTGCTATTTCCTTTTTTTTTCCCTCTGAATCTAGCCAAAAAAATTTTTTAATGTTTATTTTTGAGAGAGAGAGAGAAAGAAAGAGAGAGAGAGAGCAAGAGAGAGCATGTGAGTGAGCGGGGGAGGGGAAGGGAGAGAGGGAGACACAGAATCTGAAACAGGCCCCAGGCTCTGAGCTGTCAACACAGAGCCAGAAACGGGGCTCAAACTCAGGAACCACCAAGAGATCATGACCTGAGCTGAAGTCGGAGGCTTAAAGGAACTGAGCCACCTGGGGGCCCGGGGCGGTGGGGGGGGGTGGAGGGGGGATAGGCAAACTTTTAATAACAAAGTGCCTCCTTTGAATGGTCATTATAAAAAGAAAAGCTTTCTGAATCTCGGAGAATTCTTGTTTTTCGTAGACACAACTTCTGAATTCGAGAAATTATAGGACTAAAAGTGTCTCATAAAAAAATTATAGCCCCTGTTTTTCAGAGAGAGACTTTTTATCCCTTTCTTCCCTCCTGTGATGTCTGTTGGGAACTATCCCAAGTTGAGAGGTTGGTGAAAGAAAACGAATGTTCTATGCAGCAGGCTACTGTCCCTCCCCCCGTAGGGACATTAAACACTTGCCTTGAATGTATTTGCCAAATATTGTACTTATTAACTTAATTCTGTTGGACTGGTAAGATCCAACACATAAATTCATGTGTGTAGATAGACTCATTCATGGAAATGAATTCCATGAAATGAACTCATGGAAATTTCTGGGCCAGTCAAGATTTCCACGGAAAGAAGCAGTAGCCCCATTCCCAGTTATCTACTCACCATCCTACCTGCCGGATCTCACAGAGATCATCTTAATTCAGTAAGAGTAAAAAATACTATTCAAAAAGGAAAATTATTTAAATCTCAATGGGACCATATAAAGCTGGGCACATTAAGAATATATTTACCAGAGTTGCTCTTCACGTTGCCACAGGAGGGAGGCAGGAAAAGCGCGTCATCTTGAATACGTTTTACCTTTTTCACATTATCTCCTAACGTGTTACTGAATAATGAATGGTTTGTGGAGCATGTTTATTTCAGCTCTGGAAATAAGGTCTGCAACTCAGAAGGAGAAAAAAGATAGAGGTTTCAAACCACTAGCAGTGATAAGTGGCCCTGCGCGAATAAATTTGACGGAGGGAGGCTCTACAAATCCTCTCTATTAGCATCATGACACCTTGCAAGAAGGAACTTGTGCTTGAGAGAAAGTTGGAAGCAGTGTGACACAGAAGAGGAAAATCTCTAATGGACGGCCCACACCCCCGACAGACAAACGGACACACACGCGCGCGCGCGCACACACACACACACGCACAGACATGCACACGCACACCAGCTCAAGCCTTCAGGTCCTTCAGAGTCTAGGAGCAACAGAGGCGCAGCCCCCATTTGGCTCGGGGTCTGTAGCCCTGTTACACGTAAAAGCGAGTCCGCTGTGAAAGTGTATGGTCTGGGGGACAGTATCCCGTGAATCCGTAAGAAATAGCACCTATCGGACAAAGATATTGGCATCATTTGCATAGCTGCCTCAGGGGTGCGAAATCACTTCTGGTGGAGGCAGACATTTGGGAACAGATAAAGCCTAGGAAGAATGCCTCTTTTTGACTTCAGAGATGAATGTAGATGTGAACACATTAGTTCTGTTTTAGGGAGACTCTTCTCCGTTACAGATAACCAGGACTGGGAAGGTCGGGTTACTCAGTAATGGGTCACTTATCAGGTACATTAGTTTAAAACCTGCAATTTTGAACTTAGCATTAGCGAGCTTCCCAAAGATTCAATTACCGAACTTTTGTTGTTGAGTGTCCCTGTGAAATTTCCTGAAAAGGATAGTCCCCCTTCTTTGTGTGAAACTGAAGCCAAATCACATACTTTATTGATATTTATAGACATACAAATGATAGTGCTAATGTACTTTAATGTCTGTCTACTTGACTGGAAAGGCTGTGGGCTGTGCTTTTGGGCTTTTGTTTTTCTTAAGATAATGTGAAGCACTGTAGTCTCTTTGTGAGCTTAATCAGAGTAGGTAGCTTTTTTTTTTCTCTCTCTTCTTGTTTTCGCCAAAGCCTTATTTCAGAAGAAGGCTTACTCACAAGCCTTTTTCAAAAAAAGTTCTGTGTTTGCCCGATATGGCAGTGTTCTAGTACCAAAAATATATCTCCATGTCTGTTTGTCTCCTTGATAGCTTAGATGAAAAATGTGGGAACACTGATGCTTTAACAAAGGCAAGTGGATTTTAACACTCTCTACTAGAAAATGCCTCCACTAAGGGGAGAGTCTTAATCTCCAAGCCATGAAGATTTAATGTTTTCAGAGTCATTTTGCAGACATTCTGCCTGTCAGTGCCTGGTAGGGTTTAGAGTTCTTGAGTCCCACAGGCTTAACAAGCATCCAGGCATGAACCAACTTTGTAATTTTGAGCAAGAGTAATAAATGTTGATCCGTGGTGACTGAACAGAATTAAGAGATAATTTACCTGCTTGCTCTTGAGGGAGTTTGCACACACCTTCTGCTCATCGTAGATGATTTATAAGCCAACCTCTGGCTAAGATGGGAATGGACCAGAATATCCTAGCCACAATGGTTGATGAGACCTTGAATTTCTCTTGGAAAAAAAAAGAATATGCAAGGCTAATGGTAGAAATCTGGACATATTGTTAAGATGCTGGAGAAAGAGGTAGGGGCTGTTTAAACCAAAATAGAAATAAAAATCCAGGGTACATCAAAGTTCCCGTCTGTTTTAGTCATTCTGGACCAAGTTCATGTTTCTGACAGTCATCGTTAAGATAGATTATTGGTCACTAGTGTGTCTCTGATAGTCATGGTTAGAATGTATTTTTGGCTTCTGCAGCCTCTACGTCTTGGTAATATATTGATTTAAAAAAATGAACTTACTGGGGCACCTGGGTGGCTCAGTCAGTTGAGCGTCTGACTTCAGCTCAGGTCATGATCTCATGGCTCATGAGTTTGAGTCCTGTGTTGGGCTCCGTGCTGACCGCCCAGAGCCTGGACCCCATTTTGGATTCTGTGTCTCTCTCTTTCTCTGCCCCTCCCCTGCTCACACTCTGTCTCTCTCTTTTTCAAAAATAAATAAACATTAAAATTTTTTGTAAAAGTGAACTTACTGAAAAGTTTGTAAGAAATATAAGCACTAGACAAAGATGAAGAAGTTGTTTTAATTTTTTTCTAATTTTAAATTTTTTTTTTTTTTTTTTAGAGAGAGAATGCACGCACGTGTGGGAGTTGGGGAGGGGCAAGAGAAGGGGACGAGAGAGAGAATCTTAAGCTGGCTCCATGCTCAGTGCTGAGCCCCATGCAGGCTCGATCCCAAGCCCCTGGGATTATGACCTGAGCTGAAATCAAGGGTTGGATGGTTCACCAACTGAGCCACCCAAGTGCCCTGAGTAAGTTTTTTTTTTTAAGTTTATTTATTTATTTTGAGGGAGAGAGAGAGAGAGAGAGAGAGAGAGAGAAAGCTAGGGAGGGGCAGCGAGAGGGAGAAAGAGAATCCCAAGCAAGCTCCGGGCTGTCAGCGTGAAGCCCTATGTGGGGCTTGAACCCACGAATTGCGAGATCATGACCTGAGCCAAAATGAAGAGTCAGACCCTTAAACAACTGAGCCACCCAGGTGCCCCAAGCTGTTTATTTTATTTTATTTTATTTTATTTTATTATTTTGAGAGAGACAGCATGAGTGGGAGAGGGGCAGAGAGAGGGAGAGAGAGAGAGGGAGAATCCCAAGTAGGCTCTGTTCTGTCAGCGTGGAACCCGATGTGGGGCTTGAACCCACTTACTGTGAGATCATGACCTGAGCCAAAATCAAGACTCAGACACTTAACCAACTGAGCCACCCAGGTGGCCCTAAGTAAATTGTTTTATACCTAAGTTTTTATATTGCAAAAATGACAAGTGTCAAGCTATTTCATGGCATTATCGTAATCCACAAGTATTTGGCAACCTATGTGAATGGTATTTGCCACGTGAGCAACACAAAGAAATCTATCATAGTAAGTCAGAAAACTGTAACCTGTTCCTGTGTCATTCCTAAGGTCCTGAAAGAGGGCTCATTTAAACCAGAAGATGATTTTTAACAATGAGTTGCTTTAAATGGTGAAATCTAAAAGTAACACAGACCATCCCCGACTTAGCGATGGTTCACAATTTTTTGACTTTACGATGGTACAAAAATGATATGCGTTCAGTAGAAATTGTACTTCAGATTTTGAATTTGGATCCTTTCTGGGGCCAGCGATATCCTGTATGATACGCTCTTGTATTGTCATTCATGGAGGCAAGCACAGCTCTCCATCAGCCACAAAATCACAAGGGTAGATAGCTGACATAGTTAAAACCATCCTGCACCCATCTAGCCATTCTCTTTTTCACTTTCAGCACAGTTGTTAATAAATTACACGAGATATTCCACACTTAACTGTAAGATGGGCTTTGTGTTAGATGATTTTGTCCAACTGTAGGCTATTGTAAGTGCTCTGAACACATTTAAGGTAGGCTAGGTTAAGCTATGAGGTTAGGAGGGTTAAATGCATTTTGACTTATGGTATTTTCAACTTACCAGGAGTTTATTGGTATGTAACCCCATGGTAAGTTGAAGAAGGTCTATACTCCTAGTACCCCACTAACACTAGAACATTCTGAAACATCTCTTTGCTGTTGGTTCTCAGTCCTAAATGTGGACATAGCAGGAATCTTTCCAGGAGATTGTCCTCCTGTTCTGAATTATAATTCAGAGTGGGCTGAGATATTTTCCCCCTATCTTTCCAGACGCCCACATCATGTTTCTCACTGGTATATATCAGAGTGTTTATGACATACATTCACTCTCAGATATGGGAATACATGCAAATACAATTATCTCCAGTCTTACACATGATTCCTCGGTCTGGCCAAATTCTCCAAAGGGGCTTGGCTTCCAATGGAGCTTTAAGTAAATACTTTATTTAATTTTTTATTGAAGTATCAGGAGACCATCTACTGAGGCTTTCTTTCCTTAGCCATTTAAACCACCTATGAATTAAGATAGCAAAGAGAATTGAGTATTTCTCTTTAAACAAGATATACTGTTTTCAACTGCAGAAGAAAGGCAGGAGTTAGATTTTTCCTGGATGCTGAATTCTAGAGCACAAAGGGACTGCAGAGGACAAATGAGCGTGGGGTTCACTAACAGAACATAGAGTCCTACAGTTCCTTCTCAGAGAGGCGACTCTAGGGAGGCGAAGAAAGGAAAAGCCAAGCTTTCTCCCATTATGCCTGTTACACTTATTGGTGTGAATAATGTTGTTTTGTTTTCACAAAGACAGTCATGAGCAAAAAAAAAAAAAAAAGAATAGTGAGTGATAAGCTGAGTTCAGGAAATTTGAGAATGACACATTTGTGATAATATATGTTAATTTAGTTGGATAGATGTGAATATTTTCATAAAGAACAAAGAGAAAGATGGACTATGGCTTAGATTCATTTGTTTAGACTTTTACATAGGTTATTACCCAGGTTCGAAATGCACAAATCTCTTGGAAACTTTTTTTTTTTTAAGAAAATGCATTTTGTTGTGGTGGTTTATTTATTTAAAATTACCATATTTTCCTTGCTTTGGAGATAAAAACTCTACTGGAGCCAGACTTCAAATAGATGATGTTCTAAGCACATCAAAACAAAGAGTGTTTCTGAAACCAAATAAAAGCATTTTTTGAATGACTCCCTCACCCATTCACACCTCCTTTCAGCTCAGCGGCACTGGCTCAGATAAGGTCCTGAACACCTCACAGCCTATTCAAAAGTATCAGATTCAACTGAAGGTGAAGAAAATGGGCTATCTGCAATATTCATGAGTTGGGAACTTCTCAAGTTTGACAATTGTCTGAATGACTTTACAACTGCTTGGGGTATGTATTACATAACAGATATTCACAGGCACCCAGTGCCCCTATCAAGCCAAACCTTGTAAGTGAGTCCAAAGGGAGCCTCCCCCCTGCCCCCACCTCCATTCTTTCCTAATTCAGGTCCCAAGAAAAATACTGCCCAGTCTTTGAAGTGTGCTATCCTACTCCCTGGCTTACCAGACTGAACTGAAGGCCTCAGTGACACTTCTTCAAGTGAACTAACTGAACTAAAATGTTTTGTTTTCATTGCATTTGGGGTAGGTTTTTTCTCTCATTGGAGCAAAGCACAGTTTAGTGCACCAAAACTAAATTGAAATAAGGAGACAGATTCATTTTTGGGCACAAACTAAGACCTAAGCAGAAAGTACTAAGTAGTTTGCATAACCCTGGAGGGGAGGAAGGCAGGAAGGCTGGAAGGAAGGAAAGAAGAGAGGAAAGAAGAAAGGAAGGAAGGAAGCTGCAGGGGTGGATTTCCAAGGTCCTGCTACTGGATAAGGAGTTGCAAGATGAATGCTACCTACTTTTAGCATTTCTTCCTCAAAGCACTGTCATCGGTTACCCAATTTGTAACCAAGGTCAAACATAACTACTTAGATTCTTATACCCAGAGCATGAAGTAGTGAAAAAAGCCTCCAGATTTTAGTCCCGGCGTTGTTACTAACTGTGACCATGGATAAGAAACTGAATTTTTTCTGGCAGTTTTTCCATCAAAATAATGAGGATACTGAATCTCATCTCTAAAACCACAACATTTTATTAGCTCCATTATTCCCCTTCTACCCAAAACAATATTCTAGCTAGATGGCAAGACAAGTATAGGGTCTAAGACTGAGCCCAACTCTGGTGGAAACAATTGGGAATGAGGATGTGGGAAAACCAAAGAAGCTGACTGAGCATCTGTAGGAGGTTGAATTATGTTCCCCCAAAAGATATGTCCACATCCTAATCCCCAGAACCTTCGACTGTGACTTTATTTAGAAAAAGAGTCTTTGCAGATGTAATTAAGCTAAAGATCTTGAGATGAGATCATCCTGGATTATCTAACTGGGGCTTAGATCCAATGACAAATGTCCTTATAAGAGACAGAAAAGGTGAAGACACAGACACCAGGGTGAAGGCAAGATGAAGACAGACCAGGGATTGGAGCGATGTTGCGTCAGCTGAGGAACGTCTGGAGCCACCAGAAGTTGAACGTCACGAGCAAGAGCTCTGCCCTAGAACTGGGACGAGCTGGGACATAATCAAGAAAGCACTAAGTACTAAGTGGACACCTTGATTTGGGACTCGTGGCCTCCAGAACTGAGAGAGAATAACTTTCTGCCATTTTAAACCACTGGTTTGGGGGCGCCTGGGTGGCGCAGTCGGTTAAGCGTCCGACTTCAGCCAGGTCACGATCTCGCGGTCCGTGAGTTCGAGCCCCGCGTCAGGCTCTGGGCTGATGGCTCGGAGCCTGGAGCCTGTTTCCGATTCTGTGTCTCCCTCTCTCTCTGCCCCTCCCCCGTTCATGCTCTGTCTCTCTCTGTCCCAAAAATAAATAAACGTTGAAAAAAAAATTTTTTTTTAACCACTGGTTTGTGGTAATTTGTGATAGCAGCCCTAGGAAACTAATATTCTGTGAGCGTGGCCACCCCACATTTTCTCTTGAGGGGCCACAGGCACAGGCCATCTGCATTCCTTAGGGCTATGCCATGTACAGACTGCCACATCTCTTCTCCTTGGATGCCAGTATTTGACTCAGCCACATATAGGACGTCCTGGTGTTTCTGGACATGTACGAGCTGCTACTTCCCAGAATACAACTCATCTCTCTCTGCTTTTACTGAGTGTTTCTCCTTCCCACCATAGCATGGTAACTCCTTGCACTTGGCTTACAGTCCATATCCTTGAAGGAATGACTGATCCACTTGTAATTTTTTTTGTTTTTTAAGTAAGCTCTACGCCCAACGTGGGGCTTGAACTCACAACCCTGAGATCAAGAGTCACATGGTCTACCAACTGGGCCAGGCGGTTGTCCCCACTTATAAATTTTCAGAAAGGTTTTAGACCTCTTGAGGTGAAGGTTTCTGGGCAGGGGTTAATATTGGCTGATCTCTGTAGAAGGCAGAAAAAAAGCATGAAGAAAGGGGATGACCGGTCTGTTGTCATTACTTGCATCTTCTTGGCCACCTGCAGAGGGCATCTGGGTACCTGGTCAGGTGGGAAAGAGTGAAGGTATCATGGGTGTGGTCAAGAGGCCAGACTGTGAGGGAAGAGTTCTGACTGGTGACCCAACTTTTAGATAGGTTTTTCATAGTCAGTTTCACACAATTTACCAATTCTCCTGGCTCCCAGGATCTTGCTGGAAGAAGGTAGACTGGGAGGGTTGAACTGGTTGGAGGTGCTGCTGCTCGCATGGCTCCTCACCCTCAGGTCTGGAGTTCTGACACCCCACTCCTTTAAGCAAGGGGCTGGCCACCTCATTGCCCAGCAGACCCAGGAGGGAGGTGGGGTGCCTTGACATGGACCTTCACAGTCCATGGAGATCTTGTCCATCTGACCAAGGCTGCCCCTGCTTCAGAGTTCAGCTTAGGCACCACTGCTTTGGGGAAGCCCTTTGTGATCTAGAGTGGGTTCTGTGCCTTTTTGGGGGGGGGGTGCTGAGCCACCTTGAAATTACTCTATTAATGCCCCTGTTTCATTGAAATGCCAATCAGTTTTCCTACCTGCCTTTATCTCCCACGCAAGAGAGTACCCTCACTCTCTTGTCTTCTGATAACCATCTGACAAGACTCCTTCCAGACTTTTATCTTGACATTCACAAACACGTGTACAGGTACTCCATCTATCTGTCCATCCACGTATTACCTATCCATCTGTCTATTGGTCCATCCGTCTATCCATCTATCATCTACCTACCTACTACCCACCTACCTACCTAATCTTCAGTTTCACTCTGTTTTTCTACCACTTGCTTTTTCCTTTAACGTCACGTCTTGGAGATCTTTTCATGTCAGTACCTAGCAATCCACACAGTTTCGTAGTAGCCCATTCATCTGTAGATGGACCATCGGGTTGTTCCATTGCCATGAATCAGGCAGCAAGGCCCATCCTCATTCATACATACCAGTGCACACATTTCTTTGGGATAGATGAAATCCCCTGGTTGAGTTTTAAGCATACGAGGCCTCTTTTTCTATCCTTTGCCTCTGTACTTGGAGCTCTCCCAGAATTACTTCTATGTCAGCAACAATTCTTTCCTTTTTGAGCTGTAGTTTTTGCTAAGCCCTATGCTTATTTCTCCTTTTATTTCATCCTTTCTTTCTATTTTTCAGGAATTCCTCAAGATCCCTGGTTAGGGATCTTTTTTAGCACTGTTATGAAGATACACACACACACACACACACACACACACACACACATGCACACACACCTCTTCTGACTTATGGCATTTGGGATGAGAGGGTATAGACATGTGTGCTTAGCCTGCTATTTTGAGCCAGTTTATGACGACCACTTTATTTCCCATACCCAGGGCTTGACAACCGCTGTGCAGGAACAAAGTCCGTGTTGAGAGAACAAATGAATTTTTGTGTTAGGCAGGTACCAACATTTGATCAAGGACAAATATCTCAAAGGGACTGATTTGGCACTGATTTCTGTGTTGGTGGATTACCCTTCAATTAACCACTCACAACTATAAGATATTGTGCAGCTGACTACCTACATATGAGTAGTGGGATTGGTTTTAGGGAAAGCGTCTCCATCTTTAATTTCCATGTAAATTTAGCATAAAAGACTACTCTCCCTTGTTCATGAAGGCCTCAAAGCCTCTTACCAGACAGCAGCAAGTAAATTTAATGGGACTCAATTTGATGACATGTGTCCAAGAAAAAAGGATGGTTAACATACATGTCAGACAGTCAGCTGCTTTTAAACTCGGAGTCGATGCCACTGAATTTTTTAAATGATTTTTTTTAAGAGTTTACTTATTTATTTTGAAGTGACAGAATGCAAGCAGGCAAGGCGCAGAAGAGAGGAGACTCCTAAGCAGGCTCCCCGGGGTCAGCTTGCAGAGCCTGACGAGGGGCTCAGACTCACGAAACCACGAGATCATGACCTGAGCTGAAGTCATGAGTCGAATGCTTCACCGGCTGAGCCCCCTGGGTGCCCAGATACCGCTGAAATTTAAAGGGCTACGTGACTGTTCATGGGACAACATCAAAGAATGCTAAAACAAGCACATGCCTGGAACACTTGGCTTAAATTTGCCAAGTGCCACTTGAGGGTCAAGGAAACACTCTAGCAACCTGGATTCCGTTTCCTGAGCCCAAACGGGCCCTTCTCTGCAGCCCTGCGTTCGTGTGTGCTCCTGCTGACAGGTGCTGCAGATGTGAGCCCTGCTGGGCCTTCCTCGGCAGCCATCTGTCAGCGAGGCCTTCACTCCTCCAGGCGTGTTGATAAGAATATACACTTTCTGCAGTCGACAGACTTTGCTATTCAAAACACTGTAAAAAAAATGGCTATAGGAATTTAATTAGCAACTTCCATTAAGAGATTAGATGAGAAGAACAAAGAGACACCAAAGGAAAGGCTTCTTAATAAAACCGGAGAAGCTGCAGAATATTCATAGCAAAACAAAGGAAATGGAGAATCTGTTCGGTGACTTGTTAGAGGCGACAGATACGTTCTGATGTTTTCCCAGGGCCCGGCTGGTCTATGGCTAACGAGGTGTGGTGTGAAGGGCGGAACCTCCTACCGGCTCCAGCAGGTAACAGGTGCGGGGGCGAGCAGCCCTGCGGTGCCGCCGAATCTGTGTGCTCTCACATGTCACTGTGTGGCCCCTGGAGTCTGTGTTTAGTTGACCTGGCGCCAGCATTCAGGGGCTGACCCTAAATGGTTCGATTGGCTTATCACTGGCCACTGGCTGCCTCCATGGGCTGGTCACCTGGCTCACTCACAGCTGTGTGTCGGGTCAGTGGAGGTGAAGAGAGTATAAATGGATCAGAACAAACCCATCGCTTCCATTAAGAAAATAGATTCCTACAAGGCATTCAGTGGGATCATCGTTGTGTGTGTGTGTGTTGGTGGGGAGGTGAGGATAGGTACCCCCAAAATGACCGTGGAGCTCATTTTGTTTATACCCATTAGATTGGCTACCCAAATAAATGGTTGGCTCAAGCACCAAGCGTGACTCCCTACAATTCCTTAATGCCAATATGCTTCCTAAAAAATGCATAGATCAAGGCAGCAGACGAAGAGATAGTTCATAATAGAACTGCATCCTGGAAAACAGGCCTCGGCCTAAAATGCTACCAGCCATTCCTGTCAGAATCAACTGTTTCCCTCCCCACGCCCCTGAGACAAAAGAATGGTTTCTGTGTTACAAGGTATTTTCAGATTTTGATCTGATTCAAAAGGTTGATAAATAGATTCAGATGGTATCATCTTAATAGAATCAATGAAAATGACGAGGCTATTATTCTTATTTATTAATTGGCATAAACTCTGATGGAGTAAGATTAATTTTACACTTTCCAGAGGAAGTCTTGATATCCACAAGAAATCTGAGAATATAAAAATTTGTATAAACTCGGGTTTGCATCCACTCTGGCCCGTGCTATATTTCTGCCAAACACATGTGCTTTGTGCATACACACACACACACACGCACACACACAGATACGTTTGATAAAGTTGGAATGAAATTCTTATGAGATTAACTATTTTTAGCTCCAAAGTAAAAATTAGGTAAAAAACACTTTAATTAATAACTGAGTCATAACCTACATACTGTGAATACAAGATATCCCTGTAATGGGTTCTAGTTACTAAAAGGTTAATTAATTTTTTCTTTATTTCCAAGAAAAAATAAGGCTAATGCAAGATAATGAGATAGATGGGAGGGCTTGGGGGTGGGGGAATGGAACCAGATGAAATTATCATCGTTGTCTTTTGTTCTTGTGAACTTAAAGCCGTTTCTTATAGTTGTTAGTGTAAAATGAACTAAATTAGAGAATGTGTGATTGCTGTGGTTGCTAAATGCAGCCGGCTTCCTTTATGTGGGTCATAAGTTCTATGCCCAAGGCTTTGTGGGCTGACAGGACGGTGGCCCCGAGCCCTCCCGGGGATTGGGCCTCCATTGGGCTTCTGGGGCCATGGCTCTCTCCTGCTGTCCTCTGGAGGTGCCCTTTCTTCATCTACTCTGAGTGAAGGTCCCATATGACTCATGGCTTTTATCAGACAGCCTTTATAACTAATATGGAGAATTGATTACCTGTGTTTCCACAGAAAGTAAAGGCTACAAGGGGCCACTGGCAATAAACATTATTTCTTGAAATCCTTGGTAACAAGAACCACCCCCCTCCTCCATTTGTTTTCTCTTCCCCATTTGTACCATTATAGGTGACTGCAAAACATATTTCTCTATGGACCTGCTTCTTCTGGCCCATCTTCAGAATTGAACCAATGTCTGTCTTTCTTTCATGTGCCCGGGAAGCAAAGGTCTTTCATGATCACTTCTGGTGTTCTGAATGTCCCTGTTGCCCTCGGGGTTTCTCTACCAGCCAGGTTTGTCGCCATGAGTTTGTGCTACAATGCTACAAATCTCCCCAGCTTCAGCTCCAAACAAGGGTACATTCGTTCCTCAAATATCTCTCTTGAGCATGTACCACATGTCAAGCTGGTCTAGACACTGGAGATACAGCAGAAAAGGCAAAAAAAAAAAAAAAAAGAAACAAAGAGAGAAAAGATATAAATACCTGTCCTCAGACAGCCTCCATTATAGTGGAGAGATAGGCAATAAATAAGTCAAGAGTGATGGCAAGTGCTGTGGAGTTTCCACTAACTGAGAGAAGAAAGATTGAGAATTCCTTTTGGATGCGACAGCCCCTGCGGAGAGGGGGCTCATGTTAGATCACTGAGTAGGCGTTAGAAGAAGGTAGGGCAGAGGCCGTCTGTGGCCTGTGTACTACAGGTGTCTGGTGAGAAGAATACATATCACACATACCCATTAGCTCTGTTAGATGGGGTCCTGTGCTTTTTTTTCCACCAACAAAGAGAAGCTCATAGAGTTAAGACTTAAACCTGTAGTCCGCTCAAGAAGGAGCATGCTTATGACAATTAAGCCCCTCTTCAGATATTTCTTCCTTCCTTCCTTCTTTCCTTGCTTCCTTCCTCCCTCCCTCCCTCCTTACCTCTTTCTTTCTTTCTTTCTTTCTTTCTTTCTTTCTTTCTTTCCTTCTTTCCTTCTTTCCTTCTTTCTTTCTGAGATGGAACAGAAAATCTTGAAGTGAGGAAGCATCCTTTGGCCCTTGATCTTGAGAAGTCAGAGGTGGCCAAAGCTATTTAGGGATGGAGAGGGCTATCTGATCTTTAGGGAACAGTCAGGCAGCTTTCCCCAAGATTATCCTTATGGAACAACGCTGTCCCTCCATCCTGCAGTATCTCTTTTAAACTCATGTTTAAATAGCTATACTTAAATGATAAGGCGCCAGCCTTTCACCTCCAGGATCCTAACTGGATTCAAACTCTAGTCTTGTGGGAAATGAGTTTGGTCGTCTAAGCTGAGCCCGGTGGACAAAAGTCCTTATCTCCAAACTTCAAGCATAATCCAGCCCATCATGGCAGGCCTGGAAGTCTGCTCTGGGGGAAAGAAAGGGAATGAGTGGGGGGTTGAAAGTAAATTACTGAAGTAGTTAAATCAATCCTGAATTCAAATCTCCACCATTTAAGTTATAGTCCCTTTCTGTCCAGACCACAAAACGGCTTTTCAGCACTACACTTTCTAGCGGCCTTCCAAAAGGAGGAAGAAGTCACTTAGAGCAGTTAAGCCTCCAAAAATGAAGTCAAAGCTGCAAAGAGGCATCAGCTTGAGCACCTTAATAAATTTAAATTTTCTTTGAATAGTTTCCTTATCAACCTCAGAAGAATACCTAACGTCTCTGCCCCGTCTATGCTGCGAGTGAAAAGCCCGACTTCTATCTCTCCTATACTTGAAGATGTCTAAACATGTCAGGGAAATATCACGTGCAAAGATTGTGTGTTCTAAAGCAAACCCGGGAAGTTTAGAATAACACAACCAATGTTGTGCCCCAAACACTCGAAACATAAAAACAGAACAGAGCCAAGAAAAGGCTATGGGAGACCCCGTCTCTAGTGCGCTTTGCTTGAGACTCAGAAAGGAATAATTACAGGCAAGGAGCTTTGAGGACTCAGCCTATTGATGAGAAATAGGCTATTTAGGGATACTTTGACCATTTTGAATAGTTTGCTTTCCAGGTATTCAGAGTCAGGCATTTCTTTCCCGCCTCTGGCCTGCGCCCAGCCCTCTGCTCGCCTCCCCTCCACGTTCCATTTATCAAGTTAGCATTTTGCTCACAATAAAATGGATGACAGTTTCATTACAGAATGGCATCACTTGTCAAACTTTGAATTACTGATCATAAAAATATCTGTTATGCTTTGAAGGATTGTTGGAGGACTTCCATTTATATATATATATATATATATATTTTATCAGTAAGACTGTTTAGTGCAACATGCACAGGGAGAGAGCTGGGGAGGGGAGGAGGGGGACAAGAAATCAAACCCGGCCCAGGAGCCCAGGGTTGGCTGTATCCTACCCATACAAACAAGCTTCCATCACAGCCCTAGACAGCAGAAATAAAAGGGAGCTTTTTGGCTCACAGCTATAAAAAAAATTATCATAGTGATGAAGTTCCTCAGCCATCAACAGAGCTGTGATAACGCTGTTTGATGATGATTTTCCCATGAATGTTAAACAGCCGCCACTGCAGAGGGAAAGGAGCTTATCTGCACCTAATACTGATCTCTAATTCCTGCCCTTCTTGAACCATCCATTTTCCAACAGCATTAACTGGCAAATTTACATCCCATCTTAATGCTGCTAAAGAGGACAGGAGACGAAGAGTAAATGACAGCAGTGTAATGAGGGGTGGCTTTTTTCTCCTTTCTCTTTAATGGCTGAAGATTTACACAATTGTCTGTAAGCTTATATAGAGAGCTTACCTGAACCTTTTCCCAGCATGGATTCAACTTACAGGAGCTTTTGTTAACTAAACACACAGAAATATTTTTAAGGAGGTTTAATAGTAGGACTTCAAAAGAAAGCCAAAGGATGGAAAACCAGAAAAAAAAAAAAAAAAACAAATTTATATGTCATAAATAATACAAATATCTTCCAGGGCTGATGATTTCTGAACAAACAAGGTGGTAAGAAATAATGTTCTCTTAGGTTGCCACGTAGCGAAAAAGATTTTGAATATGAAGGAATAATTAATTAAAACAAGGATTTAGAGAGAGCTATGTTCCACATGCCACCAAGACCCAGAATTTCTCTGATCGTATAACATCCATCAAAATACTACCTGTTCACTAACAGGGTGTGAAGAGATAGCAGGTAATTTCAATGGTAAATCTGAATGTAGGGAGCTACAATAGCTAGATGTGGGAAAATCCCATTTGTACATCCAGATGATGAAAGTAAAGCAAATAAAAATCACCATGGGCGAGCCATTTAACATCACAGGCTGGAAACCTTGAAGTTGTCTTTGACTCTTCCCCTTCTTTCATCCTCTTTATCCAATCCATTACCAATCCTGCTTTTCCTCCCTTTGAAATGTTTTTTTGAATTTACTCACTCTTCTCTCCCTCCACTCTGACTCATGTCTCTAGCCCCTCTCGATCTGAATATGGCAATTCCTCTTGTTTTCCCTTCTTCTAGCCTCTGTGGGCCCCTTCATAGAGTCATTCAAATAATACTTTGGTGTTTTTCACCATGTAATCTGCCTTCTTTGAAAAAAAAAAAGAAAACACACTCTTTTGCCCTCTGCCGCACCTCCCCCCCACCCCCAACTGCTTATAGAAATGGTTCTTAAAGTGTGGTCCACAATAATACCTACTTAGGGTCAGATTTAATAAGACCCACTCACTGAAAACTACAAAACATTTTGAAGGGAAATTAAATAGCTTACACAAGTGGACAGATGTGCCATAGTCAAAGATTAGAACAGAGTTTGGCAAACTCTGTAAAGAACCAGATAGTAAATATTGGTGGGTTTTCAGGTCATATAGGTTGCTTTGAAATATTCTCTCTCTCTCTTTTTTTTTTTTTCATCCAAAACTTAAAAACCATTCTTATCTTGAGGCCATACAGGAATAGGCTAGATTTGGCCTGCAGACCATAGTTTGCTGACCCCTAGGTTGGAAGATTCAATATTGTTATGATGGCAATCTTCCCCAAATTGATCTGTCGATTTGATGCAATCCCAACCAAAATCCTTACAGGTTTTAAAAGAAATTAATAAGTTTATTTTAAAATGTCTATGAAAAGGCAAAGGACCTAAAATAGCCGAAGCGATTTAGAAAAAGAAGACCAGAATTGGAGGACTTATACTACCTGATTTCCTAACTTATCACAAAGCTACAATCATGAAGATGATGAGGCACTAATGTAAAAATAGATCAAGGAACAGACTAAAGAATCTGGAAAAACACCCACAGTTACATGGTCAATTGATTTTCATCAAAGATACCAAGGTAATTCAATAGAGAAAAGATAGGGGCGCCTGGGTGGCGCAGTCGGTTAGGCGTCCGACTTCAGCCAGGTCACGATCTCGCGGTCCGGGAGTTCGAGCCCCGCGTCGGGCTCTGTGCTGGCTCAGAGCCTGGAGCCTGTTTCCGATTGTGTGTCTCCCTCTCTCTCTGCCCCTCCCCTGTTCATGCTCTGTCTCTCTCTGTCCCAAATAAATAAATAAACGTTGGAAAAAAAAATTAAAAAAAAAATAGAGAAAAGATAGTCTTTTCAACAAATAGTGCCAGAACAAGTGGCTATTTCCATAAAAATAAAACAAAATGTAACCGTGATCTCGTATCACACACAACAATTAATCCAAACTAGGTCATAGATCTATTATTATTATTATTATTACTATTTTATTTTTTTCAACGTTTATTTATTTTTGGGACAGAGAGAGACAGAGCATGAACGGGGGAGGGGCAGAGAGAGAGGGAGACACAGAATCGGAAACAGGCTCCAGGCTCCGAGCCATCAGCCCAGAGCCCGACGTGGGGCTCGAACTCCCGGACCGTGAGATT
This sequence comes from Lynx canadensis, assembly GCF_007474595.2. Classification (NCBI taxonomy): domain Eukaryota; kingdom Metazoa; phylum Chordata; class Mammalia; order Carnivora; family Felidae; genus Lynx; species Lynx canadensis. The sequence goes on from NC_044313.2 coordinate 12,804,708, forward strand.
GTGACCTGGCTGAAGTCGGACGCCTAACCGACTGCGCCACCCAGGCGCCCCGATCATAGATCTAAATGTAAGATCTGAAATGATTAAACTTCTAGAGAAAATTTATAAGAAGATCTTTGTGATACTAGCTTAGGCCAAGATTTCTTAAACGGGACACCAAAACCAAACACTATCAGAGAAAAAAAGTTGATAAAAGGGGTTTCGTCAAGATTAAAGATTTCTGGTCTTTGAAAGACATGATTAAGAAAGCAAAAAGGAAAGTTACCGACTGGGAAAAATGTCCACCAAATATAGATCCAACAAACACGTTGTGTCTAGAATATCTAAAAAACCCTTAGAACTCAATAATAAGGCAACCCAATTAAAAAATGAGCAAAAGAATGGAAGAGAAACTTCGCAAAAGCAGGTGGCCAAGAAGCAAATGTAAATATGTTCAATTATCCACTAGTCACACAAGAAAAACAAACTAAAACCACGGTGAGAAACCACTACAAATCCACTAGTGTGAGTGAAGTGCTAAAGATTGCCCATACGAGGCACTGGCCAGGATGTGGAATAACTACAGTGCTCATGTAGTTTGGGTTGGAATGTCAAATGGTGCAGCCAATTTGGAAAACAGTATGTCAGTTCTTTATGAAGTTAAACGTAAATTATAATAATATGATCCAGCCGTTCTACCCACAGATATTTACCTAGGACAAATAAAAATACACATCTACATAAACGTGTGTACGTGAATGTTCACAGCAACATTATTGTATATAGTCCCAAATGGGAAGCAGCCCAAATATTTAGCAAGTGGTGAACATATAAACAAATTGTTGTATGGTTCTACGATAGAATACTACTTGGCAACAAAAAGGAACAACGTAGTCGTATAGGCAACACGAATCAATCTCAAAAACATTGTGCTAAGTGAAAGAAGGCAACGATAAAAGACTGTGAGGGGCATCTGGGTCCTGGGTGACTCAGGCCATTAAGTGTCCGACTCTCGGTTTTGGCTCAGGTCGTGATCTCAGGGTTTGTGAGTTCGAGCCTCACATCTGGCTCTGCGCTGACAGTGTGGAGCCTGTTTGGGATTCTCTCTCTCTCTCTCTCTCTCTCTCTCTCTCTCTCCCTCTTTCTCTGTTCCTCCCTCACTTGTGCTCTCTATCGCTCTCTCTCAAAATAAATAAATAAACTTAAAAAGAAAAGACTATGAATGATCCCATTTATATGAAATTCTAGAAGTGACAAAACCGCAGTGACAGAAAGCAGATCACTGGTTGCATGAAGCTGGGAATAAGGGTAGGGAAGAGCAAAGGGGCATGAAGGAATTTTTTCAGGTGGAGGTATTCTAATTTTTAATGTTTATTTATTTTTGAGAGAGAGAGAGTCAGAGCACAAGCCAGGGAGGGGTAGAGAGAGAGGGAGACACAGAATCCGAAGCAGGCTCCAGGGTCTGAGCTGTCAGCACAGAGCCCGATGCGGGGCTCGGACCCACGAACTGTGAGATCATGACCCGAGCCGAAGTCGGATGCTCAACCGACTGAGCCACCCAGGCGCCCCTATAAATAATATCTTAACAAAGAAGAGGTAAAGAAACTACAAATTTTTGAGTTTTGGGGTGAAAAGACAAGATACTCCCCCCTTGGGTGCCTGGCTGGCTCGGCTGGGAGAGCATGTGACTCTTGATCTTGGGGTCATGAGTTTGAGCTCCATGTTGGGTTTAGATTTTACTTAAAAAATAAATAAACTTAAGAAAAAGTTACTCCTCCTACGTATCTGTGATGGAGTAGACTTACTTCATATTAACCAAAATCACATATCAAAGCAGATTATATGCAGAAGTCAGCTGCCTTCAATTCTATTAACAGACATGCAAGACATTTGTAAACATGTAAAATAATGTCACCCTTCTCATTATGTGACATTATATTTTTTGGGAAACACATTCTTCATGTAAGTATTATTTATGTTGTAGGTAGGTTTATTATTGTCATTTAATATTAAAATTTTTTTTTAAGTTTATTTATTTATTTTGAGAGAGAGAGAGAGAGAGTGTGAGTGGGGTAGTGGCAGAGAGAGAGAGAGAAGGCAGAGAGAGAGAATCCCGAGCAGGCTCCACACTGTCAATGCACAGCCAGATGCGGGGCTCAAACTCATGAACAGTGAGATCATGATCTGAGCTGAAATCAAGAGTTGGACACTCAACTGACTGAGCCACCCAGGCACCCCTGTCATTGAATATTTTAATATTAAACATTTTAATGTTAAAAAACTTTCTCAGCTTTAATTTCTATATGCCAAATATTGATAAATATAACCCACATAAACAAAAGCCCCTTGGGGTTCTCAGTTATTGCTCAGTTATAAAGGGGTCCTGAACCCAAAGGCTTTAAGGATTGCAAACTAAAACTCAAAGTTCGGTAGAACTGGGATGTCTTTGTTCTCACAATCCTCTGCTGGAATTGTTTTCTCCAGCTGGGCTAGGGTGTCTCCAGTTCCGATTCCCAGTCCAGGTCCGCGATTAGCTTGTGTCATTCTTTCCGTAATCCTACTAGCTTCATGCCTTCACAACACTTTTATCCTGCGGCTCACAGTTTCCTTACCTGCAAAATGAGGATCACAATCGAATCAACTTCATGGGGTTGCTGTCCCTACGCAAAGTGAGTTTATGCAAAGCATTGAGAATAGTGCCTGCCCATAGCAAGCGTGCAATTCCGTGTGCTGTTATAGTTCTCATTGCTTTTGTTACCTTTCCGGTTTCCCTCCATCTTTGTAAATGTCACTGCTCTGTGTTGACCAAGCCCTCCTCTCTCATCCAACAATGGCATCCATAATTAATAAGCACCACTTGGTTTTGCTCTCTTTTTCTGATTGTTTGAAACATCTTATTTTATTTCCCAAACTATATCTAAACCTCCTTGAAAGCAAACTCTCTTTTCAGCTTGTTTTACTTAGCACAGAACTGGGCAAGCAACAGCTGCTTAACAGATACCTTGTTAAGTTGTTGGTTTCCAACTCTAGTATGGGAGTAATAGGAGCATCCTATGTATCTACTTCATGGATACATTGTGATAATATATATGAAGAGGTTTCATATCCTTTAAAGGAAAAGGAAATCCATACGCCAAGCCAGGCCCCTTTTGTGGGTCCCAAAATGTCCTAGGCCATGATAAGGAATTTTTCCGGAAACAAATTATTGTTAAGCGGACGCCCCTATTTATATTTTCCCTTAGTACTCTGAATTCCTTTGTCATATTGAATTTTGCATACCTAACAATGTGTTCTGTCAAACAAGCATCTGGGAGAAATATCAAAACTGTGGCTTTGTAGGACATGCGACGATGGCACTTTGTATTGACCTTGCTAAAAAGGTTCTCATTTAAGATTTGCATTGTCAAGTTTCTGCCCATGATATTCCCAGGAGGGAAACGATTAATCTGTTAAAATCCTAAATGAACAAGACCTCACTGGCACTTCTGAAAACATTTTTTTTTTTTTGTAGCATTACTATAGCTACTTAAATCTGTACAGAATTTTTTTTTGGATATGGTGGTCATCAAATTTTAGCTGAAGTTAAAAAAATTTTTTTTTAGTAAATACTACAGTAAATACTTTTGAGAGAGAGAGAGAGAGACAGAGAGACAGAGAGAGAGAGAGAGACAGAGCATGAGTGGGGTAAGGGCAGAGAGAAAGGGAGACAGAGAATCTGAAGCAGGCTCCAGGCTCCCAGCTGTCAACACAGAGCAGGATGTGGGGTAGAATGTATGAACCGTGAGGTCATGACCTGAGCCAAAGTCGGACACCTAACTGACTGAGTCACCCAAGGCGCCCCTAAAATTCTAACTTTTTTCCATGTTGAGCCTAAGTAATCTCGAGTAACATAATTTCAGACATTATGCTTACACCAAAACCACAATGCTGTGAGATGTCATGCTGAACTGATCACAAGGATCCGATATATAACAGAGTAGGAATATTAATTCATGTAAGAAACATTTATTGAGCACCAACTGTATACCCAGCACCTGGGAGTACAGGGGTGTTCAGTTCTAGTAGCAGGAGATGGAGAAGAAATGAAAGCTCAATAAATGAGATAATTTTAGATAGTGATCAATGCAATGACTGCCATGAAAAAATAGCATGACAGGTTAGAGACAGACTGGGGCCTGGGATGCTATTTTGCTAGAATGAGCAGAAGTTACAGCTAGTTATTTTAGAGATATTAAAAATATATGTCTAATAAAAATGCTAATTGGGGTTATCTTTTAATTATTGTCTTTTTTATACTTTTCTGCGTTTTTCTATTTTTTTACCTGAATATGCACAACTTCCATAATCAAAGAAAAGTTATATAAAGCAAACTTGACTTTGCTCGCAATCCAATTTAGATTGTGTTGATCCTATGACTAAAGATACCACAGAGATCTACAATTCTAAACAGAAAACACTGAGTATTTAATATTTATTGTTTAGCTTCCTATGAAACAAGTTATTTGTGAAGCCCCTAGAAGAGTGCTTAGCTTAGCACCTAGTTAGTGTTAATAAAATAAATAATAATAATAATAGACTGGTATGTTGACATGATCTCTAATTCAGTTTAGCAAACAACTTTGGAGAACATCACCGTGTGCAATGTAAGCAGTGTGGAGTGTGAAACAAGGAGTATGATACTGCATGAAATTCCAATGTAATTGAATGTCTTGTATCTATTCTCTCTGTGTCTCTCTCTTTGAGAGATGTAGCAGTCCTGCCTTCAAGAAATCTAGAAATTTGCTAGGATAGAAACATTATTCACACAAGTATTAATTCATAATACCGGAATTAATTAATTAATTCCTTTTTGGGGGGTGGGGGTGGGGCAGGCAGCAAAAACTAACTGAACTATAGGTTCTGGTCAAGAAAGGAAGAGTTGAATTTTTAAGTCCAAACAAATTCAAAGGGGGAGTTTAGTCACTCCCCCTTTACTGTTGAACTACTTCCTCTTACTGGTGAGAAATCTAAACGTTTATCCTTTCAAGGATGTTCATTGTAGTCCATACACAGACTTTGTAATAAACCTGTGGTTATTTGTGTGGGTGAAGTGTGGTGAGTGACCACATCGCTCCCCAAGACGAGATGCTTTCGACCCAGTTGCAAACACAATGTGGTCCTAGGTGTTTCTGGAAACAATTATCAGCACACCCATACTTGCTTGACTTTGTCACGTAGGAACAACCAACACAAACTTCGTGTCAGAAGATACCAGCTGGTGACATTAAGGAAGACGTGTATATTGGGCTCCTTATTTCGTGAAGGTATTTCCCACATGAGAGCCTGGAATTAATGGTTTTCCATCCGTGGGTGCAGAAACTGTCGACAACTGGGAGCCAGTTGGAAAGGGCTTCTGAGGACAGCCTTCAAGCCCCTTGCATGGAGATGTCTTCTGTGTAGCCGAAGGAAGGAGAATTTTGATAACATAAGGTCTCTTCCTGCTCTCACTTCTTGTCAACCCTTAGCCCAATAAATGTCGGCTTCTAAAAAGCCCATCTTGAAGGTACTTTGGGGAGGAAAAAAATCACGGGAAACTTTAATCTGGCATAGACAGGCAGTTTTCACTTTTCACCTCCTCATTCTTCATATCTCTGCTTATTCAGCACTGCTTAATATAGATCTAAACAGGAAGTCTCCCACTTATGAATGTGCTTGGTTCTAGAAATTTACCTTTAGGTTGATTATGTGGATCTGAGAACACAGTTTCTCTCAGGAAAAAAAAAAATGTTATAAATGGTTGTCAGATTCCCAGGCAGTCCCCAAAGCCAATTTAATTTAATGTTCCTGAACACTAAAAATAGCAGCTTAAGGAAAAGAGAGAGTTTGTGTGAGAGAGCTGCTTGTTTGTATATGGATTACTCGGCTCCAGAAGGATCCCCAGTCAACTGGCTGAGGCTTCCTGGAGGTGCCTTTTGTACCTTTTGAATTTTGAACCATTGGAAATGTTATCTATTCCGCTTTGTTTTAGTTAAAAAAAAAAAGGAACCCCACTCACAAATGGTAATACTCGCATCAGTCTGGGCTGTGATCTCAGGAACAGGAAGTGAAATGAGAAGGAGAAGGAAGAGGCTTTTACCTTCCGTCCTGATTCACGACCTGTCCCAAGTAAGATTTGGGGGAGCGGTAACAAGAAACTGCTTTTCTTTTCTCTTCCTTAGACCTCTCTTCTGCCCCCTGGTGTCCCTGAGCCCAGAGCCCAGGTCCCCTTACAGCTTCTGTAACCTCTCTCCCTCTGCCCCAGAGCACCGTCTATTTGAAGGAAGTTGCCCCTGGTCGCCAAGGTCAGAGTTTTTCCTCCCAACCAAATCCCATCAAACTTCATAGTCACCCCCACGAGCATCCTGTGCGAGATATCGGAAGGCAAGCAACCGCATAAAACTACAGTAGAACACGAACCACTGAAAATTTTGTAACTTTCAAGAAATTATTTGCATATTTCAAAGGGATGATTCTTTTAAAAAAAATTCTCTAATGTTTATTTATTTTTGAGAGAGAGAAACACACAGAGCACAAGCGGGGGGGGGGGGGGTGGAGAGCAGAGAGAGAGGAAGATACAGAATCCAAAGCAGGCTTCAGGTTCTGAGCTGTCAGCACTGGGCCCGATGTGGGGCTCGAACCCATGAATGCAAGATCATGACCTGAGCTAAAGTCGGATGCTTAAACAACTGAGCCACCCGGGTGCCCCTCAAAGGGATGATTCTTAAAAGAACATCAAAACGGAAAGGCAAACACTTCAGATCCAGATCTCGTGAGGGTGATTGTGCGTGGGCCTGGCGGGCTGTTTCCGGGTCAGCGCATCCTGGAAGCCTGCTGTTTTCTTCCACTCCTCAGAGGCGGTTCTCTGACCAGCTCTGGGTTGCATCAGTTTCCTCGGCTTCTGCCAGGATGCTTCTAGCTCAGGAGCGATCCAGGTCATGGCTCCCAGCACGCCTTTGGTCAGGGCCTTTCATCACTGTTGGGTTGGAGTTACTGCTTTGCCACAGAGCTCCTGCCTAAACGCTTCCCCAGCCAGCATTTCTGTTAATAAAATGGCTACATCCCAGGGTCCGTTTGCTGATAGCAACAATATTTCTTTCTTTTTTTTTTTTTTTTTAAGTTTATTTATTTTGAGAGAGAGAGAGAGACAGAGAGAAAGAGAGAGAGAGCACAAGCAGGGGAAGGACAGAGAGAGAGGGACAGAATCCCAAGCCGGCTCTGTGCTATCAGCCAAAGTCTGACATGGGGTTAGAACTCACAAACTGTGAGATCATGACCTGAGCCGAGATCAAGAGTCGGACGCTTAACCGACTGAGCCACCCAGGCGCCCCGGCAACAATATGTCTATATAGCTTCAGAGTTTGCCATAAACCTCTGCCTTGACATGCATGAAACCCTATGAAATAGGCAGGCCCAACATTATTGTAGTTTACAGATGAGAAAGCTAAGACTGTGAGTTATTTGTTCTTGGAAATATAGCCCTAAAGTTACTTGGCTGAATGAAGTAAGTGACTCGGCCATGAACTAGACCTGAGTGCTTCTCTCCCTAATTCATGCTGCCAACCCTGGTAAGGTAAGGTCAAGTACGATTCCTAGTTGGCTTCTGGTCTTGATCAAGAAGCTGGGAGTGATACTCATTCACCAGTAAATATTTACTGTCTGCCAGACACTTCCCAGATGCTGAGGACACATCAGTCAACAAAAGGGACAAAAAACCCTATTGCTCACAGCACCTGCATTTGGTGGTCTTCTCCTCAAGAGTGGGACATCACTTGTCCTGAGGTGAGACCTGACTCTGTGCTCAGCGAGCGGACGTAACAATCCTGGTGACGCTAGGCTTTGTCCAGCTTTGGCTCAGTGATTCCATGCCTCATCCCCTGAGGACTGCTTTCAGTCAGGAGCTGACTGTCTGCATGGGGGGTCTCTGACTTATTCTCTTCTGCAAAGCTGGACGATGGTGCAGACAAGCATCTCAGAGAGGAGGCACGAAGCAAAATAAGGCTATTACTCCTTTGTGCAGCTGTTAGAAAGGGTTGGTGACGTGAGAGCCAGGGCATCTCTTAATGTCGGTATTTCAAGTGAGGCTGAACGATAACATGGAACAAAAAAAAGCAGCTCCCCCACATTGTTTCATTTTCAGCTGGCTTTACAGAACCTCTGCCCCGATGCAAATCATTTTAGAGGAAAACCAGAAAACCTACATCTGGGCTAAAAATATAGCATTTTTGTGGTGTATGTGAGTTTCGGCACAGAAAATACTACATAGTTGATTTGATTCACAAAATAAGCCTTAAAGATCTGTTATACGCTGTAATTATCTTGGAATTTTTTGTACGATGGGAGCATGAAAACCCAGCTCTGTGCTGTCAGAAATGTTTTCTTCCTTTCCTTTTTTTTTTTTTTCTAATCTTCCTTAAAGTATTGGTGTGAATTAAACTCACCGAGGAGGAAACCAGTGAGCATCCTCCATAACGCAGTTATGAAAATATGAAGAGAGCTGCTGTTGATCCCATCTGGACTGCTAGATGTTTGCAGACTAGGGCGGGAGTTCTAGCAGATTTCTGACCTCCAACCCCAGACCTGGTTACAATGTCCTCTCTCCCTCTCCGAACACGCAAATGTAATTGAGAATGAGCAAAAACAAAAATAATAAACCTATAATCTGCTAAGAAGGCATAAGAAATAGTCACTGGCAAAGTGAAGTGACTTCATTGGGATCTGGTTGTACATGCTGTTTATAACACAGAAGAAGGGCAGCGGAGAGGTTGGGAAAACTACACCCTATCTGGCTACAAAAGTAGGAAATCTAGTACAGAAAATTTCTTCAGAACTTTTATCATGATGTGTCAGAAATAATAGAAATTTCCTTTATCCATGTATCTACAGGGTCAAGAGTGAGCACGTATAACAAAACTGAACACACTCTTTCATGAGTTGTAAAGTTCCTATGTCATTGGTGCAAAACCAGATGGTAATCCGTGGAGAGTAGAGCTCCATTTGTGGTCTCCGGGAGATGGAAGGGAAATGAAATGCCTAGGAGAGCACTGAACTTCTGCTGTCAACCTCTGGACTTCCAGAAGCTTCTTTTAAATACAAAATATTTGAGAATTGCCCCTGATATTATACCTGTAATTTGATCAGTCTATAATATGGTTAGTTCTTCAAAGTTCAGGAAAAACATACAGTTAATTGTCTTGACCCATGATGGCATGAATCAGGTCTCATGACAGTTTGATGACAAAGATCTGAGGAAAGAGTTTCTGTGCAGTAAGAATCATGCATCTGCGCGGTGCCTCGGTGTCTCAGTCGGTTAAGTGTTAGACTCCGGCTCAGGTCACGATCTCACGGTTTGTGAGTTCGAGCCCCGCGTCGGGCTCTGTGCTGACAGCTCGGAGCCCGGAGCCTGCTTCGGATTCTGGGTCTCCCTCTCTCTCTGCCCTCCCCCACTTGTGCTCTGTCTCTCTCTCTCTCTCTCTCTCTGTCAAAAATAAATAAACGTAAAAAAATTGTTTTTTAAAAAATCATGCATCTGCTTAACTCTGCTGACAGTAAAATATGGATTTAAGTTTTATCCGTGGCTCAGGAATACACTTTGTTGAAACTTCAGTTTTATGGCTTTCTTGTCTAAGACCAAACGAGATTACAGGGGTGACTTGCTGAGCCAACATGTCAGGAATTAAAAAAAAATAATAATTAAACTTCAAGGAAACAAAGAAATGAGAAGAGAATTTGCATCATAGCGGGTTAATGAAGTTCTTAATGTTTACGTTTATAACCGGATACTATAACCCTTCCCAATTCAGTTATAGAGCCTACCTAGAATTTTTCATGCAAATAGTTTTTATGTACACCAGATAGTTATATGAATAAGCTTTGGGGTGATTAATTTTGTAAGGCAGAGGATGTATTTGCCATGTGAAGAATCATCCCTGTTTTGGAAATTTGGACTTTCATATATTATCTTTTCCTGGAATGACCCAAATAGGTCACAAAGCTTCAGTATCTCACCCCCTGTTCTTTATAACCAATAGTTAAACAGAGTTGGGGGAAAGGATGAAGATATATATCCTAGTTTCCTTGCCTAACTCTGGAGAAACTATAGATCACTCTAGATCCCTTCTAATCCAAAGGCTTTATAGTACAGTTTTATTAAAGCCAATGTTTATTAGGGCTTTTAGGGGCACCTGGGTGGCTCAGTTGGTTAAGCGTCCGACTTCAGCTCAGGTCATGATCTTGTGGTCCAAGGGTTCGAGTCCCACGGTGGAGTCTGTGCTGACAGCTCAGAGCCTGGAGCCTGTTTTGGATTCTGTGTCTCCCTCTCTCTCTCCCCCCACCCCCACTTCTCTCTTTCTCTCTCTCTCCCTCTCTCAAAAATAAATAAACATAAAAAAAAGACTTTTAAAAGACTACACAATTCTTCTCAGCTTCAATAAGGTTTTTTTTTTTTTATCTTGCATGTAGCATTTTAATGCTTTGTGTAATGTCATTGCAACGGCAAGGCAGCTCTCTACTTCAGTTTCCTCATCTGCAAAATGAAGCATTTAAAATTTTGTGCCTAGTAACTCTCAAATCACGTGGCTATACATCATTCCCAGCAGGTAGGAAAATGCTTAAAAGTAAATTTTCATGTAGGCACTTTACAATAGACTTTGAGCCTTAGAAGTGAAATCTTCTCTCCCTTGTATATAGGCATGCTGTCAATGTACTGAACACTGCCAGGCATTTATTTATAATCAGAGGGGCTTATTATTAGAGTCTTCCCCAGGCTCTGCCCAACATACTGTTATTTTCATCTCACATTTAAGACAGAGAGGCCTGTTTCTCACTTCCCTTGTGGATAAAACCAGTAATGAGAGTATGATATCCCAGTGCTCAACTACCAAGTCTGAAACACATTCAGAGGGCCGTCCTCAACAGATGTCTTAGTGAGAGCTTCTAAGTGGAGCCAGGGAAGGATGGAAAGTTGGGTCACACTGCCCGGAGAGAGGCAAGGAGGAAATCTTTGCCAAAGAGAGAGCAGAAGGCAGAAAAGGGCCCGTGGATCTATTGCTTGAGCGTGGAATCTACTTCTTTCTCTGGGGATTAGGAAACAAGTGTTCCCTCTGGCTTTATCCTGAAGGAGACAACGGACCCTTGATATACCTTACAGAGGAATTGTGTGACCTTTCTAGCACTACAAGATGCTCTGGAGTCATCTTGTATGTTTCCTGCCCCAGTTCTAGAACCAGCCATTTCTCTAAGAAGCCTTGATTTCTTTTATTAGAGAATGTAGCCCAACTCTGGGCCTTTGGTGAGCTTATGGTTATTGGGGTGTCATTGTTTCTAGCACCTCTCAGTTGCCAGAGCAACAAAATATATATGTATACAAAACTGTATATACATATACCTGCATGTCTCTGTGTAATCATCTGAATCTATAGTAAGCTAAACATGAGTTTACTCTTGTGGCTCCAAGTCTAACCCATTACCATATTGATCACCCTAGGCTCTTCCCATTGATGATGTGTAAACTTCTACTGCAATAGTGAGGTTGTCTCATACAGTTGTAATTTGTTGGGTCGTGTTCTGCATTTCATTGTGACCTCCGAAATCATTTTTCTAAATTTGCATGCATTAAGATTCACTCTTGGTGCTATAAAGTTCTATGGGTTTTAACAAAAGCACAGTGCTGTGTATCCACTCTTAGTGTATCATATGAACTAACATTAGCACCTTAAAAAAAAATCTCTGCTTACATTCCTCATCTGTTCTTACATGTTGTCTACTTTTTCCACTAGAACCACTGACGTATTAATCATAGTTATTTTAAATTCCCTTTCTGATAATTCTTTATATATATATATATATATATATATATATATATATATATATATGAAATTTATTGACAAATTGGTTTCCATACAACACCCAGTGCTCATCCCAAAAGGTGCCCTCCTCAATACCCATCACCCACCCTCCCCTCCCTCCACCCCCCATCAACCCTCAGTTTGTTCTCAGTTTTTAACAGTCTCTATGCTTTGGCTCTCTCCCACTCTAACCTCTTTTCTTTTTTTTTTTTTTTTCCTTCCCCTCCCCCGTGGGTTCCTGTTAAGTTTCTCAGGATCCACATAAGAGTGAAACCATATGGTATCTGTCTTTCTCTGTATGGCTTATTTCACTTAGCATTACACTCTCCAGTTCCATCCACGTTGCTACAAAAGGCCATATTTCATTTTTTTCTCATTGCCACGTAGTATTCCATTGTGTATATATACCACAATTTCTTTATCCATTCATCAGTTGATGGACATTTAGGCTCTTCCATAATTTGGCTATTGTTGAGAGTGCTGCTATGAACATTGGGGTACAAGTGCCCCTATGCATCAGTACTCCTGTATCCCTTGGATAAATTCCTAGCAGTGCTATTGCTGGGTCATAGGGTAGGTCAATTTTTTAATTTTCTGAGGAACCTCCACACTGCTTTCCAGAGCGGCTGCACCAATTTGCATTCCCACCAACAGTGCAGGAGGGTTCCCGTTTCTCCACATCCTCTCCAGCATCTATAGTCTCCTGATTTGTTCATTTTGGCTACTCTGACTGGCGTGAGGTGATACCTGAGTGTGGTTTTTTATTTGTATTTCCCTGATAAGGAGCGACGCTGAACATCTTTTCATGTGCCTGTTGGCCATCTGGATGTCTTCTTTAGAGAAGTGTCTATTCATGTTTTCTGCCCATTTCTTCACTGGGTTATTTGTTTTTCGGGGTGTGGAGTTTGGTGAGCTCTTTATAGATTTTAGATACTAGCCCTTTGTCCGATATGTCATTTGCAAATATCTTTTCCCATTCCGTTGGTTGCCTTTTAGTTTTGTTGGTTGTTTCTTTTGCTGTGCAGAAGCTTTTTATCTTCATAAGGTCCCAGTAATTCACTTTTGCTTTTAATTCCCTTGCCTTTGGGGATGTGTCGAGTAAGAGATTGCTACGGCTGAGGTTCAGAGAGGTCTTTTCCTGCTTTTTCTCCTCTAAGGTTTTGATGGTTTCCTGTCTCGAATTTAGGTCCCTTTATCCATTTTGAGTTTATTTTTGTAAATGGTGTGAGAAAGTGGTCTAGTTTCAACCTTCTGCATGTTGCTGTCCAGTTCTCCCAGCACCATTGTTAAAGAGGCTGTCTTTTTTCCATTGGATGTTCTTTCCTGCTTTGTCAAAGATGAGTTGGCCATATGTTTGTGGGTCTAGTTCTGGGGTTCTATTCTATTCCATTGGTCTGTGTGTCTGTTTTTGTGCCAATACCATGCTGTCTTGATGATTACAGCTTTGTAGTAGAGGCTAAAGTCTGGGATTGTGATGCCTCCTGTTTTGGTCTTCTTCTTCAAAATTCCTTTGGCTATTCGGGGCCTTTTGTGGTTCCATATGAATTTTAGGATTGCTTGTTCTAGTTTCGAGAAGAATGCTGGTGCAATTTTGATTGGGATTGCATTGAATGTGTAGATAGCTTTGGGTAGTATTGACATTTTGACAATATTTATTTTTTCCAATCCATGAGCAGGGAATGTCTTTCCATTTCTTTAAATCTTCTTCAATTACCTTCATAAGCTTTCTGTAGTTTTCAGCATACAGATCCTTTACATCTTTGGTTAGATTTATTCCTAGGTATTTTATGCTTCTTGGTGCAATTGTGAATGGGATCAGTTTCTTTATTGTCTTTCTGTTGCTTCATTGTTAGTGTATAAGAATGCAACTGATTTCTGTACATTGATTTTGTATCCTGCAACTTTGCTGAATTCATGTATCAGTTCTAGCAGACTTTTGGTGGAGTCTATCGGATTTTCCATGTATAATATCATGTCATCTGCAAAAAGCGAAAGCTTGACTTCATCTTTGCCAATTTTGATGCCTTTGATTTCCTTTTGTTGTCTGATTGCTGACGCTAGAACTTCCAGCACTATGTTAACACAACAGCGGTGAGAGTGGGCATCCCTGTCGTGTTCCTGATCTCAGGGAAAAAGCTCTCAGTTTTTCCCCGTTGAGGATGATGTTAGCTGTGGGCTTTTCATAAATGGCTTTTATGATCTTTAAGTATGTTCCTTCTATCCCGACTTTCTCAAGGTTTTTTTTTTTTTTTTTTTTTTTTTTTTTATAATTTAAACACCACACACACATTCTATATTATCTTGATAATTACCTTTTTTTTTTTTTTTTTAAACGTTTATTTATTTTTGGGACAGAGAGGAGACAGAGCATGAACGGGGGAGGGGCAGAGAGAGAGAGGGAGACACAGAATCGGAAACAGGCTTCAGGCTCTGAGACATCAGCCAGAGCCCGACGCGGGGCTCGAACCCACGGACTGCGAGATCGTGACCTGGCTGAAGTCGGACGCCCTAACCGACTGCGCCACCCAGGCGCCCTCAAGGGTTTTTATTAAGAAAGGGTGCTGGATTTTGTCAAAGGCCTTTTCTGCATCGATTGATAGGATTCATATGGTTTCTTCTCTTTTTTTTGTTAATGTGATGTATCACGTTGATTGATTTGCGTAATGTTGAACCAGCCCTGCATCCCAGGAATGAATCCCACTTGATCATGGTGAATAATTCTTTTTATATGCTATTGAATTCGATTTGCTAGTATCTTCTGATAATTCTAACATCTGTTTCGTATCTGAGTCTAGTTCTGATTATAAACCCAAACGTACATGGCTAATTGACTTTTGCCAAACTCATTCAATGGTGAAAGATCACTTTCTTCAACAAATGGTAATGGGCAACTGGATTTCTTTAAAAAATTTTTTTTCATGCTTATTTATTATTGAGAGACAGAGAAAGACAGAGTCATGAGCAGGGGAGGGGCCAAGAGAGGAGGAGACACAGAATCCGAAGCAGGCTCCAGGCTCCGAGCTGTCAGCACAGAACCCGACGCGGGGCTCGAACTCACAAATCGTGAGATCATGACCTGAGCCAAAGTTAGACGCTTAACCAACTGAGCCACCCAGGCATCCTGGGCAACTGGATTTCTACATGTGAAAGAATGAATTGAGCCCTGACCTCACACCATAGACAAAAATTAACTCAGAATAGACCAACAATTTAAATAGAAGAACTAATGCCATAAACTCTTAGAAAAAACATAGAGGTAAATCTTCATGGCCTTGAATTTAGCAATAGATTCGTGGATATGACCTAAAAGCACAAACAACAAAAGAAAAAAATAGCTAACTGGGAGTTCATCAATATTTACAACTTCTGTGCAACAAGGAAGCGAAAAGACAACCTACAGAATGAGAGAAAGCACTTGCAAATCATAAACATAATATAGATTTCATGTCAAGAATATAGAGCAATCTGCAGACTCAATGATATCCCTATCAAAATTCCAGTGGCATTTTTCACAGAAATAAAACAAATAATCCTAAAATTTGTATGGAACCGTGAAAGACTCCACATAGCCAAAGCAATCTTGTGCATTGCCTAAGGAAAATGCAAAATGGTGCAGGCAGTGTGGAAAACAGTTTGGTGGTTCCTCAAAAAGCTAAACATGCCATGACCCCATGACCCGGCAATTCTGCTCATAGGTATATACTGCAAAGAATTGAAACCAGGGACTCAAACGGATACTTGCATGGCAATATTCATTGCAGCATAATAGGCAAAAGATGAAAACAATCCAAGTGTCCATTAGCAGATGAAGGAATAAATAAAATGTGGTGTATACACACGATGGAATATTATTCAACCAGAAAAATAAGTGAAGTTCTGGTATAAAGTTCAATGTGGATGAATCTTGAACACATTATACCAAGTAAAATAAGCCAGATACAAAAGGACAAATATTATAATTATAACATAACGGAATTCCAATTGTGTGAAATATCTAGAACAGGGAAATTTATAGAGACGGAAAGTAGATTAGAGATTGGTGGGAAGGGGAATGAGGAATTATTGGTTAATGAGTAGAGAGTCTCTGTTTGGGATGATGAAACAGTTTTAGAAAAAGATAGTGGTGATGGTTGCTATGGTGTAATTAGAAATATTCTGTCTTTGTCCCAGTTCCTGGCACAGAGCAACTAGAACCCTTGTTTCCTGAGTGATAGGACTAACTCTGGTTATCCTAACAAGTCCTTTTTGATCACACCCGAGTTTACGATAATGAAGTGACTTAGGGTGGGGCTCCTAGACAGCTTCAGGAGAGGGGGCTGGTGGCAGAAAGGCTAAGTCATGATTAGAAGATTGGAACTTTCAACCCTATTCCCCAGCCCTCCCTCCAGCCCCAGGCTCGCATCTCTGGGGAGGGGAGAGTGGCTGGAGATTGAGTTCTATAAAAACTCTTGAGCAAAGAGATTCAGAGAGCTTCTGAGTTGACCATCACATTGAAGGAAGGTGGCACACCTGGAGAAGGAATGGGGAGTCATTGTTGAATGGGTGCAAAGTTTGTTTTGGGTGGGGATGAAAAATTGTGGGAATGGTGGTGATGGCGAATGCAATAAAAGTCACTGAACTGTATACTTCAAATTGATTAAAATGGCAATTTACGTTATATAATTTCATAGCTATGAACAAAGCAAATTAATTTATATCATATTAAAGCAAAAAAAACATTTTTAAACTAAAGATTAGGGAAGTTGGGGAACTTGAAGATAATTGGTGGAGGTTGGGATTAAAATCCAGGTCTTTCTGGCTGTGTGGTCTACGTGCTCTTAGACACATTGGAGTCAGATTAGACTGTGCAGAAGTATCTTTCACTTAGAATTTTTGAGCTGATAAGTAATAGAACAAGGGGGCCTTTGCAGATCACTCTCACGAGATGGATCGTGCAGACAAGGGTGAGCCTCCAGAAATACCTAGAAGCCTAGCGCTGTAAGACGGCAGAGAGAGATCTAGTCTGGACCAAGGATATGGTTATGAGAATGGAGAGGAAGGCAGTGATTTGGATAATACAGTTCAAGGAAAGAACTGAGAGCATTTGATGATGCCTGGAAATAGACAACGAAGGACACAAAAGGTCAACCTTGGGAAGACAAGAGTGGGCTGCAGCTGTTAGCAGAAATGAGGTATTTGAATAAGCCTTTCATTATCTTAATATGCTCAGGAGTGTGTTCTCATCTCCCAACCACATGAACCCGATATTGGTTCCTGGGCACCAGGAGCTGGGAATACAAACCCCTCTCTGGACTATCCCCCTTCCACAGAGGCAATGATTAATCCACAGTGGGGTCTGGGAGAGGGAGAAGACAAAGGTAAAACATGAAGGATCTATTTTTCTTATTTTCCACCTAAGTCAATCGAGTGATAATTAATGCCTAGTTTTATGGTCTTATCTTCCTAGGTGCAAAGTTCAAAGTTCTACCTGCCTTTTGGCTGAGGAAATGGGTTTTGTTGCTGTTGCTTTTACAAGTGGACTATGACGTAAAAATAGCTAAATACCTATCAGCACATGGGATTAGTGATAGAGAAGGAAGGAACATAACCAGGACAGGGTGGTGATGGAACAGGAAAAGGAAAAGATAGTGTGTGTGGTGGGGGAGGGGGGTGTTAAATTTCCAGCCACCTCTGTTCCCTGGTTTCAAATGCAATTTCTGCCCATCTATGGCTAGAAGAGAAGCCAGCCTTCTTCCATAGCTTCTGTAGCTGACGTTAAGTTGACAAATCATCCTTGGTAGCCCTTGGAGACAGAGCAGAGCTATCTAGAGACCCAAAGACGGCTGAAGCTTACGCTGTACTTCTCGGTTCTCACATTTTCCCCCAAGAGACCCAAGTGATAGAGTTTTAGATAACTTGCCAGATTTTTATATTCTAACAAGTCAAAAAGAAAAAAAAAACAACAAAGCCAGTCTATTAATTCAATGAGAATTTTACATATTTATGTGCTCGATTGCCATCCCTTAGGACTCTCTAGGCTTTTCACCACAGGGAAGAGTATATTGAAGCTGAAAGAAAATATTCCTAAAAATACAGCAGAGAAGAGGTTTCTGATCCATTCACCATGTTCTTATGTAGCAAAACAACAAGAGACATGCAAATGTAAAGGTTTATTGGTCTATCACCTATGGTGTTGCTACAAAAATAAATCAAAGTTCTCGTATTAATAAAACTTAGGAAAGTGTCTAGAAATGTGATGATTATGTTTAACCTCATGTAGTCTTGAAGCACTGTAGGAGCAGTGGCCACATAAGTTACGTCTGCTCTTGTAGCTCAGTGTCTACCACGGGTGTTCAATATATATTCATTGGGTGGAGGGATAGTAATACCACTAGCTGACATTAGTGATGTCATGTAATTACTCTAGTTGTATTAGGGATAAAAGATACCCTAATGGTGGCGGCAGAGTAATGCAGGAGAATGTTAAGACATTGATAGGGGGGGAAATGTTGCTTTAGTGCAAAAATATTGTAGCCCTGAGTTGAAATCTAAGATGTTTATAAACATTTTAAGGTTGCATTATAAACTGGAGGTGGATGTCAGTTGGCTACTCGTCTAACTAGGAGTGGAAGGGATCCGAAATTACAACCTTAACTGCTTCTCCAGGTTGCATTTCTCTCCACCTCCTTCCCCTTCGGTTTCCTGGGGATCTGTTTTGTTGCCCTTAGCCAGCCTGACTTGTAGGAGGATCCCCATTCCCTTGGCTATCTTGGCCTAGATGTGGACACACATCCTGTTTTTAGTCTACCTGAGGTGAATTGAAATATTTCAAAACTACCCTCGTGGCCTCCATTTTGGAGCACATAACCCATATCTGTGGAGCCCATATCCCGTATCCTCGGTCACAGATACGGGATATGTGTTCCAAAATGGAGGACACGAGGGTAGTTTTGAAATATTCCAATGCACCTCAGATAAACGACGTGGTCTTGCAAAGCGGCACATCTCAAACTACCACGTGTGCGGGAATCCCTGGGAGCACGTGAAACTGCAGATTCTCATTCAGGAGGCCTGGGTGGGTCCTCCGGGAGAGGTTGATGGTGCTGGTCCACAGACCACACATTGAGCTGCAAACTGGGTTTTATGCTCCTCATTTCTTTCAGCTCTATGGATGTATGAAAGTCTCAATCAAACTCCTCAGTCTCCTGGCCTGAAACAATTTTTAGTCAGTGGTGTTGTGCTTTTGGTGGTGTTCCCAGTCCCTTCCAAAATTTTCTTCTAAGTCTCCCCCTCCCCAGAGGTGACCTCAAAGACCACCCCCATTACCCTGGGCTGCTCTGAAACTCTTTCCCCTGCAGGGTTGGCCATGATCCCTGTCCTCTGAAGTGTGAAGCATCCCTGCTATCTAACCCCAGTGATTTTTTTTCCCGGCCTGTGTTATCTTGCACTGACTTTGCCACATTTTCCATCACCAGGACCCAACTGGTTTCTATGGTTTCAGTCTCCAGAAACCCAACCCTTGTCATTGATTTGTTTTGTTTTCCTGAGTCATTTTATGAGCTGCCTGCTGAGTTCCATTTTTCACTCGTGGAGACAATTTTGAACCTGGAATCAATCATGCTACCAGTCATGTGGGCTGGCCCCACAGCCACTGTCCCAGTCCAAGCCAGCAGAACGTATTACCTGAACGCTGAACTGCTTAACTCATGTGCCCAAACCACTCTCGCCCTCCTCCTATCATTCCGCAGCTAGAAGGGTAGTTTTGGAAGATGGATCCATGGGTCTCTCACTTTCTCTCCACCCCAAAAGGTAGACTGCTTCCTCGTTCTGTCCCAGTACTGGTAAGTGACTTGTCCTATCCATCCTTTGCCTGTCTCAGCTTCACGGAGGGGGTCCCAGCTCCTACGTCTCACCTCCTGCAGCCCAAGGCCTCATCTTCTGTTAGCCAGAGCTTGGGGTTACTCAGGTCAGGAACTCCCAGAGGGGCGACCGCGGCATAGCTCCCTGGTATTCTCAGTTCCGTTTTCAATTCCAGCCACTGAGGGTTTCCCGCTCTTATGAGTTCTGCTCTATAATAGAACATTTTTATTCTCTATCCTGTACTTGCAGGTGCTTTAGCAGGGATGTTGTTAGGTTGTCTGCTGCTCCCAGCACCAGAGGCACTTGGTTCTCTGCACTTACCCTCCAGGCTACTCTCAGGTCTCCAGGTGTTTACTTCCTTATTAGGGTTTTGTTTTGTTTTGTTTTTTAACGTTTATTTATTTTGAGAAGGGGGGAGGGGCGCACAGAGAAGGAGATAAAGAATCCCAAGCAGGCTGGACGCTGTCAGCGCAGAGCTCGTTGCAGGGCTGGAACTCACAAACCGTGAGATCCTAACCTGAGCTAAAGTTGCAGCTTAACAAACTGAGCCACCCAGGTGCCCTCCTCACTAGGGTTTTTGATGCCATTCTTTCCCTTGGGAAGGCCCTCCCTACCGAAACGTTAGACCACAATGAAAAGTCAATTACATAACGATAGTCCCTGATTCCTTTGATAAAGTTGGGCTCCTCCCTTCCACGTGTTTCTACGTTTTCCTGCACTTGCCTGGCATAGATAGCGGTTCTCAACGGTTGTGCCTGACAAAGTCCGCCTCCTCCTCTGAAAGCAAAGTTCCTTGACGGGACGGCAAAGGCGCGTTAGTCTCGTCTCACCTTGTACAAAGCCCACAGCACGTCCCCGGTGACAATGACTATCAGCATCTATGGAGCTCTTTCTGTATGCCTCCCCGGAGCTCCATTAGTGTTCTCATTTGACAAATGGAGAAACTGAGGGATAAATTGATTAAGCTGCCCAGGGTTATGAAGCAGATCTGGAGTTAAATCCTGGCAGTCTGGCTCCAGAACCTACTGTCTTAACCTCTATTCTGTAGTAGGTGGCTGTTGCTCAGTGCATTTTTGTGGGGTGACTCTTCCCGAGAGCCCACGAGCTCCCGCGCTCCTTGCCAGAGCCAGCCAAAGATCTCTCAGTTCTTCATTTCTCACCAGATGACTCTTCTCTATGCACGCACAGAGGTATGTACATACTTCCTGGGTGAGGGGCTGTACGTCTGCTGCTCATTTGTGTGGCCCAGGCGGCTGGCAAGCCCTGAGATTGGTCACCTCCCTGGCCTGCCTCCTCCCCCAGGTTTTCTATGAGAACACCCTCAAGTGACACACAGAAGGGATCTTTCAGAACTCTACAGCTACGGATGAGGACGAATTCTGATTCAGTATGTTTGGGGTGGGGCTGTAGATTGTGTGTTTCCAGTCACTTCTCAAGTGATGTTGATGTGTCTGGTCTGTAGATGAATTTTGAGGGGTCAGGAGCTAGCATAGCATTTTCCACTTCCTGGGCTTCCCTTTCCTAGTTAGTGTTTACAGCTAATTCCATGAAATATTAAAATATTAAATTGTGATATTACATGAGACTAAAAGAATGTGTATTAAGTACCTAGCACTGTGATTGGAACAGGATAGTAGGTATCCAACTAACGGTTTTGTTGCCTTTCCTATTTTATTTTTTGAAACATGTCAATGTCAAATCTGTAAAGATCGTATCATCTCACCTTACAATACTTCCGCTGGAAATTAAAATACACACACACACACACACAGACACATACACACGCACAGAACTCTTGGTCCATTTTTAAAAAAAGAATCCAATGAACTCATTTAAAATATTCATCTAACATTATGTAGCACAAAAATAAGCAGTCGTCTGCACCCCTTTGAAACTTAAATTTATTCTCCAACCACCTAACCTCCGGATATTCTCTGCCTAACTATTAAAACTGATGATGAATCACACCAAGAAGAAACTCTTATTGCTTCTGGGTTCTTACCATTACTGCAAATCCGTAAATTGCCCAGAACTGTAGCTTTGAAGGTTGTTAGCTCCCAAGATTTCTATTATGAGTTTGCACTTAATCTTTGATCCTGACATATCTTTTAGGCTTCCTGTTTAATTATTTACTAAATATACTTTTAAAAGCCCTAGGAACCAGCCTTTCCTGTGGTTGCTGTCTACTCTTCTCGCCTCTTGGCATGCGTTCATGACCTTCTGTCTTTCGAGGGCTCTGTACTGTGCCCACATGTCGGTATTCTGGGGGACTCTCCTAATGGACTGATCGAGGAGGAGCTTCTCTTGGTCTGGAACTCAGTTACTGACATTCTGACTGACACCAAGCATGAAAATCACATTACTCTGGTTGTAAAAAACCTTCACTGGCTACCTGTAAAGTACAGGATTATGTGTAAAGTCCTAGTTATTAACTTACAAGTCCTTAAATTGACTTGGTTTTGAATACCTCAGAGACATTCTGGAACCATACATCCCCAGTCGTTCTCTTTGGTCTCAGTCAATTGGATTAGTTCTTTTTGGCTGAAGACATTGAGCTACGGGGCATTTTTAATGTTTGCTCTCTACTTATGGAATTTATTAACCATGGAGGCCAGGCTGTCTTACTCTCTGTCAAGCTTTCAGTTGAAATTTAAGAGGTGCCCTTTCCAGATTGCTGATTTGGTTAAATCAACCATAAATCGATCCACCGTTGTTTAGTTTTGGAATCACTGGTCTTTGGTATTTTTATGTATCTGCTCCAAGGGTTTGTTTGACATGTCATAGTTAAATCTTATATTATTCTACTTAATATCTTTTTTTCCCTCACATCTTGACTTGAAACACTGTCAAAGTGAATTTACTAATTAAATGCTTTGCATGACACATTACCTTTTCCCATCTGCTTTAGAAGGGAGTCACAAGGACAGTGAGATATTATATGTGAAATTACTTGGATTGTGAAATACCAGGCATTATATTCAATTAGGTACACATATTTTACCTTATTTTTGTTCTCAATCAATCATCCACTCCACTGTTAGGGTGCTCAAAAATTAATTGTTGAACGGATGAATGAATGCTAGACACAAAGCGGGGCAGAGGTATAGGTCGTATAAGATTTCTTTAGCAAGTTTTAATCTAGCATCCTTTGATAAGGTCTAAATATGTCTAAAGTTAACTAACAATAAAATATTTAAATAGCAGACCAAGAAAAGAAAGAAAATTATGGCACAGGATACTACACAGCGAATGGCCAAATATATTCCTCATATAATTGCAGCTCTATGATCTCTGAGAAGAGTGACAGTCCTCAGGCTGTGGTAGTGAGGAGGGAAATCTGACTGAGAAGTTGGGTTTACATTGGACCCGTGTGTGTGTGTGTGTGTGTGTGTGTGTGCGCGCGCGCACGCATAGAAATGGGTAGGCAAAGAAGAGGTGGGGATGTGGGAGGGTCTTACACGTGGATGGAATGATAGGAAAAACCCAGATGGCTGTTATTTTTCTTAAAGTTGGATGAGGGGCATCTAAATCCAACCCATTTGGCTAGAAGAAGATTCAGGAAAAAAAAAAGATAATAAGTAGGACTTTATTACACATTTAAGTTAGCAAAATAAGAAGTTCTCCATTTTCTTTTAATGAGGAAAAGAGATGTTTTCATTTTTCTTACAGTCTTAAAGACACTTGGCTGGGGTCAGAGGTGGGGGTGGGGCAAGCAAGATGGGGGAGTTGTTAGAGTTCTTCAGGGAAGAGAAAATAAAGAATCAGTTGCCGGTGGTGTTTTCCTTCCTGTTTTGGCTTGTTTGAGGGCTGGGTGGCGGGTCTGGAATAGTAGTAGGTAAGGTCTAGAATTTGATTGCTTATTTGATCATTACCGCTCTAAACATTTTAAAATATGGAATCTCCCATACAGCTTTCTCATAGCCTATGAATACTATTTGGAAAGAAATGTAGTCTTGATATATAGCACAAGAAATCAGCCAATTCAATCCAATCAAGTGCAATTCTCTTCCGACAAGTAGTTACATGGTCTCTGTGCCTTTGGTATCATTGTTGCAGTTGCCAGGAGGCAAAGGAAGGAGGAAGCAGAGCTCAGAATCTACTTGGGAAGACAAGTCTTACACATGGGAAACATTTATCCATCAGACAAGAACGAGGCTGCCTAAGTACCGAGATCAGTCCCAAATATTGTCTCTCTGCGCTCCCAGATCTCAGAGAAGAACTGAGGAGGAAGGGAAAGGATTTATTTTGTGGGACAAAGTCCTGGAACTTACTCGCAGGAGTGGAACCCTCACCACCCAGAGTATGGTCCACAGACCAGCCATATCTGGATCACTTGGAAGCTTGATAAAAATGCAGAACTTCAGGTCCCATCTCAGAGATCCTGAAGTAGAATGTGCATTGAAAGATTTTTTTATTAAAAAAATACTTATTTTTGAGAGAGACAGAGACAGGGTGTGAGCTGGGGAAAGGCAGAGAGAGACAGAGACACAGAATCCGAAGCGGGCTCCAGGCTCTGAGCTGTCAGCACAGAGCCCACGATGCAGGGCTCAAACCCACAAGCTGTGAGCCGAAGTGAGGGGCTCAACCCACTGAGCCACCCAAGTGCCCCCCTTTTTTTTAGTTTTATTTTTTTAAGAATCTGTATTTTAACAAGACTCCAGATGATTCCTATTTACATCATAGTTTAGGAAACATTGTGTTAGAAGACTCCAACCAAACTATACAACAATGAAAACATCAGACAGACCCTTGGGAGAAGAAATCCAGGCCTGTGGGGGACCCCAGCTGTAGCCAAGCACTCCTCAAACCCCTCCCTCCCTCTGGCAGATCTCCTAGACTTTAATAGACTTTGCATGGAGTACCCAGAGACAGGCTTGGCCTCATATGCCAGGAGAGTTCTGCTCAATAGCCAACCCTGTTGAAATCTACTCCTGAGCTCTGACAGAAATGTAGAAATACTTGGAAGGTGGGCATAGGCTTGGGAAGACGCAAGGATTGAAAATGCCCTCTTTAGTGTGTCCGGTCCTACACGTAAGTGCCTGCAGGTATGGATTTGAGCCATTGTTTTCAAAAGTTGAAAAAAATTATACACATGCCAAAAAACAAAAAAATGCCCACCTTCCTGTTTCTGTCATATAAGTTCATGCTTGCCTGGTTTGAATTAGTTAGAGTGGTTCATCATGGAACAAGGAGAGAAGAGACTTTTTAATGGAATTGGCAAAACCCAAGCCACACTGCCCAACAGAACAGGCTGAAAGTAGACAGCTATGGCCTGACTGTCTACATTTCAAAAGGGTTTCTCAGGCCTAAGATTGAGAGCGCTTGAATGGCTATAGAGACCATTTTGCAATTATTACAATCCTTTCCTCATCCCTCCCTCCCACCCCTCGGCACTTCACCCTTCCCTTCCTTTCCCTTCCCTTCCCTTCTCTTCCCTTCTGCCCTTTCCCTCTCTCCCTTCCTTCCTTCTTTCCTTCCTTCCTTCCTTCCTTCCTCTCTTCCTCTCTCCTCCACCCTGTTTCCATACGATTTTTAAAATAATGTGGTTTCCATGCAAATCAAAACCAGCTGAAAACTTGCCAAGGCCAAGATGTAATTGAAGCTGGCATTTAAGCATTTGTGTCTCCTCTGTCTCCAGAGATATCATCATAAAATAAAAGACTTCATCAGATAATGTTTTCTTCATTATTCCACATCACAATTCTGAAGCGAAAAAAGATAATTAGACATACGGTGCTGTCGACACATAGTTTATGAGGAGCTTCTAGCTAATTAGTTATGGTAAAAGGTTTTTATATAGTCATAATTACTTTATATTTCAGAGAAAAAGAAGCAAACATACACGTATTTTATTTTACCTGGTGACAAGTTTATCAAAGTGAGGCTGGTATTTTGATGATCCTTTGGCACCTGCTTCAGACTTCTCAGGATATAATGCAAAGTGTCACGAAGGGGTTTTAACAGCACAACTCTTGTTAACTTTAATAGGAGCTACACCTCTGAAATCCTTACACATCATCTTGCTAGATTCTTTGGAAAATATCATCCTCTTGGCATCCTGAATTTCCTTTGTCACTGATGAAAGGCTCACCTATGGAATCATTCAGAGAATGGTTGTAGTAATTTTGTTTAAAATAGGAGACAACCCATCTTCACAAGAATCGTGTTTCCGTTCTGATTTCGGGGGCTGGCCCCCGAAGAAAAAATGCTGGCAAAAATAATACACTGGAAAACGTAGCATTCTACAATTGATTCGTTTAAAATAATTTCAGTTTATAAAAGCTATCTTTTTTTTCAATTAGCTGTTTCTGCTGAATCGGTTGTTGTTCATCTCAGTGAAAGAAATGAAGACAATTTAAAAATATTCTTGGTTTTCCCCTTTGTGTCTGTACCGGTTCCAATAACATCTGAGCTGAGGCGAGAACCAGCACAACCTATACCAGTCCTGTACCCACCTGGGTGTCCTGGAGGACAGGTTGTCTAATCTCTAGTGTTGCCCACCCCTGAGGGAGCGTTAATCAGGTAGCAAGACGCTCTGTTTGTTGATCTTCCAGGATGTCCCAGGGCTGACGTATGCTTGGGTATGCAATCAAGGTATGCACTCAAACATGGGGCTACAGTACAATTTCCCTCAATCTGAGTCCACTGCATTATTTATTACAACAAAAGGCAGAAACCTGAGATATGCTAAAGAGGGCCAATGGACTCACAGCACAGAGCAAAATGCTAGTGTTGCCTTATCCACAGCTGGGGTTGCTAGCTGTCCAGTCCCAAGGACAATGGCAGGTTCGCGCTTCCCTCTTCTCTTACCAGAATATTTGTTGCCACAACACTTTTAGACAGATACGTGGGCATATTGTGGTTGTCATTTCTCGAGTGGTTAGTGATGCTTGCACTGTATCACATATTATATGGATTTGTTTCACTGAACCAAGGCCTTGCCACCTTTATGTGGATGAATAAGGTAATCAATCTTTCCAAGCTTTAGTTTCCTTGTCTATAAAACGAGAGTAATAATGGGATGAAGGTAGCTAACAAATGTCAGATTAGCACAATGCCAGACGCACGGTAAGTGTTTGGTACAGGCTAGCTGTTGTTATTTGTATCCTGAGGATAAGTCTATGAGTCAGGTACTCTTATTATCCCTACTTTGCAGATGATAAAGCTCGAAGTTACAGAGGTGACGTTACGTAGTACATATGGGTCTAAGCCCCGCTTCCAAACCCAAGCTGTTAGCCTCATCAGAAACAACTGTAACAACCCTAAGTTGTCACCCTCTCTTGATGGCTTCCTTTCACCCTCCATTCTGCTCAACCTACCGGAAAACAAGATCTAACGCTTCTGGTTCCTGGCCCTAGGCACTTGGCTGGCTTTTGTGTGAA
Source organism: Lynx canadensis (assembly GCF_007474595.2). Lineage (NCBI taxonomy): Eukaryota > Metazoa > Chordata > Mammalia > Carnivora > Felidae > Lynx > Lynx canadensis. The sequence continues at coordinate 12,831,769 of NC_044313.2, forward strand.
GCCAGAGGACCTAGGAGCCTGGTCTGAGTATACTGGTATTGTTCGCTTCAATTTAGTCGGCTTTCAAGGCCTCCCAACTTGTTCGTGTTCTTAAAGGGTGCGTGATGCAGGAGGAGAGGGACCCGACTAGAAGTGCCCCTATATCCTTGTTGTCTTAGCACAGCTGAGTGGTCTTTCGTGATGGATAACAAGGCTCTCACCGCTCTGGTTTTTCCCTACTATCTATCCTTTCTGTATGGTTTCTGTCTTTAACATCATTCTCAGGGATGCTAACGTATCTTTCTTGGATAAATCAGGAAGGGACCCCTCATTTCCCTAGCCAGTCTCTGCCTTCAGCACCTCTCCTACATCTTCCACTTTTTCAAGAGGACCAAAAAAGGAGAATGGATCTTAGCATACGTTTCAAGGTCGCTCGATGCAGTTCTAGAGTGTGCTAATACAGATGAGGGGATCTCTTTAGATAGGAATCCCATTAATACACTATGGTTTATATAGCCGAACGGAAGACAATCTATCTAGAAAGACTAAATAAATTATGGTCAATTTGGAGCATATCCAGAGCCTAAGTAAGTGAGATCAAATGGTTTACTGTTTGCCATTAATGGGATTATACCCTATCCCTATTACACCCTGAATCTAAACCTGTGAGTTATGCCTTAGATATGGGGTTATGACACAGATTTATATCCTAGTAAATAAGAGCCATCTTGAATCTCATTTCCTTGAGGTAATTAAGACAACAGTTAAGATTTCTATGTATTTTTAGTGGGACTATTTTTAGTTCTGATTCTAATCACTAACAATTGTCCTGTAATCTAGGAAAGAATTATCGATTCAGAGTGACAAAATAATGCTTGGATATAACCTCTCTTTTGTCTCTCCTTAAAGGGATAAAAGATAAAAGCATACCTTTGGTGTATCCAAGGTGAATGGTCTCATAAATTTGTGATACTTCAGGTCCAATCATCATCTTTAGCCTATTTATGCAGAACACTCTAATATTTAAAGTTCTTAAATAAAGAATTCTCAACTGTGTTAATTAATTCTCAATTAATTATGGTAATTTGTACTAATTACTAATGTAATTACAAAATTGAAGATTAACCTGGAAATTTGGAAGAGCAACGTTTCTGCTAACTAAACAGGAATAAATTACATCGGCAAGAGCAGAGGCAGGGGTTCTTTTAATTTGGCCAGCTCAATGCCTGCAAAGTACAATATAATCTGGGAACATCTGACTTTAGCATCTAATCCATTTGCAAGATGTGGGATCCACCCTACGCTCCATTTCATTGTGATACGGATCCTTCAGTCTTCCACAGCTTTTTTCAAAAGCTGTTACCAACAATGACAAGATCGTCTCTAGCTACACAGGGAAAAACAAGAGTAGGTCCTGTCCTAGAGCGTTTTGTCAGTGTCTGCCGAGGCTGCAGGAAAGCCAGGGAATTGCTGGATCTGTTCACTATTTAGGGGAACTGAAGAAGTATCAGTCATCTTTGTTTGCTGAACCCATCATAAAGACTCTATAGGACATGCTCACTGGGACTGTGACATAAATTACAGGGACCACTTTCTTGCTAAGGTTCAAACAGATGTACAGGAAAATTGGAGAAGTTCCAAAGTAATAAGAAGAATTAGGCTGTTTGAGATGATGAGCAGTATCATTCATTAACCATTAGTTAGAATTAGGAGTAACTGGCTCTGATCTTATGTATTGCTGCATTTTGCATACTAAATGTTACTTACAGGGCTTGAGGGGTTATGTTTCTCAATGACTTACTGACATTGAGTCATTTGGTTCATTTGGTAACCAGTGTGTGTGTGTGAGTGTGTATCTGAGAGAGAGAGAAGAGAGAGAGAGAGAGAGAGAGAACTCCCCCCGTGTCGGGTTCTAGATCTTGAATATACAAAGATGAAAAAGTAAAACTCCAGCCTTCAAGAAGCACTCATCCAAGCAGACGTGGTGCCCCATAGTTTCCTCCGTAGAAAATTACAGCTTAGAGAACAAAAGTTATCAGAAGGGGGGAAAAAGACCACTTTGGGAATATGACTCGTTGAGCAACAATTTCCAACTCATAGTTCATATGTTGACCTAGCCTAGACTCATGGACAGCAGGATTTTGAGGGTTTGCATATGGCGGAATAATTCGGCTAATTCCTAAACGGGAAAGAAAGGGTCATTTTGCTTCTTTTACCTTTAGGCTCAAAGAGAAGTATTTCCCTGCGAGCTGGTAAAGAAGAATCCATTGGAATTTCATAGAATCTTTATTTCCCCTCCCTAAAACTTGCTGACTTACGTTAGATCCTAAAACTACTTTTAACCTGTAATAAAACTACGTTTCTTCCTCTGAGGTTGAGCAGCCATGGCTTGGAATACTGTGCAGAATAACAAAAACATGCTTCTTAAGTCCTTTAAACGTCCAAAATGAAATTTGCCACATTAAAGCCAAGTATTGTTATTAATGACAGGAATTGCCAACATGCTAAGAACAAAGGAAAGCTCCAAGCACTTATCATTCATCTTATGCTTTTTTTCTTTAATAGCAAAACCTATCTTGTTGTAAATTATTAGTTGTAAATTACTTCTTTAAAATCTTATGACTGTTCTTTTGAGTAAACCATGAGGTAGATTTTCTCTGTAATTTAAAAAGCTACCAAATGAGCTATAATTCATTTACTATTAACATTCAAATAAAAACTTTAAGCCATAAGAAGAAAATGAGTCATGGTTGCATCACAAGAATTAACTTCAGAGATATATTAAAGAATAAAATATTAGTTTCAGTACATTGGGATTAACTATTATTTGCAACCCAAACACTGGTAGCACTCTATTTTATGATCGAAAGCACAAAAAAAATACATGATTAATCCTGACCTGGTATCTATTAACATTAATCTAGATTAGTGTCTCCCAACCCTAGTTTTTTCAACTCCCGGGCATTTCCAACTACCTCAAGGGATGGTGTAAAATTCTTCAAAATTCTCTAAGCAAAATTAATTTTAATTCACATTAATATTAAAAATAAATGTATACCATATGGCAGACTAGAGGAAAGAAAATACTAGAAAGTCAAACTCATAACTTAGAAAAAGATTCCAACTCATTAGCCAACTTAAGTGGGGATTTAGATAACACTTTTTAAGCCACAGATTCTCAGGAAAGAATGTAGTTCTGGAAACCAAGAAAAATATTACTGAATTTTAAGTCACCAAGTTGCGTATTAAGCTCTCTTGATGAAACACTTTTCTTTACAATGAACTAATTCTAGTTTCAAAAACATTTACACATGTCTTTGCTCACTCATGGTTTTGGTAAGGGCAATGTTTTACTCCTAGGCTTCACAGTTTATAATACACGTCCACGTACACTATCTCAGCTGCTAAGTAACACTGGGAACCTGTCTGGCCACAGAAAGAAACAATGGAAAGGCTATCTCAATGAAAGATTTTCACCGAACTGCATCTCAAGTGGACAAAGGTTGCACAACACTGTTGAGAGTTCATATCCACCACGGCACACTTGGGAGAGACAGGAATAGGGAAAGCTGTTACTTCTCCAGCTCTAACACCACACCCAGAAGCTAAGTGATCTGTGAACTTGGCCTCACTCTGTTCTACTCCTAGGTAAAGTAGAGGGAGGAACGGTCAGAAGTTACGGGTAGAGGGGATAAAAGAAAATAAATGATTGCTTCAACAGAGACTGAACTTAAAGGAAGCAGTGTGGGTCCTGATAATTGGGGAAACTGGGGGGTAGACGGTGGACACCACAGAAAGCTCAGATTGAAGCAGTTTGAAATAGCACCTGTTGGTGAAAACATCTGAGGTCCAAAAAGAGATTCAGGCAGAGGCTCACTCACTCTTGAAAAAAGATCAACTCTCCTACACAAATTTAAAACAAAGATGCTGTGCTTGTTATAACACTCAGGGTACTGAAGAATATTTTTTAAACCAAAGTTTCATCTGCATTTGTGATGATTTGGGCCCATCTCATATTATAATTTTAATACTTATTCAGAGGAAGGTAATTAGAAATAATACCTAGACAGTTTTAATGTTTTGAGCATGAATATAATTTTTAGTATACTTAAAATTAAGTGAATTTACTGAGGGCATCATTATAAGAAGCTGAACACTAAGGAAGCTATTAATAATTTGGAAATCTTGGTTCTCATGAGGAAGTGTTAAATCTACCTACTGAAGAACTATACCAGATGTGTATTTAACTCATGGATCCTAGTATTATTAAAATGCAAAGCAGGATGGATATGATTGTTCACGCTTCTTAGCTATCCTCTGAATCTCTTCCTGCAGGTGGCAGACACAGAAAAGCACAAATAGGCTTTGAAGGGATTTCTGGTCCTTGTACGAGAGTCAAGAATCATAGAACTAATTCTTAGTTGGTTCAGTAATAGTTGATCATTCAACAACTTTTTGAAAACTCTTAGCAGTCCATAGTCTCGACTTTCAAGATGTCATAGTACCGTGGGACAAAGAGATACAAACAAGTAAAGTTAACACAGTATAGTGGAGCCTTCAGAAAAGATATGTATACAAGATCCTAACAGCTCATAGAAGGGAGTGAAGGTTTCTTTGTAGGGGAGGTGGGAAAGCCCTCCCGTGGAAGGTAGCGTTTGAACTCCCAAATGGAAAGCAGGAATGACCATGTGTGAGAGAGGGTCATTCAAGGCAGAAGGAAGAGAAAAATGAGAGGAAACAGGCATGGCGGAGGGTGGTGGTGGGGAATGAAATGGTGTGTTCCAGGGAGGAGGAAGACGGATAGTGCACTGGGGGTACAGGGTGTGTGGCAGACAAGTGGAGAAAAAGGCGGCTGTGCAAGATGGCAGGAGGTAGATAAAGAAGGGCTAAAATTGGGGGGAACATAAAAAAAGCATTCACAACACAAAAACCTCCAGGAAAACAGTATTGGATTTGGCAATCATTTTAGCCTTGCACTTGCTCCCAATTCTGAACCTTCTAGTACACAGTTTCTTCAAGAGAATACCAAGCTAATGATAGAAATCAGCAGGAAAAACATGTTTTTCTCTTGAAATATGCTTTAGTTTATTTTCTGGAACACATTTTATATTGAACTCATGATTGTTATTTTAATTTCGAAAATATTATTTTAATTTCGAAAATATTTACCAAAAAAGAGAACTAGAAAGGATTTACGCCTTGATTATTAAGAATTGCCAGATTGTTACAATTCTATTGGAAAATTAAAAAGACTTCAAGTATATGAATTTGATGAAACCACAGTCCACATTTACAACTGCACACTTATAAATGAGACCAAATTTTCACCTCCTGTGTTTCCTCTGGCTATAATCTTTCCAACTATACTAAAAAGCTGCTGGGAAGTATGCCTATCATGAAAATTGCTCAATTTTCAAAATGATCTATGAATCATAATGGGAGTCTTGGTAGTTAAGTGTCTACAATAACGTAAAAATGCCTCCCAGCCCTTTAACAGGTGGTAGAAAGAAGTCAGAAGTGACTCTTACAATGGTCTTTCTTCATCCATTTAAATCCCAGTATATCAGACAGCATTAGGAGAAATACAAAAAAAATAGAGCATGACTATAATAAGATATATAGGCTTATAGTATAATCATGATAAGAGAGATAGGCCTCATGCAATGGAGCCAGACTGCTTGGGTTAAAATCCTGGATCCACCATCCACCAACTAGGCAATCTTGAGCAAGTTATTTCACCTCTCTGGGCATCAGTTGCTATGAACACAGAATGCACCAATAATAGCTACTAATAGGGTTATTATGAATGTTCTAAGAATATTCTCTTTGCCTCCTGGATCTGCCTTGACCCTTCTCCATCCTGCTTCTGTACCCTGGGAGGCTGGCCCATAAAGGTGGCGCCATGGAGCTCTTTCCCCTCTGGCTTCTGTCCTGTTGGCCGATTGGGGGCTGGGGGTGGTTAGGAGGCAAGTGGGGTTGGGTTGTTTGTTCTTCTTGCTCCCTCCCTGCCAGGTTGCCAAGGTTGTCTGCAACCCACCGGCGTTCTCTTTGGGTCCCTCTATTCATGCTTTCTCCTCGCCCCTTCAGGCAGGCTGAGGGGTGTAAAGGCTCCCTGCTGCTGTTAGCCAGGGTGTTGCACAGTCCCGTATTGCGTTTTCTAAATCCCACTTACATCTTTGTAAATACACCTTTTGTTCAATTCACTTCGATTTATCCAATTTGGATGTGCCATCTGTTTCCTGCCAGAATCCTGACTAATAGAATGAGTTCCTCTTTCTAAAGCACTTAGAATAATGGCTGGCCCATGAGAAGCACTATGTAAGTATTCGATAGACAAATAAAATAAATGAGATTTAGAAACTTTTTTTTGTAATCGATTTGAACATATCTTTCCATGTCCTGCTGTACAAAGCAAAATCTTCAGAAATATTTTCCCAGGTAAAACTGTCCTCGTCAGTAGAGTTTCTGTGCATGAAATAACCATCGTTTTATTTCTCATCATGTTTGTAGTGCTCTGGTTTACAGAACTCTAAGGAAAATATTATTAAAGTTTTAAAAATTCAATATGAGCCTAGTGGGGAATTTATATAACTATACTCATTATAATCATCACATACAGTTATTTCCCCCTTCTTTTTGATACTTCGTTGTCTCCTCTCTATACACCTTTTTTTCCCCAGGTACAATATCGTCTCCTTTGATGCCTTAAACCAAGTTGGGTGTGAACCTACATTTCTAATCATATGGTTAAATACAACAGTATTTCCCAATTTCTAAAATTCAAGTGTATCTCTTAAAAACAATAGGCTTGTTACTTTGCATGAAAGACAAGAGGTTTTGCATACTGGGCTCCACTTTCCCCTCCTTCATTTCTTAAATCCAAGATCCTAAGATCCCTCAATTCCCATTTTATTCCAGAATATTTATCTATTCTGTGTACTACTATCCTTTCTTTCAGTCACTTGAACTGGATAGCAGAAGCAGCCAACTTGTTTGAGCTCATATTTACTTATTTCTTATTCACCCGAGGTTGCCTCCCATTCATCTTAGCAGTAGTATCTCCATTCAATATTTTTAAAATTCCTTTTAAAAATATTTTAAAATGTTCATTTATTTTTGAGAGAGAGAGAGACAGGCAGAGAGAGAAAGAGAGAGAGAGACAGAGCATGAGTGGGAAGGGCCAGAGAGAGAGGGAGGCACAGAATCCAAAGAGGGCTCCAGACTCTGAACTGTCAGCACAGAGCCTGATGCGGGGCTCAAACTCACACACCGCGAGATCATGACCTGAGCAGAAGTTGGACGTTTAACCAACTGAGCCACCCAGGTGCCCCAATATTTTTAATTCTACCAGCTCTTAATATTATGGAGTATAGCTTCCAACAAGCTGCAAAAAAGAGAGTCTGAAACTTTGTGACTTGAGAATATCCTTCTTGTCTACGGCCATACCACCCTGAACGCGCCCGATCTCGTCTGATCTCGGAAGCTGAGCAGGGTCGGGCCTGGTTAGTACTTGGATGGGAGAATATCCTTCTTTTTGCTTTTATACCTGAATGACAACTTGATCAAGTGGCCCAAATCTTTTCCTAAGGGTTCTATAGATGTTACTCCAGCACCCTGCAATACTTGCTACCGTAGAGAAAATATGAAATAGTCTGTTTTTACCACTTTGATATTATCTAAGTTGCTGGGTAGAAGACCATCATACAAAAAATCAATTGTGTTTTCCTTACTCCAGCAGCCAACCTTTGAAAAAATGTTTTACTTTTAGAAGATACCTTGACAAAGCAATTAATATCTAAGATAATCCAGGAATAAATTGATGAAAAGTTACTTGAAACTTGATAATAGTTTTTTTGCTACAGTGACAGTTACAGAGGTCCTGTACTAGCAGCCGAAGTGTCACCTGGGATCTTGTTAGCAATGCAAATATTTGGACCCCAACACAGACCTAGTGAATCAGAAACTCCGGGGATGGGGACAGCAATCTACGTTTAATGTGCTCTCCGGGAAATTGTGATGCACAAGTTGTGATGCGGGACCACACTTTGAGAACCACTGTTCTAGACCAACCCTTCAACATGTGAATATGAATTTATGTACAAGAATGTTCACAGAAGCCTTTTTCTGGTATTAACAAAAAACTGTAGCAATCCAAATATTCACGGAAGACAGAGTGAAAAAGTGAACTGCGATGTGTTCCTAGAATACTGTGGAGCAGGGAAAGTGAATGAACAGTGAGGTGCATGCACTTGAAATATTAGAAAACACAACACTGAGTAAAAAATGTAAGTTGCAGAAGAAAGCATATAGTATACAATTTATTTAGAGTACAAAAGCATGCAAATTTATTTATTTATTTATTTATTTTTTTTTAAATTTTTTTTTTCCAATGTTTATTATTTTGGGACAGAGAGAGACAGAGCATGAACGGGGGAGGGGCAGAGAGAGAGGGAAAACAGAATCGGAAACAGGCTCCAGGCTCTGAGCCATCAGCCCAGAGCCCGACGCGGGGCTCGAACTCGCGGACCGCGAGATCGTGACCTGGCTGAAGTCGGACGCTTAACCGACTGCGCCACCCAGGCGCCCCAAAAGCATGCAAATTTAAAGCTATATATTGCTTAGCAATAAGTGCCCTGATATTAAAAAGTTGAGGTGATGATAAACGTCAATATAGTCATTACTATCAGGAGCGTGTATGGAAAATATATTTAAGGAAAGGTGAATGGTGGAGTTTAACAGCATTTGGTAAGGTCTTATTTCTAAACTAAGAGGACATCACACAAATGTTTGCCACATTATTTACAGTTTTTTTTGATATATGAAAAATTTCAAAATAAATTTGAAATGAAAATTATATCGCATTTTATTTATTATTTATTTATTTCTTATTTGAGAGAGAGAGAGAGGGAGAGAGAGGGAGCGTGCACTTGAGTGGGAGAGGGGCAGAAGGAGAGAGAGAGGGAATCTTAAGCAGGCTCCATGTTCAGTGTGGGGCCCAACATAGGGCTCGATCCCATGACCCTAGGATCATGACCTGAGCCAAAATCAAGAATTGGATGCTCAACCATCTGAGCCACCCCGGCACCCCGCAATTATATTACATTTTAAAAAGAATGCAAACCTTATCTTTCTCTTTGAAAGTTGAAAACTCTGGTGTCCTAATTATAAGTGGGTATGAGAATGTTTCTTATTTTATGCTTTAATTGTTATTTAGTCTGGAATAACTATGTTTAAAGTTTGTTCATTTTTTTTGAGACACAGAGAGAAAGCAGGGGAGGGGCAGAGAGAGAAGGAAAGAGAGAATCCCAAGCAGGCTCCATGCTGTTAGTGCAGAGCCCGATGTGGGGCTTGATCTCATGAGCCGTGAGATCATGACCTGAGCTAAAATCAATAGTCAGACGCTTAACTGACTGAGCCACCGGAGCCCCCCTAGTTTGGAATAGGTTTACTCTCCTGTGACTTTGAATGTCTTTTGTGACTTTGCTGATATTTAATATCTGAAGGTCTATTTTTCACACAGTTGGGGTCTCCATGTTATTATCCTTCTGTAGGAATCATCTTTTCTTGAATTTTTCTTTTCTGTCAGGTTCCAAAGATATTCCAAATATCTTTCTCTCAGGTTCCAAAACCAATTTCGTAGGTTTATCTTTGATTTCTTTGTTGCACTTTCTGGCCTTGTCCGTCTCATAAGAATTGTCAACTCATTTACAACAAATTTGAGCCATTTCAACTTTGTTTGGCCATTAAAAAAATCTGTGGCAGACATTAGGTTTACTTCTAAGACAGGGATTCTTAACTAAGATCCATGAAATATCTGAAATCAGATGCAAAATTAATGTTGGGGATTTTCTGTTTTCACCTGGGGAGAAAATCCATGGTTTTGTCAAATTTCTTAAAATGATCTATGACTGAAAAATATTTGATTCTAAGAACTACTCTGTTCTTTTTACACTGAAGAAAATTTGCCTCAAGTCATTTTTCTGTTAATTTCTACTCTCTCAAATTTTCGTTATTTATATTTAAAAATTTTCCTTATTGATAAGAATCTTGTTTTATTTTACAGTTATCCTAACAAAGTATCACAGATCAATTTCCTTCATTTAGATTTTGATTAACATCCCTATATTTTTGTTCTGCTGAGAAAAACAAGGGCTAAATTTTTTTTAATGTTTATTTATTTTTGAGAGACAGAGAGAGAGAGAGAGAGAGGCAGAGCACAAGTGGGGGAGGGGCAGAGAGAGGAGGAGACACAGAATCCAAAGCAGGCTCCAGGCTCGAAGCCATCAGCACAGAACCCGATGCGGGACTCAAACTCACAGACTGTGAGATCATGACCTGAGCTGAAGTCAGACGCTCAACTGACTGAGCCACCTAGGCACCCCTCACATGCAAAAATTTTAATTCCTGACCATTGTCCTGCTCATTCTGTGAGTCAGGCTGGGATTTCAGGAGTTTGATAAGATACCAAATGTTCTTCATTCCTGTCACACAAAATATCATTAAAGGAACTATAGAAATATTTGTTTGAAAGGGAGAGGTTATTTCTAGGTGGCAGAATTTTGGAAGATGTGTTGGAGAAACTGACATTTGCCCTGAGACTGTAAATAGGTGAGATAGGAGAAAAAAATACTTTAGGATTAAAAAACAAACAAACAAACAAACAAACAAACCAAAAAGGCAGCATAGCAAAGGCAAGGTGCCAGTGAAGTGTGCAAGCATGTTAATCCTTTCAAGGAACCAATTTTTGCTCTTTATTTTTTCCTTTTTTCTAATTAATTTGGGCTTACTTACACTCTTATTTATTAAAAAAAATTTTTTTAATGTTTATCTATTTTGAGAGAGAGAGACAGAGTACAAACAGAGGAGCAGACAGAGAGGGAGACAGAGAATCTGAATCAGGCTCCAGGCTCTGAGCTGTCAGCACAGAGCCCGATGTGGGGCTCGAACCCACAAACCATGAGATCATGATCTGAGCTGAAGTCAGATGCTTAACTGGGCCACCCAGGCACCCCACTTAGCTCTTATTTTTATAGGCCAAAGTGTAGATCATTAATCTTATTTCATTCTTCTTTTCTAATAAAAGCATTTTAAGCTACAAATTTCCTTGCAAGCAATGCTTTAGCTACAACACACAAATTTTGATGTGTTATATTTTCACCATCATTTACTTTAAAATATTTTCTAATTCTTCTTATGTTTTCTTTTTTAATCTATGAGTTACATAGAATGTGTTGTTTAATTTTAAAATATCAGAAAAGGATCTAGATGTATTTTTGATATTGAGTTCTAATTTAATTTCATTGTGGTTGGAGCACATACACTTCAATTTTTAAATATATATTTGGACTTGTATGATCCGCATATGGTCAGCTTTGCTGAATTTTCTATATGTACTTGAAAAATTGTGTATTCTGCTGATATTGAGGATAGCATTCTATAACCATCAACTAGGTCCAGGTGGTTGTAACGTTATTTAAATCACCTATATCTTCATTAATTTTTTTAGTCTAGCTTTTAAAAATCACTTGTTGAGAAACGAGAGTTAAAATTTCTAACAATGATTGTGGATTTGTCTATTTTCCCCTTTAACTTGTTAATTTTTAAAAAATGTATTTTGAGATTCTATTCTAAGACACACATATATCGACTATTATTGTCTTCCTGATTTAATATAGATGTAATCTATATTTGAATATATACACTCATATGTCATATAATGAAATCTAAAACCACATTTTAGAATATACCCATCTCCCCGTGGCATTTGCCATGTATCTTACACATCTACATATACCAAATTTCCTCAGTGTTTTTCTATCTCATTGTGTCTTCCACATCTTCTAATTATATGTACATTAGATCATATTGTTCCATATGTTCTTGGGGCTCTGCTCATTTTTTTCCCCAATATATTTTTTTCTAAATATCCTCTACATAGGATTATTTCTATTGATCTTTCTTCGAGCTCTCTTACTCTTCAGCCATCTCCATTTTCGCCAAGCTGATACAGTGAAATTTATTTCAGATATTGTATCATTTGGCTTTTGAAGGTCCATTTGGTTCTTTATTATAGCTTGCCATTGAGATTTCATATTTGTTCATTCTTTGCAAGTATATTTCCCTTTACATTCATAAGTGCAGCTATAGCAGCTGATTTAAAATCCTTCTCTGCTCATTCCAGCCACCAACTCATCTCATTGCCGGTCTCCACTGATTGCCTTTTGTCTCACATTTTCGTTTTTTCCTTCATGTGCTTAGTATTTTGGATGACATCCAAGAATGTGTGAATGATACGTTGTAGAGCTTCTGGAGTCTGTTGTGTTCCTCCAAAGAGTACTGATTTTTTAAAAGGAGTCAGCTATCTTAGCTGAGCTCCCACTCTAAACTACCTCCCTTGTAGTTAGCAGCAAAGAAATCTCTACCTAGTTCCTTTAGCCTTAGTGGGGCGGCTTGCGTGCATGGTTGGGGTGCCAGCATGATTTGTGCAGAGTTTATACACAGAGCTCATTGCTTCCCCTCTTTGCTCTATTCTTTGCATAGTTCTCTCTCACTTTCCAGTTACGATAATCAACCTTGACTCTCTATGTCCTGGCTCTTCCTGCCCGTAAGACTACATGTTTTCTTTCCAAGTTTCAGTCACTCCTATTTGGCATGATTGAATCTTTCTTTCTGGTAAAAACCAGTACCAATGGGAAACTTGCCCATTGTTGTCTGCCTTCTTCCAAATGCAGACTCCACTCCTGTGTTTGCCTGCTTGGCTGCTCTCTAGTGCCTTTGGACAGCTGCTTTTTAATATTTTGGTCCAGATTTATAGCTGTTATGTGCAGGAGGATTACCAGAAGCCAGAAACCTTTCCATTTCTTTGAGTTTGCTTGTATCTCATGGTTCGTTTTTTCTTCTTTATTATTTATCACTTTCCCCCCACCTGGGCCCCAGGGTAGCTCTTCAGGTGCCCAAAGTATCAGAGTCTTTCTGAATAGTTCCAACAGGCCTCATCTTTCTAGTTTCCAGAGGCTCAAAGCAAATCCAGGGGGGCCATAAAGGATAAGGATAAGCTATCAATGACCTTGTCTTAGATCACACTTTAGCATTTTCTTTAGAGCACATAATCTGTAGACCGAAGCTACTTATTGAACTCTGCAAATATTTACTGAGTGTCTATAAGGTGGCCAGGCTCCTGCTTTTGGCCTTTTGGATACATTGATAAACAAAACAGCCAAAGAATCCCTACCCTTGGGGGAGTCAACATTATGACAGGGACACAGACCAGAGACGTAGACATAATAAATAAGCAGGATGGTACGTTAGAAGGTGGTAATTGGCCACCCTAGTTCTCTCCCCCAAAGCAGTTTTGTCTTTTGGGAATCACAATCATTCAACATCTTCATTTCCCTCAACTTTACCGCCTTTTTGAGTTGTTTTCCCAGAACTAAGAATTAGGCGGTGATCCCTGAGTACTCCTTTAGCTCCTGTAGTGACTCCATTTCACCACTGGGTGGGAAAAAGGAAAGGAGCTGGAGAGTGATTGCGAAGGCATGGAAGGCAAAGGGAAGACTGTTGTTCAGTTATTGCTAAATTCACCCTAATCTCACTCTCCACGTGACTGCCCTTTTACCTTTAGTGCGAAGGTCCACAATCAGGTAGAGCAGTTTCATCACAACGTGGTTGTTTGGTGCCTAGAAACTGAGAAAGATTTGTTTTTTTTGGCACAGGATTTACATGTGTGTGTGTTTATGAATATATATTTTATTTTCATGAATACCGATTTTTTCATTTTTTTGACCTATATTATATATGTGTGTGTATATGTGCATTGCATATTCTCCTTGCATTAGTACCTATATATGTATCTTTTTCATATTTATTATATGTGTTTAAATATGTGTTTCGTATTTATTATATGTGTATTTATTATCTATATTTATATATATATTATATATAATATTATATATTAATAGTGTGTATATATTATATATGTATTTATTATATCTATTATATGTTATTTATTATATATTATATCTGTATACATCACAATATATATTTTTATTATCTTTTCTTCCTCTCTCTTCCCTCTCTGTCTTCTTCTCTCTTTCTCTTCTCTGTCTTTCTTCTCTCTCCCTCTCTCTTCTTCTCTCTTTGTCCTCTCCCTCTGTCTTACCTTGTATCTGTTGTGCGCCTTCCTCCGCCCGTTCACCCACTTTTTTTTCTCCGTTTCTTTCTTTTATTTTTGAGAGGCAGAGAGACAGAGCATGAGCAGGGGAGGGAGAGAGAGAGGGGAGACACAGAGTCCGAAGCAGGCTCCAGGCTCTGAGAGGTCAGCACAGAGCCCCACGCGGAGCTCGAACTCACGAGCTGTGAGATTGTGACCTGAGCCGAAGTCGGACGCTTAACCGACTGAGCCCCCAGGCGCCCCAACGTTTATTTATTTTGAGACAGAGAGAGACAGAGCATAAACGGGGGAGGGTCAGAGAGAGGGAGACACAGAATCTGAAACAGGCTCCAGGCTCTGAGCTGGCAGCCCAGAGCCCCACGCGGGGCTCGAACCCACAAACCGTGAGATCATGACCTGAGCCGAAGTCGGACACATCACCGACTGAGCACCCAGGCGCCCCAAGCCAGTTTTTAACTCTTTTTGAGGTATGTGCCTTGTGGATGGTGATTTTGCCCATATATTCACCATCATCCTCATCGTTGCTCATATTAACTATCTTACCATGTTATAGGTTCTGTGCTAATTATTACTTTGGGGTACGTAATGCAATAACCCTATGAAGTAGACACTACCATTACTCCCATTTCATTTTCTAGATGAGGAAACTGAGGTGTAGAGACGTTAACTTCCCTAAGTCGGAACTAGGATTTTTGTCAGTTTTGACTGACAAAGCCGTTATTTTAACCAGAAGCAGCAAACGCTTTCTGAAAAGGGCCACATAGTAAGTATTTTAGGCTCTGTGGGCCATATAATCTCGCAACTGCTCACTCCGCTCTTGTTGTGTGAAGCAGTTAGAGACATGTACAAACAAATGGGTATGGCTCTCTTCTGATAAAACTTGGTGAAAGTAGCTGGTGGGCAGGATTTGGCTTCTGGGCCAGAGCCCACCTGTCCTTAATCTTAACCACCAGGCTCCACTGCCTTTGTGACGGCAAGATTCGGGTCGAAAACTGAAGTTCTTCCTTTTCCTGAATCACACAGTGTTCGTCAAAGGCATGTCACCTGACTCCTCTGGCCTCAATTCCTTAGTTCCTTGTAGAAACAGCAAACTTTGGCAGACAGTGCAGCCCTGAAACCTATAATTTCTGGGTTGTCAAGAATGGAGCTCAGCTACGAGGGGTGATAGAGCCCCTGCAGCCGATGGGTGGATAAGTCAGCAATTCTGATGTTTAGGGCGCTCTGAAAGTTAGTTTGGCAGCAGGGGCAATGCTGGGCACTTGTCACAGTTTATTTCACGCACATTTCCTCTGTGCGGGTGCATTGGTACTCTGGGGGGTGGAGGAGAACTGCTGGATGCCAATACCCACACGGTGACAGGCGAGGGCCTTTCACGACAATACCTGATCTGGGAACCTGACAGGTCCAGAAACAAGATATCGTTAGTATGTCCAGCAATGATGAAGTCAGCTACTAAACTAATCAGCCCTTTTCCTCTGATGTATAGGCCAGAGTGTCAATTTATTAACTTATGTGGGAGTGCACACACAGCGGCGGAGGAAAGTTGGTTCGACAAGCATTTCTTGAACACCCGACATATGCTAAGGCCTGGGGAACAGAGAAAGGAAAGACAACATGGGCCTTCGCCTAAAGGAACTTTCTGACCAGTCCCTGCATGCCTCTGAAGGATATGAGGAGTGCTGGGTAGAGATGGGTCAGGGGCCATCCGAGAGTGGATTGCACCCCAATAGGGACCTACCCTTGAGGAGCATTCATCTAGAGTCTACCTATAGGATGGAAAGAAGGGCACTAAACTGGCTCCCCAGGCGACTGTCAGCCCTTGCTTGGCCCCAGCTCCTTTGGAGACCTTGGACAATAATAAGAACTCATATATACTGAACACTTACAATGCACCTGGTACTGTGAGCTAAGTACCTTACACCCATGACCTCACAAACCGAATCTGAATTCCCAAGCGTGATGGTGTAGGCTTCCCATGATGCAGCCCCGACATAAGGTTCTGTTTTCCTCTACTCTGCACGCACCCTAATCTGAAGTCATAACGCATTACTTTATATTGCTTTTATTTCCAGCTTTACCTCACACAATCTTTTCCACCTGGATTGCCTTTTCCAACTGAGTCTGCCATGACATTGGCCATCCTTCTGAGCCCAGCTTGCATTTTAACCCTTCCTTGAAAATTTTCCTTGGTGGGGACCCCTCTTATGAACACCAATGAAACTTTGTACCTCACTCAGTAACATTTAAATGATTACAAAAATAAGACACTGCTCATTGTAAACAACTGAAACAATAACGGCAAAATTTTTGCAAGCATGTTACAAATCCTCGTCTGATTTTAAGTTCCTTAGGGACAAGGACTATGTTTTAGTTATCTTTATATACCCTGACAATCTTTTGGAATGCCTACCGACCCCAGGCTTGATTCGTAATAAGAACTAAGTAAATATTTATTTGAATGATGACTCCTATGCTTCGGACTTTTATAGCTAAACCGAGAGATGATTTTCCAAACTAGGTGAGATTTATGGTCAATGGTGTTATTAACATGTCTTTACCCCTCATATTATAATACTTCTTCTTTAAAAATTTACTAATAAAATCTTTTATCACTAGATTATGAAATGCCTTGCTTTCTTGGAGCATGGGCCAAACCCATCTCTGATCATCTGTTATTGCTGAAATTCTATTGCCTCTATCTTCAGACCACTTCAGAGATGAATTATTTAATTCAGGTTGTTCACCTTTCAAAAGTTCCTCAGGTATCTGCGAGGATTTGTGAGTGAAAATATTCTTGGGTTATAGGTCTTCACTTCATTGAAAATTGACTGCACATTTTTATCATTAAATCATGAGCATCACAGATGACTTTCACATTTATGCTGAAGGCATGTTTTCTCATTAGGCTAAAGCTTTTCAGTCTGTACAATTAATGGTTCATAGCACACTAGGGAACATTTATTAATTTTCATTTTACTTGATTTTTGAAGGGTTATGGGGGTTAAGGGTCCTAACTTGGAGTTACTGAAATTTTAAAAGGTATAAATAGGTAAATATTACGGTTCCTAGAAAAGTGAGACTTTTTTTCTTTTAAGTATGTGATAATATGACTAATAAAAATGTCGTCAACCTTCCCTGCTAGGGTCACGCAGTTAGAAAGACATTTCGTATATGTGCCTGTGGTTTGCTTTCCGTGTCGAAAAGGATATTTAAGGGAAGGCTTAAGTAAGAAAATTGTGGTTTTTTTTTTAAATTTTTTTCAACGTTTTTTATATTTATTTTTGGGACAGAGAGAGACAGAGCATGAACGGGGGAGGGGCAGAGAGAGAGGGAGACACAGAATCGAAACAGGCTCCAGGCTCCGAGCCATCAGCCCAGAGCCTGACTCGGGGCTCGAACCCACGGACCGCGAGATCGTGACCTGGCTGAAGTCGGACGCTTAACCGACTGCGCCACCCAGGCACCCCGAAAAATTGTTTTTAAAAGTAGATTCTTGATGCTTTGTTGGTCTTCTACAGTAATTCTAAATGAAATATAGCACCTCCCTATGCATTTACTAAAGATTTCTCTTGACTTCATTTGGTGGCTTATGTCAGTATCTGAGAGCCAGATTCTTTCTCTCCTGTCAGGCGACTTGACATGGCTACTATTCTTGTGGAAGGCTGCAGTTCTGTAAAGCAGCTCTCCTTCCTCCACTTCTGTGGATACATTACTTATTACATTTCAACTTAGTTTCATTCATAAGCCACTGTCCTGAGTAGTTATTTCCTCTTACTTATAGTTCATGGTGTTGGTTATATGCAGTAAAATATTTAATTCTGGCATATGTCAACAGTAGGTTTTAAACACTTCTAGTGAGATTTGATTTACACACCACACAGTCCTGCCCATTTAAAATGCACGGCCCAGGGGTTTTTAGTCAATTCACAGACTTGTGCAACCGTTACCACGGTCTAATTTTAAACCATTTTCATTACCCCCCAAAGAAATCCTGTGTTCACTGGCAGTCACTCCTTGTTTTCCTCTCCACTGCATGGGAGCCCTAGGCAACTATTAATCTATTTTTGTCTCCATAGATTATGTGGTAATTTTTTTAAATAATTAAAAAAAAGTCTAATGTTAATTTTGAGAGAGAGGGAGACAGAGTGGGAATGGGGGAGGGGCAGAGAGAGAGGGAGACACAGAACCCGAAGCAGGTTCCAGGCTGTGAGCTGTCAGCACAGAGCCCAACATGGGGCTTGAACTCATGAACCATGAGAGCATGACCTGAGCTGAAGTCAGACCGCTTATCCGACTGAGCAACCCAGGCACCCCTGTGGTATTATTTTTTAACAACTTTTAATTATCTAAAAAATTTGGTGATTTTAAGACATTATTAAAGCCAATGCATTCAATACAATCCTCAGCTAATGGTAGTTTTTCTTTATTTTCTTATCATTTTATCTTTAAAACAAGCATCTATCTGGTTTGCAATATTTCAGATCGGTTGGTAGTAGTGTGTTTACCTGTGCTGCCCTTCTTGGTTGGTACTACACAAGTTCTAGATCTATACCTACACCAGTGTAGGAATGCTAAGTTAGAAAAATGGTGAATACTGGGGCGCCTGGGTGGCTCAGTGGGTTACACGTCTGACTTCAGCTCAGGTCAGATACTCATAATTTGTGGGTTCGAGCCCCCGTCGGGCTCTGTGCTGGATGGCTCAGAGCCTGGAGCCTGCTTCGATTCTGTGTCTCCCTCTCTCTCTGCCCCTCCCTTGCTCACACTCTGTCTCTCTCTCTTCTCTCTCTCAAGAATAAATAAACATTAAAAAAAAATAAATAAAAAAAAAGAAAAATGACAAATACTTAAATGGTTAGCATGAAGCGCTCAGAGAAGAATATCTCAAACTACTGTATTTTCTTCCTTTTCATTCTCCAGTTCCTTCTCAACACACACACACACACACACACACACACAGTAGCCATGGTCACATATGGTGAGATGCTAGTGACTGTATGCAGGGACAGCCACAAGTAGCCACGCACATCAAGTATTGATATATTTCTTATGCATGCTATAAAAATAACAAGTGTTGTGTATGTTGATTACATATACATCTGGTTCATTTCTAAATCATAGTGGGAGTCACAGAACATTCTCTAGAGGTTAGAAGTGCTAATGCAGAAAGCAGAAATGCATAAAAGAGTATTCTGGGTCAAAGCCGGTTTCTACTGATTTTATTCATGGCATTATCAGAAAACCTAGAGGTCATTCATCTATTCGCTCATTCTTGCAACACCTATTTATGGATCAAAGACAATGTAAAGGGCAGAGTGCAAGGCCCAAAGTAATAACGAACACCTAAGATTCAGCTTTCTTGGGGAGGCGTTGCCCAAACTCAGCACATGAAAGCGTGGGCTGTCTTCTCAGAAGGAGAGAGCATCAATGAATAGTGCATCTTCTCCTTTTTTCTTGAAAAACTGCAGCCTTACGTGTGTCAGCAAAATTCAACATAATTGGGGTATATCCATCTTTTAGGTGAATTAGGCCTTCACTGACAGATTGCCCATTTTGTTCTAAAATTCAACAAACTCTTGGAAAATCTCATTCCTATACAATCTTTGGATGTGTCATTTGCCATTTATATCTGACGGCCTGAAGCAAAAAAAAAAAAAAAAAAAGTTATAAAAAGTATTAACGCGAGTAGATAATAAAGCTGCATTCTATAAATCTATCAGCAGCTTACAGTAATCATTAAAGCATGCAAAAGTCTCTCATCTGTACAAAATATGCAGTGCACAGAATGTCCTGCTAAGGTGCATGACAAGTCAGAGTTAAATATATATTAAGAAATGAATTAGCTTCATAAATAATAGCCATAATGACATTTTAGGAGACAATAAGTCTGAGGATTGTCAGAAAACGGTTGATGTATGAGTTTCACGTCTCAGTGATTCTTCAAAATGAATAGGCTTTGCGAGATAGTTCAGACCCGCGACCAGCCTATTTCCTTGAATAATTTACTTGTTGTCAATTTGTACAGCCACATTACACATGCAAATTGTGCTGCCTGTGCAAACAGCACTTGGAGATGATAAAACAAATTTACGAAGGCTATAGAAGAAGGAGTTATTTCACTTTCTCACCCAGGTCAAGCAATACATGTATCTGACATTGTGTGTACCCAATTTTGTTGTAATTATATCAGCAAATTATTCCTTATAATCTTATTATTTTTAGCAGTCCTCCTTGTGCTTGGGATAATTAGCTTTCTTCACTCAGTGTAAAAACAATTCAACTTGCCAGCCAGGCAGGGCATAGCTCCATTATCTGTTTTGGGTTTAAATTTATTCCATATTCTTGGACACTTTGTGTAAATTAAAAATTTCATAGTCCCTAATACTGTACACGCTGTTCATTCAGTGATGAATTAAGGCCCCTAAACCTCTCCGTTTGCTATTAGATATCTCACCCACTTTATATGTTAATCGTGCTAATGAATTCCACAACCCCTAGCCACAGCGAGATGACTAAAATTATTACCACTTACAGAGATATGCCTTTTTCATTTAAGTTCAATTCAAATTGCTCCCATAAACAGTGTGCCACACAAAGATACCTCCTATAAAGGAGAGTTACTTACCTATAAGTAGAGTTCTCTGAAGGTAGTATTATCTTGGGATGCACATCCTAGGTCACGTGCCCTCAGGTCTCCCGTGTGGGGGGGAGAGAATTCATGGCTGATAGGTAAGACTTTCTTTCCTTGGGGCACTTCATTAGCTCTGTGGCCTATATTCCTGAGGGGTTCTTGTGCCACACCCCTTCACACAACCATCCCTTCTTAGCGGAGCGTGCCCCAAGCCAAGTATTA
This sequence comes from Lynx canadensis, assembly GCF_007474595.2. NCBI lineage: Eukaryota > Metazoa > Chordata > Mammalia > Carnivora > Felidae > Lynx > Lynx canadensis. The sequence goes on from NC_044313.2 coordinate 12,852,768, forward strand.
GGCCGCTGTAACTCCCGGAAGGGAGTCGAAGGACTGGTTACCTTACCGTGAACAGTGGCTGATGGTCAGGAAACACGTTTCTGTCTTCACAGATGAGACCTGTAAAACACAGGTGCCTGGGAAGTGGGAAAACATCTCGTTTTTTTAAGCATATAAATATGGAATTTTAAATCTACATTTTCTATATTTTCCGGTTATATAAACAATATCTTTTTTTTTTTTTTTTTTTTTTTTTTTTTTTTGCAGAATAACCCATTTTCCATTAGGGAAGAATTAGAGAGTCTAACCAGAGAGTAAAAATCACACACATGCCCGCCGATAGTCCCACCATCCAGGTACCAGCCACAGCCAGTGCCTAGTGTTTGTTTTCACAGACTTGAGGACTTCCATACCCTCTAGAGGGCAACAGAATCACTAGTCTCATCCCATTCCTCTTCAACCCATTCCAACAGAGGTTCCGGGACAGGCGCCTGCCCCATTTGCCCCGGTCTCTGACTTAACCCATTTGAAGAATGTTATTTGCTGTCTTCCTGTAAAGTTGAGTCGTTCCCAGAATTTCAGGTTGCTGAACGCCCCGCTCCTTCCAGCCCTTTCTCCTCGACAGGACATTGAAGCAAGTTCTCATCCTGCTTTAGCTCTAAGGCGCTCTTGGTGATTTCCATCTTCCAAAATAACCTTTCCCGAACAGTACCGCAAGGCCCAAGAGTGGCATCAGGCACAGTCTGAGGCTGGCGCTTGTGCCAGACTGCACAGTACTGCTGTGTGTACTTTGTATACTATGTAGAACTGTATCCTGATTTGTAGGACACCAGTGGTGTCCCATTGGTATGGGTGCCACTCCACGTTCATTGCTGCCTCCGCACTTGAGCCTTACAAGGAAGCAGGCAGAGCAGGTGCCTATTTCAGAGGTGAGAACGTCTAGGTCTAACCGAGAACGGTGAAGCAACCGAGATGGTGAATCTAGAAAATAATTAGTGCTCGGGTCCATGTGACACCTAGAGCAGAGTGGTCCCCCCCTTTTTAAAAAAAATTTTGTTTTTGATGTTTATATATTTTTTGACAGAGAGAGAGACAGAGCATGAGCAGGGGAAGGGCAGAGAGAGAGGGAGACACCGAATCCGAAGCAGGCTCCAGGCTCCGAGCTGTCAGCACAGAGCCCGCCATGGGGCTCGAACTCACGGACCGTGAGATCATGACCTGAGCCGAAATTGGACGCTTAACCGGATGAGCCACCCAGGCGCCCCGAACGTAATGCTTTTTGCCTGTAGTTGTGATCCTTTCATCCTCATCCAAAGGTAGATCTTGGGAAGTCTTTTTGGTTAGAAATTCAGAGCTTCATACGTTATTTTATTTTGAGGTGCCTTAATTATTTATTACCTTGAGAAGGCTATTTACTTAAAGCAAATACAGTGTTTTGCTTCAGGAGAGCGTGTAAGAGTCTACTTTTTATAGTATCCTCTGCTTAAAAGTCAAAACCACTTCTTGAGGATGAGATGTTTCAGTCCACAGTTAGGAAAGTACTCACAGATTAACTTAATTCAATATCACACCCGGATGTAGCATGATCCGGACTCAATCCGAACCCTGCCTCACTCTTGTTTGCGCTTCTCTTTTTGCCACGGGGTCGCTCACAGCATTACACACCCACGCAGGTAGGATGGCACATCACCTGTGACATTCAGTGTGGGAGGAACATCAACCTAGAGGAACAATTTAATGCGCCATTTAAAACTCTGAAATTGTCACGTGAATGATAGGTTGGGCAGCCCGTGGTTAACGTGAGTTAATATTTGGCAGAGCTGGATGTACAGCGCCTAACATCTAATCTCACACGAAGTGTAATATGTTCTTTCGTTAGTAAAAACCAAATGTACTTCAATTCAGCATCGTCTCTGGAACACGGGGTATGCACCTAATTGTCTCATCTCATTTATGCATCACAAATATGAGTTTGGCTTCAGGGAGACCAAGCTCAGGAAAACGTGACGGAGGCGAGTTTGGTGTCCTGTGCCTCAACCTTCCCCAGGAGTGTCCCCTCACACCCTCCTCCCCTTGGCAATGCCCCTTCCTCCTGGGCGCCCTGTGGTCTGCTAGTCCTCCTCCTGTTAAAGCCCCCTGTCCTGACACCAGCTGGTCCTTCAGTCAAAAAACAGTGCTATTTTTTTTTATTTTTTTTATCTATTTTGGGACAGAGAGAGACAGAGCATGAACGGGGGAGGGGCAGAGAGAGAGGGACACAGAATCGGAAAGGCTCCGGGCTCCGAGCCGTCAGCCCAGAGCCCGACGCGGGGCTCGAACTCACGGACCGCGAGATCGTGACCTGAGCCGAGGTCGGACCCTTAACCGACCAAGCCACCCAGGCGCCCCTAAAACAGTGCTAGTAACTAATAAGCTTCCTGTGTTTTTATTCCCACGATTACCTTTATCTTGAGTGGCATAATTTCCAGGCAAAAATATTTAGAGGTCAGGTCAATGTTCCCAGTGACTATCAAATACTGTGACTTAGATCCAAGTTCTTGGTTATTAGGGATACTTTACTTGTAGAATTGTTGGATGACCTGTGGAAGATCTGGTTCCTTTTCTGGTCCATATGATGACTTATTCTCTCTCTCTCTCTCTCTCTCTCTCTCTCTTTTTTGGAATAGTTTACTCATATACACAATGAGGGTAACAGCGAGATCGTGACCTGAGCCGAAGTCGGACCCTTAACCGACCAAGCCACCCAGGCGCCCCTAAAACAGTGCTAGTAACTAATAAAGCTTCCTGTGTTTTATTCCCACGATTACCTTTATCTTGAGTGGCATAATTTCCAGGCAAAAAATATTAGAGGTCAGGTCAATGTTCCCAGTGACTATCAAATACTGTGACTTAGATCCAAGTTCTTGGTTATTAGGGATACTTTACTTGTAGAATGTTGGATGACCTGTGGAAGATCTGGTTCCTTTTCTGGTCCATATGATGACTTATTCTCTCTCTCTCTCTCTCTCTCATCTCTCTCTCTCTCTTTTTGGAATAGTTTACTCATATACACAATGAGGGTAACAGCGAGATCGTGACCTGAGCCGAAGTCGGACCCTTAACCGACCAAGCCACCCAGGCGCCCCTAAAACAGTGCTAGTAACTAATAAAGCTTCCTGTGTTTTTATTCCCACGATTACCTTTATCTTGAGTGGCATAATTTCCAGGCAAAAATATTTAGAGGTCAGGTCAATGTTCCCAGTGACTATCAAATACTGTGACTTAGATCCAAGTTCTTGGTTATTAGGGATACTTTACTTGTAGAATTGTTGGATGACCTGTGGAAGATCTGGTTCCTTTTCTGGTCATATGATGACTTATTCTCTCTCTCTCTCTCTCTCTCTCTCTCTCTCTCTCTCTCTCATCTCTCTCTTTGTGGAATAGTTTACTCATATACACAATGAGGGTAACAAAGAAATGTCTCTCGCAGGTTTGCTGTGATGATTGCATTAGTTACTGTGTGTAAAAAGTAGTTGGAATGGTGCTGGCATTTAGCAAGTATGTTGTTAATTTTTAAGATATTCGTGTTCCGTTCCTCTTTCTCCTCCTCCTCTTCCTGGAGGAGGTAACCATGGCATAGAAGAAAACGCTCTAGGTGGGAAATCAGGTGATCCTGGGCTCGGATCTGGATTCTGCTATGTGGTGGTGGGCACCTAGCCTTTCTGGACTTTAATTTCCTTTAGTATAAAATAGGGATAATCAAGTATCTCATCTTGTTATACTAAGTGAAAGAATGCATACATTGTGCTTAACAAGGTGTTTTGCATTAATGAATTATTGCTGTTGATGCTAATAAAGGCAAAAGTCACACAAATATTTGAAGTCAATAGCACAGTTTTTAAAATATTAAATTACCTCTTACAGTCTCTTTTTTAAAGTTTATTTATTTATTTTTGAGAGAGAGAGAGAGAGAGAGACACACGGGAGAAGGGCAGAGAGGGAGGAGAGAGAGAATCCCAGCAGGCTCCAGGCTGTCAGCACAGAACCCTACTGAGCCCTATGAGGGGCTTGATCTCACCAACTGTGAGATCATGACCTGAGCCAAAATCAAGAGTCAGACGCCCGATTGACTGAGCCACCCAGGCGCCCTGCCTCTTACAGTCTCTTAACATGATGTCAGCCTGTTTGCCCTTAACAGTTTCTAGGCTTATGGACCATAAATACCAACTCCTTTATGTGAATATTTCCCCACTATCCAAAACAAACAAACAACAAAAAACCACAAGAGTGTCATTTGGGAAAAGCATTCCAATGAAGGACCAAGGAGGTGCTAGTGAGTAGGATGTTCCCATAAAGAAACTTTACAATATGGGTAAGGATGAAGTATACATTAATAAGACTCCAATGACCAAAAAAAAAAGTAGAAACAAAGTATAGAAATTCTGTGTTTTAAGCAAAAGTATGGAGAAAGTTCCTTGAGCTTCTTTTTAACTAAAAAATTTGAAAATGTTGAGTCCCATGGTCACTTCTAGCTTCTGACACCACTTGCTAAAGCCCTGGCCAAGGAAACTCTTGCCACTTTTTCTGGGAGGGAAGTCCTGCCTTTTGTAACTTACCATGCAAGACTTTTCCTGCCTCTCAGGACACATTCTTCAACCAGTCAAAGGGATGCTGCAACTACTATATTCAAAGGAAAAGCAATTTTAATTTTATACGACAGGTTTTCGCAAAGCTATATATAATTCCAGTACAAGGAGAAGAATACGAAAGTAGCGACAGGATTGGAATAAAACAGTGGAAAGGAATGAAGGGCCCCTCTCTTGAGCATCTAGTGTAAGTGAAAAGAGGGAAAAGTTCTGGAATGAAAATGACCAGTTTAGAACTGTGTGCTTTCGTGGAAAAACCTATAAACCCCAAGTCTTCCCACTCCTACTGATTCCCACATACATAAGAATAATATTGGGACTAAAAATAAATAAGTAAGCAAGTAAATAAGTAAACAAATAAATAAATAAAATCTTGGGGGGAAATTAGAAAACTCTGAAAATTGTTTTTTCTCTCAGCATCTTTAAAGCTCCATTACCATTTATGATTATATTAAAATATAATATGTCAGCTCATTGCCTTTATGTAGGCAAAACAGAACCGAAAGCATAAACCAAACTCACATAATAACTGTTCTCTACAATCTGGTTCTAGCTGTTTCTATGAAACTCCCTGGGTTTCACTTCTTCCTTTCTTACATAAAATCTGGGGCCAAATCCTGTATGTTTATAACCTCTTTTTATTTTTCTGGAGTCTATAGCTGAAACAGAAAACACAGTTTTTTGTTTGTTTTGTTTGTTTGTTTGTTTTCGCATCTAGTGCTATTGCAAGTACTTGTCACATAGGTCACTGTGCAGCCTGGTCACCCGCGTCCCTGTGCCAGCCTGCTCAGTTCCATCAACCCGTCTTTAAGGCCCTCCACGGTTTGATCGCCTAACTTTCCCATTTTTTTCTGATGATGAAACTGAGGTTCAGGTTTAGGAAGTTAGGAAGTTGAACATAGTCACGTGTATCCTTGTGACTGCAAAGTCCAAAGTCTTACAGTTAAACCATATTACTCTTTCCTAAGCGTGACCTAAATTTCCCAAATTTCCCTAAAATGAATTTCCCTACCAGATATACCTATTAAGTTCTTTATACCCTCCCAAGGCCAGCCTATAGCCTTCCTTTAACAAGAAACTGTCCTGCAGTCCCTATGTGATTTCGTTGCCTCCTACTTATTGTACTCAAAACACTTTGTTCTAATCTCAAAATAGCACTTACCATTGTCTGCTTCGTATTAAGGTTATTTACATCTGTCCGTCTCCCCACTAGCTTTGGGATTCTTGGATGGCAGGGACCATGTCTTATCTGTCTTATGCAATTATCCTTCCCTTTCATCCTAAAACAGTCAGTATTTCCCACAGTGCTTTGCATCTAACAGATATTAAATCAGTGTTGGATAAATTAAATTAAAACTCCAGTTTAAAATAGAAGAAAGTGGGGCTCTGTGTTTTTGAAAGAAATTTCAGCATTTTTTTTCAGTTCCAAAGGCAATTTTCCAAAGGCAAATTGTAAAATAGCAATTATTAACTGAATGTTCCTGTGTGGAATAATTTTTCTCAACAAGAATATATTTTGTATACATTCTGAATGTATTCTGTATAGGTAAGGGAAAATGTATGCTATGTTTACTCATTATTCATCATTTAAATGTTTATGAAGGGCCCACTGTATACCACCTTAGGGCAATGCAAGGGCCTGTTGAGGCCGTGCCAAGTAAAAAGTATCAGCCCTTGATCTTAACGAGTATAACCTAAAATGAATAAAGTCTAACAACAGTAAGATTCCACGGAAAAAAAGGATGTTTAAGAACATATGTACCTATCTGAATTAGAAACGCTTCCACTCCCAGTCATAGCCAAGCAAGCTCTGTCTGACCAATCTTTCCACTGATAATACCTCTAGACTCTGGAAGAAGCAAGATAACTTCTTGAAGGCCCTAGAGAGTGAATGAAAGCAGTCAGATACTGGAGAGGTTGGTTACTTGGCAGAAAAACATTTCAAGGGATGAGTTTAGCATTGTCTTACTGCTCTGATTCTGAGGAAAGGCCATAGTTAGCACAGTGTAGAAAAGGGAGATATTGGACAGAAATCTGGTCGTACTGGGGAAACGGTTTAGGTCAATCATAGCTGCTAGAAAACAAAAGGGAATCTTGAAAACAAGAGTGATAGAGAGGGTGAGCCTACATTCTACATTTAAACTATGCCCAAATCTCTGGATGACCCTTGAACTGTTCAGGTGAAGGACAGACTCCAAGCAGCCCAAGGCTAAAATAACTGAGCTTATATTTGGGCTTCCACCTACCTTGGGGAGACAGAGCTTGTACTCTGGGCTCAGCCAATTAACTGCCTGCTTTAAGAAAACGGTGTTCTTTGGGGGCACAGAATAGGATCTGGAGTTTCTACAACATATCATTCACAATTTCCAGGATGAAATCCAAAATTTCTTATATAGAGAGCAGGAAAGCCGAGCCATTTCAAGAGCAAGGAAACTCAGTGGAAACTAATCCTGAGATGACCCATGTTGGAATAAAGAAATAAGAATTTTAAAAGTTATACTTAAGGGCTGAAAGGAAAATACAGCAAATGAAAACATGGGATACATCAGTCAGGAGATACAAACTCTAAAAAGAACTAAATAAAAATTTGGAACTGTAAAATAAAATACATAAAATAAAAATTTTGCTGCATGGCTTAACAACACCATGGGTATGACTTAAAGAGACATCAGACAACCTAAAGATACACCATTAAAAATGATATAATCTGAAGAATAGAGGGAAAAAATTATAGTAAATGATCAGGCCTCAGGGTCCTGCAGAACAATAACAAAATGAGGAGTGGAATGAGAGGATGGGTGATAAAAAAGTATTTGAAGAAATAATGGCTAAAAACTCTCAAAATTTGATTAAAGACATGATTTTTCTAGTTCAAGAAGTTCAGCCAGCTCCAAGCAAAATATGCAAAATATAAACTGCACATTTAGAAACATTAATGTCAAACTGTTGAAAACTAAAGATAAAGAGGCAATCTTTCAAGCAGCTGAGAAAAGTGACACATTTCATACTGGGCAATAATTTGACGGACCTCTAACATCTCATCAGAAACAACAGAAACTAAAAGCAGCAGAGGCACAGCTTTAAAATGATGAAAGAAAAAATCTAGCAAAAAATATCCTTTAAAAATGAAAGTGGATTCTACTTCCACCCAGATTGCAGCAACTGGAAAGAACATCGTTTCTACTCTAAAAATAAGAAAGTGCTCTGAAGACTAAGTTTTCAGGCAAACAAGTAGCTGGAAGTCGAAGGAATGACAGAGCCATTAGGGAGACATGAAATGGAATCACGGGCTTGCCTGAATAAAGAACAGAGAAAAGCACAGAAGGAACAAAGAAATGTGGAACAAAGAGAACATAACTAGAAAGATAGCAGGTTTACATCTGACCATGTGACTATTACATTAAATGTAAACATTCCAATTATGATTAAAAGACAGAGATTGATAGGATAAAGAAGAAAGACCCAAGTATAGATTGTCTATAAGAAACACACTTTAAATGTAAATGCATCAGTGTTTAAGAATAAAATAATGGTAAAAGATGCCATGAGAATACTACTATAAAAAAAAACTAGAGTGGCTATATAAATGTCAAGCAAAGTGGACTTTATGATGAAGAGTTTTGCTGAGAATAAAGATAGCTGTTACATAATGACAAAGAGGTCATAAAGAAGTCTTAAAAACTCAGATATATATGCACCTAAAACTAGCTTCAAATACCAGAAGCAAACTGGTATAAATGAAAGGAAAAATAGACATATCCACAATAACAGTTGGAGATTTCAGCTTTCCTCTTCAATAATTAATTGAACAAGTAGAAAATCAATAAGGAAGTAGAAAACGTAAACGGTATCCACCGACTTGATTTAATTGACACTTATGGGACACTTCACACAACAGAAAAATCCACATTCTTCTCAAGTGTGTGATCAAAATTTTAAAAATTGTTTTTAATGTTTATTTATTTTTAAGAGAGACAGAGAGTGACATAGAGTGTGAGTGGGGGAGGGACAGAGAGAGGGAGACAGAGAATCTGAAGTAGTCTCTGGGCTCTGAACTGTCAGCACAGAGCCTGAGGCAGGACTTGAACTCATCAACTGTGAGATCATGACCTGAGCCAAAGTCAGACGCTTACCTGACTAACCCACCCAGGCACCCTGCGTGATCAAAATTTTTAAACTGCATTCTGTTTAATAGAAATGAACAGTTGGAAATTGAAATTGGAAACAGTCCCATGTACAATATAGCAGAAAAACCATGAAATACTTGGGCAAAATCTATAATATGTACATGACTTACAGGCTGAAAACCACAAAATATTCATGAGAGAGGTAAAGAAAACCTAAATAAATCAGGAGATAAATTGCTCACAGTTTCGAAGACTCAATAACATTAGGGAGTCGTTCCGTCCCTCCAACCTGATCTATGGATTCAATGCATTCTCAGTCAAATCCTCAGCAGTATATACATATATCTTATAGAAGTTAAAAAACTAATTCTAAAATTTGTATGAAAAAGTGAACAACTAGATAGCCAAAACAATTTTGGGGAAAAAAAAGAATATGGTTGGGAGACTTGCATTACCCAGTTTCAAAACTCACTGTAAAGCCACTGTTATTAAGACAGTGTGTTATTAGAGAAAGTATATATGTGTAGACCAATGGGACAGAATTGAGTACAGTACATAATACGATCAATTTGATTTTCAGAAAAAGTGCAGAGGCAATTCAGTGGATGAAATAGTTTCAACAAATTGCCAAAATATTAACCTTGATTTATATTTTGGACCATATGCATAATTAACTTAAACTGGATCACAGATCTAAAGTCTAAAACTGTAAACGTATCTAGAATAGAATAGAGGAAAATCTTTGCGACCTTGGGTAAGGCAAATATTTCTTAGACACAACACAAAAAAAGCACAAGCTTTTTGTTTTTAAAGAAACGTAATTCCTTTATGTAATCAATGAAGTAAACTATATTAAAATGGAAAACTTTTGCTCTTTAAAAGACACTGTTAAGAAAATCAAAAGACAAGTCACCGACATCACTAGTCATTAGGAAAATTAAAATTAATACCACAATGAGATATCACTATACACCTGTTAGAGTGGCTACATGTTTTTATTGTCCCTGACAAGAATGTGGAGCAATTGGGACTTCCATACATTGCTGATGGGAATGAACAATGGCATAACCACTTTGGAAAACAATTGGCAGTTTCTTATGTATGTAGTTAAACTTACCATGCAACCCAGCAATCCCCCTCCTCACAGTATGGGCTCAAGAAAATGAAACTCTTTCTTCACACAGGAACCTACATGAGAGTATTTTTAGCATCTTTGTTTATAATTTATAATTGCTAAATACGGAAAATAATCAAAGAACCCCCAACGGGTGAATGAATAAACTGTTATAGCTCCTAAATGGAATACTACCCAACAATGAAAAGGAACAAACTGGGGGCGCCTAGGTGGCTCAGTTGGTTAAGCTCCTGACTCTTGATTTCAGCTCAGGTCATGATCTCATGGCTTGTGAGCTCGAGCCCTGCATTCAGCTCTGCCCTATCAGTGGGATATTTTCTCTCTCCTCTCTCTCTCTCTCCTCTCTCCCCCCGCCCCTCCCCCACTTGCGCAGACACACACACTCTCTCTCAGAATAAATAAGCAAACATTAAAAGCAAAAAGGAACAAACTGCTGATACATTCAAAATGAATGATCCTCAAATGCGTGATGGTATGTGAAATGGGCCATGCTCAAAGGGCTACATGCTATTTGATTTCACTTACGTGGCTTCGCTCTGGAAAAGGCCAAACTGTGAGGACAGAAAACATCTCAGTGTTTTTCAGGACTGCGAGTGGGAGGATGGTCCACTGCAAAGGGGCATAGAGGAACTTGGGTGATGGCAGTATTGTGTATATTGACTGTGGCAGATTATATGCATCTTAGGTAATCTTATATATTGTGCACCGTATGGGTGAATCTTATTGTAGGTAAATGCGACTTCAATGAACCTGACCTGGAAAAAAAGAATGAAGGCAAAACAAAGTTATTTTCAGATAAAAGAAAACTAATAAAATCCAGTGCCAGCAAAACTGTACTACAAGGCATATTGAAGGAAATTCTTTAGAATAAAGGCAAACGAAACTGGATTAAACTCAGGTCCACAGAATGAGATGAAGAACACTGGAAACAGTAAATATGTGAAGACCATTCTTTCCCTCTTTATTCCCTTAAAATACACACTGCTTTAAAGCAAAACACAACACTGTATTTGGGATTTATAATATATGTAGATTTAATGCATATGACAACATCAAAGATGGGTCAAGAACAGTATATGGGCATGTATGGTTTCCAGGTTTACATGTTATAAGAACTGTTAAAATATCAACCTTAAGTAGTCTGTGAAATATTAAAGATGCAAATGGTAATCCTCATAGTGATCACTAAAATATAAGACAAAGAGGTAAATGTAAAAAGCCAATATATAAATTAAAATGACATTCTAGAAGGGATGTAGGAAGTGAGCTTGGGGGGAGGGAAGACATTGCTCTAGGGACAGGCAAGGCTGGGAGGGCAGTGTGACAAGGTCTGTGTGGCTGAGTACTAGATGCACTCGGATCCACTGAGAACATGTCTACAATTCAAGACCACAGAGTGGAATGTGCTTTTCTTAACTCAAATAAAATAGGTAACTTAGCCAAAGTTTAAAAATAGAAAGCAACTCAAGACAATTTCCAAGACAGAACCTTGCAAGGGTAAGATTGTAAGGGGCAGATCATTCAGGATGTCCTCAGTTTAGCAAATACACTGTTTCAAGTATTTACTTCCAAAGAGTTGCAGGAAATTCAGAATCATTTCACCGGAGACAGTATCCTAAATGCCGATTAGATTCCCAGGCCATAGAAGATAATGCCACATTGCAATAAAATAAGACAAAATAATTAATAATACTAATGAATAAGAAATGACTCTCCCTGACTCCAATTGGTGGAAGCTTTGGAAGACATTCTAAAGAGTTCTTCTGGACACATTCAGGTGAGATGCCAAGTTCTTTAATTAGTTATTTCACTTCAAAGTTAACAGCTTTCTTTTTCTTTGCAAGCGCATCATCATCTTGTGCTTGGCAGTCGGGATTAGTGTGGCGGGTAGTGGTGTTTTATAGGTCACAAAAAAAGATGAGGGAAAACAAGACACCGAAGGTACTAGGCTAAAACTGGAAAGAGGTTTCTAGGTGGTGTACCTGTATCTGTGAGGAAGAGGTTAGCTGATGTGAAATTTCAATACTCTAAACCGTTCAGAATCAAAGGAGAAGCAGAGAGCACTTTTTATGTTCTTTCTGCACCAAGAGGAAAATGTGTTGGGTCATTCTGGAAGCAGACCAGGAGGAGACTACCTATCACCAGTACTCTCCTGGAAGAGCTTTGTTATTCTTCGGAGTCAATGGAGGATATGTGGCGCTGAAGGTGGAAAGGAGGTGAGGTGGCATGACAGCCTACTTGTGTGTGTGTGGGGGGGGGGGGTTGGTATTTGAAAGACAGATTTAACTGAAAATGTTTTATGGGAGTTCAGAGTTCATGGCAAAGGAAGCACCCCTGAAGGTTGGGTTGAATTTATAAAGCTGGAATGCAAAATATGAATTGATGGAAGCAGGGAGCAAAAATAAGTCAAAGGCATGCAAGCAAGAATGAAAGGAAATGAATGAATGAATGAATGAGGAAAATATTAGACTTGCTGCTCGATTTGCCTCCATCCTCCATGACCACTGCTTTTGTCCAGATGCTGACCACTCATGCCATCATGGTCTGCCAGCCATGTGCTTTTCATGTTGGCTCAACTACCTCCATATCCATCTTTCATATTCACAAGACTGTAACGTTAATTTCCCTTGAAAATCTGCATCATCGCTCCCTTGATCAGAATTCTCTAATCCCCTCACTGAATCCAGGCGGAACTTGTCTATTTGCCTGAGGAAAGGATCCCATAGTCTGACCCAATGTTTTTTCTTACATTTCAACCTAAACCACAGCATTCTTGCCTCTCTGCGATTGTTCACGTGATGTTCTGTGTCACCTTCCCCTTTTCTCTTCATTCCATGCATTGACATCTTCTCTTTTGTCATTCATCCATTCTCTCCACAAACATTTGCTGAACACTATATGGCAAGGACTGTGCCTTCAAATGGGTTCACAATCTATTCAGGTAGACTGACCTATGACAACTAATTGTTTCTCAATGGAATAAAGCCCTAGTTGTGCTATTTTTCAAGTATTATGAAGGCCTAGGACTATGGAGGCATGAACTGCATAAGTCAGAGAAGGTTTAACTTAGAAGGTAATATTTGACCTAGGTTTTGAAGGATGAAAAGAAGGTCAGCAGGTATAAAAGAGAAAGGTATTTGAGGCAAAGGAAATAGCATGTGCCTAATTACACCTCACTTACTTTTCTGTTCTTAGAACTTCTATAGTTTCTACTTACATCATGGACCTCACAATTTCAGTACTTATGGTGTAAAATGATTAATTTTCAAAAAATGTCTTAATGTTCTTATTTATTTTGAGACAGAGCATGAGCAGGGGAGGGGCACAGAGAGAGGGAGACCCAGAATCCGAAGCAGGCTCCAGGCTCTGAGGTGTCAGCACAGAGCCCGATGCGGGGCTCGAACTCACGGACCGTGAGATCATGACCTGAGCTGAAGTTGGATGCTTAACTGACTGAGCCACCCAGGCGCCCCTAAAATTATAAGCACATTAGCCATCTCAACAAACTTCTTGACAAGCCAGTTCATATGCTCCGTTTGTATTCTCCTTAAACCTTAGCAAAGTGCTGATCATTGGGCACATAGTTAGGACGACAGAGATGTTGACAGATTAATCCAATAATCTGTCAGTGTTTGTGTACTCATTTGTTCGTGCCTGTGTCCCAACAGAACTTTATTTAGGACACTAAAATTTGGATTTCATAAACTTTTCACAAGTAATGAATTATTGTTCTTCTTTTGATATTTCAAAGACTTAATATTTTAGAGCAGTTTTAGGTACACAGCAAAATCGAGGGGAAAGTACAGAGAATATTCCACATATTCATTGTCCCCACACATGCATAGCCTCCCCTACAATCCATTTTCCCCACTGAGTGGTACATTTGTTACAATTGCTAAACCCACATTGACACATCATAATCACTTAAAGTCTGCATTTTACATTAGAGCTCACTCTTGGTGTTGTATACTCTGTGAGTTTGGGCAAATGTATAGTGACATGTGTCTATTATTATGCATCATATAGCATATTTTCATTGCCCTAAAAATCCCCTGTGTTCTGCCTGTCCAGTCCTCCTCCCTCCAACACACACACACACACACACACACACACACCCCTTAGTTTTTATGTATAAGGGAAGGAAGCTAATGCTTACTGACCACTGACTGCATGCTAGGTTCTGTGTTAAAAGATTTACACGTGTTCCTTCTGGTAGAGAGATTAACCAGGCAGTGGGCTATTTTGGAGGATGAAGGACTTAGGAAAAGGGAGACTAATATAGACTTCAATGTAGCAAACCAGAATGATCGAAGAAGATGCCTCTAATGGCATTTAATCAGTCACTATGTACCAAGGGGAATGGAAAGAGAAGACACATTTCGCTTCTGAAGCGCCTCTTTTAATAAGCTCCCATGAAAAGGATGGGGGCTTCCCATCCCACCTGGTAGCAGTGATGTCTATGATTTGCTACTGACTGTACTAAGCTGGAATTCTTCAGGGACTTCACCTTAAAAGGGGGAGTGTGTGACAATGAAGAAAGCATGAGCTTCAGAGTCCAGTGAAACCCTGGTTTTCCATGTTACTAGCTGTGTCACATTAAGGAAGTTTCTTAAACCCTTGAAGCCTTAATTTCCTTGTCTGTAAAATGGATTCAATAGGAACTACCTCATAAAATTGTATATTAGTTGCATAATATCTAGCATACAGAAATGCTCTGTAAGCCTTCCTCTCCTGCCATCCCTCCCTTCCTATGTACAATCTATTGGAACTGAAGAGTTTGAAAGTACCAGACATGACCAATAAAGCAAAAGTGCTTTTCTTGGCAACATTCTTTATTACAGACATTTTGCTCCCTCAAATGTCGACTCTTGCTGATGTCATGGTGTTAGCTGGTCGACATATTCTTGGAAGGCTAACCTTGTTTATGGATGCTTCAGTTTGCCAACAAATCCACATAGAGAAATTGTCACACATTTCCTAGAATTCAGAACTCCCTTGTTTCTATTTTTTTGCATAAGTCACTAGACTACTTTTTCTTCGGTGCAGAAAATGAAGCATTTTGTACAGATGGAAATTAACTATTCTCTTTCTCAGTTTCAGCAAGAAGGACATTTATTCTATGTTCAACAAAGTCATATTCAGTTTTCCAAACTGAGAAATATTTAAGGGATTTCATTATATTTGGGGAAATTTTCATCAATCAGAGATTTAACAGCTACCAAAAAAGACCTCCACAATTAATCTTTTATAACATGAGTGTGACTTGTAATCTCCACACTAAGAAAAAAATAACTAAATATAGGGAAACCCTTCATAAACTATAATATTTCTTGGCAAAGAAAAACTGCTTTATGATTTTAAAGATATGTTTGAGAATTTAAATGAAACGTACATGTTGAAATTAGTGCCAGATGCAGCCCAATTCAAGCCCAATTCACTGGCTGCATCACATCACTATGATTTAGTAAAAGGTATTCAACGATTCTATGTTTCATAGAAATCTCACAAATACAAGTATTTCATTCACAAAATGCATGGTTTGGCAGGTTTCCAGGGCAGGAATTTTCTGGAGGCAAGGTAAATTTATTGATTAAAATAAATCAAATGACTGACATTTCCCCCAGAAAACTGGCAAAACAATGATATTCATAGACTGGAAAGTCTTACAGCCAGAGCCAGAAGAAAAGTCTGAGCTATTTACATTTATTATAGGAATCCAATAATGTGATAAACAGATGATTGAGAATTCTCAAATTTTAAATTTTAAAATACATTTTTTTGGAGTAGGACTCTCTGAGTCTTTTTTTGTTTTAATGTTTATTTATTTTTGAGAGAGACAGAGAGACAGAGCACGAGTGGGGGAGGGGCAGAGAGGGAGACACACACAGAGAATCCAAAGCAGGCTCCAGGCTCTGAGCTGTCAGCACAGAGCCTGACGCGGGGCTCGAACTCACGGACTGCGAGATCACGACCCGAGCCAAAGTTGGATGCTTAACTGACTGAGCCACCCAGGTGCTCCAACTGTCTAAATATTTTCATATGAGGTCTGCTGTTTGTAGGCTTTTAGAATAATTATATTCCTCCTCTACCCTTTGCACATTTATATGCACTGAATAATGAGGACTCTTTGATGGAATATATATAGAAGCAATCCAGATAGTTCTTGAACAGGTCAACATCACTTGCCGCCTACCCTGTGTCTCAGTTCTTCGCCCTCTGTGCTCTCTTTCTCCATGCTGGTCACATTTCCACCAACAGCATTGGCTATGAACTGAATGTTTATGTACCTGCAAATTCCTGTCTTAAAACTCTAACCCCCAGGGTGGCTACGTTTGGACATGGGGCCCTCAAAGGAATTAAGGTTAAATGAGGTCATAAGGGCAAGGCCCTGATCCCCTAGGATTAGTGTCCTTGAAAGAAGACACACCAGATAGCTTTTACCTGCGCACACGTGTTCTTTCTCTCTACAAACACCAACGAAGAGATACCGTGAGCACGCCGCAAGATGGCCGCTGCCCACAAGCCAAGAGAGAGGCTTCCAAATGAAATCTGCCTGCCGGCACCTTGATCGTATACTTCCCAGCCCTAATGAGAAATTAATTTTTGTTGTTTAAGCCCCCCACCACCTCGTGGTATTTTGTTATGGTAGCCTGAGCAGACTAAGACCCACCATTAAGAGGCTCAAATGCAACAGCTACAGCAACGTTTTCATACATATCAGTTCTTTGCCTGACTTGTTAAAGATTTGGATTGGGGGGAAATGCTATTGGGAAGCTGGGCACAATTGACCAGGAGAGTTTCACACAGATCCTGAAATCACTCAGACCTGCTTCCGTTCTAGATTCAGAGGTCAGCATGAGAAAGGACTTTAGGGACCTGAGCTTGTCAATTCAGGTTTTACTATGATTCTGGGGTTACAGAAAACTCCATAAACCTGGCATATCCTTCTGGGACCTGAGGGTGAGGTAATGGGTAGCTAACTAATAAGCTTAAACATCTGTTTATACTAAATCATGATATATTAGAGTGCGATGAAAATTCTTACACATTTTTAGAATGTTTCAAAGAAAAGCTTTATTGATCATGTTACCAACAGTGACAACAGGTAGCTAAGACTTAATATTACTGTGGTCCAGGCAATGTGTTATGGACTATGCGTATTTTCTTTTATCGTCCTCACGACACTGGAAAATAGGAAAATATTCTTAGTCTTATTACAGAACACTATTTCAAAAAATGGAAGCATTTCTAAAATATCGCGCACTCCCATCACTATCACATTATACTGCTTTATATCCTTCATAGAGCTTTTTTGGGTTTCTTTTTTCTTAGGTTCTACGCTACCCCAAGCCCCTCCCTGGGGCCCGAACCAGTGGCGGTCACGGAAAAGGGGCTCAAGGTTTTAGCCAATGTCACACATCTGGTGAGTGAAGCAGATGGTAAGCACCAGGAGAGCAGGAGTCGGGACTGTTTTCCGCTAAACAAGGCTGGCACGGTGCCTGCTCAATAAATACGTACAGAAGGAAAAAAAAAAGGAAGGCAGGGAAGAAAGAGGGAGCGAGGGGTAAAAGGATGAATGAATGGAAACGTTCCCAGGAGAGCCTAGAGAGCACCTCCCTCCTTGGGGAATGAACTCAGTTCAAAGTCTAAGCCAATACTTTCCTCACCCCCAACACCAGTGAGCAGCAGGGAATGGGGAAGAAAAAAAAACAAAGCCTTTAAAAACGTTTAGAAGAAAGGGGGGAAACGGTAAGAGAAAAGAAGTAGAAAGAGACGAATCCATTGCTGCAAATAGATTTCGAAACGGAGCTAAGCGCGGCCGGTTGCCATGACGACCCCGAGGCCAGAACGGCCCCAGCCCATTGGCCGAGATGCCGGAGCCAATGAGAAGGCGCGGTGTTGGCGGGGTCATAAGATGGCTGCCGGGCGGCCGGCTCCTGACGGGTGAGTACCGCTGATCGCCGGGCCGCCTTTCCGCCGGCCGGGGCTCCGACGACACGGGTCCGGGAGGGCCGGGTGCGGGGAGCGGGCGAGCCAGTATGGGCGGCCTCACAGCCTCACGGCTGAGCCAGCAAAGCCCCCCCCCCCCCCTTTTTATCAACGCCCACGGGAGCGTTGGTGGGGCTGGCCTCTGCTTTGCTCGGAAGGGGCGTCGCAGCGCCTTCCCGAGCTTGTTGGTGGCAGAGGGGTTCTCCGTCCCATCCCAAAGTGGGGGGGGGGGGAAGAGGCTTTCCTTCGGGGAAGCAGGCTCCTGTTTACAACTGCTGTATCCCGGGGAAAGAGCTGCTGTTAGTGCCAGTGTCAGCAGGCTAGACGTCCTGCCCCCGATTGTGCGGCGCTTAGTTCTGTGCCCGGGATGGGATTCTTCCCGTTTGGGGATCCGAGCGTGGCCCTGCCGCCGGAGAGCCTGCCGAGCTCAGGGTGGTGCCGCCCTGCAGGAAGAGGTGTACCTTTCTAGAGCCACCCTCTTGCAGTAAGTATTCTCACGGCGGCATCCGACTTAAAAACGAGCCGCCAAATGTTATTGGTTAACTGTCAGTCTTTTCCATGCAGGGTCTTGGGACGTGTTTTCCAGGCCTGGATTAAACAAATACCGCCTTGCATTGAAACATACGCATACGTACAAAGTCCTGCTAAATAGTTTGGGTAATCGGATTGGGACCTTAAATTGGAAGTCAGGCCTCTGATTCAGTTGAACCTGAATGTTGATGCATACTTAAAAGTGTTGTTGTTAAGTAACTAATTCCAAGTCACAGAAACCGATTATCGTGCAAATTGTTTTAACATTGATGGTGGATGGTGGTTTATGAGTGTTACACAAAAGTCAAGATTAGATTCAGATCAGACAAAATTCAGATTTCTGTGGTTATGTCTAATTGAATATAAAATACGGGAAATAAGACAGCTTCATATAGTGGCAGTGGAATTGAAATTCTGGAATATCAGAGACGGGAGACCTTTACCCATTAAACTGCTCAGATTGGGTTTTGGTGACAGGCAATTGCCTGATCTTCCAGAAAATTTGACATTATTACCCACACCTCTGACTGTGAGTTTTATGTATACAAGTTAGTATAGCATCTTAGATAACTTTCTGCACTTAAAGAGTGAGAAAAAATTTTTTCTTGATCAAATGATAACAGAATTACAGGCTAAGGTCATTCTTCATATCCACTCTCAAATCTTTGTCTCCAAGAATATATTACTGCTCAAACTCTGCCCCCTAAAAGCTTTTGAGTTGAAGCCATCCAGTTCTGTTTTTCTAAAACAAACAGGTCACAATGCATCAGGCAAGTCAGTTACTTCACCTTAAAAGGGATTTAGATAGTAATTCCTAGTGGAACGGTTGCTGTAGGGATTAACGGGAAAAGAGTTTCTGTCACATTGTTTATGTGCCATATATAGCATTGACTTGATTTGTTTTTCTTTCTAGTTGTTTCTTGTGTTGTAACTGGAGTCCCTTTTGCTTTCTCCAGAGCATCTTTTAGGTGTTTTGTCTGACATGCAGTCTTACTGAAAACTAGAAATCTTGGCTATGGTGGCTGGGTTGAAGAGAGAAACCTTATCTACTGGGGTATTGGGGTTTAATCGGTATTGCCTCTGACTCGTATATCACGTCTCTTGAGAATGGCTGAGTAGTTTTCACATTGAAAGGGTAATTTGGAATGACTTGCTTTAAAATAAGGCACGGGGTGAGGGACGCTTCAACGAACTAGAGAGTCACTTTTCGGAGCAGCCAAAACAGGGGTAACAGGAGGCCGAACGTGGTACAATTGGGAGCGTGTGAATGACATATAGATGCTACGAGTTTAAAGACTGTTTTCAAACGTGAACCCAAAGCAAGTCGCAAAGCAGCCCCTTCATATTGGCTGATTTACACTTCGGCTGCTGCTCACGTGGACAGCTCAACCTTGCAGGCTCCTCAGTGACTTATCTGTGCTTGTCGGTGGTCGGTGGTCGTCGAGTTGCCTTTGTCTGTCCCTCTATCTATTTTTTTTTTTTTTAATGTTTTAAACAGTCACAGGAGAATGGCACAGGCACATCCCTTTAAAGATGTTCGGGAATCGAGTTCAGAAACGTGCGTTATTTGAATTTTGTCTCATTTTATGGATTTGGATGTCGAATCTGGTATTTAAAGTTTATTTTGATTTTTCTTTTTTCTCTGTGGGCACACACAAGGAATTATCACACCAGCCAGTGTCCTCCTGAAGACAACCCTTAATGCCACATCAACAAGCGCTAAAAACAGATGATTGTGAGGAAGCCTAAAAGTGATCAAAAAATGCTGGAGAGCCGGCGGGGAAAGGCAACTCCAGGGCAACTGACAGTGCTCCCCAGCGTGAGGCACGTTTGGATGCCCAAGGCGTAGACCCACCCTGTAGGGACACCGAAGTAGTGCTCTAGTGGGAAAACTGTGCCCGTCAGAGAGGCACCTGCCTTTCCTTAGCACCACAGCTGACGGCGTGGGCCAAGTCGTACTTGGCTGCTGACGGACAGAGGCTTGCTGTGTGTGTAGAGTGTCGGCTCCACGAAGTTAGGTATTTTTGCCCGTTTTGTACACTGCTGTCCCCGTGTGTTAAAGAGTGCCCGGCACACAGTGGCCATGCACAAGACGCTGTGGACAGGGGAGAGAAGTGGCTTCAAACATAGAGCCCCAGTTGTGCTAAGAAAGCTAAATCTGAAATTTGTTACTGTCCTTAAGTTCTGAAATGGATAATGAGCCTAAAGGTATATTATAGGTCAGCGGCAAAGTCATGTTGGTCCTTTTTATCATTCCCCCCCCCTCCGTCTGCTCCTCAGAACGCTAGAAATATTTTTGTTGATAGCATAACGTCCATTTTTCAATAGTGGCATATTTCACGTGATGTCTTTTGTGCTACCAAAGCATCTATTACCCATTCCAACTATTAAAACCCCCAGGTCAGGTTTAGGATGGATCCAGGCCTTTACGGGGCTTGGAGCTTATGTAATTTTGGGTCTCCTCCTTAAGAAAAGGAATACAGATTCTAAATAGAAAATTAGGTATAATGCTTTGGAACGAACGACCTGTGCAAAAGAGGAGCCTTGAAACCTGGGTTCCATTATCTTCCTGCTTCTGATTTTATTGTTCCATTCAGGAAACCAGACACCAGTATTTTTTATAGAAATTTCTGTTAGATTGTGGAAATCCGGGAAGTAAATGACTTGTATCAATGCAGCGAATGCACCTCCACCTTAGAAACCTCAAAACTACCTACCTTGTGAATGTCGCCACCCACAATAGAAATTATAAAAATGTAATGTGTGGTCACAGGAATACTAATAGCACTTAGCATTGATCCAGCCCCTAGAACCTCCCAAACTGTGGTGAGCGTTTTCATAGCTTATCTCATTTAATTCTCAGAATAACCCTGTACCCAATATAATTATCCTCGTATCACAGAAGAAAAAAACTGCGGGTCAAAGGTGGTGAAAATGATTTGCTGGTATGTGGTGGGGTGAGGATTACAATTGGAGCAGTTAGCTATCAGAGCCCTTCTTAAAAAGCCCAAAGAGTATTTTGGTGAGGCTATTTCAGAGGGCTAACAACTGATGAGGCTGCACCCAAACTGCCAGAAATAAGATCTGATTCTTTTGACCTGGGAGGAGGTCCTTAAAGGTTATCAAGAATCCGTTATTCAGATTAATGCGAAATCCGTAATGCTTTTTTTTGTCTCAGAGACAATGGTGATGGTTTTCTCATTAGGTTGATCACAATAGGAGGCAGAAAACTCAGCAAAAAATATTTCGATCCTTGCATTTTATTTATTCCTTGAAGTTGATAGTAAACCATGAGCAGTACAACCAACTTCTCTTTTTTAAGGCATCTTTTGAACCAAGTGGCTTTGACTGAATATGTATGCTAGAATAGACTGTGCCAGGAGATTAGTAGTGAAAATGTACTCAATTATCATAATTTTAGCAAATGCTTGTAACTCCAATTTTTAAAAATCACTTTTGATAAACTTAACAGCGGTTAATATTCTCTCTACAATGGGCCATAGAGCTAATGATAAATATTATCCTGAACTTTCACCCTAGTTTCCTAAATACAGTATTTTTATTCAAAAAAGCTATATGTTTGTATTAAATGGTTAGGATTATACTCCATTTGGTATTATTTTAGCAAACAGTGTAAAAATAAAAACTAGGACATTCTTTTTACCACCATGCTTTCCTCAAACTACCTGCACAGCCTAAAAATTTTCCTTTGAAAATTGTTCTTCTACTCCTTAGACAATAAGTCCCCTGAAAGTTCCAATTTCAAATACTGGTGAAAATCTGACTTTAGTTTCTTTCTTTAATTGTGTTAGCTTGAAATACAATATTATAAATCTTAAATTGTGTGAATGTATGTTTTTAGACCCTTAACATTCTTGAACAATGAATGCTTTTACTGAATTAATTTTTTTTTAGACAAAATTATCCATATATTAGAGATCCAGGTCCTATTTTCTTTAAGTCATTCACCTGTAGGTGTGTCTTATAACAGATTTAAACAAGACAAAAAAAAAATTTATCCAAGCAAAGATTTCAATTATTTTAATACGGAAGGTGCATCCCATCCCATTTTAGATTAAAAGAAGGAAAGCATATGTGGACTGTTCCCAAACCATTGGGATAATTGCTACACTCTTGGGGTTTTAAATTTCTTTCCATTTCTACTTTGTACGTCTACATTCATCTTTTTCCCTTTAGAAGAAAAGATGTGGAGTGGGCTGCTACCTCCTGGCCTAAATGAAAGTGATATTGAGTTGAATTCTGAAGATGAAGCCCCATTAAAGAACTCTGGACTTAACTTACAGGAAGATAACGAAGATGGGGCCATCACAAAAACAGAGATCTCAGATTTCCCTACAGATGGACCAAAACCCGACGTGGAGGCAAATGTAAATGCCTATGAAGAGTGCCCCTCTGGAGTTCCCTTCAATATGTGGAATGTAGGTTCTCTGTGATGTGTTCTTATTGAAGCCAGTGCCTGTGTGTTTGTGCGTGCTCCTGTGTGTGTTTCTGCCGTGGTCAGAACGCCTGTGTTCTGGGGAGATGAGAGGTAGGGAAGATTGACTCAGAGTACTCTGTGGGTCTGCGGTCAACCCGTTGGCCACTCAGGTACTTGCTTTCATTTTTATTTTGTTTTTTATAAAAAGAGGAAGAAAAAAACTGGTAGGATTAGCTACTTTGCCTAACATAATACATGAGTTTCTATCCTAATTTGATCTCTTTGTCATCTGTATGAGTCATTGAATTTTACTCTCAGATAATCAGATTGACTTAGGTAGAAATAGATGAAGATAAAAACTCAGATTGTGAAGGAGTCTTAGAGAATAGAGTATCTCAAGAAGAACTGAACTACTTTTGTTAAATTTGTATTTTTATAAATGCTAGAATATATTTTAATCTGTAACATGTTTGTAATTTTTTGAATATGTGCCTTGCCTCAAAATGTATTTGTTTCTTGTTTTTCTTTTTTAACTTTTATATAGAAATTTCAAGAATTGCATAAAAAACATTCTGAACAGAAAAGCTCAGCATCAGGATTCAGAAGAAGGAAAAGAAAACGCTCCAGGAAAGGTGCTTTGTTTTAATTCAAGTTAGTTGTCAGTAGTGCTAATGTTAAGTTGTGACTAATTGAGCTCAACAATTTTTAATAAACATAATTTTGAAATAACAAATGAATACTCAGGTATTGACACTTTGTGAATTCTTTTCAGGTAAATTGAAGAATGAAGAAGAGTCTCAAAGGTGGGTAGAATTTAAAATGTTCGCCTATTCTGGACAGTATTGTGAAACTTATAGCAATAGTTGAACTTACCTCTGAAACATAGGAACTAGTTTCTGTAGTTCGTAACTGTGGTGACCAATTAAAAACACTAAAAATGAGTTCTTGTCTCTTCTTTCAGTGCCCAGACCTCAAGTGAAGCCCAGTGGAAGGAGCTTACTCAGTATTTTGGAATCAATGATAGGTTTGACCCCCCTGTTAAAAAGAAAAAATTGACAAGTAAGATATTTTTTTATGGCCTCTTACATTAGTCAGTAGAAAATGTTTGAAAATTGTAATGCTTGTAATTTGAAAATGTTTGTAATGAATTCAGTGAAAAAGTTAAAACACTTCCTGTGTGCCAAACAAGATGCTAGGTAAACATGTAAATATGTAGTTATAAATAATTAAAAAAAAAAAAGGCTGTTAAGAAGGAAGTAAACAGGATTGTTGTAAAGAAATTTAAAATGGATACCCCACTTTAGGTGGTCAGGGAGGCCTTTCTTGGAAGATGCCATTCCATTGAGACCCGAAGGATAGGAAGGAACCATCCATACACAGAATGCTCGTGAAGAAGTATAACCTGCGTAAAGGTCCTGGGGAAGAAAGAGTCATCATGGGACATTTGAGTAACTGTAAGAAGGTCAGCCTGGCTGGAATGGAGTCAGTGAGGAGGAGAGTGGCCCAGGATAGGATTGGAGAGGGAGGCAGCCAGGAACCAAAGCGTGAAGCACCTTAAGGGCCCTGGTAAGGAATTGGGTTTCAGTTACAGTGCAGTTGAGAGTCATTCAAGGGTTTTAAGTTAAGAGACTGATATGATCGAAGTTGTGTTTAAAAAGATTGCTCTTGTGTGGAGAATAGACTGTGGATCAGCAAAAGTAGGCAAGAAGAGAACAGGTAAGAGTCTCTTCTAGGCGCAAGAGGACGGTGACTTGAACAAGAATGGTGCTACAGAAGATGGAGAAGAGTGGACAGATTTGAGGTCTACTGTAGAAGGAGAGTTGGCAGTATTTGTTATTTGCCTCTGATGCTTGTGAAGTGATAGAGAGGATTTGGGGCGTGAGGAGGGAAAGAGAGCCATTCAAGTGTTACCTTCAGCAGCGGTATGAACAGTGATGCTAGTTACGAATGTGGGAAGGCTGGGGAGGGGAGAAGATTAGGGTGGCCTCTGTCCAAAGTTCAGTTCAGGGCATGGGTGGTGTGAGCAGGCAGGAATAGAGACGGTTGGTAAAATGAGGCAAGAACTCAGGACAATCTGAGCTGGAGATACACAGTTGAACGTCCTCAGTCTATAGATGATGTGAATCCTTAGTAGAGTCTTGAATGAGTGAGTAACTTACATATTCACATCCTGGACTCCAGGAGCATGAAAACTGAGCACTGAATGGTAGGGCTAGAGGCTCAGGGGCCTGCCTGGTTGAAGCCCCGGTATATTGTATCCTGCCTGTGTAGACAGATTCCTCCTTCGTGAATCATTTCTGTAGATCGCTGTGTGTACACAGAGACCATTACCATTTACTGATTAATCAATATTTCTTGTGAAATAGACCTCAGACTGTAAACCCATCGTTGGGGGGTATTGCATCATTGAGGGCACGTGCATTAAGGAACTGACAGCAGAACTTTGCATGTAAACCTTTGATTCCAGCTTTGCTAAGAATTCTTGTCGTCAAGTTCTAGAGCACTGGGGACTTGAAACTAGGATCACTTTCTCCTACATCATTGCTGCTTCTGAGCAATCTCTTTTTCACAAATGTTCAAGCAGGTGCAGAAGTGCTTAAATGCCTACAAAGAAAGATCACATGAAAACCCAGGCTTTATGACCCCATCCTCAGTCCTCTGGCTTCACCGCAGAAGCGCCGGTCGGCACTTTAAAGTGTCGTTGTCCTGTTCTGGACCCCTGTGATTGTGGTGGGCCGGGAGGACTGGTTTTGTGAGAAGGATGCTCTCGATTGCATAAGCTTGTTCTACAGCACGAGGGAGGAGGGTCATGCTGTGGTGGTGGGCCGGGCTCTGGCCGACCTGCAGAGTCCCCACCGCTGGTTGTTCTTTCGCGGGGAAGGAATGGTTCAGTATTGCTTCTCATAGGAAATTGTTTTGAAGTTTTACTCCTGAATTAGGTGGTCTTTGATCTTCAATTAATTATAGCACTTGTCATGTTTTTTCATAACTGTTGACTTTAGAGTGTCTAAACGAGTTTCATAGTTGAAGTTAGGGCTCTGAAGTTAAATTTTAAATTTAAATTTTTAACTGTTCTGAAGAGTAGAAAATTTGAGAGATTTTTTTTTTAAAAGTCTCTCTGTATCAGATTGTTATTATTACCCTATATACGAAATTATCCCTTCTCGATATGGGCCAGATACGGCTGTCATTCATTGTCAAAAATTTGAGGTTTGTGTAGAGGAGCCTTATGAATACTAGGATTCCTTGTGCAAAATCTTTTAAACGACTCAGTTTTATGAACTAGTCTTCTCTTTCACATTATACATTAGATGTGTTCTAGGAAAAGAAGTTTTAAGTCAAGCATCATTTTAAAAACAGTGATCTATTTTATGAGTTTGGGTTTTGTTAATGGAATACACCCTCTATATGAGTGACATCTGACTAAGAAAGTTATGGCGTTTTTCTAAACAAGGAAACCGGTGCTGGCCAGATGCAAGTCTGGCCAGGATTTTGCCAGCACTCAATATTCTATAAATAAAAGGAAAAGATTTAGTGAGGCTAGATTTCGTATTCTCTTGGTAGTTTAGCATCATTGCACACCAGCAGGTTTGCACTTTGGTTTGGGATCCTGTTTCACTGTTTTACATGCACCCCTTTTGCTCATGCTTAAGTCTACTGTGAATCCAACAGAAGAAATAGACATTGAAGAATGTCCACGCTGGAGCGCCAAGATAAAAGCTAAGAAGAAATGTAAGGCTAGAAATCTAGAGGGCTCATGAAAATCTGTGATGCAGTTTGGAGAAAACTAGCGTGAATTTCTAGTCCATTATTTTATTTCTCTGGAGCAAAGGCTGTGAGAGAGAAATATGTGAGAGAGCCATATGTGAGAGAGCCCTTTTATTCTGTATTCAGTCCATCCTCAAGAATGTAAAACAGAACAGACTTCTTAATCTTGTGTCTACTGTGCAGTCCTTCTCCGTACCTGCCCCCCCCCACAACCAACCCCCAGTTTTCTCTCTTTCTCCTCCTCCCTTCCTACCTTCTTTTTTCGAACACTGTCAAGCTAAAGCTGTGGCTCAACCGATTATATGTATTTATGACACTGCCATCACCTGTTTTCTTAACATTGCAGAAAGGGTTGTATTTTTAAAATGTAGTATTCCCAATATCCAAAGCTGTTTTAAAATGTAGTTTGTATTAAATGCAGCTATAATTGTGTTTCTGGAAGTAGTTCTGGGACTTACTAACCATTCTGTAATCAGAACGTAATTATTTTGAATCTGTATAGAAATTTCTTTAGAACAAATTTCACTCATTAATTGCATTATAAAAATCTCAAATATTCCTTAGTTGAATCAATTTGATGAGTCACCAGTCATTATTGAAGTAGTTTTATATGTATTTCATGGATACTTTTTGGCATGAAAAATCCGTTAAATTTTAATAATTTTAAGAATAATTGCACAATGTCTGATTTTTTTTTTAGTTGTTTATGAGAGGAAACAGTTCCTGTATAGTGTATCTTTTTTCAAATTTATTTATTTATTTATTTTTAGCAGAATGCTTTTCCCAATCAGAATCGTACATGGAACTCCAATACACAAATCATATAAAAAGCCAGCTGCCCTGAGGGAGTGGGAGGGAGGGAGGAGAGAAGAAGGGTAGTGGTGCGGGGGGGCAGAAGTGGTAGCAGTGGAGGGGAGAGGTGTAGAGGCGCCACGCACGACTGTTCCACTGGCATTAATTACAGAGCATTATCTTTTGATCCCCAGGTGATCCCTGTGGGGGTGTGTAGGTGGGGCCAGTATTCTCATAATGTAGATTGACTAAAGCCTAGCATGATTTTCTGTAAGAAAACAAACAGCAGGTAAGAAGTGAAATGAGACTTTAACCAAAGTCATTTGGTCTCAAATCTAGATGTTTCCTAAGTAATAGCCCAACTTTGTTTTATTTATCTGATTTAAATAATTTAAGTAGGTATGATTTATACATAAAGGTAATACCACTAATTCTTAGTTCTGCCTTAACCCCCCCCCCCCCACTTCTTTTTGGAGAGATCACCTATTTTTTTTCCCTTAGATATTTGGGTCTAATTAGAGTACAGCAAACTGTAGCAGACAATTCATTTATATTCAGCTTTAAAAATTAAATATATTATCTAAATAAATGAATATTTAACAGTAACATCTCTATAGAAATATATTGTGCAGTTTGACTGAAGGAGCCTTAATCACATGTTAAAGAGATTGTGCATATGCACATATGGAGGATTGGTCCTTAATGTTAAACCTAGTACCCAGAAGTTTCTTTGATGTTTGTCATCCTGCCTTCTTGGCATCTGCAGCAAAACTGTTAGTTAGAGGTGACTTATTGCCTCGTTGGGGACCTGTTAGATACCGGCCTTCGATGATTTTCCATCTGTGGCCAAATTGGCACCCTAACTGGTCTGTACTGAGGTATAGATAGCTTCAGCTAAATTCTGATTCCCGCCGGAAGGCATCTTAGAAGCACACCTAGGCCCTGCTGAGTCATCAGTGCTTCTGTGCCTCCTCGCACTTCTGTGGTGTGAGAGACATCATGGACGATTCCAGGAAAGGTACTCTCGGGTCCAACTTAAGACTGTAAAAGCCTTAATACTCAAATCTTACTTCATGAGACTACCTACTGACTCTACGTTGAATTCTTGGGTCTTATGCTTGGGGCTGAGCCCTTGATGATTTGTGATGAGGTCTGTAGCCATACAGAGCTAAGCCTTATCTTGGTTTTAATAATGGTACCCTGATTTAGATAAAATAATATGACCAACTTCTTTATCGAATGATGCTACATTCTAAATTTTTGCTAGGTATTTTACATATTTTCCTTTGACCCTTACCATAAACTTGTGGTGACTCCGGTATCACGTTTTTGTGAGGGTGAGGTGACTGTAACCTGTAGAGGTTTAGGAATCACCCAGAGTTTCTTGGCTGTAAGTAGAGGAGCTCAAATTTGAACTCTGGGTCTGACCTCACCAGCCATGTTCTTTGTAAACCATTATTAACTTACGGTCTTAACATAGTGGAAATATTTTACCTTAGGATGCTTTTCCACAAGTGAAGCATTTCGAGTGTATTTGGAATGTTAATGTCTTCTTATAGAAGCAGAAAGTTTGGGTGTGCATACAGAATCAGAGATTTTTCAGAGCCAAATGGCACTATTATATTTATTTAAATAAACTGTCAAAAAGAAAAGAAAGAAAAAGGAAAAAAGAAAAGGGAGGAAAAAATCCCAGTTCTGTCTAGTGAAATATGTTGAATAAAAAAAAAAAAAACCTTAAAAGAGCTAAAAACAAAGTTGAACATGTAAGTGGAATTTTATTTCTAGGAGAGAATTTGGGTTATCAAGCCAGTCGTCTCTTTTTCTTTAAGGAAACCAAGGCTTTGCCCTTCCTTTAGGGAAATCTCATTTGCCTGGAGCCGTGGCCACCTCTCCTGGTTTCTGTTCCAGTCTCTGTCTACTGTATTACACCAGTGCTGGGAATGGCTGGGGAAATGGGAGTGGGTTGATGGCGAAGTGATAGATTTGTAATTTTAGCTGACTTATTTTTAAGTGAAAATTATACTTACAAGCTCAGCAGTTGATGTAAGTTTCTAGAGGAGGGGACTATCCTTGTTTTCTGCCCTTGTGATGTTAACTGGAAATGGTGGTTCTGTAAAAACCAAAAGGACGTAAGTTAGCAAGTTGATGCAGCGAAATGACTTGACAAGCAGATCATTGGTTTATTCAAGGTATTGGTGGTAAGAAGTAGAATGGATTCCTTTTTATTCACAGATGTATGGTTACTCAGGTTCTGGAGGAAAAGAGTGCAGCAGCCAGGACTTACCTAATCTTAGGAAGCCTACGGAATCGGAGGGAAATACATAGAGCTAATAAGTGGAATAAGCCAGACAGGCCCAAGAATGGATGCTATTAGTGACCAGGTTGTTGAAATAAAAGGTTGAGATTACTGGCTCCCCCAGAATTTGTGGAACAGGGAAAACTGGAGTTTGCTGTTAGTATTTTCTTTTCTTACTTGTTTGAGGAGATACTTAATATTCTGTTCAGGAAGGAGTCCCCATTAGGCCATTGTGTTAGCATTTCTTAAATAAAATGCTTTACTTATACTGTAAAAATAGTAAACAAAAAGGTCCAGAGGCAGGTACTGTGCTAAGCTCTGGGAGTCCAAGATGGAGAAGGTATTCTCCACGCCCTAAAGGAACGAATATTCTAGTAATGGAAAGATTATATATAAATAAGTACAATAAAATATGACTCTTTTTTAAACCATTGGGGTATTAATACCCCAATATTACTGTTGTGGAATTTTCTTGTCCAAGTGGTGGATAAATGTTCCTCCTTTGGGTGGGCGTCCTTTCAGTATTAATGCAACCGTGGATTATTGCACTGTGATCACTAACCCAGTAACATGTAAGAAGACCAGGCCGGGTGCTGGGACACACCACGCCAGTGACACACATGTCTGTCCTTAGTCAGCCTGGAACCCAGCTGGGGAGACAGACCCACAACTCACTGTAGTGTGTTGGACCCACAAGTGCTGAAGAGAGTGGCGAGAGCAGCGTGGAAGGCAGTTAGGTACTGGGCACGGGGCAGAGTGAAGCAGAATCGGTGGGTGTGTACGGGTGAGGGAACCTGCAAAGGTGGAGACGATAACATTCGCCATGAGCTGTACAAGGACGGTTAAGATTTTTCCAGTAGAAACACATCAGAGGCACAGGGGACATATAAGAATAGTAAATGTGACCAGAGATTGGGAAGTATAGCATTGCCCGAGATGGGGTTAAGAAAGCATTTGGGGACCCTATTGTGAAGGGATTTCAGTGCAATAAAGAGGAATAAAGAAGTTATCGTGTTTTCAAGCTGACTAATGACATGGTATCTCTACTTTAGAAAAATAGAAGACTAGATTGGAGAGGGTTCTCATCTTCCAAACAGGAGATGACGAGGCCCTGAAGAAGCCCAGGAAGGTGGCATGAGATACCCTACAAAAGAGTTAAAATAAGAGAAGGATTGGAGGCACTGAAGACTAGTGAGGATTCTAGTAGGGGTGACTCAGTGGGTGGTCATCTTTAAGGGGGAAGCAGGGAAGGAAGTGATGAACTTGGTTTTAGGCATAACAAAAAGTTGGAGACCCTACCTTTGCAAGGCTTCAATATGAAGGTAACTAGGAAGTAGCTGGAGGTGTAGATCTTGGTATAGCTGAGAGCTCAGATGGTTTGAGTTACATAGAGATACAGAGAGCAGCTTATAAGAAGTAATTGAAGCCCTGGGACTGAGTACGTTACTGAGAAGAGGGAAGAGTAAGAAGAAAAGGGGGCCAATCACAGAACCTTGAGGACCGTTATAATTAGAGTTATAATTCAACAAGAGAAGATGAAGGGCCTCCAAGGAAATTGAAGGTCGGTATTTGGGGAGATATTTTAAGAATAAGGATATAGTTGACATAGTAGATGATCAAATAGGAGGAGGACAAAGTGCCATTTGTGACTGTAGAGGGAGCAAGTTTCAGGGAAGGATGTGGACCAGACGAATGGAGGATGGAATTTGGGGGAGGGGGTGACATGAGGCAACCGATACATTGTTTTACAAGAGAGAAATGAAGTACCAGCCTAAGAAGAAATCAGTTTAAGGAAAGCAAGCTGTGTCATGCCGTCCACCCCCAGGTCCAGAATGGGGTGGACGGTGTGTTTGTAGGGTGAGAAAGATGAACAAAAGAGAGAGGAGAACATTTAAACACAGGCTTCTGAATGACAGGTAAGCAGGTAGGACTGTGATGAGCGCAGGTGGTGGGGTTAGTTTTGGAAAGAGATGATTCTTTCTTAGAGGCCGTAGGGGCAGAGGGACAGTGCGGGTGAAGATTCACCTTGTGAGGTTGGATGAGGGGAAGGTTGTAGAAAGGACACAGAACATCCAGTACCTTTGGTTCTTCTCTTCCCCTTCTCTCCTTGCCTCAGCCTCCCATGAAGTAGAGGGTGGGGTTGTAATCTGAGAAGGAAGGAGGTAGGGTTGAGGGGATTTGAAAAAATAAGAAAAGTAACAATTTCTTAGAGGAATGTGGGAATTCTCAAGGGCAGAATTCAGCGCCCACTCAGCTAAGTTTGAAAAACAACTTTTAGTAGAAGCCAGTGAATTGAGTTACCGGGTTTTCTCTGCCACTGCTGAGACACCTAGGTGTTAAAGTGGTAGAAACAAGTGCTTGGGAATGGCCAAAACAAAGTAAGATGTTGGAGGAAATTAAAAATATTGCTTAGGTCGGTGGTTCTCAAACTTGGGCCTAGTTAGCATCAGTGGACTTCTGGGTCCCGATCCCAGTTTCTGATTCAGAGCATTTGTATTTCTAACAGGTTCCTGGGTAATACTGATGCTGTTGGTCCAGACTTAGACTTTGACAACCGCTGGCTTAGAGTTTGAAAAGGTTAATCATGGGTTGTAGGTCAGAGAGGGAGGATAGGAGAATCCAGAAAGGGGCTGGAGGACGGCGGGAATAAATACAGTGGTGCCAGGATTAGGGTTACAAACGAAGACAAGGCAGGTTCACTGGCTGCAAAGACTTGGGATAAGTGGAAGGACAGAATCTTGAGTTCAGAGAGAATTCCAGATTGTAAAGCTTTGGAACTGGAGCTTTCAGGTGATGTGTAGTACGTGGCCCAGAGCAAACCTATTCAGAGTATTGGTCTTCCAGGAGATACAGAGCTTGTGTCTGAATATAACTCCGTGTACTGCTTTCTTTTTTGAGAAAGTCCTGCTGTCCTCCTCCCTTACCCCTTTCCCCTAAAAAAAAAAAAAAAAAAAAAAAGTCAGAACTGTATAGGCATGTAGTTGATTTGCACCTGGCACAAGCTCAGTTCATGGCCTGGCACCATTCACAGACCTGAACTGGTGCACAGACCACACTTGAAGTGTCCCCGGCCTAGAGTATGGACTCTGGGGTGGACATTAGTTAGAGGTCCCTGAGGATGAAGGACGTTGGAAAAGTGAGTCCAGCATGTTTTTTGGACTATGAGGAGAAGGACTATGGGAGACTATTTCTGCAGAAATACAAAAAGAGTAGTTGGCGACCGATCAGTGATCGTAGGACCCGCATGGGAAAAGGACAGGAGAGCCACCTGGCCTGGGTTCAGGGACTAGGGCTATTGAATGATGGTCTCGAGCTGCAGTTGGGAGCAAGGAAGAGAAAAGGCTGTCATCCTCTCAGGTCCTTCCTTAGGTGGGATGAGGGATTGTGTGGAAGAACGATCCTCACTCAGCAGGGACCCTGGTGATAACCTCCCGGGTCTGTGTTCTGTAATCTTTTTACGCAGATTATGTGTGGGCATTTTTAATTTTTGTTTCAGCAGAGGCTGCCCAGGAACGAAATTTCTCCTCGTTGATGGGTATAATCAAGCAGTTGGCTGACGGGAGGAGGCATTCCTGGGTCCCCTTTACGAGATGAGGGAGAAGTCGGGAACTGAAAATGTGGAAGACACATGCGCTAAGCCATTGTTAGGGCAAAACGTTCTTGTGAGAAACGTCTTAGACCATTTAAAAATTGTTTAATTTTCCGTAGTAACTATTTCCACGAGCTAAAACTCAATTATGTAAGTCTAAGCGTCTTTCCATAAATGTGTGATGAATCCTACCCGTCTGTTTGGTAATCCCATGAAAATTTTAATTATCGTTTCCTAAAGCATCTTCAGCTGGTAAATAAATACGTTTCCATAGGAAAGTAAAATCATTCTGGTATGTAACTTTCCTCCTGTATTTAATATCCAGCTTAATCCCTCTAGTCAGAGACTAGATGGGCTGTTGAAGGAGGGCCTTAGGCTACAGGAGGGGCAGTAGAGAAAAGAGGCAGAGGAAAGGGGTGGTTGAGAACACAGGCTCTGGGCACACCCAGGTTCAAGTGATAGCCTTACTACTTACAGACTCTGTGACCTTGGCCTACTTAGTCTGAGGCCTCTCTGTTTCCTCGTGTTCAAAACAGGATAGCAGTGTTGTTTTGTGGAGTTGTTATGAGGGTAAATGAGCTTTCTTATAGTACTAAGCCAGTAATAATAATAAGCATGCCATCGATTTAACCATTATTATCATTAACATTGTATGGTTAGTAAGGGAAAGCGTAGTCCTTGAAGTCACAGAAGTCTGGATTGGCATCTCCTCTTTCTTAGTTCAAGAAGTTATCGGACCTCGAAAAAGCCCTATGATCTCTCTGCGTGGCCTTCTCCTCAGTAAATGGGAGTGGTACAGACTGCCACAGGGCTCATTGTGAAAATTAAATGACCTAAGTATGCAACGTGTTCGGCGTAGTCCTGTGACATAGTCTTTGCTGGCAAATGTTTGCCTTTCATTCCTGCCTTTAAGTTTTAGGTTTCTTTACTTTCTAGTCCGGCCTTGAAAAGAGCATCGACCAGGCTGTGGAAGAGTGGGACATCGAGAAGGCGGAGGAACTCAGCAACCAGCTGGCCACGCGAGAGGTGAGTCAAACTGGTATTTGCAGATTTTCTAAAATAAATGTGCATTCTTTTTGTGATCATTAAGTTCAGTATTCAAATATTTGATCTTAGATTTTCTTTTCCGCCCATTTTCTTCCCTCTTATTCTGCCACTTATGCTGAAATGCTGGGTTTTACTTTTGTCTTTAATGTTTTTAAATCATTCTGGTTTGAAACTTGTGGTGGAAATAATCCATGATTGATATTCAACCCTAGATTTCACCTAGGTTTCAGAGAGCTTTTTGCCAGTTATGATGAAAAGACTGGCTTTCTTTTTCCATTTGCATCTTTAATTCAGTTTAACTCTCCCTGAGGGCAGCTGTGCGCCACATCTCTCAACGTTCTCCTGGCCCTCGCTCCCCCACACGCTTTCTTACTGCATATTCTGAACTTCTCCCTCAGCCCTAAATAATTTTCAGCTTTTTAAAACTTATAGTCTATAGTATAAAACTAGTAGATATATCGCATATTCTTTTTCCAAGTACACAAGGCTTCCAGAAGATTCCGGCCTGCACCTTTTGGGGGGAATATTCTCCAATTGGGAATTGCTGTCAGGTGTCACTAAGCAAGAGCTAAGAGCTCATACTGGCGTATGTTTTATTGTTGTTAGTTGTTTTGTGGTTCTTTTTTGTCCTCTTTGGGAAAAAAGATCGACCATAGCTTTCCCATTTTGGGTAAGCTGCCTACTTACTTCTTACTTCACTCATTTTTTTTGTTTTTGTTTTTCTTTGCTTTTGCCTTTTTTTTTTTTTTTTTTAGGGTTTATTTATTTTGAGAGAGCGAGCGCATGAGCAGGGGAGGGGAAGAGGGAGAGAGAGACTCTCAAGTAGGCTCGACGCTCAGCACAGAACCCGACTCAGGGCTCGATCAGACGAACCATGAGATCACGACCTGAGCTGAAATCAAGAATTGGATACTTAGCTGACTGAGTTGCCCAGGCGTCCCAACTTCACCTTATTCTTAAACTCTACTCCCTGGTGTTTAATTACATAGGCAGCATCATAGGTCATCTGTGTAAACTGTTGGCCACATGTGCTATTCTTTCTTACTTGCCTGCAGGTGAACATTTGTTCTACACTGAGATTAACGATGGAATTACTATTTCAGTAAATTCTTCTATGGAAACACCATCTCACCCTTCTGTCTTCCAGTGTCAGACAATCTGTTGATGGCTGTTTGCTGGTTTGTTTTCTGTTCTTGGCTACAGGCCATAAGTATCTGGGTTAAAATTTTATGTAGGGAAATGAACAAGTTCAGAAGTGAGGCTTAGGGATTCAGAAGTTACCTTTTTTTCTCATAGGCCTTTAAAATCAGTTGTCACGTTAAATACTTCTGTTTATAATGTGTCTGTGTATTTATTTATTAACGGCTAATCTAAAGGAAATTATGAAGTTCTGAGCTTAAGTTTGGGACATAGGTAAGAAGCAGCATAAATAGCAGTTATGCAGCCTTTCAAAAAGTGACATTTTGGGGCATCTGGGTGGCTCAGTCGATTGAATGGCCAGCTTTGGCCCAGGTCCTGATCTCAAAAATAAACAAACATTAAAAAAAGAAAGGAAGGAAGGAAGGAAGGAAGGAAGGAAGGAAGGAAGAAAGAAAGGAAAAGAAAGAAAAGAAAGAAAGAGAAAGAAAGAAGAAAGAAGAAAGAAGAAAGAAAGAAAGAAAGAAAAGAAAGAAGAAAGAGAAAGAAAGAAAGAAGAGAAGAAGAAAAACTTTAGGGAAAAAAAAGCGACATTTAAAAAAAATCAGTTTCCTTTTTTCTGTTAAAATTCATTCTTCCCTTCCCAGCTTATATTTCTCGTGCTGTAAGTTTGACATTTGCTCTCTTTCATCTTTAGAGTAGCCGTGTTTTGATTTTATTGATTATAGCCTTCATTGGATAGAATAGCATTTATCACTCTGTTTTCAAATAGAAAGATTCAGGGATAACCTTTTAACGAAATGAATTTGATAGTGTGTTGAATGGTCCTGCAACCTCAGTTGGACTTAAGTGTTAGCTGGCAGTTAGTAGAGTGGCTTCTTCAATTTGATAGGTACTTGGCACTTATCTCTACAATCAGCTGTGTGTCAAAAGACCATCTTTAAAATTCTGTTCAGCAGTAGAGCACTTAGTGTTTGTTGGTTCTGTTTTGGCACTTGGCACTTAGTTTTCCATAGAGCTGTTGTCAGAGGTAGTAGGTAAGCGTCTTGGGTAGCCTGCGAATATAGACAATGTAGCAAATTATATCAGTAGTTTGTATCATCTCCAAATTTGGGGGAGTCCACCGTGAAATGTCAGAGGAGGGTGGGGAGGGACATGCTTATGGGGCTGGAAGAGAGTAAAGTAGTATGGCTGTAAGGGTAGGGAGGGGTGGACAGAGTAGGAGGTAGGGACACATGATGGAGGTAGGGAGGAGTGGCTGAAGACATAAGTGGCAGAGACTTTCAGAGACTGAAGGTGTTTAGGGCGGCAACACAATCACTGGTCTTGGTCACCTGTAAATAGGTAGGTGTGGAAGCTTTTGGCAGCTTTTTCTGAATCTCTCATTTGGGTCAGAAGCAAGGCTCCCTAGAGAACCGGTACTTAACATATACCACTAAGGTGCATTTTGTGACACGTGCTTGAGCACGTGTCTCTTGAAGCCCTTTAAAAATTGTGGGTGTTTGTTCCTGTTTGCTCTCCAGCGAATGCTATACCATCAGCGTGTGGCTGATCTCCGAGATGACTGTATAGTTCCAGTAAAGCCAAGGATAGAAGCCTAATAAAAACAAGCAGGGCCTTAGGGTGTGGCTTCCTGATTGTTCTCAGAAACGCTGCAGACTTCTTTTATCTTTACCTCTGTCCCAAAGATCATGGGACGGACCGGTGTACCCTGGTTGGTGCTTGTCCATTCTTCCTTTCGGAAGACCCAGGAGTTGTTTATTTTGTGATCTCTACCAAATAACAAGTTGGCTGTGACTCATCCAGTGGCCCCAGGTCAGTAGGTTTTCTCAGGTCCTTGCTTATTAACAGAAGAAAGAAGAATGCAAGGCCTGTCTACAGCACTAAAATGTGGGCTCCACGTGACCCATCCGTGGCTGGCTGTTTTTCTGGTTTTTGGCTTTTTCAGTTCATTAGCCCCCACCTGAGGCAAGGGTGATTCGGAGAGAAGCATTCACTTTACTGCAGGCTCTATGTTTTCATAGGTAAAGTTAGTAATGCTAAAATTTTAAGAGTTGAATACATTTGATTTTTTTTAAAAAAAAGTTTTATTTTGAAATAATTTTAGACTTTCAGAAAGTTGCGAAGTTTATGAAAAGATTTTCTATTTACCTTCACCCAGATACCCAAGATGTTAACGTTTAACATTTGCTTTGCCATTCATTCTAATTTATATACCTCATTTAGATTTGCCAAATGTCTCACAGATTTCCTTTATAGCTAAAAGAACAGTTTCTTTTTCCTGGTCTAGGACATTGCATTTTGTTGTCATGTCTCTTTATTCTTTTTAATCTGGAAAGTTCCTCAGTCTGTATTTCTTAGGACATTAGCATTTTTGAGGAGTAGAGGCCAGTTATTTTCTAGGATGTCCTTCAATTTTGGTTTGTCTGATGTTTCCTCATGCATTTTTGGCAGGGGTGTTGCAGAAATGATTCTGTGTTCTTCTCAATGCAAGATATCAGGAGGCATGATATCTGTCTGTCCCAATTTTTGATGTCACTTTGAGTTTTGGTTAAGGTGGTGTCACCAGGTTTCTCCACATTATTGTAACGTGACTGTTGTCCCTTATGTAATTAATACATATCTCATGGAGAGATGGGAGAGAATTCGAGACTATGTAAATTCTATTTCTCATTATACTTTACCCAGTAGGTTTAGCATCTACTGCTAATTCTTTTCATCTTTGGGACGGTTATTATTATGGTGGTTGCCAAACCAGATCTTTAAAACATTATGGGATTGAACTTTTCATCTTACCTGGCAAACTAAACCCAAAATTGGTCTTGAATGAGATAGTGGATTATGTAATTCTATGTATACGTTAAATCTCGCAGAAAAACCTGGACAGTCGAGAATTGGATATAGTTTTTTTAAATGACCACTTGGGAGGGATGCCTTCCCCGCTAGCAGTGATCGCTTGTGAGCTTCCCTTTCTCTGCCGTTTGAAGGCGCATGTCAGAAAGCACGGAAGATGTGCCTTGCCAGCTGCAGAGACGTGTGTTTTCTTTGAGGATATTAGGTTTTTTTTTTTGTGCTTTGTTTTGTTATGCTGCTGTTTTAGAAATGGGAATTGCATGGCACTGACTAGGTATTTTCCATTTTAAGGGTGTGATTTCCTATTACCTTTATGACAAGTGAGATTGCTTCAGAAATACAGTAATTTTCATCACTTGTAAGGATGAAATGTTTTCCTCAATTTTTTT
The DNA here is from genome assembly GCF_007474595.2 of Lynx canadensis. NCBI lineage: Eukaryota > Metazoa > Chordata > Mammalia > Carnivora > Felidae > Lynx > Lynx canadensis. Next base: position 12,891,463 of record NC_044313.2, read on the forward strand.
TTCTTTTCTTGCTTCCATATAAATATAATGCCTTGTTTTAGTAAAATAAATTAACTTATTTAGTGTGGTGTTACAGAATTCTGATTATAAGAAAAAATAAAATTCTCTTCTTTTCCTTGTATAAGTGAGTGGCAAAACATCTGGAAAGTGTTTGCTGTTCAGGCACAGACATTGGAAAGATACTGATGTCGTGTTAATTAAACACCCGTGAAGAATGACTAAAGTAATCAAGATGGAATTCTTGAATAAATAGTTTAGTTTGAGATTTAATTTTTCATATTTATCCCCTTGGTGCTAATCACCATGGATATGAGAGATGGGATTTTGAGAAATAAGTAATTGTGAGTTTGGGGCAGAAACCCTTTATGAATTAAATGTATACGTGCATGGTAGGTGTCCTTTTGGAAATCAGGTATATTGGTTTTTAATCAGTCCCGTTTTCTTTTTTCAAGAAGCAGTGACTGGGACCTACTGATAAAGCCTTTGCTCAGAGGCACAGACCCCAGAGTTCTTAAAGCCTTTCCCAACCATAATAAGTGAAACTAATTTTTGATGTTTAACATTTATAAGCCTGTGAAACTAATAGGGCAGCATGAGTATTGAAAAAAAAAAATGAAGCCCAAAGTAGAACCATGCCTGCGAATGGGCCTTGAACACAGTTCCCCAACAACAAAACGAAACAACGGTCTGCCAGTTGTCCGTGCGCTGTCCTTGTGACAAAGCAAATGCATACTTTTCCCAGAATCACATTCCCTTAAATTTATGATGACATCAAAGATATATATTATCTGGTTTTAGGGGAAGGCTCAAATTCACGTGTTTGAAGTCTTGACTGTGCTAACATCTTTGGTTTTGCCATGTTGTAATGTAGTTGCTTTGGGACTGTCCCTCCTGTTGATTAAATACTTGTTTTTCATTAACAATCTTGGAGGGGATAGAGAGGAGAAATATACTTGGGTTTGTGTCATACTGATGAAACTGTTCTAATTTGAAAAAAAAAGTTTTTTTTTTTACAAAAAGTATCATTTACACATACACACAAAGTATTTGAGCATATTTGTGACTTGTTAACCTCAGGCCTGAATTGGAAGTACATTCCATTCATTCATCGATAGTGATCCTGAACAAATTCCATCTTTTGGTACTGGTCTTTTCTGACACGTTATCTTTTTTACAATCCAAATGATACCAAATTTTATAGAAATCAGTAGAAACAAACAGGCTAAGATTAAATGCTAAAGCCTCGGTTTACTTAGGCAGTGCTTAGGTTGGATGTCACATTTTGGAAAGGGGATTTTTCTCTAGGCATCTTCCTGTTAGCCTGACACGGATAAATAAAAGCCCCTTGGTTTGGCACCAGTGGGTTCCTACCAGGGAACGAATGACATCTGCATGAACTGGATACATAGCTCAGGTTGGTTTCAGTTACAAGTGTGCAGTGTCTGAGTAGGAATGAATGGGGAGTAGAGGTTGCCTGTGAATTTCGTTTGAACTTTGTATAGCTTACGCCCTGAAAGAATACTTTTTCTGTAAATGACTCCCAATAGGATGGCCTTTGACAGCAACAACTAAACTCAATTCTTTGAAAACGTCAGTGCTTCGTGTTGTAAGATTGTAATTATTTTGTGTAACCTAGAAAGCGTATTACATTGGCAGTATGAATTAAACTGAGAATTAAATTTTAACTTTGTTAAATTAAGGCTACTTAAAGTTTTGGATTCCGAAACATAGGTAAAGTTAATAATGCTGAAATATAGATAGTTTGTTAATATTTAAATAAAGGTAGGAATGGCCTTTTGAAAAACCTGATGTTTGAATTGATGGGGTTGTGTTCTTTCCTAGTTAAATAAATGCTCTCTTAATTTGGGGAGATTATTAATTTGTTGCCTATGCTTTATTTCTAGAGCAATTTCCTCAAAACTCTGGAGGCATTCTCATTGAAGAAGGGTATATATGCATTTGAGATAGTTTCTGCATTTTATGTTCACATCTAAGACGTCCTTTCTCAGAAATGCTTGGGTGCTACGGCGCTTGCTCCGGCATTCAGAATTTTTCCGGTGCACTTCATCGTTAGGCTTTGGTTTCTCTGAGGGGACTCTGGCTACAATTCAGTCTCTTCATTTTGGTTTTTAGTTGTCTGTTGACGTACATGCACTGTCATCTTAATGGAATAAGAGCTTCAGTGACCCCACCCTCCCCAGATAATACAATTTTGTCAGATTTACCTATCAGAATACCTGGAACATTATCTTCTATAGAGTTCAGAATTGAAATATTTGTTTAAATTTTTGAAATAGAGATTCTGTCAAACTTGGGAAGCTTCAAGTTACTCTTCAGCAGTGCTGTTTTCAAAGCCAATGTGTTTGCATTACATACCAAAAAATAAATAAATAAAAGCTGAATTGAAAGACCTATTACAGTGAAGCAAATCTTGTCGTTCTAAGCTCGTTTATTTTATAATCTGGAGGGCAAAATTATTTTCTTTTCATTTTTGTGGATACTTTTCTTGGGTAGAAATATCTTAACAACCGTGTTTCCAAAGGTAAAACGGTTCCTTCAGATACGAGGCTGAATGTATTTTCCCTTTAGCTGTTACAAGAATTCACCACTGGGATATGTGACCCTAAGAAGGATGGCAGGTACTTTGTATTTTCTTAATTACAGTGATCTCTTGCCACTGAAGATCGGGTAAACAAAGTAAAGTGCATTAAGTATTACAAATATATAGACTCTAAAATATCTTCATTTCAACATTTCATTTTTACAGCAGGGTTATTATTTTGTTGCTAGGACCAGGAGGTGTGTATGGAGGATACGTTATTACATACAAGTCATCTAATGCCTGCAAACTCTCTGGCAAAGTGTGTTTTATGTCTGTCTTTGAAATTTTACTGCTCTGCTTTCTGTCCCTTATTTTTTCTTCCTTCTTTTTGTTTTTTTTATTTTTATTTTTTATTTTTTCCTCTTTCCGGTCAGGAGAGTTTAGGACCGTTTCCTTTGTGGTATATTCTCTGATTGGCAGTGGAAAGGAACCTAGGACACTGGGGAGGGAAAAGCCCTCCCAGGGCAGCCTACTGCTGTCACAGCGTGCTCAGCCACCTGAGGAGGTTGGGTGTTCTCTGCTGTGGCGGGGCGATGTGTGTCAGCTAAGGCTCATCTAGAACTGACTTACTTTCATTAACTTTGGTCATTTCTCAGTGGTTTTGTAATTTAAATGTTCTTCTGTGTGTCATTTTGTAGTCTGAACGTAGTCCAGGGGACTTTTAAATGGTGATTTTAGTTCTTTGAAGCCTTGTTCTCCTCAGTCCTTAGAAGTAATTTCAGTAGTCTCATACAGATGAACAGTTAGCACAATGTATGGAAAATAAGCCCTGCCTGTCCAGGTAAGGGAAGGTCCAGCTGTTCGAATTCCTTTACATTGAGACTAAAGATCTATTCATCCCCATAAAAATTGTGTATAGGCTTGAAGTCGGAGCATTTTAATATGGGAAAAATAAAAATGGTACTGAGTGATGGGTTTTTCTCTCCGGTTTTTAGGGGTGCTTACTCATATCTCCTTGCATTGAGGATATTTTTTTTAACCTTTGGGGTATGCTTGGGTGATCACCTAGAATGGTGTTCTTATGCTCTCTTTTAATTATGTTTATCTGTGCTTTTAACAAACCTTAAGAAAAGATTTCAGATGTTACAAGTCTAATTAAAGAGACAGACAAAGCACAGTTTATACTGTAGATTTTTTCTGCAGTTCAATTAATCAGCATGTTTTCTCTTTTAATTAAAACCATTTTAGTAAATTAAAGCCCACAGCAAAACACATATATAATTTGTTTGTAATTAGCTCTTAATTGGTGGTAGTTGAAGCTTAGCACCCTTGGTTTCTTTCTTCATGATTGCCATTTTATTAGCAGCCAGTCATTAATTAATCTTTTTCTAATTAGCTTATAAAACTGTTGATGGCACATTATTGTAAATGTGATTTTAAGTTCAAAGCTTGTTAATAAGCTTTCTTACTTAGAAGAACAGAGATAAAGAAATTGCTGAAAACAGTACTACAGTTCTTTAAAAAAAAAACTGTCTTTCTTATGGGGACTGTGTAAAGCATCTAACAGCTTATGGTTAATTTTTTAATGCTTTTTTTCCCTTATGAATGGGATAAGTTGCTTGAATATAAATCATCTATATCCAGGAGTAATTTCAACAGTATAACGTCTTTTCACCCTCCTTTGGAATACAGTAATCTACATATAATTTGAAGCCTTAATAGTCATCATTAAAACAGGTGTTATATAAACTATTTCACTATGAAATCAAAGTTGAGTATATGAATCAAAGTATATCTTCTTACACTTTATAGACCGAATACATACTATTTTTATAAATTGCAGGGTGAATAATATATACGTATATATGTATATGTATATACACACACATACACGCGCATGTGTATGTATAAATATATATAATTTATACATACATATACATACATATATATATATATATACATATATATATATATATATATATACACATACGTGTTTTTTAAAACAGAACTTGTTGGGTTATTATTTGAAAGTAAAAACTACTTGGCTTTAACTGATAGGCAGTTGTAGGTATAAAATAAATGATAGGTGCTTGTACCATCACACAGATGTGTAAGTGTGTGCGTGTGCTTTTGGAGATGACAGTGAGTGAGGTTAGGCCGTTTACTGTAACAGAGAGAGGACGACTGGAAGTCAGGTCGGAGTTTAAATGATTGGGCGGAGCATAGCCTGTTTGCAGCCATCACAGCCTTGGCATCTCAGGTGGGGCCGCGGAGAGGTACCGGTCCAAACCCAGACACCCCAAGTGTACTTTATAGCACACCACACTGAATTGTGGTTTGAGTGAAACACATTAGCCACATCATACTCTGTATCGAAATATGCTACAGATTCCACTAAACTCCTGAACTGCATGGTGTCCTGAGCTATTTATCCATATTAGTACAAAGTTCTGAAAGTTGTAGAAAACACAAAGCATTATCAGTTCCTGGAAGAGCTTTTTCTTATTTGCTTTTTGAACTTCCCATGTTATTTCAACTTTGGCTATTTCTTTGCTTGTTTTTAAGAAGGCGTTTTATGCCATGCAAGAGACACTAGAAGGGGATAGCTGACGAGGAAAAAATTAAAAATTGGATAAAAAGTAAATGAATAATGTCATATTACCAAAAAGATGAGAGGCTAATTTGTGCCGACTTTTTGCTAATTTTGTTCAAGCCTCAAAATGAGGAGCTGTCACCCGTTCTGTGTAGCACTGATGACAGTGCCAATGATCCATGAAATAAGCTGCCGCTGGCTTTGTTCTGATAAGAATGAACAAATCTGCACAATGTTCGGCTCCCAGAATCTCATTTTCATACTTGCATGCAGGCTAAAAGAAATAAGCTGTTTGCAGGCTTGATTAATCAGACCTTGGAGGGGTTTTTTGTCTCTTTGATCTCTTTCGTCTCCTAGGTAACTCGCTTGACATTAATGTTGAGCTTGAGTAAGACAATCAGGAATTGTCGACCAACTGATATAAAAATTAAAGACCTTAACACTTTAAGTACGCCAGTAATGGTTCCGCTTACTTCAGAAAACATCTGTTTTCATTTAATTAAAGAACAAAAGAGAATGGCATAAATATTTTTCATAGAGACCTATTATTCCATAAAAGTTAAAGTATGATAATTGGTATTTTTAAATAAGTGCCTTGAAAGTGTTCAAAAGGGAGGAAAACTTCATAAATCTGCTACCAAGCTAGTAATTTTGAGATGAGTAAAATATTTATGAAATGGATAAGAAGTTTACAGTTATGCTAGATTAAGCTGTTTGAATCAGATGCTTCAGATGATTATCAGCAAACTTCAGAATGGCAAGGCTTAGCAAGAAAAACCAACTTTATTTTGAAAGTTGTCTTTTAAAAATCTCTACTGTGTTACAAGATGCGCCATTATATCTCTTTTACAACCCAATATGATTTACACATGCGAAACCTGTAAAATTGAAAGGAATTAAAAAAATGTCGCCATGCATTTGCTTGAGGTTATGCAGACGCTTTTACAAATCTTCCAAGTGTCTGTAAAGATGAATGCCCCAAGGGTCCAGCCAGGGCCCTGCTTTTCCAACCAGCTAAAGCCCTTATCTTAAATCCAAGCAAAGTACCATTAATCTTTTTGAAAGACCTTTTATGGCTTTTAATATATCCCAAATTAGAACATTTTACACCCTTGGTTCCTGAAATATGGTGATAAAAAGCCTTTAGAGCTTAATTTTCCTTACCGCTTGCTCTGACCAATTTGCAGTTCTTTGTGATAATGTTTAGACACCTTAATTAAAATGCAGCAAATATTGGATGTTCTATATGGAAAATGCTGATACTTTGGCTACACATACAAGAAATTCTGTATATATTTTTATTCATTTAAAAATTTTTCTTGCCACATTGTGTTGCTATAGGTTATCTGATGACCCAAACATTTTTTTTTTTTTTTTTAAATATAAAAACCATCGGCCAAGCTTTTGTGATGTTTACTTTGGGCATGAGGATGCATTTTTCTTCTACAGGAGTGAAAGGATTCTCGTTGGCCTGTGTTATTTGTAATACTGAAACATAGCACGATATTCTTTTATCTCCGGGAACTTGGCTTCGTCATCTTGCCTGGAAAATGAGTTTCTTCTCAACTGTCTCTTCCATAGAAGATCTTATTATCCTTTATATTTCCAAATACTTCCGTTCTTTTTTTCTTCCCCACAGGAATAAGTGAGACACATTTTAAGCGTGTGAAGGACACAAAATTGATATGACTTTTCATCATCATTACAAGCTAAAAGATTCTTTCTGTAAATACATAGACCAGGCTTGTTGAATGTTTATCAGTCGAAGAACATTCCATTTAACCTAACCCCAAGGCAAAATACAGTTAGAAAATACACTTTGTACCCGAAGAGGTCTGTTTGAAAGTATTGCCTACGTACCCAGTCATTTATTATATGTACTTAGTCCACAGAAAATGCTGGAGCCCTCTCATGTAAATACATGTTTCATGCACTTTAATGAATACTGCTAACAGATTCATACCATGTCTTGTGGAATGTATGCTCTAAATCCTTACTGTGGTGCTGAGTGCGCTGGCTTGCCTGAACGTTGCCGGAAAAATGAAAAGCGTTTACGTTCTTAGAGCGCATGACCGCGTTGAGATGAAGAGTCCCATTTAAGGCGAACACGCTGAGATACCTCTTTGGTTTATCAATCCCCAATCCAGAAAACCCACGTTGGAAAATCTCAGTAAGTTAGGCATGTAAGCTACCTCTTAATTTACAACAGTTTTAGGAAATAATGTTTTTCACGTGTTGACGGTACACGGTGGATATGGTTCGGACCATTTTTGTTTTATCCTCTTGCCAGGCTCGGTTTCAGTAGGAGATGAACTAGGCGACTGGGACTTCTGTTGGAGGTGGGCTTGGCAAAACTCTCCCGTACCAAGTTGCATTTTGATAAGTAACACATAGGAATATGGTGAAGTAGAAAACGCAGAGTCCACGTTTTTACCTTTTGGAGGTGAGGGCAGGGAAGATACTGAATGTTCTACGTGAATGTGGAGAGACCTAGCAACGTATCAGCACAGGTAGCCAGCTGGGTTTTACGACAGTAGGCGTTCACTAGGTGCACTCGCTGCTCCCCTGCTCGCCCGCAGCACCCCACGTCCCCGGCTGCCCGGCTTCAGGGGGAAATGCGTGGGGTAGTCGCGACCAGAGGGCAGTGCGCAGACATGACGTGTGTCACTTCCGTGTCAAAGCGTTTGAGAGCCAGTGTGAGACCCTCTGGCCGCCCCCATCCTCTGCCGCCGCGAACCCGAAAGTCACACGCTGAGAGGCCGGCACCACGAGACGGAGGAGAGCCCAGCCATGCCACAGCCGACCAGAAGCGGAACAAAAAGTCCAAGGGCAGCCAGTGGGATTCGGGGATTGTCTGATAAGTGTAGTTGCGGCTGGCCTCACGCGACAGGTGCTGACCTGATTTTCACGTTTATGGCAGATGGGAAGGTTTTCAGGGAAATCCATCTTAATGATAAATAGGCCACACGGCGCCCTTCCCGTTTCATTTCCCTGGAGATGATGATGCTGTAGCCCTTTGATTCTTAGCCCTTTCTTAGCTGACGTATCTGAACTTTTCTGTGATGAACAACCGGAAACAAAAAGACAACCGAGAGAAGGCCAGTTTTGAAGCAGCGCAACTGGCGACCCCCTTCTTCCCAGCCCCCAGTGTGAAAGAAGCTGGTTTTGTTCAGTGCTGTGTCTCCGGTGCCTAGAACAGTGCCTGGCAAAGCCATGCGTTTGCGCCCCTCCTGATATTTGTTGAGTGAATACTGTCCTGTGAAAAAAGATAAGTGCTGCTCGCGTTGGTACGAATTTTGAGACTCTGAGGTTGGTCTGCCTCCCCAGGTGGGCCCTCGAGTCACAGCTGATCATTCTTTCATCGGTGCCTGTGCTGTTGGTGTTGACCAGTTCAGCCCTCTGGCTTGATTGTTGGGTTGCTTCCATTCTTGGTGCGTATTCTTACCTGGACTGGAAACTCAAACCACTCTATGCTCTCGTTTATAAGCCCCGAGCAGTGCTTGATTCCTGCATGTTCGTTTCATCCTAAAGGAAACTCTTCTCCGAAACGAGCTGAAAGAAATGTCAAGCATGTGAAACCTCATTTCCTAAATGAACTTCTCATGCGTGTGGTCTTAGCCACCCATGATGCCTCACCGTTGGCCAGCAGATCCCTAAAACTCGGGCTTTAACACATTGATTTGACAGCGGCTTCCAGGTCCTTCCTTCTCTTCCCGCACGTCTGTTGTCCGGTAACGTTCATTAGGGTGAGTCCAGGGAAAGAAAGGGAAAGAGACCCCAGAAGGAGATGTATATTTAGCCTTTGCTGTTCAACCTGGGTTTCTTCACAGATATCTCTGAGCTGTTCATATAGGCAGGTATTTTAACATCAGAGCCGCCAGAACTAGAAGGTGACCATCCTGTCCTGGAGATACTCTCTGAGGAACAGTTCTGCAGCCAGAGAGCCGTGTGTAGGCCTGTGTGTGGGAACCGAAGATGATGGCGTAGAGGCTGAAGGGCCGGAGAATACAGACACAGAGACTGCTTTAGGTTGGCTTAGAGAAAACTTAGGAGGTAGAGGTGGGGCGGGGTGGGTAGGAGGCTTGGTTTTCATTGACCTTACTGGCCCGGGGCAGATAGGTGTCAGGTGGAGCAGGAGTAGAGGGGCCTGCAGAGGAAGCACTAGGTACTGTGGTCCGCGTGCCCAGCCTTTTCACCTCTTAGCACCCCTTATATTCTCTTCTCTCTCGGTGAATTAAAAGCTGTTGCCCATCATGCAAGTGCGTTTATGAAGCAGTAATTAGCTTTCCCATGTTTTATTAATCACATCTATGACTGCCAATCAGAGCTTCTGATCAGCAGGAGATAGCTGATGTGACCATACTGAGTTGCTGTAATTCTAGCCCAGAGCAAAGAAACTTGATGTCTCTGTCAGTCTGCACAGCCTTATCAGGGGTAAATTCCTGTTTGGCCTACTGAAATGCTGGAATAGCTTGAAGATCTTCATCATATCCTTGTGGACCCTCGAGGGGCTCTGTTTGGGAAGGATTTCCATCCAGGAGACTGGCACAACCGGGGTCTAGGGCCTGTGGGAGGTGAGGGAAGTATGGGCCACACGGAGTGCATTTGTTTACTTTGCTTGTTCACGGGGGCCTGAGCATAAGAATTCTGATTTGCAGGTATGGCTGGCTTAGCCGCAAGTTCTCAAGTGTTTGTGTTACTGTAATTCTTGTATCAGCTGGAATATTTATTTTCACCTTTTTGTTGTTTGGTTTTCTCCTTTGTAATTCTTAGCTTGGTGTGAAAATTGCTAAAGCGGTTGCCTGCCACAACTTTGTAAAAGCCAAAAGGGACGCTGAAAATTCACAGGTTGCTCGAAAAAAGAAGAAGCTTGCCTGGGGGTGAGTTTAAGATTTTTACTAGTAATTCTAATAACTTCATAGGAATTACAGAAATCCTGGGATCCGTTGTGTGAATCCAGTTGTGTGTGATTGTTCACTCATTTTAGTCCTTGTGTCTTTGCTGCACGTTTATCAGATTATAAACACGGGGGCATTTCTTCATCCCTTTTCATATTTAGTTTGTCATCAGTGGGAGTATGTGAAAATGTTTCGGTTTATTTTACTTTGGCACCGAGTAAGCGTGTTTAGGAAAGTGTTTAGAAATAAATTGAGATTTTTATGTTTTCTATTTTAGGTTTGAAGCAAAGAAGAGATGGGAAACCAAGAGCAACATGGGATATATGTAGCTTGCCAGCGTTCCTCAAGGCATTGAGTCTTCACTTGGGCTTTTCTTTGAGTCTTCAGCTGCTCAATTGGCTGAGAAGATACTCCTGCCCATGTTAACTGTGTCAGGGAACTGCCAGAAGCCAGAAACATAAGCGTAAAATGTGGGGTTGGTTATTAAACCTTTTAGTCTTTTTCTAGAGAGTTCATTCTGTTGACACGAATGAAGTGGAGCATTCTGTTATTTGTGCCCGAAATCGAAGTATACGTACCAGGAAGAAAGATAGGATTTGTTAATTATTTATTTATGTAACCCTCCAGCATAAAGTCAGTTTTACTTTTCGACTGTTTGGTGTAGCATAGTCAGTGAGCTCCTCATACTTCCTCATCTGTCCCAGCGTACCTGTACTTCGTCTGCAGTTGTGTTTGTAAGATTTGGCGTTTGTTTACGAAGGATTAGTCGTAAGTGCGGAGAACGTCTCAACCGATACTTTTACAGATGACTTGAATTATCTTAATATCCTAAAAGTAATTATTGGTTCTTTATTGGAGGGAATAGAGTTGATATTTCCCAATCAAATGATGAAGGCAATTGATTAATTTTTGTATACCTTGAGATAAAATACCATAATTTAAGAAGGGCAGAAAGTAGTATTTGGAGGAGGATTTAACTTTAGCTCGGCCTGGAAATGTCTTCCTAAATATCTCTCCCAGCCTTGTTGTTCCTTAAATTGTGATACGGCTCTTAGGAGGGAAAATGGCACAACCGTACTAGCCAGTTACAACTACCTCCAGACAGTATAACTTGGAACCTTCCAGGAACGTAGTTTGATTATTTTACTCCTCTTCCCCATTGCTTCTTAAAAGGTTCAATGTGTTAATGAGGGTGAGGTGGATCGGTGCCTGGGGAAGTAGTTGTTCTTAGATGTGTGTTCATAGGCCTTCCTAGAGGGGCTTTGAGAAATCCCGTAAGAAGCTGGCAAATAGGCCTGGACGTTGGCTGGTTTGGCCCCTCCCTGCCCAGCGCTTAGAAGAGGGAAGAATTGCCCATCACACCTTTCGGCCGTTCACCTGCCTTCCTCAGCTCCGCCAGAGGGTTTCTAGCTGTCTGGTGTAAACTTCCTCGGGGTTGAGAATATAAATTCCAGGAACACAGAAAATGAGTCATGTGATCGTTTCATTATTATTACTTTGTTATTTTAGACTTACAGTAGCAACAGAATTTTCATAACTTATGGTAGCGTGTTTAATGTTATTTTCTGTGTTCCTGAAATAAGTCAATAACCAGTTGGTATTTAAGAGAATAAAAATCCTATCTTGCTTCCGCTTCGGTGAGAAAAGCCAGTATAGAAAAAGCAAGATTTTAGGAGGTTGTGTTTCTGCTTACAGAATTCATCACGAAAGGTGTCCAGGCCAAATACTGGAAAATCTCATGTTTTTGTGATTTAATATCTCCTGTTGCGTTTACCCACGACATTACATTTCAAACTCCTAATAGGTGAATACAGACTGACGGTATGGGAATCTTTTCCCTAAAAAATGCATCGTGGGGGACGTGCCGTTACACGGTCCGGTGTTTTGTCTGAAACAGGAAGAAGCTGTTGGGCAGGCGGGTGGGGTAGACGTTTGGGCACACCGGGCCCGGAGACAGCATCTCCTGCAGCCTCTGCCTCATTTTCCTTCTCCCGTGTCCCCTTCTTGAGAGCATTTAGTGACCCTTGCAGGCATGTTTTTACCTCTGCTCATGCTGAGGCCTTGCTGGAGTGGCCTCTCTGGGGGCTGATCAGGGAGCCTGTGGCCCGAAGTCCAGCCATTGAAGCCCTTCTTCAGCCTGTCCCTCGCTGACAATTGCCCTGCCCCGCCCTGCCCCGGGGCTCGGACACACACGGAGCATTTGAACCCGGTGAAGGCGCCTTGGTGGAATCGGATGTAGCAGCGACTCATTCGATGAGGGGAGCCGCATCTCATAAGTCTCCATTTTTGGGGGGACCTAGTTTGTGAAAAGCTCTAAAATGTGGTACAGCAGGTGGAGTGGGGGTAAGAGAGGGGTTCGGGGGAGAGGAAGGGGCTGGGTGTCTTTGATTGACCCTGCTGACATGTCATTTGGGACCAGTTTTATTTTACCAGCTTTAATTTGAATTAGACATTTTGCTCAGTAAAGCAATAAAATGGGAACATTATTCTTAGAGCACCCATGTTGCCCAAAAAGCATAGTCATTTGTCTTCTCCATCTGTCCACACTGAAATGAGGATTCTTTTTGGATCAGTAATAACTTCAGTTCCTGAAGCTTCAGCATGTGCGTTTACTACTGCTCGAGTGCCTGAATTAGATGAGGGGTGTAAACGTCAGTTATTGTTAACCGAGATTAATATGTTTCAAGTCGTTGGTATGGCATTAACGTAACTATGATTTACTGTTTAAGTACTTCAGGCTAAAACAACTTACTAAGGAACAGTAATTTTGAGTTTTATAGCGCTGGTTCTGAGAAGTAAAGTTGGTAGTGTGTTCTTGTTGGGAGCCCTCAGGATGTTTCTGATTTTCAGCAGAACATTCTATTTCTTTCACCAAAAGGAGAGTTTGGATGTATAATCTCAGGTTTGCTATAATTAGTTCTGATGACAGAGTTAAATACCTTGGCCAAAACTGTAAATCACTAGTTAAACAGGTTTCTGCAACTGATCATAAATCTCAAACTCCGTATTTTAAGCACACTTTTTTTTTTTTTTTTTTTTTAGAGAGACAGCTATGGGAGGGGCAGGCCAGGGGTGGGAATAAAATGTTATCTGAACTTTGAGTAACAGCCTAGAACCTCACATTTAAAATCTACTGATTTCCCTGATACCTTTGGTCTAAAATGCTCTCTTTTCAGTATTTTAATAACATAGCTTATTGTTTACGCTAAGACAAGTTTGAGTTTAATTCTTAAAATATGAAAGTTAATTTTCAAAATGTCCAAATTTCTGTTTGTTAGGTAAAGATACCACTGTTTTAGAAATGTTATGTCCTGCTAACCTATAAAAAGTACCGTATGAGGTTGATATTTGAGTAAGATGCCAATTGTGTGTGTGTTTTTTTATGAGATAAGGCTTGGGGGAAACAAGGTAATGTTATGTCAGACCTCATTTTGGAAAATTAGCTTCGTGAAACCCAGTAGTCAAATTCAGAACCAACTGAAACAATTCAAGTTTTTCCATGTTGGCAGAAGTTGCTTTTATTTTTAGTATCTGGCAGAGCAACAAATGCTTTGCATGTCAATTTAATATTTTTTCAAGCCAACTGTTTATTCATTGGCTTAAAATTTACACTCTACTAAAAGTCTTAGTCCTGACTTTCATGAAACAAATAGTAATATTTGGACAAAATATGTACACGAAAATCTTTTTCCAAAACCAAATGTAGATTGGTATTTGTGGCATCAGGGCCTTTTAACATGGTAATGGATCTGAAAGCACTTTGAAAGTCTAAAGCATTAGAAACCCAGGGCAATGAATTTCAAGGAATTAATTTTTATTATGAAGTAATCAGAGCATCTTTCTAGGTTTTCAGATTTAAATTAGTGAGAGGCTTTCTGCCAGAAAGTGGAATATATGTTAGAGTAAATTTCAACGAACTATCAAACGATTGCTTTATCAGCATGTATCTATTCATGACCTCTGTAGCATACTGAGACAATAAGACCCATTTTCCATTTTTGAGGTTGGGATGTTCTCTATAGATTTTGATAAAATGAGCAGAACTGCATTCTTTAGTCTTTATTATTTTATCCTCCTTCCATACTACTCACGTTGAAAGACACACGCACGCACTCTCAGCGTTGAGCTGTCCTCCGCATCGAGACTCGGCGTGAAAGGGATTTGTGACTCCCGTCAAGAACGTGGCAGTCAGTATATAGCCAATCTAGACGGCCATGGAGAGACTGAGAAAGGAGCCCCCAACCCATTGTGCGCCAGTGTTAAAACGAAGCGTGTTGCTTCTTCAACAGTTTCTCCTTCTGAGTAGAAGGAGATAAGTGTTCGTTTTGCTAGCGTTTCTTCAAATACAGTGGTGCCATCAGAGTAGCTTCCTGCCACACTGGCCCCTGCGGTCTTGATCCCCGGAACACAACTACAGGCCTTCCGGGAGACTCTCCGTTAAATGCCATGCAGTCTGCAGTGTTTTCAGACGTGCTTGTAAAATGAAGAATTAGCTGAGGGATACTTCTCTTTTTATTAGTGTTAGTAGCCGCTTTTTAGATCTGTTAGAAAAGGCATAAAAATGTTCCTTATTGAGATGATGTTTTTAAAGCATTGAATTTAGGTACCTGCCTTTTATATCCAGAACAGGTTTCTTAAGGAGGTGCAGAATGAAAGGGGATGGAAGGAGAGCAGAGGGTAGTGCCCAAGAAAAACCTTGGCTCCTGGGTGCTCCTAGGCCCGGTTTGCGTTGTGCCTACTCCCTGGCATTGCTCTAGAAGCCCCGGCCCGAACCTCCTCCAGGGGCCATGGGCTGCCTCTTGCTGAATTGCTGCAGGGGGCCTGCTGTGTGACAGGTATGGAATGAGGTAATCTTTTCCCACCTCTAATTTCTGAAGGGTGTGTCTGTCCAGTTATTACTTGTTCATTGAACTTAAAGGTTTAGAAACCAACAGCTACAGTACAAGCTGTAATTATTGATGTCTGTTTCATATTCATCTGTAAGCTCTGGCATCTGATCAAGAAGTTAATATATCACTTCATCTTCAGGCTGAATGTGCCTCAGCTATAAACATTTTATGGTTTGACGGATAGTGTATAATTATGACTGCCCAGAATACAAAGTTTTCATTTGTAATGTGGTAATACTAGAAGAAGTAATTATGAATGTCACAGGAGTAGTGAAACAATGAAGCCTTCCATTGCTGTGAATTCCTCCCTACATAATATCTAAGAAACATTTACTGAATACCTACCGTATGCCAGATAGCACGCCACCTCTTGTGGCTGCAAAGAGGAATAAGCAGTCTGATGGGAAATATTTGTAACCCATGTTTTAGACAACTTGATTTTTACCTGTCTGTGGCTTCTTCTTTGCCAAATGCAAAGGAATGATCTACATGTGATAAGTAACCTGAGCTTAAAAGTTTGGTCCCATGGGTGGGCACGCTTTGTCTCTAGGAAGGAGTTTCCTGGAGGGCAGCTAGCTAGGGCTCTCTCGCCAGCCTAGTGTCTGATCCACACGTGCCCACCTCACGGCGAGTGGTGTTGACCCCTGAGTTTCACTGTTTCCTAGACTCGCTACAAAGGTGAGGGTCATCGACGGAGTCAGGCTCGGGAACGCATGCAACTGTCTTTGCCCAGTACTTGGTAATTTTAAGCTTTATGTTTTTCTGAAATCGCATCAACACGTCCTTTATGTTAGAATGGCTGCGCCCTACCGTCTGCCCACGTCAGGGCGACGTCAACTACTGCAACGAATATGCCCCCCAAATAAGATGACTCAACACAGTAGAGGTTTATTTCTTGCTCGTGGGACAAAGGAGGCCTCTGCCCCACGTAGGCCTTGAGAGAGCCAGGCTGACGCCAGCTCTGCCACCTTCTCGACCTAGTGACCCTGGTGTCCCCGTCTCAAGCTGGAAGGGAAACGAGCGCGGGAGAGCGAGCACTCGCGGGGAGTTTGGGGCCCGGCCTGGAAGCGGAACACGTCACTTCTCCCTCTGCACTGGCTGCAGCTTCCTTAAGCCACCACGCCTAGCTGCAAGGGAGGCAGTGACATGCAGACCGCCGTTTCTCAAGAAGAGGAAACCTCTTTCAGTAAATACTCAGCAGCGTCTGCCACGTTGCCTCAGTCACAAATGACCCCGACTTGGCGTGGTAACTAAGTTCCGCCGAGGCGTGACGTTGACTAGCACCAACTGCTCTTTGTGATTCGATGTAGGCATTTTCACTTGGATGTGTTGACAGAGCTGATCAAAATAGCCAGTCAGTTACCAGGTGATGTGCGTGGCAGAGGTCCCAAGGATGGACCATGATGTAGAAGGGCTGGAGTAGAGTTATGTGCTCAGCGAGGCTCACACGAGGATGTTGCCACCTGCGGAGAGTCAGTCGACTTCGTGGCCGAGGCGATGTGCGGCGGAAGTCGTGAAGGGTACCTGGGACCGTACCTGGGAGACACCGTTGAAGCGTGAGCACCCCGGGCAGGAGGAGCCTCGAGGCACACCGGAGGCTCCCCTGGGGGTTGAGCGGGGGGTGGGGGGGTAGCGTGGAGTTTGGAGGTCAAGCAGCTATGTGACGACACTAGAGAGGGTGGCTGGAACGCGCTTGCCCAGCTTGTGAGACACGCTAGAAAGTTTGGACTGAGTCTCAGGAGCGAGGGGACATGCACACGTACTAAGCGAGCGAGAAATAGGCCAACTCACCTATGAGGAAATGGTGGGTTGGAAGGTCAAACAAGGTAGGCCGGTTAGGTGGTCTCTGTAGCCCCGGGGAAGAGATGAGAACCTAACCCAGGGCTGTGGGAATGGACAGCGTGAATCCCGGAGGTGTTCGGGCAGCAGACTTGACAAGACAGGGTGACCACGTGGGGTGGGCGGGGCGTGGGGAGGGGTGGGTGCCTCTGGATAGCCGTGTGGCATGCAAAAGTAATGTAGGTCATTTTTAGCAACTTACTCCCATTTAGTCTTGCCAAATCTGACATTTGGTAGTAAGTCACCTTCAGCGGTGTAGGTGATGGAATTTCACTGTGTCGGGGTGCCTGTGGATACCTCTGAGCCATCAGCAAGGACCCAGTGCGGGGAGGGCTGTTAGAGTCAACATCAGAGGGCCCCGGGTATCGTGGCCAAATCCAAGATCAAGGCATGATCACAATAGACGGTGACTTTGCTCCAGTTTTCCTAGCAGTGATGTCTCCTATGTCTTATGGAAGTTCTTTTTAAAGGTGTGTGCTTCTGGAAAAAACCTGTAAGGGAGGGAGTGACATTGGCATGGAAGGGAAAGAGCCAGTAGAGCCTTGGCTCTGTGAACCACCCCCCCCCCCCCCCCCGCCCTTGCAGCAAAGGAGCCGGCCTCTCCTGCCCTCATGTCGGTCAATCAGGCTCTATGGGGCAGAGGGGCATTACTTCCTGGGGCAAGGTGGCCTCCCTCAGTGGTGGGCAATTCTCCAGAAAGGGGGACCTGTTAGCAGCCTAAACAGCAGCTGGGGATGGACACACTGACCCAGTAAAGGGGAGATACGAGGAATGTGAATATGTGTGTGGGTATGTGCACAGACCATCGTGGGCGGGGCTTTCAGCCCAGGTCTGTCCAAGGGAGACTCTTCGGACAAGCAGTGTGGGGTGTTGGACTTGAGGTCAGAGGATGTTAATAATCCACACCTTGCCCGTGACCTGAGTAAATGAGAATTGATGGTGCTGATAGGCCTGATAGGATTTCAAATCCAGCAGGCTTCCATGTAGCACTAAGTGTTGGGAGTATTGATTCCAAGAATAAGTTAAACCCTTTAATAACCGTCTCTGAGATACTATGTAAATTAGTGAGCTGTTTAAAGATTAAAACAAAAAACAAAAAAACACCACCTTATGATCACCCACAACCGTGCATAGAGCAGGGGTTTGGACAGTGGAAGAGGAGTAAAAATGGAAACCACCTACTACTATATGTGCTTAAATGTGTAGATAAATCGATAACTACAGATAAATAAATACAGATAAAAACCGAGAGAGGAGTAACTTCCAAAACAAGTTCTCTGGAACCTCAACCGATTAAAAAAACAGATTTCTGTGGTCCAATAAGGGTTTCTGTGGTCAAATATGTTTGGGAAACTTTGCATGCTATCACTGTGACCTTGAAAGTGCCCATCATCAGCATATCAAAGGCTCTTACCACAATGCTTATTAAATTTGTTTTAAAATACAGATTTTTTTTTTGTCAGTTACCATTTGTTAACAATTCACATATTTAGTTGCAGCACTCTGGGAGACATAATCTAACTGTACAATAACTATGGAATAGTAACATTTTAGACCCACAGGTCTGTTGCTCTGGAAACTTTGGGAAGAGGCTGTATGTATTTTCCATTCTGTGTTTGTACTGAACTCCTGTCCCCATCTAGTAGGACCCATCCTTTATTTGAGGCTCACCTTAAATTCTCATACTCCCAAGTTTTCCTTGACATCTCCCTCCAAGGCATGGAAATCACATCCTTGGAACCCTCGTGTAGATTTCTGAGTCCAATCCAGACCTACCGAATGAGCGTGTGGTTTGGATCTTTTGTTTTAAAGCTCTCAGGTGATTCTCATGCAGCTAGCTGGGTACAGGACTGCAGGCCGACATTTTATGTGGATGAAAGGATGGGTGGTTGGGTGAATATATACATACCTGGTCCTTCCAGTTGAACCATTCGAAATCCTGTCTCCTTAAATATTCATGACTGATTGAGAACATAAACCTTGGAACCGATGTTCCAAGGAACTCATCTACTGACTGTTTTTAAAAACTCTTTGAGAATGCAGGGTTGTATTGCTCTGCCTTAGAGAAATGCCTTAATCATATATCACAGGCAAGTCTAGCAGGTTGAGAAGCTAACATGTTCTCATTACATACAGTGCTGTTGGAAACCAAACACACATTATA
Source organism: Lynx canadensis (assembly GCF_007474595.2). NCBI lineage: Eukaryota > Metazoa > Chordata > Mammalia > Carnivora > Felidae > Lynx > Lynx canadensis. The sequence continues at coordinate 12,910,388 of NC_044313.2, forward strand.
CTTGTGTTATAGACAAGGAAATTGAGATGCCGGGAGCTTTAAGAGAGAACACTAAAACCATACCGGCAGCATAAAAAAAAAGGTCAGGATGAGACCCAGGCCAGGCCTTTGCTCTGTCTCCCTCTTCCAGTGTTTCTCAAAGTGTGAGCCATGCACCATCTGCAGGCAGAAGCATCGCTTGTTAAACATGCAAATTCCAAGGTCCCGCTCTGGGGTTGGGGCCTGAGATGCTGCATTTTTGTAAGCTGCCTGTGATTAGTGCATACTAACACTGAAGGATCATCGTCTTGGAGTAGCACCTCCTTGCTCCACAGGGAAGCAGGAACGGGAAAGGAAAACAAGCCACTGAAACTTGCACACGCCTTATCACAAACCGTAGGGAGGGGAGGTGTACTATGTAGTTTAAATACTGAGTCTAATTCCATTAATATAAGTGGCCATATCCCCCCACTTGGCTGGCTCTACTCAGTAAACCACTTTCATTTTCAAAAAAAAAAAAAAAAAAAAAAAAAAAAAAGTACTGGAAGAAAAGGTTCCGTGTCAAAGAACTCAATTGGAATCCTTGCTTGGTACTTGCCTCCTTGCCAACAATGCTCAAAAATAAAAAAGAAAACGAAAATCCAAAGTCCCTGAACATAAAAGTTCCATTCCCCATGGTGGAGGGCTTAATTAAAGTCCTCAGATGTTTCTCTGCACCTTGGAAGGCATTTTTATGAAATCCACAAATTACCAGAAGTGGCTCCAACAATTCTTGAGGTCGAAAGCTGTGCAAATTGGGCAGCTCCATCAGGAACAAGCTGCCTTCATCTGGATTCAGTGTCCTGGTTCCTTACCTCTAGCCTCGTGGCTGTAAGGACCACTCAGGGCTGGTGGCACTAGAGTGTTCTCCAAAGTTAAGGGCATGTAACAGAACCTGGAAGAAATAGATGCCCCCCCCCCCATTTTCTTTCCCGATTCTTCCAATAAATATGTATTGAGGACTTGGGATGTTCCAGGCACTATCGTAAGCTCTGAGGCTATGGCCCTGAAACAAACAAACACAAACAAACAATTCTGAAGTTCATGGATCTCACATTCTAGAGGGAAGGGCAGATAGTAATTTAATTGTATAACATCACAATGGTCCCCAGAGTGGGGTCCCTGACCAGGAGCACCTGGGAAATGTAGAAATGGCAAGTTCTCAAATCCCAGGTCAGACCCGAGCCAGAAACTGTTTTAACAAACCCTCCAGGTGATTCTGATGCACACTCACATCTGAGAGCCTCTGTGCTCTCAAATGGTGAGAAGCTATGGAGAGCGTCCATAAAAGAGCGTCCAGAGAGAGTCACGCTGATCCCCGCAAATGTTCAAAGAGTGAAGGGGTCCTACACTGGGCTCTGGAGCAACCCAGATTCACATTCCAGTTCTGCCACGATGAATTGTGTAACCTCAAGCGGGTTACTTAATCTCTCTGCATCTTGGGTTCTCCTTCTGAAAAATGGAGATAATAGTACCCATCTGATAGGGCAGCGAGGATTAAAGGAATTAATGAATATGAAAGTACCGAGATCCCGACACATGGCAAATCATAGCCATGTGGGGGGACAGTTCTCCAGGGTCTCTTGCATTTCTGCACATCTTGCAAGCAAGGCAGTGGGCTGCCCTTTGTTCCAAACTATCTTTGCAAGGGTGTTTGTATATAAACAGCCTTGGAAGATTGAGATAGTGCCTCCCTCTGGGGCAAAGAGCAGCCGTGTTTACTGTCCAGTATAATAAAGCAAACATCTCCCTCTGGAGCTAAGGCAGCCATGCTTACTCCCATTGTAAGAGAGTCAGTTGCCTGAGCTCAGAGTTCCTCTCCTTTAATGAGAGGCACGCGGCGAGCAGGTGGCATTTGGGCCTCTCAGCATCACATTGTGGAAATCGGGACAAACAATGCTGAGACCATGGCTGCTGCTCGTGAGAAACAAATTGTCCCTTTGTCTCTGAATCTAGCCACTTCTAATGTCCAGGAATGTAATGTCTCCCACCAGCAGCCACAAAACAGTGTCAGGCTAACTTGCTACCTTGAAGGAGGGTGAAATCTCTGCTCCCACACAGTTCTTGATGATGTTGTGTCCAGGCTTCTGTAAGTGTGTGTTGCTCTTACTGTTATTACTCCCCACTGTGTGCCAATTTTCTGGAAGAAATAGAAATGTGACTGGTGGCTCCAGACTTCAAAGAGCTTCCCAGTGACCCAAAGAGGTTAAATATTTACCTAGGGGCGCCTGGGTGGCTCAGTCGGTTGAGCGTCCGACTCTGGCTCAGGTCATGATTTCAGTTCGTGAGTTCGAGCCCCACGTTGGGCTCTGTGCTGACAGCTCGGAGCCTGCAGCCTGCTTTGGGTTCTGTGCCTCCCACTCTCTGCCCCTCCCCTGCTCATGCTCTGTCTCTCTCGTTCTCTAAAAGATGAATAAACATTAAAAAAATTTTTTTTAATTTAAATATTTACATAAAGTTGACATGAAGGACAGTGAAGCTTGGGTTTGAACGTAGGCTCTGGATTCTGACTAGATATGAGAACTCTCTAAGCCTCGATATCTTATTTGGAAGGTGATGTTAATCAGAATGCTTACCTTGTGAAGCTGGGGACACTAAGATCATGCATGTAGAGAATTTAGCAGAAGGCCTGGCATGCAGTAAACACTTACCATTAGCTGGTATTACTGTATTTATTTTGTGGATAGAATACAATCAGGGCATTTTCTGTGCTTTCCCTGGATCTTTAGGGAGATAAGACCCCTATTCTGTTCTGTAATGCAGGCAGAAGCTGCTTTATGTGGAACTAACCAAACCCCAACTCGGTGTATCTCTGGATTCTGTCCAAAGAAATCCCCAAAGCTAAGTTCCTATAGGTGAGTTGGACAAAGAACTGGCTTTGGAGTCAAAAGACTCTCAGTTTGTATTTATAATTTAAGACATAATATGATAATATAATAATTTGAAAGTTTGTATGGTTGGTTGTGAAGATTATATTAATGTGCAAAAATCTCTTAGCACATAATACGTGTTCAACTAATGTTAGTCCCCTAGGCCTCAACACCATGCTTTAATGGACTGTTCTCCTTTCATGACTGTATCCCTAGGACCTTTCACAACGCCAGGAACACAGCAGGTGTTCGATAAATATTTGTTGACTGAATTCATGAGCAAAACTACTAACGAGTTAACAAATTATTATTTTCTTTTATCTCCTTTGGAAACATTTCTTCTTTAATGGGCCATCGCTATATTTGTCTGAAACCACAGGATTCTTGACAAATCTCCTTATTCTCTCATTTTCTCCTCTGCCGCTGGTTTTTAACCTTCTAGACTTATAGACAGACCCTCTCTCTGAACGGATATACATGTAAACATACACACTGCATTTTGACATGGTTCCAATGGTTCACGGCCCTCTTAAACTCTTCCCATCTAGAGGACCCTGCTTAAACACTCCTGTGCTAGGGTACCCAGCCCACTAAGGTGCCTATGAAATCACATCCTGTCCCAAATCAGCAAGCTATCATGGACAGTGCACATCACAGTGGCCATTTCCTCTCTCTTGTCAAGGCCACAGAAGACTGACTTCCAATCTACTTGTGATTTAGGGGTTGCAAAGAGTTAAAGCGATTCAGGTCATTTGGGTTTCTTACAATAGACTTGTGGTTTTTGAGCTAAGCTAATGGAAATGTTATTTTCTAAAAATAAGTAATTCAGTCTTACTGATCATGCTTATAATCCTGAAAATTCTAAACATACTTTCTATAACCATATTTCTTCTCCCCCTGCATTCTCAGTTGTGGATTCTCTGCATCCAATGGTCAAAGAATAACCAAGCTTCTCTTGGCCCTTAGGGAACTGAGCAGTCAAGACCCTTCTGGAAGCAGAAAGGAGGATAAGGCAAGACTTTCTCAAACTAAATCATGTCAAGTGCCTTGCTTGACCTCAGAAAAATACTTAACCAGGGTTGGTAATTGATTGACAGGGGAATTCAAAGGGGAAAATGGGGAATGTATGAAAACACTTAAGTAGAACTGCCCAAAGGAAGAACCTGAAAAGTTCAGCCATAGATTTTCTGAGAAGATGAAAGTATAGGTATTAGCGTATTCAAGAATTAGGCAGAGAGTTTTCCCCATTTGGAAGCTAAAAAAGGAATGATCTGCTGCCCAAGACAAAGAAGAAAATGATTTGGGCCCAGAGGGAACTGTCACTCACATATACACTGTCCAGGGGGCTATAGAAGGATTATAGCCGCCATTTTGGCTTCTCTAGAGTGAAGCAGCAAAACAATGTCTAGTGGTTGCTAGGCAACCATTAGCCCATCGCTGCCCTTTTCCATTAAACATCATCTGCCTTCTTAGATTGTTTTATTTTTTTAAACAGAAAGGTAATGCAACAGAGAATTACCAGTGTGACCTAACAATAAAAGTGCCTTTGAGGTGAAGGCTTTGCAAAGATTAGATCACTCTTGGGTGAGATGTTAAAGATAGTGACAGTGGACTGAAACCTCTTTCCCCTCAAATTCCACTGTTTGACCTCATGTTTCCTGATGCCAAAATAGCAACACTGGAGACATAATGATAATCTCAGAACATTGTAAAACTGAAGACCAAAAATTTTTATATTGATCCAGTTTTTGACCTACCCCGAGCTAGTACTTGTCCTAAAGCAAGTCTCTCTATCAGCAAAGAATGGTTGTCAGAGGTGGTGAAATGAAGTTCTGGGTCTGAGCAGAGTTGCGGACAGCTAAAATCACATTATTCATAGTCCCTGAGCATAGATACATGGAAATAACACCTGTTTATATAAGGGACACTTTCTGGGACATCAAAATAAGAAGTACCTAGAAGGAGAAAATATGAGTCTTTACTCAAAACCCATTTGCATGCAAGGTTTAGAGCTACATTAATGACTTTTACAAGAGGAGGAGGAGGTACCCAGCAAAAGGGTGTGAAATCAGGATTAGGAAAGAGTTACTGCTAACCTGTCGTGCACCATGAACACACATGTGTTTTTAAATTCCAGTGGGTCCACTGTCTGCCTCAGAGGACCTACCTAGGAAAGGATTCGGGGAAAGAGGATGGGTTGATTCCACGGACCGGGCTCAAATACTTAAAGGCACACAAATAGAGTTAGCTCTCTCAGTCCCACAAACACCCAAGATAAAGGAGATGGGAGCGCGTGTATGGCCTGGGAGAACCCGTTCCAAGCCTGTTTCTCCTGCTCACCAGTTGTATGGCCTTGGGCAACGTTCGTGTGTTCTTTATCTGTAAGTGAAGGTAGTAATATCCACTTCATCAGGGCTGTTACGAGAACCAAACAATATGGTGGATGGTGAATGACAGTTACCAGTGTTACCATTTATTGTTGCTATTACCATCCCCTGTGCTACTAATACGGTTCCTTTTTAGTGGAAAAAACAATGTTTCAGGTTGCCCCTTTCAGACAATTTTTTTCTTCCTCCAGGTTGCCTTGGGTATTCCAAATGCAGCTTCATCTGGGTAAGAAGAATATAGAAATATATATCCATAATATTGCTCGGGACCCTTTAACATTAAGGGATTCCATAGCCATCAGATACCTGGCCTGTGGAGTAATTGACTCCTTCAGACAAAGGCGCATGATGCCTGCCAAGCTGTGGGGCCCTGCATGACAGGTGTTGGTCTGACTGCCAGTGCTCACGCATGTGTGCTGAGATATAGCCACCACATTCTGACATGGAGCTAAGCACTTCCTATGCATTATCATTTAATTGTACAACTCTGTAAAATAGAAACTATTATCCTTATTTTACACATATGGAAGCTTAAGTGAGGAGAAGTTATAGAACGTGCCAAGGCCAAACCATGGTAAATGGCAAAGCCAAAGCCCAAAGCCCAAAGCCCTGCTGGTGCTGTATTGACACATGGCTATGGTCTTGACAAGGTGGGACATCTGGTGATAAGAGAAAAGAAGGCTTGTGCAAATCACACGCCCACACGGAATTTTTAAGTCTCCCATCTTCTTCTGAGAGGTCTATGAAGTACAGGACTGATGGCAGAATTGTAAGGATAACCTGAATTCCCATACGACCAACATGCACCTCTTGTTCAGGTATTGGCTCGGAAATAACAGCTGACAGGAGACATTTCCATGGGATGTGCATTTTAGATTTGTGGTTGGCTAGGGGTAAAAAAGGGAGGTAGATGAATGAATAGTGATTAGGAGAAGTAGGAAAACTGGACTCACAGGAATTTGGTGTCTAGATCCAGCAAAATGAAGATAAATTCATTTATTTCTTTATTCATTCAACATGTATTCACTATTACGCGCCAGTATATGCCAGGCACTGTATCATCCTAGCAAGTTAGTGGCTATCAACAGAAGATTCCAAAGTTCATATGGAGAGGCAAAAGGCCCAGAATGGCCAACACAATATTGAGGAAGAAGAACCAAGTTGGAGGACTGACATTGCCTGACTTCAAGACTTAACTATAAAGCTATAGTAATCAACACAGTGTGGTACTGGTGAAAGAATAGATCAATGGAACAGAATAGAGAACCCGGATAAAAGACCCACATGGATATAGTCTACTGATCTTTGACAAAGGAGCAAAAGCAATCCAATGGAGGCAGGATGGTCTCTTCAACAAGAGTGCTGGAATAACTGGATATCCATTTGGGAAAAAGAAAAAAGGTAATCCAAGCACAGACCTTACACCCTTCACAAAAATTAACTCAAAATGATCATAGACTTAAATTCAAAATGCAAAACTATAAAATTCCTAGACGATAACGCAGGAGAAAACCTAGGTGACCTTGGGTATGGCGACGCCATTGAAACATTTTTTTTCAGTGTTTATTTATTTTTGAGAGACAGAGACAGAACATGAGCTGGGGAGAGGAAGAGAGAGAGAGAGAGGCACAGAATCTGAAGCAGGCTCCAGGCTCTGAGCTGTCAGCACAGAGCCCAATGCAGGGCTCGAACCCACGAACCAGGAGATCATGACCTGAGCTGAAGTCAGATGTTTAATTATTGAGCCACCCAGACGTGTCTCATGTGACACCATTTTAAATATAGCATCAGGCACGAACCACAAAAGAACTAATTGATAAGGTGGACTTTATTAAAATTAAAAACCTCTGTTCTGAGAAAGACAATATCAAGAGAATTAGAAAACAAGCCACAAGTTGGAAGAAAATATTTTCAAAAGAGACATCTGATGAAAGACTCTTAACCAAAATATACAAAGAACTCTTAAAATTCAATGAGAAAAGAAATGAACTGATTAAAAAATAGGCCAGCAACACGTGGGTGGCTCAGTCAGTTAAGCAGCCAACTTTGGCTCACTTCATGATTTGATCTCACAGTTCGTGGGTTCGAGCCCCGCATTGGGCTCTGTGCTGATAGCTCAGAACCTGGAGCCTGCTTTGGATTCTGTGTCTCCCTGTCTCTCTGCCCCTCCCCTGCTTGTGCTCTCTTTCTCAAAAATAAATAAACAACAACAAAAATTTTTTTAATAGGCCGAAATTCTTTCTTTCTTTCTTTCTTTCTTTCTTTCTTTCTTTCTTTCTTTCTTTCTTTCTTTCTTTCTTTCTTCTTTCTTTCTTTTCTTCTTTCTTTCTTTCTTTCTTTCTTTCTCTTTTCTTTCTTTCTTTCTTTCTTTCTTTCTTTCTTTCTTTCTTTCTTCTTTCTTTTCTTTCTTTTTTTAATGTTTAGAGAGGGAGAGAGAGAGGAAGAGAGAGAATCCAAGGCAGGCTCCATGCCCCATATGGGGCTCAATCTCAGGAACTGAGAGATCATGACTTGAAGTGAAATCAAGAGTCAGATATTTAACCGACTGAGCTACTCAGGTGCCCTGGCCAAAATTCTTAACAGACATTTCATCAAAGGAGACAAATAGACTGCTAGTGAGCATATGAAAACATGCTCCACATCATACGTCATCAGGGGAATGCAAATTAAAACAACAGTGAGGTACCAGTATATACCTATTAGAATGGCCAAAAACCAGAACGTTGACACCACCAAATGCTCGTGGTTATATGGGGCAACAGAAACTCTCCTTCACTGCTGGTGGGAATGCAAAATGGTGCAGTCACTTTGGAAGAAAGTTTGGTGCTTTCTTACAAACTGAACATACTCTTTCCATATGATGCAGCAATTGAGCTCCAAACCGAAGGAGATGAAAACTTATGTCCCCTAAAACCTACACATGGATGTTTATTCATAATTGCCCAAACCTAGAAGCAACCAAGATGTCCTTCAGTAAGTGGATGGACAAATAAACTCTGGTACATGCAGACGATGGAATATTTTTTAGCGCTAAAAAGAAATGACCTATCCAGCCACAAAAAGACATGGAAGAATGTTAAATGCATATTACTGAGTGAAAGAAGGCTATGAACTGTATGATTCCCATGGCTATATGACATTGTGAAAAACACAAAACTGTAGGGAGATTAAAATGATGAGTGGTTACCAGGGCGGGGGAGGAAAAAGGAGAGATGAATAGTCAGAGTACAGAGGACCTTTAGGGCAGTGAAACTATTCTCTAGGATACTATAATGGTGGATACATGCCATTGCACATCTGTCTAAACCCACAGGATGTACAGCACCGAGAGGGAACCCGAACGTAAACTAGGACTCTGGGTGGTGATGATGTGTCAGTGTAGGTCCATTAATTGTGACAAATACACCACTCTGGGGGTGGGGGTGTCGATAATGGGGGAGGCTATGCATGTGTGGGGGCAGGAAAATCTTTATGGAAAGAGATTTTGGAAAATCTCTGTAACTTCCTCTCAGTGTTGTTGTAAACTGAAAACTGCTCTATGAAATAAAGTCTTTATTAAAAAAAAGAAAGAAAAGAAAAAAGAAAACAAAAGAATTCAGCCTTCCCTGTTGCAGATGGACACTTCCCTCTTGTAGCTTACAGTCCAGCACAGGAGTAAGACTTTATTAGAGAGACACCTAACTACATAAAAACTATACCTCAGATAAGTGATATATATATATATATATATATATATATATACACACACACACATATATAATATAAATATAATATATATAATATATATTTGCCAAGTATCACACATATATATTATATGTAATATAAATAATATATAAAAATTATATATATATCAAGGAGTTTGAAACTCCAGGAGGGACTCTAATAAAGGGATTTGACCTGATTGAGGAGGACCAGGGAGGCTTTCTCTGAGGACATGAGAATAAAGTTCAGCTCTAAAGGCAGAGGGGGCTGGAACAAGGGGACTTGCAAGAGAACTCCAAGAGGGTACAGCCTCTGCTATGTTCACTTTGAGGCGTGAGAGAGAACTGTGGGTAGAAGAGAGAAAGCCAGGAGGGGTGAGGTCTGAGATGAGTCTGGAGGGTCAAGGTTAGAATAAATCAGGTCCAACAGGACAGCAGGATAGAGATCCAAGCACTTCCATAATCACTAACATCTGTGATGCCTGCCTACTCAGTGTCTGGGCTCTGAGGTCGCAGGGTCCACTGGCTGCCGTGGACTGACATCTGGACCTCCCTGCCCCTGCTTCCCCCAGCAGTGGGCTCTGCCATGTTCTCAGCCTCTGGGGGGCATTGCTGGTGGTCTGCCATTTGCACACCTGTCACCTACTCTTAGCAGCATCATTTTAATCACAGCCTGTGTTTCCCTTTGCGGTTGAAGAGGTTTTACTTGGGGCTCTTATGTCTGCTATGATCCCCTGCTGCTCCAAAGGGGACTATGGTTCCAGAAGTGGCTACACTGTGGGGGGAATACGATCCCCAGGAATGCAACAACTTGACCACTGGCCATCCAAAGCACTTGCCCTTCAAGTCCCAGAATGAGTAGGATCCCCGTGGCCTCCCCCTACACTCTGAGAGGAGGATAGTTCACTGGCCTTCGGCATCAAGCAGACACGTGACACCGTAGAACATCAACAGAGCTTGGTGGAACCCCATGCTGGAGAGTAACTCCAACACCATCATTTCTATGTTTTTCTTATCGTCAGTTATTGAAAAGGATTTAAGAAACTCCTGAGTAGTTATTTTATCAGCACGGTTCAGTTGGTGATCCATTAGCAAAATTAGTTTAGAATTCTGTGCCACTTGTCGGCAAATATAAAAACTATCAAGGTGGCTGTTGGACTTACTATTACAAGCCACCCAGACCGCGGATATCGAGCCGTTTCTTTAGAATTGGCCTTTTCCTCTAGTTTCGATTTTTAACCCAAAAGTCATTGCTACGGGTAACATCTAAACACACATCCCCTTCATGTTTTGGTTTACTGGAACTTTGAGATTGGCCCATTGTCGTAAATAGCGCGTTAAATAGTACTTTGTTAGGAGAGGATAAAGCGTTTTTGATCACAACAGTTTTAAGGGAATTGAAGCCGAGGTTTTAAATTGCATGAAGTTCATCTTGAGGTTGGAGAATGTGGCCCTGAAGAGAAATATTTAGGGAGTTCCTGGAAATGGCCAATGATTGCAGCTGCCAGCAGCCAGCCTGCTTCCCCTGCCTGTATGCTATTTGCCTGCACAAAGCTGTTGGCCACTGCTTGGCCTGTGATCACACCCAGAAGGAGCACACGCTCCTCTGACGGCAGGACCTGGTTCTGCCGCTGTGTGGGCAAGGTCCACGGTGCATGACGCTGCAGGCTGAGGCCACCCGAAGACTGCCCAGGCCAACAAGAGTTTTCCTGCTGGGCCAGACTTGGGGTAAGTCTCCAGAGTCCTGGTCTGGCCCTCACCATGCAGATCCAGCTATCTGGCCTTGCCAAAGTCTCAGAGGTATTCCTAGGTGGGGAAGTTGACTCATGGGGAGTAAACTTATAAAAGCCTGATTTGTGTAAACCAGATGCTAATGTATTAATTTACATTGAGAAATGAAACTACCCAGGGAACTAGACTCTTGCACCCATGAGTCTTTTCTTGAACTACTCAGCGAACTTGGGCCCTTGCAGAGTCTCTTCTTGTAAGAAAATGACACACAGGAAGCCAAAATCGCACCTGCCCTCTTTAGCCATGATGATATCCTCCGCTGGTCCCTACTCTCCACCCACCACCCTTCTGATGGGTACCATTTTCCTTCTGCTATGTCAATATCTTCCATCAGGCTACTGTCCCCCAGGCCTTTCTGAGGTGACTTTGTGTGTCTGTGTTCCAGTCTTTCAAGTACAGAGCTGTAATTCAGTCCTTTGAGATTAACCTATTTTCAGGTTCTTGGTGTTTGCGGTGAGGTGGGAACTCACTGAGGCCCTCTTGTACCTCTTCCAATGTACAAATTGTAGTAAGATCTCTGGTCTTTTAAAGAAAACTAAAACCACTTTGGGAATCTCTAGCAAAAGAGTCTGTGACTGAAAAGGGAAAGAAAATTAGTTATCAACAGACTTTTTTAGGTGACACTTTAGGTCGTAAGAAAATGGGGTAACAAGGACGTATGTAAGATGCTCAAGTTAAGAAAAAGTGAGCCAAGGATTTTCATCCATCGAAACTGACCTTCGAGTATAAAGGTCATAAATGAACTATTATCGCCACGCAAAAACTCAGGGAATATTGTTCTCATGAGCTCTTCCTATGGAATTTAGTAAAAAATAAACTTTAGGCTGCAGAGACATGGACATAAGGCCTGGTGGTGAGCATTCTGTACACAGTGACTTACAGAATTGAAAATAAAGGGCATTAAGCAAGTGCTTGTCTTGTTGAAAGGGGCATCATGCAACCTGATCTGACAATGCATGTATGAGACAGACAGAAATTGGAAAGAAAGGAACAGGGGTTGCATAAGCGAGGGCAAATCCCAGCAAGGGATTAGGGAAAATCAAATCCCTAATCCCCAATTCACACCCAATAGGATGACCGTAATTAAAAAAATAAAAAGGAAAATAGGTGTTGGTGACTATGTGAAATATTGAAATGCTCATACATTTCTGGGGCGGGGTATAAAATGGTGCAGCCACTATGGAAGAAAGTTCTGCAGTTCTCCAAAGAGTTAAACAGGGAGCTAGCATACGGCCCTGCGATTCTATGCCTTGGTGTAAAACCAAGAGAACCGAAAACAGATGTTCACACAATAAACCTGTACGTGACTGTTCATTGCAGCACTATTCATAACAGCCCCAAGTTGGAAACAACCCAAATGCCCACCAACTAAAGAGGTGACCTGCGAAATGTGGTATAACCATACCATGGAATATCATTTAGTCATAAAAAGGAACAAAGTGCTAATACACATGACAGTGGATGAACCTTGAAAACATATGGTAAGTGAAAAAGGCAAGATACAAAGGACCACGTATGATTCCACTGATATGGAATGTTCAGAATAGGCAAATCCATAGAGACGGAAAGCAAATTAGTAATTGCCAAGCAGGGGGTGGGATGGAAAATGGGGAGTAAATGCTACTATGTACAGAGTTTCTTTTGGGGGTGATGATAATGTTTTGGAATTAGATGGTGGTGATGGTTGAACTAAAACCCACTGGACGGTACACTTTTAAAAAGTGGTGCGTTTTATTTATGGGAGTGACATCTCGATGTAAAGAAAGGGTAAGTGCTGGCAGGTCATAAATATGGCAGCCAAGCTTACATTTACTCAGCTGGCGGTGCTGTTGTTCAGACAAACGTTTTGCCGATGTGATCTATGAGCCACCTGTACGGAATCACCTGAGGGAACTGGTCAACGTGCATTTTCCCTGGGGTCCCATTCTAGACCTCAAATAGAATCTCTTAGAATGGGTGCAACTGGGGCGCCCGTGGGGACGCTTAGTCGGTTAAGCATCCAACTCTCGATTTTGGCTCGGGTCATGATCTCAAGGTTCGTGAGTTAGAGCCCTGCATTGGGCTCTGCACTGACAGCTTGGGGCCTGCTTGGGATTCTTTCTTTTCCCCTGTTTCTACCCCTCCTTCTCTCTCTAGCTCTCTCTTTCTCAAATAAATAAACATTAAAAAAAAGAATGGGGGCAAAGAATTTGTATTTTTAATGAACCCTTGGGTAATTCTTTCACACAAAAATGTTTTAGGGGGCACCTGGGTGGCTCAGTCGGTTATGCGTCCGGCTTCGGCTCACGTCATGTTCTCATGGTTGGTGGGTTCGAGCCCTGTGTCAGGCTCTGTGCTGACAGCTCAGAGCCTAGAGCCTGCTTCGGATTCCGTGTCTCCCTCTCTCTCTGCCCCTTCCCCACTCACACTCAAAAATAAATAAACATTAAAAAAAAATTAAAAAATAAAACAAACCCCTCTACCTTATGGTTAGAGTTTTTGTTTTTTGGTGTGTGTGTGTGTGTGGAAATATTTTAATGCACAAGAGATGCTATTTGGGCTATAAGCCCCTAATGGAAAAACAACTATTAATTGAAGACCAACAGTATCATTTTGGGATCTCCCTAAGTCATTATTCACATCCATGAAATGTCCGTTTCTTTCCTCCTGTGTCAAGCCCTCGTTGTGGCGAAACACATCTTCCAGACATTCTTGAGAAAAAGTGCAGAGGAGATACAATTTATTGAGAGCTTGCCTGATTGAAAATGCCCTTTTCTACCCTGTAATTGATGAATAGGCTGAATTTGGAATTCTGGGTTGAAATTAATATTCCTTCTGAATTTTGAAGGTCTTGGTGCATTATTTTGTAGTTTCCAATACTGCTATTGAGAAATCTGAAGGCGTCAAGATTCCTGATTTGTGTGTGTGACCTGTTTCTCTTTTTCCTTCTTTCTGTCTTTTTAAAAATCTCTCTGGAAGCTTGTAATTTCTTCTCTTTGACTCCTGTGTTCTGAAAGCTCATGTTGATGTGCCTTTGCAAAGTCTTTTTCATATATTGTCCTGGGTAGTTAGTGGGCCCTTTTAATATACAGACTAATATTTGTCAATTATGGGAAAAGTTCTTGAAATATTTTATTGATTTTTCCCTTTTTCATAAAAAAATTCACTTATCTTTCCAGAATCCCTTGTTTTCTTAATCTATTTTTAAACATTTGTTTGTTTTTGAGGGAGAGAGAAAAAGAGAGAGCAGGGGAGGGGCAGAGAGGGAGGGAGACGGAGAACCTCAAGCAGGCTCTGTGCTGACAGCACAGAGGGCTTGAACTCACAAACTGTGAGATCATGACCTGAGCCGAAATTAAGAGTTGGATGCTTAACTGACTGAGCTACCCAGGTGCACCTTAAATCTATTTTTAAGGTAGTATTTTCAATTTCACCTAAGTTTTCAGTTGAGAGTTTCACTTCTATTTTTTAAATTCTTAGAGCTCTACTTATAATCCTCAGAATTGTCCTTTTTATACTCATCTGTTCTTGTTTCATGGTTGCAATATTTTATCTCTTGGAGGCTTGCTTCTAATTGCTATGGCTATCTCCACCAAATTACTTTTTTTTTGTTTGTTTATTTGTTTAGTTTTCTATGCTTTGCATTGTAATCCTTGACTGTCTAGTTATGTTTTGGAATGGACGGATGAGATGCTTCCTCAACAGCAACAAGAGCACGAGAGGAGCTCAAACACCATGGCCTTATCCATGGTAGGATGGCTAACTGGGCTATAATTCAGTGGCAGTATTTTAGGTCTTTCCTCTCAGATTGGTCACATTATCCAAAGACCCTATTCTCTCCTTGGAGGTTGAAGGCTTGTCTATCAGCTTTCTGGGACTGAAATGAACAAATGGGTGGGGATCTCAACTTCAGCACGTCTACATCCTCCTATCGCCCCGGCTTTGGAATGTTTCTCCTCCCTCAACCGTGTCTCGTATCACACTCTGTCTTCTCCAGAGACAGGGCAGGAAAGATATCAGTGTAAATGCTCAATGCTTATAGACAGATTTTCAATTGGTCCTCATTTACCCAATCTCCTTTCACCTTCATATCCAGAGGTAACTGGGGCCATCGTAATTCCTTACCCTTTGTGCAGTGAGATGATCTTGGCTTTTCCCATTGGCCCCTTAGGATTTGATCATCTCAGATTTACTCCTTTCCAGTTTCTACTGATTCTGTTGCTAATGACTCATTTCTTCATGGTACTGTCTGTGTGTGTGTGTGTGTGTGTGTGTGTGTGCCTTTTTAAAAAGTGATTTTAGGGGCACCTGGGTGGTTTAGTTGGTTGAGTGTCTGACTCTTGATTTTGGCTCAGGTCATGATCCCATGGTTGTGGGATCAAGCCCTGTGCCGGGCTCCACGCTGACAGTACAGAGCCTGCTTGGGATTCTCTCTCTCCCCTTCTCTCTGTGCCCCTCCCCCACTCATGCACACTGTCTCTCTCTTACAAAATAAACAAATAAACTTTAAAATAAAGCAAAATAGACTGGGCAATTCATTAGTTTTAATAGAAGTGTATACCTATAGAACTCTACCACAATTAAGATATAAAACATTTCCATCCCCCCCAAAATATTTCTTGTGCCCCCTTTGCCATCCATGCCCCCTTCCAGCGTGTCCCAGGGAACTACGGATTGGCTTTTCACACTCTAGGTTAACTTGCTTTTTCTGTAATTTTTTATAACTGGAATTGTATGTTATGTACTCTATTTTGGTGGGCAGGGGCTGTCTGCCTTCTTTCACTCAGCATGATTTTCAGATTTATCTATGTAGTTGCCTTTAACAGTAGTTCTTCCCAAGTAGCATCCCATTGTGTGGGTCTTTGTGTATCCACTTTGTGTATCACTTTGTGTGTACACACTTTTGTGTATCACTTTGTGTATCCATTCTCCTGCAGAAGGATGTTAGGTTGTTTCCAGTTTGGGGCAATTGTGGTTAAAGCTGCCATGACAATTCACGCACACGTCTTGAACCCCTGCATGGACTCTTCCATGAGTTTTTCACTGAACTATTTCAACTTCTTACTGAGTCGCTGTCTCTAGTCTTTCTCTGTGGCAATACAGCCTACACACTGCTCCCAGAACGTTCTTCCAAGGGCACAGTTCTGATGATATTACACCTTTACCGATGTCTCACAGTCTATAAGTGAATCCAAACTCTTAATTGCCACCAACATCCAAATATCTATCCCCATCCCTCATAACCTACCCTTGGCACTTTCCTGTGGCCACACCAAACCCTACTCCCCTCTGGAAGTGCCCTCCATGATCCCGGACACTTGGCCCTTCCCCCTCTCCTTCCCCCTTCCCCATCGCTGTCCCTCTGAGGCACTGCAACCATTTCAGGTGTGGAAGAAGGGCCTCCGCTTCCCTGAAATTCAAATTCACATTGGCTGTCGATCCCTCCTTTAAGTCTCCAACACTCTTTTGTGCTTCTCACGAAGCCACAGTTCTTCCAGGTGGCACCCTGCCTGTTGAGTAAACATGTGAGTAAATTTATCACCTGTGTGCAGGACGTAGCCAAATGTGGCTCATCCCACATCACTGGGAAACGAAACAAAACACTGAGTTATCCAGGTAACTGAAGTGCAATCCGCATTGAAAATACGAAACCTTTTATGGAAATATTTCCAGAATGAGTTACAAATGCCTCTACCTTCTGAACCAGATTTAGGTGAGCGTAATTGAGACATTGTAATGGGTCAGGGTAATCACTATAATCATCATTTATAGATTTGCGTTGTGGTACGGGGATGTCCACGGGGCAGCTGTGTGCGGAATTTTCGCCCCTTCACTAAATGACCCCATACGGCGATCCTTTTGTACTTTTATTTCCTTCCTCCATTAGGCTGTCATTTCTTACAGCACCGTGCCTCGTTACGGCCTTATGTTACTCATAATTACCAATGCGTGGCCTGCAGGGTAAAGAAATAGGTTTTGTTCAACTGCATAGACATCACATTCTTAAAGATAGAGATCATGTGGTTGCAATAAAATCATCCCAGGCACAATCTAGAGAACGGCTCATCCGTGAGAGCTGTTTGTTAGTTCATGCAGATTAGGTCCTGAGCAAAGGAAAGGCGGCCCAGAAAGAAGTGAATTGGTGATTTCTTGCTGTTTAGCTGCAGAACCGAGACCGGAAGCCAAGTTCGAGTGCTCACCACGGGACATACTCTTTCCCTCACAATTTGTTTTCAGAAAGTACGGATGCGGGATTCTTCTCTGGTTTACCCCACATTTTGGGTGGCTGAGTTTCTGGAAGCATAGCCATCAGATAAGTATGATTTGACCTTGTAAATATTTACACATGTGGACCTCCTGGTCTTCCAATGAACTTTTTTGGGCCAATGAGATTGAGGATCATGCCAGCAGCTGGCAAAGGGAGAAAGGGGGAGTTCCTTGGTGTGTAGGTGTCCCCAAAGGGGTCAGCTACTCAATGTGCCAGAGCTTGGGCTATCAGATCGTATGTGCTCTGCCCCCAAAGCTCCCCATCATCATCTTCCACATCGGTGCTTGTCTCTGGACACGTTTTCAGGTAACGATGGTGAAGATTCCAGTGAGGCCAAACCTTATAAAGAGCTGTTCCCTACGTGCAGACACAGCCGGACTGCCTATCCAACGTCCATGGCCATTTCTTTCTTACTTACGTAATCCTAATCTTATTCAGGATGCAGAGACAACTTAAAATATATAATCTCCCGGATTTCCTTGCATAATGTGGGCATGTGATACATTTCTGGCCAATGAATGGGCACGGCAAAACCTCGTGAACATGCCAAAAAGTATTTAGGGGGAAGTGTACCAATGTCTGCAATTTCCTTCGAAATGCCCCAGTTAATCAAGACTAGGAATTGATGGATGGACAGAGAGAGGCCAGCAGGACAGCTCACGACAAAGCAAGTATGGGAAAACGTTAATGACAGAATCTAGGTGTCTGGTATACAAACGCCTCCTGTAACATACTTTCCACTTCGCCATATGTTTAAAAACTTCTTTTCAGAATAAGATGTTGGGAAACAAACGTCCTGTGGAGAAGGCGTCTGGCTCTTAGCTTTTCATCTTTCTCCTTCTTTGTCCCGGACCAAATGCAAAAAGGGCCGAGTCGTCTTACGAAAGCTCTGGAGAGTGAGCGGCCCACAGGACCTGAGAGCAGGCCGACAGAGCAGGTGGGTCATCAATATATTCCTCCACCAGTCACACCAGCGATCCCCTTGCCGCATGAGGCAGGTGAACCCTCGTATGTTGAGACCGTGTAGGCTGGATTTTCTAACGGATGCATCTGGATAGTCTAGAAACAAATACTTGTTTGCAGTTTCAAAGGTAGGGTGCTTGGTCGAGGGAGACCACCCCTAACTGCTTTCCCTCCCGGGTGCTGTCTGCTGTGCCGCTGTTGGCACTTCTCTTGTTCTCGGGGCTTTGAGGGAGGGTCTCAACTCCCGGGCATGTGACAGCAGCACGGGACAGGCTGTGGGCTCCTCCTTTCCAAGAAGCAGCTTTAGCCAAGCAGCCTTGGGGTCCTTCCTCTGGACACAGAGGTCACCTTCTAGAAGGGCAAAATGGAATGCAAAATCGAAGCTGGGATCCTCTGTCAAAGACTGCCCTGGAATCAGGGATTTCCCGCTCAGGGCGGGGGTCCGGGCGTATTGCCCGCACAGGCTGACGTGTAACGGAAAAGCAAGATCGCGTAAGTATGGCCAACCACCGAACGCCAATCCGTCTCGTTAAAAAATAAACTGCAGGGACGCATCGATGGCTCGGTCAGTCACGTGTCTGACTCTTGATTTCCGCAGGTCATGATCTCATGGTGGGTGGGTTCGAGCCCCACATCCAGCTTTGCACTGACAGTGCATAGCCTGCTTGAGATTCTCTCTCTCTCTCTCTGGCCCTCCCCTTCTCTCTCTCTCTCTCAAAATGAATAAAATAAACGAAAAAAAAAAAGAATTTTAAGGAAAAAAATCAAAAATAAATTGCAGTAAGAGTTCTATTTTGGTTATAGATGGATTTTTAAAGATGTATACTTATTAGATTTCCTGCATATTTTGTAGAAATGGTCCAGCAGAGCATTCCCTCTCCCTTCTATTCCAAGTCAGTTTTTTGTCACCTGCCCTCATTTGGGTTCTGCGTCTCTTAGCATTCCCCCTCAGGGAAGAAACACCACCCGCCTTTGATTGTTTCCAAGCGGGTGTGGGCATCCTGCTTCCAGGTACAGCAGCTGGGGGAGGTTAATACCTCAGTCTCCAAATTACAGGAATGGTCCAGAACCCTCTCCACCCCCACTGCTCCCCACTCCCCCATACTCCACCCACCCCATCCCTCCCTCCCCGGGATGAAAGCTCTTCACAGGACATTTCAGATCGCAGAGCAAGAAAAGGGTCTCAGGATTCAAAGGGCTTCTAGAACAGGGTCAGATCTGACTCTGCTCTGTGCCTGTTGTTACAGTCAGAGAATGTATTTCCTCCACTCAGGCCTCTTGAGCTATTTATACCTCCGCCGACTTGGGCTTGCTGGGGTGTGGTCCAGGAGACAGCACAACGTCAAGGCCCTGTCGCCGTGGGAAGCACAGCATGACACAGGAGTGACTCTCCTTTCACTGAAGCTCCCTGGGCTTCTAGGCTATGGGACCTCCAGGGTGGCCGAGGGCCGGTGTGCCACATAGATTGGTACTGTTCACCAGTCACAAAGCTCCGGGATGCACCTCCTGGACACTGGTGGGCGTGGGGAGGGAGGTCGCCTTCAGATCCCGTCGGGTCAGGTGGGCGGGCAGCGGGGGCTTGGGGGCAGCTTTCTGGGCCATGAGCCCGACCACCAAGCTTGGAGAGAGCAAACTTGGCCTCCAGACGAGCAACAACATCCCATCTGGGTTAGGGGAGGACTAGGCTGTGAGTCTCCCGTGGGAAAGTCTTCTTGCACAGGGAAAATTCCCTAACTTACCTATTACGTGCTTCTGATGCCCATCTCGCTACCTCCGCGTAGACCTCACTCTTCTGAGCTCAGATAATAATGCAGTTGCCAGCTGAACATCTCTTTACTCCCCTCAATGAGAAGGCCTAAGAAATCACAGGGGACTGTCTACGGCCATACCACCCTGAACGCGCCGATCTCGTCCGATCCCGGAAGTTAAGCAGGGTCGGGCCTGGTTAGTACTCGGATGGGAGAAATCACAGGGGACTTAGCTGCGTCCTACTCATTCTCCAGGACCCAGACTAGATGTCTCTCCTCCCAGGAGCCTTCCTGACTGTATGTCCTCACTGGGTGCCCCTGTCCTGTGACCCACACGGTCCTGTACAGTCTCCATCAGAAGCCTTGGAATATTCTGCTGTGATTCCTTACCTGTGTCTGTCTCCCCCACTGGACTATAAGCTCTGTGGGGGCAGAACTGCACCTCTGTGTTGTCCGCGGCTGTATCTCCAGCTCCTGGTTCTGGGCAGGGCGCCCAGGCAGAGCTGTGTGGATGCGTGTTGAAAGCCAGCAGGAATTACTACGCCATCCAAACTTGCACACAGGTGAGTTTGAAGCATGCCTGTTAATGGCCGTGCCCATCTGCTGGGCACATCTAAGAAAGAAAAGAGGGGAGAGATAGAGAAAATGAAGAAATGTTTGCAAAATGCCTACTTTGTGCCAGGCTGGTGAAGCACCTACCATGTGCTGTTCTAGACAAAATACGGAATTTATTTAATGTTCACAACAGGTCCGCGAGCTAGGTATTTTCATTCCCATTTTGCAGATAGGTGAACTGAGACGCTGCAATGTTAAGGGGAAGGGGAGAGGTTTAGTGAGTTACAGAACAGCAGGGAGTAGCGCGCTGGGATCAGACCAGAGGCTGCTGGGGTTCCAAGTTCATTCTTTTCTCTACCGCTTTGCAGGAATGTTCAACCCTCATGACTGAAGCTGACGAGGGGTTTGCAAATCTGAGTTCAAACACCCAAGAGTTGATGAAACATAAGCAATGCTCAACCGGCCGTGAACGAAAAACGCTGTAAGAATAAGGGCTTCCCCCCCACCATCCCCACCTTGTAAGATTTATGCATTATTTCGTTGCCTATTGCTCTGGGGTTAAAACAGACCTCAGCCACACCAGTACAATAAAGCTAGGATATGAATCACAAGTCACCTTACCTATGGTTAAGGTTTTGGGCATCACGGATTCTTGTAATTATCTGAAAGATATCTATGCGCCCTCTTTTTAAAAAAATGCACACGTATGTGTATATAATTTAAGGAAGATGCAGAAAGCCCCAGGTTGGGAAGGGGTTTTTCTAAAAGCTTCAGGTCCAGAAATCTGGTCTAGACATTAGACTCAACGACAGTTTAGGCTCTGTGTGTGTGTGTGTGTGTGTGTGAGTGTGTGTGTGAGTGTGTGTGTGTGTGTGAGTGTGTGGGTGGGTGTGTAATTATACACGTAGCGGAGAGCCAAGCCAGGGAGAGATAGAAAATCAAAGTTAACCGGAGTCTTCCTGAATCTACCGGCAGGTAGAGATAAGCACCGGGTTTAGAGCTATTTTCATGTGTATCTCCCTGCGGACCACAGCCTCCTTGAAGGTCGGCCCTCCCTGCCTGCAGCATTTTGCATAGGACTTTGCAACTTGCAGGGCTCTTAGTAGGTGCTTGCTGGCTTCACCAGGGTTCCTGTGATTCTCCAACCCCTTAGCCAGGCTTATATTTCACCAGTGGCAGATAACACTGTATTAACACAGAGCGATTGCAACGTCATGATCTGGATCTGGTCCCTGCGCTGCTGTTATTAGACTATGTGACCTTGGTCAAGTCCTTTCTCTTTTGGATCTCTTTCATTCCTTCGATTTTTAAAAAACTTTTAATACTTGTTTATTATCGAGAGACAGAGCCTGAGCAGGGGAGGGGCAGAGAGGGGGAGACACAGAAGCCAAAGCAGGCTCCAGGCTCTGAGCTGTCGGCACAGAGCCCGGTGCAGGGCTTGAACTTATGAACCGCGAGATCATGACCCGAGCCGGAGTCGGACGCTTAACCCACTGAGCCACCCAGGTGGTGCCCCTCTCTTTCATTCATTTAAATCGTGCTCTTCTGAGGCATCAGAGGCTGAGCTGCAAAGTCACTGGGGTTACGGCATGGATGATGCAAGGTTCAACCTCAAAGAGCTCTCAGTCTTGCAGAAGTCTTGAACATTAAAAAAAAAAAAAAAAAAGGCGAGGGTGATATTTAAAATGTTTACCAGCCAGAGAGACATGGGTGCTAACCACTCAGCACACTCACACTTGGGGCGCCCCCGCTGAGTACATCCGGTCGAAGAAACACGGTACCGAAAGGCCATTGCCACGGTTAGATGTAGGATTCGGTGATGCGAGATTCAGTGATGGCAGGAGAAGGAGACCGAGGTCTCCGTTTCCACTTACACAAAAGGAAGGGTTAGATTAGAACAGAGGTCAGCCAGTCACGAGTGGCCCGTGGACCCAGTCTGATCTGCCAGCTGTTTCCGTAAAGAGAGTTTTGTCGGAGCACCTTGCTTACTTGTTCACGTGTTGTCTATATCTGTGTTCGTGCTACAACGACAGAGTGAAGCAGTTGCCACAGAGACCGTATGGCCCACACAACCTAAAATAGGTACTATCTGGCCTTTCACAGAAAAGTCCGCCGACCCCACACTAGATAAGCTGTACTATTCCTTCTATCAGGAACCTTCCATGCTTTTCTGAGCAGGCAGAACACACAGTCTGCCTTAAACGTGGTCTCCTCTGAAGAACTCCCAAGCAGACAGTGAGTGTCATTGGAATCCGGAAGGTAGGCTGGGCTCTGTCCTTTGGGGGAGGCGAATTTTTATTCTGTAGAGAAAGTTCTGCTCCTTGTCATAATGAAGTCCACTGGGGAGCTGCCCATGTGTACCCGTTGGCAAGGCATGTACTTGCAATGGAAAACAATGAAGTTTCCAGGAAGCACTGTCCACAAATGTGCTCATTTGTGCAAGAGCTGATCCACATGAGGGCTAACGGATCTACGTGGTGTGGTTGGACCAGCTCGGAAATCATCAACCCTGTGTGGGTTTTCCTTGCACGACCGCAGGAGGAAGCAAGCATCGGGAGCTTGGCTCTATGAGAGGCTCTAATAGCAGGCTTGAACAGTTTCTGGGCGGGTCAAATAGACTTGAGCATATAGAGCGATAGGTGGAGATAGGCTGGGCTGCTTTGTGTTCAGGTTGTATACCCATTCTTCCTGATTCCCTTCTTGATCTCACACCATCCCTTTATTTATTTTTAAATTTTTAAAATGTTTTTATTTATTTTTGAAGGAGAGAGAGAAACAGAGCATGAGTAGGGGAGGAGCAGAGAGAAAGAGAGAGACAGAATCCAAAGCAGGCTCCAGGCTCTGAGTGGTCAGCACAGAGCCTGATGCGGGGCTCGAACTCACGGACCGGGAGATCATGACCTGAGCTGAAGCCGGATGCTTAACCGACTGAGCCACCCAGGCGCCCCTCAGACCATCCCTTTGAAGTCTTTTCTCTTGGATCCTTAAAGGCAGATGCCAAGTCAAGAGATTTCTTTTTTTTTAAATTTTTTTTTTAACATTTATTTATTTTTGAGACAGAGAGAGAGAGCATGAACAGGGGAGGGTCAGAGAAAGAAGGAGACACAGAATCTGAAACAGGCTCCAGGCTCTGAGTTGTCAGCACAGAGCCCGACGCAGGGCTCGAACCCACAGACTGCGAGATCATGACCTGAGCCGAAGTCGGACGCTCAACCGACTGAGCCACCCGGGTGCCCCAAGACAACAGTATTTTTGAACCACTGTGGGGCATTACTGGCCTCAATTCTTTACACCTCCTGTATTCAACATTTCCTAGTGATTTTCTATTCTTCCTCTATCTCCATGCAGAATGGCCGAATATAGTTGCATGCTCCTTGAACTTGGGCTTGGCCGTGTGACCTGTTTGGTTAATGATCCATAGGTGAAACGACAGCATGCCAGCTCTGATCCTGGGCTCATGTCTCCACTTGTCATTCGGTGCATCTACATCACTATAAGAAAAATATGCCCACATTAGGCATAAGAGGGCAAAGGAGGATGGTCAAAGGAGAGTGAAAGATACATGGAATGGGGACGCCCCAGTCAACCAACACACCTGCAGTGAGAGTTGCCAAGATGTCTACAGCAGAGCAGTTGGGCCCAGCCTAGGTCAGCTAAATCCTAGCAGGAGCACAGATGTGAATAATAATAAATCATTGAGATAGTAAGCCGCCGACATTTGGATAGTTTGTTACACAGCGAAGCTAACTGATACCAACCTCCCGCAAGCTCCGTAAGAGAGTTTTTATCAGAAAGCAAGAAAACTGTTAAATGAAGGGGCTAGAGAGAGTCCATCTACTATGTTTAGGAGCAAAGAGCAAACATAGGTAGAGACCTTCTTTATTCCTGGATTAGAAAGGAGGAGGAAGAAGGGGAGGATGAGAAAGAAGGAGGAAATAGGAGAGAGAATATGAGGCATCTGACTGAGAGAGAGAATAAAAAAAGAGATGGCCTATTGCTTAGGAAGAGGAGAACACAGCCTGGAGCATTAGCACAAGACCATTATTTTGGAAAATATGTACCTCAGGAAGCCACAAACAAAGTTTTTGGATAGCTTCTGCTTCATACTTGTAATAAAATTCAAGAAAATATGGACTATTTTCTTGAGAATAAGAAATTAAATGTAAGATAAGACAACAGTATTTAAAAAAATTTTTTTTGAATGTTTATTTTTTTTTTAAATTTTTTTTAACGTTTATTTATTTTTGGGACAGAGAGAGACAGAGCATGAACGGGGGAGGGGCAGAGAGAGAGGGAGACACAGAATCGGAAACAGGCTCCAGGCTCTGAGCCATCAGCCCAGAGCCTGACGCGGGGCTCGAACTCACGCACCGCAAGATCGTGACCTGGCTGAAGTCGGACGCTTAACCGACTGCGCCACCCAGGCGCCCCAATTGAATGTTTATTTTTGATAGAGAGAGAGAGAGAGAGAGAGAGACAGAGCATGAGCGGGGGAGGGGCAGAGAGAGAAGGAGATGCGGAATCCGAAGCGGGCTCCAGGCTCCGAGCAGTCAGCGCAGAGCCCGACGCGGGGCTCGAACCCGCGAGCCGTGAGATCGTGACCTGAGCCGAAGTCGGACGCTGAACCGACAGAGCCACCCGGGCGCCCCAAGACAACAGTATTAACAGTATGCACTCTCTTGGGTCACTTGCCAGCTGCCACGTGTGAAGGCAGTCAAACCGTCCTACGGGGAGGCCTGTGTGGGGAGGACATGAGACACCCAGCCAATGGCCAGCACTAATTTGCCAGCCATGTGAATAAGCCACCTTGGAAGTGGATCCTCCAGTCTTTGGATGGCAGCTGTTCGACAAGGTGACTTTCATGACCCACCCTAGACAGGTCCGCCATTTCCTCCACCATTTCCTCAATGGCCTGTCGGTCGCAGTCAGCCCGATTCAATGCGGAAGGAACTTTGTGAGCCGATGAATGCCAGGGGACTGGAGTCACTGGGGCCCCTCTTGGAGTGGGATACTTGCTTTTTCTAGAAAACGATGGTTGCTGACATTTGCCCTGTCGTTGCTAGGTTATAGACGCTGTTGACAGTGCTTTATGTGTATCAGCCCATTGAATCTTCCCAACAACCCCTGTACGATTATCCTGGTTTTATAAACGAGGAAACCGAGGCACTAAGAGTTTAATAAATGTCATTTGCTCCGGGTGCAGAAAACCCGGGATCAAAACTCAGGCCGTCTGGCTTCAGAAGCCACGCTCGGAAGCACTCTGTTATCTCACTCCCTGGTCGTACTAAATTCTGCCCCTAAGACTTGGTGTACCATTGTCCCGTGGGAGTGGAAATGGAAATATCAAGGATGGGAGGGAGCTGGAGAAAGGGGGGCCGCTTGTTTGCCACGGTGCTAAGAACAGCAGGTCAAGAATCTGGAAGCCCCTGCTTTGCTGGAAAGACTGTGATCTATACCATGACCCTCTCTGTACCCAGTGCCGGTGGCAGCCGGCTCCTTGTTTCTCATCACCGCACAGAAACGACCCAGGATGCCTTCTGATGCTGTGTATATACAGCGACCAAGCTACCTGGGCATCTTCACACCTCCTTGGAAAAGAATACAGGTAACATTTCCCTTTAAATAACTTTTCCAAGTCGGTCTCTTAGCCGTTACCTGTTCTCTGCCACCAGGGAGTGCAGGCCGGTGGGGAGCATCTCACGCACCTCTGTTTGATGAGTTGGGGGGGGGCAGTAAATCATAAGTGAAAATTCAGCCTGTTCAGAATGGCCCCGCTTGCACATTTGACCCCAGGAGAATGTTAACTTACACCAGAAGAAAGCGAGCGGGTATCCCACGGTCACCGGCAAAGTCCCTCACCCCCGGGGCCTCCGTCAGGTTTTGGGGTCTCAGAGGATGCTGTGCTGCCACTCTTGGTGGGGAAAACCAAGAGGGTTTGTCCCAGAGGATATCAAGTGGGACCCGAAGTGGGGGGGGGGTGCCACAGAGGGAACCGCCTGGGGAGGACAGTGAATGGGAGCACTGCTATTTTCTCTGCTCTGACTTCATAATTCTTCTTTTCCTTTTTTCTTTCTGGCTCAGGAGATGATTTAACATGTGGCTCACAGCTGACTCTTGTAGGGGCTCAGAGAAGCGACGAGAAGACAAATACCACCTGGGCACTTTTGCACCATTCCGTGTGGCTCAAGGATGGAGCCCCCCCCCCCCCGCCCCTTCATTTAGGGAAGGCCTCCCTTTCCAACAGGAAGCAGGGGGAGGGGCACCGGGATTATATGTTCAGGGATCGAGACGGTGTGTATGAGCTGGTGGGATCCGGTAAACCGTTGAGTCTGGTCACGGGGACCCCACTCTGCCTCCCAGAAGTCCTTGGCGTGTGTAGTCCAATCAAGTGGTAATAACAGGAAACACATACGGAGCCTTGAACTCTCGTAAGTGTAATATGTAGCAATCTTTTGAGGTGGGCGTGCTACCCTTCCCATTTTGCAGATAAGGAAAGTGAGGCACAGCGAGACTAAGTAACCTGCCCAGATCTATGCAGGGGTGAGTGGCAGGGCCAGGACTGTGGATACAGGCAGTCTGGCTCCAGAGCCCAGATTCATAACTACCATTCTCCACTGATTTTCCAAGCAGGGGGATCCTTGAGGCCATCGGGCCCGACCTTTCCGTCAGTCACTCATTCCTGAGCCAGTTTTAGGACCTTTGCGATATCTGTGTCCCACCTCTAATGCCACTAACGAAACTTTTTCATTCTCGTAATTCACTCCGTCTACTTGAATACGTTTGTCTGAAATGAAACCTTGATATTCGCACGAGGGGTGAAAACTCAGCATCGTTTGCCATAAAAATAGAGAGGAAATGTACAAATAGGTCCCGCGAAAGCAGTGTGACTAACTTTGAGCTGAGTTCTGCCCTCCCCCGAGTCCCAGAGCCCCCGGTGCCTGAGTTGAGGGATGAAAAGAGGAGAGGAAGAGGTGTCACCTTTACGGGACCTGCCCCCGGAGTACGCCGTGTGCCCTCAGGGTTTAGACGGAGGCCCAGGGAACTGCCGCACCCGCGACCAGCAGGACCCCTGACTCCTGAGCACAGGGCCCTCCGCGCTCATTAGGCACATTTTCACACGCGCTGCCCCCGCCAGGTTAATTCCCGAGTTAATTCGTGTAACATACCTGTTGATGGTGGCTCCGTCTCCTGCCCTCGCCCTCCAGTTCTCACGTTCCTGAAGCAATTCCTAACCTCCACCGGCCCCCGCTGTCATCGGCCACACCGGAGGTAGCCCCCGGCCGCGTGGGAACTTGGATTCAGGGCCCCTAGATCTAGGGGTTTGCTGTCACTGTGGAGGCTCATTTAACTTCTTTCCATCTGCTGGCGCCATCTCCAAGTGGAGGCTAACAGCACTTTCTCTAAGGACCTCAAAGGGCTGTTGTCAGGACGCAAGGGAGGTCAAGGATTTGGAAACGCACTGGTAGAAAACACGGCTCCGAATGTGCGAGTGTTCACGCCAACCCTCACTTATCCGGCATCCGCAAGCGATGAGAACCCTGAAGGAGGGGAGAGGCATTTGCACACAAAAGAGAGAACTCACAGCCGGCTCCTGCTGCACGATGGGCCAGGTGCTAGCGAGTATTAACGAATTCGGACGTGACACCACGTGGCCCCGACGTGAAGAGAGTCGTGGTGTAAAAGGCAGGTAACACACAGTTACGTGTGTGATGGGATTCCTCGTGGTGCAGACCCTCAGCCTTCTGGAGACCCGAGTCCCGCAGGTTGGGTGATCTGTTTCCCCCAATCACATGACTTCAGAGCTAACAGATGAGAAATGGGCAGGGCTCTTTCTGGGGCAAGGCAAACTTCCTTGATGAAGAAGAGGGGCTGACTTGGAGGGAAGGGGTAAGAGAATGAAGCAATTTGTGCTTTGAAGTCTGAGGTCACTATCTATCTATCATCTATGTATCTATCATCGTCATCTATCTATTATCTATCATCCATCTATCATCATCTATTATCTATCATCTATCATTTATCGACCCGACTTATCACTTTATCTATCATCTTTCTCCCTGTCACCTATCACCCATCTATCTTTCATTTATTACATTTTTTGTTCGACCCCCATCTCTGGAATAAAACTTCCACAAGTGCAAGGGTGTTTTTTTTTTTTTTTTCTCCCCAGACAGAGTATGTGGCCTGAGCACGCATTTAGGCACCTCGTACATGTCTGTTGGTTAACCTCCAACTCTGGGTTATCAAGGAAAGGTCAAGTTGTAGTTCATAGATTTTGAAAATAGAGCCCTTGATTTGTGCTTTTACCCTCATCCCCTGAGACCTTATAAGGTGTCGGCAGGTACATAATTTCTGGTCCTGGAGAGCAGGGCCCCACCCACTGACCTTTATATCCCGCAGCAAGCCCGGGGCGGACACCCAGAAGCCACAGCCCTTCTCCACCTGGCCTCCTCTCGTGGACTTCCCTTGAGGGACTTCCCATGGAAGAACTTCTACAGAGAAACAGGTTTTCTTTATTTCTATTTTTTTGCCATTTGCCCAATTTTCTTCATAATTTCCGTATTTCTTACTACTCTTTCAAAGTCATTTAGAGGATAGGTAACCAGGATCCCTGTGATAGGACCGACGTCAAGAGCAAGGACAAGACAGTGACTATTGCAATTTACTTGTCCACACTCCTCCACTTAAAAAAAAAAAAAAAAAAAACTATAACGGCAAAAGTTTCAAATTAGCAACCCCCAAATGCCTTGCTTAACGTGAGTACTTTTTAGGACTACCGTTGCCATAGCAACCTGAAGCCTCTCTTGATGGTCACTGTACCGGATTCTATTGAAGCTAAAAATTACCTTAGCCTCGTGTATATGCTTGGCCAGCACAGTAAAGACTGGGTTCCAGAAAATTAAAACTTTTTTTAACCGGTTTGAAATTACTTCTACTGGAGCAAAAGAAACCTCTCAAATCTAAGTGTTCTTCTTCTTCTTCTTCTTCTTCTTTTAAAGGCATAATTTGTTGGACATTAAAATAACAAAAGGGCTTTGAGAAAGGATTATGTGTTTCTGATGTTTCACCACTAGAATAGATTTACCTTATATCTGACTGATGTAATCTTGCGTTCTGAGGTAATGTTTTAGCTCTTTTTCTTCCCATCAATAAAGATCTCAACGATAGCACTTCGTTCTTTCTCTAGAACATTCCTTCAGATTTTTTTGCTCTCCATCTTGTAAACCATTTCAACCAGGATGGCGTACAAATTGGATGCAGGACTTCTGTCGGGGCAGGGAACTCATTACCAAGGGTTTTTATTGCTACAAGCTTAAAATGGAAAATGTTTCAAGTCTGGAGAGTTCCAGTGGAGATGTCCCGCATCAGCTGCTTTCCCTAGCTACGAGGAGAAGAGGAGAAGAAATTCAGTTCAGAGTTCTCTTCTTAACCCAGAAGGCGCCTGGCCCTGGGATCTCACTGAGCTCGGGGCCTGCAGAAGAATAGCCACTGGGGTAATTCTGATTTCAGAAAGAAAGCGCCTGTTTACAGCCCTGGCCTCCCTGGTAATCACGTGAGCCTCCTTTCCCCCCTTGCAACCTCGGCCGACTGGCCTACGACTCTCCAGGGCAAAATCTCTTTAAAAATTCACAGATATATCCCTCTCCATGCAAATCGACTGCAGAAACTACCCGGGCTTTGAATATCTTTTGAAACGGAAACAACTGTATGTAAATAAAGGGCTGTTATTTACCAACAAGAGGACAAAAGCCCCGGGCACCCCCTTCAGCTCAGGGCCCCCGCAGGACTTCTCTCCCCAGCAACTTCATACTTATTAGCTTGATTGCCAGCTTCGGTTTATTATTCACAAACTCACCCTGAGCCCTGCCTTTGAATGCGTAGAAAAAATGGTGTTTATGTTCCAGAATTTTTGCTTTATTCTCATGACTGAAGTAAACGATGAAGTATTTTCTGCCTCAGCAGAGCCAGCAGGGAAGAAACACACGTTGTAATTATCTTAAATAAGCAGGCAGGGGACTTGGCTTCTGGAGCCTTGCGGTAGGGGCCCCGGGAAAAAGTGGGGGACAGTGGGGTGTCCTGCCATCTACACTCAGCCTTCCTCGCATCTGCTCGCTTGGGACTAAAGAAAGGAACCGTCCCCCTTGCAAAGACGGCTTGTGTGTAATTTAGTGACAGAAATGTGCTCTCCGGCCAATAAAACACATACTGGGGTGTTTTTTTTGAAAGATGAAAATTGACGAACATGTTTAAACGTTTTAAAGGAAAATCATCGTATTCGGGCAACAGAAAATGACAGGAGCAAACCTTAACTTTACTCAAAAAAAAAAAAAATTCCATTAAAAAGTCATCACTTACAATAGCTTCTTAGGAATCTGAAACCAATACCTTCAGATCAAGATTCTGATCAGGACAAACCAATCGGGCGATTATCGGAGTACGGATAGCATTCGACGCTGGGCCTCAACAATAATCTCAAACTCTGGTGTGTATCTGATTTGGGATCCAGTTCCAAATGCAGTCAGCTTCTCCCATAATCAGTAAAATCAGCTATGTCTCCCTATGATTTTACTCTCGAAAGCATTTGTTACTGGGGGTTACTAGGCTTCAAAGAAATATTTTTGTTAAGCAATCTTCTCTATTGTCCTTTCTCCTTTCGGAGGCTGGGAGGGACGCTGGGAGGGACGCTGATGACTGTAGGCTTGAGTGGTGATCCCCGCGGGCCCTGCGCACCCCCTCCCCTCCCGGTTTCTCCCTCTTGAGAGGGGTGGCAGATTTATTTCTCCTCGTTTCTCCTCTACCCAGTGTGTTCCGTGTTCCTTCTACTACTAATTAATGTGAGAATAGAGAATCAAAGAGGGTATCCCTCCGAAGAGTTGTTTTTGAAGAGTGACAAATTAATCCCCTCGGATATGCCTGGAGGCAGGCAAGATATCTTCTGTTTTGTTTTGCAAAATTCTGCAATTAGACGTGCAAAAGTTCCATTTTTAGTAAAGATTTTGTTGACAAATTTCATCCACTTCAGAACACGCACACACACACACACACACACACCCCTCAGCTTGTTCCCGGGAAACTATTCCTCAGGGAAGATATTTTTGGACAATTGGAAAAAACTCCTGTGCCAAGGTCTGCCTTTTGCCTACACCTGGCACCTGGCAGAAGGTTCTGGGCTCTGAAATGGGGAGTGGGCTCAGAACTCCTCAGGGTGGACCCTGCTTTAAGCACAGAACTTGGACATCCCTGCCCTCATTTGTGCCCTAAAATAACCCCGGGAGGTATCATTATTACCGCCATTTTACAGATGAAGAAACTAAGGCTCAGAGCAGTTAAGTGACTTGCTCAGGTCACACAGAGAGTCAGTGTTGGAGTCCAGCTGCAAAAGCTCAGATGGCTTTAATCTAAGTCCCAACCTCTTCCTTCCAGGTTCTCCCGACTTCCTGCAGGCTTCATGGAAATGAGAATGTTAGCGGGACCCGTGTAGAACTCCCAGCTTCACTGCAACCCCAGTGAAATGAAATCTGTGTCTCTCTTGCAACTCGGAGATCCACCTATGAGCTGGCAGATAATTACAGGTCATGATCTAAAGTTTCGTGTTTCATTTTCGCCTGATGCCCGCAGAATTAGGACATTAGTTTCTCATAAATCAGTGCCCTTCAATCAATTACGCTTAGTCACCAAGAACCCGTGAGCTGAGCCATCATCAGATGGGCTGGCTCCTACCCGCTCGAGGCTTTTGTCTTCCACTTAGAGCAGGTGATTTATTTATTGAAACATCGCTGAAACGGGAACGTCTTTCTCCCTTTCTTTCAGCTGTCCTTGGAGCCGATCCAGCCTTCCTCCGCTCCCAGTTCAGGAATCGGTGATCATGGAACAGAATTAGTTTTTGTCTCGTTCGGTGTTTCGGGGCTCCAGTCTTTAAATCCCGGGGCCCGGCTGAATAAAATAACACCAAGATGTTGTTGTTGTTGTTTTATCCCCAAGGTGGAAGGAGAACTGACGTTTCTCGAACCCCCTGCTTCACACCCGCACACTGGGTGCTAAGTGACGGCATCCGATCTTCCCTGCCGCGCTGTCTGGGGAGAATCCTTATTCTTGTTTCATTGTCCCGGGCCCCCAGGAGGTGGAGAACCTCATCGTTGAGAAAGTGCGTCCAGGACCGCTTTGCCCTCCCAGCCCTCCTTGCCCTGACAGCAAATCAAGAAATTCACCCGTGCGGCGCTTGAACAGAATGGCCTTCTAGAAGCTTGGCTCTTCCAGCTGTGGACGATCGGCCCCGCGAACAGTCGCCAGTTCCTTCCTCTCAAGGCCCATGCCGAAGGTGGGGTGTTAGGAAGGGAAATGATTTACCCCAGGTCTCCCTACATTTATTTACTTAGCAGTGGGGCCTGGTTTCAGAGTCCTGTTCTTCCTAATTCCACGCTCCTGCCACTTAATACCACCTTCCGGTCAATATCATCTACACCAGTTACAGTTGGGAGGTTGAAGAAGAGCGAGACGATGTCTGAAGACGAACTCTGTCTCCGCAGCATCCAGGAGCAGCGTACGAAAGGGGAGACGTTTGCCGATGTTCACCTGCTGCGAAACAGCATCAGTTTCTTTACGCGGCCGGCCTGGCAAACGTCAGCTGAGTCCCCGCTTGTCCCTGGGGCTCCCGTCACTGTTGGGTGTTGTGTGTGTCTTCAAGTCGCGTAGTTAGGCTCTAGTCTTCAGGTTTGTACTGTGTGTGTTTGTGCAGCGTGTGAGAGGAGGCTGATGGGATGTGTAGCCAAAGAGAGACCACTTTTCCAGGACCGAGGTACAGGAGCCCTGCCAGGCCTGGACCTCTGGCAAAAGGATCAGAGCGTTTCAGTCGTCCCACGGCCACTCCGCCATGCCTGGTTCAGGAAGAGGGCAGCCAAGTGCAAGGCTCTGGGCTGGGGTGGAGCCTGGAAGTCCCAGGGACTGTTCCCCGGGGGCGCTTGTGGCCCAGTTGGGCTCTCGGAGGCCTGTTGCTGCCAGCCAGGATGGCCTTTGCAAGACAGAGAGAGGAGCCAAGTTTCTGTTCGAGGCTTCCCTCTGTGGGCTTCCTCAGGGCTCCCTGGGGTCCCCATAACTGGCTGCCTGGCCGTACTTGGGCTCTTTGTGACCTGGCCCTCTTGGGCTGTGCAAATACCAACCACGATGATTGAAAGAAAGAGCTCTGGAATATGACAAACCCAGGTTTGATTCCTAGTCCCTTAAGTGCTGTGTGACCTCGGACAAGTTACTTAACCTTTCTGCGTCTTAGCTTTCTCACCTGTAAAATGCTGCTGATCTGGTAAGGACTGTGTGAGATCATGTATGGAAAGTGCTCAGTGCCTGGCACGTAATAGGTGCTCAATAAATGGTAGATCATTATTTTTATCAACTGGGCATGCTGAATACGTAGCTTACAGAATATTAGGTTTACTGTTGCATAAAGAGCACAGACACTTGCTACAACAGGGATGAACTTTGAAAACGTTACGTTAAGTGAAGGATGCCAGACACAAAAGGCCACACCTTGTATGATTCTATTAATATAAATAAAACGTCCAGAATCTCCAGACGCAGAAAGTAGATTCGAGGTTTCCAGAGGGTAGGGGGAGAGGTGAATGGGGAGGGACTGCTTAACGGAAAGGGGGGTTTCCTTTTGGGGGGATGAAAGTGTTCTGGAACTAGACAATGGCGGTGGTTGTGTTACGTTTTGAATGTACTAAATGCCACTCAAGTCTATACTTTATTTTTGAGAGAGAGACAGAGAGACAGAGAGACAGAGAGAGACAGAGAGAGAGAGAGAGAGAGAGAGAGTGCGAGCAGGGGAGGGGCAGAGAGAGAGAGAGGGAGATACAGAATCCCAAGCAGGCTCCAGGCTTTGAGCTGTCAGCACAGAGCCCGACGCGGGGCTTGAACCCACGAACTGCGAGATCACGACCTGAGCCAGAGTCAGGTGCTTCACTGACTGAGCCACCCAAGCGCCCCCAGTTCTATACTTTAAAATGGTTAAAATGGGTGGCTCTGTCGGGGAAGCGTCTGACTTGGGCTCAGGTCGTGATCTCACACTTCGCGGGTTCGAGCCCCGCGTCGGGCTCCCTGCTATCAGTGCAGAGCCCGCTTCAAATCTTCTGCCTGCCTCTCCCTTGCTCGCTCGCTCTCAAAAATAAAGATATTAAAAACAAAATAGTGGTGACATTTTCTGAGTTCACAGAGGGAACCGGTGTCAGAAGCCGGACTCCTGTCCTTGTTTTCTGGTTCCTGGCTCTGGGCTTTGTACATTACACGCAGTTGTTGACCGTACATTTTATGTTACACGCATTACTTTAGGTTTATGTTACTCATTCATAAATGGTACTGGGTGAATGTTTAATCCTGGCTGACTCACAGGCAAGGACAGATTGCATCTTTGTGGAGAGTTTGCACTTGGACCCGTGGCTTGCTTGATTTAACTGAAAATTACTGCCTTTACCAGGGGCCATTAACACATCGGAATGGGTGTTTGTCGAGCCTGGAAAAGTGATACGTGATGCGTGATGCTTGCGTTATTCTTTGGTCCCCAAAGACTGTTGGTGTGTGTGTTTAAACACCTCTCAAGTGCTAAGAGCCCCTAATGAGTTAAATTAACACACCATTAGGGTTAAGAATAGTGGTGTATGTGGGTACAGTGTTCCAATTATGGAGCTGGACTGGAGGTTGAGGCACGTATATACAACCACTACAAACCCCTCCGAGTCTGACGCTGTTTGACCCTTGACAAAGTGTTTCCTTTTTGTTAGTCAACCACATATCACTCCTTCGACCCGGGGAGCTAAAATTGCCATTTTACAGATGAGGACCTGGAGGATGGAGAGAAGTGTCGAGGGGTGCCAACTCAGAGCTCGCGAGGAGCGTTTGGATGTGGGTTTCGGCACCACACCAGAGAGCTTTGCTGGTGAACTCACACACTTGGGTTGGGTTGGGGCCATACACAGCCCTTGTCACATTATTACCAACTGCCCAGAGCCCACCTCAGTACTGGCATGCAGGTGACCTCCCATGATTCCCCTTAAAGGTCTGACTTCCCTGCAGAGGCGAATCTCTTCTTTCTGTATTTGTGAGGCTGCGTTGTCTCAACTGTCTTATGAGTCCGTACTGTTACTTTCTTGTCTTGCAAAACATACCGGGTGGGGGGGGGGGCGGGGGTTTCCACCGCATTTAGCAAAATAAACCATCTGGCCCTGGTGGAGGTTTTCTAACCAAAGCCTAGCTCCCCGGGTTCAACGTCAACATCGCCTCTCTGCTATTTTGAGCAGTACGGTATTAGTGGGGGCTGCTGGGTGCTAGGGGAATTTGGCTTCTTCTTAATATGTAATAATTGTCATTATCTTTCAATTACTTAACAAACAGTGAAGCATGGGGCCATGGTATCTCAAAAGAGTCTCCTGGGAGTAGGACTGGAGATTTCCAAACGTTACCCAGAATTAGCTGGGAGAGGGCAGCCCTCTTAGGACATTCCCAGGGGAAAATGCATATATTATGTACTAATCACTCGGGTGGAGTCATGCTTATTTGCCCTTTCACCTTAAGCTCCGACTTCCTGCTAAGAGAGATATAGTTAACCCAGAAAAGGATTTGGTCAGGTCCCTTTTGCTGTTCTCCACCTAGCAGATCTACCAAATAGTTTGGCAAAGATGAAAAACAAAAAAAAAAAGTGAGAAGAAAAACAAAATCAATAAAGGAAGTAGAGAGGCACCTGGCTGGCTCAGTTGGTAGAACGAGTGACTCTTGATCTCGGGGTTGTGAGTTCAAGTCCCACGTTGGATGTAGAGATTACTTAAAAATAAAATCTTTAAAAAGCAAATAAGTATCGGGGGGAGAGAAGTTAAATCATTTGGTGTTGTGCAAACCCAAACAAACGAAGAAAACTGGATTGGATCCCCTTGGACTCATGGTAGCTACATTCTGTTTTGGGTTTGTCAATAAGCAGGTGTTGTTAGAATATTATGAAGAAGATGCTTGGGGCAAATTAAGCAGAGCTTATTTTTGTTGAGAAATACATTCTTTCCCGGTGCAATTGTTAATGTCTTAAACAAGCACTGCTTCCTATGAGAAAGTGGGACCAAAAAAAAAAAAAAAAAGACCTTTTAGTTTTATATACAAGATTTGATTTAGATTTAATGTAGGATTGCAACGTTGAAAGGAGCTTTGGTTTTTCCGGTGGCATAAGAGCTAAAATTAAATTTGGGTTTAACTAAAAATCCTCAATGCATAATGAGGATTAAATGGTAGGGATCTGTCTGCCCATGCAACTTTTGATTTCATTTTGATTGGCGTTTTGAACACTCAGGACACAGTTAATTTTCAGGAGCAGAGACCTCAGGTACTCAGCTTACTAGCTTTGCGTGGGTCTTTATGCCAAGTGAATAACCGTGCACTTCTCGTAGAATCAAGGACTAAAGAAGTAAAGGGGAGAGGAGATTACCCTTTCAGAACCCCGATTCCCACTAAACCAAAGGCAAACCCTTTGTAACTATTGATCAGAAAATAAATCCTCTTTATTATTCTACAGGGAAACCTCTTCTCCCTCTGCTTTTCTTCAACTCTTCCTGCAGATACGTGGTTTATACAGACGTGGCATTGCTTCTCACAGACCTGTCAGTGTGGAACTCTCTGACCCTCATTGCTCAATGTTTTCCCCCTCCTCAAAACAGGAAGTGAAAATATCCCAGCTGACAAGTTAAACATTTCTGTGGAAAAAAAAAAAAGTTCCAAACCCTTTATCCCTTTCAGTTCACCCAGGAAGAAAGAGTGAGTTATGGCAAGATCGGTCAACTCATTGACCGATAGCTCACGTGCAGTATCTTAGAACACTGTTGTCAATTCTATTCAAGAGGCAATGATGTCAGGTACTTCAGGTTTTTTCAATGAGACACTAGAGATCATGACTCTGGATGGGTTCTGAACGCTTTTTGAGGGAACATAATTTTCCTTATTCACTCAACTTTGCTCAACTCACAAGTCTTTGCCCGTGTTTACTGGTGGTGGGGGGAGGGAGTGATGATGGGCGCATATGTTTATGTTATTTTAGTCGAAAATCCATGTGCCATTGGTAATGAATTGAAGGTTAAGTGACAATTTTTCTTTACAGCCACTCTTGTCGAATAGTCTGTGAACTGAAAACTGGATTAACCTTTAATTACCCTCGACGATCTCTCAACCCCAGGACAACATTACCACTCCTACCAGTAGTATTTGCATATACAATTTAATGAAGGAAACATCTGTTTGCATATTCGCTATCATTAATACTATGCAGATGAACAGATATTCACAATGTGATAGGCATTCGTGCTAACGTCTCATTTTCTTTCTTCATTTCTAGTCTTTCTTCCTCCACCCACGGCTGCAGCTGGATTTGGATTAATTAGAATTAAGGGCTGTCTAGAGCCAACAGCCTTGTGTAGGTAGGTGCACAAATGTCATGTGATCGGAATGCCTGCAAAGCCACATTTTATTCAACTGGGGGAAAACACTGCTGCGTCCCACAAAATGTATACTGTATAGGCCTGTGTGTGTGTGTGTGTGTGTGTATGTACTTGAAACAAAACTATGTTTTTCCCTCTTTAATTGAAGTTAAAAAAAATGCTTTGTATGTCTATTTTTGGAAATACTTGCTTTCATACACAGCTTTCCTCTCTGATGGCTATATCGAATGCTTCCTATATGAAGTTTCACGATTTTACCGCTGACAAAGCCCTTGGAGGCCAAGCCAATCAAACCTTTATTTTCTAGCCAGGCTACAGAGATTTGTCTGCAGTCCCCTTAGTGGCTAGGGAGAGAGAGCTGAGTCTGGGGGGCCCGATCCTCCAGACTTCAAGCCTAGTGCTTTTATGACTAAATTGTGTTGCCTTTCTGTACGAATGAAGTTTCGAGACACAACAGGCAGTGATTCCTATGTGGTTACCACTTGAAGCCGCTTTAAAGGTATCCAGATAGGTATTACATATATAAAATGCATGGTATAAACACAAGCTTTATCAACAAACATTATATTTTGTACACATATCTTGTGATTCTTGCCGATGCAAGGCTTCGATTTTTGCACTGGTCCTAAGATAATGAAAGATTCCTTAAAGATTTTCAGGGCTTTAATTTCACGGTACGTTTTTCAATATGTTTTTCAATCTGAAAAAAACCCGTGCTGCTCCTTTATGCTTTTTAAAGTAAAAAACTCTCAGTTCTAACTTAATTTCACCGCCTTCTGATCATAAGCCTTGAGCCAGGCGCTGCTACCTTTAGAACTTCTAGCTTCTCAGCATATGCCGTGGAAATGATTTTACAGAGCTCTTCTCCATGACTGTCTTGTCTCATAGGAATGGAGACAATTCTTGGCTTTCATTAGTGAATCTATCCTCATTAATTCAAACTAAATGATGGTGGTGGCGAGGGGGCAGCCAGATTAACTAGTAAGTACTTTGAACCATAGAAATTTTTTATGGGAATGTCCTATTCTTACGTCGATGGATGTTCTGCAATTAACGCGGGGCTGTGTCTCTAAAGGTCTTTAGTGCATTTGATTAAATCAATTGGTTTGTGATTTCATATCCATTATTTGCAGGCAAAGGTGTATTATGAAACTATAGGAAGTGATTTGTTCTCTCAGCATTTCACGTTCCCCTGAAACCTTACCTCCTTATTTACACACTATTCAGCTACACTATCTATAAACATAGAACACACTATTCAGCTACACTATCTATAAAAAAAAAAAAAGGTAGAGCTAGTTCAGAGAGCATCTGGGTTATCATTTCCAAATAAATAAGATTTTTTTTTTTAAACCATATTCTCCAAGTAGAAATGGACACGATGACGGACATAATGTGACTATTTGATTTAAAAAGGCATTTTGGGGCACCTGGGTGGCGCCGTCGGTTATAAGCATCCGACCCTTGATCTCAGCTCACGTCATGATCTCTCGGTTCGTGGGACGGAGCCCCACATGGAGCTTTGCGCTGACGGAGACTGCTTGGAATTCTGGCTCTCCTTCTGTCCGCCCCTCCCCCGTTTGCGTGCGCGATCTCTCAGAATAAACATGAAAAAAGCAAAGGCATTTTGAACACCCGATGTGAAGAGAGCACTGATGGGAGATGAGGTTTCTATTGAAGTACAGTCATTCTGTACGGTCATTCTAGAAGCTCCAACTCCTGTTGTCTGGCCCAGTACCATTTAAACACCAGGTGATTACACCAATAGACATTTGTTGGGTGGATGGATGGATGGATGGATGTGGCAGCATGAGACATCCTGACTCTGTTAGCCATTTCTAGAGTCTGAAGGAGCACACGATTTCCAATGACCTGAGTACCAATACGAGTTCCAGGGCAAAGTTTTGCAAAGAGCCTTGTCACTATGATTCAAGGCTCCTAGCAGTAACTGTTTGATCACGCTTCTCGTGGGCATCCAATGTGGGTTCCTAACCACTCTAGAACCGCTTGGGTCACAGTGACAATTAAGGTGTGTGTACTGGGGGGATTTGTAAAGAACCTATGCAAAACTGCATTTAACAGATCATTCAAATTCAGAAATTAGTTCCCAGCTCGATGGGGGCCTATATATTTTTTAATTGATGCTGAAACTTGTTTCTGTTGTGATTTTATGCTAGATTTGACCCATGGGTGCCCTCGTGTGTTTCTGGTCGTGTTCTAGA
Source organism: Lynx canadensis (assembly GCF_007474595.2). Lineage (NCBI taxonomy): Eukaryota > Metazoa > Chordata > Mammalia > Carnivora > Felidae > Lynx > Lynx canadensis. Next base: position 12,950,349 of record NC_044313.2, read on the forward strand.
CCCTAGGGTCTATGATACATGCTCTCAGGTGTGCTGATTTATGGGTCAGGAAGGCATTAGGAGGCGCAGGGCTCCGTTTCCCTCGTGGGATGCTAAGAGCACATCTGTCCATCCAGCGGTTATACAGGCTTCTCCTGTAACTGCACTTCACCTGCTTCTGACCTGGTTAGGTCAGAACTCCTGGCAAGCGATCAAGCTTCTGGTTGCATTAGGAAAGTGGACGCACGTACACCTTACTGAGATGGACAGGAGGTTCTCTGGGGCAGGCCTTGGGTTTCCCTGGGCCCATCAACACTGGGCCGACACCGTCAACATTACATGGAGATGAGGAAAGAAAATGCTAGAGTAACATGTTTCGATCAAAAAGACAAGAAACAGAATAAGCATGACTAGTACTTATTATAATAGATTGAAATCAGTACATGTGTATAATCATAAATATACATACACCAGGGATGATCAAATCTCTTCTTAGGGGTGGGGATACCTGACGGGGAAAGTCTGGAGACCTGTTGTCTATGAGAAGATGCACCATATTTCCCAGGACAGTTGAATTAGGGGGGGGGGAGGCCTTGCCCACCTCGTTGTCAGTCTTGTCTCCTACTCCTTTCCTCCATTTCCCCACCCAACTTTGAGGTCCCTGAATATGCTGTGCCGTGTGTCCCTCAGGGCCTCCTATCTTTTCAGTTTGGGGTTCTCTTTCCTTCCGCTTAGGTCATCTTTATTTTACTTTTTTGTAAGCAGTCTCCCGTATTTGTTAGGCAGCTTGGATCTTTCCTTCGGTGGGTGCTACCCACACCCTTCTCATGTCTCTGTTACAGCCCCTCAAGTGTATATTGCCCTTATTGTCTTCTGAGCTCCGGGAGGGCACAGATTGTTTCTCATGCATTTGTATATGAATGCTTGCTGAACGAATGAAGGAAAGAAGGAGGACGGCGGGGAAAAATCTTCCCGGACAACTAGCTGCACCCTGTGACTCGTTTAGGTCACCGGGAGGGGTCGCTGTTGGCGCTTCCTGTAATGGAAAGAGCCCAGCTGTTGGGACTTTCCTGACACGTTTTCTCCCAATCGTGCAATCTAACTTCAGAACCTCCTCCCCCTCCCCCTTCTCTCACCCACTCATAGGGGAAGGGGAGAGAGCTGGAGCCAGAAGACAAGCCAGAGCCTCTGACTGTGACAAGATGTTTTTGTGCCTGGGATACGCCGGAAGATAAAGACTGGGAGCCTCTGGCATAGTCTGTCCTTGCTGGATGGATTCGCGAATGCTCCGGGAGAAGTTGTCGTCGCTGCCTTGCTTCTTCTTCCAGACCAGAGAGGCTGTTCTGGAACAGGCGGTGGAACATGCAAGAGGCTATTGAAAACGTCAATGACTGGGAAACAGCAACCAACACCCACGAGCAGATTTTGTGAGGCGTAAAATCACATCGCTGCTTCTGAACGCGGCCTGGCCAGGGACTCACTTGGCTTCCCTTGGAAAACTGGATAGAAAAACTGCACCGAACGAGGCTAGAGCTTTGTATTAACCATAACGTCAGAGAACGCATTGCCATTTGCCTTGACAACTTGAGTTTTTATTTATTTATTTTTTTTAATATATGAAATTTATTGTCAAATTGGTTTCCATACAACACCCAGTGCTCATCCCAAAAGGTGCCCTCTTCGATGCCCACCACCTACCCTTCCCTCCCTCCCCCCCCCAATCAACCCTCAGTTTGTTCTCAGTTTTTAACAACTCGACTTTTTAAAAGACAAGTAATTACGTAGGAGTTGGTGAAAATAAAAAAAGGGGGGGGTATAGACTGTCTCAGTCTCATCCTTTAAAATGGCTATTTTTTTTTTTTACTTTAAGTCAAGGATTTTTTTTTTATACCTTGGTAATAAATTAACATTTCAAAAGTACTTTTACCTGCTGAGATGGTTCATTCCGCTAATATGGGTAGCTCTGTGGACTCGAATAATTAGTGTAAATTGCCTTTGAATAACACAGAGCTGGGAACAACTCTAACTTGCTAAGGCTTAATGCCCCTTCCCTACAGGATGAAGAGTCCTTAATGGGGCCTGGAAAAACAACTAATACCTACAAATCAAAGGAGAAAAGCCGTTTTTGATGCATTTGTCTGAGAGCGTGAGTTTTAAACTAAATTGTTAACACTTCCTCCCTGCTGAGGGTCATGGATTAGCTAGGCTGGGAGATTCTTTGAGAATCTTTCACACTGACCAGGGGAGGTAGGGGGGTTCCAAATACAAGTGTTTTCTTAACCCTAATCCCTACCTCCCTGACCAGGACGGCTCTGCATTTCCCTCTAATTAGGTGAAGAATTAGGAGGTGGGATAAATGTGTTCAGGGTTGAGGATGAAGTGATTAGTTCACTCCAGACCATGATAGCGATTTCTAGGCGCTGCTTAGTTCCTTTCAAGATAACAACTTTTCTCTTTTTCACAAAAACGTATTCAAGCAAACCTCCAACATGTATGGATGAGCAGTGATAATTATCTCTGGGCAAGCAGATTGACAAACTATTTTTACTCTCCTCCGTATTTATTTAATTTTCATAACGTTTTATCCCGTCGAGGAATGTCTAGAAGTAGCTTTTAATCGGACCAAGTATTATAATTATTTATGCAATCTGAACAAGATCTAATAACCTAACCCCCCCCAAAATGTATTCACATTTAAATGATCCTTTCAGTAAAAGGCGGGGAGAGGGACATGTTGCTTTAGGACCTGTCTGCAGTAAAACCATTTGGACGCTGTTTCTGCATATGAATAGATACTACCTTGTATGCCTTTTTTTTTTTCCTCCCCGAAGATCTTGTAGATATTCTTTACTGTAGTGTAATTCTAAACTTCGGGCTGATTAAAGCAGTTACTGAATAACTCTGAACTCTGGGGGTGTTAGCAAGCTTCATCCATGATGAATATCGCAGGGCTACCTAGACCTCTAAATCAGTTTCTACATACGAAAAACCCGGTCAGGGACCGAAAAGAACACATCATCTTTTACACGCAGGCCGTCAGTTCCAGACTCGCACCCACCAAGTTTCCCCTCTGCTTTTGCCCTTTTCAGCTCTCGCTTGGAGACTGAACATCTTGCCCTTTTGTCTTACCTGGTCTGAATCTTGTGGGCCATAAACAGAACCTCAGGGTAAAGAAAAGCGATAGCAACAAATGACAAAACATAGTGTTTCTACCTCCTTTCCGACGGCGTTGGAAGGCCCGAGGCATGATTCCCCTTGGTTCCGTTTGGAGGCTGGTGAAAGGCAACGATCTAATGGTGACCTTTGGGAACAACTTCTCCCTATTTTGTCCCCTTTGGACGTTCATCTCTGAGGATTAGAAATGAGCCAGAGCAAGATAGAAGGGAAAAGTGAAACTGTATAGATGCCTGCGTCCCCCACCTCCGGGTTGAATTCCGAGTTAGGCCTCAGGAAGGCCCGTCAGATTATTATTATCACTATTATTTCAAACCAAGCTTCTTTTAAACTGCATATGTTTTCCTTTCCAATAGTACAAGTAAAATATCATGGCCGGTTCAAGGTATGATGTCTGCATAATGCCCAATTGCGCTATATAAGACAGATCACACTACATTAGCCAGGATTATGTTGCCTCTTGATCTTATCAGCTTTGTTTCCTACACTACGAAAAGATCTAACACACTGCCGGTTAGCAGTTTGGCTTAGACAATCTCCACAGTCATCCATCACTGTCCCTGGTTAGCAGGAGGCATTAGGCACAAAGCTAGGGGACATGACGCAGCTGACACGCTCTTCCCAAGCCAACTCTCTAATTTCACATTTACAAGGCTCTTCTTATGCTTGTCCTTCCTTCCTCGCGAAGCTTTCTTTTCCTTCGTAAGAGGAAATCTATACCCTTCGCCTTCTGAAATCTGATGCAGACTGTTGGACGTCTCAATCGTTTGTTTGCTTGTTTTTAAGTCCTTAACAACTGTAGATAAGAGACGGAGCAAATGTATAAGGTAAAATATAGTCCTGAGCTAAAAAGAGGGTAGTAAGTCAGATGCCCGAGGGAGAAGAAACTAATTAGTAGATTAAATCTGACCAATCCCATCCTCTGGATAAACTCCGGGCCCACGGTGGGAATCCTCCGCAGAAAGAATACAGCCAGTGGAGCAGTTGGGATTTGGCGTTTTGGTTTTTCATCGAATTTGGGATTTATTCCCAACTTCTCCATTTCTGCTTTAAAGTGGCTCTTTTGAACAGCCCCGGGAGTTAGCGAGGACATGTGGATTCCAATCCACTCTAAATCGGAACAGAGGGCACCAGTCCACCTGTGAAGCGGGCATCATGGGCAGCCTCATCCAGAGACGGGAAACAGCACGAGATCGGAAAAACAGAATCCATTACCCTATTTGTGGTCACAACCTGATAGGATCAAGCATTACTAGGGCTCCCAGTAGAAATATCTATGTGTCAAGCAGTAAACTCGATAATTGTAAGAATACATTTAATGCCGCAGGAGAGAATGCCAAACCAGAAGATTAACATTTCTGTTACATAATTACGAGTTCAAGGAGTTCAGCCTCTTATCACTCTACGGTGAGTATAGAAAAGTAGGAGTGATCCTCTTTAAGTTGTAATTATTTAAGTGAGATGTGAGGTCCGGCGGCCTTATTCTTACCCTTCCAGGCTGGCAGATGTTGGTATGCAGAATCTGTGCGAGAAGGCACAGCACACTATCACAGGGAGACATGTTTGATGATTCTTTAAAACCAACTAAGAGAAGTTAATCTCATTGAACTTCTTTTTATTCAACAAAAGAGTTGGATGTTTCCAAGTCTAATGTGACTATAATGTTCATTAAATGGACTTCTTTACACCTTTAAATGGATTAACGGCACACCTTCACAGTCTAATTATTATACATGTCATTCAAAAAAATCACAGATCTAATTCAGGGGATGATAAAGGCCTTTCTTTTACAACTCTCGGAAAGACAGTGCAGTAAATGGATTTGATTTTTATCTGTGTCACTTTTTTTTTTTTTAAAGGGCACACGTTGCTTCTAGGAGGTAGGAGGGAAGGACGGCACTGAATGTGCGGAGTTTTTCTGCCCTAGTGATTTTAGTTTGGAGATTTAGGAGCCCCCCATGCCGGACTCGCTTGCCCTTCCGGACTCGCTGTGCCAGGTACCTTAGGGGTTCCTCCCGCCTAAGCCTGCTCAGCTAATGACTTCAGTCTGTCCAGGACAGCTCGTAGTCAGATAAGCGATAAATTATGCACGGCCCCCTTTTAGTCTTAGGCCTTTGGGGCTTCTCGGAGTTCCTTTACCAGGACCTTTCTTGAAAGCAAGAGAAACGCTCTCACCAGGCCCCTAGAAACAGCAGTTCGGTTAACACGTACACATCCTATATCAACTATCTTTGGACCTCTACTTGTCTCCTTTTTTTTTTTTTTTTTTAATCGGGGGAACATTAAACTTGTTGCACTCTGGCAGTTCGTTGGTGTCCCAAGGATGTCACAGGCCTTGCTTGGCTCAGGTGGGTACAGAATGCTCTAGATGCTATCAGAAATAGGCAGGGACATTTCTTTCCTTGGGGACAGGATCTATAGGGGTGGGCCCTGGAAAACCCACAGTGAGTGATTTCAGGTTTTTTTGGCTTAAGGCTGAAAAAGGTACAGGTTTGTCTTCATTCACTCATTTTACCAACATTTATTGGGAAATCAATATAGGCCAGGTGCTAAGCGTGACCTTATCACATGCAACACAAAGTTGAGCAGACACAATTGTTATCCTCAGGGAGCATTCAGCCTAAGAGAGATTAACATGTAATTCTGTAAGTCGAGAAAGTCTCTAAATTGTCCATAGGAGACGGGTTAGAGCTGGCAATCTGGTTAGACGATTCTAGAGGTCTTACTTTGAGGTTGTGCTTGCTTAGTGAGCTCTCACACTATTTTTCACTCATGTCGTATCTTATATGGAGTTGTTTTGGAGTGGTAGACGGAGACGTGGGGGGAGAAATGAAGCACCTGTCTTTCTCTTGGGGTCATCGCTGGACATCTCCCAGTCCGGGCTCCTCCAAAGGAGGCTGGAAGGGGGAGGGGGACCCAGGCTGGGTCACAGGTGGGAATGTAAAGTGTGTCTTTGGAGCATCCTTATGGCGCAGCGGAAGGAACATACACTGTGTCCGTACTATCAGGTGGGAAGGCCAGCGCTCCTGCTTCCAGAGATGTGAGTGGCAACAAGTTACTCACCCTCTTTAAGCCTCAATTTCCTTATCTGTAAGCAGGGATAATTATACCCATCTTACCATGTTCTTGTGGGCATTTAGAAGCAGTAAATATTTGAAGGGTCTAGCACAGTGCCTGGCACACAGTAGGTGTTCAATAAATACAGGTCGCTGTGTCCTTCCCTATCCTCCCCCTCTCCCTTGCTCCGTGCCGCATATTAACCCTCATAATCAGTCTTAGCTCGGTCTTACCTCATAAAGTATAACAGCTCAAAGCCTACCTGTGTTAGAGGTCTTTGCGTTTTGAAAGGAAAATCCTCAACGATTCATTCTAAATCCCCAGGAGCAGTGGAGCGATCGCCAGCCTGGGTGGTCTTTGGGCGGATGGAGGCTGTGTTGGGATGGGCAGAACCACACCACCCTCGATTCTCACAGCCAGAAGCCCCACTTCTGGCTCCCTGGTCTCACTCACATCCGGTACCTGGAACTCCGTCTGGGGGCTGCCCCGTGTGTGACTTGTTCCGGATTGTGAGCGAGGCTGGTGTGGCCCCGGGCTCAGCACGTGCCGTCCCCAAGCCTGAGCTCACACATGGTGCTCCTGCCCCCATCTCTGCCAGCCCTCTGTTCTCCTTTGTATCTGGCATCCCCCAGGATTTGGCAGCAATGGGTGAGGATACTCTTAGAGATGCCTGTGCTGAGACAGAGAACTTAAAAACCATTTCAGTTCCGTGTTGTACCAACATCGACAATCGGAATTAATTACGCCCTAAACCAGAAGAAATTGTGTTGCAAAGAACCGACATTAGCTCGGAGACTGTAAGCCTCTCCTTCTTGTGTTCTGAAGCAGCACGAGCAGGTACCTTGATAAAGCAAACATCAGCCCTTTGTTTCATGTAGGTCCTGTGTCCTTGTTTCCAAACTAATAAATACTGAATGAGTAAATAATTTTGTTTTCTCTTTGCGTTCTAAAGACTGAGTTGTATTTGGCCAAGTAACTTAGGGAATATCATTAAATACTTTTCAAATCGTGCTTTCTCTAGGACATATTCTGCTCTTGGAAAACGTCTACATATCAGTCTAGAATGGGGAGATGGAAGGAAGCGGGGTGTGAACCTAACTCTCTGGAAAAGGCCCCTCAAAACTGAGACTGTCCACTCCCAGGAGAGTAATCAGCAGTGGGCAGCACCTATGGTCCATTCATTCATTCACTCGCTCATTTGTCTTCTCGTTAATTCCAGAGGGGCCGGGGATTCCAAGGTGTACAATGAAATATCAAATTATGGGAGTTAAAAATCTTACCCAGACAAACACATTTATACATGATAAAATGCCAGAAAATAATTTAATTATAAAAATCTGATGTCAGGATATTTAAGAATAGAATTCTAAAATTCTATTCTTTATTTTATTTTATATTTTATATATATATACATTTTTTATTTTATATACATATATATTTTTATATATATTTATTTTATATATATATATATACATATATATGTATATATCTATGGATGTAATATCTAATAGCATGAATGCGTGATTTTATATATATAAATAATATGCAGGTTACATAGGAGATGATGTTAATTCCAAAGGTCTATACTCAGTAGCCAGAAAACATAGATTATTACTTCAAGATTTTTCTCTACGAGGGCATTCTGTGATGACTCTATTTCCATCTTAGATTTGCTTAATCAGTGAGATAAGAAAAGTTAAACAACCTCATTATATTTTATGTTAATTTTGTCCCCGGCTTATCAGGTAATAGAAAACATGCTTTGATTTGCACTTATTCAGAGGCCTGACGTCGGCTCCAGCGCTTGGGAGGGAAAGGATCTTTGTTCGGGAAGTTACTTATTGGACAATTAACATGTGGAAACTATACCAAACAGTATGTGAAAATGGTCAGTTCGTGTTGAATTTCCAAAGGGTGGAGGCTCATTCGTCTTACGAGACCATGACAAGTCTTGCTGATGGAATAAATGGGATCATTGTATTTCAGTCTCCAGGTAATTATCAGAAATGAAGCTTCGCGAATTCTCCCCTAATGGGGCCACCTGTCACCCTTCAGTCTTCGTATATAATGGCATTTTGTTTCTGAAGACCCGGGCCCCAGTTTAGCTCTTCCAAATGTTAGGGACCGTGTCCTGATTTCCCCTTGTCTTGCTGTGATGAATAGATACATTTTCAGCTGGTTCCCCACCCTCCACCCAACACGTGACCCTGCGTGTCCAGAGTGCCTGTGGCAGGCGTGTAAAGCTATAGCAAAGCCAGGTGTTCCGCCGTCATCGCTTGCCCATCGGCGGACTGATCGCGGAGACATCCGGAGGGGGTGTGGGGACCGTGGGTGTTGGGGGGGTGATTCACTCACCGCCGCCACGCCCACTCCCTTCCCCTCCCGGTCACCTGCTGCCAGCTGCTCTGGGCTTGTGGTGGCTGCAGCAGGCTGTTGTGGAGACCCAGGGCAGGCAGGCGGTGGTGGTCAGGGCACGGGGGGCTTCTGGAACGTTGCTTAGGGCCTCAGCCAGAATGCCCCCGCCACATCTTTTCTACTGATAGGCCGGCAGCGTGTACCCAAGGCTTTTCCTCTGAGGCTGGACAGAGAAGGCAAAATGGCTCTGGGGTCCCTCGTGTGACCCACAGGCTCTCACACCTGCTGCTCTCTGTGGATCTCGGCTCGACGATTCAAGACTTATTGCGACCAGGGTATTCCGTGCCAGCCCTATTGTCATCACGGATTTGCGTGATGTGTCAGATACTGAGAGCTCAACGATCTCCCTAACTTTGTCCTGGGCTCATCAGGGAACAGAAAACACACTTTGATTTGCACTCCTGCAGAGACCTTTGTGCAGGACAGGACTCACTGGACAATTAACGTGAGGAAACTATACCAACCAGTATGGGAAAATGTGCGGTTCATGTTGAATTTCCAGAGGGCACAGGCTCGTTCTCCTCATTCTCGGGGTGAGGGGCTGGCATTGTTGGGTTCAGTAATAACTACCAAAGGCAGACGTTTTTCCGGAGCGTGGGGGCCTCCACGTACAAATGCAGTACTGGGAATGTATTTTCTCTTCCTTACGATTTCTTAATAACGTTTTCTTTTCTCTAGTTTACTTCATTGCAAGACGACAGTTGTAATGCATGTAACACGGAAAATACGTGTGAATTGGCTATTTATGTTATTTGTAAGGCTTCCGGTCAACAGTTGGCCTTAGTAGTTAAATTTGGGGGGAAGAAAAGTTATACACTGATTTTCACTGTGCAAGGGGTCGGGTCAGCGCCCCTAACCCCCACATTGCCCAACGGTCAACTGTACTTTCAGTGGGTCATGCCTTGTGTTTAGTTGTCTAAAAGAAGGGGAAATAACCTTGAGAGTCTTTTACATTTGAGCGAGGATGCTTTCTCATGTGTTTTTGTTTAAATTTTTTTTTAACATTTATTCATTTTTGAGATACAGAATGTGAGTAGGGGAGGGGCAGAGAGAGAGGGAGACACAGATCTGAAGCAGGCTCCAGGCTCTGAGCTGTCGGCACAGAGCCCGACGCAGGGCTCGAACTCACGAACCGTGAGATCATGACCTGAGCCGAAGTCGGACACTTAACCGACCGAGCCACCCAGGCGCCCCGGATGCTGTCTCGTTTGAGTGAGAAGTACCCTTCAGGACTTGGGAGCAAGGGTGGGAAATATCACTTGAGTCCAGGGCTTGGCAATCAGGGGGTCTGGATGATCTAAACACTTTCCTTACCTAGGGAGTTACAGCCTTATAGGTCTGGTCTGTATGCATCGGGGACCACAACACTACAGGGAAGTATAATTTCACGCTAATTAGGACTTCTTACAAACCACTTCCAGATGAAAATTTTAATCAGTAATCAAAAGCATTCACTCCTAATGCAGGAAGGTCTTCAATACATTCTTCTATCACCCAGAGTTCCCTGCTGCAAGCTGAACCCAAATCAAGTGCATGTCAAATTGACATCTTAACCTGTCTGAGTCTTAAATTCTCTTGCAAGTGATGGTTCTTCAGAAACATCTCCAACCTTCCCTTCCCTTCCCTTCCCTTCCCTTTCCCTTCCTCCCCATCCCCTCCCTTCCCTTCCCCTCCCTTCCCCTCCCTTCCCTTCCCTTCCCTTCCCCTCCCTTCCCCTCCCTTTCCCCTCCCCTCCCCTCCTTTCCCTCCCCTCCTTTCCCTTCCCCTCCCCTCCTCTCCCCTCCTGTCCCCTCCCTTCCCTTCCCCTCCCTTCCCTTCCTTTCTCCTTCCCTTCCCCTCCCCTCCCCTCCCCTTCCCTTCCTTCCCTTCCCCTCCCCTCCCCTCCCCTTCCCTTCCTTCCCTTCCCCTCCCCTCCCCTCCCTTCCCCTCCCTTCCCCTTCCCCTTTCCTTCCCTTCCCTTCCCTTCCCTTCCCTTCCCTTCCCTTCCCTTCCCCCGGCTGGACAAGACACAGTCATGTCTGAACTGTCATTCTCTTTTAGCTGGTGGTGTGATTTTGGCCACAGCCCCCAAGTTGACACCTGTTGAAATAATATTGGAGCCACATTTGTAACTAATCGCAACCAACATGTCAACTCAATTAATCTGACAATAGAACAACCCAGGAGAGGAGACTCTATTCAGGCCCAGGCTGACGCTCCCAGTCAAGTCCAGGCTTGTCGTCTATTATCTGACAAGCCTAGGACAAAATTAACACTAAATACAAGGTAATTTAATTAACTCCTCCTATCCCAGCAGGCAGGTCCCAGCACCCCGGGTGCCCCAGGCCTTCTAGCAAGCTGAAGAGTGTTGCACCCCCAGCGAGTAAACACTTAGGTTGGGCTTTCATTATTTTAAGTGGGTGATTTGCAACCAAGGATCTCCATGAAATTCCTTAGAGAACTAATGCAAAAGTATAGTCTTTTCTTATCTTTGAGGACTTGGCAATAAATTATATGAAAATCATCCACAGGAAAACATTCCTTGTAAGAGTCAGGATTCTTCAAGGAATATGGCGCTTCCCAAAGAGAGGAAAGGAAGAATCAGAGACAGAGGGAAGAGAGCCCAAGACCGTGTTTCCAAAGGAACGACAACAAGAAGATAGTCTGAAAGGTTAAAAAAAATAATAATAAAGAAGCCACTATAAATATAAGAAAAAAATACACTTTGCAAACTTGTTTTATTATAAAGACCTTCCTTAGGAGACACAAAGGCCTCTTTTCTTTCCCAGTTTCAACAAAGCTGACCCTTGACTTCATCCCCACTGAATTGAACACGATCTATTTAATTTTTCTTCCCATTTTCCTGCTCTCCAATACTAAGCCAACACAAGGGACCTGAATCAACAGGTTATGAGCATACGAAAGCAAATCACAACTCTTCAGTCTGTAGAGGTAAAGTAGACAAGTTGAAAAGTCTGGATGGGAAAAATGAGGCATCGGATGGCTGTAATTGTTAGAAACAATTAGCTAGCTGAGCCTATAACTCATAAACAGATTGCCACTGGAGGTCGTGCAGAGAATGTGGGCCTTTCATGGATGTCTGCGGACTAGGGTAGTTTGCTGAAAACCAGGCCTGTGTTCTTACCTGGGCTTCCCGGTGACTGATGACAACCCACGCTGAAGGTGGCTAGGGCTCTGTTGTGTGGCTTTTCTCCACGTGAAGCCAATTAGATTAGGTACCAAAGCAATAGGGAGGTTGATGCCCACATTCAAATGTAGATGAAAAGAGTTATCTGGGTAAGGAATACCAGGTCAATAAAAGCCTGCAGACCTCATTAAAATGCAGATCAGCAGGATGGACTGAGATCATTAAATATGTTAATTTGCAGCAAGGAAATGAAAACTTTGGGAGAGGCCAGTGGCTGCTGGGAGCCTCAGCCAACTGTAGGTTTTCATCTCGGCTCCCTGGATTCTGTGCTTGGGCAATCAGTTACTGGTTTCCTGGTCTCTTTTGTCAGGGAGTTGGAGTGCATGATCTAAAGTTCACCTCGATTCCATTTACTCGGTACCTCAGGGCTCTGGACATGTTATAGCCGTTATTGCTTAGCCAGGGTTGCACATTGGAATGACCTAGGGACCTTCTAGATATCCTAATGCCCAGACCTGTCCCAGACCAATTCAATCAACATCTCTGGGGGAATCCAGGAATCAGTATTTGTCAAAGATCTCCAGGTGATTCCACTCTAGGTGGCCGAGACTGAGGACCACCAAAGTCTCCTTCTTTCTAACAAATAGGCACGAGAGACGCCTGCCTAAACCACCCCCACCCCCCAGCCCCACCATCCTTGAGAAGAGCTGGCTTTTTTTTGATGGGAAGGGATCAAACTAGTTGTTCGACCTCACATCTCATATTCCATTCCCTTCCCTTCCCCTCCCCTCCCAGGAAACATTGGAATCAGTGACAGATCACAGGTGTAGAGGACCACAAATTATCAAGACTCCAAAGCTGCTCCTGATGGACAGAGCTGGAGAAAGCAGCCTGGGCCATCCCAGCTAGTGGGTAAGGTATGGGCTGTTGGAGGACATAGTGTGACATTTCTGTACCTCTCAGACTGGTTCTCCCAGCCCTTGTTGACGCCTGGGCTGTTCTTACTAGCCTCTTGTCCTTCGCAAAATCTCTAGCATGGTGTCCGTTGTCCCTTGGCCTCCCTCCAGGAGGAAGAGGAACGTGGTGGTCCCTAAAAAAGTAGTCATCACGAAAAGTGGGTTAAGGCAAGCTACTCTTTTAGGCAAATTGCACTATATTGAATAGTGTTCTCCTCAAAGTTCATATCCTTCCAGGAACCTGTGAGCCTGACTTATTTGGAAGTAATGTTGTTACAAAGGTAAGTAGTTAAGATGAGGTCATACTCATCATGGAGTAAGGAGGGCCCTTAATCCAGTGTAACTAGTGTCCTTATAGGAAGAGGTGCAGACAGGCAGACGAGGGAGGGCGAAGCCACGTGTATTACTCTGCCAGGGCTGCCATGGCAAAATATCATAGATGAGGTGGCTTAAACAACAGAAGTTTGTTTTCTCACAATTCTGGAAGCTGGAAGTCCAAGATCAAGGTGTCGGCAGATGCAGTTTCTTCTGAGGCCTCCCTTCTCGGCTTGCAGATGGCTGCCCTCTTGCTGTGCCCTCGTATGGTCGTCTTTGGGTGATGTTTTTGGGGCTTAATCTCCTTTGCCAGTCATGTTGGGTCAGAGCTCACCCTAATGGCCCATTGTTACTTGATGGCCTTTTGACAGGCTCTGTCCCCGAGTATAATCACATTTTGAGGTACTGGGAGGTAGGGCTTCAACACATGAATTTTGAGGGGACACAACTCGGCCCGTAACTCCATGCGATGACAGAGGCAGAGAGTAGAGTGACACGTCTAACAGCCAAGGAACTCTAAGGATTGCCAGCAACCACTAGAAGCTGGGAATGGGCGAGGGAGGATCCCCACCTAAAGCATTCAAAGGGCGCACGGACCCTCTGCCACATTAATTTTGGGTTTTCAGTCTCTGAACCCTGAGAGAATAAGTTTCTGGTGTTTCAAGACACCCAGTTTGTGAGAATTTGTTACAGCAGCCCCAGAAAATGTACACAGCTTGTCTTATGCTTTTTCCGCTGTCTGCAACACAATTTAAACGTGTAGGCACGGTGAAAACTCATGCCCTCCAAGTAAGCTTGTGCCATCCCTGCAGACCACAGCACAGGGCAGCAGAGGAGCCCTAGGAGTGGACTCCTCACCTGGTGCTGGGCCACCGCAACTGCGACACCCTCCACGACCCTGGGGTTACGGCGAGGAGCGACGTCTCCTATCAGTCCTCGCTTTTTCTTGAGGAGTGGTCCTCTGAGCACAGTTCTGGCTGCAAACCACCCGTCAGAAGTTCTGCCTGGGATCCGCCTCCACTCTGGGACCAGAGTGATGTAAAGGAGATCTGTTGCTTATTTACTGCCCTTAGCATCTAGCCCAACCCCAAGCTCCTGTCTGAGGAGGGACAACTGTTACCAGGGACCACACAGGGAAGATGTCTCGGGAAGGAGCTTTAGCTGCAAACCACAGAGTTCGGTCTCTCCTGTGGGTCTTTCAAGGAGCTGAAGCCTGTGCCTGTGGGTCCCTGGTTTTCTAAAATACATCTCTGTGGGTCTAGGGCTGGTCCAACTGTGGACCAGCTGCCCGTTATCTGCTGAATGAACAAACGAATGGATGGGTTTAAACACAGAGGTGTTTAACTCCGAAAAGCAGCTCCTGTGAGGCATTTTGCACACAGAGGTCGGCAGCCCCGGGTTCCATTCCTGGCTGTATCCGGCCACTGTGGGGCTTTGGAACGGTCACCTGTCCTCTGGGTCTGTGTGAAAGGAGGAATTCGGATGCACGCCCTCCGGTAGTCTAATGACTCAGTCACTTTTCTTTGGCGTATGCCTTTTTTCTCCTGCTTGCTTTTGGCTCCTGACCTTGCAAATGAGCTGAGGTGTGTAAATCAGGTCCTTGAAGCCCCTTTGCAAGCAAGTGGGGCCCGAGAGGGGCGGGGAGACCAGCCAGTGTCGGCATTCCCTCCTCTAGATACCTGCAAATAATGAGAAAATAGAAAGTTGTACAGAGCCCAGGGCCTGGGGGCTGGGTTTAAGAATGATTTGTAAACGTAGGAGGAAGGGAAAGAGGGAACAGAGGAGGGAAAGGGCCCCAAAGTGAAGAACTGCACCAATTTGATCAACGACAGGCCGCCTTTATCCCCTGGCAGGAAGCACCCCAGCCCTGAGAGGTGCTCACTTTTTCAAAGAGAAAATGCAATTTGTAAACAGTCAACATCTAAACAAGCTACAAACAGCCAGCCCTGACTTCCAGCAGATTTACTGATGCTTGAGTGACTACAATTCACAATGTTTTTCCACACCAACTTCTTTCATTTGTGGCCAGGTATTCGTTAGGACAGCAGGTACCCCCCCCCCCAACCCCCGCACCCCCCAGGACTTCTGGGCTTCTAACCTAAAGAAGAGGGGCCGGGGTCCAAGCCCTTTTCCGTCCTCGTGGGTGCGGGCCCAGAGGTGCTCGTCACCACGGCTGGCCCTGAAACTCGAAGGCTAGGGTATGTTTGTTTTGTTTTAAAATTCTAGCGTTTCAAAAATCGCCCATCATTTATCACTCATCTGAGCTAAGCGATTGGAGGTGGATGTTGTATGCTTTCCTCCAAACTCCTCCCCGCCCCCCCCCCGGCCCCGCCCCCCTCCCCCAACAGCTCCTCTCCTCCGGGGAAATCAAGAAAAACAAGATTCTACTTGTCCAGGCCCCTCAGAGACTCCTTGGAATTGCTGGAATCGGCACAATGAGTGGTAGTAATGGAACCGTGTGCAGGACGTAAATACAAACTGCCCGCCGGAGTGGCAAAAAATAATGAAGTAATTAGGTGAACTATTATCAGCACCTGTGACTGATGGGTACACGCACATTTCTGCCTTAATTATATTATTATTTGTCGGGAACAATAAGCAGGTTCCGAAGTTGCGTCCCTTCTGGCCCCGCACCCAGCCTCTCTCTCCCAAGGGTCCCACTCACCCCAAGGTGCGAGCCCAGGATGGGGGAGACGCCCGGCCCAGCCTGCGCAAACCCACAGTGGGGAAATGAAGAGTCCTGCTCCCCAGCCCATTAGGGTTAATGCCACTTTAATTAGCCATCGATGTGACTCCTCACCGGGGCTATTTAACGGGCCATTTCTAGGCTGAGCTTGTGTCCTGCGGACAGACCCGAACTGCTTCCGAGACGGTCAGGGAACGGAGGCTTTCTAAACAAGTCGCTGCGGATTCTATATGGAAGTGGCCATGCAAACGCCCCACCTGTAGTCTTGTACCCAGAAGACTGCCCTGCCTCCTCGCTGGGATTTCCACACGGAAGTGCCCACTTGCCAGTAATAATAATCATTTGATGATGATAACAAGACTTAACATTTGCGGGGCCTGGGTGCTGGCTCATCCGGTTGAGCGTCCAACTTCCGCTCAGGCCACCATCTCATGGCCCGTGAGTTCGGGCCCCGAGCTGGGCTCTGTGTTGACCGCTCAGAGCCTGGAGCCTGCTTCGACTCACGCTCTGTCTGTCTCTCCTTCAAGATGAATAAAAATTAAAAAAAAAAAAAAGAGTTAACATTTATAGTGTTACTGTGCACCAGGCCCTTTTGAGTCGTTGTACGTATAGTCACTTATTCACTCCTCACAACAACCCAGTGAGATAGATATTGTTAACCCCCTCATTTTACAGATGGGGAAACTGAGGCATGGGGAAGTTCAGTGACTTATCTGCGATCACAGGAGCAAGACTCCAAGACCAGGAGTTAGGTGGCAAAGCGCACACACTTTATCTTCTGTCCACTGCACTTGCCCAGTGGATTTCTTATGGGATTGTGGGCCAACGGATACCCCCCGTGTGTCCGGCACAGGCTGGGCTCAAAGGAGAGAGGGTGGAAACGCGGGAAAAGGTCATGTTAAAAAACAAGGCAAGAAAGCAGTGCCTCACAGACTTGCCGACAGACTGGGGAGAGTCCACCGCCTTCCGTTAGCGGGAGAAGGTAGACCTCCAGGTACAACCATCATGCATAGCAAGGCTCACATCAGCCTTCCCATCATCAGCTAGAGAAATGTGTGATGTCTGCAGGATAAATCCCCTCTCTGAGAGCCACAGAGGCACTCACCTTCTCCTGGGGTTTAATTTTGAAATCAGTTGAGTCTGTTGAATTGCTTAGCCAGGTGATTTTGTTTTGCAAGTTTTGCCCCAGTGGGAGGCAGAGTCATTGGTCCCCACCATCCATTTGCCATTTCTGGCAGAAGGAGGTTGAGCGGTGGACCTTGCTGGGTGACCCCAGACAAGTTACCTAACCTCCTTGGATCCCAGCTTGCTGATCTGTAAAATGGGAAGGATGACCTCATCTTCCTCATAGGCTGTGAGGATTAAGCGAGTTAATAAACATGAATCACTGATTACTATTATCATATGCAAAGGCAGATTGAACATGAGGCTAAATGAATCTTACCCTTTGGGCCCCTGGTCTTGCACATTCCCTCCCACACAGCATCGTATTTCGTATTCAGCGTTCTATTTTTCTTAGAGAGGGTCCCAGATTGTATAAGCTTCAAGCCCCTCAAAACCTGGATCCACCCCGTGATTATCTCGGAAAGGAAGCATCTGGCTTGGAAAACTGCAGTCCTGCCTAGCTCTATGCGAAGCTTCTATGTTTTGGACACGAAGACATGGGCGAAGGACCCTCCTTTGGGGACAGGGACATAAACTTCTTTCTAAGACAAAGACCCATAGAAGACAGTAGATGCTGGGCTCTTTACTGAGTGAGCAACCCGGCCCGATTTGCCAGGGGCTATACCAGTTTTAATGCCTAAAGCACCGAGTCCCAGAACCCCCTCAGTTCTGGGCAAATTGGGATGCTTGGTGACCCTGCTTGCTGAGGACAGCATATCGCTGTCATTCACCGCAGAGCTCCCAGTCAGCTGAGTGCCTGGCGCCTGGTAGGTGCCCGGTAACTACGTGTTGGAAGATGGTGTGGAAACCAACTATGGTACCTGATGGGCCTGGGGAGGAAGAGCGCAGGGTGATCTGGGCGGGCGGGTGGATGTCACGGCAATCTGGTGTGAAACACCGGTCTGCCGTGGTGAAGCTGGATCAGGACATGGGGAGAGGGTCGTGGAATGTGACGTGCCCCCAGACCTCGGGGAGTTTCTGGCAACCTCTGTGTACCTGGTAACGAACAGCAGTTTTGGCATTTAAAATCCCCACCTCTTCATTTTCTCAGCTCAGGATCGCTGCCCGTGTCCAGGCAGAAAACCGTGAATGCAGGCTGGATCTGGCCGGGGGTAAATGGTGCCCCAGGCGGGTCTGCGGCGGGCTTTGGGCAGGCGGGCGAGCCGCTCAGGCCCCGATTCCACATGCTGTGTAGACTCCAATTACCCGAGGACTTAAGAGATCAAACAGCCCAACTGTGCTTCACAATGAAAGAGGAGGTCTTGATTTTACTTTGTGCTACACCCTCCAGCCAGACCGCGCAAAAACAATGCGTTGCATTGATGTCCTCCTGAGCCCCAAACCTTCCTGAAATTGTCTCCGTCTATCCCAGCAACATCTCCGTAAAGGGGACAGGGGAGAGAGCCAGATGTTTTAAAGACGGGCGCGATTCTCATCGGACTGCTGAGGACATCATGGCAACCCCAGATGTCTTTCACCACGTACTCCTACCTTGCCATGGACAGGGAATTTTCAAAGCCTTCTCTATTTTTATTTTCAGGTATACTTCGAGGTGTCGCGTTGGCATGTGAAGAAAATTGTGTGCATCAGCCCTTGGCTGAGCTGTGGCATAAACACAGGAGACCTGATAGAAAACAGGGAAGTCAGCAAGGCACCAAAGGACAGAGACTAGAATTTTGCCAATTTTATTTTTCTGCTCCCTCCTAACACAGTTAGGATTTACAGTGAGCAACAACACAGCCCCAAAGTAGTCTGATTTCCTTTTAAGTGAGGATGTCAGTGATTAGATGAATATTCCAGAAAATGCAAATCACTTTGAACATTTAAGAATAAGGAAAGCAGAAAGGTTTGGGGGGAAAAAACTTTTTTGTAGACGTCTCAATAGGTAGGCAACAATAGAGACCTAAGCCCACAAATCTGTTTTCACACGTCGGTATTTTTTCCTAATACTTCTAGCTTTCAGACAATGGATTTTTAATTAAGGATAGTGTACCAAAGCAATGAGCCATTTCAGGATTTTTTTTTTGATTGGTGACTTCATCTGTGTAACAATCCGGTTTTTCAGGTTGCTCCTCGTTCACAGTCTTTTCTAAAAACAAATGATACGTACCTTAAATCATTCAATGTTTCCCTTAAAATAAATAGCCCCTTGACAAAGTGAAAATAAATGTTTGAGCTGTGGCTGAAGCTTTATCACAACGTAGAGATCAGGACGATAGTTCAAAAGGCAAATGCAAATACATTTTAGGCTGAGCCTTGTACACCGAAAGCATGTATTTATGGTGGAAATTGACCTTAACATGCAGGGGAAATGATCCTGTAGTATTTTCAATTTTGGAACTGATAGACTAAATCATTTTGTATTTGATGGTCTTAAAAAGCCGTTCACATTGCTCTGAAAGCAGCGTTTTTCAAGCCCTGTAAACTTGCTAAGGTGGAAATCTAGACAAGCAAAATTACTTGCTCTGGGAGATTCCTAAACACTTTGTCTTGATTTTACTCTCAAATATTGAATTCTCTGCCAACCATTCCACTATACACATACACTGCTTATTTAGTTAATTTTTTTTTTTTTTGCACAATTTACACCTAAATGACTTATTGTCTCACTCTGACTTGTCTTGGGGACATTTAACGTGGATATACTGGAAGAAGAACTCAAAGTGTTCACTGTACTTTAGACTAATTGACAATGCAAACTGCAAGCTGGAGACATTTATTTTCCACTACTGACTTGGATTTCTTACCTCTTTTACTGTAACAGACCTACCTTAGACCGTTGAATATCAGATTGTTGGTAACTGTGAAATGTGACATTGTAACCCAGTGCAAAACGTCGCGATTGTGCACATGTGTAAGAATTAAGACGTCTTATGAAGTAGCATCAAATGCTGGATAAAACTAGGCACCTGCCACAGACTCTCCCCCCGCCCCGTGCAAATTCGGCAGTGGTAAGCAAGTCCTGTGGGTTGTAGAAGTCATGGCCAGATCATGGATTTCTGTACGCAGTGAAAGGTCCCGTGGGGAAAATGTAGCGGGGAATGTCATGCTACTCACCTTGGTTTACACCACGTTTGTTGCAGGCAAAGTTTTCTCCAAATTGCTTTCCGCTTTTGCTTGTCAGCATCCAGAAAGAAACAGTTTCCCCCACTAGTTACTTCTTAGTTATCCCCAAGGACACAGAGATCTTGGAAGATAATTTGGCATGCTTTCTTCAGTGTTTCCCCTTAGCTGAAAGCCTTAAAGATGGACAGATGTACATTGGTGGCCCGATAGGCGCTGAAATTTAGAGCCGACGAGCTTGCTCCAAAAGCCTTTCCTATGGAATGAGCACAGTTTCACATATCGCCACTAGATGGCGTCTGACAACCATTTGTATCAGCCACACTTGGCTTCCCATCTGTCAATAACTCGCCAACGTGTCCTAAAACAACTCCTCTAAGACAACTTCACTCCTGGATTCTTATTATCATTTCAACCTTTATGTAGAAATTTAAATGGTTCTGACTTCTGTTTTGGAAGTAGAAGAAATCCCCACCGGAAGAGACTATATCAGAAAGCACACGGTTGTATTTGTTATACAGCAACGTTAATAAACATTGGCACTCACAGCTGAATTAAGACATAAATGTTAAATGTCGATGTGTATCCTACCCATTTATCTCCCAATGCTTCAACACACGTTTATTAAATGCCTGTTGGATGCAAAATGTTACTTGCGCTTCTGAAATGTTGAAAGAACATTTTATTGCCAGATATTAATACGAGTATCAGCAAAGAAAGACACCAATTCCATGTTGTACAGTTGGGCCATTGATATAATATGAAATTATAATATGAATTATATTTAAAGGGAAATATATGCCGGAATTCCGGCAACTCCATTTCTTGATGGATTGATTCAACATCTTGATGATGTTGAATAAATCTGCATGTCAGGGACAGAAAACAAAAACAAAAACAAAAACATACGAAGCACTTTGTAAATTCACTTCCCCCTGCTAGCAAAACATAATCCCCCTTGCCTTAATAAATTGTAAACTCCTGTAAAGAAAATACATTAATAAAATATACAAGCTGTACAGTGGGGTCAGTTCTCTCTTGTGTCCTTTGTCACCAAGTATAGGAATGAGATATCTCAAGGCATAATTTTTTTTTTTTTTTTGGTCTGTTTGCTGACGGGCTTTAATAATAATACTGGCTTCATCACAAAGTGTTCAGGAGGATGTGAGACGACTCCTTCAAAAGTTAGCTCCACACCTGTGGAGATACTAAAAGAATCTCTGAGATTCTCTCCACTTTTAAGAAGCAATGATTTTTTAAAAATGAGCATTTGAGTCTTTTCAAACCATCTCAAAATAGGTGTGATATTGCTTCTAAGCCAGCCTCTAACCAAAAGAAAAGAATGGTCTCATTTTAGAGTTACTGGCTGTTTGTTTGAACTGAGGAATTAGTTGCATTTCAAAATAAAGACATGCCTAATGAAATGATTAAAACATACAGAGCATTAAATTATAAGCAGATGGGAGTTGGGGGGGGGGTGAGTTTGCTAGAGAGCTGAGTCCAGGAAAGCTGACAGCTTTGGGTTTTTCTCAACAATACAGAAGATGATTGTTTAAGCAACAGAAGATAAGAAAACAACCCCTGAAAGATAAATCTTTTTTTTTTTTTTTGATAGACAAGAGCCAGAAAGTAAAGTCCATGTATATCATAAGTGTTCAAAGAGACAGAGAGTCCTGTTGAAGGACGGTGGATATTCACAATGAGGCCTGGAAAAGCAACCAGGAAATTTGCAAGGGTATCAGAGTAGTGAGAGGTCCTAGGAGAACGAGGAGGATCAGACAGACCCAGGATAAGTCACGGTTCAGGGTTTGGATTCTTCATAAGAAAGTCAGACGTCTCCCCGGCTGTTGTCTGGTCCCAGTTATTCATGAAACGCCTTCTCTCTTCCCTCCTCCCTGAAATTTATCATTTTAAATGCTGCTCTGTAGAGTTAAAAAATACTAGTTTGATGAGATGGAGTTTAGAATGGTGAAAAAAGAAGTTCAGCAAATCCAAGCAGTTCATAGACTGTGCAAATCGTCTGTTAAGTGGCACTTTATGGTTCAGCCGAATCCATGAGAGTTTTATCTTGAATTTCTATCAGGCTGCATTCAGCAGTAGCTGGTTCCCTGGAAACGGGCATTAAAAAAAAAAAAAACACACACAAAAAAAAAACCTGTGCTGTGTCTCTATCTTTCCTGGATATACAATGGCAGTTTCGACCCATTTGAGCTGCCTTCCCAGACAGTAGCACTGATTGTCTTCGACTGTGGGTTAATGGATGTAGGTCTAGAGATCAAGGAAATAAACCCTCTAAGATTTTGTCTAAATTTTAAAAGGCATCTCACCTTCCTAAGTTGTGTGTCTTCTTTGTCCTGGATGTCTGCAGGGGAGAAGACAGCACCGCCATGGTGACCGTGGCTTTCACCCAGGGCCACGGCCAGGTTCACAGTGGGGGCTCGGGTCGTTTTCAGAATTGAAATCACCTCTTGTTTTAATCACAGAAAAAAAACACGCTGAAGAGGAGTGCGGCGCACGCACACGCACACACACACACACACACACACACACACACAGACACTCTCTCCAGGGAGGAATCTGCTGTCCTCGTTCTATTTCGGGTGAGACCTTGTCCCCCGTCCACACAAGCTGCCCGTGTGTGTCTACAGCACTTTCCTGTCCGGCCTCATGGCAGAGAGCACGGCTCCGAAAACAGACAGATTCCAGGGGAATCCTGTTTCTCCAGCACCATCTGCCGACACCGAGCAGGGCTCGAGCCTAAACTCGGAGGTGCAAGCTATCGATTTCACCCTGCCTCCTGCCTTATTAAAACTCTCCACGCCACCTCTGCCGGGAGACAATGGCTATGTGTTTGGGAATCGAGGGAGTAGGTCTCCTTCCCAAATAAGTTGTTCCATTTACTGGGAAGGGTGGGGTTCAGTGGAACGCTTAGCTACACCGACCACGTGGCCCCGGCAAGGGAGGAGTCGCATCCCTTCCCACATTCCCTCCCCAGCTCCCGACCACCGTAAGTTCTTACTCTTTTGCCTTTGATTCTTAAAGGTCTGTTGTGGGTGTCCTACAGTAAGCCTCATCCAGTACTTGGAAAGTGATGTACAAAGTTAACATTTATATTTAAAAAATATAAGGGCATACCTACTGGAATTCTACCTAGAGAGATGCACTCTTCGGAACTTTGACACTGTTTGCATGCCTCTGTGAGAAAATGACATTCTAGAGGAGATTCACAACTTTTGCCTTCATTAGCTACCGGCCAGTGGAGGGCGGGGGCCCAGGAGCTGGGACCGGGGTGCGGAACCAGTTGGCCGCTTGGTGAGGAAATGAGACAGTACCCACCGATGTGGGGACAGGTGTGGGGAGAGTGGTGTTCCTGGTAGGGACAGACGTGACGTCGGTCGCCTTTCCGTCTGTGGGTGCGTGGCCCTGCACGCCCCTTCCTGGTCCCTCCGAGGTCCTACAGGAGCAAAGGGATAAGACAGCACCTCTGAAGGAGGCCGAGTCCTGATTAGAGGCTCCGGCTCCATCAGGCAGGCACACCCGCGTGAAGACCTCGAATTATGTTCTCTAAACACTCTGTTGAGGGGTGCTCCCCACTGTCCTCCTCCTCCTCCTCCCCATCACCATCTTCACGGTCACAGCAGCAGCAGAGGCTAACATAGGGAGAGCGTTCCACAGTCAAGGTGCCTTTCTGAGCACTTCACGCGCACCATGCCGTGTAAGCCTTCCCGGTCACCCGGGAAGCGAGGGCCGTGCCCACCCCAAGTCCTGGGCAGAACAGCGCTGGCCCATAATGAGAGCTCCGGGACGGAGAGTCGTGGCCACTCTTTTGTGTGATGTGCTTGCGCGGCAGCTGTCCTTTGAAAGCGGATGGACCTACCGGAAGCTGATTCATCAACACTAGTTCACCGAGCACCTGAGCGACGTCCCTGTGGAAAGTGCTAGGCTGCTTGCACCGCAGGCCTCACTGTGCCCGGCGTGCTACATCGGGGTGACTCAGTCGGTAGGGGATTCCGAGACATGGGCGGGCTACCCCTTGTCCTGGAGACTCACCTTAGGGGGAGGGGGAGGAGACACAGAGTGACAGACAAGTAGAAGGAAGAGTAGCATGAGGGAAATGCCCAAGACCCCCCCACACTCTCAGCTCCGAGCGGTGGTTCTGGGCCAAAGAGCACCTCAGGAGGTGGTTAAAGATGCCGATACCGGGCCCCAGCCCCAGAGATGCTGATTTGCCGAGTCTGGAGTGGGCCAGAGAATTTGCATTTTTACCAAGTTTCCAGGTGCTGGGGGTCCACAGACCTCACACTGAGAAACAAAGGCCCTGAGGAGACAGGTCAGAGTGGACGAGGGTTGTGTTGGGGTGGGGGGCAGTCTTCCCAAAGGAAGGGGAGGTTTTGAATGGGCCCTGACCTTTATCACAACTAAGATCATTGATCTCAACTCCTCACCTTATAAAAATGGGACTGCGATCAGTTGAAATCAGTCTATGAAATCAGTTGAAATGCGATCAGTTGAAATCACCCCTTCCCCACATTTTCTGGGAACAAAAAAAACCCAGCTCTTCAGGACCGGGTGCCTGGAAGGGGCAGCAGAGGCAAGGCGAAGTCACGCCTCCTGCCTCGGGAGCTGATGCTGGCGAAGATGGGACGAGGCTCAGATTAGCTCTGAGGTCCCCCGAGTGCACGTTGGGGCCCTGACCGGCCAGGAGGGGGCTGAGGGGGACGCCTCCCTCAGCCTGTCCTCCAGCTGCCTGGATGGAAACAGCTGAACTTCAAAAGAAGCCTGGGGTTTACCCAAGGGCAGCTGTGGATGTGTGGGTGGGTGGGGCACCCAGGGGAGCTGAGAGGAGGGCTGCAGAACAGGAAGGGGGAGCAAAGGAGAGAGCTGCAGGGAGGAAATGAGCAGCCTCGGGGTTGGGCCCTCTTTCCGAAGCAAGTGGGAACACTTGGCAGTGTCTTCCACATTTGTGTTTTGATCGATACTGAATCGTGAAATCGTCTTGAGAATCCCTTGACTATCCACACAGAGAAATCGTTTTCGTGAGAATTCCACCTGAAACCCTTCCCTGCACTTACACTTTCAAGGCTTGCACGAAAACGTCCTGAGGGTCGAAGGCCAAGAATCTGAAGCATCCCTGTGCCCCCACCCCCACCCCAGCAAATGCTTTTGTCAGCTGTTTTTTTAAAAAGATGCAGCAGGGGCGCCTGGGTGATGCAGTCGGTTAAGCGTCCGACTTCAGCCAGGTCACGATCTCGCGGTCCGTGAGTTCGAGCCCCGCGTCAGGCTCTGGGCTGATGGCTCAGAGCCTGGAGCCTGTTTCCGATTCTGTGTCTCCCTCTCTCTCTGCTCCTCCCCTGTTCATGCTCTGTCTCTCTCTGTCCCAAAAATAAAATAAAAAACATTGAAAAAAAAATTAAAAAAAAAATAAATAAAAAGATGCAGCAGCTTTAGAGGGGCGCCTGGGGGGCTCCGTCAGCTCAGCTGCCGACTCCCGATTTCAGCTCAGGTCACGACCTCACGGTTTGTGGGTTCGAACCCCGCATCGGGCTCTGCGCTGGCAGGGTGGAGTCTGCTTGAGATTCTCTCTCTCTCTTTCTCTCTCCTGCTCCTCCCCAACTTGCTCTCTATCTCTCAAAAATAAATCAATGCACATTAAAAAAAAAAAAAATGCAGCAGCTTTGGAGAGTTTGGCTAAGGGGCGGAGAAAACCCCCAACCAACAAAAGAAAGCCACTCGGATTTGGAAGACAGAACTGTGGCGAGCCTGAGCGGGTGTTGCGTCTTAGGAAGACAACAGGAGACAGGGCCCCCAGCCCTCTCCCAACGGGTGAGAAGGTGTTATCGGAGGAATCGCTTCCCGTGGCTTGAGTTACAGGAGGGAAAACATGGGCTCAGAGCTTGAAGAAGTAAAACAAAACAAAACAAAACAAAACAAAAAAACAAGAAAACAAAACCACAGGGATTGTAGAGAACAAGAGAACAAGTTAAACAGTGAATGAACTGCCAAAGAAAGTGGAATTTCCATCCCTGGAGCTATTCTGGGCGAGAGGAGGGACCTCTTTATTACAGGTTGTTTAGAGTAATGAACGGGATCCCACCGCGGTGCATGGGAACGGGCCTGGTGACCCCGGCGAAGTTCCTTCCAGTCAGCAACTCCATAATTATTGACCCAGGTGGCCAGGGTTCGTCTCCGAGGAGGAAGAGTCCGTTTCCAGCGGACTTGCAAGGGCTCCATTTGCCAACAGTGCTTTGTCATTGACTGGATCATTTTCAAGTCATTTTGTTCGGCAGAAACTCCAACGGGAATCCCCACTCAGCGACCGGGTAAGCATTTGTCGAGGGTCTTTCTGGCCAAATTGCATTCCCGATCGCCTGTGCAGGTTTAGGAAAGGGCCCAGGGGTCCCCTGAAGAATCCGGGGGCTCCCAGGAGAAAGGGAGGCAGCAAATACCCTCCGTGTTTTCTCTTGCTAGAAAGTTCCTTTGAATGGCTTCTAAGGCTGGTGGATGGAGTTTCTCCCTCGTGGACTTGAGCAGAATCTACCTCCGTCCTGTTTTTAATCACTTCGATGTAAGGTTGAAATTACTCTGGCTTTCTTGTCTACACGTTTGCTGTGTTTTCTCATGAGGGTGTCCCACAACCCCTGCCCCCCCCCCCCCCCGCCAAAAAAAAAGTCAAAAGAGGTTCCCAATTGGTTTTAACTCTCCGTGTCTCCCTTCCTCTGCCCGTCTCAGGGAGACCGTTTTAAAAGGAGTTTTAGGAAACCAGTTTCCACATTTCACAATACACATTACATTACCCAATTTTACAATACACATTGTACAATGAATATCTGGTGATGATAATTTAATAAAAGAAAAGCATCAGCCCTGATTTTCTCAGGCTTCACCAGCTTGGGAGGGTACATGACTCTACGTTAATGAATAAACCACACATCCCTGGCTCCGTGAGGCCGTCATCCCCAGAAGGTTCTCGAATGACCACATTCACAAACAGTCACAGATAGTTCTTCCTGCCTCTTCCCCAGGAAGTCACACAGAAGGGACGGTTCACCACCACCCCCGCTGCCAAGACCCACGGTGAGCGACAAAATGCATTTCTCGACAAGGGTGCTGGTTCCACATGGCCGCAAAGTGGCAAGGCCAGCGGCCGCCATTATGTTCCCCACGATGCTCCGCACGCTGCAGACACGAGTTCAAATCCTGCCAAAGCACAACTCCCAGCCCTGTCTCTAGGTTTCTGTACGTGAGGCTCAGACACTAGCTTGTCTTTCTCCCTGACCAAGAAGCAAGAGTGAAATTCCCTGCTGTCTTGGGCTCTCAGGGCCTCCACACACAATCACATACAGCTAGTTGGGTCCGAATTCAGCTGTGGTTCTTAACGGCATTTTCCAATGCCAAGACTGCCACACTTTTTTTTTTTATAATTGTTTTTAATGTTTATTTATTTTTGAGAGAAAGGGAAGGACAGAGTGTGAACAGGGGAGGGGCAGAAAGAGAGAGAGGCACAGAATTCAAAGCAGGCTCCGGGCTCTGAGCTGTCAGCACAGAGCCCGATGCGGGGCTTGAACTCACAAACCGGGAGATCATGACCTGAGCTGACGTTGGACGCCTAGCCAACTGAGCCACCCAGGCCCCCCCCACTTTTTCTTAAATTATACCCTTCGATTCAGTAATGACTGCCGAGTCACTTTTCTTTTTTTTTTTTTTTCTTTTTTTTTTTTTTTTAGGGAAACAATTGAGTACAGAAAAGCTGTTAGGCACAGGATGTATATTGAAGCATATACTGGAACGAGGAAGCAGGTATCACCGAATGCTCTATCATTAGAGCATGGTCAGGTGAATAGTGCATAGACAATAAAAACTATGTTTATGGAGGGAAGATGTTTGTCACATAGGATAAAGTGAAAAAAACCAATCAGAACATTAAGTTTTGTACTTACATGGCTATAATGGTATAACATTAAAACAAAGTATGCATAAAAAGTCAGGAAGACTATAGAAATAATCATTACCAAAATTTGTCTTTCAGTAGTAGAATACTGGGTGGTTTCAAAAATATATTTCTTGGGGCACCTGGGTGGCTCAGTCGGTCAAGCGTCTGACTTCGGCTCAGGTCATGATCTCGCAGTTTGTGGGTTCGAGCCCCAGGTCGGGCTTTGTGCTGCCAGTTCGGAGCCTGGAGCCTGCTTCTGATTCTGTGTCTCCCTCTCTCTCTGCCCCTCCCCTGTTCGTGCTCTGTCTCCCTCAAAAATAAATAAACATTAAAAATATATATATATTTCTTTCGGGGCATCTGGGTGGCTCAGTGAGTTAAACATCTGACTCTTGATTTTGGCTCGGGTCGTGATCTCATGGCTTTTCGTATTGGGCTCTGTGCTGACAGTGCGAACCCTGCTTGGGATTCTCTCTCTCTCCCTCTCTCTCTGTTCCTCCCCCGCTTGTGTCCTCTCTCTACCTCTCTAAATAAATAAATACACTTAAAACGTTTTTTAAAAATATATTTCTGGGGCGCCTGGGTGGCGCAGTCGGTTAAGCGTCCGACTTCAGCCAGGTCACGATCTCGAGGTCCGTGAGTTCGAGCCCCGCGTCGGGCTCTGGGCTGATGGCTCAGAGCCTGGAGCCTGTTTCCGATTCTGTGTCTCCCTCTCTCTCTGCCCCTCCCCCGTTCATGCTCTGTCTCTCTCTGTCCCAAAAATAAATAAACGTTGGAAAAAAAAATTAAAAAAAAAATATATATATTTCTTTCTACTTTGCTGAATACATCAAATTTCATCCGGTGGGGATAGCTCTCAAGTTAATATTTAAAAAAAGCATTAAGAAAAAGAAAAGACCCCTCCCAGCCCCATCTCCATACAGGTGAAAATGAAGTGGGGGATCAGTTAGTGAGGACCACACGTTTGGCATCCCCACTGGGCATCTGGCTCCCTCCTAAGTCAGCATGGCAGGGTCTAAACGCCAGAAGGTTTGTCTTCAGAAATGGGGTCCCCCTGTCAACTCCGTGCCTGTTTATTGAGCACCTATCGTATGCCCAGCATGATCTCACTGACAAGGCAGAAAACGGACATAAATTAAAGCCCATCTAGGAACTCCTTGGAATTCCAGAACTCTCAGCTCTGCGTCTCCTCTTTGATACTCAAGGTGGGACCCTGGGCTGGGTTCGGCCCAGCCCATTCCTGAACTTGTCAGCGGCTCCTTCTGAAGCTCTGCCAGCAGGGCTGGCTCCAGGGGGGAGGAGGCGGAAGGACAGACGTGGTCCTAACTCCGGCTTCCTGCTTCCGTCAGCCTCGCCAGACCTCACTGCTCTCCTCTGCAGCTCCCCCGAAGTTCCTCTCTGAGGCAGTGGCTGAATCGAGTTCACCATTTTCCTAACCCTGGCAGTGCTAGGCTCACGGTGCCCCTTAGGGACACGCATTTTGCCCAGGGCTTCCTCCTCAGAGGCCTGGGTCCCACCCCACCTGTCCTCTCTTGGAAGCATCCAAATTTTCCTGATCGAACCTCTTCCCTTTGTCCCACCAGCCCTGGGATGGGGGTGGGGGTGATTGCCTTCTGCAGCAGCTTCCTCCGTGATGTCTTAAAGTTGTCTTTTTAAACCTTTCATTTGCTGAATTAATACCGTTTTTGTGTTATTAACACTTCTTTGCGTTAAATCTGCCCCGTTTGAAGAGCTGGGGTGGCTTCTGTGTCCCGACAGTAGCTGAAGGGGGAAGTCGCTTGGGTGGGATTGCAAATTCCCCGACAGCAAATACCCCTCAGCCCTCCGTGCCACATTTCCTCCTGCTTCACAGAAAATTTGGACACCTTCAGCTGAGAATCCCCCATTTCTCACCCTCTGGATGTACAACCTGTTCTCTATTCTCGCCTCCTCTCTTGTTCAAGACCAACTCGTAGGGGAGCCGGGTGGTTCAGTGGGACAAATGTCCAACTCTTGATTTCGGCTCTGGTCATGATCTCACGATTCATGAGTTTGAGCCTCCTGTCGGGCTCCGTGTTGACAGCATGGAGCCTGATTGGGATTCTCTCTCTCTCCCCCCCCCTCTCTGCCCCCCACCCCCACAAGACCAAATCCTACACGTGTGTTTCCCATCCCACCCCCTCCTGGCCTCTCCAGGAACCTCCACTGTTAACTGACTGCCCCATCCCCCCCACAAACTTGACATTTCTCAAATGGATCCTTCCTATTGGCTTTCAAATCTGCTCAAATCTCACAGAAGATAAAGAATCTTTCCTTGGTCCTCAATCTCCCCTCCCCCAGCGGCCACACTCCTGTCTTTCTCATGATCTCAGTAACCAACTTCTCGAAATTAATTCATCTCTGGGTCCTCCACTTGAACTTGCTCCTTGTTTCCTCCAATCTGGCTTCTGGTCCCACCAGTCTGCTTTGCTGAAGTCACCAGTGAGTGTTAGGTTTATAATTAAGGGGACTTCTTTTCAGTCCTCATTTTATGGGACCAGTGGGTCACACGCCTTTTGCACACTGTTCCTTCGTCCTCTGGGAGGGCACCTTTCCAGTGTTCTTCCTGTCTCTACAACCACTCTTCTCACTGCCCAGGCCCCTCCTTTTCCAGAATGTTAAATGCTGACGTTGCCTAGGGCTCAGGCTGAGGTCTTCTCCCTTCTCACCGCTGCTCGGATCATCTTATCCACACCAAGCCCCGCCGCAGGCCATTTGCACACTATATCTTCGGTCGGGAGTTCCCTTCCACTCCGAGCTGCTCCTTGACCTCTGTGCTTGCTGTCTCCCAGGAGACCTTCAACTCAACAGGAATAAGACAAAACTCAGGCTCTTTCCCCCAAAGCGGGCCATCTTCCAGGGTCCCCTATCTTAGTCAAAAATACAATCTTCTATCTTACGGCACAACCCAAAAACCCAAGAGTCGCCTTCCATGATTCCCTCTGCTTGTATTTCCAGTATGCTATACCAAACTTGTCTGCTTTCCTTGACACATATTTCTTAAAAACATCTCCAATTGTTGCCTTACTACCGTATTCTTTATCTGCTGCAGTGGCCTCCCAACTGATCTCCCCTTTCCACTTTTCCTTCTCCCAGGGTATGCTCTATATTACAGCCAGGGCATTCATCTTACAGTGACGATCTGAGCATGTCACCCCTCTACATAGAACACGTCGGTGGCTTCTTATTGCTCTTAGAAAAGACTGAAGTCCTTCCGGAGGCATCCCAGTGGCTTTGCCTTTCACCCTTCTCTTTCCCATTTTCTGCTCTCTGGCTGCCCCAAGTTGCCCTGCTTCCCCCTGTCCCAGGACCTTTGCACAGGTTGGTCTCATCGTCTGGAATGTGTATTCATTCTTCATACCTCAGTATGATGGCCATGCCTGAGGGAGGCTTTCTCTAAATCCCCCTCCCACCGCCCCAGACTTGGGGCATAGCGCACAGTGCATGGCGTGGTGTGCCTTTCTTTGGAGGCCTTTCTACAGTTGTGATTTTACATTTACTCATGTGATTGACTGGTTGATGTTGGTCTCCCCACCAGTTGTATGCTCCAGGAGATTGGGGACCATATCTGCCTTGCTATGCTCTTGAGTTCTCAGAGTCTCGTCCAGGATCTGGCCCCTTGTCACATAGATGAGAATTTGTTGAATTAATCAATGAGTTTTGACTGAGGACTGCTGATCTCAGGACATTGTTTTCTCAGCGCCTTTATGCCATGGGATCTTTCCATGTGTTTGAATGGAAAATGTTGCCTGAATGTTATGACGTGCCCTTTTGCGCTGAAAGATTACAGGGTAAACTGCTATAGCCTGAAAAGGAAAATCCATGATAGAAGTTAATATTTTTCTGATTTAAAACCAAAAGAAATCTCTTAGTTCATATTGTTTCACCAAAAATATATCTCCAGACAGGAAGAAGACAGATCGGTGTTTGACTTGCTGTCTAAAGCAGAAAAGTTAGACATGTTATGGTAACGGAAGTGAAACCTTGTTGAGAAACAAAACTCTAAAATTTGCTCCCTAAATCCAGGAGAGACAACTGGCTGATATGCATGGGGAACAATTTCTATTAATAAACAGTAAGAGTAAAAGTGGTTTTTTTTAAAGTTTATGTATTTTGAGGGGCGCCTGGGTGGCGCAGTCCGTTAAGCGTCCGACTTCAGCCAGGTCACGATCTCACGGTCCGGGAGTTCGAGCCCCGCGTCAGGCTCTGGGCTGATGGCTCAGAGCCTGGAGCCTGTTTCCGATTCTGTGTCTCCCTCTCCCTCTGCCCCTCCCCCACTCATGCTCTGTCTCTCTCTGTCCCAAAAATAAATAAACGTTGAAAAAAAAAATTTAAAGTTTATGTATTTTGAAAGAGAGAGAGAGAGCCTGCACATATGTGAGTGGGGGAGGGGCAGAGAGAGAGAGAGAGAGAGAGAGAGAGAGAGAGAATCACAAGCAGGTTCCTCACTGTCAGTGTAGAGTCCGATGTAGGGCTTGATTTCACGAACTGCAAGATCGTGACCTGAGCTAAAATCCAGTCAGATTTTTTTATGGATTTTTTTTAAAAAATTAAACTTTTTATTTTGAGAAATTATGGATTCAAAGAGTTGCAAAACAGCACAGATTTCTTGTATCCATTACCCTGTTTCTCCCAATGACAGCATCTTGTAAGACTGTAGTACAATATCATAAACAGGAGACATCGATAAAGTCAAGACACAGGACATTTCTCTCACTGCAAGGATGCCTCACGTTGCCTTTTTATAACTATATCCACTTTCCCTGTCATCCCGATCCTCCTTAATCCATGGCAACCAGTAATCTGTTCTCCATATTTGTTATTTTGTCGTTCAGGAATGTAACATAAATGGAAAGATGTACGTATGTAATCTTTTGGGACTGGATCTTTTTAATTTAGCATAATTCTCAAAATATTTATTCAGATAGTTATGTGTATTAGGAGTTCCTTCCTTTTTATTCCTGAGTAATATCCCATAGTATGGGTGGACCAGAGTTTAATTGTTCACCTGTGGGAAACGCCTGGGCTGTTTCCAGTTTAGGTTATTACAAATATAGCTACTATAAACCTGAGCTCATAGGTTGTGTGTCAACATAAGTTTTCATTTCTCCAAGATAAATGCCCAGGAGCACAACTGCTGGGTGGTATAGTAATTGCGTGTTTAATTTTTTAAGAAACTGACAAGCAATGTTTTGGAGTCGCTATACCATTTTACATTCTCATTAGCAATACACGTGTGACCCAGTTTTTTCTACATCATCTCCAGCATTTGCTGTTCTTATTATTTTAATTTTACTGTTTGGGTGGGTATGTAGTAACAGTGCATGGTTTTAGTTGGAATTTCTCCAACGGTTAATGATGTTGAACATCTTTTCACGTACTTATTTGCCATCTGTGTATTTTTTTTTTAGAGAGAGAGAAAGCATGAGTGGGGGAGGGGGCAGAGAGGCAGAGGAAGAGAGCACAAATCTTAAGCAGGTTTCACTCAGTGCAGAGCCTGACCTGGATGGAGTTCGGTTCCACGACGCTGGGATTATGACCGGAGCTGAAATCCAAAGTTGGATGGTCAACTGACTGAGCCACCCAGCTGCCCCTGACATCTGTGTATTCTTTCAGTGAAATTTTTATGTCTTTTGCACATTTTTTTTAAAAAAAGATTTTACTTTTAAATAATGTCTATGCCCAACCTGGGACTTGAACTCACAGCCCCAAGATCGAGAGTCATATGCTCCATCGACAGAGCCAGCCAAGTGCCCCTTGCCCATTTTTAAATTGGATTCTTTGCTTTCCCACTCTTGAGTTTTGAGAGTCTTGTATATCCTAGATACTAGTCCTTTGTGAGTTGTGTGGTTTGCAAATAATTTCTCCCATTCTGCAGCTTGTCTGTTCATTCTCTTAATGGAGTTGGTTCCACAGCAAAAGTTTTAAACCTTTGTAAAGTGCAATTTATCAGATTTTCCTTTGTGGTATGTGATTTTTGTCATCAAATCTAACTCTTTGACTAGCCCCTAGTTTCTCTATTTTTTTCTCTATTTTTCTCCTGGAAGTTTTAGTTGTACCTTTTACATTTAAGTTAGTGATCTCTTTTGAGTTCATTATTAGGAAAAGTATGAGACTTAGGTCAAGATTTACTTTCCTCACTATGGATGCTCAATTGCTATAGCACCAATTTGTTGAAATGGCTATCTTTCACCCATTGAATTGCTTTTGCAAAACATCAGTTGGGTATATTTGTGTGGGTCTGTTTCTGGGTTTTCTATTCTGTTCTACTGGTCTATCACTGTGCCACTGCCACATAGTCTTGATTATTATAGCTATATAATAAATCTTGAAGTAGACTGATCCTTCCTATTCTTTTTTCTTTTTAAAATTTGTTTGAACTATCAAAGTCTCTTTGTCAATAAATTTTAGGATGATCTTGCCTATATCTACACAAAAATTTGCTGAAATTTTGATGTGAATTATGTTAAATCTGCCCATAAATTTGGGTAGAATTTGCATCCTTGAGATTGTGGGTCTTGCAATTTATGAATAAAGTATGTCTCTCCATTTATTTAGACCTTAATTGGTTTCTTTCACCAGTGTTGTATAATTTTCAGCTTACAAGTCCTGTACATATTTTGTTAGCTTTCCACTTAAGGATTTTATTTTTTGAAACAGTAATAAATAAATAAATGGTATTGTGTCGTTAATTTTGTTGTTGTGTTCATTGCTAGTGTATAGAAATACGGTTGATGTTTGCATACGTATCTTATATCCTGTAACTGTACTGAACTCACTTATCAGTCCTAGGAGGGTTTGTGTGTGTATGTGTGTGTGTGTGTGTGTGTGTGTGTGTGTGTGTGTTTGTTTTGTTTTGTTATTTTAGATTTCTTGGAACTTTCTACATAGAGCATCATATCATCGGTAAATAGGGGCAGTTTTATTTTTCCTTCTGATCTGTATGCTTTTTATTTCTTTTTCTTGCCTTATCACACTGGCTAGAAATTCCAGTATTATGTTGCAAAGAGCAGTAAGAGTGGATATCTTAGGGGGAAAGCATTCAGTTCTTCACCATTAAATAGAATATTAGTTGTAGGTTTTTGGTAGATGCTCTTTATCAAATTGAGAAAATTCTCTTTATTCTTATTTTTATAAGAGTTTTTTTTTTTTATCATGAGTGGGTGTTGAATTTAGTCAAATGCTTTTTCTGCATCAGTTGATGTGGTCAAGTGATTTTTCTTGTTTAACCTGTCATTATCACAGATTACAGTGAATTTTCAAATACTGACTCAGACTTGCATCCCTAAAATAAGTTCCACTTAATCATGATATATAATTATTTTTATATATTGCTAAACTCTACATGCCAATATTTTGTTAAGGACCTTTGAATCTCTACTCATAAAGAATATTGGTCTATAGTTTTCTATTTTTGGTACTATATTTCTCTGGTTTTGGTTTCAAGGTAATTATATTAAGTTTATAAAATAAATTGGGACATGTTCCCTCCTCTCCTATTATTTATTACAATTTTATTGTGTAGAATTCATGTTAATTTTGAAACTTTTGGTAGAATTCTCCAGAAAAACCATCTGGGCCTGGACATTTCTTTTTGGATTTTTAAAAAATTATAAACTCAATTTTCTTAATTCTTATAGGGCTATTTAAATTATCTATTTTATATTGGGTTAGTTGTGGTAGTTTCCTTTGTTCCCCCATTAATTGCTACATTTCATCTAAATTGTTAAATTTATGTATACAGGTTTTTTTTTGTTGTTTCGTTTTGTTTTTTGTACAGTAAAACCTTGGTTTACAGTCATAATTCATTCTGGGGGAAAATGCTTGTAATCCAAAGCACTTGTAAATCAAAGCAAATTTCAAGAACCATTGGCTAGGTTGTGATCATGTGACATTCGGTGTTACTTACTACTTGTATTGCAAGACATCACTCGTTTATCAAGTTAAAATTTATTAGAAATGTTTGCTTGTCTTGAAGAACATTCGCAGAACAGGTTACTTGCAATCCAAGATTTTACTGTATTGCTTTATTATTTTTTTTGATGTTTTTGGTGTCTATATTGATATTCCAGTCTTGATATTTGTCATTTTTGTTTTTCTCTTTTTTTCAGTCTTCGTACAGGTTTGCCAATTTTAATTTTTTAAACAACCAGATCTTAGTTTCATTGATTTTGTCTATCATTTTTCTGTTTCAGTTTCACTGATTTCTGGTCATGTTTTTATTATTTGCTTTCTTTTAGTTTATTTTATCCTTCTAGGGTCTTGAGGTGGGGGCTTAGATTATTGATATGAAACTTTTCTCTTTTCTAATATATGCATTTAGTACTATAAATTTCCCTCTCGGACTACTTCATGTGTGTCCCACAAATTTTGATATGCTGTATTTTCATTTTATTTAATTCAATGTGTTTATTGATTTCCCATAAGACTTTTCCCTTGACCCATGGGTTATTTAGAAGTATGTTGTTTGGTTTCTCAGTGTTTGAAGGTTTTTTTTCTTATCTTTTTGTTATTGATTTCTAGTTTGAATTCATTGTGGTCACAGAACACCCTTTGTCTGATTTAAATTCTTTTAAATTTGTTGAGGTTTGTTTCGGCCCAGGATATGATCTATCTTGGTATATGTTCCATGGGCACTTGAAAAGAATGGGTTTTCTACTATTGTTGAGTAGAAATTTTCTAAATATTGATTAGATCTTAATGGTTGAAATGTTGTTGAGTTATTCTATAGACTTGCTGTTTTTTTGTCCAGATGTTTTATCAATTATTGACAGAGATGCTTGTATCCGACTATTATTGTGGACTTGTCTATTTATTTTTTCAGTTCTATCAGTTTTTGCTTCATATATTTTATAGCTCTGTTATGAGGTGCATACATGGTTAGCACTTCTGGATTGACCCTTTCATCACTACATAATGTCTGTCTTTGTCACTGGTCACTTTTTTCTTTGTGAAGTCTTGTTTGTCTTTGACTAATATTTGCATCTTTTTCAATCTTTTTATTTTCACCTAGCCTATCATTTTAAATTTGAAGTGAGTTTCTTGTAGACAGACTATACTCGGATCATATTTTCCAATCCACTTTTTCATTCTCTGTGTTTGTAATTGATGTACTTAAATCATTTGCATTTAAAATTATCATTGATATGTTAGGTCTTCAGCTTGTCATTTTCTTTTGTTTGTGCTTTCTATTTTCATTTCTTGTTTTATTTTTCCTGACCTCTTGTGATCCCCATAAACATTTTTAAGAATTCAATTTTGATTTATTTGTGGTGTCTTCTCTTTCTAGAGCTTTTAAAGTGGTTGCTCCGGTATTACATTATATATACATATCTATCAGTCTACCAGTATCATCATTTTGCCAGTTTGAGTGAAGTTTTCTTTCTTGCTAGACTGCCCCTTCTTTGACCTTTGACTAGAGAGAGCAAGCTTTTTGTTGGGGCTCTTTGGTCTGCATGTTGGCATTTCCAGGTTACCAGCTTCCCCAGCACCTCATTTAGGGTATATGAAGCAAAAAGGAAATTCAGGGGACTCATCGCTGTGCTGTTCTTTACGTCCTGTGGTTCCCAGTGCATCTGCCTTATTCTCTCTGCCATTCAGAGTTGCCTTACGCTTGTTTTATATGTCATATCCAAGATCTTTAGCTATATTCAGAGGGAAGGATGGGGAAAAGTACCTCTACTTCATCTTCCCAGAAGCTGAAGTTCTCACTTACTGTATTTTTAAAGAAAATAAATATTTTTATTAAAAAATAATAATTTCAAAAGTATATACTGCAGAGTAGGTAAACAAAGCAAACTTAGATGTAAAACCTAGAGATAAGTAGTCAACAAGTTCTTCTAAAGAAATATTCAATCATTAAGACTATCCAAAACCTTCACTGAATAAAAACAACGCTCCCTTATATTTAGACTTCTTTATACACTCTCAGTACTTTCTTATCTTTTATCCTATTTGATCCTGCTGGGAACCCTATAAAAGGGGTAAGGCAAATACTATTATCCCAGTTTTATAGAAAGGGAAATGGTAGTATAAAAATCAGAAAAAACCCAGGACTCACCAAAGATTTATAAGATTTATATGAACCAATTGGATTGTTTGTTTCCTTTTGTGAGATAAATAATTCTTTTATAGAAAATTATGTGAACTAATCTTTTCAGAAGGCTTTCTTCCCTATCATCTAAATGGAGAATATTTTACCTGCTCTAATGCTTCCAGGTTCCAGCCATGAGAAGACTTGTTTGGAATCAGTGAGAGAATGGGAATTTACTACTTCTCCACCCCCTTCAAAAATCCCACACCATAACTCCTCCAACTCATGAATCATCTTTTGAAAGTCTTGAGTTATATTCTGAATCCTCATCTGGACCCAAGCTGGAGAAATGGCATCTTCTTTGAATTTCAGATTCCTTCTGTGCAATGGAGGCCCAATCCTGCAGTGTTTCTTCTACCTGCCTTTGCGTGTGCCGCACTCTGAAACATGGAACCCTTTGGAGGAATGTGTAATGATGAAATGAGATGGTACCCGTTCTGATCCCGGATTACAAAGCACACTGCAGCTGAGAATTTGGGGGGGGGCACCAAAGAATCTCACATGATGGAAACATTTCGCGAGTTTGAATCTGTACCATCTGCCTACATAGTTCTGCAAGAGGCAGAGAGCAAGGAGGAAGTGGCCATGGAGCTTTCTCTTGGGGATACGGCATAGGGAATGTCTCTGTTTAATCAGATTGCTGCGTGCAGATTTAAGAGAATCAAATGTGGAACTACTGAAGACGAGGGTGAAATAAGGCAATACAATGAAGGACGAGATACCTTTTATAAAACCATAATAAAAAAGGAAGTGTTTGAGAACAAGGAATTGAGATCTGGCAGATGATAACACCGACTCTACTGAGATCATCAACAACGGTTCACTAACAGATCCAAGGCAGTATAATGAGGAGAGGCCATTTTCCCAAGTAGGTCAGGGTCTGGCTGACCTGTCCTGTTTCTTGTCAGGGTTTATCTGTTGCCTCTTACTTCTGTCCGAGGCAATCTCTGGGGACAAGAAGACTCAGTCTCTGTCCTCAGGGAGTTTCCTATCTGACTGAGGAGACCAGCCCTGGAGATGAGAAAATGAGAAGGTGCTAAGTGAATGGTACAGACAGGTAACTGCTTCTGTTATTTTTGGGCTGGGTTGGCCTGGGAAATAAGTTTAAGATGTAGAGGGAGAAGAGATTTCAGCCAAAGAAGAGAAGGAAGGAAAGGCCCTAGGGTGGGTCTCCACCTTTTTTTTTTTTTTGAAGGACAATGAATAGACATGCCTTCAGCACCCTCTGCCAAGGAATGCTTATAAAGGGACATAGGGGGAAGGGGGACCCAAGAGGTAGGACAGGTGAGACTGGGACTTTCTTTGGCCAGGAAGGAGAGCTCGTAAATGTCATGGGGGGGGGGGAAAGAGTAACACGAGGAAGGAAAGGCATTAGAAAGACGG
Organism: Lynx canadensis; assembly: GCF_007474595.2. NCBI lineage: Eukaryota > Metazoa > Chordata > Mammalia > Carnivora > Felidae > Lynx > Lynx canadensis. The sequence goes on from NC_044313.2 coordinate 12,989,709, forward strand.
ATCCAGCATTGGAGCCCAAGATGAATTGCGAAGGAGAGACCTGGGTAAAGTGGCGACAGGTCATTTATTGAGAAAGAACTATTCCTTTTTGGTTTAAACAACAAACCTCTGCGAGGGAATAATTAATTTGCATCCTCTTGATCTGTTTACAATTAATATGGGCAAGTAAATGTCTAAAATCCAAATTCGGCCAAGTTAAAGTTTTGTCAACCCTGGGGACTCCCTAATACAATCACAAAGCCATTAGTTAACATCCTCTGACCATGCTCTGTGTCCCTGTGCTGAATCATGCTCCTACATCCAATTTATGATGCAGAACCGAAACGATCATTTTCTTCAACTCACACACAAAAAAGAAATATCTCACAATTTGAATGCTACATTCACTCAAAACTATAAAATTTTGTTGCACGTGTGTGTTTGGTACATTAGCTGCCTGTTCTTGAGGGAGAAAAGGAAGAAATTCACATGGTTAAAAACAAACTAAAACACCCAAGTGCAAAATCTACACAGGATGAGAAAGAGGCTGGTGGGGTTGGCCTCAGCATTCAGAACGAGGAACACGCTATGAGACCAGATGTTGCAAATCTTTCACTTTACGAGTCCGGCTGTGGAGACCAGAGGGGTTTTGGGGCCTGCCACCTGTCTGGTTAGTGTTCTGAATCCACTCCACAACTCCACCTTCTGATGCTTCATGGTATGTGAGCTCACATCCTTGGTTGTCCTGGTCCTCGCCGGACCTATCAGACCATAGGTTTAAAGCGTCAGATTCCTGTTCTGGGGTCTAATGGACAGTGACTAAGGTAATTTCCGGAGTAAAGCCCCGTGAGGAGTCTATTCCCCGACTCTAGTTCATTTGCTCTTTCTGGCTCTGTTTTTTCTTCTTTAGAATGGACTAATAGCCACTTCACTTACTTTACAGAGCTTTGGTTCAGATCAGAGGAGACTGTGCATGTGAACTTGCTTGAAAAATAGTAATTCATGATATGAATATTTCCATATCAACTGATTTATCCTCCAGTCAATAGTGGATAGTTTGATATAAAAAAATTCAAAGTAATTTTATCCAATTTCTTTGGGGGAAAAAACCCCAAAATTGTGGATTGGTTTGATATAAGCAGTTGGGTGATAACATTTTTTAAAAATGTTTATTTATATATTCTGAGAGAGCCTGTGAACAGGCACGAATGGCGAAGGGGCAGAGAGAGAGAGAGAGAGAGAGACAGAGACAGAGAGAGACAGAGAGACAGAATCCCAAGCAGACTGTGCACTGATGTGGAGCTCGATCTCATGAACGGTGAATCATGACCTGAGCCGAAATCAAGAGTTGGATGTTTAACCCACTGAGCCACCCAGGCATCCTGGGTAATAACATTTTTAAGGCGCGTGGTTAGGTGTTAGCATTCGTACTGAAATCTTTGATCAGACTCACAGCCCCGGCCCAGAGGTATTAGGAGACCATGATAACCATCCTAAATGTCCTCCATCTTAAATACATTAAGTATTTCTCGGGACAGAGAGGAGCGTCTTTCTTTTTTTACTCTCAGATATTTGATTCAACCAACTTTACTCATGGGGAGAATAGGAAGAATCACGCTAAGTGCCGAAGAGGTAAGTGACAAAGGCACGTTGCCCAGGGAAAACTCACAGCCCACCAAGGGGAGGAGACGAGAATGGAGTTTACAAATCTCAGACTGAGTCAAACGAGAGCTACCCCCTAACCCTGGCGGGCACACCCACAGGAGAGCCCCGTGTGGGGTTGCCCTTCTGAGAGGCGACTGGTTGACAGATCAGTCTGGATCTGGGGGCAACTGTGCCTGTAACTTTCAGGTTAGGGCTACTTGAAACCATTGTGTGCTCTTCAAATGCACGTCTCACCCTCCCCATCAGCCGTCATGTTGGCCTCTTGCGGCACCCAGTTTTGGCGACCACGTCCCACCCTAGCCTTTTCTAGAGTGGTTTTTCACATAGGCCACACGCTCCGTGTTTTAAGCCAGAACTTCCTACGTTGAGGGAAAGGTATCTTTAGCCACTTTCTTCTAAAACTGTCAAAGAAATTTAATTTTACTTATATACATTTTTGTCTCATCTCTCTGGGGGAAAAACAAAAAGAAACAAAGATTAAGGCACCTAACCATGATCCAATGGGGTAACAGAGTTAAAAAGCGAGAGTGCTGATTTCCCAGAACTGCCATAACCAAATGCCACAAGCAACAGAAATTATTCTCTCACCGTTGAAGAGGCCAGAAGTCAGAGACCAGGGGGCAACTGAGCTGCCCTTGCTCTCAAGGCTCTAGAAGGAACCATTTCCTGTCCCCCACTAGCTTCCGGTGGCTCCCTACAGTCGTTGGCTTTCACCAGATTGTAGCCGCATCAAGTCTTTGCCTCCACTGTCATGTGGAATTTTCCCTGGGTCTCACCTTACTCTTTTTGCAAAGACATCAGTCATTGGATTCAAGGACTGATCCCTGATCGAATATGACTTCATCTTAGTTTACCTAATTATATCTGCAAAGATCTTTTTCCTAAATAAGATCACATTCCAAGGTTCCAGATGGGACATGACTATCACGGGGGAACACTATTTGGCCCACTACAGCAAGCAAGAGAGAAAATTAGCAATGGGACAGAGGAAACAGCTCGCCAACTAAAAGGAAAGGTAAGGTCGATATCCAGATATTGGCCCGGAGTATCTCACCCTCTGTTAGAAGACAGGTTGAAAACGTTTCATTGAAATTTCTTACATGGTAAAGTTGCTTTGACTAGAGCTTGAACTCTAGAATCTGACCGGCGGGGTTTGAATTCTGGCTGATTTCACTGACGTGATTTGGGAGAAATGATGTAATATCCCTGTGCTTTACTATCTTTATCTCTAAAATGAGATGAATGGCTGCCACGGAATATACTAAATAAATGCATGGAAAGGATTTGTACCTTTGGAGACGGGTGAACAGGTGCTCTATCTAGCCAGTTAGAAAACATAGGATTTGGGGAGAGACAGGGACCAATCCAGGTCGGCTGGAGCATCGAAACCAAGAGAGGAGGCGCGTGGGACTGACTGGAAAGAGAGGCTGGGCCCACCCAGGACATCAGGGTGAAGAAACTGACCCGACTGGCCCCAGTGGTCATCGTGCCATCTGCCCAAGTTCTGACACCATGCTGGCATAGGCTCCCCTGTACGGAGCCAGGCTGCACGGCTTGCCGTGGCCTGCAGGAGCCTAAATCGGCCAGTACCCTGTATCTCTGTATCCCCACTGCTGTTCCTCCTCGTGTCTGTGGGTTTCCAACCCTATTGTAAATTTTGTGGCTCTGCTTGGATATACCTCAAACCTTGGCCCAGCTCTCTTTTTGGTAGAAAACAGAACTGCCCACCCGTGTTTTCTCCCCAACTCGCAGTTTTACAGCCTTGTATCTTCTGTCTGTCCACCCCCTCACTTCTTTATCTACAAGCAGGGTTATATATGTGACTCTATGTCTGGTCCACTGTGACCCTGGATCATTCCCAGCCTGTCTCTGTGATCTTCAGGCATTCTAAATCTTATGGTGGCCTCATTTGCCTCTTCCTTCTCTGTAGGGCATGTGATGCGCTCGCGTAGGGCTGCTCTCTATCAGCACCATGGCAGGCTGCTGTTTCCCCAGCAACAAACCATAAAATTAAGAATGGCAAGACTCTCTTGATTAATTTCGTTTGCCTGTCTTTAAATCCATTAAAGAAAATGCCTCTTTAAATCATGCCTTTGCCAGCATATTTGTAAATAATACTTAAAAAACACTTCGTCTAATTATTCTCGCCACAGCTGAATGTTAACAGATTGAAGATGAGATTTATGTTTAGACAGCGTTAAAGGTACTAATTTTTTCTCAACAATGGGCGCCGCAACTGACAAAATTAAAACGGAAAACGTGGACTCACAAAAATTAATTCGCACCAGGCTTAATAGTTTCTCTAAGTAAAGCCAGTCTCTCCTCAGCTGCCCAAGAAAAGCCGTAAAAATTTCTGAGAAGAATCTGGAGTTTAGGATTCCACACTAATTGCTTCCCCTCCTCTTTCAGCTCATCCCCTTTTCTTGTTCATCTCGACTGCAAAGGATATGCAGTCTCCATATCCAAGAATGCCTTCGGCTCTGCTGGGGTAAGGAAGTCAGGGGGAGGAGGGGGGCAGGCCAGGGAACCACATAAATAAATGGGAATTTCTACATGGACGTGAGGATTTTCTTTTTCATTTTTTTCAAAATGAGAATAAGGCACGAGTATAAATTCCAAAAAGAGCAATTTATTTAAGTCTATCATTTTCTGGCAACACAAGAGAACGCACATTGGGGTGAACAGTCACAAATCACGTCCCTTCCCACTGTCTGTTTTCTCCACCATATGTTGTGGAGAATACAATTCACATGCTGAAGTTCTGCCTCGTTTCAATGTGAGAAAGCATATTGTGATATCAGCAGCCTGGTCACCGAGCCAATGTTTTTTGGAGCAGTGGGGGTGGGAAGAAAGAGGCGGCAGGAAACACAACTAACCCTTCAGAGAATATTTTTTTAAAGCTTGGAGAGCCTTCTCAATAGTTTACTCCCCAGTGTGTGGGTTGAAGGGAGCTTGCCTGGGCATTTCCTGTGGTGTCTTTCACGGACTCCCGGAACTTCCAGGCAGGAGAGAACTTGAGATGCCACCAGGGCGGACATGTGGCATCGATGTTCTATCAGTGTTTCTGCTTTTCAAGTTGCCATTTTACACACAGGGGTAACTCTCCTTCACCCATACCCAGTGACATGTGTGAGTTCAAGTATTCACTTAGTAGGCAGGTTACGATATTCTCCCCCCGCCCCCCCACCCCGGCCCCCATGGACTCATCTAGTCCTCCGTGACTGATAAAAAACGGGACGGCATGTGTTGGTGAACAGAGCAGAGGTGATCCTGTGGTACACTCACTTACAGCCCCAACCTCATCGGTACTCAGTGGTAACCAATGAGCTGACATACCCACAATGCATCTGCACACCCAGAGCCAGACCAAAGCTGTGGCTCATCCTTCAATGCCAATCTCCACTCATCACAAAAATGAGGGTTGGATTTTCTTTGTATCATAACTTTCGTGGTCTCCCTTCCTTCCGTGTACAGGACACAGATGGCCCTGTTGCAACGAGGCTTTCTGGAGACATTCTAAGCCGACTCAGTATGAGGTCAAATATTTTATTAAGCCCTGCTCTTTCCATTGTTAAAGAAAGAAAAGAAAAGAAAAGAAAAGCTTGTGTTTTCATTTACAGCATGACAGCGTTCGAAACAGTGTTCGAAAAGGCTTTTAATCAGTGGCAAAGTGCAAGTTAACCTGTATGAAACTTCATGAAGAACAGGAAAAAATCTTCTTTTGGCTCCTGAGAATTATAAGAATCGCAGGTAAAAAGTGAGTTTGATCCCCTAAATTGTGCATCAAACTCCCTGTCTAAATTCAACTGAACAGATGTGGAAAAATGAGTCAGGGGCTCCCCATATAATTCGAAATGAGCTTTCAGGTTCCGCTTCCTATGGTTGATTTCAGCCTAAGCCGCCTTATTGCCTAAAATCTGCAACTTGATACTAAAAGCTTGTCAAAATTAAGTGCATGCTTTATAAGTTTACATTTTTACAGTCTAACTGTTTTTCTTTGATATTTGACAGGGACACAGGTCCCATGTCATCTGGCCTTGAAGTACTTTCAGAACTTTCTCCCGGACCAATTTGAGGGAGCTCAAGGTTGCGGTGAATTATGGGCCTTGAAGCCTCCTGCCCAGCAGCCAGCCGCTGGGCCCGCACTTGAGGGCTAACACCTGTTGGCTGGACAGAGCAATTAATTTTTTTAAAAATGCGGTAAGCCGCCAAAAATCAAAGCGAAAGGATAAAAATATAATTTTACCTCTTGAGCTTCCAGGGATGACCTTTGATCTCATCCAATGTCTGTGTGGCAGGAGGCGCCGATCGCGCATTTTCTTCCCCAAGAAGCACTTTTGAAAGACCCAGGCTCTGAGTGCTGACTGAACATTTCTATCTTCTGTCGTATCACTGGTGCGTGATGACTCACCCGGAGACCTGCCTGAGATAGTCGCTCGCGACAAAAAGGCAAATCTACCGAACGTCCCCTTCTTCAAGAAAATCGTAATTGGGAGCTTTTGAATTATACCGCAGTCTATACCGCAGGAGAGATCAAATGTTATTTCTTTAAGAGGCGACAGTTGGGTTTTCCTGTTGACGACTGTAGTGTGGTATTTGTTTCGGAATATGTCTGTACATTAAAGAGATAACTGTGAACTTCAAAGCACTAAATACCAATCATGGGCTGGGGCATGGCCACACGTACAGCTTCCCTCCTTCTCCGAACCCTTTGGTAGCCAAGACAAGGTCACTGATCAGGGTAATTTGCAGGAAAAGTCAATTTCTCAAGTCCCGAAGCAGGTGTTGTGGCACTCTATGACAATTTTACTGAATCTAAATGAGGAAGTTGAAAAAAGCAAAGGTCATGATCCACAGGAAGAAAGGAGGAAAGGAAATCTCTTTGACTGTATTTTTAACTCCTTTTCAACCAAGACGTACTCACCAACTGAGACGATTAACGCTAAAATAAATAAATGGAAATCAGAATATCTCGCCTCCAATCAGTAACTTATCTGATTTCTTTAGCTATGGGGAGAGCAATTCAATTTCGCTTGCATTCACAAGGAAATAAGCCCAATTTATAGGAGCTAAAGAGCAGCGGTTCCTTTTGCACATGAGTGTTTGGAAACAAAAATCAAACCAAGATGTCAGGACTCTCCGTCTTTAAAAACCTCAAATATATACATATACTTCTTAGCATAAAGTGTAGTTTAGAGTATAAAGAAACATAAAATATATAACCCTGGATATTTTCTTCTAAATCAGCACATTACCCCCTTCCCCAGCCCTAGGGAAAGAGAACACAGCTGAAATGGAACGGGCGTTTAGGAAGAGAAATGAATCGTGAGCCTCAGAGTCTGTGATGTTGTTGGGGTAGCAAGGAGACAGGGGATAAGGAGTTAGAAGATTTGAACTTGAATTTTAGTCATTCACGAATTATCTGTGTAATTACAGCAAATCGTTTACATTTTTAGGCTTCTATTTTTTCATCTGTAAAATTGGGGGTTGTTGTAAGGATTTAAATGAGCTAATGTGGGAACACTTGGCGAACCATAAATAGTAACTATCATTACTAACCTTAGGGCATCGTTACCCCCAAAGGATGATACGCATACCCCTGGTATGCGTGAGGCTGTTGCAAGCATTTAAGGTTCAGAAGATGAATCAGAGGAAAAAAATGTTAAGTAAATAATAGTACCGGTGGAAAAATATTGAAGGTGGAATGTGAAAGACTGGCATTTGGTGACTTTTCACGATTTAGTTAAATTCTTCTTGGGAGGGAGAGCAAAGAGATGGAACTAACCAAATCCTCCAATGATGTTTCCAGGATGAGGACATTTCTTTCTCTGAATGTGGACAAAAAGCAGAAAGATGAGTTATTTTTAGTTAATCTAAACACGCAACCTAAGAAGAAACTACAGTTGCTTGCAGGTCAAGTTCTCTTATTATAAAGAAAATTGTCATTAAAACAACACTATTAACTAACCCAAAGACTTCTGAGTGCTAGCTGGTAGCTTAACATTTTCAAGCAATATTAAGTGCCAATAAAATTCCCGTCCAGTGTAATCTGAATTCTCCCCTTGGATTTCTTGTCCTCTGTCTAACTAGATAAGCTCATAGATGTTGCAGGGCCAGAGGGTGATAGCCACAAGTTATCATAAATGTCATGTACGCTAGCCTCCTCATTTTATAGATGGGGAAACTGAGGACTAGAGAAGGGTAGCAGTTTAGGGACTCTGCATATGTCCCAGACCCAGGCCTGGAACGGGGTTTGGATCCACTAAGTACAGAACTGTTCCTAGTCCCTAAATGTCAAGTACTTAATGCCCCAGCTAAGTTGGGAGGGACCACGAGGATGCCAACAGTATTTGTAACACGTCGGCATTTGTGTTCTTTTCCATTCATTTGGTTTTTTTTGTTTGTTTTTTTTGTTTTTTTTTATTTTTTTTATTTATAGGTGCTAGTGAAAATTCCTCGATCAAACACAAAGGGCAACCTGAAAAGCTTTAAGCACTCAATACATTAAGAATTGAAATATAGGTTGAATATTACTTTTTCCAGACTCGTACTCTCACCTGCTCTTAAATTTTATAGTTCCTTACATTCTCAGTTTAGTTCTGAAGTTACTTTCCATGTGCGTGTGTTACCTTCCCTTAAGTATAAATACACATTCACAAAGATGCTTCTTACTCTTCACCAGGTGTTAGTACTCGTCCTACATTTATGGGATATTTAATATTTGGCATTGAAAATTGAAAATTCAGCACACAGAAACATTTGTCTGTAAGGAAGACAATAATGTAATTGTTGATACATATTATGGTACTTGGAGCAGTTAATCTGAAATAGCGTGCTTTTTATGCTGGTATGCACTGGTGAGACATATTTTCTGGTGGCCAAAAAATGGCTGGGAAGTGGATCTTCTTCCAGCTCTCAGGAGTCTATGGTCATTTTGGCTTCCAGGAACCAAGAGCCAGACACGTGGAGAAAAACCTTTCTCGCGGTGATCAGTCTCAGAACACTCCAGCATTTTCCTTACACCCCTGCCATTGTGCCTTCCGGAACCGATGTCTAGTCTAGAGGCTCGCTTACTTACAGTTTCTATTTTTGTTACATTTTAAAGTTTGAAATAATGTCACATATATGGGAACGTGGCGAAACAGGACAAAGAGTCCCCTATACCCTTCATCCAGACTGCCAAAATGTTCACACTTACCACAGTTGCTTCGTTGTTCTTGACGGATGGATGGCTAGATAGATGATAGAGATATGTTTATTTTTCCTGAACCATTTGAGAATAAATTGTAGACGTGATGTCCCTTGTACTCCTAAATCCTTCAATGTTTATTTCCCCCATGGAAAGACATCTTCGGACATAGCCACGGGTACGATACTCAAAACCAGGAACTTCACAATTGACACAGTTACTATTCTATAATCTATAGACCTTATTCAAATTTCTCCCCACTGTTTCCACGAATTTATCCTACAAGACCGTCAATATTTCACATCATCTTCTAAATGCTTTGCTCTGCTCTACATATGGTCAGTTCTATAGACAGAAGGTTCCTGAAAGAATCAGTTTATCTTTTAAAAGTAAATACAGTTACAATAAATTGTTTGGATTAAAGGGATACTCATATTTAAATTTGCACCCCAGGTCTGTAAGAGCCCAGTCTTGTGACTTGGTGGGAATCACATGATCTTGTCTCAAAAGTGTGTTTCCTGCTACCATGGTTGAACTTTACTGAGAGTTTATCCTTTGCAGGGGTGGGTTCCGTAAACGTGGAAAGTTAACCATGCACTCACAACTAAATGCTCTGGAGAAATATCGCCAGCTGCATTCTTGAAGGCAGCTTCTTCGCTGATGCCCAGCGCGCTCAGGCAAGTTGCTCTCAGAGCCTTGATTTCCTCCCCTGGTCAACATGACACACAAGATCTTGTTTCCGTCTTCATTATGTGAATTACACGAGATAAATAACGTATTAGGATGGAGCTAGCTCATTAGGTGACCAGTCGCCGATACACATAATTGATTTTATTATTTAAATTAACAGGCAAATACGCTTTGCTTCGCATGAAGCAGGAAGTAACTTATTTCCAATTCAATTTGAAAATTCGCAGTAATTGGCACATTCATTTCCCACAACTTTTCTAATCAAGCTGAAGGGATCCTAGGCCTCCTCATCAAAGAAAAAATAATCATCGTCTTGTCTCAGAACTTTTTGAGTGAAGTGAGTATATTAAAATAAGAGCACAGAACAGGGGCAGGGCTATTTCCAAACTGCCTATAACGTGTTAAACAATGCACCTATGTGCTTTCTAAGTGGTGGTCAAATCATGTTTTATTCTTTGCCTAAGAGGCCTTAAAAGAAGATATTTTATCGGAGAAATTATGGAAAATTAGAAGTCTTTCTTTCCTTTTTCCCCCTCTTTCTTTCTTTCTTTTATGAGGGAACAAAGAAGGGACATATCTAGCTTGGGAATGTGATCCCGAGCTGATTAGCCAGGCAAATAAATAAATACAGCAGAATACACAAATAAAGGTGGCCACACCTGCAGGCATGCGAGTTTGGTGAGATGGGCTTGGTCCTGGGAGGACCACACTGGCCCCCTTTCTACCACCACTGACCATCCCATATGTGCAGCTGTGACACCACTTGGCCTCCAGCAAGGTCAGAGCGCAGGGAACAGGAACAGAGGCAGCATTGTCTCCATTCTCCCACAGAACACCGTCAAAAGTGCTCTGATCTGCAGCTGCAACATGGCCTCCCCCATGGCGGCTGCACCAGGGTCTCCCTCGAAAGCCATCTGCCTTCACCTATTAGCCACCTTTCCTCCATGGACTTGCCTTCCAGAAACTGCCTTATCTTGGCTTTTAAAATGCTTTTCAATCTTTGGTGAATGTGAGGATTCTAACCTTTCCTATTTGTACAAATTGCCTTTAAATGAGAAGTTATTTGGCTCGTGGCGGGCCCTGTCACCCGGAGCCGAAAGCTCAATGGAAGCTATGATGAATGAATTATAAAGCCAATTCATTGAGCCGTGACATTAGTACAGCACTGTCGTAAGCAGGAACTAATTATATATGGAAATAATCATTCAACCCGAGAAAGGCATTTCCTATCTATTAGAAAATACTATGAAGAGATAATACTTTAGAGAAAAAAAAAAGCTTCCTATACTATTGGCCAAAAGAAAGGATTATTCCATCTTTATAATGAATTTGTTGAAAAAACCTCAATTCTGAATTTTGGCTTGGGTATAGGTTTTGCTTTTTTGGTAAAAGGAGTGCTCCTTGATTACTTGATTATAAGCAATTTAGTACATGAGTAGTTCTTGAAAAAAAAACCAAGTTATATCTTTAAATTAAAAATTCTCAATTTGTATTTCATTACTGAAAGGCTCCATGGGAGGAAAAAACATTTTAAAGACTGTAATACAAGTTTAGGGGAAAATTTTGGTCATTATTGTTTATTTATTTTCCTTATTGAGCTAATTTAATTATCATAGAGACACAAACATCAGCTCCAATACTGGGCTTCTCACATCTGTTAGTAAAGATTTGATTAGGGCTACACAAATGTGCTAGGATAAACTATCTAGTTGGTGAAATTCAAGCCACCTGGATATTTTAGCAACATCAATAAGAATAATTCTCTTTTTCAAAATCAGTAAATCCAAGCTATATTAAAAAGAATTAATTAATGAGTGCCAGATAGGCAAAACAAACATTTGACAATGAATCATATTATCAAAGGTTTTGAGGGAGATCCCTCTCAGCTTATGTTTAGATGTCAAATTATATTACCAAAACTAAACAATCTGTTAAAACGATGTCTTAATGCAATAAGTCTCCTGTGCCATACAGGGTTTTTTTTTTTAACTTCTTCAACATTTTTAGTAGAAGAAAAGGTAAGCTCTATTTACCAGTGATAATCAAATCATAAGACATTTGCCCAAAAATATTGTCCAAGAGCTGTTAATATAATTTAAATCCTATAAGAAAAGAAACCATTACGAAGTTTGGTTAACGTATCATATATATCTTTTGAAGCATTGTTGGGCATACTTCATAGGAGAAACTCAGTAAATATACGGAGATTGAAAGGATTACTATATAACAATTAGGTGTTTTAGAGAAATACATGAAGAATTCTAGACTAGGAAAAGACCTCCAAAAATGTCTAGTCCGGAGCCGGCGAACTTCTTCTGTTAATGGGCAGGCAGTAAATATTTTAGGCTTTGTCGGCCAGATCGTCTCTATCACAACCGCTCGAATCTGCCCTCGCAGCCGCAGATAATAGTAAACCAATGAGCATGGTTGTGTTTCAATAAAACTTTATTTACAAAAGCAGGCAGCAGCCTGGATTTGGCCCCAGGGTTGTATTCCGATGATCTCTTCCTGAGTTCAGCTTTCATATTTGAAAGATCAGACATCTTGGGCCTTCTGTGGGAAAGCAACTAACCCAAAGTTAAACAACAGGTTGTACGAGTGGCAGAGCTGGAGCTGACATAGGCCCCTCCAGCTTCTAGGCAAGTGCTCACACCAGGCTGAATTAATTGTAGCGACGTGTGGACGGGTGGCCATGTCTAAATGGAAGGTCTGCCTCTGTGTTAAAGCACGTCCAAATGCTTCATGCATTTGAAGTCTGTAGAATTGTGATGTGTGGATGATTCCTGAAGTCTCCAGAGAATAAGTTGCTTTTCAGAGACCTAAGCAGAGTCACAAAGAATATTTTTGGGAAAGGAACATGAACGTACTGACAGTTAGCCAAGCATGAAAATGCTTGACTGAAAAGCCACACATGGCTTGCTTCATTAAAGACCATTTCAGTCCTGGAAAACTGCATTTCTATTGAATATTTATAACAAATATGATTGAATAAGGAGAATTTAAAGTGGAAAAAAACCCTGTGTGTTGTGATTCCAAATTAAATCTTATTTTCATGGTTGACAGTGTTTTGTATTCCTGACGTTTGGATTGTATAAAAAACCCATCTTATTACAATGCCTTTTTCCAGCACCAAATAATAAGAATTTCTAGATTAACACTTGAGTCACCAACATCCATTTTCCAGTGGAGTTTTCCACCTTTCGCATAACTCACTCTTTTCATTTGGAGGGAAGTGGGTCCTTAGGAAATCCTGAACGGAAGAGTGGATCTGGGTCTCTGTCCCAGAATGTCTGTGGGTGTCTGCGTGGAAAGGGTTGGTAAACATTGCTCTGAAACTGACAGTCCAGAAAGACATGATTGATGAAAGGGAATTGGATGTTTGAGACAAAATGGACCGTCATTAACTAACTGAACCAAGTAAACGAAATGGCGTTTCCAAGGGGGCAGTGGGGCACATTCTTCTGGAAAACATGGGCCCAATGTTCAGGATGTGTTTCACCGAAGGGGGGGGGGAGTGGAGGGAGCCATTACTTAATGGCTCCCAGCTTGCAAAGGTGAAATAACCCACACTATATTTTTCTTCAGCAGTTCTACATTGATGCTGATTTGCACACTTCTCACCAAACAGACGAAGGTGTATCTTCTCATGGGCCATGCGTTTCCGGGTCCTGAAATCACAACAACGATTTCCTCACTAATAAACGCAAATAAAATTCTGCTACTGTAATCGTTTTCTAGCTCAGGCATTTGAAACCCGGTTAGAAGTAAATTATAGCTGTATTATTTGCTACTTTAGCTTATGCAGGCAAATGAAATTGTACACGCATAAAATAAAATGACTCGCTTATGTGTAATCATATTTTTATGCATAAATCTTTTTTTATCAAAACGACAGAGTTTTATAACTTTTATTTATTTTGCAATACTTCATGTTAGAATTAGCTTACAAGTAATATCTTTATAATCAATAAAATCCATACAATTATTGAAATATTAGAGCATATGTGATTTTTGGTTTTTTACATTTTCAACGATGAAGTTGGACTCCCCACTGTTCGCAAAAAAACGTACCAGATTTCTTTAGGTCAAGGATGACAAAAGCATGAATGATTCAGATGAACACCTTTTGAACTTTCCTCAGGAAGACTTGAGTGGTAGGATAACTTAGCCTTAACCAGAATGCATGCAGGTGGCCATTTCTTGGCTTGAAACATCTTGAAACAGTTTCCGTGCCTAGCAAGGAGGCTCCTTGTGTCAGAGTGTGGCTTGCTCAAGAGAGAGGGAAAGAGAATATGCAAATGAGTGCATATGTATTAGTTCAAGAGCAAGACTGAGCACCTTAAAGGTTAGGAGCGCAGAATCTCATTACCCTCTTCTCAGAAGCTGGCCAGAGTACATAAAATGACCAAAAATGAATTTTCCACTATGTTTCATTAACCGAAGGAATTTCTGTTTTGGTTCCTGCAGTGGCCAATTAAGGAACCTAGGACAGCCTGTAACACATTATTTTGCAAGAATGACAAACAATTAGCAAACTACTGAATTCAAGCGCATTTACAATGATGGGTGTTTAAGCGGAAGTCTGCGCCTTGATTTTCATTGGCTGATCTCTGTGCGCTTTCCCTGCTTATAAAATCAAACCTGAGACAAGCGTGTAAGACTTTGCTGCACACATATTTATATGAGCTTCCTTCCCTTCTCCAGGTTATGCTCTTACTTTCGTTCTTCTCTCAATTTATGCCGTCTTGAAGTATTTTATGCATCTTTAGGAATAATGTCAGGTCTTTTTGAAAAACAGAAAGTTACACATATAGTGTGAATTTTAGACAATAATAGAAATTTGAAGACATTATCATTCACTGATAGGCACAAATGATTATAAGAAAAGCTGAAGTCATTAGCCCAAATAAAGGATTAGACTTAACAATGGAATTGAACCTAGAGTATAATTAATGAATTCTCTAATTGTTCTTCCTGTGTTAGTTCATTAAGCCTGACTATCGAGTAGATATTTGAGCATCTGTCTCCAACATCTGTCATCTCATTGATTCCCCGGGTTGATAACATCAATGCCTGGGAAGAAGGGTATGGCTTCCTCCTCTATTCTTTTCTACATTTTCCTCTAAAACCTGAACCTGCTGTAAAAGCAATCACCGTTCCTTAATATGACAGTATGACAAAGAACCACCTTGAGGTTCAAGTTGCATGTAAAACTTACATGAAAAGGTGGAAGGTTATGTTAAATAGTATCTCGGAGTACAGTACACTAAAATGAAAAGTATGTGATTTTCCCAAGAAACCTATTTTGTGTTCAAATTAGCTGAATTCAATGGCAATCAAAAACACATAGAGCAACTGCTTTCCAGAATATTCTTGGTTAATGCCACAGATGATCGACTGAGTACTTACCTCGTGCCAAACACGGTGCCATGTATCTTACATACTTTAACAAGTCGAATTGACTCTGGCTCTGAGGACGAGAATTGTTATTTCCACTTAGAGATGAGTGGAAGCTCAGTGAAATTACACAACTTGCCTAGTTTTAACCAGTAAATGATGAAGTGAATTTCCCAAGCTGTGTAGGCATGCTTCCCGTACTGAGCTTTTTATCTGATACTCTGGTCATAAGATCTTCCCCTCCAGAAAGCTGTTTACCGAATGTCTTAGTCTGTCAGGCTGCTATAACAAAAATACCGTAGACTGGGGGACTTAAACAACAAACATTCACTTCTCACAGTTCTGGGGGCTGGGAAGTTCAAGATCAAGGTGCTGGCATGTTCAGTACTGATCGGGGCTGCTTCCTGGTTCATGGATGTCTTTTTGCTCCAGCTTCTCATTCTGTCTTCACATAGTGGAAGGGACAAGAAAGATCTCTGGGGTTTCTTTCTTTTGTTTTTGATTTTTTTTAAGTTTATTCATTTTTGAGAGAGAGAGAGAGAGCTGGGGAGGGGCAGAGAGAGAGGGAGACACAGAATCCAAAGCAGGCTTCAGGCTCTGAGCTGTCAGCACAGAGCTCCATGCAGGGTTCAAACTCACGAGCTGCATGAGATCATGACCTCAGCCGAAGTCAGCGCCTAACTACCTAACCGACTGAGCCACCCAGGCGCCCCATGTGGGATTTCTTTTATAAGAGCACTAATCCCATTCATGAGGGCTCCACCTCGCGATCTAATCACCCCAAAGGCCCTGCCTCCTAATACCATCACCTTGGGGGGTAGAATTTCAACATATGAGCTTGGGGGGAGGGGAATCATAAGTATTCAGTCCATAACACAGAAACTGCAGAATTTTCTTCTCTTTTTTAAAAATTTTTTTGATGTTTATTTATTTTTGAGAGAAAAAGAGAGAGAGACAGAGCACGAGTGGGGGAGGGGCAGAGAGAGAGAGGGAGATGCAGAATCGGAAAGAGGCTCCAGGCTCTGTGCCGTCAGCAACAGAGCCTGACATGGGGCTCGAACTCAGACTGCGAGATCATGACCTGAGCGGAAGTCGGACACTTAACCAACTGAGCCACCCAGGCGCCCCCTTCTCTCTTTTAATGGCCCAGGAATAAAAATGTGAATAAGGAGTTGGGGGTTTCAAAACTAAGAAACAAAAATCGATCACTTGCTACTGATAGTCTGTGTCAGGGAAGGAAAAAGATATTTCTAGAGATGTGCCCAACTCATTAGGCTCATTCCAGCCTTTGCTTATGTAGATTGTACATTGTTCACCATGTGGCAGCCCCTGGCCATTCCTCATCTTCAGGTTCAGAGCTTTACTGGTGATGGGACAGTAGACGGGTGGGTGACTGTTCCCAGTGCTATGGACTCATTGTTCGGGAACAAGAAATTCATGGCCGGTGTGTGGGCAGTGCCATGTGACCTCTCCCAAGCGGAAAGCTTCTAAACAGTCTAGCGGTGCTCAGAGGCGAACAGTGTAGAGAAGAAGTAAGCTTATCTTGTTCTTGTGTTATGATGACCTCTATTGGACTGGTGTTCTAGATAACATACTTATTAAGAATTGGAGGAGCAGAAAGACCTAGAAGAAAGCAGAGGCACAGAAAGAAGCAAAAGTTGTCTCTATCATTTAATCAGCTTGTTAAGTTCCGGGACTTTACGTTAAAAAATGAATTGTTGCTTAGGCTATTATTAAAAAGGAACAATAAAACTTTAGCTGAAGAATAGTTAGCAGAAGCAATTCCAGGATAAGTTAAAAGTTGGGGGCAGCGTGCTGGGTTAAAACACTTTCCCTGCAAATAAAGCTCACTGTTACTTTTCAAGTAGTTTGGCTTCAGCTTGCACCTGCAGATGGCTGTATGCAAAAGTATTTGCTCGTGGCCATTACTATTATTAATGTATAACATTTGGGATGTTTCAGAGTTCCAGTTGCAAGGATTTATTAGGATATGCTCTCCTGTATGGAAGATGTGCTTTGCTACAGTTTTTCCCTTTTGCAGAAAAGCAAGTCCAGCAAACTAGTGGCACTGTTACGGCCAGAATTTATTTATGGTGCTCCGTTCCCCAGGCTATATTTCAAATTGGTCTAGGAATGGGGGTCAGTATGGAAGTTGGGGGCTGGTAAGAGCACGAGAGAGAAAATTAGGAGGTTTTGTTTCTAGCCCAGGTTCTGCCCAGCAAACAGCATGGCAACCTCAACAAGCCTTGCTTATGTGTCATCTCTGTAGGAAAAAGGGACAAACCCGTTGATTTCTAAAGTTTCCTCCCAATTCTGACTTAGGAAATTGTGTTCTTTTTCCCTCTGGCGAAACCAAGTTTTTTTTCACATGGTGGTGGACCCAGGAAATCACGCTCAGTGAGTAAATTACCCTCTACTCCCTGCTGTGGGAATCACAACCTCCTTTCAATTCAAGTTGATAATGTTTTTGCATCATAAAACTACCAAGACAAACAGAACACTTACCAAGAGCCAACGGAGTGATCAACCAACACAGAAGATCCCATTTTATCATCTTCTATGTGAATAATTCATTCATTCCTGGATTCGCTCATTGATCCGTTCTTGCAACAAATGTTTATTACGTACTCACTGTGGTCCTGCCTCAACAAAGGGAATAAAGCGAAGACAGAACAAGGTAGTCCTGCCATCCTAGAGCTTAGAATTGAATGGAGGACACAGATTTTCAAAAAGAAATCCTTACAATTAAGAGGATGCAATAAAAGTGATAAGGAGTTAGAGGAAGCTATGGGAATATTTGAGGGAGGTCCAATCAAATCTAAAGGTTAGGAGAGGTACTCTTGAAGAAGCTGACATTTAAGCAGAGCCCCTGAAGGATGGAACATAGCTAGTAAGCTAAAGGACGTGTGGTGGGAGCACAGAGGGTGAAAGTCATTTATCCAAGTGTGTAAATCACCTGAGAGGTAGAGGCATCTGCCACAAGTAACAGGATCTTAGTGGGAAGTTCAAAGGGAAGAAGAACATTTGAAACAGGAAAAGACGGGAAGTCTGCTTCTGCCCTTTGGAGAGAATGATGGATTCAAACAGGATGCATCAGACGAGTTCTTAGTTGCTAAGCAATAGACCTTGACTCCAGAGGATATTTAGAACAAAAGATATTTATTTAAAAGTGTATTGGCAGGGACTTTCTTTTGCAGTCAAAATGGAATAAGCGAAACTGAATTTACTCACCTGAAGCCACAAAAAAAAACTAACAAAATACATTAAACAACAATTTTCAAAACACTGAATATAGGCAATGAAGGACAGTGATCCTTGGGAGACACGTGAGCCCTACGATTGCCCCAGCTTACTCCCTCAAGAGAGTTTCTAGGTTGTGGTTCAGGAGGAGACAACCTGGGAGAGTCTAGTGGACTCCTGAGTTGAAGACATAGACTTGAACATCGGTGGAGACCAAAAAACAAGTGTTCAAAGGACAGAATGCCAGGGAACAGAGAGCAGCACACAAGGAGAGTTCCAGAGACCTGCACAGTCCCTTGCAAATATTTAGCTGATTAGTAATTATTGTGTGTATATGAAGAAACTATTCAAATCCTACCACCACCCCTGCCCCCCCCACCCCACATTAAAAAAAAAAAAGCCAGCTGAAAGGATTACAGGTGACAGTGCTCAGTATGCATTCAGGGTTGGGAAAAACGTCCATTTCCAACAGTCAGATTGGCAAAGCTCCTGCTTTACAGGGTCTAAGATAGAGTGCTCTGAAGGGTCTTACGTCAGTTCTAGAAAATAAGCATCTCTGGACTGTGTATCTCTCTGGTCCCACCTAAAAATGTTAAAAGCAAGATCTAGAAGGATCTTTTCAGGTAACTTAACTGTGTCACAGAACAAAGCCCAAGAATATTTACAGGCGTATAAAAATATCAAGCATCCGTGAAGGCGAAATGTGTAGAGTCTGGCATTCAAGCAAAAATAAGCAGGCATGCAAAGAAGCAGGAAAATATGACCTGGAATGAATAACCAATCACAACCAACTCATGGCTGACACAGATGTTGGAATTAGTAGATAAGAATATCAAAAACAGTTATTATATGTATTTCATATGTTGAAAAATTTAAGATGTACATTGAAGTTATGAAAATGACTCAAATTGAACTCCAAAAAGGGAAAGTACCATGTGTGAGATGAAAATACTTTGGATGAGATTAGTAGTAGATCAGACCTCGCAGAAGAAACATGAGTGAACTTGAAGATATCAATAGACATTTTCAAAGTGAAGCACAAAAGAAAAAACGATTTTTTTTTCTTAAATGAAGAAAGTATTTGTGAGCTGTGGGGAAACTTTAGAGGCTGACTATAACAGAAACTGGAATGTCCAAAGGAGAAGAAAAGTGGGAAAAAGAGAAATGTATTTGAAGAAATGATGTCTGAAAATTTTCCCAATTTCATGAAAAGTATAAATCCAGAGATCCAAAAACTCAACAAAACCCAAGCATAAAGAAAACTACACCAAGACATATAGTCAACACATAGTCAACACATAGTTGCTTAAAAGTTAAAAAAAAAAAACCTTAAGTAAAAAAATCTTAAAAGTGGCTAGAGAAATTACATTTTTTTTTTAAATTTTTTTTTCAACGTTTTTTATTTATTTTTGGGACAGAGAGAGACAGAGCATGAACAGGGGAGGGGCAGAGAGAGAGGGAGACACAGAATCGGAAACAGGCTCCAGGCTCCGAGCCATCAGCCCAGAGCCTGACGCGGGGCTCGAACTCCCGGACCGCGAGATTGTGACCTGGCTGAAGTTGGACGCTTAACCAACTGCGCCACCCAGGCGCCCCGAGAAATTACATTTTAAACAGAGGAACAAAGAGATGAATCATTGCAGATTTCTTGTCAGAAGCAATGTAAGTGACAAGAGAGTATAACAACATCTTTATAGAGCTGAAGGGAAAAAAAATCTGTCAACCTTGGGTTCTACGCCATAAAAGATGTCTTTCCCAAACAAAGGTGAAATCTGAAAATGTCAGATATACAAATGTGGAAGGAATTCGTCAGCAGTAGACACTCACTACAACAAAATAGTGAAAAAAGTTCTCCAGGCAGAAAGAAATGATAGCAGAGAAAAATATGGATCTTCACAAAGGAATGAAGAGCATGGAAAATTGTAACTAGATGGTTAAATAAGGGTTTTTTTTTCATGATACTTACATGTCTTTAAGCAATAATTGACTGTTTAAACAAAGCAATAATGCTATAGTATGAGGCTTGTGACATGTGTGAAAGTAAAATGTATGACATCAGTCAAAGCCTGGAAGGAAGAAATAGAAGCATGCTGTTGAAAAAAATCTTATAAGTGAACTAGTATCATGCCGCTGGAAGGAAAATTGCAAGACATTGAAGACGTATGCTATGAACTCTAAATAAGTCACTAAAATAACAGCAGAGAGTTAGGACTAGATAAGAAAGGAGATTAAGTGAAACAAAAAGGAGATAAAGGGAAATAAGAAAAATAGTTCATCTAAAAATGAAGGCAGAAAAAGTAGAGGAAGAGAAGGAGAAAGGAACAGACAAAAAGTCACAAGATGATGGACTCACGTCTAACTTTGTCATTAGACATATCAAATATAAAGGACATCAACACCTCAGGTAAAAGCAGGAATTGTCAGATTAGATCTCCCGCCTACAAAAAAACACACTTTATATAGCAGTATACAGAGGGGTGAAAGGTGAAAGGATAGAAGAAATAGACTGTGCTGACAATAATCAAAAGGAAGTTGGAATGGCTAAATCAATATCGGACAAGGCAGATTTCAGAGCAAAGAATATTATGAGAAATAAAGAAGGCTGTTTCATAATGGAAACAAATGGCCATTTCATCAAGTGCCATGATGACCTTAAATGTTTATACCTAAAAACATAACTTCAAATTACGTGATTAAAACTGAGAGTAACTGTAAGGAGAAACTGAGAAGTCCACAATGATAGAGACTTGAATATACTCCTGTTAACAATTGAACAAAGAAATAGACAGAAAATCATGAAAGATGGAGAAGATCTAAAAAACACTGTTAACAACTTTATCTTATTGGCACTTAGGGAAGACTCCACCCAATAATAGCAAAATATGTATTAGTTTTTAAGGACCCCTATTACATATTCTAAGGAACATATTCTACCCATAGGAAATTCTCAATAAATTTAAAAGTATTCAAGTCACACAAAATATGTTCTTTGACCAAAATGCAATTAAGTTGGAAAAAAATGATAGGATGATACCTGGAGAATCACCAAATATTTAGAAACTAAACAACAGACTTCTCTATAGATTAATGGTTAAAAAGAAATCAAAAGGGAGATGAGAGAATAGTTTCAACTGAATGAAAATGCAAATACAGCCTATCAAACCTGGTAAGATGCCATTAAACAGTATTTAGGGGTAAACTTATAGCAATAAACACGTATATTGGAAAAGAAGGAAGGTCTCAAACCAATGGTCTCATCTTTCACCTTAGAAAACCAACAAAAAAGAGCAAATAAACCCACTATAAGAAAAATAAAGGAAGTATATGGAATGAAGTCAGCAAGACGGCAGAATAGGAGGTTCCGGCCCTCACTCCCCCCACCCCACTCCCCCACCAGAAAAGCACTGATCTTGGCAACCGCCACCCAATGAGAATGCTTTTGTGGGGGATTCTGGAGTTCAGCTGAGATTCCAGTACCCTGGTGGTGCAAAAAATCTCAGCGGATGCAGTGAAGAGCGTAAGGAGAGTTTAAAGAAAAACTTCAGGGGCGCGTGGGTGGCTCAGTCGGTTGAGCGTCCACCTCTTGGTTTCAGCTCAGGTCACGATCTCAGGATTCGTGAGATAGAGCCCCGCTTTGGGCTCCACGCCGACAGCACAGAGCCTGCTTGGAATTCACTCTCTCCCCCTCTCTCTGCCCCTTCCCCGCTTGCATGCACTCTCTCTCAAAATAAATAAACTTGAAAAGGAAAAGAACAACTTTCCCCTCGTCGCCCCTTCCCTCGGGCGGTACGTCTTTGGGATTTCTCCCATGGGGGAAAATGAGAGCAATGTGAGCACTCGGCTTCCCCAGCCTTGCAGGGTGATGCCTAGGAGGACCGCTGTGGCCCTGTCCCTTGCAGAACATGGAGGGGGTCAGCGTTGTCTGGGGATAGTCAGGAACAGCCAAGAGCCGAGAGAAAGGGCGGGGAATCACTTCGGCCAGCCTCTGGATGTCAACCAACAGTGGCCCAAATCCTCCCAACTGACTTCGCAGACTCCAAGAAGAGGCTTATCCATGAACACTGCGGGACCACTTGCCTGCAGACCTCCCAGCCAGCCGGTGCACACTCCCCGTACCCCGTGAGCCCCAGCGCGTGGCACTCTCGCATCTCTGCGGATGCTGCATGCGAACCCGCACAGACAGCACACAGATGTCACTAGTAGGTAAGGATCTGAGCGGCCAAAGGGACTCCGCTGGACTGGACTCGGGCAAGGGGACCAACCTCGAGCACCTCAGGACACTGCCCCAGTAGGTTCTCAGCACCCGACCCGGCTTTGTGGGATCAAGAGAAGGCACACCATGCTGAGACATTTCCCGTAAGAGGGAACAAGGCAGGCAGAGCTGGGGCGTCCATACAGAACATCTGCGAACTGGTGATTTGCCGTGAGCCAGCCTCAGGGCGTGGGGCTGGTGTCTGAGGGAACGAGCGTACAGGGGTCTCTCTCATTGGAAAGTGAGACTAGCCCTCGTATCAACAGATAAATGCACATTTACCCCATGGGCATATCCATCTCTAAGCCAAAAGGACAGATAAGTTCAGAGGAAAAAATGAACAGATCAGACACAGATAAAGTCTAACATTTCTTCGAGCCCAGGAAACGCTTACCGTTAGCTCAGAGAGAAGTGAGAACACGGCACTGGAAGGGGCCACTCTGGATGCTATGAACTTATTACGAGTTTATAACCAAGTTCAATTGAACAGGAAGACTGAGGGTTTTACAACATCTCGGAAAGTCCGTCCTGAATGGGTCACAAGTCTACTCTCATGGGAAGATTATGTCGCCCCAGCAAACATGTTGACCCCAGAGTACATCCTCCCTACCTCCAGACATCCTGCCTGCCTGTTCCATCCTAGACTTTTTTTAGGGTGAGGACTCCGGAGAAAGCCCACTGCTTCAGACATTCATCGGGAAAAACGTGCTAGCTGCCTTTATAGCCCAGATCAACATTGTGCTTCTGATTTAAGCCTGAAAAAGAGAGTCTATTTTGATTTTTTTTCCCTATGAGTAAAAAGTGATCATTTGATGATGGTTCCTTGTGTAATTCAAAAAGAAAATTATTCGATGTATGTAGGCAAGTATCAACTTGCAATGTCAGTTTCAGCAAAGATGTAGAATATATCAAAAAATACGTTGCTAGGAATTTTCTGTTTGTTTTTGGTATCTAATGTGCACTGGGTTTGTGGGAGGTGAGGGTGTATATATGTGTGTTTCCATGTAGGGAGAAAGTGCAAAGTTATTAACATTTTCATCTGCAGCAACTGATTGAAATTGTGTTCGCTGACTCACAAGTAAGATCCATTATAGGGCGCTGGTTGGCAACGTCTTGGGAAAAGCACATGGTGGATAAGAAATTGTCATGCTGGGACGGCGAACAGTAGTGGGCACTTCTGAGACCAGGGTTTTGAGGGGTGGTTTTAAAGGGGCTTGGCTGGAACTGGAGGACCCTCCAGGCTCAGGCGAAGGGTTTGACAACAGTTAATAGGTCACACTCTGGCTTGTCACATCCTCAGGAAAAGCTGATCTGTTTTCTGAGTCCACGAGTGACAGGATTATTGTGTAAGTGCTTCCGAAATGCTTTCATCTTGACTGTTTTTGTCTGAGGCTGTTAGAAGGGGCTTTGCCAAGAAAAGCAAAGGATAAAATCGAAATGTGCCCTGTGCTAATGTCCTCGATTTCACAAGTGCAGGGCCAGGGACTTCTACTCTAAACCAGGCGACCTCGAGACGTTACGGAGCTGGGGAGAAGCTTACCTAGCTGAAGGAAACAGAGGGTAGAAACCACTTTTGTTCGCCCCTTATGGAGATTTTCCACTCCAGCCCAGGAGTGTCAGAGCCTCTGTGGTGACAAATCATCCTAAGGGTACGTTCTGGGCCAGGGCAACGACCCAATTTTGTTCACGATGCATGGGGTAAGTGTGTTTTGTACATCATCGCTGCTCCTCTCCAGAGGCCCACGGCTTCCTCTGTGTTCCTCGCTCAGTCCTAACACTGACTGTTCCCTAAGTGTTGGCCATGGTCCCTCCACACCCACGTTATCAGGAACAGACGTTGAAGGTGAAGATTCTGAGTGTAGGGGAACGAGTTTTCTTTTCTTTTTTTTTCTTCCCGTGTTTATTTATTTATTTTGAGAGACAGAGAGAGAGACAGAGAGAGAGAGGAGGGGGAAGAGAGAAAGGGAGAGGGAATCTCAAGCAGCCTCTGTGCCACCAGCACAGATCCCAACCTGGGGCTTGATCTCATGAAGCATGAGATCATGACCTTAGCCCAAATCAAGAGCCAGATGCTTAACCAACTGAGTCACCCAGGCGCCCGGGGGGGATCCAGTTTTCTTAAGCACACTGAGGTGTGAGGGTCCCTGAGAAAGACCGCCAGGTGAGGTTTGACTTCTTTTTTCCAATCCTGCCCTGTGTTCTCCTCCTCCGGCCCCCAAACTGGAAACTGGGGACACTGGGGCGGAGGGTCATGAACATACTACCTGTTCGCATCTAACCATCTCCTGGGACTCAGAGTAAGCACCTTTAGGAATGTCTTTGGGAATCAAGTATGGCCTGTCCATCATGCCTGCCCACCTCAGCTTCCGTCTGTTCTGTCTTTTGTCTCTCCCCGACAGCAACCTGAGGGGCTCTGACATAATCCTTTTCCACTCACCCCTGCCTGCCCTACACAGCGGGACCAGGGGTACCCTTCTTTTGTTGTGAACAGACTCACTGTAGTCATTGATATTTTCTTCGGACATTCCTCTTTCTATCCCTGTTATGATTTCTATTCCAGCCAGGAACGTCAGAATCTCTGGAGTGATGAATCCATCCGGAGAGCACACGCTGGCCAGGGCCCGCTGATGGCAAGATATATGAAGTGGGATGTTCGTCTTCAGCATCTCTCTCTGACAGTCGTCCTGTATCCTCACACCTGCACAAGTTGCCCCAGCAAAGCAGTGTGCTTGGGACACTTGCCTCTCTCCTTCCTTTTCCCTCCTTAAAACTCACACATCCTGGGCACCAGTCCCTCAGGGCCCTCTCGGTTTATAAACCATTTGTGTATTACCCTCTCCCTGGACACTTTGGAATTTCAACAGAGGCGCTCAACACTTTCAACTAAAGGCTGGGAGCAATGTTGGCCTTTCAGGTTCCTAGGAGACCAGCAGGGGAAAGAATGTGGAGCCCTGGAAGGAGTATAAGGGCTGCTGTCCAGTGTCTCTTACATCACGCTTTGAGGTGGCTGTCCAGGAAACTACTGCCTTGAGAAAATTGCAGCAAGTCCAGTACATTTGGCACAATTTCTAAGAAAATCACGCAGCTTTTAGAATGCCTCAAAAAATGAGCCTCAGCCCCAAAGTGTGTGTGCGTGTGCGTGTGCGTGTGTGTGTGTGTGTGTGTGTGTGTTAGGGTCACTCTGCACGGTTGTGCAGGTTGTGAACTGCAGAAGGGCCACATATAAGGAGGCACATTCATGGGGCAAAAATCGGTGGATATATTTATTGTCACAATCCCCCAGCAGATGTGTCTGATTCTATTGTGACAGTACATTAAAGACGGGAGTATAGATAATGTCTTGAGGCAGAAGCTATTTCTAATCTGGAGATGAGCGAGGCCAGTGCAGGTTTCAGTGAGAGACAGAGGCAGCTTCCATCTTGTGCCTTTTGACACCTACCCCTTTCCAACTTTGGGTCCCTCGTTCCTTCCTGATCTCCTGCCCCGGACCCTCAGACTCAGCCGAGGAAGAAACCGTCTCCTCGAGTCTGTTTCACCGGCTCGTGAGATTGCTTGCTCTTCCCTATTCCTCATGAGGTCCTGCTTGTCGGCTGGAAGCTGACTGATATGCCTCCCACCTGGGCTGGCCACACAGCCTCCGGCCTCCTTGCACGCCGGACCACCCCCCCCACCCCCAGCCATCTTTCAATTCTTGGAAAGTGCCCCCTCTGTTCCCTGCGGCCAGCATTGGTTAATTTCCTGGCTGCCTACCCAAGAATGCTCCCTGATTTTGCGTATTTGCAAATCCTCCCCAACTTTCAAGACCCTGTGCGCATACCCCTTCTTCCATGAAGTCTTCCAGAATCCTCTTTCTCTCAT
The DNA here is from genome assembly GCF_007474595.2 of Lynx canadensis. NCBI lineage: Eukaryota > Metazoa > Chordata > Mammalia > Carnivora > Felidae > Lynx > Lynx canadensis. The sequence goes on from NC_044313.2 coordinate 13,015,979, forward strand.
CCCGGCCCAAAGGAATAATCCTTCCTGCCTCTGCTGTTCCATAGCCCTTTGTCTGTTTTTCTCTCACACTATGGATCAGCGAGGACGTTGTCCTGGTTCTCCAGTTCTTCAGAATAAGAATAAAGCCTTTGTTACATCTGTGCCTCCCCAAAGGCCTTGCACAGCATCTTACGCACCACGGGTTCCTAGCAAAGTCTTGGCAGATGAGCACTGAATTAGCTGCGGTAGCTGGGAGTAGATGATGTTCTCTGTGACTCCTTGCCTAACTATGCACACGTGATTATATTCTCTCATTTCCTTTATGGTGAGGAAACTGAGGCACTCCCTACCGGTCGGGAACTTGAGAGAACTGGGGCGCCTGGGTGCTCAGTCAGTCCAGCATCCATATCTTGTTTCAATGCAGGTCATGGTCTCATGGTTCATGAGTTCGAGCCCTGCATCGGGGCTCCGTGCTGGCAGGGCAGACGGCTTGGGATTCCCCCCCCCCACCTTACCCCCCCTCTGACTGTCACTCTCTCTCTCTCTGTCCCTCCCCTGCTTGCACTAAATAAATAAGTAAGTAAATATACTTAAAAAAGAAGAAACCTGAGAGAACTTTGTCCAGTAATATGACACGGGCCTTCTCCTGTCTTGTAAACAACAGCTAAAAGTACCATGGCTGTGTTAGTGTGGGTTCTCTAGAGAAACAGAGTCAATAGGATAGATATATAGAAAGACATCTATTACGAGGGATGATTCACACAGTGATGGAGGCTGAGGAGTCCCACCATCTTCTGTCTGCTAGCTGCAGGCCCAGGAAAGTTTACGGCGTAGATAGAGTCCAAGTCCAAAGGCCAGAGCACCAAGGGAGCTGACGGTGTTAAGCCCTGGTCTGACTGCGAAGGCCCGAGTGCCAATGGAGCGCCAGGGTTTGAGGGCAGGAGAAGATAGATGTCTCAGCTCAAGCACAGAGCAGATTGGCCCTTCCTCTGCCTTATTGTTCTATTCAGGCCCTCGACAGATGCGGTGATGACCACCCACACTGGTGGGGGAGGGGGGAGGGACATCTTCTTTACTCAGTCCATTGATCCAAACGCTAATTGCTTCCAGAAACGCCCTCACAGACACACCCAGAAATAATGTTCTACTACCTCTCTGGGCATCCCTTAGACCAGGCAAGCTGACACATAAAACCCACCATCGCAATGACTTGAGGGGATAACAATGAGCTCGCGGCACAGAAGTACGATGTGGCTCAATTACATCCTTAAGCACAACGCAGTTTGGAGAAATCTATGAGTTCTCAGTAGTGAGACCAATCCTTTCATGGCCCTCCGATTTCAGGATGACACCCAGGTGAAGGCTCAGAGCCCCCCACAGCTCCACTTCTCGCGTCTCCGTGACACCAAGCAGGAGAAAAGAGCATAAACACAGTGATGCTCCTGGGTGGCCACCCAGCTTTGTGGAGCTGGAGAAAGAAGAGGGGAATGAATCAAGGGAGCAGGTGGGGAAGACCAACGAATGAGCGAAGCCTTTCATGTTTCAGATCGAGATGAAACGTTGAGGCAAATCAAGCAAGTGAACAGGGCGGATTTTTGTCCAGACCCTTAACATTCTTACAGGAATATTACAGGAGACATGGAAAATTCGAAGCATGCCAGGCCCCAATGAATGGAGTCATGTCAGCTGATTTAAGAGATGCAGAGTTATTGACCATTTTCTTTCTAGCCCATGAAATTAGTTGGCTCTGGATTATGTCTTTGTTAAGGTGAAGTGAAATGTTTGAGTTCTTTGGGGATAGGCCAGAAATTCACCATGCCTTTTGGACACGTTGCTTAGGCCATCTCCTCTCACCTTGCATTGTGCCTCAATGGTCACAGAATGTTCCATTTGGAAAGAAACCTAAAAATTCTCTGTGTGTCAGTAACTATTTTAGTAAGCAAGTGGCTTTATTTTTTTTTTTCAAATTGCAAACCTCATTGCCTTTCAAGGGCATTTCAGCTTGGAGTTAGCGTTGGCCACTGTGTGTGTGGTGCTTTCAAGAACACCTTGGGTGTGGTAGCAAAGAAGTGGAATGTACAATTGCCCAACTTTCCATGACATATTAGAGAAGTTTATGCAGCACAAAGAAATTCAGGTGAACTTGACCTCAGGTCCTAGGTGATTTCTGGGAGGAATATCTGAGTCTTCACAAAATCTTCAAGAACAGAGTGTCTTCAAAATTACCTACCTTATAGGGGCGCCTGGGTGGCTCAGTTGGTTAAGCATCCAACTTTGGCTCAGGTCATGATCTCACGGTTCCCAAGTTCGAGCCTCGCGTTGGGCTCTGAGCTGCAATTCTCTCTCTCCTCTCTGTCTCTGCCCCTCCACCCCCCTTTACTCTCTCTCTCTCTCTCTCTCTCTCAAAATAAATAAATTAACACAACAAAAAAAGATTTCCTACCTTATATTGCCTGTTTGGGGCCCCAGACTGACCCTTCAGTGAGAGCTCATCTCACTGACGGAGCTGATTAGAAACTCAAGTAGAACTTTAGGACCAGGAGGGACCCTACTGGTCACCTTTCCTCACTTCTGTCTGTCACTCTCAAATCTGTTCACTTTCCAACATCTCAAGCTCAGGAAATGACTTGCTTTCACCCTGCGGCGCCCATCTCTCCCTCAACGGGCATCTGACCAAACACCCAGCCCGAGTACCTCTGTGTCCAGTTGTCCCTTTCCATGCTGACGCTCATAGTCTGAGCGCCACCATCACAGTATCTGCCTCCTCAGTTTTGGCACAGCCTCCCAGTTGCTCCCACGATTTCTTCTGGTCTTCTCCCTGCTCCCCATCCACTCTCCACGCAGCAGCAAGGAGGACAGTCCAGGACACCGACTTGAATGCATCTCACCCCTGCTTAGAGCCCCCCCGGTGGATTCTTCCACGGCACTTTAGCATGACCTCCAAGACCCAACATTGTGTGACCCCCCAGCCCCATTCTGACTGTGTCACTTATCAAGCACCCACCCTCCCCGCACCTTAGCCCTGCAGACCTTCTGTCTGTTCTTCAAATGGACCAAGATCCTGCTGATGCACGGCCCTGATTCATACTTCCTTGACATCTGGGACTACATAAATCCTCCAACTTTTTGCCAGCCCTTCTCCTCTCCACTAAGGCTTGCCAGACCAGCCCATTTTCAATCTTCAGTCTCACTTTATTTTTTTTTTATTTTTTTAAAAAAAAATTTTTTTTTCAACGTTTTTTATTTATTTTTGGGACAGAGAGAGACAGAGCATGAACGGGGGAGGGGCAGAGAGAGAGGGAGACACAGAATTGGAAACAGGCTCCAGGCTCCGAGCCATCAGCCCAGAGCCTGACGCGGGGCTCGAACTCACGGACCGCGAGATCGTGACCTGGCTGATGTAGGACGCTTAACCGACTGCGCCACCCAGGCGCCCCATCTTCAGTCTCACTTTAAATGTGGGTTCCTCAGAAAGGCCTCCCAGATCCCTGAGACCAGATTCCTTCTGTTAGATGTGCTGAGGGCTGGGGCAACCCACTTTTTAGAAGGGCAGAGAGAATATATTTTTGACTTTGCTGGTTGTATGATCTCTCCAGCAACTACTCGACTCTACAATTGTAGCAGAAAGCAGACATAGACAAGATGTGAGTATGAGCATGATTGCATTCAAATAAAACTTTTTGCAAAAACAGAGGGCCTAGACTGGGTTCACGGGCCATAATCTGTTGGCCCATGACTTAGAGTATCCTGTCCTTTTGTTTCATAGAATTTATTATAACATGTCACAAAGTCATTACATCTGAATGATAATAGGTTCATGTCTGTCATTGCTTTCTGGACTTCTTCTCCATGAGGTCAGAAATCAAACCTGCCTTTCAGCATTCGCGGGGGGGGGGAGGGAGACAGTAAATAAAAACACATAAATAAATAAAACAAATAAAATAGCATGTGACTCGAGCCAAGCTCATTTGTCCAGTCAGACTTTGTCCCAAGTCTTTAGCTCAAGCAAAAAGAAAGACACCTGTAGAGGACAAAAACCTGAGTGTATGTATAAGCTGGAGCCGCTGCAACATTTTTGGCATCATGCAGATGTTGAGAAGGGAGCCAGCACTGGGGAAGTAGGTCTGAGAACTGGAGAGAATGAATTATATTGTGACTGTATCCTTCAGGTCCTGGATCAAACCCTACCTGACTTAGTAGCTCTGGCTTGTGACTATCAAGTCACATGAACAAATGTGCTCCCATTTTTTATTAAACACATTTAAATTAAATGTTTTTATCATACGTGACGGAAAATATATAAGGTCTGATATTTTCTCACTTGTAAAATGAGGATCATAAAACATACCATGAAGGGCTATCATAAACATTAAAATATACATGTATATTAAAATGCCTGAGTATTGCACCCAGAAGCCACTCATGTTTGTTAAATAAATGAGTACAGGTGTCCCTTGCTATCCAAAGTAGAGGGTTTCTATGAAACCTTTAGAAGCTGCAATTCAGGCTGAAGGCAAAGAAGTGGTTACCATCAACGTCCATGGAAAACTTTTCGAGCATTCGCAGACCTCCCCTAGGCTTTTCTAGTACCATGGAACACCACTTGTTAACGGGTGCACAAAATAAATCTAGATAAAGCGCAGATGCTCGCAGACACGGTTGGGAGCTCTGGCAGCTGGATGCTGAGATGCTGAGTGTTGCTCCTGGGGAAGGAGCTGGGGAGCCACTCTCGCTTAGGGTGTGCACAGCCTCCGGAAGCACTCGCTGCAGAGCGAAGGCTGACTGAGCCCTATTTTCATTTTTGCCTTTCCTCACAAAAGCAAGACTCCTCCTTGGATTTCTTTTGGTTAGCAAGAACAGACGCTAATAGGGGTCTTCCATAAAAGCCAAGCGGCATAACGCGAACTTTCGAGAAGTGGGAGACACCTGCAATTATTCTCATTATCGAATGCATATAATTCTATAAAGGGTTATTTATAACAATATATCTTTACTATGCCCCTCCTCCTCCCACATAAAACTTTGATTATAAAAAAAAACTTGTCATTATCGCCAGCTGACGAGCAATCAAAATGGAGTTATCACCTTAATATATAATTCAAGTCACCATGAAAAGGGGATGAAAATTATAACTTGTTTTACCCACAATTTCAGGAAAAGATAGCTCATGTAAAAAGAGGGTCTGCCAACACCTCACCAAAGAAGATGTACGGATGGCAAATAAACGTATGAGAAGATTTCAACCCCTAAGTCCTCAGGGAAATGCAAATGAAACAACATACACCCATTAGAAGAGCCAAAATCCAGGGGCGCCTGAGTGGCTCAGTTGGTTAAGCGTCTGACTTTGCCTCAGGTTATGATCTCACGGTTTGTGAGTTCGAGCCCCAGGTCCAGCTCTGTGCTGGCAGCTCAGGGCCTGGAGCCTGCTTCGGATTCTGCATCTCCCACTCTCTCCGCCCCTCCCCTGCTCACACTCTGGCTCTCTCTCTCTCTCTCTCTCTCTCTCAAAAATAAATAAACATTAAAAAAAAAAAAAAAAAGAAGAGCCAAAACCCAAAACACTGACAACGATGCGAACGTGCAAACAGCGGGAACTTTCATCCACTGCTTGTGGGAATGCAAAATAGTGCAGCCGCTTTGGACAAACTGGCAGTTGCTTCCAAAACCAAACATGCTCTGGCCATACGATCCAGCAGTCGTGACCCTTGACATTTACCCAAATGACCTGAAAACTCCTATCCACACAAAAACTGACACGTGGATGTTGATAGCAGTGTAATCTGTAGTTGCTAAAACCTGAAAGCAACCGAGATGCCCTTCATTAGAGAAATGGATGAATGAACTGTTGCTTTAGCCAGACAATGAAATGCTATTCGGTGCTAAAAAAAAAAAGAAATGAGGTGTTTATCTGTGAAAAGGCACGGAGGAAGCTTAAATGCATATTACTAAGTGAAAGAAGCCAATCTGACAAGGCTACATACTGTGTGATTCCAACTGGAATATTCTAGAAAAGGCAAAACTGTCGAGTAAGGGAAAAGACCAGTGGCTGCCAGGGGCTGGGGGAGGGAGAGAGGAATCAGCAGAATACAGAGAGGTTTTAGGGTGATAAAAGTAATCCATGCGATACTATAATAGTGGATACTTACCATACATTCATCCAAACCCACAGAATGTACAACACCAAGGGTGAACCCCAATGTCAACTATTGACTTTGGGAGATGATGTGTCAATGTAAGCTCATCAGTGGTACCATGGTGGCTTAGGGATACCAATAGTGGGGGAGGTTGTCTGTGTGTGGAGGGAGGTAACAGGGGTTATACGGGAACTCTGTGTTTTCCACTCAGCGTTGCTATGGATCTAAAATTGCTCTAAAAACGGAGCTTATTAATTTAAAAAAAAAAAGCCCGTTTTTAAAAAGGGGTTTGCCCACATTGAAATAAAATGTACTCAAAAATGAAACGTCTCCTTGACCCCTCCCCAAATTCTTCTGCCAAGATAGTAGTTCTGAAGGTTCAGGAAAACAAAACAAAGCAAAACAAAAAAAACAACTCACCAAATTTCCGAACACATCTGAGATTGAATGCACTGAGTCTGGCACTGGCTTTTCGATCTTATTCATGGGTGTGCAGAGAATAGAATTTGTTTCCTTTGTCTCATGACCCGGGAACGTGAGTAACTGTTGACAGACGCTTGCCAAGACATGAAACTAGTGGGAAGGCATCTGACTCAAGGAGCAAATGATACAAAACTGAGAATAGAAGACGACAAGACCTAAAATATATATTGGAGCCAGTTTCTCCCTATGCTGAGCCGTCCGCTGGCTCTCCACACTTGGAATCAAACCCCCCAGTCCCAACCAGTACCAAAGAGGCCACGCATGAGCTTTCTCCAGACTACCTCTTTGACTTCATTTCCTGCCACTCCTCCTTCCAGTCCGGCTTGCTTCCTGCTGCCCGAGGGCCTTTGCACATACAGCCCTTTTTTGCCCGGAAAGCCCTCCTGCATCCGCTCGCTTCATTTTATCCTCGGATCAAAATTTATTTCTGCAGAGAGGCCACCCTTGCCCACAAGACTTAAAATATCAACCTCCTTCCCCCCTCCCTATTTCTCTTCCCTGCTTGGTGTCTCTTCATACTATTACTCATGTATATCACATGTTGCTTTGTTTATCGATTCCATCTCTGTCTTCCCCACCTGAATGTGAGCTCCCGGGGACAGAGCTGTCTGTCGTCAGCCTCCCTTATCCTCACCTCAATATCTACAACAGTGCCTGACACACAGTAGCAACTCAATAAATATTTCTTGATTACATTTGTGGCCACCAATTTCTGTGTCAGCTTGGCAATCGCATTAAATTCATTGTTTGATTTCCTAGCGGTAAAAGAGAAATCTCAGTAACTACAAACCTCCTTGAAACAGTTCACATGTCTCTCCAATGACTCAGGCACAGGTGACCGAGAGTGCAACCTGCTTCATTTATTCCAGATCAAACTCAAACACTCGAAACGTAAGGCATATCACATGCTTCCTCGTGGAACTGTGACATACTTTTCAAGAGGATTAGCTTATAAGAGTCAGATAATCCCCCTGGGTTGAATAAATAGATCTCACAGAAATTCCTGGGGTACCCTCTGCATAAGGCCTTTTACTAAAATTAAATTAGCAATAAAATGAGCTTTTCTTGGGGTAAATTAAAGTGGGTTTTCTTGTACAAGCTGTTTTAAACTATCATAATCTGGGAGGCAGGGTCCTCCCTCACATACACATGGTTATTTTAAATATCTCATTTGGAACTTGTGTCCCCAAGCCCAGGAGAGTGGGAAGGAAAAGAAATCTGGAGCTCCAAAGGGATACTAGTCTGGTTTGCAAAGAGAGGCAGACTGGGGACACATATAAAGCAAAACCCAAGAATTCTGGAAATTTAGGAAAACGACTTGCTTTTAAACTGGTGCCTACGACAATGTGAAACACACAAAGGAAACGTGATGAATAAAATATCCAGCCTGTGGGTCAGTCAGCTCCCGAGCCCCCAGCAAACTGAACCCGAGATTTTGATTATGTCACGGCCCAGCAGTGTTTGTCAATAGCTGTCACCAGGACAGTGCCTTAACCCGGGCCACGTCCACAGAGCACACACCAACCCGGGGTTTGCTTCCTCCCTACAAAAACGTTGGTCCTGGCGAGGCCAGCTGAGCCTCTTTCTCTCGGGGGGGAAGGGCTGTCTGCTCCCGACTGAATCACACACTGTGCAAATATTTTATTTTCATACATCATCTGTAGCAAGTGTAATACTGAGATTTAAAGGTAAATAGCTGGAGAAATTGCAGTTGAATTATCAGACTGACATTCCTATCGTGGCAAATCAAATCCTGCCGTGAACAGGCGAAAGCAAACAGTGGTTTTAGTTCAAACCCTTCTTGCCAGCTCCTTCAGACCATATCCACAAGGCTTTGATTCTGGTCAACAAACAATTACATAAAAACGTATTTCGGATGGGTTATTCTCAGTTAAGGAGTTGAACTCTTTATTTTAGGATTGTCTGTTTTCTTCTCACCACGAGTCAGAACTAAACTGAGGAGAATTAATATGCTTGGGATGATTTAGAATCAGAAGAGGAAACTTGAATCAGAGTGTTAGAGCACGCATGGCCCCCAGAAGAATCGGCTCTGATGTGGCATGCCTGTTCAGGTGGCTCGGCCCAAGTGCTCGGGCCTCAAGTTGCCTCTCTTCTGCGACAGTGAGCAGCAGGTGAATCATGAATCGTGGTGCCTAGACAGTAAGGTGAAAATCCAGACAGAAAGCCATTCATTCATTAATTCATTCATTCAACCTATCAGCCAATCATTTGAGGTCATCCTGTGCCAAATTCTGTGCTGGCAGCCCTCCCTGCCCAGTTACTGATGTAAGTATTGGGACAAATGACACATAGGAACCTATGAAGATGATATAAAGCTGATACTTACCCAGTAAACAGCAAAAGGCTTCCCCAAGAGGAAAGGCTCCTGAGTGAGGCAAAAGCAAAGCCAGGTGGAGGCTTTGAGGGTATAGCTGGGGTGGGGGTTCCCTCGCATGGGTTAGAGGCTGCCCTATTTGAAATTTCCACAAGCACAGGTAAAGGATGGGAGGGGATCCAAGGGGAGGCGGGAACTCCCGGAGGCTGTCAATGGCCGTACTCAGCAAGAGTCAGCAGCCTAATCACACGTGCCCAACCCCATGCAGTCACCACGTCCCGGGGAACGTGATGTGACGTCTGACTGGCGTAGGCCTAGGTCACAGGCTTCATACGGATCTCCTGACAAAGACACTGGAAATCCCTGAACTGAGAGTGAGGGCAGGCTGGCTGCCCAGAGGGAAGTCAGGCTGCGGTCACCAGAAGGAAGACGAGTAGAAACTGGACTGCAGGAAAATCAGATCTACGCTGGGTCTGGGACCGCTTATTCAAGGTCATGTAGGTGACCAGGATACAGTAGGATTTGACACTTGGTCTGGGTTCCTGTGAAATCTTTATTTTCTCTGTGTATCTGATCTAACTAATTCAGCTTATCATCCTAATAAGAACTATCTATTTGTCCAAGAAGAGCTGAAAGCATTATGTGTTGAGTTTCTTATGCTGTGGCAACTGCAAACTCCAGAAGTCTGCAAGGACAAAAGCTTCCAGTGTTCTTTGAATCTCTTTTTGTACCCTAACACAGATAAATAAGACTTGATCTTTACCCAGCTCAAGCATGGATCCAGGAAGTAGCCAGGTCTTCCAGCCTGAAGAAGGATTTAGAAGGCCCTCAGTACTTGTAAAGGGGTGAGGGGAGGGAGGGATACGGTTATCTATAATTTAATCCAATTCAGTTACTGTTCAATTCCTTCAATACCATAAAGAGTGACTGAGAACCTAATTGATTCCTAGAAAGGAGGCTGCAAAGATGATTGGGACATAGTCTCTGCCATCTGGCAGAGTGGAGAAGACACTTATCTATAAGAAATTAGGTAAACAGCATAAGACTCTTGGTACAAGACTCCTTCGCTGGGTGGAAGGGGAAATACCAGGCCCTCATTTTCCCAGCCTCCCTTGAAACTAGGCTGAGGCATATTGACGTAGACCCCATCAGTCAGTCTTAGACATCCTGGCCCTTGAACTCGTGACTCAAACAATCAGGGACCAAGGGAAATTCATTCCAGTAAAGGAGGAAGTAAAGGTATGATGTGGGTCCCCACTGTGGTGTTGACAATGACCATAAGGCAACAATCAGCACTGGCGGGGGAGATAGGTTGGCAGACAAGCGACGATGTCTAGTCTCCTAAACAAAGCAGGTCTATGGCTTGAAATGAGGCAATGTTTCTGACTGGTGATGGTACATCCCAGTGAGTCAGAGGACTGCCTAGAATCCTTTTTAAAAATCTTAAAGTGATATTTTCCTTTTTTACTATCAGCTTCGGTGATGTATAATGGATCGACAATATACCACACAAATTTAAAGTGTGCAGTTTGATAGCTTGACATATGTACACACCTGTGAAACCATCACCACAATTAAAATGAAGAAAGACCCCTAAAAGTTTCATTATAACTCTTCGTAATCTTCCCACCCCAGACTCTCCCTCCCAACTGATCTGCTTTCTGACACTATAGATGAGCTTGCTTTTTCTAGAATTTTATCTAAATTCAATCCTAGTATTTCTCTTTATTTGTCTGGTTCTTTCACTCACCATATTTTGAGGGTCATCCATAGAGTTGAATGTATCAATAGTTCATTCCTTTTTTATTGCTGAGTAGTATTCCTTTATGCAGCTGATATACCACGATTTGTTTACCCGCTCATCTGTTGATAGACATTTGGGTTATTTCCAGTTTGGGGCTGTTACACATAGTGCTTCTGTGAATATTCATGTATTTTTCTTTCTATGGACATGTTTTGATTTCTTTTGGGTAAACACCTAGGAATGGAACGGCTGGATCATACACTATGTTGTATGCTTGATGTTTTCAGAAACTAGTAAGATTTTCCACGTTAGTGGTAACATTTTACATTTCTGCCAGCTGTGTATGGTCTGCCTGGGTTCATGTTTCCCAGAAGGCTACTAATGTTGGGCATCTTTTCATGTGGTTACTTGTCATCTATATACCTTCTTGGGTAAAATGTCCACATTTTTTTTGCCTTTTTTTATTGGGTTGCTTCCTTTCTCATTACAGAGTTGTGAGAGTCCTTTATATACCCATTGATTTTGTCCTCTCATGTTCTGTGTTTTATTTCCTTGATTTCTGTTCTGATCTTTAATTCCTTTTCTTCTTACTGTGGCTTTAATTTGCTCTTCTTTTTGTAGTTTCTTAAGATAGAAAGTGAGGCCTTGATTTGAGACTTTTCTTCTTCCCTAATATAAGTATTATATTTTACTATGAATTTCCCTCTAATACTGCTTTAGGGTATCCCTCGCCTCACAGAGTCCCTGGGGGCTCTGCCTTAGTTTGTCCTTTCTGCACTGCAGCCTAGAAACTCTCTCAAGGCAGCAACCTGGGGGCAACATAGGGATCATCTCATTTGCCTCATGTCTTTCAAGGATCACTGTCTGTTTTTGCTTAATGTACAGGATCTCAAAAATTGTTGTTGTTTTTTTTTTTTAATTTTTTTAACGTTTATTTATTTTTGAGACAGAGAGAGACAGAGCATGAGCAGGGGAGGGGCCAGAGAGGAGAGGGAGACACAGAATCTGAAACGGGCTCCAGGCTCTGAGCTGTCAGCACAGAGCCTGACGCGGGGCTCGAACTCACGGACCGTGAGATCATGACCTGAGCCGAAGTCGGACGTTTAACCAACTGAGCCACCCAGGTGCCCCTCAAAATTGTTTTACATGTATTGTTTGTCTGTTTATTTTTAGTTCTGTCAAGTGAGAAGATACATCTCTATGTTCTTCTCTCTTATTTAGAAGTATACATCCTTCTATTTGGTTTTTAATTTGTAGATTTGGGTTTTTTTTTATGTTTATTTATTTATTTTGAGGGAGAGAGAGAGAGAGAGAGTAGGGGTGGGGCAGATTGAGTGAATTCCAAGCAGGCTCCACGCTATCAGTGCAGAGCCTGATATAGGACTCAAACTGGAGAACTGTGAGATCATGACTTGAGTCAAAATCAAGAGCCTGATGCTTAACTGACTAAGCCATCCAGGTGCCCCTAATTGTAGATTTGTTTTAACACAAATGCTTTCAGTTTTATTAAATATATTAATCTATTCATTTACATTTTCCCCATCTCTTCAGTCATTAAGAGCTCTACCCTCCTCCAGAAGGCTGAAATCACACACATTTATTTTTTCTTCTGATTTTTCTTCATTCACGAATTTATCCGGATTTTTAGTGTACTGTGTGAGATGCAGTTCTGCATTATTTCCCACGTGCCTTCCTCCACCACCCAAATAGCCAGCCGATTGTCTTAATGTCATTTGTTATAATGCTTCTTTCTTTCAGTAGTTTGGGATATAGTCTTCGGCATTATGTTACACTTCTGTAAAGAATACATCCGTTTGGGGGATTGTCATTATATCATACTGATCTTTCTTTTCCTTTCTCCCTATGTTTTTTCTTTCTCTCTCTTTTTTAATAATAGTATACTTTTAAAATTGTTGTTTTACACTATTTTAATATTGTTTTACGAGATGTTTTTATGTGCTTCAGTCAGTGATGTGCTCGAGCTGGCTTTTACTAGCTCACAAAAACCAGTTTTGTGCATATTTTTTCAACACCATGTCCAATGATGTCATGTTGGTAGCTTGAAATTGACTCAGGAGTAACTCATACCACAGAAATTGGCAACACTACATATATCAGCTTGCTCACTCTCTCACTCTCTTTCCTCTGAAAGCCTATTTACCAGAACACCATTAGGGCTAGTCCTTCCTCATAAATCTTTTCTTAAATTATTTTTTTTTGTTATTCATAACTCTTGTACCACATAAACTTTTTTTTTTTTTTTCAACGTTTATTTATTTTTGGGACAGAGAGAGACAGAGCATGAACGGGGGAGGGGCAGAGAAGAGAGGGAGACACGAATCAGAAACAGGCTCCAGGCTCTGAGCCATCAGCCCAGAGCCTGACGCGGGGCTCGAACTCACGGACCGCGAGATCGTGACCTGGCTGAAGTCGGAACGCTTAAACGACTGCGCCCCCAGGCGCCCCTGTACCACATAAACTTTGAGCGCTTTTATTTAGACTTTTTATTGGCATCATATTCAGGCTCATTCACTTTGGAAAGAAGTGACATCTTCCAATTTATGCCATTTGATCTTTCTCATTCTGATAAAAGATCCATAACTTTTCTTTTCAAACAAATCTCTTCCAAAATGATCAATAGTTTTCCCTGTGGGGTCATATAAATTTTATGGGCCATACAGCTAATGGTAGTCTAGCCTAAGTCTAGCCTCAGATAATGTAGCAAAATTCTTGACTCAAAAGAATTAAGAATGAGAAGACACATACATAGATGCCCTTGAGAAAGTTGAGTTTCATGCTCACCTAGCTCTTGACATTCTCTCTAAAGAAGCAAAAGAGACACAATGCCTGGGATGGTCATTCTCAAAAAGCAGATCAAGGACAGTAAACGGGTCCATACCAGGCAAGCCAAAGCTTTATTCTAGAGAAGAAAAAGTTCATGTGTAATTTGATAAAGAATACAAAGACTCTTTTGGAAAAATACACTCAAGAGTTCATCCAAGAATGAGCACTTGCTAGAAACAAGTGAAGAGGAAATTCATACAATAGTCAGAGTTGGACGAATAGATCTGTGAGGTTCCTTTCCCTCCGATAGGCCAAGATTTAAATTCTCTCCAACCATGGTGAAGAAACAAGAACAAAACTGACTTTTATCAAAGCGGAAGTTTCATTCAAGGTAGGGAGAATTCCAACTCTTTTAATGCAAATGAATAGACAACGACAAAAGCAACAGAATAAAACACCAGAATGGGTTTTGAAGAAGGCTGGGTGTTCCCAACTCCAAATATTAGCAGCACTCCTGGATGGCTTAGACCAGTGACCGCAAACTGGGAGAGGGGCGGTGATGTCCCAATATGGCAACAGGGACGTTTTATTTATCCAGCAAGATAGCATCATAAAACAAAATCACACCTATTGTTCTCAGGCAGAAGATACATTTCCCCGTTTTCCGTGGTCCATTTACTCTCTCTGGCCTTATGTCTTTCTACTGGGAGTCTGGTCTAGTCATTTCTATTACCTGCATGGCTCCGAAGGCTGACACATCTGAAACCTCTGGCCTAAGCAGTTGATGCTCCAAGGCTGGGGATTAAAACCCAATTCTAGTCTTAGGATTACAAAAATCAGAACACAGGACTCTAGGTTGGAACTAATTATCTGCATCTTGGACTTGTAAACGTTGTATTTTGCTGATACTGGCTAACATAATTCGCGTCCATAGCCATGATTTGAAACGAGCATTTACGATTGGATAGTGTTTTCTGCTCCGAATTCAAAGTGGTAACATTTCCACTTTTAGAGATGAGTTTGTTGAGCTATTTTCTTGGTTGATGATGCCACTAAATATTGAATAATGAGGCCCAAAGATCAATGATTAATAAAGACTAAGTTGTATGTTCTTAGAGTACATTTCTGGAGAACAAAACAATCTTTATTTTCTCCATTTGGAGCCGTGCTGGAAGCATTGTGACTATCACCCAGACAAATGGATAAATCACAATCATAAAAGTTCAGCTGCTGGGTGGCAGAAAGGGGCCTTGTAGAAGTAAATCCTATCATTTGGGCAAATCACAGTCATTAAACTTCTGCTTATGGCTCGTGACCTTTGAATCAAAGAGGAATACACATAAAAAAAAAAAAAAAAAAGGAGCAGAACTGAGAACAAGAATGCCTGAGAGGTCTGTGTCAATGACTCATTGCATTTGGTAGGTTTGCTCTCGCCCTTTAACTTCCTTAGCTTCAACTTGGGCCTGAGAAAATAAGGCGAGAAAAGGCCCTAATGGAGAGCAAATGTCACGCCCTCAAGATGGCTTTAATATTTAAGATATTAGAAACAATATAAATTTAGGTTTAAAAAAATTGTTTTTCTTTTTCCTTTATATGGGAGCAGCAGATTTTCCACACACACTGTTTTTTGTTTTTTTTTTTTTTTAAATTTTTTTTTTCAACGTTTATTTATTTTTGGGACAGAGAGAGACAGAGCACTGAACCGGGGGAGGGGCAGAGAGAGAGAGGGAGACACAGAATCGGAAACAGGCTCCAGGCTCCGAGCCATGAGCCCAGAGCCCAGACGCGGGGCTCGAACTCACGGACCGTGAGATCGTGACCTGGCTGAAGTCGGACGCTGAACCGACTGCGCCCACCCAGGCGCCCCCACACACACTGTTTTGAAAACCAGAGCCTCCTGAATAAGAGTTTAAAGTTATTTCTTAGTACGCATTTAAGGAGTTTGGGATAGGGTCATATTTTGAACATATGTATAAAACAGCATTCCATAATTGATTTATTAACATATGAGGTCATGTTTATGATTTCTTTCTGAAATATTTAAAAGCAAACTATAACTGTATAATCCTATAAAATCTATTCATCACAAACCTGCTTCAAAAGTTCATAAAAAGCACAAAAGAGCCAGCATATTGTATTTAGTTACGGTTGAAGTTTGTACTCCAAAGGATAAATGAATACGATTTGTATTTGCTATGGATCGCGCTGCGTTTTGTTCACATTGTATTACATCTCAGGAGAGAGTTTGCTAAATGAGTCCAAATGGCAGAGATTCAGAAATGCAGAAAAAATGCAAACATCACATTTTTTTTCCTGATGGACAAGACAGGAATGATTAAGAAATCCTTTAGAAATATTACGTTTTCAAATGTTTTCCAAAGGCCACAAAATTCCTAAAAGCTAAATCCCTTCCCGTCCCATTCATCTTTAACTGCCCTGTCATTGCATGTGATCTTTAAAAATATAATGTGCATACTTTGCTCTGTTAAAGCCCTTTTAATTTAGGTTTCATGGGTCCTTTACATTCAGATACATTACTTGTCGTCGTCCCCTGCTGATCTCAATGCTTACCAGAGAAAACTAAGGCCCTATGTTGGCTCATAGGGTTTGGCAATTCCTTTCTGGTGCAATATCTGTATTATCAGGGAGCCCCTTCTTTCTACAAAAATTACTCCCTCCCTGAAGTGTGTGCTAACATCTTCTTTCTTTCATCGAGGGTGCCTGGAAGAGGCGACCTATTGAACTAAATGTACGCTCAGTTGTTTTTTTTTTGTTTTTAACGTTTATTTATTTTTGGGACAGAGAGAGACAGAGCATGAACGGGGGAGGGGCAGAGGGAGAGGGAGACACAGAATCGGAAACAGGCTCCAGGCTCTGAGCCATCAGCCCAGAGCCTGACGCGGGGCTCGAACTCCCGGACCGCTAGATCGTGACCTGGCTGAAGTCACACGCTTAACCGACTGCGCCACCCAGGCGCCCCATTGTCGCTCAGTTGTAAATGACTATTAGATCGCTTTCTGAGAATGGTTTTTATCAGAGGGGAGGGAAGAGATCTGGCATTTACAGCAGTCTTTAGAGGGGGAAAGAAAAACTTTGTGGGGAACGGCACAGGTAAAGAAAAGAGAGTCTTGGGGTATCAAAGACAAATAATCAGTTTCATAGTTCTCCGAAGAAAAGAAGTAAAGAAAGTGGCATTGCCTGAACACCACTAAATACGAGGATGGTGGGTTCACACGCGTGGGCTATTTAATCCACTTGTAACCTGAAGAGGCTTTTTTTTTTCTTTTATAGACAGAAGAACTGAAGTGTAACTTTTTATGAATAAAATCACAGCTCTCCTCCATATATACACGTGTCAAGCCTTTTAATGTTACTCATTAGTGAATCAGAGAACCAGTAAGATATAGTAGGTATAAGGAAAAGCTTTTGAACAGATGCAAATAGAAGTCATCAGGAAGGCGGAAATGAATTTGCTAATAGACACAACTGGGGTATTAACCAGGGTATTAACCACTTGTCTTTGGGGGGGGGGGCGGGATGAAATCCATTTACATCAGTATGGACAAGGATCATTTGCATCGTGGTAAATTTCCTGCAATTTATAGAGTTGTAAAATAGTTAAAAAACAAGGAAAGGTGTAGACTCCCCTGGAGGATCTCTTGAGACTCAGTTTTCTTCACCTCATTTTGAGACAGATAATTTTTCATAGCGGACAGCTGTCTTGTGCATTATAAGCTATTTCACAGCATCCCAGCTCTCTACCCATTCAATACCAGTAGCAACCCCCACGTTGTGACAACCAGAATCATCCACAGAAACTACCAAATATCCCTTGGGGACAAAAATCACCCCAGTTCGAGACACTGGTTTAAACAAGGCCTAGCATTCCATTGAAAGGACACACCAGTAAACTCTTTGACTATTTCCAAGTCATCTACAATTTTTCCAGATAGAACGAGATTCAGAAACATTAAGTACCTTGGCCAAGATTGTGTAATTACTAGGTGGTGGTGGGGGTGGGGGGGGTGGATTACAAAACCATTTCTAATTCCAGAGCATATTTCTTTTCCATTCCACTGCTCTGAAAACAGGAATTTGTAATATTTAGCTCCTTACGTGGAATGCTCCCTTAATAATAATTATAATCCAAATAATCCCAGGCCTTCTTGAACTTGCTTTAAGAACCATTTCTGCTTGGTGTCACCATTAAGAGAAACACAAGTCTAATCCAAAGATCTAGAGAAGTAATGTCTTCACTGAGGTCTCTTGAAGGGGTAGCAAATGAAAATTTTATCACATAAGAAACCGCAAAACTTCTTAAAACCCTGTGCAGGCATCTGCCTTCTGAAAACCCTTCTGCTTCTCTTTGTGGCTGGATCTCCTCTGTTTCTCTGAAACTCCAGCTTGCTTTTCTCACATGGCTGGGTCCCAGAGAGAGGCACTGTACCATTGTGTAAATCCATTTAGTCTCTGTATTTATTTTCCAATTCATCTCTCTACCCCGCCATCCTGATTAACACAACAAAGAGGTCTGAAGGGGAAAAAAAGGGGAAATGCTGTAAATCTTCACATTTAGTATTTTTGACCTTATGCAGAAGGGAAAAATCCTTCTTTTTAAATGAGAATTCAGATAATAACACACTTGAGGGTGTGGAAGACTCACCCTGGAAGACTGGGTGACTCTAGGAGAGTCACTGGAAGACTCTAGAAGCAGTGACACTCCAGGGGCAATGAACCCTGCGAGTGCCCAGATCTTGTTTTCTAATTCCCAAGCTCTCCATTAATAGAAATGGGGGCTCTTCAGAGAAACTGCTGGGGGAGAGAGAAGTACAGGGGGATGAGCCTGGAGTCTCTTGAGCCAGCAGGCAAGGAAGCACTCAAAGATGGATGGAGATCTGTTGAAAAGATACAGGAGTCGGCTAAGGAGTTCCCACTGCCAAATTTAGGACAATTTGAGCAGCAGAGAGTTATGGATCATAGCCCAAAGAATCCAGGACTCCATAGTGATATTCAAAACAAAAAGAAAAACAAAAACCTTTGGGTGCTAGCGGGAGAGGGAGAAGGGAAAGGTTTTCTTCACCAAAGAATGCCAGCTAAAGAATGTAGAAGGAATGACAGAGATAGTGTCTACAGTTTGCATGATTTTAATTTAATTTCCCCTAATCACCAAAGTAATTGTATATTTTTTTAAACAAAAAATAAATCTATCTACGTATCTACCCGTTTAACTATGTGTATATATTTTGATTTTAACTTTAGGTTCCCCTGCTAAAATAAGCTTTAAAAACTATCATTATAGGGGCGCCTGGGTGGCGCAGTCGGTTAAGCATCCGACTGCAGCCAGGTCACGATCTCGCGGTCCGTGGGTTCGAGCCCCCCGTCGAGCCCCCCGTCGGGCTCTGGGCTGATGGCTCAGAGCCTGGAGCCTGTTTCCAATTCTGTGTCTCCCTCTCTCTCTGCCCCTCCCCCGTTCATGCTCTGTCTCTCTCTGTCCCAAAAATAAATAAAAAAGGTTGGAAAAAAAAAAATTAAAAAACTATCATTATAAAACTGACTTTTATATATTTTATTTCTATGCCTGGATTTCATTGTCTAGGTTTAAAAAAAATTTTTTTTGAATGTTTATTTATTTTTGAGAGAGAGACAGACAGACAGACAGAGGGTGAGCTGGGGAGAAACAGAGAGAGAGGGAGACACAGAATCTGAAGCAGGCTTCAGGCTCCGAGCTGTCAGCACAGACCCTGACATGAGGCTGGAACTCAGGAACCTTAAGGTCATGGACGTGAGCCTAAGTAGGACGCTTAACCCACTGAGCCAGGTGCCCCCATTGTCTGGGTTTCAGAAATTAAATTAACCATATTTTAATTGTTGCCAATTTTTAAAGTATTTCCTTATCATGCTATAAATGGACTTCTTCCTCCATAACTCTGTGTCTATCTTGACTGTTTTTTCCAGATAAATGCAGAGAAGTGGAATGGCTGATTCAAAGGATGGAGAGTTTTAGAACTTTTGGTACAGATTTTCCGGAAGAACTAAGTGCCAATCGCTCCCTCCAGCAGTGGGCTTGCCTGACTTTGCGACTTATGCCTAGTAACAGTCAGGCTGATTTCCATTTTCTGGGCACCGGTGCTCTGCCCACACTTTATAGTCGTGTCTCCTATAGTCCCACCAACAACCTTGCAAGGTTGGCCTTCTTTCCCCACGCAAACAAGAGCGAAGCTCAAAGAGACCCAGTTGGGCAGAGTTACAAAGCAAGGAACGAGGCGTGCTGGAATGGCAAGTCCTTTCTCTGGGTCTCTCTAGACCCCCATGCTTTTCCCGCTTGGCTGATGCTACCTCAAGAGACGTGCTGAAGACAGGGTCTCATTTCCTGTGACTTTGTATCTCTTCATATCTAATTTTTGCAAACCATGACTTGTTTTTGACTCACGAGAGGGAATTATCATCCCATTTTCCTCACTGACCGGTTTGGGTCCCATTCCCCAGAAGGTTAGCTGAGACTAACACCCTGTCCCCCACACCTCATACAGGGGTGTATGAACAGGACCCACCCTCCCACACACACATGATACCTCCAAGTCTAATCCAAAATCATATGATCTCCTCTTTTCTTATTCTTTATCTCCCTTTATCCACAGGGGAGACACTGGTTCTGGGCAACAGCAGTATGCTTACTTATTTTCTCAGTCCTACAATGCAACATTCAGAAACACTCTACCAGCACCGCTACGAACAACAAATCTACTGAGTCAAGTTGAATTCCTTTACGTCCTCAGCATTAATGGTGCGCAGTCAGGAATATGCTCCAAACGTGTTTAGCTTACCTCTTTTTTTCCTTCTGTTTGATTATGTCATCAATTTCATACCCAGTTATATCGATTTATTCCCACTTGTATTGCCATTGTTTCTGATTTAATTCTACGTGTGAGTATAAACATGATTCAAAAGTCAACACTATACACCGCTAAAAATTTGATCTTCTCTTCATCCCTTCGACTGTGATCCCACCCACCTCTAGTAAATAGCCCATTTGACTCATTTCTGGCTTATGCTTCTTTATGTATTTCTTTTGGGGAGAAATCTTACTTTTCTTTCTGTCTTATGCACATCTAGCACATTCCATATATATTATATATATTTCCATATAAATATATATTCTTCTCCACCTTGCTTTCTTCCTCACTTAACAACATATCCTGAAAGTTATTATCTATCAGTTCATATAAATCTTCATTCCTCTTTTTTAAACATCTGCAAATTACTTCCCTGTGAGTCTGTATCATTGTTTTCTCAGCCATTCTCCTAAGTATTGGCATTTAGACGCCTTCTAATAATTTGCTGTTATAAATTGCGACTTCAAGGAATAGTTTTCTGCATAATTTGTTTGGTATTCCTGGGGGTATATCTTCAGGGTAAGTTTCTAGAAGTTGGATTTCTAGGCCAGTTGGCAAGTGTGTACATAATTAGATGTCGCCCTCTAGCAGTGTGTGAGTATCCATTTCCTCAAAGCCTCATCAGGAAGATGTTATCAAAGTTTTGACATTTTGCCCATCCTATTCAGGAGAAGTTGCATCTCTGTGCAGTTCTAATTTGCATTTTTCTTAGCATAAGTGAAGTTCAATGTGTCTTAGATGTGTAAGGGTCATTTCTGTGCAGATGACCCTTGAAGAACGCGGGTGTGAACTGTGTGGGTCCGCTTAGACGTGGATTTTTCTCCCACGTATACATGGATTTTTCCCCATGTGTGCATCACTATAAATGTATTTTATCTTCCTTATAACATTAATAGCGCCTTTTTTCTGTAGCTTACTTTATTATAGGACTATAGTACAGAGTACATGTACCACACAAAATATGTGTTAATGGACTGTTTATGTCATCGATAAGGCTTTCCATCAATAATAGGCTATTTGTAGTTAAGTTTGGGGGGAGTGAAAAGTTATACATGAGTTTTATACTCTGCAGGGGTTTGGTGCCCCTAATCCCCACATTATTCAAAGGTCAATAGTATATACATTTGTATATATTTATATATATACATTTTTATATATATATATATATATATATACATTTAGTTAATTTTTGTAAATTTTCTGTTTATCTCTTTTGCCCATTTTCCTGTCAAGTTTACTCTTTTTTCCCCATAATTCTTAAGAGTTCTTTATATATAAGAGGTAGTAAACCTTTGTCTGTGATCTATGTGGCAGCTACAGTAGGCTATTCCAGTTTAACATTTGTGTTTTGACTTATGATCCTTTTCACACACAAAACAAAGTTTTAACTCACTGTTTTCTTTGTTACATCTGGATTTGGAGTCATTGTTGGAAAACCTTTCCCGCATCCAAGTTATCTAATGAAAGTCACCTGTGCTTTACCCCAGTCCATGTAAGGTTTCATGTTTTACATGTAAATCTCTCACCCATTTGGAGTTTGTTTTTGTGTATGGTGTGAGGGAAAAGAAGATTTTTAAATTAATTTGAAGGTTGACATTTGCCTGACTTGTGATTCCTTTTAGGAACTTGCTAGAACGTCTGACGTATAAAATTCAAGTGCCATGAGCACAGGGGGCATGGGAGTGATAGCATTAGTCTGAGAATTCTCATGTGTGGGAGACATTCTCTCCCTGAAGGGGCTCATCGGTCCCAGAATGTCACTCTTCAGAAGCCTCTGTCTTTATCAGTATTGGCATGGAACAGGAGAGTTGGGGCTGGGATGAACCACTGTTGGACGGACAGGTAAGCTTCTCTCTGGCCGGGGGGTTAAAAGGCAGTTGACAGGGAAGTCAGGGGAGGAGGAAAGTCTGAGTTAGTGATGAATTCAGAGGAAGGGGAGTTACCCCAAGCTGAACTCTGGAAGCTGAAATAGAGGGGCATCCGTGGCGGTGGGGCTGGTTCCTCAAGGGGCCAAAATGGTAAAGATCAGAGTCAGGCAGGAGAAGGGGGCCCTGGGGTGACTCTGGAGCCAGCCAGGAAGACGGTGGGACCGGCGGCCATGATGCGCCTCTGCCAAGATAGGTCGTGTTAGTCTGAGTTCTGTGCTTTGGATCTTACGGGTTGGACTTAATCCAGCATTTAAAGTGATCTGTGTTCTCCAAACTTGGGGGTGGGAAGAGAAAGAAACGTCAGCCAGCCGAGGGAGTTTGATGGATAAGCCCCGTGGGCATTCAAAAATGCATTGTATAGAAGGAAACACAACTTATAAGAATTTAGAGAGAGATTTCTGACACAGACCATGAAATCTGGCTTGCAGAGACACCCATGAGTCAGGCCCATTGCTCTAAGTAAAAAAGAACTAATTCCGCTAAGTGAATTATTGCTGAATAAGAGACCAAAAGAAAGTTAGTATTTTATTTTAATTAATATAATTGCTGCCACTTCCCCCATCCTCTCCTGCCCTTTCTGTGGCTGGGGCCTCGAAGTGGGACGCAAAGATAACTCAAGATCTGTGCTGGCTTGTGGCCCAGACAGGACGGAGGAGCCCTGATCTTATATTCACCATCTAAAGGAAGACCCAAACATAATAGTTTTCACTTTAAAAGATATTGCCCGTCAATCAAAGCCAGGAGGACCTCATAATAGGTAGATTCAGGAGCTCATTCTAAACAGAATGGAGCAGGACAGGGAAGCCCTGTGAGGCTCAAGTACACTCTGGAAATAGAACCCACCCGAGGTAGGATGGGAACAGAATGAGAGAACAGGTTATTCCCTCTCCTGAGTAAGGAGCCACCTGTAGTTTGAGTGTGGGACGCAGACAGGCCAGATAGACTCTGAAGTGACTTCCAATTCCAGCACGCCTCGTTCCTTGCTTTGTAACTCTGCCCAACTGGGTCTCTTTGAGCTTCGCTCTTGTTTGTGTGGGGAAAGAAGGCCAACCTTGCAAGGTTGTTGGTGGGACTATAGGAGACACGACTATAAAGTGTGGGCAGAGCACCGGTGCCCAGAAAATGGAAATCAGCCTGACTGTTACTAGGCATAAGTCGCAAAGTCAGGCAAGCCCACTGCTGGAGGGAGCGATTGGTACTTAGTTCTTCCGGAAAATCTGTACCAAAAGTTCTAAAACTTTCCATCCTTTGAATCAGCCATTCCACTTCTCTGCATTTATCTGGAGGCCTGTCAAGAGGAACATAGAGGATTGTGGATGAGAATGTCTATTTTAGCATAATAAATAAATACTTTAAATTTAGCATAATAACAAATTGTTCTGACAACAATTAAAATATGGTTAAATTAAATGCCTCAAACTTAGAGGATAAAACTTTGGGCAGAAATCATAATAATTAATAATGAGTCGGTAGTTTTCAAACTTCAGCAAGGAAATTCAAAGAATCTTATATGGAATCAAAATACATACACACAGTTACACACACACACACACACACACACATACATATATACCTATATATGAAGATGGATATATAGAGCTATAGATATAAATATAAACAGATTTATTATTAAATATATATACACATGCTTTGATAAGTAGGAGAAATTATTTAAAGTTATATAGAAAAACTGTAGAGAAATTCATTCTAATGTGTTCATAGCTACATGAGGTATTGAAATACTCTCTCAGATATTCACTACAAATATAATTAAAATTGTCCTCTGTTGAGAAAAAAAATGCATGTTGGGCTTCTTAATAAGCATAACAAAATCAATCTTGTGAGCCAATCCCCACTTGGCATTCACAAGACTAGAACTCTCCCCAGCCAACTCTTAACCAGCCAGCTCATCGTTGAATGGATACTCTGTATTGCCCATCAAAGGCATGACTGAAACTCGAGATGCTTGATGGAGATACCTCAGTCATGTTCTTCTCAGTCTCTTATGCTCTAAGGTGATGGCAAATCATTGTACCAGACTCCAGTGTAGACACAACCTCCACTGAACCGTCCTGAAACTCAACGCTGTGTCTACCTTTCTATCATCAGTTGGAATTAGAAGCATCAATATGAACAACATGTCTGGATCTTTCATAAAACTAGTTTTTGATGAGGGGCGCCTAGGTGGCTCAGTTGGTTGAGCGTCCGACTTCGGCTCAGGTCATGATCTCACGGTTTGTGAGTTCGAGCCCCACGTAGGGCTCTGTGCTGGCAGCTCAGAGCCTGGAGGCTGGTTCAGAATCTGTGTCTCCCTCTCTTTCTGCTCCTCCCCTGCTCACACTCCGTCTCTCTCTCAAAACTAAATAAAGATTAAGAAAAAATTTTTAAAAAAAAACCCAAAAAACAAAAAATTACTTTTTGATGAGATTCATTCCCCTATTAAGTGTTATTTGATGAGGATGTACATAATAAACTCTAAGACTCAGTACCAGAAAGTTTATCCCTCCTCAAGAAGTGATAAACTACTTTTACCAATGAAAGGTATGTATCTTGCTGGATTTTCTTTTTCACTGGCTATCAGGAAGCTCAGAGCTAGATTTATTCTCCAACTAAAATCTGTATTTCATTACTGTTATTATTCAGTATAATTATATAATTATTTTACTTTACATATAATTTCTAATCTTATTCAACTTTATTTTAGCCATCTTGATTATGAATTGTTTTGCAAAAACCTGAGGTAGAGAAGAGTCACAGACATGCTTAGGCAGACTTCCCAGGATGACTCTGCAATAGAAAACTCAGACCAAGTCTGGTCCTCAGCCTGGTTGTCCTAGAAATGGAGTGCTGTCTAGAACAATAAACCAGAAATGATTATTCTCTTGTAGACTATCTCATGCTAACTAAACTCGTAAGAAACCAATAATACTAAGGATCGTGTTAGCTAACAATAGCTAACTTTTGGGGCATCTGGGTAGCTCAGTTGGTTAAGTGTCTGATTTTGGCTCAGGTCATGATCTCACGGTTCTTGGGTTCGAGCCCCACATCAGGCTCTGTGCTGACAGCTCAGAGCATGGAGCCTGCTTTGGATTCTGTATCTCCCTCTCTCTCTGCCTCTCCCCACTCATGCTCTGTCTTTCTCTCTCGCTCTCAAAAATAAATAAACATTAAAAAATTTTTAATCACTAACATTATTGAATGCCTATTTCATGAAATGTACTTGCAAGCAACCAAAAAGATATTTTCCAGAATAATAAACTACAGTTCATTAGTCTCTTGGACACTGTCCCAAGTGAACCAACTTCACAAGAGGCCAACACTGAATGCTAATAATGATAAGAGTTGCCCACTGTGTGAAATAGTCCTACAAACAGCCAAGATGATCAGTACCGAAGGGTGGGTGAGAGCATAGTATTTGGACTTGAGTCTGGGCTCAAGACCCAGCTCTGCTCCTTATTCAGCGACTTTGGGCAATTACTTCACTTTTCTGTGCCTGCTTTCTCCTCTGTAAGATGGAGATAGTCATAGTACCCACCTCTAAAGGACTGTGGGGACATGTTGCACAGGTATTCATCCCAGGAAAGGGAGGACAGACCATGGCAGAAGCAATAACCAAATGGGAGCCATGACGATGAGTGGGTGTGGAGGTGGTGACAAGAATTCCCATGGGAAGCCAAGTCAGAATCAAAAAGATAATCCACGGGCAGGTATGAATTCCCAGCCAAGGGAAGTAAAAGAGCTTCAACAAAGTGTCACCCCGCTGGCATGGCTTAACCCGTGTTGCCCTTCCTGGGCCTAAATCTTCAGGTTACTGTGCGAAGCCCCGGGAGCACCTGGCAGTCCGCAAATTACGTCTGCTTCCGTTCCTTCTCCACCTCTTTTTGGCTGGAAGTTAAGCACAGCCAAGGACACTGCAGCGCCCAGTGCACTGCTCACTGCTTCTCTAGCATTTAGCCTCCTTTCACTGCACAGATTTCCTCTTTTTTGGGAAAGCGGCTCAGGCATGTTACCTTCATAAATGTTCCCTGGTCATGTTCACGGACGAGATTGCTGTCAGGTCTTCTCAAACGTGCACACCATTTTTAAAAGGGAGATCGTTTTAAAAATCGTGTTGATTTTACCCATTTTGTTTTAATGGATAAACATTTTTTGGCCCGTACTTGTGACCACTTTAGCCCTGCATGCTATCCACCAGGTATCCACGTGCTTTTTGGTTCTTTTCTTTTCCGTTTCCTTTTCCTTCTCTTTCCTTTTCTCTTCTCTTTTCTCTTTTCCTTCCTTTCCTTTCCTGTCCTGTCCTGTCCTTCCCTTTCTTTTCCTTTCCTTCTTTCTTTCTTTTTTGTCTTTCACTGTAGGTTGCTTCATTTTCTTTTTACCTTTGAAAATAGGCACAGTGTTATATGTTTTAATCTTGATCAATGATACTTGGAAAAACATCTTTTATTCTTTTAAAGAAGTATTAAAAATTTTTTTTAATGTTTATTTATTTTTGAGACAGAGAGAGACAGGGCACGAGTGGGGGAGGGGCAGAGAGAGAGGGAGACACAGAATCGGAAGCAGGCTCCAGGCTCTGAGCCATCAGCACAGAGCCCGATGCAGGGCTCGAACCCACAAACCGCGAGACCATGACCTGAGTTGAAGTCGGACGCTCAACCGACTGAGCCACCCAGGCACGCCTTGAAGAAGTATTTTTAAAGTGTTTATTTATTTATTTTGAGAGCGAGAGGGCACGGGCAAGCGGGCAAGGGACAGACAGAAAGGGAGAGAGAATCCCAAGCAGGCTCTGCGCTGTCAGCATAGAGCCCAATGCTGGACTCACACCCATGAAACGGGAGATCATGACCTGAGCTAAAACCGAGAGTCGGATGCTTAGCCTCCTGAGCGACCCAGGGGCTGCTGTTAAAACATATTTCAAAAATTTTGAATAACTAATGCAGTGGCTGAAGGAAAAAAATAATTTTGTGAATTTTAAACCCTACCCTGATGGTGGGAAAAAGCCAGGGAACAGCAGCTGGCTTAGAAGCAGTAATGACAGTGTCACCATCAACATCGACACTGTGTGGTTTTCCTTTGCCGATCCAAGACGAGGAGCCAAACTCTAAGAAACCAGAGCTGTGCGCCTTGGTACGGAAATAAATCATAGATTATTTTCTTCTTCGAGTGAAATACTATTCCAACTGAATATTTATATTCTTCCCTTCACTAAAATGCTATTGAAAATGAATGTGAATCTTGTGGGAATTTAAGTATTGCGTATTGTCCAGTTGACAGAGTCATTTATAAAAGTTGGGATATTTTATACCCCAGCAGGGCTTAATTAGGGTTTATAAAGATCACTGGCAGTTGCAATAGAAATATTGTATTTTTCCTCCCCCAGTGACTTTCCCCAGCTCTTTTATGAGGGCCTTTAAAACTCATTTAAGTCTTGCTGAGCTTATTCATAAAGATAGATACCAACCATTCTCCAAGAGAGTCTAATCCTCTGCACCTTCCCCCTTCCCTCAAAATTTCTTGGATAACTACACATAGGTCAGTTCCAAATTCTGTCCCTTCTCCTAATAGGCTTTTGAAAGGAAATTCCCCCCAAACAAGGAGGTGACTGAAAACACACACAAAACTCAAGACGTCTGCACTCAGGGAATTTCAGCTGACTTAGGCCAAAGAATAAAAAATGAACTGTTTGGTAACTCTGAACGACAGAAAATGCTGACGAACGGTGTCTTTGCGCAGAAGATATTAACACTCTTAGAGGGTGAAAACTTGAAGAGATGGCACCTCTAAATGCAAGGCTCATATAATCTATTTCCACTTGGGTTTTTCGTAAACTTTTATTTTAAATTTGGTGCTAAGAACAAAAAAAAAAAAAAATAGCGTGTCAATGACACCATCCAGGGACAAACTTGCACGAGCTTCTCTTTCAGAACTTGATTAATGTGCTTCTAATTCAGCCTGCAGTTCTCATCCTTTTCCTGTTCTTAGGTTTTTCTGGGAGCCAGCGAAGGAGAGATTTTAAGGCTAACAAGTCTCTGTAACAGTCAGATGCCGGGTACACGAAAGCCCGTCCTAAAGCAAGATCTCTGGAGAACCTAACGTCAAAACGGAACCCAAAAGGATTCTCCCTCTGGCCTGCCTGCCTTGTGCCTTTGTGGATGTCATCAGTGACGATTTTCTTGAGCTGAGGCGATGGGTAAGGGGCCAGTCAAAAATCTTGCTATGTGATTATTGTTGACAATGACCTGTAACTTAATTGTCAAAGCAAACTGTCAAAGTGTGTCCGACTTAGCTGCTAAGTCTTGAGCTGACTTCAATATGAGGCTATTTTAGAATGCTTAGAGTCTACAGATTCCGTTCCTATGGTTATACAATATAATTACTTGATTTATTGTGTCACAGTCATATAGGACCTGAGTCTCTATCAATTTACAGCTGTCTTAATGATATACAAAGAAAAAAAAAGCGATTATATCAATAGGCAAACGTCCAGAAACCTATAGATTCAATTTCCTGGGACCCTGACATCACCCTTCGCTCCATAGGACGGAGAATCTCCCATAGTCAGTCACTCCTCATACTTATAATGCAGCTCTTTCTGACCATGAGTCCTGTCCCCGTGCTTTAATAAAACCATCTTTTTGCACTGAAAACATCTGAAGAATTCTTTCTTGGCTGTGGGTTCTGAACCCCAACACTTCAAACCACGTCATGATTATGTGATGTAAATTACTTGTTTTTTTGTGTGTGTCGCTTACGGAACAGCATTCACGGAATTGGGTTTTTATCTTGACACGTGTGCATGTCTTATCTTAACCAAATCTTAAGGGCCCTCAGAGCAGGGACTATATCTTATATTTCCATATAGTAGCCCCACTGCCCCCGCTGTGTGAATCTCGTTAGGCACTCACTACACAGGTGTCATCTGTGCTCTCTAGTCGAGTCTAAAATGAGAGTGGAGAGATCACAAGCAGAAAATTTACAAATATAAAAGCCTAGAGACCAATGTTCAGGAAAGTGAGTGGTAAGCAAAATAACTTCCCAAAAAAAAAAAAGAACAGATAATGTGATAAGTAAGTTCTAGTTCTATTCCTATTGACATACTTTGGGTGTTGGCTACCAGAATTCCTATGGACTAACTAGGTATGCCCATGGGAGTCCAAAGGCACGCACCAGATTTACCAGTCCGCTCTGTGCTGGTCACAGAAAGTCATTGCATCAGGTGGGTCTTCGAGGGCAAGGCACAGAAACTAACACTTGATCACTTAAGCTTCAGCTGATGTAGGGCGAATCACGATATCTCTGGGAGCCCCGGAAACTGTGGCCGGGGACAGGCAGCCAAGCACAAGTCCCAAGGGGGGCTACGGAGCCAATCCGGTGGATGCCACCATGGCAGTCACAGAGCACATTATGTTGTAACGCAGTGCTTCCCCCACCTCTGCTGGGGGTCCACTGCTGCGCTTGAGCCACTGCGACGGCCATCTCTGGAGACTGGGTACAGCCATTGCTGTTGCTGCCGAATCCCGGCCACTAGCTAGAACCTACCTTTATGCTGCACCAGCTCCCGATTCAAGCCTGGGGATTCCCCGTCCCGGGATTGGTGCAGATTAAGCCACGGGTTGTGCCCCTAAGTGCAAGGGAAGCTGGCAAACCAGAATCTGGCACTTGAGGCTTCAACGGGACGAAGAAGGCTGTGCATCGTTCTGGGTCTGCCTGTTCTGGGCAGTGGCCTTCTCCACGAACACGATGGGGTTCAAACGCTGGGCACACAAAAATAATGATAAATGCCCACTGCGTTCACCGTTTCGACAATCTGGATTTCTCTGCAGGACCGGCTCTCGTTTCGCTCTCCCCAGTCCATCTCAGCTACCGCGTTTCCTCCACTGCGCTGACGCGCTTCCGCAGTCTGCTTACCTGCTCCTCTCCTCGTTAGCTTGTAAGTGCCCCAACAGCGACAGTCACATCCCTTTACCCTTGTGTCCCCTGTGCCCGGTCCAGTCCCTGGCGGACTCAATAAACATCTGACCGATGGGTAGAAGTTTGTGTCCTTGGAAGCTGGTCTCTAGGAAAGCTCCAAAGAAGAGAAGTTGGGGCAGTGAGGACACTTCCAGTCCTTGAAACTGCTTCATCGCAGGCTTCCGGGCACCTGGGAGCCGGAACCTCTGGACAAGTGTTTGCAGGTTCGTGTACACGCGCATCTCTCTGGAGAATCCATGGTTCACACCATTTTCCTCGTGGAGTTGAAGACCCCCAAAGGACCCTTAGTGCAGACAGCATCTACTTACGTTCGACGCCTGGTTAAAGGAAGACGTGCCCTCTCTGAATACTTTGAAAGCACTTCGAAATCCTGTAATAGGGTGATTCTGTGGAGCAGAGCACCGCGTTCCGTTCGGTCTTTATTTATTTATTTGTTACAGATAAAATGTCAGGACAGGTGCATTTATCAAACTGGAAAAAAACGTGGAACCAGGAGCAGAAAGACAGGCCCTACCGTTCGCTGTGCATCTTGGCCAATTAGCCAGCCTCTCTGGGACCTTGCCTTCTTTATGGAGCAGTTACATGCCACTTCTGCTTCAGAAGCTCGCTGGAAAGATGAGACGAGGTGGTCTGAGTAAGTGGTTGACAAAGAAGTAGGGCTCAATACCTTTCTTTCTTTCTTTCTTTTCGAGAGAGAGAAAGAAGGAGTTGGGAGGGGGGCAGGGAGGGAAGGGGACAGAGGATCTGAAGCAGGCTGTGTGCGGACAGCAAAGAGCCTGATGCAGGGCTCGAACTCACGAACCGCGAGATCACGACCTGAGCTGAAGTCGACATCTAACTGTCTGTGCCACCCAGGTGCCGCCATGCAGACAAGATTTCTAAGTTAAATGTGCTCTAGTCTTAGAAGTCCAGTCCTAGAACGTTATGGCATTCTTTGTCCCTGATTTCAGTGTCTGGGCATTTGATGTTGGGATTTGTCTCTCCACTTTCAAGGAGGCCCGAGGAACAGAGTAGCATGTCGGTCATGGTGTCGTTAAGATGTTGGCATCTTAGAAAGTGAGTGGCCCTCTTCCACGAAAGGAATGGCCTGGGCAGACGTGAAACACTAACGAGAACGGGCAGCGGGTAGGCCAAGACCCCTCCCCGCTTGGAGCAAAGGACCCTCCAGTCCTTTCTTCCAGAGATTTCTCCCATCTCCTCCTGTACCCCCCTCACTCCCAACTTTCTTTCCTTTGGGCCACATAGCCAATGGGTTTGAGAACCAGTCAGGGAGTCACGCAAAAAAATAAATAAATGAAAATTCCTTCTTTTTGCCACCTCCAAGTCCTGACACAGACAATACTTTTAAAAAGCACTTTCATCAGAAGAGACAAATAATAAAATGGAATTTACAAGGATCACTCTTGCATCAGCATGGTGTAGCAGATGTCCCTCTGCCTGGAAAATTGGGCTCACGAAGCAAACGTGAAGGAAATACAGAACCGACCATGGCTCCGTGAGGTCTGCAGGATGGACGACCGCTGCCTTAGAAAATGTGAATAATTTATTCACTGCTACACAGCTTAGAAGTGATGGAACCAGGTGTCCAGCCCAGGAGTTCAGATCCCAACCAGATCCCCGATTTAACCAACAGGCCAGGCTGTCTTTGAGGCTCTCGGGTGAGTTTAGCATTCCCCAGAAAGACGCCTCCAGTTGCTGAATGGCACCCAATCCTGTCTTTGGGTTCCTGCTTGCTAGAGAATGATTCTTAGGAAGCGAGTATTTATGACAAGCGGGAAGCCTGTGTCTTCCTCCTGGCTGGGTCAGATCTCCCAAATATAGAAAGATTCCAAGGCCACTCACCCATCAGAGGGGCACATCCATATCTAGACTCTATCCTGAAGACCAATGCCCCCTCTCAGGCAAAAAGCTCTGAAAGCAAAGTAGAAATGAGAGTTTTCTGCCATCGGAGCCAATCTATGTTAACAACTCTTCTCATTTGTTTAAACAAAATGAGGGCAGGATAATTTATATTAACTAATTGGGTTATGATTGATGTAATTTGTTCTGCTAACAGTTCCAGCAGTGATCCCAAACATAGCATATACATTGTGTTGTTAACGGGATGGGGTTTAGATTTCTTGTTTTCATTTTTGAAGAAAAAGTTACATTTCAAAACATCTTTGAAGGAGACTTAATGTGTGGTTTTTAAAAAAAGACCCGAAAATCTTCAAATCTTTTTTTAATGTTTGTTTTTTGAAAGAGAGAGAGAGAGAGAGACAGAGTGCAAGCAGGGGAGGGGCAGAGAGAGAAGAAGACACAGAATGCGAAGCAGGCTCCAGGCTCTGAGCTGTCAGCACAGAACCCGACGCGGGGCTCGAGCTCACAGACCCTGAACTCATGACCTGAGCCAAAGTTGGACGCTCAACTGACTGAGCCACCTAGGCGCCCCAAGACCTCCGAATCTTTAAAGTGGGGTTGGCCCGTTGTAATTCCCAAGTTCACCCCCCTTCCCCAGCCACACACGTGTTCTCCCTACCTCTTCTAATGCCTGAGTCTCTGCTACAAGTTCAGTACTCAAACTGCTCCCTAGGACAGCAGCATCACCTTGTTCTGAGAGCTTTTGAGAAATGTGGCATCTCAGAGCTACTGATTAAGACTGCCCTCATGAAGACTGCCGGTGATTCCTACAAGCAGGAGAGTTCTGGAAGCCTCAACCTACAGCACAGGCTCTCAGCCTTCATCTGGTGTGCGAATCGTCCTGAAGAGCTTTTAGAACTACTGAAGTCTGAACTCACCTTCAGCAATTTGGGTTTAATTGTTCTGGGATGTTCCCGGAGCATGGGGAGTTTTAAATGTTTCCCAGATGATCCTACCCTGTAGCACCATTTGAGAACCACTGCTTTTTTGCAGAGTCAACGTGTGTTGCCCTGCTTTGTGTTGAGTGTATTCTGAGACCGGCAAGCTGAGCTGGTCCATTGTGGTCCACTTGATGCTAAGCTGGAGAACTCAGCCTCGGCCTGGTTTCTGTCCTTGGAGGATTTACAGAAAATGTCGAATCCCTGTTAAGGTGACCGACACCTACTAGTTTGCCTAGAACCTTCCCACTGGTGATGCTGAAAGTCCCATGTCGTAGATAGGAAACCCTTTGGTTCTGGCAAACTGAGATGGTTGCGGTAATGACCTCCCTTCCACGGCCTCTCTTCCTCAGGCTAAACATAAACGTTTTCTTAATTGTGTTCTTTAGTCCTTAAATTTCTAGGGAAACATCTATGTCTGTTGTCCTATAATAGTAGATCCAGCCACACAACTTAGAAGAGCTTTGAACCCTTCGGTTGCAAGCTCAAAAAGAAATTGTGATCATTGCAAAATAAACCGGCCCTGGAGGAACTTCCCTTTAAGGAAAAAAAAAAAAAAAAACTGCTTTGAAAATAAACAACTGTTAAATCCCCTTGCGAAAGCATCTCCTGTGTGTTTTTGTCACAAATTTCGGGTGCAGAATACTACACGTATCCATTATTGTATTTGTTTCTCTGTCATCTTCCAGTACAATCACTGGTCATAATTTAAGGACTATGAGAGCACTAGAAGTTACAGAATTAATTTTTGAAACCAAAAGTCATCAACGGCAGGTAATTATTTTGATTTAAATTGATTTTTAAAAATAGCCCCAGGAAAAATGAAATGCTACATGAATAGATGTGTTCATTGCGGTGTGGCTGGTAACTGTGAAGAAAATTGGAAATAACGGTAACATAATAATAAGGGGTAAGTAAATGAATAGATTGGTCACCTGATAAGACGTTAGTCCCCAGTTTTAAACTCTGGGTGTGCTGACTGTGTAGTGGCATAGAAGTGCTTATGATATAATATTAATTGAAGAAGGCAAAATCTCAAAGCCTTGCTGTGATTCCATGTATTCCTGTGAACAGAGGAAACATAGTTTAAGTCACGGCAGAGAAGGTGATATAAGTGCTCATGATCTTATCTCTTTTGGGCTAGGCTTCTGTGACTATATTAACGTAAAAACTGATAAGACGTATATTCTGTCAAGCCTTAGGGATTACTTGTACTTTATTTGAACTTGTTTAAAGCAACATCTCCATCTACGAGGGCGGCAGAGGAAAGTGGGTACGAGCACGTGCTTAGAGCTGTACCTACACCTCTGTACCTACACTTCCTCCTCTGGGAAATGGGGATAATAAGAGCTACCGCACAGCATCGTTGTAAGGACTGAGCAAATGAACACCAATAATGCTTCTAGAACAAAGTCTAGCACACAATAAGCACATGTATGTGTATTTGCGTATGTATATGTATGTGTATACTTCCCTATTCAAGTATATGAGTGTATATATTTTACGTAATTTATTATAATGTATATGTATTTGTGTATATATGTATTTTATATTATATATATATATATATATATTTTTTTTAGAGGACTAAGAAGAAAAACAACCCCAAAATTTGGTTTACTAGGGTTGGCTCTCCTCAAGGGATGTGTGTGTGTGTGTGTGTGTGCGCGCGCACGAGTGCATGAGCATGTATATGCTTGCTTGACTTCTCAGTGTGTCTACGGGTGAGTGTGCAGATAGGTGTGCACACACACCTGTCTGTAAAGTTACCCCTGTACCCGTGGATGGGACTTCGGGATCATCTATTCAGATCCTCTCATTTTACCAAGGAGAATGCTGGGCCCAGACCTGGGGTGTGATCCTCGTCAGATCACCGTGTTAGAGCAGAGGAGGTAGGAATCTGGGTAGCCCCACGGGTGGACCAGAGTACCGAGTAGGACCCCTCACTGGATAGTGTGGCCTGATGGTTGAGAGGGTGGGCTCCACTGTGAGACGGCTCGAGCTTGCCTTGACTCTTCCACTCCAGCAAGTGGTTAAACCTCACCACACCTCAGCCTTCTCCCTTGAAGACCAAGGATAATGACGACCATCTCCTAGTTCTTGTGAACACCCAAAGAAGACCCACGGTGCCTAACACATAGTGAGAACCAACAAATGTCTGGTATGATTAGATCGAGTTTCTAAGGGGCTGCGGTTCAACATTGTTTTATTCAACAGAGAGAAAGCAAAAAAGTGTAGCTTGACCTTATGTTTAATTGCAAGGAAATAAAGAACAGTGACTCATATTAAGTGCCTATCCTGGGTGTAGATCTTTATGTAAGCACTCTGATTTAATTCACAAAACTAACCTACTAGGCAGGTGCAGCATCATACCCATTTTATAGAGGAAGAAAATGAAGCTAAGATTAAATAAGTTATTCAATAGATGATTTATATCAGAAGGAATTAAAGTAGCTATTGAATGTAAAAATGTAATCAAGTCCACTGCTGGTGAGAGAAATATACATAAAATGCCACTGAGATACCACCTTTAACACATCAATTTTTGTTTCCTCATGAGCCAAATTACTCAAGCTATGCAGTCGAAATAAAATAAGAACTTTTATATACTACTGGTAGGAACGTAGTTTGGGACAACCCTCTGGAGAACAATTTGGTAATGTGATCCATGAATTTTAAATTAAGTTTCCTACCCATTGGCATAGTGTTTGCAACTCTTGGAATCTAGTCTAAGGAAATAATCTGAAACTTTAATAGAGACTGATACATAAGAATGTCCATCAAAGTATTACTTATAATAGAAGAAAGAAAGAAAGAAAGAAAGAAAGAAAGAAAGAAAGAAAATGGCCAGCAACAGACCAATGGTCAAGTATATTGTATACAATGCAATACTGTATAATTATTAAATGTGATATTTATCAAAGCGTAGGAAAATACAGGCATAATGACATTAAGTGGAAAGCAGGCACAAAGTTATACATACGGTATTATCTCAATTGTACTAAGAAATCACAGGAAAAAAACGAAGGGTGACCCACTTATGTATTATAGTTATTAAGTTGGGCGATTCTTTTTTGTGCTTTTACTTGTCTTCACTTTCATTCATTCCAAAATTAACATGTATTCATTTAGAATTAGAAAAAGTAAAATAAATCCTATCCAAGTCAACACACAATCCAGGGCAGAGGCAAGAATTAAATCAGACCCCATCAAACACCGAAGCTGCATTTATTCTACCGCATCAAGGGTCACAAACTCAGAAGCTACAGGAGCTGTCAGGTAAAGGTGATGAACCAAGAGCATTGGGTGTCAGTACTAGGAAATGGTAGGACCTCTGACACCTTGGAGGCCATATGCTTTGCCTAAATGGGGCAGCCATTCCTCTCGTCCAGCTGATCTCAGCCATGGAAGAAGACAGGTCCAGTGTTGCCAGATCTTTGGATTTTTTCAAGAGAAGCCAGAAATCTAGCTTTTGAATGTTAAATTTCTATATATTTTTTTCCTTTGAGAGAGAGAGAGAACATAAGCAGGGGAGGGGGCAAGAGTGGCCAGGGCGGGGGGTGGGGTGGGGTGGAGAGAATCCCAAGCAGGCTCTACGCTGTAAGCGTGGAGCCCAACGTGGGGCTCGAACTCATGGACCCTGAGATCATGACCTGAGCCAAAATTAAGAGTCAAATGCTCAACTGACTGAGCCACCCAGGTGCCCCAAATCTCTC
Organism: Lynx canadensis; assembly: GCF_007474595.2. Taxonomy (NCBI): domain Eukaryota; kingdom Metazoa; phylum Chordata; class Mammalia; order Carnivora; family Felidae; genus Lynx; species Lynx canadensis. The sequence continues at coordinate 13,052,780 of NC_044313.2, forward strand.
CATGTTTAAATATTAATAATTAATTCAAAATACTTAAAAGCACCCTGAAGCCACGAGAAGCTCATTGTAGGCATCTTCTCTCATGCCCCGCTCCCCACAGCCGGGTGTCTGTCACCTGGGTGAATAGATGACCTGTCCCAATCCTTCCTGTTTCCTCAGGCTCTGGCCATGCCATGTAGCCTCTAACACCCAAATGTCTGGAAAGATGCAATGAGCTTTGATCAAATCGCTTACAATGGACATTCCATAAAAATGAAACTGAATTTAAGCAATGTTTCATAATACTATTTTCCTGTGTGTTCCCGAGACATGGTTTAATCAGAACTTTACATTTAATCAGAAGTAAAAAGTGGACATGGTCCAAGCAGCAACTTAATCATTACTGCAGAAGCAGATACCTTTCTGAGTAGAAAGTTGGGATAACGGTTTCTTTTCCCAGCATGACACTTCATAGGTCATATCATGTGCCCTACGGGCAAAGACAGAATAAGGTGGAATCCTGTAAATGTAAAAGGACAGATGCACGGTAAAATTCCAGGGGAGAAAAATGAGAATGCTTACGAAAATGTTTATGAGGCTGCAATCAGATGCCTAACCAAGCATAAAAATGTTATTCGTCTGGGAAAATCTCACCCTCTACTTAGGCACCTGCAATCTCAATTTTTGTTTTGAGTTTTAATTAAGGAGTTAGAATTGGTCCCTTCCTCCCAGCCTCTAACAACAAGGACCGAATGGAGTGGGCAGCATTCTAGATCACCCGAAAGGGTCTTTGTCTCCTTTTCCATAGGAAATCTCAGCTCACCGGCAGAGCACTCTGCAAATATTTTGTACCCTGCAATGTTTCGGTGTTTTCCAAGATTAATTGTTTGCTGATATCCCAAATTACCCTCTGTAGGTACAGGCGGTTGTTTTCTTTTCTTTGGCATAGTGCTCTTATTTTGACAAGGATGTGACAAAGAATTAATTGGACCCATTTATTCTTCAAATGTTGGACTCAAATGTGGATAATTCACTAGTTCCACTTCTAATCAGGAGCTAAACTGGCAAGTGGGTAGTTAGCAGATTTGGCCGCACATCTGCAAATATCAAATGTCTGCGAACAAGACTGAGCACGCTCTCTCTCCTTTCTGGTCAGATGGTTTCATTTAAGATCCAAGGGGTCAAGGGTCACAGCATGACCTCATCAAATTAGACCCAACTGAGAGAGGTGTTTAGCACAACAGAAAGGAAATAATCTGAAGGACATTAAATGCAAATGAAATTGCCATCTGCAAACTTCAAAAAACACCTGACCTAAAAAAAAATAAATCTCCCACTTAGAGCTGAGACCTTGCCTCCTTCCCTCCTCAAGAGTGGATGCAGAAGTGCGTTCTTGTACTGGCCTGATAATCACTCACCCTGCCAGAGTCCATTTGCATTTAATATTCTCCTCCCGACTTTTTCGAGGTGAAAAATTTGACGATGATCTCTGAGGGACAAGAAAAGTTCAAACATGAGGATCGTGTTTTTTTGGCTCTTGCGTCTCGATGACCAAATCGGTCCCAGGAATCCTGTGTTTCTAAAACTAGAAGCCCGTCCCTTTGGGACAAGTTCGCGTGACCTTCAGTGGCAGACTGGGGCAAGCGCGTGGATAGGGGACAGAGAGGTCCTGAGGGGGATGGGAATTGGGGTTTATTCTTTATTTATTGAGAATGCAAGTCTTTACACCGTTAAGAGGGGTGCCCGGTCCTCGGATACACTGCCAAGCCAGAGAGACACAGTCCTTGTCCTCATGGAGCTCACAGACAATTAAGCAAATACCATAAAGTGTGACAATTACCGGCAAAGTGTGGGTCACTGCGGCCATCCCTCAGAAATACCCAAGTACCACCCAGGCGCTCTTTCCTGCCCAGATCAACTCTGGACAGAGGAGAATAGAACCCTTGCTCTTGTCTAGGGAATACGCTTTGGAAAGGCCCTTCGTTGACAGGGTTGCTGGCTCTGTCACCCCTGTTAGGGACCATGACCCCCGTGGGACACCTCACCTGTCTGGCCCGAATTCCCTCATCAGGCTAAAAATGAAAGCTAATAGGCAGAAGCAGAGCTGTTCTGTTGGTCTAAGAACTTCTCAATAACATAGACTTCTGGCAAAACCCAAAAGTCTGCTTTGTGAGAAAATAAGCTTCTCCCTACTGGCTCTGTTCCAGAAAGGGATGGAAAACCAGGAGCTGGGAATGTTAGGGGGCAAGTGGGTGGGTGTGTTGAGGGGGTAGCCATAGCCAGTCAGTTCCAGAGTCCTGAAGACTGAGGCAGGTTTTTCACTTATAAAACTATGATTCTACTCACGTAAGAGAAATCGCTGTCAACGTTTCACCCAAGTTACATTAGAGAAAAACTCCCATTTTCCCCAAAACATCAGGTGGGTGGTGGTTCCCGGCATCATTCAAGGCTATGACCGCGAGTAACTTACCACAAGCATCCCCTTTGAAAAAATGTAAAGTTCAGTGGAGAGACATATCTAATCACTGCTTCAAATATCCTCCAATGCCTCTTATCGAACCTGCATGATCAATAAACCCTGGCGATTTTGACCCAGGCCTGCGATGTTTCTTCTGATGATGCGTTTTAGGGTTTGCCCCGTGGCATTGGTGTTGGAGTCAATGGGTCGGCCGCTTGCTAGCTGTTTGATCTGAGGCAAATTCCCTAAGGTTTTTGAAACTCAGCTTTATTAGTAGTAAATGAAATTGTAAAAGAAAAAAAATGATCTGCAAGGATTCTATAAGCTGTAAAGAGCTATAGAAATGAGAGAGACAATCATTGTTCTTTATCAGAGTTGGACAAGTGGCATGTCATGAGTGACGGCACAGAAATCCTGGGACTGGGAAGGGGGATGTTCTGGCAACAACACTCAGATGTCGTTTTGTTGCCAAAGTGACCGGAAGGACGAGCGATGAGTAAATCCCGCTGCAGAAATAATAATAATCAAGCCTTGCCTCTGTGTTTCCAGAACTGTAAAGAAGGCAAGGAGAGCTCATGGCTCATGACAAAAATTGAAAGGAAAAAAAGAAAAAAAAAAGAGTTTACTGTCCTGAGAAGTGTTTTGCTTGTCCATATCCATTGCGTCTCAGTAACCCGTTGCTTGGGACTTGCTAGTTCATTCTATAAAAGCATCTGAGAGTCAGAAGGAGAAAAATCTATAAGACAACGGAGCTGAGTATGAGAGGTGGGCGACGTTCATTTGATGATCCAGTGCCACCGAGTTTTGGAAACATAGGATCCTGGGATCAGCGCGGTAGCTTTCTTTACCACTCGTGCCGGGAACACAGATCACCATGCATGCTGTCTGGGTGCATGGGACAGTGGAGTGCAGGGAGGGCAGGGACAGGAGCAGAGGGGAGTAGAAAGAGACATGGACGAAGAGCAAGGAGGACCTGGCCCCTGCCAGCTCTATCACTATCTATTTGCAAATAGGTAATCGTCAGAAGTCCTGGGGCTCAGTTCACTCACCAAAACGAGAAGGAGACTGAAGAAGATACCTTCCGGAGACTTGGTAATGTTACAGCGGAAAGTCTCGGGATTAGGGAGTGGAGGTTTGGGTTTGAAGAACCAGCCGTATCATTTACGATTATGTGATGTGATACAAGTCACTTCCACCTGTCTGAGCTTTGCTTTCCCCGTCTGTAACACACACCAGGACTGCCCATCTCACAGGGCTGTAGAGAGCATCAGATGGGAGAATAAAGATAGAAATCCTTAGTTAAGAGCTATGTAAATGTCAACTTGCTTATGGCCCCACAAGTAAAGGGAAAAGAATGAAGAAGCGGGAAATGTGGACTCAAACGGAAATCGTTTCTGTCCGGTGAATATGGATCTGAGACAGTCACAACCCAACCTGGCTTTCCTGGAGCTAACGCACTATATTCAAGTATTTTTTCCACCACTGAGCGTTTTTTCAATGCACTGAGAGGTAAGAAACGCCAGACTGAAAAAAATGCGTAGACCTTGGAGGATCAGTAAGGGGACTGGATATCTATGATGGTGTTTGCACCTATGTGGACGGGATACACAAACACACCCCGTGTTGCTGGGATGGAGAAACTACCCGGACCCAGTGGTGTTACAGGATGACTTGCACAGCCTGGTGCCTGCTAGGAAAGGAGAAGGAGGATTTGGGCATGAGGCCTAACTGTCATCTTCTTGGGTTTGGGCATGACGACACCTCATCGATCTTGTGTCATTTCAGAAATTGGCCAATCGCCTCCCTGCCTTGGAAGTGGGTCAGGGAGCAGCGGTCCAGAGAGGCATTTGTTAGCGGGGAGAAAGCAGTCAGTGCGGGTAGCAGGGGATTTATGAATTCGAGCCCAGGAACGCTGGGTGTGGGGGGCGCACATCTGGCCACAAGATGCTCTCTGGCTGCCTTGTGGATGAAGAGGCTTGGTCAAAGGAGGTCACGGCAGGTTCAGTGGGATTGCAGAGGGGTGGGGGCTACAGTGAAAGTAAACAAGCCGCCTCTTGGCTTTGAGCCTCCCCGGAACCAGGATGAAAAAAGGGGTGTACTCCCATTTATTTTCAAGGTCATCGAAATATTCCTAAGCTCTTGGAAACCCAAAGTTGACAAATCCCTCTAATCAATCACTGTCGAAAGTTTTATACGAAGACAATGACAACTGGAAAGCTACCTAATTAGAAGAATATTACTCTGAAGTAATTACCGAAAAGGTTAAAGAAAAAATACACGTATCCCTGTGGGCTCTTGGTCCTACAGAGCAACTCAACGAGCAATTTCACGTCATTTCTACTTAATATCCTTTGCTGTTTTCCTAAACTAATTTTAAAAATTATACTGGTAATGATTTAAGTCAACTTAACAAGTTTTCTTTGATTTGGCTGAATTCTTTATTTTTTTTTAATTCAAATTTTAAATTGGTAGCAGAGAGAATTAATTAACGAGGACAGGAACTAAATTGACCAATCTTCTGGGCGTGGAGAGACACCCCACGCTCCTGCCGAAAGGGTTAGTGATTTAGCTTGGGATTGGGCTCCCAAGGCAATCATTTATTTAATAAAAGTTTCGTAGTGACCACCAGTTCTAATGCCATATTAAAAGAAAAAAACAAAAACAAAAAACGTTCAGCCACAAGGCTATTTCCCTTGTGTCTCAGGTTTTGAAAATACTGCTACAGAACCATCTTGGTTTAGCATCTGTTGAGCTTTGCAGGTCGGGGACTGGTTTTTATACTCATTTCCTGCTGCGGAATGTCCACACCACGCGAGCAGTGACATTCAGCCTCTGCATCTATGTGAGTTCATTTGGATTTCTCATGGGGACCCCTACCAACCCCCCATGCAGAGTTCTAGGCAGAGAGACACCTCACGTTGCTTCCTTTATAAGATCCTGGATCTTTCCTTTCTAAAACCCCTTGTGAAGGTCTCAGGTTTTAGCTTCTCACCCTGCTCAGGCTTAAAACTCATAACCCTACGGCAGCCCCTTAACAGCTAGCCAGCTTTCTGCCCTGGCTTTGCATTTGCTCTTGTATCTGAGGATGTCACTTTCTTTCAAGCTCAGCTACGTGGTTTTTTGGTTTTTATTTTTTTCATTTTATCCTGAATTTCTAGAAGATTGCAGCAGAAGGAGACGATCACATTGGCTCAGGGGACCACTTGGCCAGGATTGGAGCCCCCCAATAAGACCGATAAAATTCATTCCTCCAAATGGTTCTCGAGCAAGCTTTTCATGGGATTGGTTTTATAGTAACGCCAAAAGTGTCATGTGAATAATAACGTATTCTCGAAACTGCCCAGGCTCTGTGGAGTCAGAGGCAAAACACTGAAGACAAAAAAAAGGGGGTTCAAGTCTTATCCCTGTCACTTCCTAGCCACGTGACCTGAGACAAGCCACTTCATCTGTTAAGTGAAGTCCATAATGCCAGCTCCTCACAAACACGGTGTGGCTGTCACAAAACTTGAGAACGAAGTATTATTTCTCGTTCGTTTTTCATCGGTGGAGGAGCCAGGGGTCCCGGCCGGGGAGGCACTTGGGCGCAGAAGATAGCTCCACTCTTTCTAGAAGCTAGATCCCCTGTATGGAAAAGATAGATCAACCGGTTTTTGAGAACTTATAAAAATAAGAGTCGTTCAGTCATTCAGGTAGAAAGCACTTTTTTTTTTTTTTTTTTTTTAATTTTTGGGACAGAGAGAGACAGAGCATGAACAGGGGAGGGGCAGAGAGAGAGGGAGACACAGAATAGGAAACAGGCTCCAGGTTCCGAGCCATCAGCCCAGAGCCTGAATAGGAAACAGGCTCCAGGTTCCGAGCCATCAGCCCAGAGCCTGACGCGGGGCTCAAACTCACAGACCGCGAGATCGTGACCTGGCTGAAGTCGGACGCTTAACCGACTGCGCCACCCAGGCGCCCCAGAAAGCACTTTTTAGTAAGGCAGGAAAAAAGTATTCTGCTAGTATTTCTTATTTATTTATGTATTTGTTTGTTTGTTTGTTTGTTTATTCTCAAGTTAGCTAACATACAGTGTTGTCCTGGCTTCCTCTCCTGCTATTTCTCGTATAGGATGACTGAGTGTGGTTTTCCTTGATCACCACGGACTTGCCCCGCTGACGTCTCTCATACCAATTTCTGCGGATTATGTCACCAAAAGGGACCCCAGCTCTAGTTCCACTTAGACGGATACGCCCAGCTACATATGCAATTTCAGCCTGATGCATTTTCCCATCAAGTGTTCTCCCTGGAGCACCCTTTCATTAAGCAGGATAAATGTTTTTACAGGAGTTTTGCTCTGCTGCCGATCTTGGAGGCAAAAACATCCCATGTCAAAGTATTATTAACAAAGACACAATACGTTATTAATAAAAACAAATAGCAATTCACCTAAAGTCCCGGTCCTGGAGTCAGCCAGAGAGAGAGAGGCTTTCTTCCACTTCCCCACACACTGCAGAGGAAATGGGATGTGTCGTCCCATCTCCATTGCATTTTTGTTTCCTTAGGTGACACCTAAGAGAAGATGCCTCTGTTACCCAAGATTTTGGTACAGAGGTAAACTGTCTTCAGATGCCTTCTTAGGAATCTTTGCATCTGGAAGAAGAGGCGAGAACGAGGAGGGGTGTCTTTCTCAGAAATGACCTGCTGGCTGGCCCACCCCAGACAGAACGGCAGGCCCTGGGGAAGAAGAGACTCAAGGTTGCTACAGATGCTTTTGTGTAAATTCCAGCTCTTAGGGAAATATGTTCAGGAGCAGTAAACAAACCGGCAGAATTGTAAATACTCTCTAGGATCTCTGAATCGATAGAACTACCCCCACCCCCCGCCCCCCAGGCCCCATCGCTTCTCGGCCTTTTGGCCAAGATCAAGTGTAGATACAACTACCCCAACACCGATCTCCCCCAATTAGAATAGTCCTCAATGAAGTTTCAAGCTGATGGCTTTCTCAATTCTTATTACATAATTTGTTTATTCCATTTTCACCCATGAAAGAGGACATTACTCTTTCAGAATGGAACTGGTCCAAGTTTTGAAAATCTACCTCATTGTAACTATTAAGTATAAAACAGAAATTGATATTTCCCAGAAGAGTAATACTAACACTCCATAGGGCAGCTTGAAAACTTTCCCGAAATTTAGACCCAGAAGAGTCACTCGGCCCTTGTGAAAGTCAATATACAAATTTGTGAAATGATTGACATTTTTAAGGAAAATTTTTTTATGTATCTCTGTATTTTGCTAAGTGTTGTGAATTCTTTATAATAAGTATGTATCACTTTTATAAAAAGTAGTAATCTTTCTTAACAAGTGAGGAGTAATTTTTCTTAAGAAATAATTAATAATGCTTAATCATAGGTATTGGAAATACAGATGATTGTTATTTTCTTCCGTGCACTATGTATATCTTTCGAGCTTTCCAAAGTTAAACAAGATTTGATAGTAATACCCAAGTGGCAATAATATAATAACAACATAATCATTGTTGTCTATAATTTTAAGCAGCTTTTTAAAGAGACATTTTATTGAATGTCATCAATTAACTAAACATACAAATATGTAAGCTTTCAAAATCTATCTTATTAAGTCTTGAGTGATAGATTTTCATCACAAAGATATATGAAATTTCTAAGCTCAAATAATTTATGTGTTTTAATTTAAGACATCTGTTTTTCATTTGACTAGTTAAAATACCTTCTGTACAATGTTTAGATTTTTTTTTCCGCTCTGCATCATTTTAGTTTGACCATCCTTTGAGTTTGAGAAATTTTAAAAGTCCCAATACATTGAATGTATAAATCATTTAAAAAAATTCAGATTGACAACTCTGTCCTATCACACCACATCATTCCCCAGGCTGCAGGGCCAAGTTCTCAGGAGAGATCGATTTCTCATAAAACTTCTCTTTCTCAACAACAGAAGGAGAAAAGGAGGCCAGTTCAGAGTTTCACAAAGTTGCCTCTCATTCCCTGTGCCTCTTTCAGGGTTTCAGTGTTTGCTTTACCTCTCTAGGTTCAAGCCCTTCTATTAAAGGCAAGAACATGTAATCAACACACACGAGCGCTATGTACCAGGCCCTATTCTAGGTACCACGGTCAAGTGTGAATAAGACATAGTTAAGTCATCACAGAGCTTATAATTTCCTAAGGGAGACAGAGATGTAAATAATCCATCTAATAATGGGAATACGTGGTTGAGTGCTTTGATAGGGCCACAAAGGAAAATGCAAGTGAGGCTCAAGAAGAGATTTATTCTAAGTGTGGAAGGGGAAGTTAAGGAGGAGAAGTTGTGCGAGCCAGGCTATGGAAGGTAGTTAGTAGGGGATGCACATTCCCAGATGAAAGACTGTGATGGGCAAGGAGGACTATACAAAGGGAGACAGGAAAGCTTATGTCACATACAAAGAATCAAGAAGGCTGTTGTGGCTGATGCTTTGGGAAGTAGATTTAGAATTGTAGTGAAGTTTGAAAAGCCTTTGGGTCAGACTACGAAGTGGCCTAAAGGGCACATTAAGGATTTGAAGTTTATTTCAAATAATGGAGAAGAATGGGTGTGGAATGTTTTTTTTTTAGCATAAAAATTACATGATCGGCTCTGCCCTTTAGGATGATAACTGGCCAACTGTGGTAGATGGATGAGAAGAAGGATACATTGGAGACATGGACCAGTTAAGAGGATACTGCCATGACCCAGGTAGAACTTTTTTAAATGGCCTGAATTAAGAAAGCAGTAGAGGACACGGAAGAAAATATTTCAGACCTTGAGAAGGTGGATGCATAACTTAGAGATCTATTAGGTGAGAAATATGCTTTTAACATCTTGATAATTATACATCGATAGGGCTCAAAATCTTTAATATGGAAAAACCAAGGCTTTGACTGCATAAGCAGCAAAATACTGTATTAAAAATTATCCTAAATGGGTATTAACAACAAGGAGAAAGAAAAATATGTTTTGGTTGGGAAGACCAAAGCATATCCTAAATACTTCAAAAAATTGCCCAGGTCAGGGGCACCTGGTGGCTCCGTTGGTTAAGTGTCTGACTTCAGTTCAGGTCATGATCTCGTCACTCGCAGGTTCAAGTCCTGCATCGGGCTCTGTGGCGACAGCTCAAAGCCTGGAGCCTGCTTCGGATTCTGGGTCTCCCTTTCTCTCTGCCCCTCCTCCACTTGCACTCTGTCTGTTTCTCTCTCAAAAATAAGTAAACATTAAAAAAATTTTTAAAAATTGGCCAGATAAAAAAATTGTAAAATAAAGAACATCATAAACAGGGTTAAAAGACAAGCTTTCAACTGGGAGAAGATTTTTTCCATATGGATGACAATAAAATTTTTAGCATTCAGAATGTATACGTTCTTACGAATCAACAAGAAAAAGAAGAACACCCCAAAAGAAAAATGTTTTAATGATATAAGTTGGCAATTCATAGAAGAGAATATTTTTTTAAATTTTTGTTTATGTTTCTTTATTTTTGAACGAGAGGGAGAGACAGAGCATGAGCTGGGGAGGGGCAGAGAGAGAGGGAGACACGGTATCCGAAGCAGGCTCCAGGCTCTGAGCTGTCAGCACAGAGTCCGACGTGGGGTTTGAACTCCCGAACCGTGAGATCATGACCTGAGTTGACGTCGGATGCTTAACCAACTGAGCCACCCAGGCGCCCCCATAGAAGAGAATATTTCAATGGCCAATAAACACATAACATTTTTTAAAACTCACTAGTAATTATTGAGATACAAATGAAAACAACTGATAACATTCCAGATTCACAAAAACTTTAAAGGTTGATGAAACTAAGTACTGGTGAAGATTTTCAGATATACCGCTGACGGGAAGAGACACTGGTAAAAACCACTGTAGAGTAGTTTATTAGTATCAGGTAAAGTTGAGGTTTCTAGAGAAACTTTTGCATATGTGTTGCAGATTTTTTACTAGGATTTTAATTTATGCATTTCTTATTAACTTTCCTACCGTGGTCAAGTACCTATAACAAAAAATTTACCACCTTAGCCATTTTTACATGTATCACTCAGTGGGGTTGCATACATTCATAGAGTTGTACAACCATCTCCACCATCCATCTCCAGACTGCTGCCATCTTGGAAAACGGAAACTCTGTACCCATTAAACAATGACTCCTCATTCGCCCTTCCCCCAGTCCCTGGCAAACTCCATTCTACTTTCTGTCTTTAATTTTGATAACACCAAGTACCTCCTGTGAATGGAATGACACAGTCTTTGTCTTTTGCTGACTTGCTTATTTCACTGAGCATAATGTCTTTAAGGTTTATCCCTGTTGAACCATGTGTCAAAATTTCCTTTCTTTTTAAGACTGAGTAATGTCCCATTATATAGATGTACCACATTTTGCTTATCCATTCCTTGTTGATGTGCACTTGGGTTGCTTCCGTATTTTAAATATTGTCTCTTTTACAAATTTTCAATCCATTCAGCATCCCCAAGAAAGAAGCCAGGTTTTGTTTATGTCTCAAACCTCGAAATACCCCCCAAAAATAAAACCATGAATAAGTAAGAAGTCTGATTCTCATTCAGAAGAACTAAGGATATCTTCCTTCCCAGCCCAGATATCACAAAAATTGGTAGGCTGGGTGTTGAACGTTCATAGGCAGAATCCTGAGGTATGCATGGACCTTTCTTTTCTGAATGAACTTGAAATTAATTTCTATAAAAAGATTAAGAACACAAATTTAATTAAATTGTATATTTTAAGTCTGTGAATAATATTGTTTCAGAAATACTTAATTATTATTTTTTTTTGTTTTGGATTAGCTGTTTAAAGACAAAAGACTTGAGGCTCCATTTAGCTGCTGCCAAAAATTAATTTAAGTCACCTAATTGACTACTTGCTGTAAGCTACAAACAGTCTTGGTGCTTATATAATTTAATTCTTTACAAAAGTGGGTATGAGCTTTCCACTCTCTGATGAAACAATGCTAGATCAGACTATTCCCAAACACTCACTGAGCATCCATCCAGCTAAGCTCGGCCCCGGTGCTTGGTGTGCCCACAGTCCACACTGTCATGACGGGTACTCAAGGAATATTTGCTTGTGATCTGTGGAAGGCCAAAACCAAGACTCAGGCTTGCCTTCAGGAAGTCAACATTGGGAAGCAAAGCCTATGAGGAGTATAAAGGCCACCTATGATTCATAACCAAATGAGTGACTCCACCATGAGTCCAGAGGGGAAAGAGTAAGAACGGCAGGGATGCAAAGCCCGGGGAAGCCTGCAGAAAAGGAGCAAACTCATCAAGGTGAAGTTCCTTGGCTCTGAAGGAAGAAGACAGAAGTGAGTGGGAGGAGAGGAAAGGAAACGTCAGGAAAAGGAAATACCATGACATTGGATGCTTAGAGCACACTCTTTTGTGTGTTAGCTACTCGTGTGCCCATGACTTGAATTTCCAACTGAAGTGGGGTACTGTGCATAATGATGACAATTATGACAACAGTGACCATGATGACAATAATGACGATGATGACAATGACAATGGCGACAATGATGACGAGGGCAATGGCGATGATGATAACAATGATGACAGTGACATCTATGGAGTTCTTACTATGATCCAGGGCCCAGCTGAGCACTTTACGTGTATTATCTCATCCCATCTTTCAACAATTCCACGGGTAAACACATAAAGTAGGTTCAAAGACATTAGGTGATCTGCTCTGATCAGAGAATTAGAAAACCCCAAAGCAGGGGCCTGAATCCAGACCATCAGTTTCCATGCCCATGGTAGCACCTGTTAAGTGGTCCTTCTTAGGGTTTCCTAAAGCTGTTAACACAAGGTCTTATTAAAAAAAAGAAAAGAAAAAGAGTGCCTGTTGGATTTTCATGTATTGATTTCTGAGTCACTGAAGCAAAGGGTGTTTAATGGAAAGCAATGCAAAGGGAAAGAAAAGGCCAGATGAGAAGAGGGCTCCCAGATTGTGGAGGGTCCTGAAGGCCAAGTTGGGGGATTTAGGAAACCAGGACCCTTCAGAGATTCAGAAGCTAAATTTGGATGAAAGGCTGTCTCTCCAGCCCCAGCTTTACTGTTCAGTGGTCCACCCTAGAGACCACTCTTTGCCTGCATATAAAGGGAGGAGAACAAGAAATCTACTCCACACAAATAACAGTAATAACAGCTCCCTTTAGTGCAGCAGCCCTTCCTGGCTTCCAGAGCATTTCACTGCAGTGCCCTGAGCCGACTTCTCCAACGTCCAACAGCCTGGTTTTCTCAGAGCCAATTCTTTGACAGAGGAAGAAATTATCCTACTTTTCTGTTTCTCTTAGGGAATACCATAATCCCCCTCTGAGTTTGCCTAAGTTGTTCCCCCCTCAATGATTCATAAGTTCATGCCAATTATTCAAATCCCTTTTTTCTTGATTCAAAAAATATATGCCTAAGGCCCAATATGTGTCGGATACTGTCCTCAATACTGGAGATACAAAACTAAACCAGAGGGTTGTAGTCTCTGCTCTTATGGGGTTCCCAGTCTAGCTGGGAATACAAGCATTAACCAAGGAATTAAAGAGTGAAGAGTATTAAGTAGAAGGAGAAATGTAAGGGCACTGGGGAAGCTTGCAGTGGGGGGAAGCCAAGACAGTTACAGGGAGCTGACTACCTGCTAGATGAGCCATTTGAACCAAAACATGAAGGAGAAGCAGGAGCAAGGTGGGCTAAAGAGGTGTGTGTGTGTGTGTGTGTGTGTGTGTGTGTGAGAGAGAGAGAGAGAGAGACAGACAGACAGAAACAGAGAGACAAAGACAGAGAGATGCCGAGAGCTTTCTGGAGGCAGGGGCACTGGCAGATGTAGAAAGGGAGAAGCATGAGGATGTTTCCAGCTAGGGGAAAAGTCTGTGCAAAGGCCTGGGTATGAGGTACAGCCTAGTGTTTTCAAGGAGCTAAGAGAAGTCAAGTGTCATGGCCAACGAGGGAGCAAAGATGACCGTGGTCTGCAAGTCACTGAACAGGCCAGTGGGTCCAGCACCCACTGACTTTATAAACCACACAGAAGTTTGGATTTGCCTCTCACATCATAGAAAGACACTGAAGAGCTTTAGGCTGGGAAGACATGATCAAATTCTCATTTTTGAGCATCACCAGGAGTGATGGAGAATGGCCAGGAGAAAGGTGTGAATGAAGATTGGAGACAGGCAGGAGGCCGACGCAGTCATTCAGGGGAGAGATGTGGAGGCCACAGGGCCAGGGAGGAATGGACGGAGTCCAGCCAAAGCTAGAATCAGCAGGAAGTGATGACCTAGGAGAGCATCTCTGCTGTCTCCCAGGCTTCTGGCTCAAGCAGTTGTATTTTTACACGTCACACACCTTACGCTGTTCTTACATTATTATCTCTGTACCTTCCTAGCACATATGGGGAAGATCTACTCAGAAGTGTGGTGCAGGAAGTTGGGCCATTTCCTTAAGAATTCATACTTGCTGTAATATTAACTATCAAAGCAGTTTCCTCTGACAATCCCTAAAAATTCTTATTCAAGAATTTATTGTCCAAGAAATGAGAATATTCAGTACTTTCCTTTCAAAAGACCCTCCATAAAGCAAAGCCATACTGAAAACAGAGTTTATACATTCCTAGTACCTTTCCACCCATTGAGATCAAAGTCCCTAGAGTCATTGGCTTATAATGACCATTCAGAGTTGAGGTAAAAATTAATGAAGCACACATTTTGGTTCAATGTAAGGAAGGACTTTTCAAAGAGGAAATGAACTGCCTCCGGGGGCAAGTGCTATTCACTGCTGAGCTTCAGCTCAAATATCACCTCTTACGATGCTGGCCCTGAGTCCTCCAGGCAGAGGTGGTCATCTCAGCTTTGCTGTTTCAGCCCGTTGTGTCTTTCTCCACTATGATGTTCTCTTTCTCCTATTACATCTTATTACAGAAGACTGTTCATTTCTAGTCTGATCCATTATTGTGGCCTCGGTAGGAGACACTCGAATATTGAATGGATGGATGAACGAATGAGTGATATTTGAGGTTTTTAGAAGTCAGGTGATAACGTGGCTATGAGGTAAGGAACTTCAACCAACATTTCAAGGGTTGGATTATAAGACTTTTAAGATCCTTCTCTAAAAGCCAGCACCTTGCTAACCATGAATAATTCCCGTTCTATTTGTAGTTCTCAATCCTCATAACCACGGGCCAATGCTGCAGGAGTTTCTTCTGACACTCCAGGCCTGAGTCGGATGGAGCCTGTATCTATCCACCTTGCCGATCCTACCTATACAGATTTCCTGTCATAACCTGTTTTCATTTCCAACTTGGCTTTGGCAATTAAGACAGTCCTTTACAATTCTTGAAAAGGGTGTTGGGGATATTCTTTTCACTCCTCTTTGCTCTATACTTTCCAGCAAGAACTGGTTTCCCCCAACACATAAGCTTATTCTCAGTATAGCCAACTCAAGTGAAAGCTCAGACCTCCTCTAAAAGAAGAGATTAAACACATTTCCTATCACAGTCTCTGAGTGCTACATTAGGGTGCGTATTGAGTTGAGAAGACCCAATTAATATTCAGGTCTTGTGCGTTTTCCTCTATTAAGTGTTCCCCTACAAGTACTCCAGAAAAATCCAGGAGAAGCATTTTGTGGCATAACCAGGTATATTAGTTTACTGTGGCCGTTGTAACAAATTACTACAAACTGGGTGGCTTAAAACAAAATAAAATAAGTGTATTCTCTTACGTTGCTAGAGGCCAGAAATCTGAAATCAAAGTGTTGGCTGGGTCATGTGTCCTCTGGAGGCTTTAGGAGAAAATCTGTTCCTTGCCTCTTCTAGCTTTGGGTGTCTCTAGGCAATTCCTTGGCTTGTGGCCACATCACTCCCATCTCCACTCCATGATACATGGCCGCCTCCTTTTCTGTCTCAAAACTTCCTCTGCCTCTCTCTTATAAGGATACATTGAGTGTATTTAAGGTCCACCCTGATAATACAGGGTACCTTCCTCTTCTTAAGATTCTTAACTTCATCACATTTTTTTTTTCCATACAAGATAATAGCCACTCTTCAGCCATATAAGGTACACTCACAGGTTCCAGGGGTGAGGATGTCAATTTATCTTTTGGGGGGGAATTTATCTTTTGGGGGGGACCACTGCCTAGCCCACTACACTAGGTAAAACATATTTTGTCTTATCATTTTTAGAAGACATTAATGTTATTGAAAAAATCATTGTATGCAAGAACTGGCCAGCCACTAAGACAGCAGATGAAGAAGCCTGAGCCCAGAGACTTTAAGTGACATTGGAGAGGTCATCCAGTGGTAAAGCTGGAACCAGGGGAAGGATTCCAGGCATCTAGTCCAAGGATCCGGAGTCCCATACCATGCAATAACTCCAGTGGAAATATATAGGTATGTGTTTAATTAAAATAATTAACTGTGTTGAGCTTGTGTGGGTGACAGGAGGACTCTCTGGAAGAGAAGTCACTTGAGACAAAGCAAGACTGTAGGCCGTTTCACTTATTACCGTCCCTTTGTCATCTGCAAATGTCTATCAGCAGATAAAATGCAAATGGCTAAATATCTCACCTTGTGGTACACAAGAGTGATGTGAGCAAGTTCCATAGCATAAGTTTGCACAAAGAGCAGGGATTATTGTCTTCATAGAAAAGAGCAGAGAGGGGCACTGGAAATAGGCCAACACAGGCTCGAATTATAGTTCTTCCACTTCGGTGGTGGGTCTCCAGGAAGGCGGGTAACTTCATTTGCAAATGGAGAAAATG
This sequence comes from Lynx canadensis, assembly GCF_007474595.2. Taxonomy (NCBI): domain Eukaryota; kingdom Metazoa; phylum Chordata; class Mammalia; order Carnivora; family Felidae; genus Lynx; species Lynx canadensis. The sequence continues at coordinate 13,068,987 of NC_044313.2, forward strand.
CCTATCGCGGTGGATCGCTACAAGGCTCAAATATAAAAAATCCTAAAAGCACCAAGGAAAAAAGCCTGGCATGTGTCAGACTCTTGATCAGCCACAGTGAGTATTAGTATTATCGTATCATCCCTGCATTGATACACGGTGGGGGCGGGGGGAGGTAAGTACTTTCGTTTTTAAAATTTTTTTAATTTATTTATTTTGAGAAGGGGAGAGAGAGTGCGAGTGGAGGAGGGACAGAGAGAGAAGGAGAGAAAGAATCCCAAGCAGGCTCTGTGCTGTCTGTGCAGAACCTGACGTGGGGCTTGATCCTATGAACCATGAGATCCTGACCTGAGTGGAGATCAAGAGTCGGATGCTTAACTGACTGAGCCACCCAGGTTTCCCAAGATAAGTACTTTCTAAACAAATTATGTATGTCATCTGAAGGTGATAAAGAAAAAAAAAAACATTAAGGCCAGATCATAAGAAAATACTTGGCAACTCATTTTAACTTTTTTTTTTTTTTTTTTTACCAAATCATACAAATTTGGCTGGCTATTTTGAGAACTGAAATTATTTCCAAACTTCACAGGTTTTAAGTACTCCTGGGGCATATTTTATTCTACAAAAAAATGTAATATGCTTACTTATGTCAACAAAACTTCATCGAACACTTAGCATGTGCAAAGAATTATACCAGGACTTACAAGTGCCAATTTTAAAATTATATTAAGAACAAAGAGCTATTTCACGACATAAATGAGGGTACTAAATGTACCCGGACATTTAAGGATAGAAAAACTTTAACAAAATTGTGGATCACGTGACTTCTGTGGAAGCCATCATTTCTGCTTTTGCCTGTGATGGGACCAGGCAAGAGTCACTGTATTTACTAAGATCGTCAGGATCAGATCAGAAGCTTAAGCTAAAGGCCACTGTATACCTTAACATAGTAAGGACTAAACACTGTATGAGTTTTGAAATAAGGTACGAAAATCAAAACAGAACAAAATGAGGAGTAATCGAGCTCGTTTCAAAAGAGTCAATGTGATGCAGTAAAGCACACAGCTGTGAAGTTAGCCAGGCTTGATTCCTGGTTCCGTCCTTTCACTGATAGGACTGAGGACAAGTCACTTCTCTTTCCCGGGCCTCAGTTTCCTCATCAGTAAAATGGGAGCACGAACAACTGCTTCATGGGATTGCTGTGAAGATAAAAGCAGTGCTAAGGGTTAGGCTGAGTATCTGGGGCATTGTAAGTGCTCAATAAATGTTGTCCATCCATGAAAAGAATCAGTAACAAAGTTAATTCCACTTCAAGAAAGATCAGACCAATATTTGTGTCTAAATTAAAAAATATATATCCTTATGATTTTTGTTCCTATTTTATTTGCAGTAGTCCAGGTTATATAGTTGCCAACTTAAGGATCTGTTTCATCGCCCATTCGGTTTATTCACGTATTCATTTTTTACATACACAGAAGCAGCTGTGTACTCACACCCTCACTCACACGTACCACAGGGGAGTTTTCTACTAGCTCCTCACACTGGAAAGCATGCTCATCTAAATGTTAGATAGAAAATACCCAGTAATAGGGGTGGCTGGGTGGCTCAGTTGGTTAAGCATCTGACTCTTGGTTTCGGCTCAGGTTATGATCTCATGGTTCGTGGGTTCAAGCCCCATGTTGGGCTCTGTGCTGACGGCGTGGAGCCTGCTTGGGACTCTCTCTCCCTCTCTCCGCCCCCCTCCCTACTCACTCTCTCTGTCTCTCTCTAAAAATACATAAATAAATAAACTTAAAATAATACCCATTAATAGCTCACCTCCTCTGACACCCTTCCATTTAATACTCAAAAAGGAATCAGCTTGCATTGCTGTGCACCCACTTTGATGGTGGGTCTCCAGTAAGGTGGCTAACTTTGTTTGCAAATGGAGAAAATGCCTATCGTGGCGGGTTGCTCCAAGACCCAAATATAAAAAATATCAAAAAACACCGAGAAAAAAGTCCAGCATGTGGCAGACTCTTGATCAGCCATAGTGAGTATTAGTATTATCGTATCATCCCCGTATTGATACATGGTGGGGGGGGGGGAGGTAAGTGCTTTCTTTTTTAAAATTTGAATATTTAAAAAATTTATTTATTTTGAGAGGGAGAGAGAGAGTGCGAGTTGGGGAAGGACAAAGAAGCGAAAGAATCCCAAGCAGGCTCTGTACGGTCAGTGCAGAAGTTCAGAATTTTTCCTAGAGGAAAAATATATTCTTCCTAGAGGAAAATATATTCTTGTCTTTTCATAGTTTGAATTTTCTGAGGATGGCTCAAATGTTCCATTCAATAGCATGAGCTATTTTTTTTTCTGATAGAATTTACATTTCCAAGTCTGAGTTAATCCATACTTTGCAATGGTCCTTGGGCAGAAATAGAATAAGTAAATCAACAAGTGTCAGTTTGACCCATTCATTGTAACTACCCCCTTCGTGAAAACGTATCCCAATGTTATTCAAAAGGAAAAATCTAGTGGACCTTAGGTAGGGCTACAGCCATTCCTCTTTAATAATTGGCACTAATAAGGATTAGTCACTTGTTTCCACTGGGAGCAGAGCTAAAGGGAGAAGTGAGTGCACTTAGGTAATAATGTAATAGGATTTTTAAAAATTTACCCCAGTGCCTTTGCTCTCGATAAAGGAAAATAAATTGCCGGCTGCCTTCAGTCTATCACAAAGGATGATGTGCTGCTTAAGAACTCTGCCTAAGAATAGAACTGGGGAAAATTAAAGGGGAAAGCAAAGCATCTGTTAATGTGTTGCCTTGCTCAGGATGTAGGATCTCTTGCAAAGGAAAATACTTTGATAGGTTTTCTTTGATGATTAAAAATTTGGAAGGAGGTGATTGATACAAAAGACCCAACTGACATTAGATAATAAAGTTACAAGCAACAAGAACCACAACCAGGAGATGTTCTTCGGTAGTAAATGGGAAGGAAGCTTTGAGGAAGTGACTCCTCTGGTCTGGGAAGAGAGAGAGCAGGCCCGGCAACATGGCAGCCTGTTAAGCAGATCCTGAGGAGGGAAGGTGGCCAGTGAGCTGTCATTAGTGGCAGGGATAGGAAAGCATCTTTTAAGGACAAGTGATGACTGCTATGTAATTTCAAGCAGTTTCTTGTTGTGTGAGCGATTGTCATCTTCTGTAATATCATCAACTTCTGTGACTACGTCATTCAGCCTTGAGTTGCGCTGCTCTGGAGAATAAAGAAGATACGGTGAACCGACAGGAGGCAAAGTTGATGGAGAGAGCTCATCAGCAGGAGGTACAATGGGAATGCGATGGGACCTGAGCTCCAGAGTAGAAATCTAGTATGTTGTAGTCACATGGTACCGACAGTCCCCAATCCCCAACTTACCATGGTTTGACGTACAAGTTTTTGACTTTCTGATGATGTGAAAGTGATATGCATTCAGTAGAAACCATGTTTTGAATGTTGAATTTTGATCTTTTCATGGGCTAGCAATATGCAGAGACTTTCTCATCATGCGGGGCAGCAGTGACCCACTACTCTCAGTCAGCAATGCGACCATGAGGGTAAACAATCCGCACACAGACAACCATTCTATTCATGTTCAGTACAGTGATCAATAAATTACAGCGATTTTTCAACATTTTACTATCAAATAGGCTTGGCGTTAGATGATTTTGCCCATTTATAGGCTAATGGAAGTGTTCTGGGCACGTTTAAAGTAGGCTAAGAAGTAAGCTATGAAGTTCGGTGGGTTAGGTTTATTCAAAGCATTTTGGAATGTAACCCTATCAAGAAAGATCTGTATTCTCAATAAATATTTGTTGAATGAATGAATGTGTGAATGGATAGACCTATAGAAATATCAGGATAGGAATACTGGACTTTCAAGAGCCTGCAGTATTAGGGACGTGTTGAGTCATTTTATTTGGGCATTGATGAAAAGAAGAAGTATCCAAAATCTATAAAGAACTCATTAAACTCAACACCCAAAAGACAAATTAAGAAATGGGCAGAAGACACGAATAGACACTTATCCAAAGAAGACATCCAGATGGCCAACAGACACATGAAAAGATGTTCAACATCACTCATCATCAGGGAAATACAAATCAAACGCACAATGAGATACCACCTCACACTTTAGAGTGGCTAAAATGAACGACTCAGGAAACAAATGATGCTGGCGAGGATGTGGAGAAAGAGGAACACTTTTACAGTGTTGGTGGGAATGCAAACTGGTGCAGTCACTCCGGGAAACAGTATGGAGGTTCCTCAAAAAATTAAAACTAGACCTACCCTATGACCCAGCAATTACACTAGCAGGTATTTATCCAAAGGATACAAAAATGCTGATCTGAAGGGACATGTGCACCCCCATGTTTATAGCAGCACTACCAACAATAGGCAAATTATGGAAAGAGCCCAAATGCCCAATGACTGATGAGTGGATAAAGAAGGTGTGGTGTGTGTGTGTGTATATAGATAGATAGATAGATAGATAGATATAATGGAATACTACTCGGCAATCAAAAAGAATGAATTCTTGCCATTTGCAACAACATGGATGGAACTAGAGTGTATTATGCTAAGTGAAATAAGTCAGAGAAAGACAAATATATGATTTCACTCACAGGTAGAATTTATGAAAGACAACCAATGAACATAAGGGAAGGAAAAATAAGAGAAAAACAGAGAGGGAGGCAAACCATAAGAGACTCTTAAATACAGAGAACAAACTGGGAGTTGCTAGAGGGGAAGTAGGTGGGGGAATGGGCTAAATGGGTGATGGGCACCAAGGAGGGCACTTGTTGGGATGAGCATTGGGTGTTCTATGTAAGTGATGAATCACTGCGTTCTGTTCCTGAAACCAATACTATACTGTATGTTAACTAACTTGAATTTAAATAAGTAAATTGAAAGGAAAGAAGAAAGAAAGAAAGAAAGAAAGAAAGAAAGAAAGAAAGAAAGAAAGCTAGCTCTCAGAAGCTTGTAGGAATTGGGGATACCGAGGCTACAAATTGTTAATATTTAGATATTGGGAAATGACCTATATGGAGAGGATAATTTAAGACTGAGGATAAGAAGAGTGAGAGGTTGAGGATGCCGATTTTAGAGAACTGTATTTTGTGCTTCTGCATCTTGCTTATATGTTTCTGGGAGGGAGAAATGGGACCTTTTTCTTAAATGTTTCTTTAAACTCTTGATTAGATTCAAAGTGGAAAGGCCCAGTTCCATTAGGGAGAATCAATACTCAATGGCATTTCATTTGTCTCAAATAAAAGATGTGTCCCATGATACTTAGGTATCGTGTAACATCTAGGATGAGGTACACAGGCGCCATTAAATCTTGGAGTCTTGGACTTGGGCTGGGCATCTGTTTAAAATCCTACGGGCCTTCCGCTAAACCATCCAAAGCGTGAGAACATGGGAAAAACAACTGATTTGCCAGTCCAGTTTCTTGATGATGACAGAATATATGAAGCTGCCATTTTTTATCTCTATCCTGAAACTGTGGCATTTGGCCAACTTCAGACCAATGGCTCAAGAGAATACTGGCATTTATGTTCCTTCATGAAATGAACATGATCTTCCCAAACTAGCAAACATCATGTTCTCCACTAAAATTCCCTCCAAATAAAATATATAGAGGGTGAAATGAATTAATGGCTGACAATGCTTATTCTTAAATTCCAAGATCTGAGCAACACCATTACCTATTTTTACTTACCAAGACATTTTACGTTTTGGAACAGCCTCATTTCAGACTGAGTCCATCTGAAACAGAAGCTCAGAGGAAAGAAAACAAGACATGCCTTAGCTCTGTGGTTCTCAGTGAAGGGCGATTTTGCCCCCCAGAGGACATTTGGCAATGTCTGGAGACATTTTTGGTTGTCACAACTTGGGGTTAGGAGAGGCTGCTACTGGCTTGGAGTGGGTATTGGCCAGGGGTGCTGCTAAACATCCCACGATATACAGGACGGTCCCCCAAACAAAGAATTTTCCAGCCCCAAATATGAATAATACTGAGATTGAGAAACTCTGCTTTAGCACTACAGGTTTGATGTACTTCCCATCAGTCTTCATTTAACAATAAGCTCTTACTGAAGCTTACTCTGGGCCCACTGTGTCCCAGCACTGGGAATTCGGAGTTCTGCTCTCCAGGACCTCACAGTCAAGAAGGAGAAACCAGTAACAATGGAGCCAAATACAACAAAAAGGGAGTTAGCAAGGTATATGTGATGCATTTTGGCCACATGGGACAGGAAAAGAGCAATAGACGATGAGAGCTAATGAAGAGTTTCCAGGGATCGAAGCGTTACCCTTCATTAATTTATTCATTCAGCAAAATTTATTAAACAGCCAGGATGTGCCAAGCTTTGTGTTACCGGGAGATAATATTGTTCCGTGAGTCCTCGGTTGGTGATTTTCAAGGTGATGAAGCCAAGGCTTTGAAAACTCGTTTGATCAAAATGAGCAGACAGATGTGCAGACAGATAGATGCAGATAGATGTTAGGTGGTTTTTCTTGCGCACAAGTGGTGATGTTCCAGACTGAGTTTCTGATCACCTGGGTTCCTTGGATTTGTCTCAGAGACCACCCAGGGTACGGACAGAAGATGGGGCGATGTTAGTATGATGGGCTTCAGGTCCTCCTATCCCTACCGCTGTCACTTCAAGGCATTTCTATTGCTTACCTACATCCATATAATAAGCACAATAAAGGATCTCTTTTTTAAAAGTTTAAAAATTATTGGTTTAAGGAATTCACACTGCCACTGAGAAGTGGCACATGACGTGAGTTTTTAAGGACAACAAGCCATAATTGGAGGATATGACACAGACAGACAGGCTCAGGTTACAGTTCAACTTTGCTCTCGACAAGCCAAGCGACCTTGGGCAAGGTACTTCATCTCCCCAGGCCTCAGTTTCTTCATCTGCAAAAGGCAATTGTTATTTCAAATTATCTCAGAGGTAGCTCTGAGCTGTAAGATGCTGTTGTGCAATTATCTGATAATACTGATGAAATAAACAGGGCGAGAAAATGTTTGCACTGCATACATGACAAGGGTAAATAAAATCCTCAACCTAAAGGTTAGCTGGGGTTGTCATGGGAGTCCTATTCTAAGAGAATGGAAACTTTGAATCTGAATCCACGTAGTAAGTCGACATCTAACGAGTTAGGGCTTCCTAGTGTTCCAAATTCAAGGTCTGGGAAGCATCCTTGGATTTTTTCATTGGTCTCACTAAAAGTGCAACTGAGAGAGAATTATCCGCTCTCAAAGTTACGTGGTCAATATTGGATAACAACGGAAGGTATTGGTGAGAAACTCTGCATACAAGGTATACAGCTCCGTGGTTTCATCAAGGTACCTAGCAAAATACTCAGCACAACCGGCCCCGTTTTGCTGGTGATCTGGTCTACCCAGGAGAGGCTGTCGAAGGGCAATGACTGAACAGCAAGGAAGGGGAAACTTCTCCTCCCACCCCCGCCTTCTTTCTATCTTAACAGGTCATATGGCCTCCTTAACTCACACAACTTTGCCCACAACTGCACTGACTTCAAGTCACATTTCTGATAACAGGAAATACCTCTCCTTTCCTTCATCGTTCGGTATTCAACAAAGACTTCCTTAAGGGAAGGAAGGCACCCCTGCCGTGTGCCCTAGAGGTTAGGTGTTCTCTCGCCTTCCTACTGCTACCCCTAAAGGGGAAGGTGGTTTTCCAACGATGACCATGGCCCTTCCTGCCATCTGCGTTGTCCAGAAGTGTTCCATTTTCTGAAACCACAAGTTACTGAACCTTAGCAACTCAATTTTCCCAGCATTTTCCCTTTTTGTGTTTTATAACTCCATGAAGTCACATCTCCCCCGGGCTATTGGAACAGTTCAGCTGAGCCTGAAACCTCTTGAGAAAGAAGAAATTAGAAAAAAAAAAAAAAAGAGGGGGGAAATTAATGGCCAAAGCTATTAGCAAGGCACCACCCCCACAGGTCCAACAGGTTCTGTGATATCCTTACAAGCTTGGCTAGTGAGGCATGCCTCCCCGGGGAGGTACCAGGACGCCCAGTTTCTCTAAAGGACCCAACAGGCCAAACTTCCTGGAGAAAAAACCCACTATCCATAAAACACATTTTGAGTAACACCAAAGTGCACAGTGACCCTTAGCTTTCTTCTTCTGAACAAATTGTTTAAAGACCAAGATGTGTTGGGGAGATACCAGGCACTGGAGAATTAGCAGCAGGTGCTATTTATAGAGCCACTGGGCTCTGCAGAGTTCCCTCTGCCCAGGGAAAGCCATTAATCTTCTCCAGCAAAAGAAAAAAGAAGTAATAAACTTAATAATGATTTAGAGTAAAGGAGGGAGAGAACGCATTGAGGCTAATACTAAGGTGGATCTAAGCCAAGAGATTAGTTTTTCCCTGTGGAAAACAATGCACGCACACACATGCACACGCACACACACGCACACACACGCACACTTACAAACGCAGGCGGGCCTTGTTCCCTCCCACCTCCCTAAGCCCACCGCCGCTGTTCGGCCCTTTCAAAAGTGGTCAAATGGCTTTTCTTTCTCTGAAGCTGACAGACACACGTCTCTAAATCACACACCACCACAAAGAATACTTTCTAGATATGCCGCACTTAAAACAGGAAAGCTAAGGCATCCAGGGTTTATCCAAGCTCACAGTGCTATTGCGCACTGTGCCCAAGACGCAGAAGGGAAGCGAATTAATTCCTAGTCGATTACCTCTATCGACAAAAACATGCCAAAGCGTGTTGAAAGGCATTTATACGTTCACATAGTTTACCTCATTGTTCCGGTGGAAAGACCTAGTGGGTCACAGGAAGCTTAAGAAAAAGGTTTCTGTCGTCATACGTAAAAGAGATTCGGCCAGGTATGGAAGCATTAAAGCTCCTGTTCAACAAAGGGCCTTTCGCACTAAGAAATTCTCTTTTTGTGAACTTCTCATGGACTCTGTAAACACACATAATGATGAGTAAGACACACAAAGAGGTAACTTTTTTTTTTTTCCAGAAAAGATGCACAGAAATAAATATGCTTCCAAAGGAAGTGACTGTCCTCATTTGAGTCTTTCAAGTTCTCGGAGAGCCAGTTAGCGGGAAGTATTTTCCTTGCAAACAATTCTGCCTTTTTAAATGTTAAGTATCCTTTATTCCTGGACACCAACCCGAGACAATAGAAAGAAAGAGAGACCTGGGCATCCAGGCAGAAAACAGGCCTTGTAACGCAGCCAAAGTGAATTTAGAATTCTCGTGCAATACAATGTTAAGGCAGGAGGGTTGAGTAGAAAAGTGTAATGAACTCCAAGTGGCTGCCTTTCAGATCTCAAGCGCTGAAAGTGACTTGACGTTGGGACCGTTGCTTCCCCTGCTCAAGTATTCAAGTGACTGTGGCACCCGAGAATAACAATGAGACAGGCACAAAGGCCACCACTTGAGCGTAGTGCACATGGTGGGGACAGGCTACACGGGGGCAACAGACCCCAAAAGCACTCTGTGCGTAACCATCATTAAAATTCGGTAGATCTTAGATGTAGGGAAAAAAAAATCAGGGATGCGCGGCCATTGATTCAGTTTATATCACTTTGGGGAAGCAAGAACACTAGGCACTTTGCTTTCCTAGCACGTAAGAAGGAGAACAGTATTTCATAGGACTCGGTGAAGTAAAATGTCTCTAATTAGACACGAGACTGTCATTATGTTGCCTAAATTGTTAGTTATATGAGAAATACCATCTCATACTTTATTTACGCTAATAATGCCTATTATCTCGATGACTGTTCATCGTGACAAACCTGTAAAGTAGATATGGCAGGTATTATTATCCTCATTCTGCAAATAGGAGACTGCAGCATGGAGAACTGTTTGCTCTGTGTGAACAGGTTGGTAATAGAGCCTACGCTAGAACTTGTCTCTTCTGGTACCTACCTAGTTTACTGATCATTATGCCAAATTTAACACGGCACACAAAGTCTCTAAGTGACTCGAAAAGTCTCTAAGTGCAGTTAGGGTGTCATTGGGTCCACTGTTTGGAACAGGGTACTCACAAGTCAAAGACAATAAGCACTGTAGGCTGAATTGTAAAGCGGAAACAAAACAGAACAAAAACGACTCCCCCTCCCCCCCCCCCCCCGCCCCCAGCCAAACCTAGTCCCGCCTCAATTGATAGCCAAAAACCACAGTCCTAACTTCCTTCAGTTATATACTCGTTCCTTCCTTCACAAATATATACTCGGGATCAAAAGTATTTGCAATAAGGCAAGAGGATCCATAGACCGGCAGAGATTCCTTATGACAAATGGGGACAAGGGGAGGGGGGAATCGGGATAATTTTGAATTACTTATCAGCCAATGATGAATTTTCATAATAAAAGACGCTGCATTATCATAAGGTGGCAGAGGTAGAACCAATCTTGAAATTTTCTGCCCATGTGGGAGCCAAGAATATCACAATAATAGTACAGTCCCTACCTCCGGCTGCCACCCACACTCTCGCACTTAACGCATTCTCCAAACTACAGTCACTCTGGTATTTTGCATGTATCACAACCCAAAGGATGGAGTTCAGATAAGGCAGAGTTGTCTTTGTTCCCATTTAAAGCAGTTCAGAACTTTCTCTTCTACGAGTTTCAACAATTACAAGGACCCATGACCCAATTGCACGGATGACATTATAGTCAGGCTCCATCAATGTCTACTCCACAGAGCCATTGGCATTTCATTAGATTTTTCTTTGACAGTTCCTTTATTTCCTGGGTAATGACCAATGCCTCTAATTTGCATTTCCCCCTTTTTGAAAATACCCTTTTAAAAACTTGCTGACTAAATAGAAATGTTCCAGAAACTAGTTAATGAAGGATAAGATGCATTCTCAGTTTTACTTCCTCTGACACAAGATGATCTGTTTCTGAACACACTTTTTTCAAGGCTATTAATGAACCATACCCAACTTCCATCAAGGGAGTTTTACTTTGTTGGGGTTTGTTTTGTTGGCTCCTGCGTCATGAACATAATTCAGAGCGACACGCACTTGTACCTCCTCAGGTTTGTATGATACAGGACTCTATCAGACGGAGAGAGAAGAGGTGGAGGCTGCCGGAACAGTGACATGCCCCAGATGTAAGAATTCTATGGAATTGCAGAATATCCCTATTCCAGAAGAAAACCCCATTGATGTGCCCTGTCCAAATAGCAACATAATACATGGAACCCTGAGATCCCACTTTTAAAATGTCCTATCTCTTCCAGGATCACAGAACTAGTTAGAGACAGTGGATAGATTGGCCTCTCCAGTCTTGACTCCCAGATTAGGTACTCGAATACTACTTGCTACTACATCAACAAGATTTGGGGATAACGTCCAATGAATAATGCTTTGCATCAAAGTTTTCTCCTTTATTTTTCAGAGGTCCCACCACGGATTACAGGGGGAAAAAAGTAGCTCTAATGATTCATTTTTCTGATAATCATTTCTTAGATATTGGGGAGGGGGAGGGTCGCTAGGCTGTGCATGAATATGTTACTATTAAAAACCCATAGTAAGGGGCGCCTGGGTGGTTCAGTCGGTTGAGCGTCTGACTTCAGCTCCGGTCACAATCTCATGTTCTTGGGTTTGAGCCCGACGTCGGGCTCTGTGCTGCAGCTCAGAGCCTGGAGCCTGCTTCGGATTCTGTGTTTCCGTCTCTCTGCCCCTCCCTGGCTCGTGCTCACTCTCTCTCTCTCTCAAAAATAAATAAACTTAACAAAAATAAGAAAAAAAAAAAACGCAATAAGAACCACACTAATAGGAATTCAACCTAAAGGAAAGAAGACAAGCTAAGAATATGAGTTTCATGTTAAAAGAATAGCTGAAATCAATGACATTTAATTCAGTTTTTGCCATTTCCCCATATACGTAACATTTGTTTTAGGCTAAGATAAGCAAAACACAGCAAAATTGCATACGGCTATCCAACACTGTAGCGAAGAGTTCTTCCACAGAAAGATGTGTCTTCCTCAGCAACTTCTGAAAGTAATACCGTAAAATAAATTCCTGTGCTGAAGATTGCCTATTTTTTCTTAAAAGGGGGCAAAGCTCATGGTCTAGGTGGCTTTTAAATTCTCCTCTCTGGGATATCAGGAAAGTCTGACAGTATGAAGATGCCCCTTGCAGAGAGCCTGGTCACCACCACGATACCCTATAAGGCTGTCGGTCCAACCGCACCCATGAAAGTTGCCATCTCGTCAAGGAAACAGGCCTGGATGCGACAGGCCTGCGGAGGAGGTAAGAAATAGTTCGTCTGGCAAGGAAGTGCCCGTGTCATTCGTTCCACTTTGCTTTTCTAGCCTGCAGCCCCAACCGGAAGAGCGGGGCCAAGGGCATCCAGCCTGGCAACACCACTTTTCTTTACTGTTTGCCCCCGAGCAGGCGGGAGGGTGCCTACGTGGAAGGCTGATTAATCAGTAATTCACGTAGATCAAAATCACGACATTAAAAGGCAGAGTTCAATCGTATCCTTCAATGGAAGGAATGTCCTAATTGCCCCGGTGCCCAACACAGGATTTGAAGGCGGTTGTGAAAGGCAGAGGGCCACTCCTCCACTGACCCGGTGGAAGCGATTTAGCAAGTCCTTTTATACCGAATCCCGAAAGGCTCCCTACCCCAATCCTCCAAAAAACCGCAGTTCATCAAGTTTCCCCTCTTGCCACCACGTAAGGCTCCCGCACCTGCAAGCTGCTAGGATTTACTTGCCTAAGAACTATCTGGACAGACATGCAGATTCAGCGGATACCCTCCGATTTCTAATTTGGCAACAGTCTTGGGTCCTGGTTGACACTCACCGGTGGCCGGTTCGCGAAGGTTCCTGCCAATGGGGCCCGGGTCAGCGAGAAGAGGGACGACGTCCACCCGGTTCCCGCTGGGGCTGTTGGAATCTCGGAGTCTGGGGACAGCAGTGCCGCCTCCTCACCCAGAAGACCCCCGACGCCCGATCCTGGGGTGAAGGGCCCACGCCGTCCGGTCGAGGCCCTTCGCCGCCGTGTGTCAGCGGCACCCACGGGGTGGGTTCTCCCCGCCTCACGCTCTGGAAGCTGGATCCTCAGGCCAGATGCAGCAAAGCCACTTAAGCAACTGCTCTGCTCCCAGGCAGCTTTGAAAGCATGGGAGCTGGATTCCGAGCGTTCCCTGGTATTTATCTCTGGCTAACGAAGATGCTTTAATGACTATTAGTAGACACGTTATGACAACAACTCTGAACTTGATGAATCACGTAGACTGTTTGCCGGGGCTTTTCACACACTGCTCTGAACAATACCGAGTCCTTCCCAGACGTCACTTTAAATACCTTTAGCTTTCTCCGGGATGTCACGGAAAGCATGTCTTTAATAAATGTTCGGGTCTCACGACTATATTCTGCTGGGACAAGCCAGATGCTTCTTTGCTTCTGTCCCTTCGCAGATGTTTTGAACGAGAAACCAGAGTTGATGCTAAACCTTAGGGAAGTAAAGCCTGTGAGGTATAACCAGATAAGGTATAGCGTTGAAGAGATTATTTACTCTGATTTTTTTTTCTAAGGCAAGGTTACGCTGTAGCTTTATAATTTCCAGGGGATGTAGAAAGTTCCAAGGACATCCTGTTAAGTGTTATTATTACGGTCTCCAGATGAGAAAACTCAGGACCTTCTTGTTAAAGGAAGCATAGCCTGTCCCTGGCAGAGATGGGGTGAGGTCATGTGATAACCCAGTGGTCCGCTCATCAAAACCCAGCGGATTGTGACTCTATCCTCACTGTGATGAGACCAAGATCCAGCACCCTCTCAGCCTGGCCCAATAGGGACAGAGGGATGGGCTGTAAGGATCTGGGTACGATCATCGTAGAAACATCACGGTCGTCACGGCAAAGTCTCCCACACGAGCATTTTCCTGAGCTGGATATTTTTTTAATCTGCTGTTTTTCATCTTTACCGCTTTCTTAACTCAGTAGCTTTCCCTGCCTTTTCGACTCGAGCGACTTTTGCGGTTAGATCATGAGAGGTGGCAAAAAAGAAAACTAGGAATTAACTACGGAGGCCCCAAAATTGCAGTCCTCTAGATTCAAATACCTGCATACGCATGCGTGTGTGCACGAATTAACAAGTCAGTGACAGGGAGGTCACTTGTTTATCTTCGTACAAATCTTCACAGTGTGTTGGCGATGAAAGCTTAAGCACAAATGGCGCATTTAGGGGCATCGGGGTGTGGGATCTCAGTGAGCCTGCATGGTTGGTGTGAGATTTGGGGGTGTTTGACAGCAACATCAGGAGACGGTTCTAGTTCTTTGCAGAGAACGACAACTGCTCCACGTGGTGTCCCCTCACCCCCAATTCCACACCCTGCTCTCCCCTCGAACCGATCGAACGGTAGCTGGCTACTGTTTGTAAATTTGCGTAAAACAATATAATTTTAAGAAGTTGGAGCAGTAAGATATGGTAATATAAAATAACGTATAGAATATATAATAATAATAATACAAAACCAAAAGCCACGTTGCAAAAGAGAAAACTTACAAAACTTACGTCGACTTTAGAGCCGGATTAAAAGCTGCCCTTTAAAGCTACGCTCTGGCAATCCTACATTTCCGAATCACTGTGGGTTTCACAGATGTTTCACGATCATTGGCCTTTAAGGGCACTTAGCTATTTTGGCAGCAGGAGCACCGCAGACCCATGACGCCGCCGCCGGAAAGGAGGGGGACGATTTTTCTGGCCGGAGGAGTTTTGCTCAAAACGGAAAGCCCCTTGAGATACATTGATTGGATATTTAGAAATTGTTTAACGATTAGCTTACACAGCCCTTCAAACGGAAGCAGGGAGGTCCTCAGTGCCTAAATATATGAAGACTGAATTTCTTCGGGGTGGGGGGGGGGGAAGGAAGAAGAAAAATCCTTGTTTTTATTTGTCTCTTATCAATCGACAAATTGGGAGCATATGCCAGATGAGAGATTTCGCTTTGCCGTATTGTTGCTAGGTGTAATCACTTACGTCTTTCAAACAGAATACATGTCAGTGTAAACGTAAACAGTTCACCGTCCCAGATGGTCAAAGAGAATTCTTTTCAAATGACCTTACTTCAAATACTCCTTTTTTTTTTTTTTTTTTTTTTTTTATTGACATCTGAGTGTTCTCTGAGCAGAGAGACTAGATCTTTGAATTGAAAGGCTGTAACTGTTTTTGGGACAGACCAATGGATTTTTCTTTCTGGTATGACTTCACTTTTCATCCTGTTTCACAACCACGTGCGTCAATACACAAGGATTTTTAAAAAGCTCAGATAAGAGTCATTTGTGGGTCACATATGTGTATAAATATAAGTAATAAATACTTTTCCCCCTACGCTGCAAAATAATAAGGGGCATCTCATAATAAAGTTAACTTGCTTATTTGATGAAAAACCGTCCCGCTTTATACCGTACAACATTGTTCTTTTTGTGCTGATAATACCAGTAACCAGCGTCCCCACGGGAAGAGTGAAGCAGGGACGTGGGATTCCTGTTTGATTGTTTTGTTTTGTTTTTTTAAATTGCATGTTCATGGAAATTATTATTCTAGTTTCTAATTAAAGAAGAACCTTGCTATCAAAATGCCTCCCAGCCCATCGTTTCGGGCTGGCTAGCACGAACACGGTTTGAGACGGAAGGGGGCCGCACAATGCGCTTATTAAGGAACTTTCCTAGCGGACCACTGAAAAATATCATAAAGTGTGACTCATCACATCTGCATCAAGTTATGAAAAAAGTAAGGCTTGTTAACCTGCTGTTTGGAAACCAGAACACTTTTATCAGTTCATATAATTGCTAACCCCTTATTCACTGCTCAACACTGGAGAGTTCTTTACCTCCTAAGATCCCACTAATTGCTGACAGATTTGATTTCTCCCTGACAGCAGGAGTCCTGTTTCTGGCCTTTAGATCAAGTAATTGCTTTATTTTTCTCCCTCTGCTCTAAAAAACGGAATTCCCTTCTCCCCTGCTTGAACCCCTTTAATGGCTTCTTTTTCTGTTATTAAATCCTTGCCATTTAAATCACATTTAGCGATGTTTTGAATAACTGATTCCAATTACTAAAGCTCTTACCAAGAAGCAGCTGAAAACGCAAGTCATTACTTGCCCACAGACAAGCAGCTATACCTTCCAGCCAAGTGTTTGGTGAACTGTATTGTGTTTCTCCTCAGTACGGGGCAATTTCTACGCACGGGAGGCTGATGTTCGGCACACAGACAGCCGCTGGAGCTCTCCGGGGCTATCATTTGTGCATAATAGATAGGAGATTTTATATTTATTTTATAAATAGCCCCATTCCTTGCAGAAATCGCTCCCTTCTTTCCCCCTCGCGGCCGGGGTGGGCCGCTTGGAACCACAGCAGAGATGAGCAGCTGACCGCTCCGTGACCCGCCGCGAGGTTGTTCTTCAAAAGGCCTAATAACGCACCGGCGGCCCAAACAAAACAGCGCGACCCGGCCGCCAGGGCCGCCAAGCCCGGTGCTCGGCGGCGACAGAGTTTGCTTTGACAGTCCCGTTTGTTTTCCCTGGACCTCGTGGAAGGAAAGAAAAGCGACTCTCTGCCATCTTGTCTTTCCCCTCTCCCCCTGCCGTTGGGTGTTGGTGCCCTTGCGGGTTTTTATTGACTTGGCAGAGCGCTGCGTCTGATAAGGCCCCGCGACAGGACCGTATTTCCGTTATCATCTTGTCCTTCCTGGCTCTGCCTGGATTCTGGCTCTCCCTCACCTGGGACGGGAGGTGACCAGAAATGTTGACTCCGTTCATTCGGGGGAGTCTAACGTGAGGCATAGTTTGGGCCTGAGGGACATCGATTTTCTTGCTACATTTGTAGTACTGCGACAGGATTCTTTGGGGCATAATATTTCACGTGGGAAGCCTCTGTTACACAGGGTAATTTAGCAGGTGTGGCCTAATCCATCCATCTTCAGTCTTCTTATTTGAAGCATTGAATAACCAATTAATTGTAGAAGCACATATGTAACGTGTCGGGTTGAAACGGGGGGCACGGCCTGGCCACCGCTGCTTTTAGGCCCGTGTCACTTAAGGGAGTGACAAATAGGAAGCAACGTGTCCCAGGTTACATAGCTTATAACTAGCTTGTAACTTATAACTAGCTTATAACTCCTCCTTCTAATTTCAGTAACTAACGGCTACGACTGGAGCTGAGGAAGATTATCACTAATTTCAAACCTGACATTGTTAGAGAAATTGAAAGATCCTTCAATTGTATCTATTGCAGCTAAATGTGAAAAGAGTTTTGTGTATGAGGCTGTATGCCAGAGGTTTAGTATCACCATTGCAAAACTAAATGATTCGCGGGGCACCTAGGTGACTCAGATGGTCAAGCGTCTGACTCTTGATCTTGGCTCAGGTCATAATCTTGGGGTTCTCTCTCCATCTCTCTCTGCCCCTCTCCTGCTTTCTCTCTGTCTCTCAAAGTAAATAAACTTAAAAATAAATAAATAAGTAAATAAGTAAATAAATAAATAAAAACAAGTGATTCATGTGACAATTAATCCTATAGATTGTACTGGACTTTTCTCTACTTTGGTGGGGCTCCGACAGGGCAGGAAGTAAATTCCATACACGGGACATGGGTAACTTTGCTATCTAATTCATTGACCTTTTGGTTTTCATCTTTTGGTCCACGCAGCTAACTTAAGAAAGACGTTTGGAATCCATTATTCTGTCGTTTGACCCTCTTCAAAACCGTGACAAAAACCACACACGGCTCTGAAAGAATTTAGCTGAGGTGTTAGAGGGACAGTGATTCAAAGTCCTCACTCAGCCCTCGATCTGCAAGAGAGGCAGAGGCACACAGAGAGAGGGGTAAACAGCAAAATCACCTGGGATTTTGTCTCTCCTGTTTTTGAACATTGCCACTTCAATTATTTATGTCTGATATTTGTGGAAAGTGCTACCTTGGATGGCTTGGGAACCCCGGTCTTCTATTTGTGTGTGGAGAAGGACACCAGGGTGGGTGGTAGCACTGTCTACCCTAGAGCCTGTTTTATTAATGGGCTTCAAACCTAAAAGCCATTACCTCATTCCCATCATCGAGCCTCAGAACCGGGGTGGTGCTCCTTCATCCACAGAGACAAAACCCTTGTTAGGACTCTGGGGCTGAGTCCATATCAGCAGGAACGGTCCAGCCTTCCCCACGTCTATTATAAATAGGTAGCCCTCCATTTCTGCCCTGCATCCTACCTACCTTTCACCTCGTTTTCTACTCTTTGTTGAGACATTCATCTACAAAGGGGGCACCGAAACCTCCGTGCTTGAAGGTTCCCCAAACAGTGTTCCATAAGGGTCAACAAGACAGCACAGCTTTGGGACTTTAAGTCCCGAACTCATCAGGACATCCAGATGGGGAGCGGAGAAGAGTCTTGTTCGAGCCATTTCAATGGTGAGAAGGACAAGATGGTCAACCAGGTCATCACAAGGACAAAACAGTAGTGCAGATGAGCGGTCACTATAGCGGTGCAGGGCTCGGACTCTGGAGCCAGATGACTGATTTGAGATCCGCTAGTTATAAGCTATGTAACCTGGGACATGTTGCTTAATCTCTTGTGTCTCGGTCCTCATCTCCGACGGAGACGATGCTAACAGTGTCTCCCCCATTAGATGGAGGATTGCGTGAATTAAGTTCCGAGAACACTGCGAACAGGTCATGGCAGGAGATACAGTCTCCAAAAGTACAGCTTTTCTTAGTCCTCCCCAGCACTGCCTCTCCCTGGTCAGCTTCCCTCCCTGCATGGCATTTGCTTCCACTTACCTACTGGAAGTACCTCTGGCATGTGCTTTCACATTCCCTATCAAAACCCAGGCTCTAAGACTTAATTTACCTTAAGGGGGGAAAAAACGACCCATAACACCTTGGGTTATTCTTCTCAGGGGTTCTTGTGCATCATTAGAGATCTAAAACAAGCATGAAAGAGTTTTGAACAGTGTCCTTCTAGAGGCCAGCCAATAGGTTTGAGGGTATTGGAGGGGTGTTGGGGTATAGGAGGGGTCCTCCTAGGGCCCTGAAATTGTGACATTCGAGGGGGCTGCCTCCTCTATGTGTCGAAGGTCACCTCAATTGCCAGGCACTCCAGCGGAAAGAGAGAGCTGTTCATCCATTGTATCATTTTGCCGAAGAGCCCAGATCAGCCCGTAGGGCCTTTTGATCTGCCTGTCCGCACCTAGAAAATCCTCTGAGAACGAGGCGATGAAACTGATGAACTGCTTCCTGGACGTGGAGTCAGCACCATCCTTTCCTGGGGTTGAAAAGATGCGACTTGACATTCAGATCCTCCTCAGTGGAGCCCCTGACAAGGGTAAAGGACAGCTTGCAAAATGCTTCCATTTGCATTTCATCATGACAATTGCACAAATGTTTCAGCACTCCAAACTGCAGCGGATTCTTGAGTCTGGATATCTCTACAGACCAATATCAGTGAGGATGGGAGAACTTGCACCTCTTCTCAAAACACAGGCTTCTCCCCAAGAGGACTCTCACATAAGTGGTATTTGTTTTGCTTGGTCTAGGAGAGGTGCCGTGGGCCAAGGAAGAATGACCACAAAGGAGCCAATGCACAGTCATTCCTCAGGACAAGGAAACCATCCTGCTGGTCTTGGGGAGAGGAAGGTGGACTGAGATTTGGAAGACTTGGCTTCCCACTGATGAGTCGGGTGGCCTTTGACTGGTCCTTTCCTTCTGGCCTGAGTCTCTTTAGATAGGACATTGAGCTACATGAACTAAATGGTCCTGTCCATTTTCACCCTTTACTGTTTAGAAATAAATCAGCCCTCCATTCCCAGAAATCCAGTTTTTGCTTTCTTATCCTATTTATAACCACGTAGTCCCCTGCAGAGAGAAACACGTGCAATATTGTTAAAAAGTGTGTTAAATATCCCAAAGAATTCTATCAGGCTGTGTGCGTGTGTATAAATGTGTACGTACACAGCCTCACAGGTAGTCACTTGAAGTTAGCTCCTCTAAGACCTAAGTCTTGTTTTTCTAGAGCCAGTCTTTGATATTTGAAAAGAGCATACAAGAGGGACTCTGAGCTCACCAGAGTAAAGTACCTCAGAGGTAGAATGCTTCCCTAAATATTTGGGGCCGCTTATAAGAAGGAAGGAAGTGGGGAGACTATTCCATCTTCGCCCCCGAAGTTCTCCGCGGGCATAATTCTGCACAGCCTTCATGACCGAAATCAATTTTAGAACTTCTCAGGAAGATACGTTCTGTTAAATTCAACAGTAAATATTTTTGTTACCTGGATTTAGAGAGAGATCAGACAATACAATACGATATTTATTATTTATTGATACTCTATAGAGATATTATGCAATACATGGTCTATATAATATCTGATATTACATATAACATAATGTTGTTAATAATAATAATAGTAATAATGATACAACATCAGCATTGGCCAAAAGAGTTGGGTCCTTAAAAGTTTGTCATTTCTTTAGGACCTGGGAAAACGATCATGCAATTCATTTAGAGTATTTCACTTAACAGACCACATCTGTGCCCTTAATGAATAGTAATTAAAACTCACAGCAGCACTCCCATCAGGTGACAGAGGCTTATTATACACATCTTCTAAAATAGGTAGACTTTAGACCTTGTAGTCTGCCCTTCTTTGTGGGTGCCAGCACTTAAGAGGAAATGGAGACTTAATTTGACTCTTTCTATTTCTGCTTAGCCCACAGGACTAAGCACTCTTTTCAAAATAACTATGAAGACTAAGAATCAAAGTTTTGCCTTGGTCATTTGCCTCTACAGCATGGAGAGATCAAACAGTACCAGTGGGAGGCTTGAGTCCAACCACTAAGTGTTGTGTCATTGACCAGGGTAAGACATGCATCCTCTCTGTTCCTCAGTCTCTCATCCGTAGAACGACAGGTTGGGTTAAATCTTGCCCAAGATCCCTTTTGGCCTTAATTAGTGCTGAATTTGTCTCTGCTCCTGTATTCCTGAGACCAGCCACCATGGCCAGCAACATTTCCTTACACACTCCACCTATCCTTGGGAATAGACTCTTTCTAGTAAGAAAGGTATAAATAGTCCCTGAATACCCTTCATATTAGGGCTTTACTTCCTTCTTTCTTAAAAATGTTTATTTATTTATTTTTTTGAGACCCAGAGAGAGAACACGAGTGGGGGAGGAGCAGAAAGAGAGGGAGAAAGAGAATCCCAAGCAGGCTTCAGGCTCCGTGCAGAGCCAGACACAGGGCTCAAGCTCATGAACCAAGAGATCATGACCTGAGCAGAATCAAGAGTTGGTCACTTAATCGACTGAGCCACCCAGGCACCCCATTTAGTTCCTTCTTATTAAAAGGCTGATGCCCCTTCTCCCCATGTATCCTAGCTGGCCCGTGGCCCCTGACTCTGCCTGGACAATGGTTCCTCAATGATTTCCCTCAGCAGGATGTGTCTTGTTCGGGTTCCTCCAGAAGCCAATTCTGGAAGAAGGATGTGGATGCAAGTAGTTTATTTGGAAGGGGAAGGAAACAAGGGTGGGCAAACGGGAAAAGGACAGGGAAGTCACTCAAGCAAAAGAAGAACATGATCAAGCAACTTACCACAGTGAATAACTGGACCTTCATCCCCACAGAAGCCAAGGTAGAGTATGTGTTCAGAGTTGCACTCCTAAGGGGCGGGAGAGCTTCAGTCACCTTTCCTTCTTGTGAACTTGTTCTGGCTGTCGACTCACTATTTCTTTCCCCAACGAATGACCAGTCTTTGTCGAACAGCTGAGTTTTCTGCCCCAAATATCCGGTATTTTCCTGCTGTTTCTGCATGGCCTCTCTCCTCAACTGTTTTATTAAAAGTCCATTGGTTTAGCTTTCCAAGATTTCCCTGTTTTTTCCTGGCCTTGGCCCCGGAAGGTCAGGAGTAAGGCTTAAAGGGTCTGATGGTGTAATATCTCACATTTGTAAGGCACCTTACCGTTCATAAAGGAATTTCTTGGCACCTCAATAAAGAGTATGGGGATGAGAGTCAAAAGCATCAAGCTTGCTTCTTGGTCCTCACACCTGCTAACTCTGTGATGTTGGGCAAGCCGTTCTTCCTTGGTAAGCATTGCTTTCCTCATCTACACACTAGGAATAACAGCGGGGACACGTGCTCTCCTTATGTTGCAAGGTTTGTGGCAAGGCTGAGCAGGGAAACGAGGCCTGGACAATCATCAAAGACTCAGTCTACACCTTGGTCACCTGATTTTCCATAATTTCAGTGCCCACAGCAGCCTTGTGGGAAGGTAGATACCATGATGTTTTCCTTGTTTCAAGGACAAGAGAACAAACAGAGAATCTCTCCTAGCTCTGATGCCCAAATCTGTAGCTAGTTCTCCAACGCGTGGTGAGGGATTATCGTAGCTTCAAATAAAATCAGATCAAATCTAAAATACATCGGTAATGTAATATTCTCAAAGAGGAGAACAAATAGATGACATTCTTTGAATAAGTACAGTCACAACACTGAGATCTTGGAACAACTGGGAGAGTATGATACTAGGGTCCTTTGGAAAAAGTTTTGCTCTCCCTCTTAGGATTAGCCACATGGTTAACGGGATCAGTCATTCGAGATTCTAAAATGTCCTAATAGGGCTGGGCTGAGAGACGGAGAACTGTGTACTTATCTGTTATTGCTTTTTTAAAATAAAATTCTCCCCAATGACTTTTAATTTCCTAGATAGGGGGCAGCCAGCCTTTTGAAGAAACTCATTTATTTCGGCGTCAGTCCGAGTTTCTAATGTAAATGTCTTTAGGGGCTGATTTGGAGGAAATAGGGCAGGACATCTCTGCTATTGCCTGAAGGCAATTTGCATCTCTTAAAGATGAAGAGGCAGAGATTAAACATAAGCTGAAACTCATCATGACTTATATATCATGGGATTTTTTTATATATCATTTCACACAAATCCATTTTTAAAAGTTGAATATGTGATTTTTAAAGTCAAATATCTGCAAAGGAAATTGGACTGACCCGAATCCGCCTTCAGTGTTTAATGGTTAGGATGTTGTGAAATTTGAAGCAATTTTGTTTTCCATGCACATATTCTTTTTTAAGGAAGAAAATCTGTCTTTGCTCCACATTCCTCTTTGTGCCCACAGAAATGCTTGATTTGGTTTGGTATGAGTCAAACAAACTGTTCTCATCACTGTGGAGCAAAGGAAAAAAAGAGCTTTTCATTCAAGTTATGGCTTCTGGAAAACTCTGTGTAAAAGCATTCTATGTAACTGTAGTTGTTGGCCACTCTTTTGTGAGCTATCTGTAGAATAGTTATTTTCTCCTGCACCCAACAGGAAAATAATGGGGCTTGAGAAAATTCAGCCTATTAAAGTGTAGGGAGTATAGAAAAGTGTTTATAGAACTCCCCTTTCCCCCTACCCCATAATATGAATGTTCGTTCATAACTGTGGAGAATTCTTTCTCTGTTTCCATGCTTTCCTCGAGACTGCCCTGTCAGCCTTGTGGGTTGAAGTGATGTTACCACAAGATGGGAGCCATATCTAATGCTGAATTCCATGTGAAGGTAGGGAATACATTTTAAATCTCATCTTCCACTCATTACTATGACTGGGTTAACATACGTATTTTGTATAAATAATTATGATTCTTGAATCATTTTATTTAAAGGTGGATTTTTGAATAAGAAGTAAGTTAAAATGAGCCCCAAATAGAAATGACATGATTAGCCATTTCCTCTAACCTGAAAAGCTTCTTAGTTAATGAAAAAAATGCCATTGGTGATCACAAGGGAATGAAGCTAAAACCTCCCCAAACCCTCTTAGAGGCAGTTAAACCCAATCATCCAGTATAAGTTGAAGATAATAGAATAACTTCTCCAATGCACTAGGACACAGCTAATGTCAACTCCCAATCTCTTTCAAATATCTAGAGCATCAGGCAAAGCTGGGATATTAAAATTGGAGCTTGGGGGGGGGGGGCTGCCTGATAACTCAAGGGAGATTGGAATGGGTGGTGTTGGCAGGCCAGCTGGGCTTCATGAGTTCCAAGAAATGACCTGGGGGGAAAAAATATCTCAGGATCCTAGATCCAAGAGGAAAGGGGAAATGCCATCCAGTCTGCTCACCTGTCTCCAACCTAGACCACATCCAAACTTCTAAAAATCCCACGGAGTTTACGTGTTGTAAGTTAGCAACATTGTTTTGGACGAAACCTTGACAAAAGGGTAATCCATTCGTTTTCCCCTTCTGAAAAACCTACGTCAACCTAAAGGAGTTAGTTCACGGCTCTCACATCACTGTCGATTCTCAGATGAAACATTGCACAGAAGTGTCGGGCATCGTCATTCACCATGCCTCCCCTCTCTTCAAATAAGCTTTGGAAACACTTAAGTCTTGGATGTTTTGTCATTCTGGTTTGAGATCTAGCATGACTTAAAAACACTAACCAACAAGTAAATGTCAAAAGATGAAAAAAAACTTCTGCCATGTTCTGGTTTTCATAATAAATATAGATTTAATAAGTTTCTAAAGGAGAACAGAACAGCCACGTTAGAACACTGCCAAACTTATAAACTTTGACAGTCCCACATACAGAGATGAACAGTAAAGTGCATTTCACAAGAAATAAAATACATTTTTCTTCCTCTGGGTTCATTGAAGAAGATGAAGAAAAAACACATCTGTCCCAAATTTCTTTGAAGGAACTGAATGGCCTTTAGTTTTCCTGAAAAAGTAAGCTTACTCTTTCTACTGGATTACCTTAGAGGGCTTTGAAACAATAATTTTAAAGCTATCATCAAACAAAATCAAAGAGACAAATGGAAAAATCTTTGTACCTATTAATATCTCAGGACTGGGGGAAAAGTTTCCTTCGATGTAGAAAGAATATCAACATAAGTAATTAAATATTTATACGGTTTCTCACCACAGGGCAGCATGAAATAGTTACAGTATTTTGTGGTATACTTGCTTTAAGACTGCGATCATTATAGCCATTTCATACCTCTTGTGAAGATCATACGAAATTAATGCTTCTAGCTACACAAATGTAAGGTCTATTTATTATTAGTCAATTTAAGATTAGCTTACAGCAGCACAGGGAAGTAACAGCATGGATTCTAGAACAACATTCTCTTGGTTCAAACCCTGACTCTGCTGCTCACTACTTACTTAATCTTGGGCAAGTTTCTTAATCTGCCCGTGCTTCATTTGCATCATCTGTAAGATGGGAATTCTAAAATTGGCCTCACGTGGTTGTTGTAAGAATTAAATGAGGTAATATACATGTGTGTATTACTCACGCATCAGACACACCATAAACATGCTGTGAGCTATTTCTACCTCCCTATTGTTGCTGATGCTAGCATCGTCACCGTCGTCATTGTTGTCATGCGTGTTAATATCCCATGGTGTCCAAATGGCTTTTCTGGGAACAGGCTACAGTGACCTGAGTGGTCAAGGTGACAGACAAGGATGTCTGAAACCACAAATGTCCTGAAATCACATTCTTGGGATTTCTAAGTCAGAGGCGAAGTGGATGGAACTAGGTGACCAAGTCCCTAAGAGATAGGACAAAAGGACGATGAGCTGAGTCCAAGAAGTGTATGAGGGAGCCGGGTCTGAAGACACTTCCTCTTCCCTACCGGCTACCAGCACTACTGTGGGTCTCGACCCTGAGGCTCCGGTCAGGGGGCGGCCCAAAGGGCCTGAGGGCCAGGCACCGGGAGCAGACGCGTCCCATCACCTTACCTCTTTCTGAAGGATTTTACAGCGTACTCTGGAAAAAAATATTACAAAATAGCAATTACTGAGAACATTTTAAAGCAATTCTCCAAAATGGCAAGAAAGTCTGTGTCTGATGTTCAGATGCATACAACTTTTTGTAGGTGTAAATGATGCATCAGGATCTCGAAGGACCAATTCAAGCAGCCTCTCCGTATAACGCGACCTTCTGGTCTACCACGGGACTGTGTCATCTAACATAACGGTGCCCACTTTCAGGAGAATCTTTCCACCATATATATAACTCTGTGTCTAGTTTGTTAGCTCAGTAAACGTTGTAGGAAAAAGTCAAATCATCGAAGACATCAGTAAAGCGAACTGGCATTTTGGCTCTATGTAGATGAAAGATCTGAAGTGTTGATTTTCAACCAGCTGCTTTGTCTGTGTATAAACTACTATGTAGGCACTTTTCCGGTGCTCGATTATAGCGCTTTTCTTCTTTTAACAGAAAAAATCATTCACAACTCAGTGACATTGAAAAGTTTTGTTTTTATTTTACTTTTTTTTTTTTTTTTTTTTTGAGGAGAAGAGTTAGGAGACTATTTCCCTTGGGGAGTGCCTGTCTCTCTGCAGCCTGGTTTAGAAATGTCCAGGGTGCTCTCTTATAAGGCAGATTCTCAGGCCCCACACTATTGACAAAGTCAGCATCTTGAACCTGTTGGAAAAAGCGGAGAGGTAGAGAAATAAATTTTAGGGCAAGAAATGTCTTTCAGGAAAATTAATGACACGTGGAGTGCCTCTCCGTTCACAAAACGGGAGTTAGAGTCTTGTGCTAAAATGTGCTTTAGATGTTCTGATAAAACTATCTCCAAAACTAGTTCCAAACTCTAACTCACATCAGTCTTTCTGGTTTGTTACATATTCTTGCCTGATTATATAAGTTCTGGTTTTCATAAACTAGAGATTTAACTATTGCTAAAGAAGAGCATAGTTCGATGGTAAACTGTCTTTTTGGGGGGAATTAATTAGTATATAAATAAAGGAATGAATGCCTAGGAAAAAATACAAGTTTGAGCAGAAAAATGTTAGCTGGAAAAAGGATTTTTCTCCCTTTTTAATATATATGTTTTACATAACAGGAAATTCTGTAGTTTATTTTTAGAAGGATGTAACATACATGCCTGAAGAAATAACCATAATCTGCTCTTTCATGAGAAAATAGATAAGACCTACTGAAATTCCTAAATACTACATTTTCTGGAAAGTTCCCAGCAATCACAAAGATAGCCTAGTATGAACAAAACTAATACCATCTGAGAACATAGCCACCAAGATCTTTAAATTCACAACCACCATATATTTTATTTCTTGAAGTTTTGTTGTTGTTGTTGTTGTTTATTTATTTATTTAGAGAGAGGGAGACACAGAGTGCAAGCAGGAGAAGGGCAGAGAGACAGGGAGACACAGCATCCGAAGCAGGTTCCAGGCTCTGAGCTGTCAGCACAGATCCCAATGCGGGACTCGAACTCACTCACTGTGAGATCATGACCTGAGCCGAAGTTGGAAGTTGGACACTTAACCAACTGAGCCACCCAGGCGCCCCTCTTGAAGTTTAAGGATAGAATATTCCTTGAATGTAGATGGCCCTTCTCTTCAATTTTTTTTGAATGCTTGTTTATGTATATTGAAAGAGAGAGAGCACGTGTGAGTGGGGAAGGGGCAGAGAGAGAGGGAGAGAGAGGATCCCAAGCAGTCTCCACCTTCAGTGCCTAGCCAGATGCGGGACTCCATCCCACAACTGTGAGATCATGACCTGAGTCAAAATCAAGACGCTCAACTGACTGAGCCACCCAGGTGCCCCGCTCTTTTACTTTTGATAAGTAAACTCAACGTGATGGTTGGCGAAGGACAATAATGTCTGCACACCCATGTACTCTCCTTTAACTTTTTGGTGTCTATCCTAATAGTCTTTCTGTCTCTCCGTCAAGTTTACACTTAAGCTCTGAGGATGGCCTCCCTTTCCCCCACCCCCCAATATTTCCCAACCTTTAAATACCTATCAACTCTCTGACTGAGGGAAACTGAGCATGGTTACACTCAGAATTATTGATGTTTCTGAAATGGCCAAAATGGATACAAATGTGCCCTGTTCTGCAAAGAAGACTGAATATCTGGGTGATATGGTTAGGTAGAAATTTTACTAGTGTGTTGTCAAGTTTGATAACAGCCATGTTAACAGTTATTACATCAAAAATCATTGTGTTTTCTTACAAAAGTCTCTTACCGGAGGAATATTTCTGGATCTCATATACCTTAAATTCTAAACCTTGAATGCTGTTACCACCAATATCTAAGAAGGGAGCCACAATCTGATGGCTGTCCTGAGGACATTTACTTAAATACATCCAAAAGCAGAGATGAAAAAAGGAGAGGCAATAATAAGAACGAATGCTTGTATCTTTATTGGTCTAATAACATCATGATGTAAGAAGGCTCTCTGAAGAATTAAGTCATCTGAGGTCATGGTTTCCATTTTCCCTGCCCATAGATTGGAGAAAAACACTACTGGAGTCCAGAAGCCTGGGTCCTAATTCTGACCTTATGGCCAATTAGTTCTAAAGCATTGGGCAAATAATTAAAAAAATTTTTTTTAATGTTTATTTATTTCTGAGACAGAGAGAGAGCATGAGTGGGGGAGGAGCAGAGAGAGAGGGAGACACAGAATCCGAAGCAGGCTCCAGGCTCTGAGCTGTCAGCACAGAGCCCGACCCGGGGCTCAAACTCACAAACCGTGAGATCGTGACCTGAGCCGAAGTCGGTTGCTCAACCGACTGAGCCACCCAGGCACCCCGCATTGGGCAAATAATTTACATCATGTTGGAGTTAATCTCCCCATTTGCAAAATAAATTAAACTACAAAAGCCCTACATTCACCTCTAGCATTAAAGCTTTAAAATGGACATGAGTGTGTGTGTGTGTGTGTGTGTGTGTGTGTCCATGACTAACAATATCCTCCATGTCTAACAATAAAGCCAGTTAATAATAAGTAACTGAGTAACCAACAATATCTTTCCATTTGTTCAACTGACTGATAAACAAAACCCTATGTGGATATTTATTGCTTAAGAGAAATGCCTCCAGTCTGTGAGGTATAGGAATGGAATAGAAGAAAAGTTAGGTATTTGTCTCACAGCCAAACCAAACCCACAAACAAAGTCAGATTGATCTAAATGTTGGAGATCTTGGAGGTCTCTGTTCAGAACGCTTAGGCAGGAAGCAGGAGCTATGTGCTTGCCCCACAGAGTGCTTTGCAACAACAGTGGACAATTTGCCTTTACAAATTACTTTTATATTTCCAGAGTAGTTTACGTAACCAAGCGAAAATACACACAAGTGCTCTAGCTGCAGAAAGAAATTATTATTCCATGCTGAATGATCCACTGACAGCTCCTCGCTACAGAAGGATGGCCCTTTGTTCTTTAGGGCCTTAGCCAAAGTAAAGAGAATCATACCAACCAATAAGCACATTACAGTGACATGCGTTTTCCCTTTGAAGTAAAGTACATAAGAACGTGTGTGGTATACACAGATATGCTATTGCTGCAATAATGTCCATCCAATGCCATAAAAATGATGAGATGCACTTCTTCCTATTGGAGAAATGTTAAAAGCTTACCTATCATCCTTGTTCCGTCTTATTTTGCCATACCTCTGACTCAAATAGGCTGCTAAAGGCCTCAGAACCTTCCACTTCATTTTTCTATTGGAAGGGTCTGGAATTACATCACGAAATAACCCCGGGATTGATCAATTCTAGCCAACATTCATTTGTACTTCCTGCCTTGCAAAAAGGTGAATGGAAGGGGAGATGTGGTAAGTCTTCTCAGGAGCCCTGGGGATTAATTAACTGAGTTAAACAGGAGGGGCAGGTAGGGAGAAGGGCCCAGAGAGGAGGAAGGCAGTTTGAAAGCACAGCCTCCAACAGAGGCATAGCTACAGGAGGTCAACAATCCCGTCGTCCTCCAAGAGGGCCGACAAGCTCTCAAACTCCACTCGAGGAACACCACCCAACCTAGAGGACAGAGAATCTGCTTCTTACCAGACGATGGGTCTCGAGCCAGTGTGCTAAATTTTTGACAGAAATGTAGTTCTTTAAGGAATGCAAGTTGACCTGGTATTTCTGAACAATGCCGAAGATGTAGTCCCTGAGTAAAAATAAATACAAGACAGATCTGTTCCAAGGCCGTAGAACATTTGACAGACGCTGTCATGAAAGAATTTACTATGGCTTATCACATCTATCGTCTGCTAGGGGATTCTGGAAAACAGTTAAGTTATAGAAGCTTGGATTTTCTCTTGTGTGTTTAATTTTTTAACCCTAAAAATTATTTTTGATTATCCTTATTAAAGTTCTGTTATTAGTAGCCTAAGGAATTGCTAGCCCAGGCAATGTGGAGAAGTGAATAATCAGTGTGTTTGGAGAAATGGTATCAGCTAAGTTGAGTGATACAAGAAAAGGATAGGTTTCCCTTCATAGCAGGGTATTTTGTCCAATTCAGCCGTCTAATGACACCATATGTTCTGTCAGGGAGTGGTAGGAGTTATTCTGGAAGCCTTTCTGAAGTTGGGCAAAGTTTTGGTATGTGCCAAAATGAAATTCCTACGGGCTGAATTCCACCTTCATCCCTTTGAAAACATTCGGATTGTAAGCTGTCGTACAATGAGGTTTACTGAAGGTTCTGTAGAAAAAGTAGCCTGCAAGTCAAATTATTCTAAAGGAAAAAAATCATTATTCCTTAAGCAATGCCTGTAAATTCTTGCCTTCTGGTCCCTGCATAAGCTGTTTCTCCCACCCAGACTGCCCTCTTGATATTGATGGCTGCATAAACAAATCATATCATATCATTCATTCATTCATTCATTCACTCATTCATTCAATGAACATTTGTTGAAACCGTATTATATGCAAGGCATCGTTCCAGGTGGTGGACGATGAACAAAAGACGAAAATACCTATACTCATGGAGCTTCTATGCTAGTGAAAAGAGATGGATAATATCAAGTTTCAATGGCAGTAGCGAGGTAAGACTTGATGACAGGAAG
This sequence comes from Lynx canadensis, assembly GCF_007474595.2. Classification (NCBI taxonomy): domain Eukaryota; kingdom Metazoa; phylum Chordata; class Mammalia; order Carnivora; family Felidae; genus Lynx; species Lynx canadensis. The sequence continues at coordinate 13,099,805 of NC_044313.2, forward strand.
TTTATGCTACATGTCCCGTGCTTAGGATCCATTTCTGCCACTGTGCTCTACCCCCCCCCCCCCGCCACCCATCCCCATTTCACTGACTTGTCTCAGCACCAGGTGGCCAAATAAAGAAGCTGCCTGGCAGGCACGGGACCAGCTTTTTGTCAGTCCAGCTGTCAACTCTTTCCTCTGCAGTGAGTTCTAGCCGGTGGAAAACAGGTCATACATTCCCCTCCTCCACCCCCTGCTGTCCTAGGTGTGAGTTGAAGGACGGGCGTTGGCACAGCAAAGGTGAATGCCACGTTTATCCAATATGCTTGTGTCTTCCAGACACGATCCCAAATGTACTTGTCCTGATCCCAAAGGTACCATTTCATTATACAATGGATTGCTACTAGGCCCACCTAGCTTATGACACAGGATCTAGATTATGACGGACGGTTCCATGTGCACAGTCCCTTGGTGTCCCACAGCACAGTCAAGTGCTCAATCTCTCCAAGGACCAAGTATCACTTCCAGGAGCTAATTTACAAGCGGTTCTCTGTCACCGAAGGCAGGACCTTGGTCCAGAACTTCAGACATCTACTTTGTGAACTTCAGATTGTGCCTTGAGATTAGGCTTGTTACATTTGGCCCAAGCTCCAGATCGGTTGTCCCATAGTTGGGGCCTTAGTGGAGAAAATAAACTCTCAGGCATTTCCAGCTCTTATCACCTGCAGGCAATACAGCTTTCTGTAACCCCAGGGCCGTGCTCCAAGGAAGAACTTCCAGTGCTGGGTGTTAGAGTCAAAAACACACCAATCTGTGAGGTGGAGTGCACAAAGGAGGGAGAGAGTTAAGAGGATCTGAAGGGAACACCATCATTTTGCACAGGGATATAATGGACACCACGAGTGTTGCGGCTTTAAATCGTTGAGTGTAACTCTAGCAACTCCCCCGGGGTTATCTCCTATCATTCTTCCAGTCAAATGTTTTTCCTGAGTGAATAGTCTGGAGACACATTTCATTAGATTTCTATGAAGGTCCTACAGGATTGAGTCATCCAGAGTGATTTTTCCCTCCTCCCCTGTTTTTCCATCCTTCTCCCTAACTCCTGATTCCAGGATATCACATTTCAAAATAAGCCCCCTACCGTAAGCTTTTGTTTCGGGTGTGTCTTTCAAAGACACAGGCCAAGGCTCCTGTTATCAAGAGGGACCCTAGGAAGCAGACCCTCAGGGCAGGATTTTGGGTTTCATTCACTAGCCATATGAGAATAAGAATCCCATTGTTTGTGGTAAGTAGGGTGGTGATAACCCCCTGGATGTAGATACAGGCGAAAGTTATTCGTGGCACTTGAGCGTTATGGGGCCAATAATAATTAGATAGGTTATGGAGTGGCCTGGCCTTTGTGAAGTACTTTTAGAAATCTGGAAAAGGGGAATAAATAAGAAGCTCGGGTCATTAACTATCAATTTAAGGCACATAGTGAGATCCTGAAGGGTTCCCTGGCACTTCAGGAAGCCCTACATCTTACACAGCCACAGAAGAGATTGCTTAAAATTAGACCCAGTTTCTGTTTGTGAAGGGACAGAACTATAAAGATATCTGTTTAGTTTATGCATTTGGGTTTGTTTATACCTCTGCCTTACATCAAGAATCTTAGCCTAGCCTCCCTTAAAGAAGAAACTGATTAAAAAAAAAAAAAAAAGGCCTATTGTAGGTGGTTTATTTTGGAATGTGAACTCCATGAAGCGGGAGTAAGGCACAAGGATAACAAAACAGAGGAGTAGGGGAAAACTATTCTGGATGACTCAATCCAGTAGGAGCTTCACAAAAGCCTTAGGAAATGCATCTCCAAAGTGTCTGCTCAGGAAAGAATGGAAAAAGCATCGACTCTTTGGCTCCTCTCCTTGGTTAGTCAGGGATCGCTCCAAGGAATGTTAACTCCCTTCCGCTCCTGGATCATGCATGTGTTAGTTCCACCTGGTTTCTGTAGGGTGTCCAACTCCATGGTGTTGGAGAAACCCGAGGGCAGGAAGCATGAGAGGCAAGACATGGTCGGTTCATACGTGCACAAGACTGGTTGAAAACTTCACGTAACTGTTCCCCAGAGCAATGGTTAGAGGAAGAAGGGGGGCCCAGACAGTTTGAAGTAATGCACAAAATATACCTGGTACAGCTAGGAAAGACAGCGTTTCAGGGAAAGGGAAATGATAAATTGTGTCAAGTGATGCTAATAAGTAAGACGAGGGCTAAGGATTAACCTTCGGCAACACTGGAGGTCATGGTGACCTTGACAAGAGCAGTTCTAACGGAGGGATGGGGGCCAAAGGCTGATTCATCCACCTAGACTGAGCTTCTCTTCAATGTGGCTCTGAAAAAATAAGGCACAAGATAGTGACGCCCTCAATTTCTGCCGCATAACTTTCACATCTATCTTGGCAATCGTCCTTGGCTTCTTCCCCTTAGTTGCAAGAGAGGAGGCAGTTCTCTTCCTGTCCAAGGGCTATCCTCTCTTCTCGCAGCTTCTCAAAGTCTTCAGCCTCTTTATTCACTTTTCCTTCTGTGCATAAAAAGTATGGAGTGCAGGGAGCATTTAAACATGCTCAGGTCTCCCCCAGCTCCACATTCCCTTCTATATACAACTTGCTTTTCTCTCCCCAACTTCCCTTGAAAGAGCTTCTCCCTTCACTATCTCTGTGTTCTCACCCCCGATGGATGGGTCACTTTCTCACCCTCTGGTTTCCAGGCCCCACCCCCACCACGACTCTGTAAGGGCTCTTCCCAAGCTTGTCAATAACCTCACTGTTGGCTCCACCTTCTTGGTCTGGTATTTCCCTCCTTCCCTGTCTTAAACTCTCTGCAGCTCTAGATTTATGGGACCATTTCCTCTTTCCCAACACCCTTTCTTCCACTTGCTTCTTTGGCAATGCATTGTCCTGGCTTTTGTCCTACTTCTCTGTCCCCTTCCTCTCCCCTCGCCCTTCCTCATCACCCCCCACTTCTTTTTCCTCTGCCTAGATGGTCTCCTTCACTTCTGACTCCTTGGTTCTCCTCCTCGTTCCTTCTTCTGGCTTCTACAGCCGTTCCTCTATGCTAATGACTCCCAAATCCATGTCTCATATCCATGTCAGTCTCCCCCCACCCCCCACTCTGGCCCAGTGGATTTGAATTTGAAGGCACTTGCATGCCTTCAAAGCATCTTGAATTTCAGCTTGACTCATGCAACTCAACACCCCCTCCCCCTCACCAAACTACACTTCCTGCTGAGCTCCTTACCTTGTTAAACAGTGCCACCTTCCCTCCTCCAGGACCACACTTGCCCTTGTCTCTCTCTCTCTCTCTCATTACTTTCATCTAATCAATGAAACAAGCTTGTCAACACTAACCCCTAAATTGTTCTAGGATCTATCCAGTCTTTGCCACGTACACAGGCAGGCTGGTACAGGCCACCACAGCCACAGGGGGTGTTACAGCCAGTGTTCATGTGGATTGGCCAGTGGCCCTAAAGCACTGATTGTTAAGAATTATTAATATCACCCTTATCTGCCACCTCTTTCCCGGTACAGGCTGCCACTAGGTATGACCTGAATTGGAGCATGACTCCTTGTTCTTCTTGCTTTCAGTCTCTGGTTCATTTACTACTCATCATTGACCACAGTAATGTTTCTAAAATACAAATTTGTTCATATCACTGCCCTCCTTAAAACCTGTTGCTGACTTCTTATGTCCTCTATGCCTAGAAAACTCTCCCCACTCCCCTTTTTTTCCCAACTGGTTAACTTGTACTCAGCCTTCAGGCCTCAACTTATAGGTCAGTTCCCCTGGAATCCTTTGCCCACTCAAGTCTTGGTTGCCCTCCATTTCTCTCATGATATACTCTATTTCTTTTTTTTTTTTTTAATGTTTCTTTATTTTTCAGAGAGATAGAGAGACAGAATATGAGCAGGGGAGGGGCAAAGAGAGAGGGAGACATAGAATCCGAAGCAGGTTCCAGGCTCCGAGCTGTCCGCACAGAGCCCGACGCGGGACTGGAACTCACAAACCATGGGATCGTGACCTGAGCTGAAGTTGGATGCTTGACTGACTGAGCCACCCAGGTGCCGCACTATTTCTTTGATTGAGACAAGTTGACCCACACTCTCCCTCTCTTCATCTCACGTTATGTCTGTAATCTGTGCCACTCATGCTTTCATCCCCACCACCCTTCTGAAGCCACACACACCAAAGTTGCCATCTTGCCAAGCCCAGGGATGAATCTGCAGTTTTCACATTCCTAGACTTCTCAGCAACATCTGACACTGTTGGCCACAACTTCCACTTGAAACGCCTTACTCACTTGGCTTCGGGGACACTAACCTGTCTCGGTTTTCTTCCTACCTCATTCTCCGTCCCTTCTCAGCCGGCTTGGCTCCTCCACCAGACCTCTAAGTGTTGGAGTCCTCAGCCGCCTTCTTTTCTTTGTGTTTACCTCCCCCCAGAGGAGGCCATCTAGTCTCAAGGCTTTAACTACATTTATATGCTGATGACTCCCAAATGCATATCTCCAGACCTGACCTTTACCCTGAACTCGAAATGCTCTATCCAATTGCTGTTAGACATTTCCATTTAGATGTCGAATAGGCATCTTTTTCTTAATATGCCTGTAGTGGGTTGCATGGTGGTCCCCAAAGAGACAGGTCCACATCCCAACCTTCAGAAACCGTCAATGTCTTCTTATTTGGAAGAAAGTTTCTCTGCCAACGTGATTAAGCTAAAGGTCTCAAGATGTGATCATCCTGGATTAGCTGAGTGTGTCCTCAACCCAATGACAACTGTTCTTTCATAAGAGATAAACAGAAGACAAGGACACAGGGCCGAAGGTTGTGTAAAGATGGAGGAAGAAGGTAGAAGTTACGCAGCCCCAAGCTGAGGCATGTCTGACACCAGTAGAAGCTGAAGAGGCAAGAGATGTATTTTCTCCTAGAGCCTCCAGAGGAAGCACGACCCTGCCGACATCTTGATTTCTGACTTCTGGTCTCCAGAACTGTCATAATGCCCAACCAGCGTTCTTGATTTCCTCCCTCAAGTCTTTTTCTCTCATCTTCCTCCTCTCCATCAAGTGTGCTAAACTCCATAGTATTCCTGTGGTCTAAACCCCTAGGAGTTATCCTCGGTTCCTCTCTTTCTATCCCACCTCACAGCTGTAAGCTTTCTCCTCTCTGCTTTTTAAGTTACTCCAACCCTAATCACTCCAACCAGCTGTTACCACATGGTTTCAGGCTGGTTGAAGACTGCTGCCTTCACCTCCTGGGTAGTTCCTTGGTTTCATTCTTCCTTGAACCACTACAGGGCACTCTTAAACTCACCGCCATCTCATCTCTGATTGAAACTTGCCAGTGGCTTCTCAAGTCCTCAGACTAAGCGTGGTACCAAAATGGGCTCCCCTTGAGCCCCAAACGGTCTCGCCCAACTTCACCCCCACTCTGCTCCCTCTTGGTCACCCTGCTCCCGATGCTTAGGCCACCTACCTGTTCCTTGAGAGCACCAAGCTCCTGCCTCTCACAGGTGCTTATACCTGCCACTTCCCCTGCTTGAAAGGCTTTTCTCCAAAGTTCTCCCATGGTCTGCTTCTTTTGTCCATTAGACCTCTCTCCTCCAGAGCATTCCCTGGACATCCTATCTAAAATGACCATCCATGTCTTTTTGTCATCTATCCTACTAAACCATTTTACTTCTTCAAAGATGTTTTTAATGTTTATTTATTTTTGAGACAGAGAGAGACAGAGCATGAGCTGGGGAGGGGCAGGGAGAGAGAGGGAGACACAGAATCCAAAACAGGCTCGAGGCTCCAAGCTGTCAGCAGAGAGCCCGATGTGGGGCTCGAACTCGTGGACTGTGAGATCGTGACCTGAGCCGAAGTCAGACGCTTAACTGACTGAGCCACCCAGGTGCCCCTAAACCATCTTACTTCTTCATGGTACTTATTATCTAAAATCATATTATTATACATTTGCTTGTTTATCGAGTGTCTCCCTATTACAATGTAAGCTCTGTGAGGGAAAGGGCTTGGCCTGTTCTTCAAACAACCCTCAGAATCCAGAACAATGCTTGACATACAGTAGACCCTCAATATATATTTGTTCAATTTTTTTGTTGTTTTTTTTAATTTTTTTTAATGTTTATTTATTTTTGAGACAGAGAGAGAGAGAGAGAGCCCAAGCAGGGGAGGGGCAGAGAGAGAGGGAGACACAGAATTGGAAGCAGGCTCCAGGCTCCGAGCTGTCAGCACAGAGCCCGACGCGGGGCTCGAACTCACGAACCGTGAGATCATGACCTGAGCCGAAGTCGGATGCTTAACCGATGGAGCCACCCAGGCGCCCCTGTTGAATGTTTAGATAAATGAATTTTAACAGACTCTTTACCTGTAGCTTCCTTACGATAGTCCTCAAGTCTATGTGTTAACTCAGTGGACGCATAAGTGAATGTTTCCTTGATTAAATCAGCCAGAACTCTCTCCCTCCTCTGAACTCATACGTGACATTCCTTTCTATGTCACCACATTATCCTATCATTGAGGCAGTTCATTTATACCTGCCATCTCTCTTATTGGCCACAAACTCCTTGAGCCCAGGACCACAGTCTCTGTCCTCTTCAGTTTGCAACAACATATTTTGTCATACTTTACAGAGAATGGTACTTCAATAGCTATTTGGTGATTAACCGGCTGAATGAGCGAATGAATGAATGACTCAAAAGGACACAGCCTGTCAACGTCTAAACTTCCACCCGCTTAAGACTGTTGAATCCTTCCAGATTTGTCCCAGATCTGCTTTAACTCTCCACCAAATCCACCACTCGAGGTATGAGAGTATCAAAAAACCTTCATTCCTTCCCTCTGCGCAGTGAATAAAAGAGGCAGCAAGTAGCAAAACACTCATGATACCCATGGGCCTATTGGACTCTTTTTTGGCCACTAACTCACTTAATTTGGTGTAGTTTAGCACATTACAAGATTGTTCAAGAGTACTATAAATGATGTCAGATACCATCAGAAACCACTTCAGAAAATCATTGCCTGTAGCCGGATCAAAAGGTGAACACCTGGAAACTAGCAATGCTAGAAAAACAGAATAAATCATTTTTTTCTCTACCCCTTAGATATTTGCACCTTTTTGCTCTAAGGAATGTCTATATGAACTTAAATGTTAAGCTTCTATAATATAGTTATAAAGCCTTTGTATAATACGAAAACACTTTGGTGCCTGATTAAAGAGGAATCCTCCCGGGTTCTCTCACTCCTGTTTGCAACGTTCTGGGCTGTTTTCAGGTCATTTTATTTATTCAGGTCATTTGTTCAGGCTATTCTATTTTGCTGCTATTTTCAACATAAAAGCAGTCGTATTTAGCCCAATCACCATCTTGAGTTTCCAAGGGATGAACTTAAGCAAACTTTGTGAATTTTAAATGAAGTATTTTAAAATTGACATTAAAAAGCAACGTGGCAACGTTGAACTGTTTTGAGCCCACCAGTGTAGGCAGAAGGCAGGGCTTGTAACATAATGCTTTTACACCTTTATGTTTCCCTCTCAGAAGACAGTTGCAAAAGCAGGTTGGCCGAACTGAGTTCTTGTATGAACGACAGTTAATTTTAATCCGATTATTTATTTCTTGGAGCGTTCGCTCACTCACTTCTGCCTCCTCAGTGCCTCACAAAACGGTGAGTGTGGTCAAGAGGACCTTGCCTCCGCTGTCAGCGTGCCTGGGGAAGGTAACTTACACTAAACTGTGAGTAGATACCCAGCCAGCATCCAGCCATGGACATCTCTGCTGCAACTCTCCCTACCAAGAGATGCCAAAGCTGGGCTTTCTTAAAGTGGTGTGGGAAGAGGAAATGAGATGTGGGAAAAATTAAGACCTTTGGGGGGTTGTTTTATTGCTCGGACGTGGTTTATCTGAAATTTTGCGAACTTGATATGCTATTGTGTTAACGCATCCAGGCTGCAGAGTTCAAAAAGAGATGGTTTGTTTGAAATTATGACACCGAATGTGTTTCCACTTAAGATTTTGCAAAACAAATGCTTTGGAGATTTGGAGAAGGGCACAGCACGGAAAGAAAGATCTTTCACATTTTAATGTTAACATTCACTTCTCGGTGCTCAGAGGAATTCAGCCCAGTACAGAGAGAGAGAGAGAGAGCCCAAGCAGGGGAGGGGCAGAGAGAGAGAGATTGTGCGACAATCACATCTGTGGAGCCCGTTTTGGATTCATCTCGGTCTTGAGTGGAACGTTCAGAAATGCCCAGGAGAGTTTTGTTCCTCTGCAAAGTGAACCTACTTCGCTCTGAAGACACTTCTGAATAGACCGTTACTTTCTTGAAATGTCACTAGACCGGAATTATTGTGAATTGTGTGTCCCTGGACTCCCTTGTTTAAAAAATGGAAAACTATGAAATTAATCAACCGATCAAAAGTGTTTCCAAGTGAACAGTTTGCTCTCTAGATATTTTTCCTCCTTTATACTCAATAACCTGCAATAGAACAGATAAGGAAAATAGGCGTGTATGCAATTATGTGTGCATGGGGGGGTTAGGTGCTTTGTTGTGGTTGGTATGCATTCATTCATTCATCCCTCTACCCCCTCACCATTCACAGAAGGACTGGGGAGGAACAGAGACCTGGCTGGATGTTGGAGAGGGAGAGGTGACCAAAGGGCACGTGCACTTGAAAAAGTCAGTTCTCCTAAGAGTACATCCCACGCTCTGCAGAATTTCTCCCCTATGCTGTTTGGCCTTCGAAGGCGAAAGATAAGACACATAAACCAGAAGCTCCCAGATATGTTTCGTGAACTTGTCGTTCACATCTGATCTTCAGAGTTTTTGACATACTCAAGTGTCACTGTCCTGTATTTACCTAATCCTTGTTAGCAAATTTCACACACACACACACACACACACACACCACAAAACAAAGCAAACACAAACCTTAAATAATTTTGTTAAGGGGAAATTCATTTCACTATCATACCTGTTACCATGTGCCAAAATTGCATTCCATAAATAAAGAATTAGGGAGTTAAAGTGTAGCCATCCTTCTAAATCTTATCACAGGACCTGAGTCTAGTCTGAGCCAGAGATGCGTTCGGCTGTCTTTAAATGATGAAAAAAAAAAAAAATCAACCATGTCTCTTGAATGTTAATACACTATTTCACACGGTCATTAAATGAAAGATTCTCATTCACAGAAGTTACAAACTAAATTCTGAGAGGTTTATTCTGAACCAGAGCAAAGGGAAAAGAGGAATGTCATGATTTCGGCCTAAAAAGGGCAGATGAGTTGATTGAATTCTAATTAAGGTTGGGACTCAGCACAAGTTCGAGGTGGGATGAAATGGGTAGTGGGGAGTGGGGAGCCTGTAGGAGCCGCCTTCTGGCCTAAACCAGGGCCTGAAATGTCCACCTAAAAGAGACTCAACATACTGTTTTTTGTATTTATTTTGTGTTATAAAGCACTAATTTGTTAAAAAAAAAAAGTTGTTTAAAATTCACTAAAATTTAGAGATACTGAATTTGCCATTTCTTCACTTTTTTTTTTTTTAAAGATGTATTCAGAAATCTAGAGACATGCCAGTAACTTGATGGTGGCTTTTCTTGGTTTCTGTTCTCTGAATGCTGGTGATCACCAGAACCCAAACTCCGTGGGTGCTGGTAGGTTTGTCTCTTTTACCCACCGTGATATCCCCAGTGTCTAGAACATTCCCCGGCATACGGTAGACACGCCATCAACATTTGGTGAATAAACGAAGGAATAAGGACGATGCGTACATTTCCAGATTTGTGTTCTCAAAATGTCTGTCCCCTCCCTCCCCCCCTCAGACTTCCGGGAAAGCCCGCAGGATGAACTGGTAAATCTTTTTAGTCTTTCTATGGGATAGTCCTCAAAATCTGCTCTGATCTTATCTTTAAAACCAGCAGAAAGTGATGAACAAGTACCCAGTAATGCTAGGCCGCAGCCACAAATAGCCCCAATCAAAAGGGTAAGGATGCAACCCTTTTTTCCTTGACCAGTTAGCACTCAACCCTCTCTCTCGCCGAGTTGTTTCTCCGGCAGGAGACGTTGAATTCCTGAGTGAATAAGGTTGGCGAAGGCTGACTCTTTCGCCTCCGCTTTGAAAACTTAGCGATAGTAATAAATACCACGAATGATTACTATAAAACGAATTTGTACAAGGTGCTTATTTCGTGTCAGGGCTTCACACCTATGAACTCAAATAATTCTCGCAACTCTCCTGAGAGATATGCCCCGTGTCTAGCTCTGTCTGCAGATGAGAAACTGAGGTACAGAGAGATTAACCTGGCAGTCAGTGGTGGGTCGGGAGTCAGACCACCAGGAGCTCCAGAGTCTACGCTCGCAAGCGCTCCGATCTGCTGTCTCCGAGGCTCAGCAAAGAAACATCTTCAGCTTTCTTTAGCGCAAAGTTCTCAAACTTACTTGGCCGCATGTGCTAATTGATGTGTCCGGAACGTAATTTGGCAAACGCTGCAGCAGAAGATTTCTTTGGCTCCTGACAAGTCAAAGTGTTGTCACAAGGAAAGGAATTCTACTTGGAAATATTCCCCTAATTTCAGGAGAAGGTTAACATGGAGTGAGTTTGAACTCTCATCCTCCCATGCCATCTAACTCACCCACCAAATAAGGGGAGGAGGTGGATATTCTTTGCCATGTCTTAAAAACGAGACTTAATGTCTTTGGTTGAGATTTATGATACACAGCAAATAGAATATCCAAAAAGTACATCGCTGGTAAAGCACCATGACAAATGATACCATGAAGTTCATGCGGAAAGAATGCTGAGAAATGTTCATTTCTCCCGAGTATCGAAATCTGGGCTTTTTCTGTGCAAGCATGAGCATTCTAGCTGCCAGAGTCCTCACAGCCCAGTGGGATCTAGACGGACTCCGGGGCGAAGGTGACATAAAACCCTGCTTACGACCTTAGGTAAGGGAAGTAGGTTTGGCTCGGTAAGGATGTATTTCATAGGAGAAGAAGGAAGATGAGCTTGCCCTTCTGAGAGGCATGCGGTCCAGGTCTGCAATTGAGAAGAGGGAGCTTTTGACACATCTTCAGCTGTATTTTGAATTCTTACTCCCATCCAAGTTCAAGTTTAAGGTGGAGAAAGGCTACCAGGTGGAGGTGATGGAAGGAGCAAGGCCCGTAGGCAGAAGAAGTAGCTGCCAAACACTCATCTTGGGCTCAGTCAGTTAAGCATTTGACTTCAGCTGAGGTCATGATCTCGTGGTCCGGAGTTCGAGCCCCGCGTCGGGCTCTGTGCTGACAGCTCGGAGCCTGGAGCCTGCTTCGGATTCAGTGTCTCCCTCTTTCTCTGTCCTTCCCCTGCTCGCTCTCTTGCTCTCGCTCTCACTCTCTCAAAAATAAATTCAAATCTCTCCATCTCACTCCCAGTCTCCTGAGATGGACATCAGTGACAGCTTTGTCCCAAATGAAGGCTTGGGTCAAACAAGGCATCTTGCAACACTCCTACAGCTTCACTTTAGTTTCTTCACCACTCACCGCTGAATGGGACATGATTCAATATGTTCTCAAAACGAAAGGGCTTGGTGAGCTGAAGCTGTCTGAGTTTACCCTTGGGGCCTTTTTTTTTTTTTTTTTTCTAATTCTGGTTATTGCTGGTCTACAAATCAGATAGTGTCAGATGCCAGGATGTACGGACCAGGCCTGTGATATATGGCATAGCATGTGAGTCCGCTGTAACCAGGCTATTTTTAAATAACGAGTAGGGGGAAACTGGCTTTTAATTATTTCACTATTAAGCCCTAAAGTTTATTTTACTAACTTTCATTGTTAATGTTATAAGCTGACATAACTTTTGAACAAAGGAAATATCTTATATTGATGACTGCAAGAATCACACGCATATCCATTCTCATAGTGATCCAAAGTTAAAGGTACAATATGAGATAGATCATTGGAATACATAATAGAATCCTTGAATGGTTCAATGGATGGCTTGAATTAATAAAAACCTAGGGAAATTATTCTTTAAAACCATGAATTCACAACTACAAAGCTTATTTTTGCTTGCTATTATTATACAATAAGAGTTGACTTTGACCTTCAATCACAAACGTGGAAAACATTAACAGTATTATATGTTACATGTTCTGAGCCTCTCTTTTTCTGTCTTAAACTGAGGCTTCTGACTAAGTTTGGAGGAGTCCCTGTGGCACCAAAATAAAACTAAACATTCATAAAGACTAAGATCAAGGAGGTCTAGGGAACCAAAAGATTCCAGCTCCTTGATAAAAGGAAGTCTGTTTGAAAGCACTGGCAATTATTAATGTTTTAAAACTATAATTTAAGAAATCATTCTTTATAAAATAAATATAATCTTTTAGAAAATCTGTCCTTTATAATATGCTCTATAGCAGGGTTTTCAAAGACATTCAGGCTCATGTTGATAAAAAATCATAATCAGTAATCATTAATCATTAATGATCATTAATCAAAAATCATTAATCATTAATCTAGCCTTTTTCCTTTAGCCAGGATACGTTTAAACTATAAGGATGAATGAGAAGCCTGTATCTTTAATATGTAGCACATGCCTCATAATAAAAATAAGCCACCTTTTAAAATGTTATAACTTTTCCTCGAATATTTAATACTTAAGGTTGGGTTTCGGCAACGTAAATAAAATGAGATTTTTGTCTCCCAGATTGTCAGTTAGTCTACTCTGGTGTAATAGGGTGAAAGTTTGTTGCGAATTTTGAGTTTTGCAAGGCTTCTCTGTAACATCGCAACAGGCCAAATGCATGTGGTGTTCCTTTAGAGGAAGGCACAATACTGTCTTTCTCTTGCTTTTCAATCTCAATAAGCCAGTAGCCACGAATCATGCTTTAATGGGACATACTTCAGAGATAGGTATATAACAGAGAAGCAGGTAGGAAACAATGGTCGCTGGTCACCTGGCGGTGGTATCTCCAGTAAGGACTCACTGCCAGCCTTCCCCAAAGAAGATAATAGGCTGGAGACTTGGTTTGAAGCTTGTCGCAGCATGAAAAGACCTTGCACGAATCCAAGTGCCTGTAAATACTGCTGACTACAGCTCAGTGGTTCTTTAGACATCGTGTTTTCTTAGATTTCTTGCTGGAATTACCACTTTGGGAAAGCTTGCAGGATGAACCACATTTCTGAAGATAATTTCTGTCAGAGAAATGTATCAAAAATTACAAATAAAATAATTGTGAGTCTTTAAAGGGTAGTTCCTTTTCAGGCTAAGGTAAATGCAATGCTAAAAGAGTACATTGTAATGAGGTTTCCAAATTCTTAAAATGGGTTTCCAGCCTCACTGGTCTTGAGACACATTACAGAAGCAGTAAGTACTTCATTAAGACAAGGTGAGTGCTGAATCTGTTTTTTGGTTGAACGTTGGTAAATGTTGGTTTCTCAATGGCTAAAGGAAGCCATCTCCTAAAACAAAACGAAACGAAACAAAACAAAAAGCAATTTGGATTGACCTCCTTGATCTCAAAAAGGATGTGTTTTCATTCCAAAAGCGTATATACTTATGGTAATTGACATGTTCTGTTGATTTACTTGGCAAACAGTATTGGGCCCCAAGTTACCAGGATAATCTGACTCATTGCGAAACTCCCTAAGTGGAAATATTTTCAAACATCTTGGGTTATAGTTGACATCAGTTTCTGTTGTCCTTTAGTATAGCTTTAGTGTATTCGAAAGACTGTTTCTCAATTTATTTTTGCTGTAAACAATTGGTATCCAATTTACATAAGGAAAACCTTAAACTTAAGAATCTCTTCAGTCCATGTATAACAAATATTAACAAGTTTTTCAAAGGGGTTTAAAATAATGTTTGGTTTCATTGGTTAAACACCTTCTAACACTATAAGCTCTGCTTATAAATTTAATATATTTCTATTTTAAGTACTTCAATTATCTGAACTATCAAAACCCCAGTATAGACTTACATAGCTTTTATATATTTAGTACATTAAATTTAAAGACACAGTAACACTAAAGTTCTCTGGAATGATACAGTATTATACATGAGTTTAGTAAGATTTCATTTTAAAAACTCAGCTCTAAATTAAATGGCCAATCTTGCTAAACCAAGGAATGTTCAGGATGCAGGAATTTCAGTTTAATTTGATTTTTAAATTAAAAAATTTTTAATTTAATTTTTTAAATTACAAATTTAAATTGAAGTTCCAAGACCGTCATTCCTAATAGGCCAAGTACATAAAATAACAAATATGAGTGTTTTTTTTCTTAACCGCTAAATAGTAATACTTTAATGTTAATCATTGTAATCTTTTCTTTAGTAATTCTGAATCTTCCCAGGGTTAACAGATTCTCAACCACTAAAGAAAGCCTGTTACCGTCCCAGGTAATTTAGGTTATTTGTAAACAGATTTTGGCCTGGATGGGAACTGGATTTTTTTTAGAGACCCTGATGAGTCTCACTGAATCTTGTCTTATGGTTGAAATCTCACGGGCCCATTGTACAGGTGAGCTCAGTATCACTAACTGTCAGGGAAATGCAAATAAAAACCACAATGAGCTATCACTTCCCATCCATTGGGTTGGCCACTATCACAAACAAACAAAAAAATAACAAGAGTTGGCAAGAATGTGGAGAAATTGGAACACTTGTGCACTATTGGTGGAAATGGGGAAGGGTACAGCCACTATGGAAAACAGTATGGCAGTTCTTAAAAAAATCACGAATAGAATTATTATGTGACACAGCAACTTTACTTCTGGGTATATACACCAAAGAATTGAAAGCAAGGTCTCTAAGAGATATTTGAACACCCATGTTCATGGCAACATTATTCATAATCGCCAAATGGTGGAGGTAACCTATGTGTCCGTGGATGGATGCACAAACAAAATGGATGGATGGACCGAAAAAAATGTGTGTGGAATACACATACAATGGAATAGTATTCAACCTCAAAAAGGAAAAGAATTCTGACACCTGTTACAACGTGGATGAATCTTGGGGACATTATGCTAGGTGGAATAAGCCAGTCACAAAAAGACAAATATCATATGATTCTATATATGAGGTACCTAGAGTGGTCAAACTCGTAGAGACAAACAATAGAATGGGTGGTTTCCAGGAGCTGGGAGTAAAGGGAATGCGGAGTTGCCATTTAATTGGTATTAAGTTTTGGTTTTGCAAGATGAAGAGAATTCTGAAGACTGGTTGAGTAACAGTGCAAATGTACGTAAGATTACTGAACTGAAAAGTGGTTACTCTGGTAAATCTTATGTTGTGTGTGCTTTAAATTACATTAAAAAAAAATAAATTTGTCTCTCTTTTTTTTCATTTTATTTAAAGCCAAGTTAGTTAACATATAGTGTAATAATTATTTCAGGAGTAGAATTTAGTGATTCATCACTTACATGTAACACCCAGTGCTCATCTCAATAAGTGCCCTCCTTAATGGCCAACACCCATTTAGCCCATCCCCCCACCCAACACTCTTCCAGCAACCTTCAATTTGTTCTCTGTATTTAAGAGTCTCTTATAGTTTGCCTCACTCTGTTTTCATCTTATTTTTCCTTCCTTTCCCCTGTGTTCATCTGTTTTGTTTCTTAAATTCCACATATGAGTGAAATCATATGATATTTATCTTTCTCTGCCTGACTTATTTTGCTTCAGCATAATACATTCCAGTTCCATCCATGTTGTTGCAAATGGCAAGATTTCGTTCTTTTTAACTGCCAAATAATATTCCATTGCCTATATATAGACCACATCTTCTTTATCCATTGATCAGATGATGGACATTTGGGCTTTTTCCATACTTTGCCTATTGTTGATAGTGTTGATATAAACATTGGGTTGCATGTGCCCCTTTGAATCAGCATTTTTGCATCCTTTGGATAAATACCTAGTAGTGCAATTGCTGGGTCATAGAGTAGCTCTATTTTCAATTTTTGAGGAACCTCCATACTGTTCTCCAGAGTGGCTATACCAGGTTGCATTCCCATCAACAGTGCAAGAGGGTTCCTCTTTCTCTGCATCCGGGCTAACATCTATTGTTTAATGACTTCTTAATTTCAGCCATTCTGACAGGTGGGAGGTGCTATCTCATTGTGGTTTTGATTTGTACTTCCCTGATGAGGAGTGATGTTCAACACCTTTTCATGTGTTTGTTGGCCATTTGGACATCTTCTTTGGAAAAGTGTCTATTCATGTCTTTTGCCTATTTCTTCATTGGATTATTTGTTTTTTGGGTGTTGAGTTTGAAAAAGTTTTTTTTTAATAGATTTTGGATAAATTTGTTTTTAATTATGTTGAGAATCAAAACTTTTCACCAATGAGGGGCGCCTGGGTGCAGTTGGTTGAGCGTCTGACTCTTGGTGTCGGCTGGGGTCATGATCTTGCAGTTCGTGGGTTCAAGCCCCTGGTCGGGCTCTGCGCTGATGACACAGAGCCTGCTTGGGATTCTCTGTCTCCCTCTTTCTCTGCCCCCTCCCTCCCTCCCTCTCTCTCTCTCTCAAAATAAAAAAAATAAATAAGCTTAAATATTTTTTTTCGGTAATGAGAAGCATAGAGGCAGATGTATGGAAATAAGAGCCTGCACACGTTGCTGGTGGAAAGGTGAAATGATGCAACCACTTCGGAAAACAAATGATTAATCGCAGAGTTACCATCTGAGGATTTGCCAGTAGCAACTTCCAAAACTGAAAAACAAAGAGAAGTAAGACTGAAAAAGATGGACCGGAATATTCAAGGGCTGTGTGACATGTACAAAAGATGTAATATGCTCATAATGGGACTACCAGAAGGAGAAGGAAGAAAGTCACAGGGGCAATTTTGGAAGCAATAATGCCTGTGAATTTCCCCCAAATTAATGTCAGATACCAAAACAGAGATCCAGGAAACTCAGAGAATATCAAGCAGGATACATATGGAAAATGCTATATTTGGACACAGCGGATTCTAAGTGCAGAAAGCCAAAGACAAAGGGAAAAATCTTGAGAGAAGCCAGAAGAAAAATCAATGGAACACCCATGACACGTGCCACAACAGGGATGAACCTTGACAACACACACTAAGTGGAAGAAGTTAGTCACAAAAGGCCACCTATCATATGATGCTACTCATATGAAAGTCCAGAACAGGACAAATTTATAAAGACAGAAAGTAGATTAGCAGTTGCTTAGGGCTGGGGGAGACTGATGGGGGATAGAGGGCTGACAGCTGAGGGCACAAGGTTTCTTTCTGAAGTGTTGAAAATGTTCTAAACTCGACTATGGTGATGGTTGCATGCATATATCTGAATTGAACATTCTAAAATTTTTTTTAATGTTTTTATTTATTTTTGAGACAGAGAGAGACAGAGCATGAACAGGGGAGGGGCAGAGAGAGAGGGAGACACAGAATCTGAAACAGGCTCCAGGCTCTGAGCTGTCAGTACAGAGCCCGACGTGGGGCTCGAACTCACAGACCGTGAGATCATGACCTGAGCTGAAGCCAGACGCTTCACCGACTGAGCCACCCAGGTGCCCCTGAATTGAACATTCTAGATGGACGAATTGTATCATCAGGGAATTACATGTCAATAAGGCTGTGAACATGCTTTTGTGAAATGTATAGACTATTCTACTGCTGACTGTGATATGGTAAGACAGCTATTATTCCTCAGGTGCTTTTTTGTGGCCAAAGGATAATTTACAAATAATGCTGATTCTTTGAATCACCAATTTTCCAAACTTACAAAATTCACCAGAATTATTTAAAATTTGATTATGTTGCCTATCATAAAGTTTGCATAAATTAGTAATGCAGGGGATGATTTCCATACCTTTAATAGGTATGTTAAATTTGTCAGAAGCTAGAGATCACATGGCAATTTAATCTCGTGTGTATACTTAATATTCAGAAAAGGAACCACAATTTCCAGGAATTCATAGTAAAGCAATAATAATGAATATATGTGACCATAGGATTTATGACTTTTTTTTTTAATTTTTTTTTCAACGTTTATTTATTTTTGGGACAGAGAGAGACAGAGCATGAACGGGGGAGGGGCAGAGAGAGGGAGACACAGAATCGGAAACAGGCTCCAGGCTCCGAGCCATCAGCCCAGAGCCTGACGCGGGGCTTGAACTCACGGACCGCGAGATCGTGACCTGGCTGAAGTCGGACGCTCAACCGACTGCGCCACCCAGGCGCCCCAGGATTTATGACTTTTAATTCGTATAGAAATTTTGTCGTATATACTGTTATGGGCTGAATTATATCCCCACCAAACTCATAGGGTGAAGCCCTAATCCCCCAGTGGGATTGTATTTGGAGGTGGGACCTCTAAGGAAGTAATTAAGGTTAAATAAGGTCAAAAGGAAGGGACTTGAATCTGATAGGCTAGTGTCCTTAGAAGAAGAGGAAGAGATCCCAGGAGTGTTTGCACAGAGGAAAAGCCATGTGAAGACACAGTGAGAAGAGACCGGAAAGATCTCACCAGAAGCCAACCCTACCAACACTTCATCTTCAATTTCCAGCCCCAGGACCAAGAGAAAATACATTTTTGTTGTTTAAGACACCCAGTCTGTGCTGTTCTGTGACGGCAGTCCAAGCAGAATGATACAACACAAATTTTTAAAAATTATTCTGATGCTTGGGGCATCTGGGTGGCTCAGTCGGTTGAGCGTCTGACTTTGGCTCAGGTCACGATCTTGCGGTTCACAAGTTTGAGCCCTGTGTCCGGCTCTGTGCCACCAGCACGGAGCGTGGATTGGATCTGCTTTGGATTCTGTGTCTCCCTCTCTCTCTGCTCCCGTGCTCATGCTCTGTCTCTCTCAAAAATGAATAGCCACCAAAAAGAAAAAAAAAAAGCTATTCTGATACCTGATTCTATTTTGAGAAATCTTTTAGCCCTTTTTAGGATTATTTCACTGTTTTCCCAAGTCACGTGGCAACTTCGATGTGCTGTTTTTATCTAGTGGAAGCCAAAATTTAATAGGCAATGGGGTGGCCCCCTGTACCTTCGTAATTATTCTTATATTTGTTTTTCTTTTTCTTTTCCCATCTTTTAGCATTCTTTAAGGACTGGCTACCAGTTTACTCTTTCTTGGATAGTTCTTTATTTATGGCTAATGTAGTTCAAATTCATAGTTTGAATTTCTACTAGCACATAGGAATTCCTTCTTGGCATATCTTTACTTCTGCACATGGATGTGCTGTCCAAAGAACATAGCAAGATTTTAGCAAATCATGTAACAAAATGACGAAGAGTTTTTCCAAGTTTTGGATTTAGTTTGGTTTTAGTTTTGCCGTATTCCTTTTGCCCCAGGCATTTACAGTGGACTTGTCAGTGTGGTTCAGTTAAATGTCAAGTTCATTGAGCACCTGAGACATTGAGCTCTTCTCAGAAGCTTAAATAAAACACACGGAAATGGTTGTATTGGTCTGATTAACTAAACAATGAATTAAGGAAAGTACAGAAAGCTGGATTGAAAATATGTCAATAGCAAAACCTATCCCGTTGCTTATAAATCGTGACAGGCCACGCACCTACATTTGTAATTTGAAATATACAAGGATATTTTTCTTTTCTAAAGTATGGCCTATGATATTCTGGTTTGGTTAACCACTGTAGCTGCAGAAAAACGAAAACCAAATGAAAGCTTTGAAAGAAAAAAGAAATCCCTGGGAGATCGGCAACCGTCTCGTGCATCAGGGTTACTGATAGTACGAGACAAAATTCATGGAAACTATTTGATTTTCAGCAAATTGCTCATTCGACAAATTGGTTTTCCACCAAGCTGATTTTTCCCCTCTCCTTCTTTCTGAATGTGTATGCTACCAATCTGCGTCCATACAGAAGTTTAAGCTGTAAAGTAAACTCGTTCAGTAAACTGTGAGTCTTTATTGTGTATCATCTTCCTGGTTGAAACAGAAGCAAACAACATGTCTCTGTCAAAGAACATGATACATTTGCCATCTGAGGAGAACTTCACCGTCAGAAACGTTTTTAAGCTTAACTGAGGTTACTAGTGACAAATTTAATCTCAATGGAAACATCTTTTTGTGTGTTCTATACTAACTAGAAAGATAGCTTTATTCAGCTGGACATTTTAAAGCACTTAGTAAAACAGCTATTTGACAGGTAACATTTTTCCCTCTTGAAAACAAATTTATCTTTGTAAGGGTTTGAAGTGATAAATACACTGAACGTAAGTGAATACTTCGCCGTGGCTTCACATGGTTATCCACTGTGTGCCGTTAATGCGTAATAAATAGATGTTTTAAATATTTGCCCCTCAAGGTCTCTTCTTGAACTTACACAATAAGTTAACCAAACAGTTGAAAAAAGATTTATAGTTATGAAGAGGCCTATATGTCAAGGGAAGTTTTATGATATGTTCCATAATAAATTAGCAATAAATGGATACAGGTGACTGCGGAATTTATGACCTCTAATGCTTTAATACTGCACGAAAGAAAAACTAATTATGAAGGTCTTAAAGGGTAATATAAGAATACCATCTACAAATTGTCAAATTAAGCCGTTAGTGCTAGGTTTTTGAGGTGGGTGCTTTTTAGGTGAGTGGACTGGGGGCAGATGCATATATATACAAGAAAACTCAAGGCCATCAAGGAGTAGAAAAGCAAGGCTTTCCTGCAGAGATGAGAGAATTATTTCTAAAATTTCCTCTTCTGTTTAAGAAGAGTCATTCTTTCAGCATTTAGTGGCATGCAAAAAAAAAAAAAAATTGCCTGAATTGTTAGCTTCTCCCCTGGCATTTGCTGCACATTTCCCCCCAAGTCCCATGAAGATGTTTGCATACAAGAGGTTCCAGAAAAAGTTATCGGACTGAAAAATCAAATTGAAGCTACTTGCAGGTTTTAGAGCTGTCCCTTCCATAAGGGACTTCAATCAAAGCAGTCGTGGTGGGGAGGCATCTGTCCTTTCATCTTTAGTTTTTCATAAGAAAAAAGAACTCACCCTTTTATTCCTAATTTGAACCTCACCAGGAGGTAGATGAGTTTATTTCCTAGAGGGAAGAGGCTATTGTAAAAGTCGGCCTCCAAAGTGATCTTTCAGTTTCCAATCTCTCACCCTTTTAATCCATTCTCCACACTCACACCAGAATGGTCTTTATTTTTAGGGGAAAAAAATGCGATTATAGCACATCTCTACTTAAAATCCTTTGACGGGCTCCAACTGTGTAGCCCAACTCCGAAGCAAGGCGGATGGCCTTTGTGACCCAGTCCTATCCATCCTTCCAGGCTTGCTCCCTCCTGGGCCCTCCGCTCCCGTGTGTTGGGCCACTGGCCATGCCCATGTGGCTTGCTCAACCCCCTTTCTCCTTATTCTTCCTCTTCTCTCAAGGACCAACTCAAAGGCCACTTCATGTGTCCCATCACAAACACAACCATCGTCCTGTCAGACTCCATTGCTTTCTCCTCACTTCCATGGGATCGCATCCCTTTCCTCAGATTGTAGTTAATCGTGTGGGCGTCTACCTTGCTACTAAGTTGAAAATCATGGAAGGCAGGGCCCTCTAGCAGCTGTTCATCCTGTGCATCTCAGTGTGGAGGGATAGAATAGTGCTCAGGAAGGGTTTCTTGAATGAAAGAGCTGGGGACAGTGAATTGAAGGGAGAGGCCAGGGTAGATGGGTTATGAGTCTGAGACATGGGTCAGCAGGCTTTTCTTTCTTGTGGGTAGAGTCAGGGGAGATTTCGGGGACAAATCAAGGTGGACTTTTCGTGTTTCATTGTTTGCTGCAGAGGTTCCTAGATAAAAACATAGAAAAGAATGCACGTTATCTGAGTTTGAAAGATATTTATGCATGGGGAAAATGAAGAAAAAAATTGTAACTATAATAATAAGGAAAATAAGGTGAGGATATTATCTTTAATTTTCTAAAAAGGCACAATGTATTGGAAACTTTTTTAATGTTTATTTATTTTTGAGAGAGAGAGAGAGGGAATGCGAGTGGGAGAGGGGCAGAAAGAGAGACACACACAGAATCCGAAGCAGGCCCCAGGCTCTGAGCTGTCGGCACAGAGCCTGACGTGGGGCTTGAACTCATGAACCATGAGATTGCGACCTGAGCCAAAGTCAGACGCGTAACTGACTGAGCCACCCCGTTGACCCAAGAATTTTTAGTTTAAGACTAATCCAGGGGCAGGTTTGCTATGAATTAATGAAACTTAATGTTTGGGGGGGGTCCTTCATTTGCCGGATCTCTCTTCTAAATAAATGTTTACTCAAACCACTCATGTCTTAGGCCCCACAAAACTTGCAACAACCCCTAAACAGGTCGAATCTGAAAGTTTCCAGCACAGTTCTCCCCTGCTTATAACTTGGCCTCTGGGATTGGCTCACTTTCTTCCCAACTACTCATGTTCTTTGACTCATTGTACACGTCTTGGGTAAATCTAAGGGTAGGCAGGGCAGTAAAGGTTATTACCAGCAACTCCAAATATCATACCAGCTCTTTGTGGCTCAAGGTGTACCCTTCAACTTCCATTCTCAGAAAACTTCATCCTTCTCCTCTGAGTTTAAAGGAATATTTATGGTCACTCTGCTTATAAAATAAATGATTAAAAACGTACGACGTGAAGGGGTAGCCGTGGGTGTTCTTTGTGGTGATGGAACAGTTCTGTTTTGGATGGGGATGGTAGTTACATGAATCTATCCAAATGATAAATTTCATAATAGCATGCATTTTGAAAGAGTGCAGGTAAAAACTGATAGTCTGAAAAGGGCTTGCAGTTTACTTAATTGCATTGTATCAATGTCAGTTTTATAAGGTACGATGGGTCATTGGGGAGCTTTGTCATTGGGGAAAGCTAGTGAAGGGTATATGGGAAATTTCTATGCTATTTCTACAACTTTTTGTGGTACGTCACTTATTGCAAAATATAAAGTTGAAAATACATAATGGATTACTTCTACACTTATTTGAAAAATTTTCAAGTTTGGGGCTTGGCTGATAATACAGGTCGAAAACCATCTCTAAGACACTGCCTCAGTCCACCAACTCTGCTACCCTCCTCCCCAAAATGGAAGAACAAAACAACAAAGAACGTAGAAAAGTCTCGGTTTTCAATAGCATCTTGTTTTAATATATATTCCAGGGCAGAATAAAAAGTCCCGCTTTCTTCTGCCTTTCTCCAAGTGCCGGAAAGGTGAGCGGTAGATTTGGGGGCACGCCTGCTGTGATCCTCTTTCCCATCTATCACTAATCACAAACAAGAGGCGGGAGGCTATGTGACGGCTGGATGTGCAACACGCAGATCTTCAAAGTGGTTTAAAGAGGAAGTTTTACTCGGGTGGAAGGTTGGACTAGGTTGGTGGTTTCTAAAGTGTAAGGACTATGCTAGTACAATATGAAGATTTGCTGCTACGTGAGAAAAGTAAGGAGAAGAAAATAAACAAGCAGTTTTATATCTGATGGACCTATTTTGGGTAAGGATCAATTTTGTTGTTAATCCCAACATAATGTCCTTTGAATTTTGTTTGTGCATGTTGGACTTTATTTTTAAACCCTATTTTGCTTCTATGCTGTGTTTTATGAAATAATGATGATAGATAATTGTGTATTTAAAGCTCTTGGCAAAATAAAAAACTGGCGGTTCTAAGTCACCATCCCCATGTTTTTCCTTCTTATTTCACCAAATCTGTGAAATCCAACTGGATTAAATGCCTTTAAAGTATTTTCAAATTCTAATCATTGTTCATTCACGTAGCGGTTTATTCATGTCCTCGTCTTTGCAAAGCACAGTCTTCGTCATTATGGGGTTCTGCTCTCCAAAAACTAAAGATAAGACAGGTGCAGAAATAAAATAATGCGAGGTAGAAAGTGAAAAATGCTGTGCAAAGTTTGGAAAGTGAGCTGGGAATTTATTCTGACACCTATAAACCCAGGCAAAGCTGGAAAAGGTGGGAACTGAGATGTCAAGTGGCATGAAATGCATTGGCTCGACCTTTCGATAGACAGGGAGCCTCTCATATCAAGACTGACAAGGATGAAGCTGGAGAATGGCAAAGCCTGTCAAGCTCGAAATAAACATGCACTGAACTTGAGTAAGTTTAAAGGGGCTCAGACATGAACCAGAATATACATCTCGGATGGTGGAGGGGGGGAGGGTCCTCACAGCACAAAGGGAATGGAATCATTTATCTCTGTACCCTTAAGCAGGTTACAATGACACTTCTTTACAAGCTAATCCTGAAAAAAAAAAATTGGCTCTAACCTTAGAATTGGGTAGTAGATTTTTTTAAGCTGAATCCTTAAAGCCAGTAAATTTTTAAAAAATCAGTATCTCAATACCTGGATTTCTATAAATGATGAGCAAAAGAAAAAAGCAAAGCAACAAAGGGAAAGAGGACGCGAAAAGAAAGACAAATTGTAGAAGTTACCACTGCAAAAACTGGGGGGCAGGGGGAAGGGAGAGAAAGGTTGGTGAAGGAAGAAGCCAGAAATTCTTCCATTGAACAGAAGGCTTCATTTTTTCACTTCTTATTGTCACTTACAACTTTGTTCACAAAACACACAAGTAAGTATGAGTTTGAAAGGTCCAGGGTGGTGGCTGTATTTGTTTCAGTGTCTACACAGGTGAAATTCCAATCATCAGACTCATCATTAATTATGCTGACATTTTACCCCACTACTACAAGCAGGACAGTTTATAACACTACATGTTTATTATTCTTAAAGTTTCTGTGGTTCAGGAGTCTGGGCATAACTTGCCTGGGTCCACTTCCAAGAGACTACCGGGCCACAATTATAGTATTGGCGGGCCTCAGTCTCATCTGAAGACTCAACCGAGGAAGAATCTACTTCCGTACTTAGAATGTGGGAGAATTCGTTTCCTGGCTCTGTATGCCAGAGGCCCTCAGTTCTTAGAGGCTGCCCCAAGTTCCCCAAAGCATGGGCTTCTCCACAGGCAGATTCATAGCACAGCAGCTATTCCTTCCAGAGGGGCATGCGAGAGACGGTATTCTTAGGGTCTGTCCACCACGGCTGCTAAAATAAACTTTTCATATTTCCAGTATCTTCTATACGTCAAAAATAGAACTTAGAAGGTAAAAGTGATAATAGGGCACAGTGCTTTTTAATAGAGGGTGAAACGGTTAAAGAGAAGAACACTCTTAAATTTTTTTTTTTAATGTTTATTTTTGAGACCGAGACAGAGCATGAGTGGGAGAGGGGCAGAGAGAGAGAGGGAGACACAGAATCCTAAGCAGGCTCCAGGCTCTGAGCTGTCAGCACAGGACCCAATGCGGGCTCAAACCCACAAACTGTGAGATCATGACCTGAGCTGAAGTCGGATGCTTAACTGACTGAGCCACCAGGTGCCCTGAACAAAACTTTTTTTAAAAAAATGTATTTTAATGTTTATTTTTGAGAGAGAGAGAAAGACAGAGACAGAGACGGAGCCCGAGGGGGAGGGACAGAGAGCGAGGGAGACACAGAATCTGCAGCAGGCTCCAGGCTCTGAGCTGTCAGCACAGAGCCCAATGTGTGGGGCTCAAATTCACGAACCGTGAGATCATGACCCGAGCCGAAGTTGGCCAGTTAACTAACTGAGCCACCCAGATGCACCTGAAAAAAACTTTTTAAAGGTACTTTTAGTAAACTCAGAATAAGATTTTAGGAAATAAAATCCAAGTTTACACTTTAAAAATTAATTAAATGATAATTAAATGGAACTGAATAAATATGGTAGCTGATTTCTTGAAATGTTTACATGTTAGCAATATTTTTACATGTTCAAACAAGATACAGAAATCTAAAAAGAAAAAAAAAAGCAATGAACCAAGAGAAAATCTTTGCAACATATTTATTAGAGAATTCATATCCAAAGTACATGAAAAACTTCAACAACCCACTAAAGTAAAAGCAAACAACCCGAAAGAAAAATAGACGAATATGAATAGGCAACTCTCAAAGAATGTATATGGTAAATAAAGACATACATGCTCAATCGTTCTTATAATTAAGTAAATAAATGATCAAAATAATAATAAAATATAAGTGTTCATGCATACAATTGGAAAGATAAAAAAAAAAAAAGATTTGTAATCCCAAGGGCTTCCCAGGATATGAGAAAATGAGTATTCATATATTTAGTGAAAAGATAAGCTTTTTGGAAGGCAATTTACCAAAACCTATAAAATTTTTTAAAAACCTTACTATTTGACCCAGCAATTTCATTTCTGGGAAACTATCCTAAAGAAACACTCCCACTTTTCAAGAAAGTAATACACAAGGATATTCATTGTTGAGTTTTATAACACTAAAATACCAGAAGTAACTTAAATGTACTATAATAAGGAGCTGAATGTGATAGATTCATGTTATGGAATTCTAGGTAGCCAATAAAAAGAAAGACTTTGATTTGTGGGTACTTCCCTTGAAAGAAAGTTCTATGACATATGGAGCGAAAAAACCTAAAGGACAACATATAAATCATGATCTTATGTATATAAATAAGATATGGATAGATATGTGCATATATGTGTGAAGCACATGGAAAGGGAACTGAAAGCATGTACGTTCAGCTCTCAACCACCCATACCTGTGAGTGAGATGTAGCAGTGGGGAGGGTGGCCAGACAGATTCTCATGCTTTGTTTGTGAACTTGATTTGGCTGCCTCATGAGCATTGAGAACAGAAATAAATGAAGTGGGACTACCTTTTTCTTTGCCATTCTAAGTGGAAAAACACCCCACTTGAATAGTTAAAAAGTAACCAATATTTTTAAAAAACAACCACACCTAAATTCATTTCCATCCTTCCTTGCAAACTTCTGGCTGAGTCCACTAATTTTCTGGCTTCTGATAAATATAAGGAAGAAATGTACAATATAAGGGAAACTTCTAATATCCACCTACTGATTGACCTACCTGCCTACCTACCTAACAATGTCCCAATCCCGCTATGTATATCCTCTGCCTTTCCTAAATAGCTTGCACTGCCCCGTTGCCGGTCCTAAAATGTCCACCATCTTCCCCTCATGAGTTTTATTTCTCAAAGCCCATGAACTAACTACAGCAGAATGGAAGAATGACAAGACTATAATAACAAAAGCAACAAAATTAATAGAAGAACTGTATCAAAATACAGCTTGAGAATCGTGGCATCATCTGAAAAACCTTCCCTGCCTGTGCTCAGTTGTCACGTAGGAAAGATTCAGTAGCTCTGTTTTCTCAGCAAAATGATAACAAGCTGCAAGAGGTTTGCCATGTAATTCTGATTTATTTTGTCACAGTGAGGAATTTTTTTAACATGGCCTCGTGTCACTTTCTGCCGATATGAGTGTTTATTGTCATAGTCGGTGCATTTTATTATGATACAAGCAACATTCTTCAAAAAGCTAACCCAACTTCTTTTCCATCAAAAAGAGCAACTAAAGAGCTTAAAAATTAAACCAAAAATGAGAAACATATGGTTTTGGGTCTTTGGATTTGATTGGGTAAATATGTATATAAATTCTACTTAGACTTGAACACACCCTTTGCCTATTTTTACTTTATGATTACCTTAAGTCAGTGTAGTGCCTTGTAAAAATGTACCTATGCTGCAGCCATTCCATAAAATCTATGAAATAAAACACATCTCTCTGGCTCGGCAAAGTTCAGAAAATCTGGGTCTTTGCTCCTATAAATGTATCATGTTGCATTTACTGCCTAATAAAGTCTCAAAGAACAAGACTGCCCTTCTTTTCACAACTTGATCCTTTACAAATTTACAAATGTAATGCTTTAACCTATTTGAACTCGACTCTGGCTCCCTGAGGGAAGATGCTTAACCAAGTAAAAGTGTCTGTTCTCGGTTAGTTGGGCCTTGGCTAACAGCAGCGGGTATCAGGAGGGCAGCCCCCATGCCGGAGGGGTACAGCTGGCCTCCCAGCCTCTGCTAGAGGTCTGTGGCAATGAGATCAAAAGAAGAAGACGAAAGGAGTGGGCACTGAGAAGGCAAAAACAAGGCCCTGGTACCAGAAGGTTAGGTCACAAGGGAGGGCAAGAAGTGTTATCAAGCTGGAGGCCAACTCCCTGAAAACCAAACAGAGATAAAACCAAATAGGTGACATTCTTCAGAATTGAGGCATTCATTCCTTCCCAGCCACCAAATGCTTAGAGAAAATGTTCTCCACAGAGCTTCTGTGTCTAGACGACCTCAGCCTGAAAAGCAGTTGGGACATTCAGGTGGCGTGCTGGAGGGGCCTGCAGAAAAAAGCCCGGACCTGAAGCCCACCCCCAACAAGTCATTTCAGTGTCTTTTTTTGCGAAAAGGTTATAGTTTCAAAAGCGAAGCTCCAGGGGAGGTAAATATGTAAGGAGGGAACTATAATAACCCCGTAGGCAGTGACTTGAATGTGACCTCGTATGAAAATGGAAATTTCTTTATCAAACACTGAAATTTTGTCTACACAACTCAAAGCATTCTGAACGTGGAGTAGTAAACCAGTGAGTTTGTATAGGAAGCAGAGGCAGGTGGAGAAAGTAAAGGCCAAGGAAGAGAGAAGACGTAAGGGGTAGGCGGACCACAGATGAAAACATTCCCTCTCAGGAGCAGGGGAACACTTCCCCCGTCACGTAAAAAGAGCCAGGCTCTGCTAGAACCTCAAAAGTCTGAAAATTATCCTCATGTAAGGTTGGATATTTTCGGAACTCCCTGGATATTTGACATCAAGACCGTTCGCCTAGTGAAATGGGCGACTCAAGCTGTTTCCTAAATAATTCAAAGAATTGCTTCAACCACACCCCCCAGATGCAACACATACATCATCTAGATACTTTCAAATCAAAGCAATTGTATCTAAAATGATTATCTAGCTTTCCATTCTGACCTGTTCGTTGAGGAACACTAGAAAAAGTCCAAATGATTTTTTCGAGTGCGAAATGCACAGGGCCCATGTGTATGGAAGTTTTTAACTGGGCAGAGGCACCCTTCCCTGGTGGTTAAGAGCCCCCTCTAACTACCTTGTTACCTCCTCAAAGAAAAAGCCGTCCATGATCACCACCAAAATGCTGACAATAGAATCTGTCTGTTTCACTAAGCTTCAAAACCAACCACGGAAAGCACTCAATGACCACTGGCCACCTCGTGCATGTTTCCTCCATCTTTTAACAATTCAGAATCTTATGGAAAGCAAGCAATTTTCATCAAAATGGTTGTAGTTCTGGCTGTCTCTGGATGAATATGGGGCCCTCAGGAAATAACTTTTCATAAGGTCTCCAATTACTAACATTTTAATCCAGGTGAAAATCAAGTTACATGAGTCTTTGTGGCATCCCTAAAGAATGAAAGGAGATCAACCTGAAGGTGGAGGTGAGGAGGGGCAGGTAAGGAAATACTGAAAGGCCATATTTTCCGAAGAATGTTCTCAGGGAAACGAACACCCCCTCCCTTCCCTTTTCTGTTTCCACTCCATTTCCTATGATGTAAGAGATGGGTTTCTTTTCTTTCTTCTTTTTCATTTTTTTTTTTAAGCCTCTATGGGGAGCCACCTCCATCATCCCATGAGCTGCTGTCTTAGTCCCACAAGGCAGGGGCTGAAACAACTATCTTTGATTAACATAAGGAGAACAAAATCCACCCTAGGTCCAGCCGAAATACCAGTCGATCTTTGTTTTACCAACGTTTCTGTAGTTCTATCTTTATTTTGGATGCACTTGAGACAACATGTTCGTGTGTGTGAGTGGGAGTGGGAGTGTGTGTCTGTGTGTGTATGCATGTGTGTTTAACATTTTGAACATAAGAGAAAAGCTTTCCAGCGAAAAAATCTGTTTACAATGGTAACGTGCAAAATAACATGTCTGTTTGATCCAGAAAGCAGTTGTTCTAGAAGATAAGACAATAGACCCGTTCTGGAAGATAAGCCTGTATAACTGTCAATAGCTTACTGATTAAGCCGAGCAACTTGCTCAACAAGATTCTCTTCAAAACCCTAGCCTTGCTTTGCCCTTACCCGGAGCCATTATGGCACAAACTGCCCCATCTCCCCCAGTGAGCTCCTACCTTACAACACTCCCTTCAAAGCACCAGCTCAGACTCTCATCCCTTTCCCAATTTCTCCACTTTGAGGCATCACTGAGACTGTCCAAGTGGTATTCATTCTCATTGCAACGGATCTGATACGCTTCTCTTGGCTTGACCAGTTGCGTTTTCTGGTCGTTTTTGAAGATGTCAGTGGTTGACACATTCCTTAATAATATCTCCAGCAGGTTTCATATAGGCCATTCTGGAACTAAAACACATACCTACCTGGTCTGGCTTACAAACTTCAACTTATATCCTCTTCAAAGCACCTAGCAAGCCTTACCTCACCCCAGATGGATGGCTCAGGGGACTTGAGCTGGGGAGGCAACTTGGCTTTCTCTTTAAATCAGGGTGGGACAAGAGGGGAGGGACATGTGGTTTGAGATGGCCTTACCCTGTTTGAAGATGTAACACCTCTGGGAAAAGGAAGGATCTTCGTGGGTCACCAGTCAGCAGTGTGGAGAGCTGCTCTGGTTGGTTCCATATGTTTCCATGTCCACCAATATGGCGGGCCCTGTGTACATAGTATGCATGGCTTTCTCTGAGCAGAGTCCACACCACACTGGCGTCTCTCTCACTGGTGTCCCATCCGAAGAGGATCGTCCCCTCCATCAGTTTCCTGGTTCCATAACCTTTCATGCATTTTTGCCCTGTTCTTCCCCCTCTTATAAACATTGTGTCCCTTTGTAAGGAGACACAGGAACCAATGAGAAAATGAGAATAAAATAGAATATTGTTCTGAGAATTAGACACACTTTTCAAATATGTGCCCCATAGGCAGTGACTAGTAATCTTTCTTTCCTATTATACACAATACACTATGTTGGCAATATTACTTTTGTAATTAAGAATGAAATGTGAGAATATTGTATTAATTTAACAATTTTAAGAATATAAAGAAAGGCTCATAAACATTTGTACCGCAAGAACTAAATGACTTCGGTTTCGTCAAAATAGAAACCAATGCAAATTTGCCAACAAGTATTTTAAAATTCTAGTTCAGATCAAGAAGGAAGAAAACTTTGATGCTGGAGTGACACTCTGTTTTGGCTTCTTTGTTGTTGCCCCTTAATAAATGCTCTTCAATTTTCTTTAAAAACATGGATATTTCATTGTTGCTGTGGTTAGACGTGATTCAAGGTGTGAAATTAGTATGTGGCAACATGAAAGGGGGGTAGTTCTCTGCCTAACATCGTCCATGACATGTCTTAAACACTGCGGCCATTCGGGGGACACCCAGAAGAGCAGAGTGAGAAATACTTATAGCATATGAGTGTAATAAAAAATGTAATCATGAACAAACAATACATTAAATTGGTAGGACACAGTTTAGATTAGATCACAGGAATGGATATCAAAAATATAGTCAATATTTTTGAAAAAACAACCAGCAGTGAAAAATTTATTTATAATACAAACCAGACACTCCAAAATAATTTGTGGTTTACTTAATTCTTACCGTTCATCCTATATTCTTTTGAATAAGCTGAAGTAAGGCACCCGAGTAACTACCTCAGCTGTTTTTAATTTTGATATTGAATTTTCAGTGAGATGAAAACTCTGGTCTATGTAACAAACAGAGATGGCATTTTTAGAAATTTGGATTTTTCCCCCTCAGTGTAGATTCCTATTAAAAAGAAATGTATTACGATAAATTACTATATTTCCAAATTGTCTCATTATTGCTGGGCAAACAATAATTGCGTATAAATTCTGAATAAAGAAATATCACATTGCATTTTATGTGTTCTGCAATATGCACTCATAGAAAATCATTACAGTAACAGAACCAGCTGCATGTAATAGAAAGCAAATGATTTACAATGTTACTATGAGAAACTACTTTATTTCATATTATCATAAAAAGAGCAGAACTGAATATTTGCATGACAAACAGAAGAATCCAGGAAATTCCAAAAGCAACTCGGTTTTTTTTTTTTTAATAGGTATTAATGCTGGAAGGTGATTTGAAAGCCTTCTACTCTAGAGAATATTAGCAATTATAATTTGCAGTCATTATTAGGCCAACAATTGAGAAAGAAAAAATCTACAAACATTAATAGGATATAGAAAGAAATACTTGAAGTAACATGTTGTGTTTCTATCATACGACATCTATGTTACAAGAGCTTACATTTAGTGATGTTGAACATTTCATTTAGGCTGAGAAGTAGAGTGTGTTTTGTTCCTAAATGAAGCTCAATCCTGAAATTTGAGCCACACCGAAATCTTCAATGTCTGTATTTTAATGTGTTTTGCATGCCAATCAACGTATCTGCCTATCAACAGCTCAGTCCAAGTGAATTGGCCCCGCCCACGTCCCTAGTACAAGGGGGAAATCATCTGCAGACCTCAGGGCCCTGCGCCCTCTCCTCCCACCCATCGTGTGCACAGGTGCAGGTGGCATAGGCAGAGCTATGATATGGCTTGCAGAAGAAAAGTTGGGCTGGGTTGATGAGACTCCCTCTCAGCCATGAACTTAAGTCCTGGCAAAGGGGAAGGAGCATTCAGATGAGGAAGAGGTGGCAGCATGAGGCAGAGATCATCTACACAGTCCAAGGTGGGAGTGGGTAGTAGGCTACACAGCGGGAAGCCAAAAGCAGCCTGGGCCCAGAGGAGACACACATCGGTGGTGGATCACTGGTGCAATACATAAACCCCTGCCACCAAGAATGCCAACCGTCTCCAACTCCAGCTCTGATCTCCCGGACACCAAGCCCAGAACCGACTCCTAGGCTTAAGTACCCATATCTCTAGTACCTCTCTCTAATTTCACTCCATATATTATCAGTGTAGTAAACAAATTAACTGGTAGGAGTCTCAGTTTGTGCAACCCCAACACCTATAAATTATATAATATATATACACACATATCATATTAATTATATACCTTATACACAGTTCATAAATAATAAAATAATGGCATATAATATGACATAATTGTATACTTTATATTTATAATATGGTATAGTATAATATATATAATAGTATATAGTATATATAGTATAATATATATAATATAGTATATATAGCTACTACTATATAATAGTATAATATGTATTATATATATATATAGTATATAGTATACTATATACTATACTATATGTATATACCATATGTATATATATGTATATGTATATGTATATATGTAATATACTATAGTGTATATACTATATGTATATAGTATACTATATATACTATAATATATATACTATATATATATATACTATTACTATAGTATATAATAATATTATATATATACTATATAATATATATATAATATTTATATATTTTTAATATTTTATAATACTAAATATATGGTAGCCACATATATGTTATATGCTATATTTACATGTATAACACTGTATGTTCTTATATAAAATGCATATTATGTATAAGTATATAAATCAGAGAGAATATATATTACCTATATAACACTGTATGTTCCAATTAGCGATTGCACTTTTCAAAGGATCAACTGGTTTGAGTTATTTAGTAAACTTTATGGTAGGAGCAGAGTAAAAACATATTTTAAACATAATTTTACAAGGCACTAAATGAGTACAATAAACTGATTCATGTTTTCATTGCTTACCGTTGTATCTCACAGTGACCTTACACAGTCACACACCAAATGCTACAAGAGTAGGTCATCCCTCTGAACCTTGGTGTTCTTGTAGGATGTCTTTGCTTTATAAATTTGAACATTAATGGTCCCTAAAGGATGATAGATGTAAGTGGTTAACTATGTCAAGTGTTGTTAGTCGGCCAAGGAAGATGACTGAAGATTGACTCAGGCAATATGTAGGTGTAGAGTGGCCAAAGACAAAAATCTGATTGGAGCATGTTCAAGAGAAAATGGGAGAAAGAGAGAGCAAGTATGGACGAGTCTTTCAGGAAATGTTTCTTTGAAAACAGAGAAGCGGTGTGGTAGCTGGAGGGGATATAGGGTCAAATGAGTTGTTGTTTTAATATGAGAAGTATTAGAGAATATGTCCGTGGATGAGATTTGAGCCAGCAGAGAAGAAAACAATTGAGAATGCAAGAGGGAGAAGGGATACGGCAGATGCAATATTCATGTGTTCATGAGAACATATGAGGAGATGAGGCCCATTACCTGTGCTGAGGAACTGTCTTCAGATGAAAACACAGATAGGCAATCACTGTAACAGGGGAGGAGAAGGAAGGATAGTATTGGGGCACCTTCGTGGACTGTATTTCCATTAATGCACCCAAAATTTGCATTAGCTTTTCCAGAAGCTACACCACAATATCAATTTCAGTGGCAGTTGGGTTCAACCATGGCCCTACATCTTTTCCCCGTATGCTGTTGTGAGGTTGTCCAGTTCACTTGCAGGTGATTTGTAAGACCACGTTCATTAGACACTTCACTTCAGGTTAATACATTTGTATATGTTTTACATATGTTAATACATTTTAACAGGCAGCCCTAATGTACAACCATAAGCTGATAGAAAAGGAGATCCGACGCTATCTTATAACATCATGGAGGGGCCTCTCAAATCCATGGGTTCTGGCAGTTCCCCCACTTTTCCTGCAATGTATTATCCCTTCTAGCAAATGTAGCATTTCAGGCCACGTACTCAGGTGATATGAAAGATGTGTAACTCCATTTCCCTGTCATTCAACTTCATCTCTATTTGGGTTCTCCCATTTCCACTCCTGTCAAAATTCATCCAGAAAACATCCTAACTGGATACATTCAGTCATTTCAGGTTTTACACTCAGTAAGATAAGAATTTCTGTCTCTCTATCCTTCTCCCCGGGACAGATGTGAAATTCTAAGGGCTAAACTGAAGCGGAGGCCCCAGGGGAGAAGCCAGGATGAGCCCATGGCTGTCGTGTCTATTCCCACTGGCCTGTCATGTGTCCCCCATCATAGTGGGGCCCTTGTCCTTGATCCCTGTACTCCATATCTTCCAGATCTCTTGAGTTGGGCAATCATTTAGGTCTACCGGTGTTTTCTTAGTCATTTTCACACCTTTGTCGAGAAGATAAAACTCTCAGAGTTTATCTGGTGCTTCTGATGACAGGGAGCTCATGGAAAGCTTTCCTCCAAGCTTCTCTGTCCAGGGCGTCTCTGCCCTGCTAATCTGCTGCCACTGATGTTCCTTCAAGTCAGCATGGTGCAAGGCACTGGGGCTGGGGGGGTGGCTCTCGGACCTTCCTCACTTTCAAGGACCCTCCTAGGAACCAAGATTCAACTGATGACTGCCTTTGGTGCTCAAATTGGGCTGGAGGCTCTATCAACAATTTGCTCAGTTCCCATTGCCAACAAGGGGGAAAGGAAAAGGTCTTGGAGACATTTAAAAATGTGCAGCAAACTTGATCTTCTCCCCCAGTCTTTTTTTCCTTCCCCCTGACCAGTGACATCTTTGTCAGTTCAGGCTCTTTCTTCAACTGGATTCCTCCAAAATTCTTCATTTACTGCGTAAGCTTTGCTTTTTATGCCTCTTCCCCTACTGGCTACTATGAAATGGGAAAAGTGAAAATGGTCGCTGGAGCAATAGTAAAGTCTGGCTCTGCCTAATGCTGCCTGAAACTGGGAGAAAGGTCACAAGGGGGACTGGGTACTATTGGGAATGAAAAACACACACCAGTTATTATCAACATATTATCAACCTTACAGCCACATGAGCTTGTGAGAGTGTGTTTTTCCGAGTGTGTTTATCCACTTAGCTATCAAGTTCTTTATCCGTTGCCCTTACAAAGTTGATTGTATTCAACATAGAATTCTCTTGCTTTTAAATCTGTTCAACTCTCAATCATTTTAAGCAACTGTGGATGCCAGAAGAATGTGGGGATGCTACGAGGTGTATGTTTAATAGATACATGCCTAAAAATTACGATAAAATCTTATATTTGTAAAATTTTTCACAGTTTAACAAACTGCTTTTCCATACATTGTTGTGTTTTGTTCTCCAGCAAATGTCCAATAAAACATAATGGGTAGGTTGAGATGGTGTGTGAGTTTTGTTCTCCTGAATGAATGAAAATCCAGTGTTTTTCTTTTCTTTTCTTTTCTTTTCTTTTCTTTTCTTTTTTCTTTCCTTTTCTTTTCTTTTCTTTTCTTCTCTTTTCTTTTCTTTTCCTTTTTTTTTTTTTGATAGAGAGAGAGAGAAGCAGAGAGAGCGAATCCCAAGCAGGCTCCGTGCTCCCATGGGCCTCAATCCCACAAACCGTGAGATCATGACCTGAGCCACAATCAAGAGTCAGACGCTTAACCGACTGAGCCAGCCAGGCGCCCTACGTACCCAGGATTTTTCCACAAGAGACTACGTATTGGCATTTTGTCTTTTGATTACGAAAGTGGAAGAATGGGGTGATGTAAAAAGTGACTTTTTTTCTCAATGTGTTCAGTAATACATTTCAATCCCTCTGCAGTTTATGGATGCTGAACACCACAGCCCAGGCCTGCTGCTTCACAGAAGATGCTATGAGTTGCAAAATCGATCAACTGCCTTGTGCTTTTCACTAAAGCAGCGCCAGGCTCTGGGATCTGTCAAGGGTATTTTGATAATGCTTAAAGCCAACTGAAGAACAAGCATTGGTCAAAGGGTATGAAGGATCTGGTTTCCAAGTTTCCTGCCTCATCCCCGTGTGAGCAATGCCTGAAGACGAGAATCCACCACACCGACGCCCTTCATTCTTTGCGATGGGATAGGAAACAACAATCGTTGTATTTGAGTTGACTATAGTGCTACCTCTTGGAAATCCAATGAGATTGTGATGTTAACGGCTTCGGCATAAGGTTAGCAGTCAGCATATGTTAGCCATTGTTTTTATCAAAAGAGATAACATGCTTAAAATTAGAGCAGTCCATGGGAGTCAGAAAACACCGATTAGTCATGCAATGTTTGCAGCTAGGTGTACCAAAGGATGTCACACTGGTGTTTTTAAATTCGTAACATTTCGATGTGAAAATCTAGTGTATTAAAATATTATCTGGTATCTGATCTGTCACTCAAGTTTCTAATTCATCCACTTATAGCGACGGAAGCTTATATTATTTCGCGAGTCCCTATTTTTCTGCGACTCGGGAATCAGATTAATTCTCAGGAAGATGTTGAAATGATTGCTTAAAACGTCATCCTTAAATTCCAAATGAAGGTTTGAAACATTACTGGGAGAATAGAAACATTCATTTCTATTTTTGTTTGGGAAAATGTTGGGTTTGGCTTAAGACAAGAGTAACTCAGGGTCTCCATTCACTGGCTCCTGCCTGCTGGGCTAGGAGGGCACCTGCCGCAGCCCCAGATCCTTAGTTACTTGGTGAAGAGCCGCCCAGGATGAGTGTGCCGTCCAGTCTTACCTTCAGAATGAGGAAAGCAGTTGCAAAGAGAAGTGGGGTTGATCACCAACCTCCCAGCAGCAAACATTTTGTGAGTACTTCCTACGCACCAGGCCCTCCCGAGCTGTGTCCAACCCTTCATTTAACCCTCCCAACAGCCAATTTAGGGTTGCAGACAAGCAAACCTAAATTTAGAGAGTTTACACGATTTGCCCAAAGTCACACTGGTAGTGAGTAGTCAAGGGACAAAACCTATCCCGGGACAGCCACTCAAGGGAAGCTGAGGGAGTGTCTGTATCCTGGGAACTTTGGAGAAAATCTTGTCTTTGAAAACATTGCCGGCCCTTGACTCCAGATGTGTCTAATGCACCAGACTTCACTTGTATAAAGCCAGTTTGCACCTTCATATGATGCACTTCATACTTGGATGGGAGTAATTTTTTTTTAAACGTCATCATTTTTTTAAGACCTCAGTTTACAAGAGCACGGTTATAGACACAGATTACACAGTGTAAACACCTTATCCTCCTGCGTAAGCCTGATAAACAACTACAGTAAAACAAAATGGCTCATTGGGGTGAGTCTACTGGGAAGACATTCTAGCTAATCTGAGATCCAAGTTTGGAGGTAGAAGAAATTTACAAGTTGCTATTTTACTGAGGAAGAATTTAAGTTGCTCAAGGTCGTACAAGCCATTAGTGGTTTGAACCAGATGACTTCTTCAGTTCGATGTTCCTTTCGTTATACCAGTTAACTTCCTGGAAGCAGGTATTTCTTCTCGGTCTACATTTCAAGCTAAGTCCTATGCTTAATTCTGCATCATCAGTGATGATTCCAATAGCTACAAAATGATTATGATACAGTCTCAGTAACAGTCTTGCTCTATGTTATAACCTATAAATGTTCTGAAGGTGACCTAATCCAGACTGGATAAAAGATAAGCACCCAGTTCCAAGTCAAAACTATGAGATATTCAGATGGACTAAAACATTGTTCTGGGTGGTGGAAAACTGCTTAGCAGAAACAGTATAAAATCTGACCCTGGAACAAGAGAGTTGGATTCATCCCTCAAATTGTTCCACCTAGTCAGCCTTTCTGTTACACACACACACACACACGCACATCAAATACTTTTAAAGCCCTTTGCTTTGGTTAGCATACATTAAATAAGTATACAGGGAGAGACTACTAGATCCTTTGTATGAGAAAAAAACACAACCACTAAATGTTTTTGCCAGCTGCCCACCAGTTTAATGTCCTCCAAATGAACGTATGTATCAGTTCCAAAAATATTATAATTCTAATTCCTTATTATTTGTTAAGAAATTCTCCATCTTGGATTTTAACTGAACATGAAAAAATGTTAACATGTTGACAAAGTACAAAGATACTAAGTTTACGTAACTATGATAAATCTTACTTCCAATAATATTCAGAATCATCCAGTGTGTGTTAACCTCTACATAAATCCATATAAGTTGCAATGTT
This sequence comes from Lynx canadensis, assembly GCF_007474595.2. Lineage (NCBI taxonomy): Eukaryota > Metazoa > Chordata > Mammalia > Carnivora > Felidae > Lynx > Lynx canadensis. The sequence goes on from NC_044313.2 coordinate 13,138,615, forward strand.
CTAGGAGATTTCAGAAAGGCTCATGATGACACAATTGAAACTTGAAGATAAATATCTAAGTTTCACAAAACTTCTTCCCAGAACCGTAATCTTTGCTCTTCAGTAATTTTATGTATATGTAAATTTATTTTATTTGTATGTAAATATTGAGAGAAATAAATCATATACAAATTAGTATGCTATATATATATATGCTACATGATATAACTTAAAAGAATATGTTATAAATTGCACATAGTATGAATTATATATTAATAGTATAATAGTATAATGAGAAAGTAAATAGTATATATAAATTAATGAGTTAATAGATATATAGCATAGCACACATGATATATAGTATCATTCATAATATATATTATATGTTAAATTTATTATGTAATATATAATATATAATACATAATATTAGATATAGTATATTTATATATACAATAATATACATTATAATAAAATGTATATAACAGTTATAATACATAACATATAATATAATATATAAACATATATTATACATAATATAAAATATATAACATATGGTGTTTTTATATATATACTATATAATATATATATAGTAATATACTTATAAAGGGCTTTGAGAACTCTGAAGATGGAAAGAAACTCAGTGGCACAGAAAGATTATGACTTGTCAGGATTACAACTCCTTAGTTGTAGATCCAGGATTAGAACACAGATCTGATGCTCAGACCCCTAGATTTTCCACACTACTATTCACAAACTCATAATAATTTCAATGTCAGCTGTCAGAAAGAGGCACAATTATGAAAAAAAGTTCCCTGCACATGTATACAGGAGACCTACACGGATATCTCTGCAGCATTGTTTATGATAGTAAAAAATTGGAAACAATTGAAACATTGTTCAGAAAGAAAAGAGCAAATGAGACTTACTCATCTTGCCCAACACCATATAACAGTTAAAGTACATGAATTCACATTCTGTGCATTACCATGGGTAAATTTTTAAAAAAATTTTTAATGTTTATTTATTTTTGAGACAGAGAGAGAGCATGAGCAGAGGAAGAGAGAGTGAGAGAGGGAGACACAGAATCCAAAGCACCTCCAGGCTCTGAGCTGTCAGCACAGAGCCCGAAGAGGGGCTCGAACTCACGGAGTGTGAGAGCATGACCTGAGCTGAAGTCGGACGCCCAACTGACTGAGCCACCCAGGTGCCCCAACATGGGTAAATTTTGTTGAGGGAACAAAAATCACACAACATTAATAGTATGATAGCATGAGGAGGAAATTAAAAGACATCCACACAAAACTTTCTGATGTGTAAATATCTATTCTGGTCCATAAATTCTTGTCCTCCTCAGTCTGCATGTCTTTGTAGCTTGAAAAAGTTGCAAAGAATATCGATAGAACTTATGTTTATTACTACAAGTGAAAAGTTTAAGTCTTTCCAAAACCACTTATATAATTTCTTCCAAATCCTGGGCTGTTAGTGTCAATTTCCTCATGTAGAGTCTGTTAATAAAAGTTGTATTTACTTCCTTTCTGTGATGATCATTTTCATTTGGGAGAGAGACTCTCCAGACATTTTGAAGATTTTTTTTTTCTCTTGAATTAGAGGATCCTTTATGAATAAGTTACATAGAAAGGGAATCTGCTTTAGTGTGTTGACTGAATTCAATTAGAAAATTAAAATGCAATTTGCTTCTTTGTGTTGTGGACGTACTACTTAGAATTATTAAATATTATAGAATGCTTTAGTGATTCCCATTATAAACTCTTATTTTACAGATGAAGAAACAGAGGTCCAAGGAAGGAAAATTACTTCCCTAAAGATATGTAGCTAGTAATAGGCAGACTGGGGATTAAGACCCAAGTTGCTGACTAGAGCTCTTTATGTTATACACCCCACTGCTTCTCGTGCACTATATGCTGAATCCATATACTGCCCAATCCCAGAAGACAAATTCACCAATCCAGCAATGAAAACAATCATCAACACCTCCCAATAGTAGTTTATTGTGATTATAATTGTAAATCAACTTGCCAAATACTCTTTTATTTTTTCACTGATTATGTGAAAATTAATCTATGTATATATCTTCAACGTGATTCTGGAATTTTGCCATATGTATATATATACAAGTTATCTGTATCTTTGAAGTGTGCGTGTGTGTGTGTGTGTGTGCATCCGAAGTCTGAAGATTGTAATGATACTTTGGAAAAGCTTCTTGCTGCCCTTATGTCTCTGAACCTCCAACTGAAAATAATTAACATCTGTTACATTATGTATATGGGAATGACCTAGTGGGTTATTTAAACACTAAGAGCATTGTAATTGTCCTACAATAGATTTGCAAGTTGCAAGTTTAGAGATGCTGCTGCCCAAAGGGAAGAGTCTTTCACAGTGCTTGGAATAAGTCTCCCTATGGGGCGTTACTTAAAGGTGCAGCACTTAGTAAATATTTTAAACTGGAATCTTCCACTATTGGAGAATAAATATTGACTTTATTTTCTGGTCAAATTTTTCCTAATCATTGCAACTGGCTTTGTAACAGTTTAAAATGAGAAATTTCAGCATTTTACTCCTTTAAGCTGTGTTATTTTCCCAAGCCCTGGTGTTTGGTTTCCCAATACTAAATATTTCTGCGCATATCATTAGTCATAGGATAATAAAAACAAGTGACTGTTCAACTCTGGTATGTTGTCTTTATGTATGTAATCCTTCTTCCTTTTTTAAAAAAATTAATATTTTTATTTATTTTTGAGAGAGAGAGAGAGAGAGAGAGAGAGAGGGGGAGGGGCAGAGAGAGAGGGGGAGACACAGAATCTGAAGCAGGCTCCAGGCTCCGAGCTGTCAGCACAGAGCCTGATGCAGGGCTCTAACCCATGAACCATGCGATCGTGACCTGAGCAAAAGTCCAACGCTCAACGACTGAGCCACCTAGGCACTGCTCCTTCTTCCCTTCTTAAATTACCTTCCATGTATATCTTAAAATTAGTAAGAGATTTTTAAAACTGTAAGACAATAAACATTTTGCAGAACCACTTTGATCCCGGATCTTATATAATTGCCATTACTTTTCACTGTGAGCCAACCACATATTCGATCCAACGGACAAGTTTTTACTCTCTTAGTAAACAATTGAGAAATTTCTTACAGGCAATCACTTCACTTTTACAATGTAATTCTGGCTTCTTTTTAGCTCATTTTTGTTGCTGTTGTTTATTTGCTTCCCTGGGGCAAAAATACGCTATTTTCTTATTCTGGCTTACGATCATTAGGTCGTAACTTCTGATCTTGCCAGATAGTAAATCTAAACAATTTTGGCCCTAGCTAGGTTTGGGGAAAACTCAAAAGAAATTTCGGTGCCACAGGAAGAGATGTTAGTAATTCCAGTTGTTTCGCTCTTGCCTTTAGAGTATTCCTTGAATTGTGTTGGAGTGTGTGGTTGTGTTGTTGTGAACTATTGCTGCTAACTCCTACCCTGGAGATGGCTGTATTTCAGAGATGAGTGAATTGATACTTGTAAACAAGTTGATAATCGTTAATAAAGCTTACCAAACAATTTAAGCTCTTTAGAAACACACATCCACTATAATTAATTGCCTATTGTTTATTTAATTACAACCTTTAATAGAGGCATGAAGGCTTCTAAAAATGCAACTTATACAAATCTGAACTTACATTTGTTTTCACGATGTTTATTTTGTTTCCATGAGTTTCAGGTGTCAAACGATTTCTCCCTGGAGATCCTGGTTGAAATTCCACCATTGACTATTCAGTGCCCTCTTTAAAAATCATTAAGAATATTTTTCTTTAACGTTGACAATGGCCCACTCTGGGATCCAGCTGCTATATTCACAGTATGATGGTGATTTTGTTTTATTTTCCACACATGGCCTTTTCATACACTGTGTCTCAGAGATGGAAAATTCTCTTTAAAAAAGAGAAAAGAAAAAGAAACCCCACTTTTATAGCATGCTTTCTTTAGAATGACCTAAAACCAGGTCTTTTCTTTCTAGATGGTGTCTAGCTCAGGATTATTCAAGATTCATCTATAGTTTATTCCCCTGAAGATTTTGGTGGCAAATCCATCCAGTGTCTCTTTTTGGAGTGCCTACTTCATGCAGAACTCACACCAGCTTACTGTGCGTAAGCAGAACTAAAAACTGGGAGTTTCCAATAGATGAGAGAAAATCTATAGACACTAGCAAGTGCCAGTGGGTCCCTGAAAGAATGTGCTAGAATCTGGGTAGTCTTTGAGATTTGTGGTGTCGTCCTTTAGAATTAGGACAATATCTTCTTTCTTCAAGATTAAAATAATGTATAAGGTCATCCCCTCCCTAACTAAAGTTTTTCACTGGCTGCTCTGGTGATACAAATATATTAGGCCTTCACACGCCTCCATTCAAAAAACGTTTAATGAAAAGACCTTGTTTGTTAGTTTTAAGTGCTGCAGCTAGTATCCTGTAAATATGGGGCACTGAGGAATATGGATAACATAATGTCCTCAAATGGAAAAGTTGTAAACCTTGCCTAAAAATAATAAACACAATACCTTACTTTTACAGCCATTTATTTTATTTTATTTTTACGTGTATTCACTTTGAGAGAGAGAGCCAGCATGTGTGAGTGAGCAGGGGAGGGGCAGAGAGAGGGGGAGAGAGAATCGCAAGCAGGCTCCTTGCTGTCAGTGCCGGGGGCTTGATCTCACAAACCATGAGATCGTGACCTGAGCCAAAATCAAGAGTCAGAAGCTTAACCGACTGAGCCAACCAGGCGCCCCGTTTTACAGCCATTTAAGTCGGAAAAGTATATGCACATCTATCGTATTGTTTGGGTCTCAAAATTAGTCCTATAAAGGGGAGAAAAGGCAGTAAGTCATTCAATAGGTCAAGTACATACTGAATGTCAGCCACTGTGGAGGGAGGATCCATGATACACAAGGCAGTTCAAAGAATTTAGAATTTCCTTGGGAAGGTAAAACATGAACAGAAAGAAATACAATAAAGGTAGTATATGCAGGTCTTGTCATTGAGAAATTGAGGGGCAAAGGAGACTCGGTGCCACACTATGCTAGGAAACGTACATTATCTCAGAATACTCCTCCAAACTATTTTATTCACAATCAAATCAAATCAAAACCTATCTACAATCCAACAGCCACTTTATCTACAAGTTACGGACGAGTCGGAGGCTCCCAGAATCTCAGTTCCTTGCCTCAGGAGGCTAAGTGCCCGTCACAAGCACTATACTGAATTTCTGGCAGAGGCAGAGGGTCAAGGAAGGCTCCTGGCTCGTCAGGCATTATCCATACTTTCCCCACCAGATCAGGCTAGTCCAGAAAAAGCTCAGCATGAACAGATCCCCATTTCTTCTCTTAAAAAAAACCCCTTCCATTCCAGCAGCACTGGTGTCCATTCGGGTTTGCCCTAAGGCGCAGGTAAGGCCATAGTCTGTAGCCCTTGGTGAAGGAGAATCCTCTCCGGGTTTGGCTTCCGAAGTAGGATAGTCTACCAGACTGTGCCCACGAGGTGTCCTTTTGACGTGAACCCATACAGTGGCCAGCGGTCTCAGACGCGGTCTTCTCACCCTTGAAGAAACTGGGGCTCAGGGCGGGGAAAATGACTTGTCCAAGTCACACGGGCTGATGATGCAGGCATGGGTGTAAAACCAGGCCTTTTGACTGCAGCCCAGTGTCTCTCGCGATCTTTATTAAATTCCTGTGCCGGTTTTGGAATCTTTTATCGGCTGCCCTCTCTTCTTCCACTGAGGTGGAGGGTGGGGGATGTGTTTCCAGTGAATTTGAGAAGAGTGGATAAGGGGTTGGGGAAGTGTGTTTTCGGTCAAGGAAGAGGGCCCATGCATCCCACCACCATTTATCTAAGGTCCGCTCGGTGCCGAGCGCCAGGCATCAGGGTACCCCCAAGACGGTTCCCAAAGATTAAAACTGGGTCTCTTCCTAGATCGGGCTTGCCCGGGCCTTGGTTGCCACCTTTCAGGAACGTTCCCTGGCTTCCCCAGCCGCCCCGTGCAGGTGCCCGCGTCCCCAGAGCCCAGCGCCGTGCCAGGCCGCAGCAGCGGGCGCGAAACCCAGGAGGAGCACTCAGCACTGGGAGAGGAGCTCGCGCCGCGCGCCCCCGGTCGCCACGGCAACCAGGGAGGCGCTGACCCTTGACCCCGCGGCCCCGCCCGGCCCCGCCCCGTCGCGTTTCCCGAGATCAACATGGAACCCAACCCGGAAGTGCCGCCGCCGCCGCCGCCTCCTCCTCCTCCTGTTTTAGCATCATCCTCCCGTCTCCCGTGAGCCCCTTCCCTCCGCCTGCATCCCGCTCCCTCCTTCTCCTGTTTCTTCCTCTTTCCCCTTCCCCCGTCCCTCTCCCATCCAGGCGACCCGCCCCCCCCCCGCCCGAGAGGAGCCGAGGCGAGGGGAGGATGAGGGAGGATGGAGGGGAGGAGAGGGAGAGGGAGTTTGCGAGAGGGAGCCAGGCCGCGCGAGCCGCCGGCGGTTCGTATTACCGGGTCGGAAGGAGGAGCCGGGCCGGGCCCGCCGGCCTGCGCGGGCGGGCGGGAGGTGCGGAGGAGGCGGGGCGCCCGGCCGCGAGGCGGGCGGCGGGGGGGGCCGGGTGCTGCGAGTTGGGGCGGCGATCCCTCCGGCCTCGGGGCGCCCTCCCACCCCCGCAGCCCTCCGCGTCCCCGGCGTCAGGCCTCACCTGCCCGCAGCCCGAGTCCCTCCCGCCCCCCCTCCTCCCTCAGCCCGGCCCTTCCCCTCGGCCGCGCTCGTTGCGTTTCGGGTCCTCGCGGAGGCCTGGGCGGCGCGGCCTGGGGATGGTGGGCCCCTGCGCTTCTGCGCCGGCGAGGGCACCCCCAGAGCAGCCGTGCCCCGGGGCTGCCCCAGCAAGGCGCTTGACAGTGAGCCCTGGCGAAGTTGGGCAGCTGTGAGTCTGCCCGTCGCCGTTAAGTGCCCTTAGGATGCAGCGATTAAGGAATTAGGCTCTCCCTCCGGGAGGGGCACTGCCTGCGCTTGAGAACCCGGTGCAGAGAAAAAGGACAGAATGATGCTGTCCGAGCAAGCCCAAAAGTGGTTTCCTACCCACGTGCAGGTCACAGTGCTCCAAGCCAAAGATCTGAAGCCCAAAGGCAAAAGTGGCACCAATGACACATACACTATAATTCAGCTGGGCAAGGAAAAGTACTCCACCTCTGTAGCCGAGAAAACCCTTGAGCCAGTCTGGAAGGAAGAGGCCTCTTTGAGCTACCTGGGTTGCTAATGCAGGGGAATCCAGAGAAATACATTCTTTTCCTCATAGTTATGCACAGGTCCCTGGTGGGTCTGGATAAATTTTTAGGGCAGGTGGCAATCAATCTCAATGACATCTTTGAGGACAAACAAAGAAGGAAAACAGAGTAAGTTATATAATTTATTTTGAATTTGGGGGGAGATGATATCTTATTTATGGATTTTCTGTTCTTGGAAATTATTTGTGTAACTGGGGCGTTGGTTTTTGGACTGAAACATGACCTAGTTTTGGGCACCACATTTGCACACATCTGAAGTCGAAGTAGCCCTTGTGAAGAAATATTTTTTAAATGGAGTCGTTAAAGATCCATTACTCTCATTTTGCATTTAAGGGAAACATCTTAAATAATTGAATATTTTGCATTGAATTGTAAGTAAATTGACATTGTTTCACTACTCCTAGGAGGACTGGATCCCAGTGTTGACCAACTAAAACTTGATGTATGTGTAAATTGTTATAATCATTAAACATTACAATTTTCCAGGAATTGGAACATCAGAAAATTAAGTCTTCCAATATCAGGTCACAATTGAACTCTGTCAGAAGATAAATTACCAAATTTAGAGCTCAGTATTTCATTGCAGCTTTATAAACTTGGCCTTTATTTAGCTCAACCATCTTTCAGGGTCAGTACAGCTTGATGGAGTCTAAAGCCGTTACAAGAAAAAAAAATGAAAACTATGTACAAATATTCTCAACCTTCAATAGACACTAACATTTTTCTTTGAATTTACAACGTATTGGAGGGAGTGTATTACTTCAGAATTAGTTCTGTAAAGTCGGCATGTTTAGACTATGTGGAATGTTCTCAGATTGGAGACAAGGGTTCAGTTCTGATGGAGTGATTTGATGACCTTTTCAATACAAACATGACCTTTTACCTGTGACTTTCAAGCTTAGAGTAGATACGTTCTCATTTAAAAAAAGGATAATATTTAACACTGGATGTTATGTCTCAAGTCGAAAAAGTAAATTTCCAGGGATAGGTGTACTCACCCTTTCTTAAGCCTATAATTATTCCGGTCTGAGAGACCCTTAAGATTAATGGAATTAATGAGAGAAAAATACAGGTTGAATTTATAACAGGACTTCAAGTTTCCGAAGCAGCTTTGGTGTTTCTTTCAGTCATAACTGAAATTTATTTGCCCTTTTAAAAACTTTTTATAAGCGTAACTTTCTTGAGGTTCGTGTTAATTTCTTACATTTTTAGAACAACCGTGTCTTATTATTTTCTGTACATATCTTCCTGCAGGCTTCTCCTGGTTGCAGTTTTTATTTTTATTAAAAAATGTCTTTTGAAATCGGAACTGTATGTAAGATTTAATATACGCAGGGTAAAAGGGTACAGGGATAAGTACTGGGAATGCATGAGGGAAAATGGTAAACGTTTAAGCTCACCAAGAGATAACAGTATTTTAAGAAAAAGAGAAAGGGCTTAAAAAATGTAAAGTTGAATATAAATCAGTGATGTTGATCACTGTTTGATTCCTACAGAGTGGTATTCAGTTTCCCCTGAGGAGTTCTTCATCAAATTTAAACTGAAAAAAAAGTGGATAATTAGCAAATAATTTGTTTCAAATCACCAACTTTGGATGGCACTCACTCTATAATATTTAAAGTGCTTTGAATGTAAACTTTTAAGTATATTATAACTTGAAATATTATGCTGCACTTTTGGTACTTTTTAGGTTATCGAATGATGTATCTCAGGCCTTCTCTCCAATAGAAGTTTTCTGAGTGAAAGTAGGCCCAACTGTGAATTCGGAAACTCAGAGGATGAACTAAGCTTTTAAAGTTCCTTCTTGTTGTACTCTTTATCTTTGTCAGCATCCGAGTGACAATAAATTTGATCATAAGCAACACTCTCTTATCGTAGTCTCCCTACGGGAATTCTCTATTGGCCACTACATAAAACTGATAAGAACTTTTAGGGGGAAAACGCTTTTAAATGTTATCAACAGGGCTTGTGATGTTTATTGCATGTGAAGCGATTTTCATATGTTATTAAATCCCATTTTCTTTGTGGATAAATGAGGACCACATATTTGATGAGATATCTTTATTGGTAATATTTCTGGGTTTTTAATATTTAATAGCTTCCTTTTGCAGCACAGCTGTGCACGTGGCACAGTGAGCGATGAACTTGAGCCACCGGTGTATTGCAAGAAAGATATTTAATATTCTGCACAGTGCTGAGCCTTGTCGGCCTATCCCCAAGTGCTTTTTAGAAAACCGGTATGAGTGATGAAGGCCACCAGCTGATTTAGAAGTCCCATGAAGCTGCTGGGTGTGACACTTTTTACTCTCGACGCTGAAGACAAGTATTTACAGCTTGTCTTCCAATTGTGTCATGATAGGGAGAGAAGCATGAAGGCTAAAACTCTTATTTTGCTTATTTTTATGATTTGAAATTAAATGCCTTTTTTTTTCTTTTCTTTTCTTTTCTTCTCTTCTCCTGTCAGGAGAGGGAAAGGGCCTGAGCCAGAACACTTTGAGTGGGGCACGGAAAGAGAACTTCTGTATCTCCCACTTTTATGAGTGTCTGGGTTGGTTCTGGCACAAGATTTAAGGAAATAATACAATGTTTAATAATAGGATGGTAAAATCGTTCATGCTGTTATGTAATATCTATTGATTTTTTTTTTTTTTTTTTTTTTTTACAGCAGAACTGGGTGATGTTGATTTTTTTTTTTTTTTTTTAAATGCTCATGAAAAGTAATAACAATCAGAGTCCCTCGAGTTAGGTATGACTCAAACACATGCAGATTTTAGGACTTTTGTGTGAGTCTGCAGTGCACCTGTGTCCTGGCCTCTGGCACCCTTCCTGCCAATCTTGTCCCGTTTCTGACCACACAGCATCGATTGCTTGGGAATAGTTCCCACATGTGTGGTGGCTTTTGAACATGGGCCTGTGCCCGCTAAAAATTGAACAGAGGCCAGACGCAGTTGAAACCCGGTACTCCAGAGGTGAAAAAAATCAGCATTAATCCACTAAGCCCCAAATGATGTCTTCATTTTATCTTTCTGAAGCCTGGGAAAATAAGTACTATCTCTGGAATGATTCTTGAAGGTCTCATTAAGACTTCTTCCCCATTATATCACTTTCAAAACAAAGCAGCTGAAGTTATTTGTCATGCCTAAATTTTAAGTTATATATTCGTTAAAAGTGCTTTGCAGTTTTCTCCTTGGGGCGGGGTGGGGGAGGATGGAAAATATACTATATTTACAGTTTGTATTCAAATACCGACTTGCTTGATCCTTCAAAGCTTACCTAAGTCTTTAGTGTTCCCTACCATAAAATAAAACAATGCAACACACACACGGAATTATAGCTCGGTTGTGTTAAAAATAGAGTTTTAGAAAAAGTATTCAGTAAACATTTATTGAGTGCAAGGCAAACTCTTCAAGTAGCTTACCCTTTAGCAGTAGGAAACCTGTGCTGCCTTCCTCTTTGGCTGTCACTGTCTCTTGATTAAATAGAGTGTTCTATAACATGTGACCAGCCCTGCCTTTAATGTTACTAACATATGTGGTTCATCACATAGGAAAGAGCAACTGTTTTCATGCACATGTTGTTCATCCACTTGGATATTTTCCTTATTGAACTTTAATCTGACATTGGGAAGTTACTTACCGTTTGTGCCTCAATTTCCTCTCTGTGAAAAGTGGATGTTAAATTAGATGATTGGTTTGGCCTTATCTCTGAAATTCAGTGAGTTTCGATTACTTCTACCCTCTTCCATTTATTGGGTTATTGGTTTATTGGTTTATTTTTTTTCCCAGATTTGCTTTGATTTGTTATATACATGAAAGGCCTACATGCGTAGGTTTTTTGTTTTGTTTTTGGTATGTTTCTTGCAAAGTGTATTTCGCTTATTTTGTGTAAAGCCTAAAATGGTACAGAATATTTCCCATGTACCCTCCGTCAGAAGCATTTCTCCCCTTTAAAATGGCTTTATTATCCCAAACTGGGAATTAATAACTGGGTATATAACCTTGTTTTATCACCAAGCTTTTCAAGTGCTAAGTTCTGTATTGTTCAAGGTTTTCTATTCCACAGAGTTTATTGCTGTCATTTCTTATTTCTAGTCCCTGTGTCTTCAGATTTCACCATTGGCCTCAAGGGCTTTTCTCGGTTTAGGGTCTCTGATTAAGGCTTTCTGTTATAAAATACTTTATTTTAATAAATTGCTTGCTTTGATGCAACTAAATCTTAATTGATTGAAATGCCTCAAATTAACGAAGAAAATATTTCTCTTGTGTGCTGCTTGCTAAGATGTGGCTGGTATATATGCTATGTGCTAATTTCCTCTCCTGCCTGGAAAGACCCGTGAACCAGTCTTCGCTTGGTGTATGGTAAACATAAGCTTCTTCTTGGGTATCTTCTTAGTAACAAGGAGAGAAACTACTAATGTAAACTTAGATCAGAGTTCCTTTGTAGCTAAGAAAATGTGTTAACACTTTATTAGAGCTGTATTTAAGTACTAACCTGTGTGCGGTTTATGCTTCATTGTTAAGTAATGGGAAAACACTGTAGAAACCTTCTTCTAGGCTCGATTTTGCAAATTTTTTTCTTTTTCTCTTGGCTGTTTTCCCTATAGAATGACCACTTGTAACACTGACAACTGAAGACTTTCTCATGGATAAAAGTACTGTGAACAAAACCAAAATAAACTTTGCCTCTTATCCAGTAGCCCCTTTTATCCACGGGGCATCCGTTCCAAGACCCCAGTGGTTGCCTAAAAGTGTGGCTAGTACCCCACCCTAGATACACTATGTTTTTCCCTATATATGTGTGCCTGTCATAAAATTTAACTTATAAATTAGGCACAGTAAGAAATTCATAATACAACAGAACAGTTGTAACATATGCTATAATAAGAGTAACGCGAATGGGGTCTCTCTCTTCACATCTCTTACTGTCCTGTAATCATCCTTCTTGTGATCATGTGAGATGATAAAATGCCTCCGGATTGAGACGAAGTGGGGTGAGTGATGTAGGCTTCGTGACCTAGCATGAGGCTACCGCCGACCTTCTGAGGAAGTACCAGAAGGATCATCTTCTTCCAGAAGGCGGTTGACCACTGGTAACAAGCCGTGGAAAGTGAAACCGCGGATAAGGGGGACTCCTGTAACGTCATTTGAGAACGGGCAGTGCAATTCGGCGAACTGACTAAAAGCAGAAGATTTGGCCCCAATTAAGAGAATTTTTATTTGGTATTGTTACGGTGGCAATAGCAAATGAAGCAAGTCCATTCTAACAGGAAGCATTTAGGCTTTCTCTTTTCTTCAAAACCCTTACAAGAGTTATTAGTAATTGTCACTTCCTACGTTTTACACATTTTTCAGATTTTATTCAGGAGAAGACTTTGACCCACTTCACATGGATCTAAATTCACATCACATGTAATTTTCATGATTAGCAAACTCCGGTGCAGTGGTCTCCAATATCAACAACATTCTTTTAGTAGTTTTTAGAGAAGAAATATTTGGGGGTTGGGGCTAAATATGTATTTGTTAAAAAATGTGATCCTTTATCATTTTATAGTGCTCAAAAGTAGTTTGTATTGATGAATTCTTTCAGTAGTCTTTACCTCAGTGTCTTTTAAGCTTAAACAGTGTTCTTGGGCCACTAGCAATATTTACGTCAGATGGACACATAATCACTGTCATGCTTAGAGTGCCTTGATTTGTAATAATAGCTTAGCCTGAAAAGCTATTTGTACATAACAAGCACATATCCTCTCTTTGTTACATGTTACAACCCAGTTTTTTTTTTTCCTTCTCTTTAAGGTGGTTTAGATTAGAATCCAAACAAGGAAAAAGAGCCAAAAACAGGGTGAGATAAAGGTCAATATTCAATTCATGAGGAACAATATGACAGCAAGTATGTTTGACTTATCAATGAAGGACAAAACAAGGTCTCCTTTTGCAAAATTAAAAGATAAGATGAAAGGTAGAAAAAACGATGGGACATTTTCTGATACGTCTTCTGCCATCATTCCAAGTTCTCACATCCCCGATGCCAGTACTGAATTTTCAAGTGGTGAAATGCAGATGAAATCCAAACCAAAAAAGCCTTTCCTTTTGGGTCCTCAGCGACTCTCTTCGGCACATTCGATGTCTGATCTGACTGGGACCCACATATCTTCTGAGAAGCTGAAGTCTGGCACCGCTGGTCAGACACATCTTCTTGGACGCCAGATAGATTCCTTCGGAGCGGTTCCGGAAAGTGGTAAGTGACACTTTCTAATCGTAGCCTCAGTGATCTGAACTACCCTTTTAAATTTCAGAGTTTCACTTAGAAAATTAGAAAATTAAAAATTGCAACTTCTTGATAGTTTTCAAGTTTGGTTATCAAATCTTTGTTGAGTGCTGACTATCCTCAAAATTGATGTTTATTAAAGGCAGAACTTGTCTGCATTCAGCATTGTGGTTATATTAAGTGATAACAAAAATAAGTCCCAGTTGCTTTTCAAAGCCTGGATTCTCTTTCTCTCTCTCTTTTTTTTTTTTTCTTAATTGCTGTTTCTTCAGTCTCAGAAGCCTGAGACGTAAATGGATATTCCACTTAATCAGAAAGTTCCTAGAAGAAAAACCTTGCGTGTGCAGGAGTAGGAAAGTATATTTAATGCTAATGATGAAAAACGTCTTTGAGAATTTATAGCACCATCATGCCCACAGAACCTCTGGTTTTGACATTAGTGTGTTTATATGATTGTTTCTTTCTGAGCTGAGTAAATTACTGATTGTCTAGCAATATGCTAATTATTAATAGCCTCCTACTTCAGACTGCTATACTTTAGCATTTTAAGATTGTTTTCCTTGATTATTTTAAAGGTTAATATCTTTAAATAGCTAATTGCTCTCATTCTAAAAGCAGCAGTGTGCACACAGAATCTGTCAAGTAGCATGATGCAATGTGTCACTGATTATGCTAACTACAAAATTGTTTGCAGGAAGTCTCAAATCTCCACACAGAAGAACATTAAGCTTTGATACTTCTAAAATGAACCAACCTGACAGCAGTGTGGATGAAGGTGACTCGTCTTTCGGAAGACAAAATGACCCATTTACAAATGTGACTGCTTCATTACCCCAAAAATTTGCAACACTGCCAAGGAAGAAAAATCCATTTGAAGAAAGCAGTGAATCCTGGGACAGCAGCATGAATTTATTTTCAAAACCAGTTGAAGTAAGGAAAGAAAATAAAAGGGAGAAAAGGGAGAAAGTTAGCCTGTTTGAAAGAGTGACTGGAAAAAAAGATAGCAGAAGATCTGATAAACTTAACAATGGGGGATCTGATAGCCCTCGTGACTTGAAATCACCCAATGCATTTAGTGAAAATCGTCAGGACTATTTCGATTATGAGTCAACTAATCCGTTTACAGCAAAATTCAGGGCTTCAAATAAATGCCATCTTCAAGGTAAGCCTAACATGGGGGAAGTTGGGCTATTTTGAAAATAGCGTCCTTAAAGTATCAAATATCCCTTTAAAAATACTTTAATGTTTTAAATTCCTTTTATTTGACTTGAACAAAATTCTTATCTTATTTTTATAATTAATTATGGAGCCAGGAATCATTGCATACATCTTTGGAATTGAACTTTTTATCTTAGAAGGATAAAAGATTCTTAATCCCTACCCTAGCCTATTTTCTACTTATGTGAGCCAGAAACTCAACTGAAACTTGTGAAGAGAGCAGCATAGCTTTTGATGAGACATGGTGAGAGTGAATCACCAGTGGGTGTTCATTTAAGCCAGAAATTTAGGTGATATGTTTGTTTCTAGATATTATTTTCCAGGGATTAGTTCCTGGGCTCTCTGGAGAGGATTAGTGGACCATAGCAACCCGTGGGCTATTCTCTAAGAATAGCTGGCTCATGTTAGGTCTTACTGGTTTTCATAGTAGGTGTCACCTGCCTTTAGCAAGTGGCTCTTTAGAAGTAGCTTTTCTTTGTGACTGTTTACTGGAATTTTGTGACCCTTGTGGGTACTGTAAATATCAAAGTGCATCTATATGATGATTTGTAGGCATGGGAATGATCACTCTCATGGTAATGATAAAGATTAGGTTTTCAAAATCTGAGTTCTCAGTTATGCATATAACGGTACTTTTCTTATTCCTTAGTACAAGTTGGAACTGCGAATATACCTTTAAATGAGATTATGGATTTTGCAGAAGTCCACCGTGGAACAGCTGATTAAAGAAACCTTAAGCAAAGACTAAGATGAATGTATTGGAATCCTAAGCAATTATAGAATAGTATCGTAGAGTGTCTGCCATGGGAAATAGAAGTTTTTCCTCAAGGCAGTAATGTCTAGAATGCAGACCGGAGCGGGAACCCTGGCTCGCTACCTCTGTGACCTCTATAAACCTCATCATCTCCATCTTTGAAACAAGGAAAAGAATACCTACTGGTAGGACTGGGTGATGATAAGTTACAAATCAAGTACATGGTATAAAGCCAGGGCCCAGATAGGGAACCCGTGAACGGTAGCTGTTATTATGTTTTATATACTGTCATATCATACTTTATTCAAAAGCAGTGCTTTGTTTTGTCCCACTATAAGCGAAAACTACAGTGCTAACAAGCACCCGTTTAGACCGTACTCTCCCACCTGTCTTCCGATCTCCTAATGACTCGTTAAAGTAGGCATTTAACATTTTCACGGGAAACGTGTTTCTTTCGTTTTCTTTTAGCAATAAATATTTGCCATGGCTTTAAAAAGTATTGTTCGGTTTTCTTTATAAACTACACTCCAAAGAAATATATTTTATCATGTGGTATTAATGTTTTATTGAGTCCGTAGTTTTGTTATGCTGCTCTCAAATATTTCATTTTGGGATTTTACGTAGTATATTGCATATATTAAGTCCTAAATTACAGGGGTAAATAGGAATATATTTGCTTCTCCCCACTTTCACTGAACTTCTTTTTATGAAGAAGATAATTAAAAACAACTGTCTGAGATAACTTAGAGATTGGGTAATTTATATAATTTTAGAGTCAAAGAAAAGCAAGAAAAATGGGAAATGATAGGAAAATAATGTTTTTAAATTATGGCAGCATATGGAAAAATAAGTGTCCTCAGCTCTTTAATTGCCCTTTACTTGGGCTGTTCACATGGACTGCCACAGATTTGAAAAGTGAGTGTGGCATTTTGCCCGATTCAGGCTTTGTTTGGGCGATTTCAGTACGAGTGCTATTTCTATCAGAATTAGAGTTGTTTCTTGATATATGCATAAAACGCTCGCAAGCATTTAAAAAAAAAACAAAAAACAAGATTTAAAAATTTTATTTCTCTTCTCCCTATTCTTTGGGATGTCAGGTATGAGGATAACAACCATCCAGGTTCCTGGGAAGTTAACCTTTCATCTGTGTACAAACCATGTTTGTGGTAAATGTAACACATTTGGAATAAAATGGTTGCGGGTTGCTCTAATTTATAGTGTAAAGAAGGAGGATCGACTATAAAGACCTTGGAAAAGAAAGCAGTTCAAACTTCCAGAAAGCAGCTTTATCTTGAATGGAATTTGGAGAATACGGTCAAGGTAGTTAATGTCGTTACGTAACAGTATGTTCCTGTTTCTCGTCCCGACATCAGCCGTCAGTGATAGGAGACATTTTAGATTGCTCACATTAATATCTCCACCGAAGGTATTTTTGAAGCTATGGACTCCTATCACTAGGATGTGTGCTGCAGGTTATTTTTTTTCCAGTTGTGCTAAATTGATCTGTTTAGAGTCTCCTGGACTCTTGGGACTAGTGTCCGAGAGAATGCTGAGCAAGGTTGAGGGTAAACTGGGTAGCTGTGGAACTGGATCGTGTTCTTTGTGATGTCTCTGGCTCACCTGTGATGGCAGGTGCAGGGAGGCCGTGGTATTGCCCTGCGTGTGCATAGCGTAGGATTAAAACTGGAAAGGACCAAGGAACACTTTCTTAGACATCACAGTTTTTCTTACTAAAAAGTGAAATCCACCTGAAGAAAGCACCTTGTAAACCACAAACAAATATGGTATTTTGCTTCTGTTCTTGGAATAGGTCCTACAGTCTTGCATCAAACTGATAGGAGAAATGAATCAGGCTTTTTGTGGGATTACTCCAACAGAGAGCGGGGGTTCTACGCTTGTCCTGGCAGTCACTAACTTGCAGTCTCTTTCATCTCCCTGCCCCTCTTCTCGGAAGCCCGGCCTGCTCTTTCTAGGGAGGTGGAGAGGGTAATTGATCCGTGTGCTGCAGCATTTTCTTACGTAAGTCTTCCTTTCTACGGGTCTCCCATCGTTCACTGTTACAGGCTGGTCACTGTTTTCCCTCCCGCCGCCGTGGAGAACTTGAGGGCAGTGCCCACATGGCATTCGTGTTTCTGCCCCGAGTCTCCAGCCTGATGCTTGGCAGGTAGCAGGTGTTAGAAAAAAACAGTTTTGAGTGAATGAATACAAAGCTTGGCAGACCAGTTTCCTAAAATGTGCTTTTATTCCTTCAGTCTCCTCTTCCAGCCCAGGGTGGGCTGCAGAGATCGAGATCTTCTGGGACGTGGAAGACAGAGCCACAAAGGCAGATACGTGCATTTTTTGTGTACAACTAAGCATTATTCAGAATCTGAGTGTGTTTAAAGGACTCCTGAAATGTAATATTCATACCCTAAATAGCACATTTTCTGGAGTTTCCTAAGAACCCAGTGTTAGGCAAGTTACCAGCTGTAATGTAATAACCCCAGATTTCAGTGGCTTATCACCTATCACGGTACAAGCATACAGCTCTGTGTCGTTGCCTCCTGACTCACGATGCCGGGGACGAGGGAAGCCAGTGTTTTGCTCCCTGCAGCCGTTCAGCGCCACCCTAGTATTCTGGAACCAGGCTCCTTTCTTGTGCCACCATTTACCACCTTGTCTCCAAGGTCAGGCAGCAGGCAAAGCGAGCGGAGGCCCCCACGCAGCACGCTTTCATGTGCCAGGCCTGGCCGTGCTGTACGTCACTTCTGCAGATGTCCCCTTGGCCAGAGCGCAGTCGCGTCCCAGCCTCAGTGCAGCCAGTGAAGAAATCGGGCTCAGCGATGGACCCGGAAGAAGCTGAATGGGGTGCGGTGAGTACACCGCATTGACTTTGTGGTCTGTGCCACCTCTGAAAAGTCTGGATGCCGTTGAACACTTGGCATGCTGCAAAGCACCTACTGCACGTGGACTGGAAGGTGTAGTTGGAATTCTTGCCATTTTCAGGAAGATGTTTCATCGCTTTATGATGGGTATCGAGTTATCTGTGATTTGAAATTGCTACGCTTGCTTTTTTTAATTACAAATCACAGGTGCTTTGGCATCATCAGCATCAACTAATGTGTTGTGTGGTTAACTCCACAATTCGTAAAGTCGTGCCTGTTTGCATCAGCAGTATATAATTTTCCGAAAACGAAAAACCCCTGTGTGTGTTGCACCATTTTTAAATAATCTGTTCACAGCCATTTCTTCTATGACACTGGGCCGGTCTTCCAGTGGAATGTGGAAGGGGTGGGTGTGTTCAGCACACATGATGCCCTTTCTTTTCAGACAGACACAGACCCTTAGTTAGGTGGGGACATGTGACGAAGTTCTGGCTTAATGAAGAGTTAGCCGAAGAGATGTCGACCATCTTCAGGTCTGTTGGTGAAAACGTACTGGATGGTCATCACTGTTGCCTCTCTTCCTCACTACCTTAGACCAGGGCGTTGGCAAACAAGGCTCGGGGGCCAAGTCTGGCTCGCTGCCTATTTTTGTAAGGAATGTTTCAGTGGAGCACAGCCTACCCGTTGGTTTATGGGTACTTTTGTGCTACAGTGGTAGAGTCAAGTAGTTGTAACAGAGGCTGTATGGCCAGGAAGGCCAAAGCCAAGTTTGGCAGTTTACTGAACTAGTTGGCGGAGCCCCAGGCTAACTGAGTGGAGATCTTTGAGAAGGGCAGAGCCATAAGATAGGGGCAGCCTGTGTCCCTGAACACGTGTGGAAGGCCACCTAACGAAGCATAACTGGTTAAACCTTGTCTGAATGATACATCTTTACAATATTAAGTGAAACTGCAGTTTTTGCATTTACTTCTCACAACCCTTAGCGCTATTATTAATCGTTAGGGCACAGGGGCCATGGTAACTTTGGTGTGCTTAAAAAGCCTAGTTGAAAAAAGTTTAAGAACCACGGATTTGTAACACCAGATCCAGACTTCCTAAGCTACCTAAGCTTCGTAACAGCTATGCTGAATTCTTCTTTTGTGGGTGCCCCACAGCACCTACATCGGTGCACACCCTTAGTGCTGATCATCAGGGGCTCCTAGGGACTTCTTTTCAACTTACAGTTTGTTGGGTGCTATCTCATACTGAGTTAGAATCTTTAGTGGAATGGGCCCTGAAATAAAAATCAACCTTTTTAAGACTTAACCACTGATTCTCAGTCAGGTTTAACAATCACTAATCTAAATTATATCATGTATTTCCTAAGAGCTCCGTAAATACTCATTGATGACTAGGAATTAGGAGTCCTGTTGGTGAACTCATAGTTGAATAGGTGACATCGTCATGTCAGTTTTGCCGACAGGGCCTTCGCTAAGGCGGAGGCCAAAATAAGGAGATCAGCTTGACTGTAACAGGGATGTGGAGAGGACTATGAGATTTGGCCGAATAGCTAAGACACATCTAAATCATGGTAGGCATTGAAATGTCTGACGGTTTAATATTTATGGCCTCTGTGCATGATTTGTTTCTCAGGGTTCAGGTAAAACCTAGGCATCAGTAGTGATGAACAACACTTACAAAACATGCGTGTGTTTATATGCTATCTATAATAACTTGAAGAGAAACTCTGAGATGGGTGTTCTTCTGAGCCTCCATGAAAAAGTGTAGGATTGAAGAACTCTACCCAGTCAAGGGAATTCGTTAAGGAGAAAGTTCGTTGGGTATGTCTTATTCTGAAATTTAAAAAAAAAACACAGTCGATAATATAAGCGTACCCTGTATGGAGAGCTGATGTTTGATGTTAAGAGAGGAAGCTCGTCGGAGAGCAAGAACTTACGGGAGGTATTTTTACTGGAGAATTTCGTTTTGGGAATATCCTTCCGTTTGTGACTCACACAAAGAACATGCTTTCCCCTCATTATTTTTCCGCCTTACTGTAGTTGTGAATACCATGTGGCAAAAAGTCTCAGTTGCTCTGTGTTCACTTAATGGTATGTTTTATAATATCATTCTGGGTGTTACTGATTTTATTGGAACATATATGCATGGATTTCCATTGACAGTATTTGCTATGGAAAACCCTGTGTGCCCCTTAGCTGTTTTTTAGGACAGTGCAGACATAGTGTCTGAGATCAAGAACTCCTATCTATCACTAGTATTTATAATTTTGCATGACAGAATGCCTTTTACTTTTGGGATCACATTCACCTACTTCCCTTTCTCCCTTCTTTCTTTCCTTAACTAGTCAATTCCTGTCTATGGTTGTATCATACCTTTCTTAGAAGGTATAAAAAATTGTTACCTAGAATGTATATTTAAATGTGTTTCTTATTTTCACAAATCACCAATCACCATAGGCTTATAAGCGTGTAATCATTATTATGGAGTTGCAGAACATGTTCATGAAAAAAAGACTGTTTACTATAGGCCTACATTTTGATTTTAAAAAGTTATAGCGAACAAATGCTCCTAAAGAAATAATCCCATTCATGGTTTTAAAATCTTCATTTTTATAACACTCCTTATGGACCTTTTGTCCCCCTCCCGTGTGAATTTACAACCCAGTCTTTGGCGTGGTAAACCTTAAAGTGCATGAGGTTTATTTTAATAGCAGTATTTACTTTTTGTTTGTCTAATATTAAAGATAATTTTGCCTATTATTCATGACAGGCTATACACCTTTTACATAGCTGAAAACTTGTAGCCTCATTTATGAGACAGAAAACAAAAACTTTTGAGGTGATTTTTAGAGCTGTTAATCCATTAGTGTCCCGGGATTTGCAGAATGTATCCAATGAAACAGTGACTGGGAGCACGGAATATGCAATATGATGAGTTCCCTTAACACTAACTAGAACTTTCCTGCCGAACTCCCCAGATGCCACTTGAAACTTTTTTTACCCTTTGTTCATCCTAATACTCATTATAATAGCTCTCATTAATTGGTACATTTCCCGATGGGTAATTGGCAGATACCGGACCATGCCATCCTTTTGCTAACTCACTAATGCAAATTGATATTATAGCTTCAAATTGAAAACAAAAAAAGCTCCATACTAAAAAGACGAAACTTGTTAAGTTGTTTGTTGTTGTTGTTGTTGTTATTTGAGCTGAGAGATTAAGATACAGAGAGATTTTGTGAGAGAAGCAAACCAGCCAAAAAAAATCCACAAAAACTACTGTAGGCTAATAAACTGATGTTGAAAATTTCTCAATTTACAGCACTTGACAGGTGCTAAAAGAAAAGCATCTTTAATTTTAATGTGTTGTTAGGACCTCTTAGAGAGACTGTACAAGTATTAACAAGGTCCTCTGAGACAGGAGAGGTAATTAACAAGACCTATGGAGATATAGTTAGGTAATAACGAGCTCTTAGGCACTGGACACAGGCTAACACAGCGACGTCCCAGTAGTTTGCCTTAAAGAGAACAAGTGTTATGATATGATCAAATACAAGATATAGTATCTACCGTCCCCTTGAGATTTCTGATAGGAAAGTATTAAGATTATTCTAGTGACCCCCAGTGCACCAAATTTGTAAATCAATATGTAAATTTTAATTTTTAAGATAGAATTTGAGAGGATTATTTCTTTGTAAGACCAACAAGCAGGGAAGCTTGCTACATATAGATTAATAATCTTTGTTAATCGCCATTAATGAACCTGTGCATTATGAGGAACCAATACATTGGAAAGACACAAATGATATGATTCTAAGTGTTTTAGACATTTGCTGTTCTGTTTAGTCTTTACCTGTGTCCTGTCGGCCTAAAATTGTCTATTCCAAATTGACCTGCTTTCCTCATTCCCTTTAAAGCTCTCAGGATCAAGGCCAGAAGGCAACTGGTTTTCACCAGTGTAGCTTTTATATAATATGCACAGGTCCCTCCAGTCATGCTCTTATGGTACTTTCTAGAGATTCCCCAATTTCAGGCATTTGGTGCGTTTTTTTTTCCTGCATAAATTTGAAATGCTTGGGGTATGAATCGATTTTTGGTTCAGAAGACTCCCACAATCAGCAGACCTTTATTATAAACATGTTATACTCTGAAGATTAAGAATAAAAAGAAAGCCCTTGCAGGTCTCCTGATTCATTCCATTGCCTCCTCAGGGTGACCTAATCCAGGCCTTCCAGATGATTTACTCTAAATTTCAGATCTGAGAATCAAATGGTATTTTCATTTGCATTATTTCTGGATACTTACTATATACAAGAAACTCAGAGGTTATCAAGGTATAATCCTGCTCTTAGAGTTCATAGACGCAGGCAATGTACGTATTAGGTCTCAATTCCATGCTAAGGACTGGACATTGTATAGGCACTGGGGAACCGTGAAAGATATTTAACTTAGGTCGTGATAGGATCAGAGTAATTATCTTAGCTAGCCCTGGAGCTTGGGGGAACTCTGGTGGGACATGAATGGGAAGGGGGAGAGAAAAGCTAGTTAGAAGTTAGAACGATTGTGGGGGGCGAGAGTTGGTGGAGATTACTTGGCAGTGAGTGAGTTGGAAAGAAAGGAACGTCTTGGAGATGTTACTTTTGCATGCAGAGGTCTGGATGGTGGGGGGTTGGTCTAAAGCAGAAGAAACAAGGATCATTCCAATGGTATGTCTTTCATCAGTGTCTTAAATTAATTGATGAAACACAAGTTACAATGGTTCACCTTACGAATTTTCAAGTTTGTGATGGTGGTTAAAACGATACGCATTCAGTAGAAACCATGCTTCGGAATTTGAGATTTGCTCTTTTCCTGGGCCTATGAAATGCTGTAGGATCCCTCCCTCATGAGGCTGGACAGCGGCAGCCACCACAGCTTGCGGTCAGCCACTCGGTTTACGAGGTCAGACAACTTAACAACCACTCTGTACCCATACAGCCATCCTGGTTTTCATTCTCAGTATAGTAGTCAATAAGTTACATGAGATATTCACCACTTTATGATAAAATAGGCTTCATGTTAGATGATTTTGCCCCAACTGTAGGCTCATGTAAGTGTTCTGAGCCCATTTAAGATAGGCTAGGCTAAGCAATGATGTTTGGTAGGTTTGGATTATTAAATGCTTTTTTCAACTTATGGTATTTTCAATTTATGATGAGTTTATTGGGCCATGACCCCATTGTAAGTCAAGGAAGATCTGTATTACAACAATGTCAGACCTATTTTTGAATCAAAGTTGGCATTTAGTCTAATGGAGAGGTTCAAGTTTTGGGTTTTTTTTTTGTTAATGAGTTGCTGTTTTGTTTATTTTAGAACTTTATTTTAGAAATTGAAATCACGTGTTCTGAGTTATTGAAGACAAGGAAATTAGTATCAGCACAGTAATAATAGTTCTTGAGATTTTGTGAATACTGAAACACACTGGCTTCTTTGAACACAACAATGCAGATTTCTGTAATTGCTTATGGATTTAATGCATTTAAAGTGTGTTCACCTTAGCATTGTAATGACTACATGTACTTCTCTCCAGCGGTTTTGAGTTTACCAAAAGGGTTGTTGGAACCTTTTGTTTGTTTCTTTCAAGAGAATAACTTCTGTTTCTTCCATACTTAGCCCTTACTTCTGCATACACTACTTGTGCAGGCCCCTGCTTCTATGTTTAGAACATTTCTTTTGCGCCACTATGACTAATGACCTCACCCATGGTTACTTCTTGCCATAACAGTAAAGCTTGACTTTTGAAATACAGGTACTGTTTTTATATTTTAATATATGGTAGGAGTGTTAACCTGTGGCCACGTTGTTTTAAATAGCTGCCGATGATAGAAAATAAAGCAACTAATCTGATTACGAAACAATTTCCTTTTTATACGTTTAACTAGTTTCTCAGAATATTAGGATCCAGATATTTGACATTTGTCTCCTTGAACTTATATTTAAGAACAAATTATTGTTCTTTGATTTGATGTGTTAAATATAATACAATTACTACTATATAGCATAATACAAAACATTAACATGTGCTATATAAATATTGTATGTTAAATATAATATGTCATACATCAGATAAAAATGTGTGTATTTTATGTATTTATTTTAATCTTAGAAACCTTTCTGACAAAAGTGCTAATACCACTTAAATAGCAATTACATGAGTCAACTTGGCCTGGCTACAACGGTAATTACCAGTTTTTTAAAATTGTTGTAACAGACATGCATATGTAGCTCTACTAGGGCTAAGGGGTGGTGGCTGAAGATGGAATTCATAGTGGACTAAAGTCCTAGTAGCCACGCAAACTAGGGAGAGGGATATGTAAGCAGTGACCCATAATCCAGGCAGAATGAACTGTGTGTGTTGCACACGGAGTTCACTATAGACAAAAGGTAGACGAACACTTGGCTAGAAATTGGGAAATGCTTCCTCAAGGAAGAGGCCTTGAGCTTAACCTCGGCCATCAAAGATGATTTTGTAGTTGGGGAATGAGTGGGAGAGACGGTTATTTTAGTAGCTAGCAACAAAACCTCATTGAAAAAAAATGCGAGACGCATTTTGAAAGGATATTTGATAAATAGTGACTGTATACTGTTAACTTCATTAGTCTTTACTAACTACTTGGTAATTCTGCCATTTCTTTTTTTAGTTGGAGTCTTGGAGCTATACTCTATGTCTGTCATTCCTGCCGGTAGGTTCCTGAGGAAGTACGTTTGCTACTTCAGGGGACCAAGGAGCCAATTAGCCAGGGCCCTGCAGCAGCCCTGCGTTAAATATAAGGACCTCTTTGTTGTGGATCCTGGAGGGGGAAGGGGGGGGGTTCAGGTTCATCACGTGTTTGATGCCTAGAGGTAAACAGTATATTTGTTTCCTATAGACTTTTTTTTCCATTTTCAAAGAAATTAAGTGCCCCGCATTAATGAAAAATGGAAATCATACTGCACATAATTTAATATTTGTTTCAGAACGGTATTATGTGATTACCTTCTTCCACTCAAAGATTTTGCCGGGTAACATGAAAATATAAATACGGTAAATAGTAGAATATTCTGAAGAGAATTTAGGAGAGGGTACTAAGAGTTCAAATTTAGGCCTCAGGCCTGGATTGAGACCTGTATGGTCTTATTTAAAGCCTTTCTAAGCCTCATGTTTTTCAGCTGTAAAATGGAATAACCAGCCTGGTAACCTGGAGTCGTAGAAGAGATTGAATAATGTAGGTGCACATGAAGTGCTTAGGGTTGTTTGCCACAGGGTGACCCGGAAAGTGGGGGCATCTTCCACGGCATCTACAGAATATGTAATAATCGCTTTAAATAAGTTACAATTATTTTCCAAGTAATAATGTATTCTCAACTTAAATCTTAAAGTCGAATTTAGGGGCTCATGTTTCTCATTTGATGGAGGATATACTTTTGGCAGAAAACAATTAAACTTGATAGTTTTTTCTAGTTTCTTTCAAGATGTATGTCCATAATAATCTTTGATAAACTAAATCACATTAAGTAAAATATTCTCCGTATTAAGTAGAAAATGTATTACTTTGCAAGGCAAAAGTATTATAATCAATATTGCTATGAAACCTTGCGTCAGAAATTCTTGCATAGCTCTAATAAGGATAGGGTAAAATATCTAAGCTTTGGCTTTACCTTAAATCATGGTGAATATTTTCTAAACTCATGTGGCTGAGCTTAGATTAAATGTTAAAGAAGGCAGTTTCAGACTATGAAAATAAGAAGGATAAGTGCTGGGGCGCCTAGGTGGCTCAGACGGTTGGGCGTCCCGACCTTCTTGGGCTCAGGTCATGATCTCGCGGTTTGTGAGTTCGAGCCTCGTGTCAGGCTCAGTGCTGACAGCTTGGAGCCTGGAGCCTGCTTCGAATTCTGTGTCTCCCTCTTTCTCTGCCCCTCCCCCATTCACACTCTGTCTCTCTCTCCTTCAAAAATAAATAAACATTAAAAAAAATTTTTCTTTTAAAGAAAGATAAATGCTGCCTACAGAAAACTCCTCAGAACAGTCCAGAGTGCCCTTTGGGAAAAGGGTCGCTGCCTTAGGAAATTCACACAGGCCACTAGTGTATCCCTTCTAACCAGATTTGGAGGTGGGCCTCTTTCATTCTTTGTTGGGGAAAGCGTCCTATATTCTATTTTTCACCAAGAAGATAAGATTGTGCTTGAGTGGTTCTTTAATATGCCTGAAGTAATATTAGTTGATGTTTTTAATGTTCTATCATTCTGGTTTTAAAAATATTCCTCACATAAGAGAAAAATACATATAACCCAAAATTTAAGGTATTTTTCTATTGTCATCAGTTTATTTTATGCAATAATAGGGATGGGTAAGGTCTTATAATGCCATCTTTTTGTGCCTTTTATCTTTAGACTACAAGACAGTATGTATTAGGGTGATATCCTAAAAAAAGATGTTAGTTTTAGAACTAACCGGACGCTTCACCTACTGAGCCCACCCAGGCGCCCCTATGACAATTCTATCAATACTGTGAAACAGGGATGCATAAGGCAGTGTCTCTGTCTTTAGGATCATTGGCAGGTAGATACAAGATATGTAATTAATTGTGCTAATTGGTGGTACAGTTAGTAAATGCTCAGAGAGCTAAAAATGACAGGAGATTAAATGGGTGAGGTCGGCAGTCTAGGCATCATGGAAAGGTAGAATTGTCAGAGCCTCAACGGATGGATCTCTGAAGAGAGAGGAAAGTGCTGTTTTGAATGGAGATTAGAATGAGACCAGTAAATGAGTTAAAAGTTAGTGTTTTAAGTGGCTCTCAGGGACCTAGCCTACCTGAAACTATTAAGGTTGGAGGTAGCCGTGGAGATGGGACCCTTGTTAATGGGAACGTAGAATATCAGAATGAAGACTTTGCACCTAATGCTATAATAAGTGTAAAGATTTTTTTGGCATATGAGCGATGTGAAAGGGAAACAATTGTGGGGACGACCAGAGAACAGCGACATGGCTACTGCATGTATGATATGGGCCGGAACAGGAAGAGACACTCACGAAATCAGAGAATGATGCCAGTGAAACCACATTTCTAAGTTCAATTTTTTAAATTCGAATAGAAACCGTGGCAGTGAAAAGTAATTTTTTATTATCGCTTGTAGGAGCAAGAACTATGAGGAAGTTACTGGTGGCGTCAGAAACTTGCAAATGGGACAGGGTACACTCTTTAAATCAGTGGGATTCCTGTGTTTAAAATGTTCTTCGTGGGGGGCTGAGGTGGATCAGTTGGTTGAGTGTTCCTACTCTTAATTTTGGCTCAGGTCATGATCACAGTCGTGAGACCCAGCCCGCTTTGGGCCTCCTCAGTGAGCACGGAGACTGCTTGGGATTCTCTCCCTCTTCTTCTTCTTATTCTTCTTATTCTTCTCTCTCTCTCTCTCTCTCTCTCTCTCTCACCCCTCCCCTCTTTCCCCTTTTCCCTCTCCCCCTCTCTGCCCCTCTCCCCCGATTATGTGCCCACATTCTCTCTCTCTCAAAAAAAATAATAAAATGTTCTTGGTTTTTTTTTTACTATTAATAATAAGAACCATTTTAATAATGAAGAAACCATTCAGAAAAGCTGGCTGAGGGATACAGTATAATGTATAATTTCCAATAAAAATAATTATATTTACCGACTTCTGGAGGGTCTAGGGAGTATATTTTTACACAAGACAATATATTTTCCGGCAAAATTTATAATTTCGTAGCCCCGTGAAATCAGTTCTTGATCACCCGGAAAGTTTCAGGGCTGGCCTTCTCCCCTGAGGGTGTAGAGAAGCCAGAAATCTCCCAGTTGCCCCAGCAGCTCTGCTTCCAGAGAGTATGCACAGGAGTCTGGGGTGCAGATCACCTAATGGAAGGGCCCTGGTAAGTCTGGCTGCCTTGGGCGTCCCTCCTTGAAGGCTCAGCAGAGATGACTGGGGTTGGGGAAGCTGCCTGCTTTCTGGCCAGGGGCCTAATTGCAGGGTGTTCTGAACCTCTGAGTCCTCCCTGGTGACCAGAGGGCTCCATTGACCTTCCTCTGCACAACTGACTTTGTCCCGGTACAGAGCCAGCTTGGTACTCTTGGCCCAGAGGTATTGTGTACTCTCTGGCCTTCTTTACCTAGGCCCAAAGGGACCCAGGGCCAACTTGTCCACCCCTTCCCCTCCCTCCAGGGAGGAGGTTTCCTTCCCCAGGCCCTCAGCCTCTCACGAGGAAAAGGCCGATCAAGGGTGCTGGGTTGGCCTTGATCATACAAGCCATAGGGCTTAGGTTTGGAAATTTGTGAATGGTTTGACCTACTGTATTTAAAATAATTATTTCATTTCTTCATCAGGAGAAAATGGCAAGTTTAAATTGGATTGAATATGATATTCTTGATGAAATGTACCTTAATTTCATAGATCTCTTTAAGTCCTCAAATTTTAGGACATCTTCAACAATATATTCATTACTATTCATGATCGAGAAGCAGCTTGCTCTGAATTTGCTGTCCATGATCTCTGGTGTCATTGACCACAGGTTTTAATTGTCTTGCCTGTGAGATCTCATGAAAGACATCCTGTGAGAATATTAATAAGTGAATTACAGTTAATCCCCGTAGACATTTATGTATTAGGTTTTGTTTTGCCATTCAGGTATTCAGTTGTGTGTGCCCAGTCCCAGGAGAGATCATGTAGTATTTTAATCTAAAATATCATTAATTTGATTTGGAGCTAACTTTTTCTTTTCCTAAAAGAAGGGAAAAAAAATACTGCGTTCCCACCTTGCCTCTGAAGCCCTCTTGAAATATGCTAAAGGTTGTGTTTACTAGTGAAATCTCTCTTTGGATACTTTATTTTTTAGGACTTTTATAAAGAGGATCATGAACATTTCTTAAACTCCTTTAACATCGAACCTCTACGGAATCAGTGTTTTCAGGATTTGCCAGAAAAATCTCAAATTAATCTGTATTGTGGTCAAATACTCGAACTGGTAGGACCTGATTGGTAAACTGGATAGATCGCTAGTTGAACTGAATTTTATTATAGGTCACCAATTTGAAACTTAGGTCAATTCATATTAGCAGTTTATAAGCCTCAGAATAATTCTTCCTATCTTAAAAAGAACTGAAAGACATTCCATAATATGCTGTCAGGTCTAGGTATAATTAATTAATCTTTGTTACTCAGACAAATGATTTCCTCTGCTCTTTGGGGACTTGAAATCTTGTTGTTAAAATTTGTATTGGCCTACCATTGATTTTCTTGGTCAAGTATTAGCCCAGTTCTTAGACATTGTCATTAAGCACTGGCTGTTGTCAACATCTATTTGTTAAGCATCTGCCATGCTCTAGGCACTGGGTCAGATGCCAGGACTGAAAGATTAACGACGTTATCATTTCTTTCTTCAAGTAAGTTATAGCAGAAGGGGCGGGGAATCCAGGAATTAAGATAGATTCCCAAAAGGCAAACTTAAAAAACAAATTGTTTATTTTTTTAGAGCAGTTTTTAGGTCACAGCAAAATTGAGCAGAAGGTACAGAGATTTCCCATATGTTGTCCTACCCCCACACATGTGTAGCCTCTGCCATTATCAACATCACCCACTAGGTGGTACATTTGTTAAAATTGATGGGCTTACAATGACACATCGTAACTCTACAAAGTCCATAGTTTAGGGTTCACTTGTGGTGGTGTACATTCTGTGGGTTTGGGCAAATATATGATGACACGTGTCCACCTTTATAGTATGATACAGAGTGTTTTTCACAGCTCTGAAAGTCCTTGGGCTCTGCCTGTTGATCACTTCCTCCCCCCAGACCCTGAAAACCACTGATCTTTTTACCGCCTCTAGTTTTTCACCTTTCCAGAATGTCTCTATAGTTTAGCCTTTTCAGATTGGCTTCTTTCATTTAGTAATATGCACGTCATGTCTTTTTTTCATGGCTTGATAGGGCATTTCTTTTTTTTTGGCACTGGATAGTATTCCACTGTCTGTGGTACCCCAGTTTATCCATTCACCTACCGAAGAATGTTTTGCTTCCAAGCTTTGGCAGTTATGAATCAAGCTTCTGTGTGCAGGCTTTTGTGTGGACATAATTTTTGACACCTTTGGGTAAATGCCATGGAGTGCTCTTGCTGGGTCGTATTGTAAGAGTATGTTTAGTGTTGTAAGAAACCACAAACTGTCTTCCAAAGTGGCTGTACCATTTGGCATTCCCGCCAGCAATAACGAGAGTTCCTGGTGCTCCCCATCTTCATGGGCCTTTGGTGTCGTCAGTATTCTAGACTTTGGCCGTTCTTACAGGTGGATGGTGTCTCATTGTTCTAATTGCATTTCCCTGATGACACGGGATGTAGAGCATCGTTTCATATGTTAATGTCCTCTGCATCCCTTCTTTGGTGAAGTTGTCTGTTGAGATGTGGGGCCCATTTTCCGATGGGTTTTGTTTGTTTTCTTATGTTGAGTTTGAAGAGTCCTTTGGCATATTTTGGATAACAGTCCTTTATCAGATGTCTTTTGCAACATTGTCTCCCAGCCTGTGGCTTGGCTTGTCATCCTCTTTAATGTCTTTCACGGAGCAGAAATATTTTTAATGAAGTTCAGCTTATCTGTTCTTTCTTTCATGGATCATGCCTTCGGTGTTGTATCTGAAAAGTTATTACCATACCCAAGGTCATCTAGATTTCCTCCTGCGTTATCTTCTTGGAGTTTTATAGCTTTGTGTTTTACATTTAGGCCTGTGATCAATGTTGAGTTAATTTTTATGAAAGTTGTAAGATCCGTGTCTAGGTTGACATACCTTATATTTGAATAGCACTTTGTCATAAAAAACATTTCATGTTCACTTCTTTTAACCTTCTTTTAATCCTGATATTTTGAAATAGGCAGTGGCATTTCTTCGTTAAAATCTGAAATTTAGAGCAAATAGGTTGAACTAGGGGATGGGCAATAAGTTTGGAAAGATAAATTGAGCCAAATCCAATAGGCTTTGCAAACCAGGCCTAAGGAAATTGGTTTTTTTTTGTGAGGAAGTGGAGGCCGGAGGTTTTTTGACAGATGACTGACAAGGTTAGACTTGAGCTTTAGGGCGTCCTACCCAGCCGTGTTGCCTAGGCTGAATTGGACAAGGAAGATTGTGAAGATTGTGAAGGCAGAGATTGTGAAGAGGCTGTTGGATTAGTCTGGACTGGGGGTGATGTGGTCTTAGGATCAGAAAGGTAGCAGTGACCACGAGTAGGAAGGAACCTCGAGAGACCCATGTCCAGAATCTGGCAGCTTACCGATGAGGCATACAAGCTGAGGGCTGGAGTCAGGGGTATCTCTGAAGCTTCACCTTGGGGCACCAGGAGACTTGGTTGTACCAGAAGTTGGAAAATCAGACAGAACTGATAAGAAGTCAAGATGATGATTGGTTTTGGGACATGTTAATTTTGAGGTACAGGTAGGATATCCAATCCTAGACATTAAAGAGACATTTGTAAAGGTGGTATTACAGAGGGTGATGCAGTTGTAGTTGAAGAGAAAAGATTTAGCAGTCACCAGGCATTATCGCGGTGGTAGGTGGAGTGGTGGGAGAATATGAAAGCACCAAGGTACAGTAGAAAGAAGGTCTGAAAACAGAACCTTAAGAAATACCCAGTGTGAAAGACAAAGTTGACAAGGAAAAGGAGTCATTGGTACGTAGGAGAAAATCTCGGCTGCCAGATATCACAGAAGCGAGTCCCCAAAAGAAAGACCGGTCTTTGGTGTCAGATGGTGCTGAGAGGCCAAAGAGAATGAGGCTGTTGGTGCCTTTGATAAAAATAATTTGTTGTGATGATTATAAAGCAGCAGCGAGTGTTGGTGGTGGGGGATAGTTTCAGATGGTAGCAGGTGAGTAGCAAAGTCAGCGGGGGTTACTTGGGAGGGATTAGAACTTGGCAAAATAAAAATGGGCGTGTCAGAGGGCTGTGTGCAAGCTCTGGGTGGAGAGGTGAGGAACCGCAAAGGATTAGGGAACGACTGGGGTGGTGGTGAGTCCGCAGAGCAGGTCCGGCAGAGGGAGCGAGTAGGGGAAGCACAAGGTGAAACTGATCAGCCGGGATTTTATTGAGTGGATCTGGCCGTGAGTAGCCGTATCTCACCTTGAGGACTCTTCCTTTGGAAAACCGTTCAAGAAATTCGGTTTGTGACAATGTGTTATAAATTGTAAGGCAGTATATAAACAGGAGGCGGGATTATTCAAATTTCCAGTCACTTTGAGCAGTGACACCATTTCAGAACTTGCAAGTGCAATCAGTCTTTAATAATGTAATTCTAAGTTGAAAATAATTTTTGAACATACTCTAGCTCCGTGAGTGTGAAAAGTGTTGTTAAATGAAGGCCCGGAACTTTTCTGCGGCCGGCATGTAAATGTGAATTATCGTTTACAAAGTGGGAGACTGTGTATATCTGGGAAGAAAGAAAAGAGTGTTAAAATAAGTAGTTACAGAGCAAAAGCCAGAAATCGCAGGGAAAGGGGAAGTGGAGATCATTCATATGATAATTGTGGTAGATTGTTTTTCTTTGGTTTTCTCTTTTTTCTTTCTTCCTGGTAGATTGAGAGGACAAGCCTTTGTCTTTAACCACTTTCAGTTACGAAGTTAAGAGTTTATGGCATTTATTGTATGTTCTTGTGTCCGCTATAGAGCCCCAGCAGGAAACAGATGACACAGAACAGATCATTGAAGAACGTTTAGTGAGAGACCAGGTACCGGGGGGTGCCTGGGGTTAAGGACACCGAGGAGGGAGGGGATAGCACCAGGAACCAGCAGTGTCTTGTAGGGACTGCTGTGCTCAGGTGTGAAGGGACAGCTGTGGCTGCATCTGTGGTTGTTGATAGAGAACCTACCGCTTCAACCTGGAGCACAGCAGGGACGGCTTGAGGCGGCGGTGGGGCGGGGAATGAAAACCCTGCCTCCCCTTCTTTCTGTCCCCCGTCTCTTGCAGGTGCCTCCCAGGACCAGAGAGGAACAGGAAGCCACTGGGCAGGGCGGCCCAGATGATGCACTGTGCAGAGATCGGCCTGCTGGGGTGTAGGGAGGGGCAGCCTGGAGCAGGAGGGGGGACGCTGAAAACGGTGGGCACAGTTATTCCAAAACCTATTGCTTTTCAGCCTGTTGTCCGGCTCTTGAAGACAATCTGAGTCTTGGGCTTTTCGTAGTCATCTCTGACTGGGAGAAACCTCGGGAAGTGGCCCTGGACTCCCCGAAACCAGCCCTCTGTGAGCTCACAGTTCAGAACACCTGTGCGGGAGAAGCGGGGTTCATGGCCCCAGAGGTCGGGCGGCGGAGCTTGGCTGCTTTTCTTTGAATCCTGACTCTTCGACTTAGTAAACTCTGTTCCCTTGAGTCAACTTCTTAGCTTCTCTGTGCCGCTTTCCTCTTCTGTAAACAGAAACAACACAGCACATCACAAGGATTAAGTGAGTCAACATGTCAAGGGCTCTGAAAGTTGCCCGGTACCACAGTTAAGGTCGATAAAATACCAGTTGTTGGGGCACCTGGGGGGCTCAGTCAGTTAAGCGTCCGACTCTTGATTTTGGCTCAGGTCACGATCTCACAGGTCGTGAGTCGGACTCGGTGCTGACAGTGTGGAGCCTGCTTGGGATTCTCTCTTCTCTCCCTCTCTCTCTGCCCCTACCCCGTGCGTGCTTGCTCTCTCTCTCAAAACAAATAAATGTTAAAAAAAAATTTTTTTTTAAGTGTCCGTTGTCGTAAGGCTCACCTTATCCTTTGCCCTTGCTTCACTGTAAATGGGCATTTTTCTTTTCCTCTTTTCAGATTCATTAAAAGTGTTACACGTCACGTGTAGTTCTTAGGATATACTCCTCTCCCAACTACATTTGCCACCAAGGAGGAGCCCTGGGGGTCTAGTCCCTACTCTTACAGTTAATCAAGAAGATCGGCAGGATAGTGTCCTTTGGAAATGCTGTCAGAAGTTCTTCTGTGGTGGTTTAAAGTTCTTCTTCTTTCCCATCCTCAGTAAGGAATTGAATGGTGTTTGAGAAAAGTGACTCCATTATTACCCCCCTCCTTTCCTTCTTTGCCACCCCCCCCCCTTCCAGCCAGGTGGGTCACCTACCTCCTGGATTTTGCAGGTGACTTGAATTCACTTACTAAATACACAGTGAGTCAGGTGGTAGGCCAAAATGGATTTAGCTTTATAATTTCAGCAGTAATGGGGGTTGGAAAGCGATATTATGGAAGACGTAATAATACCTGTTTTTAAATGCCTTCAAAAGCGCTGCAAGCATTGTTACGTGACTTTTCACTGAAAGATTTAAAATCCTAGAACCAGGAACTTACACAGTTTGCATTGTCTTATGCTAACAAGACAGTTAATCAGTTTTCATAGATCTTTGCTCTTCTCTGGGTTTTTGTTGTTGTTGTCGTTTCTTTTTCTTGACAAGCCCTGTATACATTTTTGCTCTTGGTAGTGTCTGCCCTTTCATAGATACTCCTGCTCCCAAGGTTGGTATTTGGTAGAGAAAATGAAGGACAGAGAAGAAAATGATCACTGCCAGATGCTTAGTGATTTGTGTGGTGATCGGTTTGATCACTTTGTAAAGATTGGTAGACTTCTCTGGCCTGTCTATGGCAGGCTGGTCTCTAGTTGACATTTTAGGACAGTTTCAAGTTCTCACCAATTTACTTATTTCCTTACTCAGTATTTATTTTACCTTCAAAATAAATTAGTAAGTGATGTTATGAAAGAGATACTAATGGCTCCTTGAAATCTGTTCGAGCACTACTAATTTCAAAATTGTCAGAGTTTACCAATTCTTTAAAATGGGGGAAATATCACGAGGTGAAAAATAAGCTTTTAGGTAAGAACGCTAGAATGTTAAGGTAAAATACTTCCTTGGCTTAAAATCTTTTTGAAAACGGGAATTCAAAATGTTTTCATCAGCTTAAAATTTGCTTTAAAGTTCTTTATTTATCACCCCCAAATTCCTTCGTTTTAATTTCTAACATTAAGTTTGTTTTAATCTTACGTTGAAATTCGTATAGACTTTTTCAGTAGGAGCATGTCTAAGTTTATCCTATACCTGGTTAAAAACACCATTTTCCCTAACCTGTCAACAGCTTAGTTGAGCAGTCAGACTGTATTATTCGGTATCTTGTCTGACAGGAGGACAGCAGTCCAAAGAGAAAGATAACACAAATTGGTGCCACACTTCGATAAATAGAGACATTTTATTTTTCACCAAGCTGATTCAATCCAGTTCAGTTAACTCTTTTTCCCCTGAAGGACAGATCAAAAAAAGGCAGCCGTGAATGACTGAGTTTGTCATGTGTTTGACACGTCAGTGTGTGAAAATAAAGCCGGCCACAGGGGAGGGGCTGTGCCTTTGGATTTCAGACAATGCCCCGTGCAAGAGCCCTGTCCCTCCGCTCTGCGCTGTGGGCCGCTGGACAGTCCCAGCCCTCAGCCAGAGTGGGGAACCTGGGGACGGCCAGCATTGTTGCGCACGACCCCCTTTCCCTTCCAGCCTGCGACCGTTGTGATGTAATCATCCCTAAGAACTCTCGGGCATTTTTCAGACTGCCACGGTTTCACTTTAGTTCCATAGACTAAAGCTATTGGTTATTACGTGGTGGTGGTGTCGTGATTTGGGTAACACGTGTGTCCTAAATGTCTCCTTTCTAAAAATCTGTGTTACAATAATTACACCACCAGTATTTCTCAGTTCAGTAATTTCTTCTTGAGATGCAGAATGAAATGTCTATCAGCATAATAATGTTTATGAGACTTGTACGGTCATAATGATTTCTTGTAATGCTGTCATTATACCACGGGACATGAATTGTCTAAGAGGCATTTATGAAGGAAGATTTAAATTGTCAAAACCCTGCCTGTTGCTCCACGGATCAGGTCTAGGAGCCCCATCTTCTGCACCCAAAGCCTTCGGGGACTGCTTTCCCCTCCCCCCCCCCCCCCCCCCCCAGCACAGCCCTGCATTCCAGTCTCTTCAGTGTCCTGCCAAGGCACTGCTGTCGCCCAGCCCCAGGCCCCACGGTGTCTGTCTTCGGAGCCCTCTCTCTCTGCCAAACCCATCCTTCACTTGATCTGGAATCCTGCTTTTCCCTTGACTTTGGCCTTGCTCAGCTAATTGCTGCGGTGGGACATCTCCTTCCTCCGTGTGGTCGAAAGCTAGGACTCTCAAGGGCGTGCTCCCCACCTCCCCAGCCACAGCTCTGCCGTGTGCCCGCTCAAAGGGAGGTGGTGTTTCTTTTCTGGGTAATCCACGCGTCCTGCCTGTTCCGGGCCTCAGCCGTGCCGCCGGTGCCCAGTGAGCAGAGAGCAGGGCTCGGGCTCTGTGTCACAGTGAAGAGGACAGGTTTGAGGGCCAGATACCCCACCCCACCCGCCTCTCTTACCAGCCGTGGGACCACACTCAAGTTACCTAACCTGTCTGTGACTCGTTTCCTTATTCTGAAAATGAAAGTCATACTCACCTTGAGGGTTGTAAAGATTAAATGGGTTAATTTTGGTCAGGTGCTTAGAATCGTATCTGGCACAGTCCAAGTGCTGGGTAGATGTTTACTCAGTAATTTGCTGAACACGTCCTGTGTGAGTCACTCTGCTGGGTGTTGTCCATGTTGCTAACTCTTCGTCTTTCCGGGAGTCTCTGTGCAGGTGCGTCCGCAGCCCCATTTTACAGACGACGCACCGTTAAGTGACTTGCTCAGGGTCACACGGCAAGATTAGGGCAGAATCAGGATTTGCATTGATGCCACTTGGCTCTGGGGCCCTCGGTCACTCCTCTCCTTTAACCACCGAGGCGTGCTGCAACCCCGGCTGTAAATCGCGTTGTCCTTGAGACTCAGTGGGACGGAGGGAAACGCAGCTGGATGTGTCTCTTGTCCTCTTCGGGACAGCAGTGTGCTGTGAGGCGACGGCCGGGAGGGAGTCGTCCCACTGGTCTGCCGTGGGCCGCCTTGGACTGAAAAATGGGCAGGACGGGAACCGCACGTGTTAGCTGCTCCCACGGCACCCCCGGCCTAGCTGTGCCGTACGATAACGGATTTTATTTTTGGTATTTTCTCTTAAGCCACTCTTTTGTTAGGCTCTTGCGGCTTTGCTGGCACCACTGACTCTAGTCTGGAACCATACAGAACACCGCAAAGACAGGGAAGGAGAGAGTGGCTCAGCCGCGTCAGCCTGCTGACGGCGTGTTCGTTTGTAGGTATTTAAAGCGTGTGTTAATATGCTCTGCCGTGGCACCCGGCTCTACTGAAATACCAAATTTATCCACAGGGATTCTAGCTAGAGAAGGTCAGCAATCAGTTCTGGAAGCTTGTACTCCAGATCTTTGTCCTAGCCGATGAAGCGTCGGGTTTGTGAGTTATTCTCCCGTGCAGGTACGTGCACAGAGGCCCTGCAGATTGACCGCCTGGGCCGTGCACCTGCAGCGATAGGGATTTTCCAGACGTCGCATCCAGCTGAGACTTTTCGTGCACACCGCCAAAAGTTTTAAAAGTGAATTTCTTCAAAGGATTCCAATTATTTGGCTGATAAAGCACAGATAATGAAAAAAAAAAGTATACTTTACAGTTAAGTCTTTTTGTTTGGGGGAAGGGGGGTAAAAAGGTTCCGAGGACAGTAATGCTTTGTCGAGGCTCTAATGTCCAATACTCTTAAGTGCCGGGTCAGAGTTAAACTTGAATGGCAATGATGAAATATTTACTCATCAGATGGCTTTGAAGTTCAGCCTCTTTTTGGTCACAGCCCCTTCCTAATGGACATGTTTCAAAGAAGAAAATGATTATAGCATTCAGCTGTGACGTTCTCTTACTCTCTGCATGGAAGAAAAACACATTTTGTTTGGGTCCATTTGGGTATTTAAATTTTGAAGGCCAGTTGCTTGGAAATCACATTAATGACGGAAATCGTTCATACAACTCTGACTCCGTTCTCATTGAGAGGATAGTGTATAAAAGTTAATTTTTCTAATACCTCTATAATGTTTTTAAAAGATTGCTTTAACTCATGTATTCTCCAGTCTTTCCAATCTACATTTATTGAATTCTCCATAGTTTATAGTACAAGGCTTGAGGTGAGTGCATGTATGTAAAATGAGTAAGTTATAAAATTCAGTTTTATAAACTCTCCTGCTGGGTAAAATCGCTTATGTTTAAAGATGTTTAGAAACTGTATCTATTTATATATGGTTCTTCAGTTCTGATAATAACTGGAGGGTTTTCCTTTAAAGTTTAAAATTATAGATACTTTAGGATGTTGAGTAAATACTGTTTTTCTTCTACATCCTGGATTAGGTTTCATTCGTCCAAGTAAATTAGGACTTTAGAAATTGTTCGTGCAGTGTGGGTTAAAAACGTTATGTTTTTGTTTCCTCAACCACTGTGGACTGTGTGATATGCTTTTAACATGGATGTTTGTCTTTTGTTACTTAGTTTTCATATGAATCCAACAAGCAATGAGGACCTCAGGAAAATCCCGGTAAGTTGCCGAGGGGGGGTTAGTGCATCATCAGAAAAGAAACCACAAACCGACCTTCTGCCTGGCATACATTTTTGAAAAAACCTTCATCCTGAACCCCTCAGTTACCTTTGGATGATAGCTTAATGTGGTCATCTGGGGAGAAAGAAGAAAAGCAAAATTCAAACTCAGTCTTTAACGTACGATAGGGCGTGACTTTATGATGTGTAGAGACTCAAGCAGTATTAGAGTTATAACTGAAGCCAATTTAGAATCTACACATTTTGTTTACAGACTTTTAAAATTAATGTGAAAGCTGTAGGTCAAGGTCAACATCACGGTTATGAAATGAGAGCGTGGGGAGAAAATGGACGTTTTTTGTTGTTGTGACAAAGATCGAAGAAAGAATAAAACTGCCTGTTAACTTTCAAGAATAGGAAAAGCATCTTGGCAAGAGATCGAGGTAACCGGGAGAGTCTTTGAAAGAACCTTTAGGACACTTACCTTCTTAGAACAAAACCAAATATATTAACAGGCTTGGAAGCGACCATCTAAATGTAACTCACATTTTGCAAGGATCATTCAGATATCTTAACTTCATTTTACTGTGTTTGAAGTCCAGGTTTGGATCTCTGTTCAGAGTTCACTGCATCTTCAGTCGATTCTAAAAGCATTAAAATCTAGAAAGTTACTGTACAAAAATATGGGCACATGTTCTCGGTAGAAAACTGGATTCCCACTGAATAACAGAAATAGAGCCGTTATTCCAAGAGGCTGGTGGTTGCTGTTTGAACCATCTGTCCTTAATGTGTGTGATCCAGATGTATAATAAGAATTTTTTAAAGCAATAACATATCGCAATTTTCTATGATGTGATATGCCTAGAAGAAACTGGTGTGGTGTGTAAACCGTTCTAAATGTAGTTATTTGTGTTTAAAATTATAGAAAACATTATAGAAGCAGAGGACTTTGTACTGCATTTTTGCTGTTTTATGTAAATGATTTATAAGTTTTGATGTTTCATAAATACTCGAGTCTTTATAATATGGCAGTCTGGCGAGAAATGTCAGAATATATGAAGTCAGCCTTTGATCAGATAGTAAAATGAATTCTATCAGGCGGTTACTTAATCTCAAACAAAATGCAACATCAAAAAATCGATTTAATGTGCAGCTATTGTTTATTAAGTAACCTTAATTACAATTTCTGTGTGCTTGTAAATGTACTTTTCCCAATCTTGTGATTTATTGCCGTAAAAGCATCCTTAGAATTCTTTAAAGAAATATAAATGTGAAAATTGTTTTAGTTAAAGGATTTAAAGGTGATAAAAGAATCCTTGATGTGCGATTCTTTTTCTCTGGAATACTAACTCTTCTAAATGACAGTTGAAGGATTACTAGGTGTTGTTAATTTACCGCAGGATGCAATTAAGAGGAGAAAGCTCATCCTTCTCCGGATCGTTATTGAGGGAAAGCATTTGAACAATTCTTCTGTTGAAGATTATAAGATGTTTGAAGTAATTTACATTAAGTTCTCCAATAAGAGCCATCCCCCAAGTTATTTTTTCCCCTTCTGGGCCTAGTATTTTGTAATTAAGTTTGTATGTCTTCCATGCTGGTGCCAACACCTGTCTGTGAAAGCGCAGTGTTTAAACAGGAGCAGTAGCCAGTTGAAAGGGCAGCGCGAGCTCTTTAAGGCCTAATTAAGAACTGAAAGGGAGGTGAAGGCAGTCGGACAAAAGATGTGAAAGTAGCTGAGATGATATTCCCAGAGCAAAGTTCCTCATTAGAACAATAATGAGAAGATCAGAGAATGCCAAGCCTTCATCTTTCTGTCTCTTTCCCCTGGCCGCCTTGGATGGCAGTTAGTGCCCCACCAATATTTGGTTGCCAGGACAACCTCTCTTGAAACCTCCAGTTATTTTGAGTCCTGATAATTTGCTTTTGTTTAAATTTCAATATTGCAAAAAATATACATTTCCCGGTGTAAAAGGCTAGGCTACGTGTGAAGTAAAAATAGCTCCCTGGTAATTCTCAAAAGTCTTTCGTACAACTGTGTTACTTAAAATTCCGATTGGAAAACTTCACGTCACGATTCTGCTGTCCTCTCACCCCATCCCCACTGTCTGATATCTGCGTATGGAAATTTTGAACCGAAGTTCCGTGGGGATGACAAAGGATGGGTCGTGAGAGGGGAAGAGAGAAGACACATTTACGTTAAATTTCAGTACAAGAAGACAGCTTAAAAACATACGTGCTGTCTGTACGGAGTGCCGGAGGAATAAATACTGAGTACCTAGGAGCCCTGCTGGGGTTATTTGAGTCTCCACCAGTTTGGAGGTTTCTCAGTTTTAGAAGTTCTTCTGAGAACAGTGTTAGAAATATCTTTTGGAAAAATAATTAATTTTTATATTTGCCTGAGAGTTTTCCTCTTCAAGCCAAAGGACTTTTGTAACCAGCAAATAACTCCATTCCCTATTGTATGTGTTAATATTAGTCTGTATTATTTTGTTGGGAATTGTATCAGCGAACAGAAGGAGACATCTATATGTATTCACTGAACAGGGCAGTCAGTGCAAGCATCTGATGCCTAAAATTAGAAGGGTTAACTGGCTTTCAACTGTGGGATGAAACCTGGAACTAAGCACAAAACTGTTTTTAATTATTTTATATTCTTTTCCAGAATATAGTTTATAGTACATGTGTTTCTAAGATGTTTTCCTGCCTAGAAACTCAATGCAGAAATTTGGGGGGAAATTTTCACATAAAAGGACAAATGGAAAATTTATTGAGAAGGCCAGAAATGTATTTCCAGGAAATCTGTCTCTATATAAGTATTAGATGGTCGGGAGGGGGGAAAAATAAGCCAAATAGTGGCTTTTCTACGCCAGATTATGGCTTTAAAGCGTTGAGCAGTATTTATGGTAATTGTTTTGAGAGATTAAATTGTTAGATCGATTCATATCATGGCTTTCATGTAAACTACACATGTCAAAATAAGGATTCTTTGACATGTTCTTCATCCTCATTGTCTTCACAGAAATGTTTAAAAACGATTTCCATTACATTATCTGATAGTCCTGGTGTGGTGGTAAATATAACCATCTGAATGATTTTCTAACTGTGTATCGTCACTTAATTAGTTTGGAGGAATCAGTTCATATATGTGTAATTTGATTAAGATTAGAGAGACTCAGGCTGACGCTGTTATTATGTTAAACTAAGAAAACACATAAAACAGTCAACTCGGCAGTAATGAACCCTATTTAGTGCAATTTCATTAACCCCTGCAGTTCGCACAGGAACTCTGTTTTTCAGTAAATGTTTTATTAGATAAATGAAGTCACATGAGTTGGATGTCGCTACTTTTTTAAAAATGGAGTTCAGAAAAAAATTGCTTTGTAGACCAGGAAATCTTAGAATTGAAAGGGACCGTGGAGAACATCTCATTTATCAGATAAGGGAAGTGAGGCCTAGGCCGGTATCTGTCTCAAATCTATGTAGAATTACTTAGGTTATAGTAAGAAAGTTTGGCTTATTTTTAAGACATTTTAAAAATATACTTACCTCAGTATTGAGTACTACTGTAGCTTATCTTTTCTTTAGAAATCTGCTTAATGTAATAAATGTTTAACAAGAATGTGGTTA
Source organism: Lynx canadensis (assembly GCF_007474595.2). Lineage (NCBI taxonomy): Eukaryota > Metazoa > Chordata > Mammalia > Carnivora > Felidae > Lynx > Lynx canadensis. The sequence goes on from NC_044313.2 coordinate 13,181,099, forward strand.
GGAAATTATAAGTTTTATATCTCTAAACTGCTCGTGACCAGTTATATAAGTTAGTAAACATGTGAGTCTGTGTGTGTGTGTGTATGTGTGTGTGTGTGTAGTCTTATTATTACAAAAGATAGAGAAGAGAATAAAAAGTAAACCAACACTTCTCTCCAGAGTTGTTGTGAAGTAATATTCTTAAATGTTTTTAGGGACAAAGGTAATATGACTCATAAAGTTGTATCTGCTCCCAGTTTCTAGTGCTAAAATAAGTTGTTTTAAATATAATCTTATGGAATGGAAGCTCACTTTTCCGTTAGCATCCGCTCTGTCCTTTCTGCTAATCTGTTGGAGGCTTTTATTACTTGTCTTTAATGTTTCATTCAGTAGCTTTACAACTAAGCTCCTCCAAATGATCCTACCCACTGCTCCCATTTTAATTTTCCTAGAACTTCGCTTTAATCATACTCTGCCTCTGTGTAGAAACCTTCCATGGCTTCCTCACCATTGCAGTAAGTCTCAAAAGTCCTTAATAATAGCATCCAGCATCCTTGACAGTCTGTCGGAACCTACCATTTCAGCCTCTTGGCACTCTGTCCTGAACCTTATTTTCCAGCTGTTCTCCACGGATTACCTACTGTTGACCCTTATGCCTTCAATCACGTTTCCTCCTTTAAACGAGCAGAGCGCACTGCTTCAGATGCCCATGGCGTTGGACCAGTTTTGGGTCCTGAATTTTTCCTTTATCCTTGAGAAGGGAGTGACTTTGATAACCTAAGCATCAAATGGGCATCTGTACTTCAGGTGTTTCTCCGGACAGCAAAGTCAAGGTGCGGGGGGGGGAGGGGATAAAAAGTTACACTTTGACTTTCCTCATGAGCACCAGACACATATCAAATTAAAGTAGATCCTGAAAAAGGACTAAAGACAAATTTAACCCAGTGGAGAGAAAAAAGAGTCAAAGGCCTTTCTGCATTTACCCAGCAGTCCCCATTCTCTACCCTCCACTGGATAGATTAGATCAGTTAGTCCTTAAGAGCTAGACCCGTTTCCTCAGTATTACAGGGTTTTTTTTCCCTTAAAGCCAAATGGAAATGTTTTGAAAGAAAGTGATAAAAACCTTTTTTAAGTTGTTGATTAAGGACAGAACTGTGTAAAAAAGGCATAAAAGTTGTTACTTTATATTTGGACATATATACATATTGCATATATACACATATAATGAAAAATCTAAATACTCCACACCATAGGTGATGTTCCAGTGCTGTTTTGATTAAATTTATGACAGATGTTTTTCTTTTAATATTAGAATGCTTTGTAATAAAGGTCAAATCCATGTCTTTCTCTGTTTTATTATTTTTGTGTAAAAAGGAACATTCATCAATAGGATAAAGTTAGCAAAATAAGTAAATGAGTGAATGAGAGAACACAGATCCACTAATCCTAAGTGTTAGTTAGCATGAGTGTAGTCGAAGTCTGAGTTTCCTAATAACCAGGGCAAAAAGGGAAATGAGTTATGTGGGTAGTAGTCCTAGGAGGAGGAAATAGACCAGTTACTGAGGGGAGAAAAAGCTTTGTTTGCCTCTAAATTAAAACAGAAATTAACTCCCATGGGTAATTACTTCTTACAAGGCTGCTCATTGGTTTAATTCTGAACGACTTGAACATTTTACAGCAAATTGGAGAAGCAGATTTGATACGGCTGCTTTTTGAAACCATCTTCAGTAAAAAGCCAAAGTCATAGCATTAAACCACAGTTCAGTAGAAGCAGTTCATGAGGGCTAAGCTGTTGTGCAAATGTATACTTTTCCATAGCTACTTCGAGTTTTTCCAAGTCAAATCTTAGAGATCTTTAGTCTTTGTCTATTTTAATTATGTTTGTTGTAGAGCATTTTATCTGTTAATCCTAAATTGTGTGTTCAATTTCGTCTATTAGGACACTGTCCACAACGTAAGGAACCGTTCTAGAAAGATTTAGAATTACAATCGAGGCTTTGGTGTGTCCGCCCTAATTCTTGCCTCAGGACTGGCTAGCCACTCTGAATGTCACATTGGTTCTAGCCAAGGACACAGAAGAAACTTGATCGGGGTTTGAAAAACCAAAAGTTGAAGTTCCAGATAATTCTTGCCTTGCCGTCCCCTCCCCCTGGCCATGTTCTGTCTACTGAAATGACCACCTTTCTCCTGTTCCAGGACAGCAACCCTTTTGATGCCACCGCAGGGTATCGTGGTCTGACCTACGAGGAGGTCCTACAGGAGCTGGTGAAGCACAAAGAGCTCCTCAGGAGGAAAGACACGCACATCCGGGAACTCGAGGACTACATCGACAACCTCCTCGTAAGGGTCATGGAGGAGACGCCCAGTATCCTCAGAGTGCCATACGAACCGTCCCGGAAAGCTGGCAAGTTCGCCAACAGTTAATAAGCCAGTCGTACTGTGCTTGCGTTAGGGGCAAGAAGAAAAGAGACAAAGGAAGAAGGAAATCTCGGTACTGCGAGAAACCACACGATCAGGCTTCGTTACATACTCGCCTTCATTGCGAAAAACTACGTCCCGTGTAAATACTAGCAGGGACTCTCAAGAGTGACCTGTGAAGTGAGCTAAATTATTTACACTTTTAAAGTGAAAAGGGGCCAGATTCTCCATGAATAAGCAGTTCCTTCGGCTTCACTTAGGTGCTGGTGTCGCCCACGAACCTGCCATAGGCCTAGGGGCAGCTTCGGAAGTACACGACTCGTGATTCCTCAGGAATAGATTTCTCCTAAAGCAGAATCGACGCCGTGGCCGGTTTCTCAGAAGTCGGTTTGTAGACACATTTAGCTGCAGGAATACCGTTCATTGTAAACACTCAAAAGAAAGTTCCTATTTTATATGCATCCGTATGTGTACATGAATATATGTTCATGTATCTTTGTGTATAAAATACATGCATATACCTCATATATACATGTGTTTTTAAAACATTTAAGAACAACTGGTTGCCTCTAAAATTAAGATACCGATTTCTCAATGTGAAGATCTATGTGTGCTCTCTCGATGCAAAACAAAATCGTCATCGCTACCGTATCACGTACGGTTTGTTACCGGGAAGCTGCTTCAGATCACTCTTGACTTTGTGAACCTTGGTTTCACAGAGCTGCTCCCCTGTGTTATTCCAGTATCAGATGTTGCTCTTTTTCTGAAAGGAATGATCCAAAGTTCTGTGAGTTTTGTTTTTGTTTTTGTTTTTGTAGTTTTTTGAAGCATGACCTATTTTAGGAAACTTGATTAGCTTCAGGAGAGTAACTTGTTGTCTTCGCGTTTGAGTTTCGTTTAAGTCCAAGAGAAGCTAAGGTAGTCTGTTTGGTTGAGATTCTGAATGCCTTTAGATCACTAGCCAGAAAAATATTAGGAAGTTAGATCTGAAAATCATTCTGAGGGAAAAAAGGAGGTGATCGTCTGATGCCTGATAACCCAAAGCAACGAGCAATTCGAGGAATGAAGAATTAGGCTTAGTTTCAAGTTACGTAAATAATAGAACAGACGGTTGCATTTGGGTCTTGAACCAGAAGAAGAGTCACCGAAGGAAGAGTGAATCGTTGGCCCTGGACACAGTTCTACATCTGCCCTTAAGAATTGGTTTATCACAGAAGTATATGTTGGCCCTTTTCTTAAGTCAGTTCCCCCCAAATGCCAATACTTCCAAGAATTATCTTGATATATCTGTACGAAATTAGCCTGAAATTTACAGTGGAAAACAGTGGTCTAAAAATATCGCTAATCATCTGCTTATTTTTTCCCGTAAAAATCTAAAATAAATTATGAAACACTGAATCTGTGTCTCCAGTTTTCAAATGGGAAAATTTGCTTGTCTCTGGAGACATCTATTCTGCAGTCTTTTAATGAACCTCATTTTTGTCTAATATTTATCTCTATGAAGACTCCATTGAAAGTTCAATGCAAAGCAGAGAGAAGAGTTTGGCTCATTTTAATATTCTGAATCAGATAATACTTGGCCAAGTTTAGATTCATAAGCTAAAATTGCTTATTTGTGTTAGCTGACTCTTTAGTTTTCCTATGAGAGCATACATTTGGAAATTCTGAGAACTTCTCCTACATACAAAAAATTAGGATTTTTTTTCTTTTTTCAAAAATTAAATAACTTTTTAAATGAAGAAATGGAGAAGGAAAAATAACTTCCACCAACCTTTTTTTCCCCACTTATAAATTTCTGTAATGACCCTCAGAATTTGGTTTATTAGTATTTTATTTTCCCATTTGAGGTCTGAGTCATTTTTTTTAACACGGTGCCACTTTTAGTTAACATTTTATTAAATATTACAAAACTTCCAGCATTTTTTTTTCTGATGTTAGTACGACCGAAGCTCTTCTTACACTTTTTAAAATACTAAAGTCCATGTGTTTGCAGTATTGTGATAGATTATCTGCCGATATTTCAATATGCTTTGGCCAAAAGATGTCAGTTTCGTATTGGGGATATGTTTTACGTAAATCGAGTTCATTAAAAAGTATTACTCACATACTGCTCTTTTTATGAGGAAATTTACTTTTGAGGAGAGATTCTTTGCCAATATGAAACCGTTAAGGATTAGACCAATCAGATGTGAATGATTTGGTTATAACTGAATCGATACTTTTGTTTTTAAATCTAAGACAAGACTTGTATTGAAAACTGAATCAGCACTTGGCATGGCTGGTTGTCGGCATTTGGGTCCAAGTGTCGTTCCAGTGTTTATGAACTTCCACTCATGACCCAGAGTACAACTTCGTGTATGTTTTCGTAATTGGTCACTACAATATGCTAAAGTCAAAAAGTAAAAATGAGTTCCCAAGTAAACACATCAGTGTTTCCGTGTTTGGACAGAAGTGCAAACAGAGCAGTTTTAGTTTCTAATGTTGTAGGAAAAAGGCCATCAAGATCACCTTTAGTTAATGTCTCCAAAATGTGACTTTTAAGCATTCCAATGGTGTATTTTGTTAGTAGCGTAGAAATAGAAATAAAATACGTGTGCTCATTAAATAATACACAGCACAATAGACTTTATAAACAGATTTTACTTTTGCTTTTATGCTGAAAACTGCATGCAGTAGGGCATTCCCACTGTGAGAGAATTTCCTGAAATCCCAGAATGGGTATCTATCCTAAACCTATCTTCGGCGAACGTACTTCTGTTACCGATAAAAGTATTTCTGCTATTATTTTCATAACAGTGTTTTACAGTTGGTTCCCTTCCAGTTCCAAAATTTGGCTTTGAAAGTTGAACACGCTGTCTGTCCTACCATCCCATGCGTCAGGTTTCGTTTTCTGAATACCAGGGTCAGACCTGGGAAATGTATATAAAGTGATGCGTCACCCATTCACGAAAACGTTTAGATATTTCTTTGTGCCGCTGTATCCTACATTGAGCCTAGTTTGCCGTCCTCCCGGGAACGTCATATTATCCATAGATTATGCACAGCTACGTGTATTGCTTTGGGCAGTAAATGAAGATTTACTTGTAATTTTCCAGCTGTGAAGATGTTGCCTCGTATTGAAAAGGATTTCATGAATGGACACCTAAGTAAAACTCAGCGCATTAGTGACAGACTTGCTTTCCTCACATCCGTCCGTCACCTTTTCCTCCAGCCTCGCCTCCCTCCTGCCTCCCACCCCCATCAGAGTGCTTATTGTTTAGCAAGGAGAATCTTAAAACAGAAACTAAAAAACTGCTGTCTTCAACGTATCTAGTCATTGTTACACTGGAGCTTGTTATTTTCCCTCTGTAGTCTTTTTAGGAGAAGCACCCTACCTTGGATTTGTAAATCCAGCGGAAACTTTTTGCTGTCCGTGTGTTCACGTGTCTTCTAGATATGCTAGGTGTCGTGTGTGTGCGTGCGCATAAAGCATGCTCATTCACTTGACGTCTTTGAAGTAGGAGGTAAAGGACCACGGTGCCGCCGGTTTATGGAGATGTAGGGGTCTGTCAGCACACATCGCAGGCCCCCATTTCCACAGCTTTATAACCTGAATAATCCAGATGCAATCATTGGAAGTATTTAATATGCAATAGGTAGCACCTTAACTAATTAATCTGCATATGAAGGGTTTTCTGATGTATTTAATAGGAAGTGTAGAAGCTTTCGAGCATTAAACTAGAGTTGACGTTTTATTTCATTTATTTCCTATGTCGACATTGACATTTTCCACTCTTACGATGGAATGGAAGTCTGTAAAAAAACGATACATTGGACTCATTAATCCTTGAAGCTCCCAGGTGGTTCGTTTTTCGAGGTACAAAAAAAAATGCTGCAGATCTGTAAGTGTATATATTTAGCAGGTATTTGAAAGATAAAAGCATTATTTATAACTGATGAGTATTACACTTAAGTAAAAAGCTCTGGAAACTTGTATACATTTTTTTGCAGGTACAAACTCAAAAGTCTGTAAGCATTGCATATGTGACAGCTGTATAATTTATGTAATCTGATGCATGAATCAGAATTTTATATAATATATAAGTATTGATTTATTATAGTTGATTAAAGTGTCTAATCTTAATTCAGTTGTCATAATTTCCTTTATTTTTTTTATTAAAAAAATTTTTTTTAATGTTTGTTTATTTTTGAGAGAGAGAGAGACACACACAGAGCGCAAGAGGGGGGAGGGGGCAGAGAGAGAGAGGGAGACACCGAATCCGAAGCAGGCTCCAGGCTCCGAGCTGTCAGCACAGAGCCTGACGCGGGGCTCGAACTCAAGAGCCATGAGATGGTGACCTGAGCCGAAGTCGGCCGCTCAAACGACTGAGCCCCCCGGCACCACTGGTTGTCATAATTTCTTACTGCAGAGAAGACTGTAGGATGTACGCATTTGTACGTGAGTCCTTCTTGCCTTTGAAAAGTACTTAGGATGCCTCTTACTTGATGTATTACGATAGCAAGTGTATTTTAAGGCCTAAACTCACTTCACTGCGGAAGTTGTTTTGCAAAGTGACTCAGAGTGGTTTTGCAGCACCTTAGAGTGGACGTTCTTCAACAGATGTGTGAGTGCCCTCTGTGTGTGAGGCATCCCCTCACAAAATTGGAACTTACGGTTTGGTAGTGAATGACATTTTAGTATTTAGATGGAGGCTAAGGCCTCTCTTGAACGCTTTCTATTTCTGCATTTTTAAAAATGTTAATTGGAGAGGGAGAGAGGGAGAGTGCGCATGGGGGAGAGGGGCAGAGGGAGAGAGAAAGAGAGTCCTAAGCAGGCTTCCTGCTCAGCACGGAGCCTGACACCGGGCTCGATCCCACGACCCTGGGATCATGAGCTGACATCAAGAGTCAGACGCTCAACCGACTGAGCCACCCTGGCGCCCCTCGTTAGACGTTATTTTATTTACTCCTCACAACAGCCCTGTACGGTGAGAACCGTACAGGCTTTCGGAGGAAAGCGAAGACGACTAGCGAAAAATCTACGTGTGAAACTCGAGAGTAAGTTGGCGGACCCATAGCACTTCTCACCCCTTACCGTCCAGCAGAAATCACCCGTCACCGCTTCCACCCTCTCGGCCCAGCAGTCCCAGGGCACCCCTGCCCGTCCCGGTGCTGGCTGCAGGAGGCAGGAATGGAAGGAGGATGGCTTGGGTGCCGTTATGTATATGGCAGCGTATCAGGCAGTTCTGTTACTCCAGACGGTGAGATGGGATCCGTGTGGAGTAGTCTGGGCCATAAGTTGCACACGTTTGGAGCCAGGGATTTCTCTGCAGACCAGAACACCTTCCTGTTCTCTAACTGCTGGGAGGGTCCATTTAACGTATCCCTGCACTCCCCCCCACATTGCTCCCCTTTCTGCCTATCCCCACACGTATGTTCCCTTAGTCTACGGAGACAAAGATATTCGGGGTCATTTGGGAAGAGGCACATATTTTTTTTTTTTTTTAGTGTTTAATTTTTATTATTTTTGTGAGAGAGAGAGGGAGACAGAGGATCTGGAGTGGGCTCTGCAAGGACAGCAGAGAGCCTGATGCGGGGCTCGAACTCACAAACCGCGAGATCATGACTTGAGCTGAAGGCAGATGCATGATGAGCCACCCAGGAGCCCCAAGTGTTTATTTATTTGGTGAGAGAGTGAGAGCACGGGAGGGGCAGAGAGAGGGAAAGAGAGAATGCCAAGCAAGCTCCGTGCTGTCCCGGGGCTCAAACCCAGGAACCATGAGATCATGACCCGAGCTGAAGTCAAGAGTTGGACGCTTCACTGACTGAGCCAACCAGGTGCCCCAGGAACAGGGACATCCTCTTAACGTGGCCATTCTCCCCCTAGCGTTTGTTGTAACGCGATGCCTGTCTCAGAAACGTTCCTGTTCAGTTTTCCAAGGTAAGGGGCTTGTGACCTGGGTTTCTAACATTCTACATTTCCTCCCTCCCGCCAAATAGTTTTACATGATAACACAAATGGCATGCTTTCACGTTTTTATGATTGTACAGAGATCCTACTTACAAGCGACATTTTTTAATAAACCTGTAATTACATGCGCTAGGAATGCTTGACTCCGTTCTTTTACTCCTCACATCCTAAAATCTGTCAAACGTTCAATGGTTTCATCATTTGTTGGGCATACCAGCATTTATGCTGGGAAGCCAGCGATCAGATTTCTCCATCGGGTTTTCCATTGTAGTGCGTTGTGGTCAAACGTAAGGTATGCCCGGCTGGTCACTGATATTAGTGCCCAAGTTTGCACGTGATTTTTTTTTTTTTCTTTTTTAACGAATTAGAACAGAGCGAAGGTTCCACCATTATAACGTTACGTGCACTCTCTTAGGCTCTGGCAAATGACCAGAGAGTGTAGGAGACCGAGTCCACAGGTCGTGTTCGGTTCCCAGCGAACTTGCTCATTTGTACAATAGCCTCAGTGCACGGATTGCAAGCTCCAGGGTTGACAGGGTCCGGTGGGTATGGTGGCGAGTAAGGCAGGCCCAGGGTAGCAGAGCAGGGATTCCTGGGGACAGTAATGGCAATCCGGACAGCCTGTTTTCTAGCTCATGCGGCCATATAGAAATGAACGTGGGGCCAGGGCCGCCAAATCCGATCTGCCTAGAGAAAATGAAGATACAGATTTCTACGTGGAATATGATTTCCAGATGTTAGCAACTAGTTCGTTGGTTTTTTTTAACAAGCAGTCACCAGTGTACTATCTCGTCCTTAGTCACTGGTTCTGAGGTACCATTGAGTCATTGTCGGAGCAATTCAGAGTATGTTTTACTCCCCCCACCCCCGATGGTTCTGTGTTTCATCAAAACCTGGGTTGGCCAAGGGCCCTGCGGGCTGTGTGGGAGGCGTAACAACCCTGTTCAAGGCTCGCAGGGGGTGAGAAAGAGTAACTATTCAATGGGTATAAAGTTTCGGTTATGCTACATGAATAGATTCTAGAGCTCTGCTCACGACCTTGTGCCTACAGTTAACAACACTGTTTTGTGCACTTACAAAATTTGTCAGGAGGGTGGGTCTCATTAAATTTTCTTCCTACAACAAAGAACAAAGCCTTGCCTGATTAGCCTGTCCCTGAACCCGAGTTGCTTTTAAGAAGGATAACAGTCCAGGTAAGTCCAACTGCACTCTGAAGGCCCCTGCTCTAGTGTTTAGAGCTTTTTAGAATGTTTTCTCAGGATCTCTTATATACCTTTTTTGTGGTAATTATGATTTTTCGATATCTTATCTATGAGGTCCTTGCCTTTTGGCAAAAATTGTGTTAAAATTCCTTAGTGTCTCAAAGATCAGTGATGCACATAACATTGTGCTCTGTTAAGGTCATGTGGTATGTGAGTTTCCAGTAATACTGACTTTATATTGACTCTGTGTTCCCATGTTGCTTTTGTTAGGATAGGAAATACGTATTTCAATGAAAATATAACGGCTGTTGATTCCATAATTTGTCTGATTTTTGTACATCAGCCATTTAAAATTCTAGCACACTGTTTGACTCTAGCCAGATCAGGAAAGGTGAATCGTTTAGATCACTGGTTCTTAAAATGTGGTCCCTAACACAGCAATGTCAGTATCACCTGGGAACTTGTTAGAATGCACTTTCTCAGGCCCTGTTCCAGAACTACTGAATCAGAAACTCTGGGGGGGTAGGACTCAGAATGTTCTTAGAATAAGCCCTCCAGCCACATTCAAATTTGAGAACCACTGAGATAGAGACCCCACCATCTTTTTGTAGCTTATTATAATCTTTTATTTTTGTTTACTTAATGTAACTTTCCTCACCAGTCCTGAATTTATGAACCTATTTTTTGTTTCTTTAGTTCCTTGGTGACTACTTTACATTAAAGAAACTTAGTCGTCAAGATTGATGAAACTTAATAGAGTAGAATCCTCCTAAGATAAACACAGTGCATTATGCAAAGGAGACACATAATGAATACTATGGATTCATCGATACGATGTTTTGGTTCACGCGGTGAGATTTTGGATTGGAATTGACCTCCGTGTAAAAATGCCAGAAGGTCTTCCCTTTGTTCTGACTTGGTGATTATTCTACGTTTGGGTAAGGAAGGCAGTATCTTTCTCCGCTGGATACGGAATGTGGTAGAATGAAGTTGTGACTCTATGTGTGAAATTGGGTAGCGAACCTTAACAGAACAAATGAAGCCAGCTTATGACTGTAGCTCAGAGGCTTTATTTAACAGCCACCTCATAACTTTGCTGGTTAGAACCATTTTGTCAAATAGTTGTGAAAGCATGTATTATTTTCACAATTAAAACTGGGTTGAATTCTCTCATTTCCAGGGGAATGTAGAATGAAATTTAAAAAGTCTTGTAAGATCCTGCATCAATTATGAGAAACACCAAGTGATTAGGAAAAGGCCATCATGCATTAAATTTAAGCAACATGATTTAAAATAAGGGTGGTAGGAGTGAGAGCATCTAATGTAGGGAGAGTCTATGGGTTTTTATCCCTTGGCGGAATAATGGCTAGAACATTAACAGTGTAAAATGGATTCAGAGACATCTGAACACTGGCAAAAGTTGTTGGGGTTGGGGTTTAGTTTTTGCGAGTTCCCCCCGTGGAGACCTCAGTGCCAAACTTGGCGAGTTGTGGAAGGAGAACTAAGAGCACAAGGGCATAAAGTCACGGCCAGTTCAGAATCCTCACCGTGACCCTGTAGCTTGAACCTCTTTCAGCAAAATTCTGCTCAAGTTAGTCTACAGAGTACCAAAATCGGCTTACCTATTTCCTTTCCTTTCCTCGCTGTGAAGGAGGGGTTAATGAGAGGAAAATGGCAGAGGAAGCCACCAAAGTTGGGTGCAGGCCAGAGTGAGCCAGGCCCGCAGGTAAACTGGTTGCCAGCCTCAGATTAGTTTAGGTTACAATCTGAGACCCTACAGGACGACCACCTCTTTTAAGAAGTAATTCATTTGTCAGGGTGCCTGGGTGGCTCAGTCGGTTAAGCGTCGGACTTCGGCTCAGGTCACGATCTCGTGGTTCGTGGGTTCGAGCCCCGCGTTGGGCTCTGTGCTGACAGGTTGGAGCCTGGAGCCTGCTTCGGATTCTGTGTCTCGCTCTCTCTCTGCCCCTCCCCTGCTCATGCTCTCTCTCTGTCTCAAAAATAAATAAAACATTAAAAAAAAATTTTTTAAATAAAAAAAAAGTAATTCATTTGTCATAAACAGTTGACTGATCCAATAGCGGCATTAAATGTTTTTATGTTTACATTTAAAGATTTTTTTTTATTAATGTACTGTTATTGAACATCTTTCATGATTTATAAGCTGTAAAATATTTTAATCCTTGACTCATTTGTTTACCAAGCTATTCACTTAATGCTATATAATATGTAGCACTTGAGACCATCTGTTGGGAATATTTGAATAATATGCATGCTGTGAAGATATGTACAGCAAGTAAAGCACAAAACACATGAAATATTCAGGAAGAGTTTGTGAAGACAATCCATGTATTTTAATTAAAAAAAAAATGTGGACTGAAATCTAGCAGTAAGTCTTTCCAAAAAAGCAGCTCACTTCTTATTCTGGGCAAATTGCTCTGCTGAGTGGCATTAAGATGTCATTTTGACTTTAAGTGAATAGATTTTAAATGAAAACACTGGAATTCATACTAATTGGAACTGTGCTTATATGAGCTCTTCGTTAAGTGAGAGGAGGGCTCGCAGAGAGATGGTAACAGCCTCATGGAATCCATGGACAGCGGACTGTGTTGTGCAGCCGGCCAGGTCAGGAGGCTGTGACAGGGACGGCTTGGGTGTCTCGGGGTCATCCTTGGAGGAAGGGCTTGGGGGGAGCATCGGGTTTAATTTGGTAGTCTTAGAAACACTGAGCTGGCTGCGGTGACTCTATTATGGAATCCTAGGTCTTTAATCCCTTCGGAGTTGAGGCCATTTGTTTATTTCTTTTCTCCGAATTGATGGAGGACTGGGGCAGGTTGGTACCATGGGTGGGTCCCCCAGAGCAAGGGATCTCGTGTGAAGGACTGAAAATGGAGGTTTCTTAAGTCACTCAGCTGCGTGGAGGCACCCGGATTCTTCCATGACCCGCATGTTATTTTAGTCACGAGAGATTCCAGGGAGACTTGTCCATTCCTGGGAGGCTTGTTGTTACTTCGGGGTCGCACCACTTGAGGAGCTGTGGCCTAGACACCTATCATGATGCCTCCTCTAAGAATGTGCCAGAATGGTGTATCCATGGGACAAAACTTAGTTCCCACCAGACTTAGGGAATGTTTCACTGATTATAAATCTTAATCCTGGTATTCATTCTTCAGTGGGGCCTTCTCCGACGGCTTTCAACTCTTGTGTTTTGATGCCTAAACCAGGCTCCTTTGGAATTCAACCTATTTTTAGTGCCTGTTACTTGCTGGTCTCACAGCGACAGGAGTGACCTCACTCATGGGTGTCCTGCAAACTCCCAAAGCATACCTCCTGTCAGAAGCCAGATTAAGGGGCACCTGGGTGGCTCAGTCGGTTAAGCATCCGACTTCAGCTCAGGTCATGATCTCACAGTTGGTGAGTTTGAGCCCCGTGTCGGGCTCTGTGCTGACAGCTCAGAGCCTGGAACCTGCTTCGGGTTCTGTGTCTCCCTCCCTCTCTGCCCCTCCCCTAGTTACGTCCCCTACTCTCTCTCTCAAAAATGAATAAATACACATTTAAAAAAAAAAAGCCAGACTAAAACCACAGCAATGTACTACACCTTAATTTCTGATTTCGCTATTGCAAATATCTCACTATTATGGGATATTAACATATTATTTCAACCTTTTGTCTGATCCTTACTCTTTCAACATTATTACAGACTCCCTAGGCATATATTATTATCCACCTAAAGTAGTTTGGGACTTTCTTATCTGCGGATTCCCACAAACTGGCCAATCACTTTATAAATGCCTTTTAATTCTCTGTGCACTGAGTTCTTCCTAATTGCGTAGTGAATCATCGAGTTGAACAGATTCCACCTAAGTTATTTTTCAGTCTGGCAATCACTAGTGTTTGGCATTCCCTAGTAACTAAACAAATCTTAGTATGCATTTTTGTGTTTTGTTTTTTTAAGTAGGCTTCACCTCCAGTGCAGGGCCCGAACTCATGACCCTGAGATCAAGATCCGAGCTGAGATCGAGTCAGATGCTTAACCTACTCTCAGAGCCGCTCAGGTGCCCCTTGGTCTGCATTGCTCAATGATAAATTTACTCCTAATTTTATGATTTGTAGACGCTATTTCTTTCTCCTGACTCGTTTACTTTCATCATTTGAATCGTGTGTATGTTTGTAAACCACCTGTTTTGTGAAATGAGTTACCTTGAATACATTTCCATCGTAGGAATACATTTCTTCCGATCGCACTGACTTCCCTCCATACAAATTGCCCCGTCTGATCTCTGCCAACCTCCAGCAAACCCCCACCCTACACATTCATTTGTCCTTCTTTTGAGTCTAGTAGTTATATATTTTTTTAATATCCCCAAAAGACACAAAGAATTCCTGGCAAAGAGCTGAGTCTCGGATGACACCATAGCACTGATGGATAACTAGCACCATGCCCGCTATATAGTTGGGACAGGATAAATGATTGCTGAATGAGTTAGCAAGGTTTTTTAACCAAGATTCATATAGTCGTTACGAATATCTATTATAAATAGTGATTTTATCTTATAAGGGAGCCCCCCCCCCCACACACACACACTTTGAAATGGATGAACATAAGGGTTTTTTACAGGTAGTGGGAGTTGGGTCTAGAGGAGAAACAACAGGTAGCAACGCATTGCCTGGGGAAACGGGCAGGACGCAGAAATAAATTCATCTCAAATTATAGGCAGCCCGTCAAAATTTAATAAGCGTGCTTAATCAACTCCTTCATTCACCATTTTAGCGAGGGTTTGGAATATCTTATTGTAGATTCTTGTTTCCTTGTCTACGTGCCCTGCTCATCTGTATGCAAGCTGAACGGAACGAAATAGCTGCTCACCTTTGCTTTCCCACCACTTACAGGTCACACATCACGTTCCAGGTCCTTCCTGGATGCCTGTTAGAGAAGGGAGGGGAGGGTGGGGCTCAGTAGCTGGTTCTTTGAAATAGGATGTAAGGTTTTACTTTTTTTGTTGTATGTGGTAGCATGCTGAGATTTTAATTATCTGCACTTTAAAATATTGCAACCATGGTTATTATAAAAACACTTTCCATTGTCCTTGATGAAGGGAGGAGCTCCCATCCTAATATGGCTTATATTTGTAATTAATGAGAAAGAAAGAAACCTTGAGTGGTCCCTAATTGAAACAGAGAGTACATGGGTCCACTTTTGTTCAGGAGTCTTATGGAAATTCTAGATATAAAAACAGTTTACTTAATTGTATCATGATGCAAAAAATAAATAAAGCATCTTGCTGAGGACACTAAGCAAGATAGGCTTTTCTGACTCAAGTGTTTTATTGAATGTACATGTCTTTCATTGAACAGTCAGGAAAAATGAGTCCAGAATAAAACCTCAGTGCAGCATGGTAAATAGGTTTCCCCTCGAGTGTTAATTGATCAATGAACAGTTACTGCTATGTCACGGACATTGGTAAAACCTCATCTGGGCTCTCCCATCATCCATTGATCGGAACCTATGTCCACCTATCCTCCTTCCTTCCACTCAACGAATTAAACACCTGCTCTGTGCAAAGCACTGTTCTAAACACAAACGATACAGAGTTGAACACGATGGACAAATAGTGCTGTAATCAATCAGTGATGTCTGCCAAGGGTTCAGGAAGTCCCTGCTCCCTCATCCCATCCCATTTAAAAAAACTTTTTTTTAACATTTATTTATTTTTGAAAGAGAGAGACAGAGTGTAAGCTGGGAGAGGCAGAAAGAGAGGGAGACACAGAATCTGAAGCGGGCGCCAGGCTCCGAGCTGTCAGCACAGAGCCCGAACCAGGGCTCGAACTCATGAACTGTGAGATCATGACCTGAGCCGAAGTCGGACACTCAACTGACTGAGCCACACAGGCGCCCCCCACCCCATTTTTAAAGGATATTTTTGAGTCTTTTAGGGTCTACTCCATAACCAGTTAGGTGTTATCTTTTTATGACGGTAGAAATTTATGTCATCTGATGATACCAAGATGAGACAATAGTTAATGATAGATGTATCCAGTATCACAAAGAAGTAATGATGAGCTCATATGCAATGCTTCCATGAGTCTCTTAGTTAATTCACGAAGTTTAATTTTGAAAAAAACGTAGTCGAAACCTGGGAGATGTTTCCAAACCAGATTAGAAAGAAAGAAAGAAAGAAAGAAAGAAAGAAAGAAAGAAAGACTAAATTGTCTCCAGTATACAGACAATTCTCAAATAATTAGAAGTAATGATGTAAATGGACTATTGTTATCCTTTTCTGCATTGCAGAAAACTCATTATCATTCTCCACTTGGAACTGCAAACATATCATTTAGAAATGAAAGATGAAGAAAGTCTGTTTTATTTAGGAAAACTTCACCAACATTTATGACACATGATTTCTTTGCTTTGCAGAAAAAATAAGTCCCAAACTGCCCAATGGATTAAGAGTTGTATATAAAAGAAATTCTTTTCAGTAGCTTCTAGACTGAATAAACTAACTGAAAAATTTTCATACTCAGGATCTAATGATGTCTGATTTAGCCTTTTTATTGAGAGTAATTACCTTCGAAAGATGAAAACCAAGCATCAAAGCAATGGGAAAAAGATGAGCCAATCAATAAATAGACTTATGGCAACTGAACGCCATCTGGAAAAAATACAAATTCAAATCCAAACCTCACTTTTTATACCAAAATAAATTCTATATGGTTTAAATATTTAAACACAGATAGTGAAAAGTACCAAAAAAGTTTGGAAGCTTTTGTTCTGTTTTTGTTTTGTTTCTTAACAATGTCAGAGCAGAGAAGGGCTTTCTTTCAAATCACAAAGCCTGAATTCTATAAAGGAAAAGATAGATATATTTGACTACATAAACCTTTTAAAACATTTGAACAACGACAAAATACCATAAGTAAAGTCAAAGGGCAAATGGTAAAATGGGGAAAGATTGCCTCACACATGACAAAAAGGTCTAACTTTTCTATTGTATAAAGAGCCGCCGCATACCTGTAAGATAAAGGTAAACCATTAGGAAAATATTCAGAAGACAAACAGGCAGAAGAAGAAACCCAAATATCCTTATAAACATCTGCAAATTAGAAAAAACAAAAACGGTGCCATATTTCACCTAGCAGATTACTTGGCGGTGTTAATGCACAAGCTTTCCAGGAGAGGTCATTTGCAGCAAAACTTGAGACGAGCTCTTCGGAGGACAGTTTCACAATATCTGTTAATATCTTCAATGCGTAACTTTTTTGATCCAGTTAACTTTTTTCTAGGAATTTATCTTACAAATGTTCTGGAACATATACAAACAAGCGCTTGCCGGAATGCTGACTGGCAGCACTGTTGATGATCACACAAAACCGGAAAATCGGCCACCAGCCAAACATTTTTGGTATCTCATGGAGTACTAGGCAGCAAGTAAAAAGCAGGAAATCTGGGGGCGCCTGGGTGGCGCAGTCGGTTAAGCGTCCGACTTCAGCCAGGTCACGATCTTGCGGTCCGTGAGTTCGAGCCCCGCGTCGGGCTCTGGGCTGATGGCTCAGGGCCTGGAGCCTGTTTCCGATTCTGTGTCTCCCTCTCTCTCTGCCCCTCCCCCGTTCATGCTCTGTCTCTCTCTGTCCCAAAAATAAATAAACGTTGAAAAAAAAAATTAAAAAAAAAAAAAAAGCAGGAAATCTGTGCATAAGCTGATATACCAAAATATTCAAGGCACATTGTTAGGGGTAAAGGGAAAGGCAACAGAAAAGTAGAGAGAGCTCCCAGTAATTTTCCTATTAAAATATGTATGGGTGTGTGTGTTTGCAGGAACATTCCTCAAGGAATATATGAGATGGTGGTCATTTATGAAGAATAGGACTGGGACATACGGAGACAGATTAACTTTTCGTAATGTCTTTTGGTCTGTGTTAATTTTTCATCATATCCAGGTGCCAATTTCAGAAATAAGATACATCTTTTGATCAATTTCAGAAATATTTCACCATTATCTGATTATAGACTTCAGCCACTCTATAGAATTTGGGGTGTCTGTATTTGGAACGTATCATGCGGAGAGCCTCAAGTAAACCACTGCCCTGCTGAGGTGAGTGGTTCTCCATCTGGCCAAGAACAAGAGTCAGGCTCTTCCATTTTCAAAACTGTCAGCTTTCCCTATTCTCACATCTGGTATCCACAACACATGGGGCCCTTCCCCTTAGAGCACAGAATCCCTGTGACCCAGGCTCCCCATGAGGGCTGATGCTGCCTCCGCTGGGGAGCCACAGGGAAGGCGCTGCCCATCATGTTTCTTACCATAGATTTCCGGCAGATATCAGTCTAGGAATTTCTCTTTAAATTTTCTGTAGGAGTTGGATGGCGCAGTTCTAGAATTCAGTTTCTTTACCGGATTGCTTTTTTTTTTTTTTGCCTGGAATCTTAGCACCAAATTCAGAGTTCAGTACATACCTGCGTGCTTAATAACTATTTAAGGATCCGGTTTGTGACCAAGACATTTGTTATAAATCTTTTACAGGAGAAACCGTGACATCAAAGTAAACTGTAAACAAATGATCAGGCTTAATGCCTCTCTGATGAGAACGTTTGCTGTTATATAGGTGAGATGTAGTTCAGACGTGCTTTCCTTCTGGGAAAAACAGCTATCTCCTATGGAGTGTTCTTGCCAAAGATATTTAATCTTAATCTAATTATGAGAAAATAATCAGATAAATCCAGGAGTAGTACATTCTAAGCAGTTATCTTTGAAATCCTAAATGTCATGAAAAACAATAAAAAAGTGTTGCTTCAGGTTAAAATAGTTTCGTGAGACATGACCAAATCTACTGCACAGATATTGGGTCTGGATTAGGAAAAAAAAAAGGCAAAAAATATATATATTTGGGGAACATTTGAGAAAAGTGAATATGAACTATTAAGTAAAATTAATGTTAATTTTCTCAGGTATGTTGATGGTTAAGTAATAGAATGGCCTTCTTATTAGGTAAGGGGCTATTAAAGTATTTGGGATGGAAACATTTTGGTGTTTGCCATTTACTTCAAAACGGGCTCAGGAAAAAGCACACAGCCAGAAAACTAAAGTAAATGTAGCAAAATGGCAACAATTTATAAATTGAGACAAAAGCTATATGGGTGCAGAGTGTATTTTTCTTGTAACTCTTTTAAGGAAGTTTGAAACGTTCAAATGAAAAAAATGGAGGGGGGGAAATCCGATTCGACTCATAAAATCATACCGTTCGTAGAGAAATACCTACAGCAAAACCCAATAATATGATGGTAGTTAAAGAGTACTAAAATTAAAAGGTTAGTCGTATCGCTCAGTATTAAATAGTAATAATAGTATCTAATTTTAGGAGTATCAGATAGCATAAGCATAAAATAATGAAAAAGAAGAAGAAAGATTTTTTTTAGCTTAGATTCTTTACTTTCTGCCATCCCTCCGGATTTGACAGTTACCGCTATTTCCCACGGGGGAGGACGTTCTCTTGGTAAAGGTCCCTATCAGTGTTTTCACTTCGTCCTGGTTCATTTGACCTCTTTTGACGAGCAGCAGGCTGACCCCCGGGCAGCCTCCTTGACCATCCTCCTTACACCTTCTCCCGCCGGCGGGGAGTGTTTCCATCAGGGTCCCAGGTGGCTTGTTTTTCTCAACCTTTGCCCCGACCCCCCTTTTCCTCTCCCTCCCCAGGTGTCTCTGCTTTCAGACCTCACCCCCCCACCCCCACCCCTGAAGCCTTTGTCTAATTAAACTGAAGTGTTGCCACCTGGCAAAGCCTTCCTTCCTGGGCCTCTTTGGGTGGGTTTTTTTTTTCTTTCCTTTTTCCCCTCTGGGGCTGTCATGAATTTCTTGTCAGCATCACTGGCCTTTCCTGCCCTCCCTGCCCCAGGGCTGGGGCTGGGGCTTCCCCAGGTGCCCAGTTCATAGTCGTGATGTAAATTGCTGTTGGCCTTTTCCAAAACCAGGAAGGCCCGCCGGAGACGGCCCCATGCCTTTCCAGACCCAGGTTCCAAACATGGGTGCCCCGGTAGGTGTTTTCAATCATCAGCATCTGTTTTCTGGAGCTGGGGCATGTCTGGGGGGTGTGTTACCACTTGTCAGTAGCCTGTGTGGCAAGAAACGTGCCGTCCGTCTCTTCCTTCCTGGGGGCCCTGTCGCCCCTCCTCACCCTCGTTTGACCTTTTCAGTCTCGCCCTTTGAAATTTAATGCCCCAAACCTTTCCTATCATTCTCCTGGAATCCCCAAGACCTCCCAAATAACGCCAAAAGCAAATAAATCTTAAAACAGTTGAGGCCAATTTAATGATTTTCATACACCTACGTCAGGAAGCAACTCGTGGGTAAGTTCTGGCTTTCCCAGGTTTGAGCTGCGATCCGTCCAATGTGTTGGACCCATTAGTACAGCGACTGGAGTGTAAAATCTATGGAGACGAGAAATGGAAAAGTGTGGGTACCAAGGGACAGTCACACCGCAGGCTGGAACATACTATCTGCAACGTAGATGCAGCCTTCGTTAAGTACTTCACCGAGTTAGCACCATACACAAAATACAGGTAGCCTGGTGGCATTGGCACTTCTTCTCTTGACTCTTGGGTATTCTTCCTTAAAGTTTCCAACATTTGAGAAACAGAGACTAGTAAAGCTGGAGAACCTGAAAACGTGAGTATCTGGCCCTGACCTAGTCAGTGACGAGCTTTGTAATTTTGTTCAAGTTACCAAACTGGTTTGTGTCTGTTTCCCCCTTGCTGTAAACCGAGGAAGGGGGTTGGAGGGGCTGGTGGGTCTCATGACCTGTACAGCCTCCTCCAGTCTTAAAGCTCCTTGACTATGCAATACGGTGGTTTTGGGGTTTTACGTTCTTCCCCTGTATAGATTCTAGAAAATGCCTTTTGAACACTGAGGGCCCTTTGTGCTTTTCATGATTCTGGTAGCTCGGTTTTGAACAGCCAAACCTGATCAGAACCCAGGGTGAGGCTAATATAAAACGAACCGTGTGACGCTCCAAGACGGGAGCGTGGGGGGAGGCACGGCTGTGCATCAACACCCAGGTATCGTCCTCCTTGATCTGAATCCCAGAGGAGCCCCTCTGCCAACATCCCTGGATGCCCATGCCTGTGTGTCTACATTCTACACCACCGAGCTGTGCCTGGTTTCATCACCTCTCCCCAAGTGTTTGATGATGGTAACTTTGATCTGAGCCTGAAACTCCAAATCAAAGTGATCGTTTGTTTAATATTTGTCACACATCCGGAAATTCTAAAACCCAAAACAGAATAGAAAGCACTATAACAAGGATTTCTCTTCCCAGCCAATTAAGGTCATTAAAGAACAGTGTCCTGATTCAAATAGTTGCCTGAGCTTAGAATTAGCAAGTTTCCCCAGCATCAAATTACAAAAAGAGTATATACCAAATCATGTCAGAGGACAGAAGGAAAAGAGAAACGTCGAAATGAAAGTGTGATCGAGTCACTCCTTTGACAACAACATACTTTAATCCAAATAGAAGGCAGATCTAAAATGTGGATCTAAGCAAGGATGTAAATTTTAAAGTTGGTTGGAGGAATACAGGTTTCCCCCGCTATTCGAAAGTAGAGTGCTCCTACGAAAACTTTCTTAAACCAAAAAGGCACAAAGTGAAGAATCAATTACGATGAACTGCTATGAAAAAAAAATCTTTTTTGAGTCTTTCCAGACCTGAAAAATAACCCATCTTGGGCTTTTCTGATATCTTAGGATGCATCATGTTAACAGATGAGCAAAACAAACCAAGACAAAGCACAGGTGGTCATAGACAGAGTTCTGAGCTGAGGGCTTGATGCCATTCCCAGGGAAGGAGCTGGGCAATGCCACTCCCGCTGCCCTGGTGCTTGCTGCCTGAACAGGCGCTCCCTGCAAAAAAAGTGCTGAACGCTATTTTTGCTTTCTCTACAACCCCCCCACTTTTTATTTTTTTTCAAAAACGGAAATCCTTTTTGGATTTCTTTCACTCAGCGGAAACAGGTACTCATGCGGTTCTTTCCGAAGAGCAAAGTGGCAAAAGGTGAACTTTGGAAAAGCGGGGGGTGCCCATATTTGCCGATAGTTATACTCCGGTTCCCACAGTAAGAGTGGGCTTGAGAATTCTAGCCATAGTGAAGCCCATATAGAATAATAAAACATACCCTTTTAAAACCCCTCCCTCCCCCCATTCTACGAAAGAGGCAGCACTTCCCACTCTGCTTCCAGAAGGGAAAGGCATTTGGGACGCTTCCAGCTTCTCTGGGCTAGGAGCGGGGCCGGCTTACCAGATTGGTGGGTGTGGGAAGGGAGGTGAGCATCTTTGACTCAGAGGCAGGCTGTCCCCAGGAGGCATATGCATTCTTGGGGGGGCTCAGTCACATAGTAGCCCATGGGGCAGGCCCCCCCCACCTGTAGAGGAACCTCTAGTTGGCCAGAGCTGACTGTGACTGAGTGGCCAATTCTGTCTACCGCAGAACGAAGGATTAAGGAGCCCATTCTGAATGCACGACGCCTTAGTTTTATCTTTAACGAAGCTGGTAACTTTCGTCTCCGGTTGTCCAATTCCCCCGTGTGTCTCAGATTGGGAAGAAAGGGGTGTTATTTATCGAGGTCCCTGCAACTCCAGTGAATCAATCAACACTTACCTATGGGGAGCCAGGTTCGTTCCCAGGAACTGAGTCTATGAGGAAGGTTAAGCCGTGGCCCCTGTCCTGAGCAACCTGTAGTCTGGGATTATGAATTCAGGTGGATTAATTATAACTGTGAACAGCGTTCCCTCCCTCACTCTCCTTTTGATCTCTTTGGGTGTTATCATTCTGCCCTAAAAATAAATAGCATTGCGTTTCTAATGTGAATTATGGTGGAGCTATTTTGGTCCTCTTTGTATTACTGTTGGGTTTTAACAGCTCGCACAGAACAAATTTGATCGTGTTTATATTTAAACCTTCTTAACAAGGGAAACAGAAGGATTAGATTCAAGAAAAACAGAGCAGCATTCTGAATGTGTTTAAACAAGTTTTCCCCACTGATAAATAGAACTATGGAGTATCATTTTCAACTAGACTGACAAGAAAGAAAAAGCCATCCGTCCCCCCTGAAGAATTCGTACAATGCTCAAGGCAAGTTACAGCTGGATCCTCTTAAAGAAATCAATCTTTTCTAGTAAATGACTCGTAAGACCATTTAAATCTATGAAGCTTTTCAGTGAATTTATTCAATTAAAAGGATTTTCGATATTTTAGCAAACATTAAGTTACTTATAATATTCTCTCGATGTCAGAATGGAAAACAAAACACGGCGTGCACCCACCAGCCCCTCTCCGCAGCATCCTTCCAGCCCCTAGGCAAGTCTCCGCTAGGCTGATGGAGGCTATTCTGGTACGCTAAGGCTGACAAATTTACTTATCAGTCGTGGTGATCACTCCTGCCGCTTTAGGGAAAGAATTTTTTAAGCACCCAAGTACTGGGGGATTACATGACACCAAAAGACAAGGAAGAACATAATTTCTGTAATGACAAGGCACCATTCGTCAAGACTTTGGACCAGATCATCATGGTGCAGTATTCTGTTACCAAAGCAGAGGGACTTCTCTGTGTCCAGAGTGAGTTCATCTCAAATTGGGGCTGTGACTTTTCCTAAAAGCCATTTAAGGTTTGCTTTAGAGTCTATTTATGGAACAATCCTTGTTTTGTTTTGTTTTGTTTAATTGACAAATCATCGTGGTAGGAAGTAGGTGTTGTTATTCTCACCCGAGGAGTCTGTGCTAGCGATAGCATACTGAGTTGATTAAATGGAAGGATACAATGCTAAGGAAAGCGGTCTTTATCCCTTCCTTCTTGCCAGTAGGTGGAAGTTAGAATTTATGAGGGATAAGAGTTTTTGGTGCAGAACTGAATCGACGTCAAGTCAGGAGGATCACTCTCCCCTTCCGGGTCTGAGGATAAACACGAAGAGCGTTTCAAGTCTTTTGAGCTTTCCAAAAAAAAAAAAAGGAAAAAAATGACTGGGTGTCTTCTAGAAGGACTCTTTGGATCCATAGTGCAATGAAGTGTCACTTTCCATCAGGCTGGGAATAAGGAAATTGTTGGGGACGCAGGAATACAAGCATATTCCCACCCTGCCGGCGGTGCCGTGTGGGTAAGCCCACATACTTGACCATTCGGCAATTCTGCCTTGCAAAGTGCATCCCAAGCAGAAGCTCGTTCAGGTTCCTACAGGACCGGTAGAGGATGGTTTATTGCACTATTATTTCTTACAGGGGACCCTGGAAGCCACTCGAAGAGTGTGGGCCGGTCAAATACGGTGGGACGTATCAGATGCTGGGCGGTAACTCGAAGTCACAGAACAGTTATCGACACAGCAAGATGAATTGACTTGAAAGACGTAGTCCTGACCAAAAAAAAAAAAAAAAAAAAAGCAAGCAAGACACAGCATAAGATCTATACGACAGAACTGTTTATGTAAATCAACAATACTTGTGTGCAGAGCAACAGTCTCCATTTTACAAGACCACATACAAGCAAAGGACACCAGCCGATTGGTACGGTTGCATGTGGTGTGGGTGGGTGAGGGGAGCAGGGCATGAGGAGTAAATAAATAACGTAATCAAAAATATGCGTGAAGGGGCTACGCATGGAACGATAGTGTGTGGGTATGACTCCATATTGAAAAGAATACGCGAAGCAATCCAGTTTGTTTCTCATGAATGCGTCAGGCAACAGGACTGTAGCGATCTCTAACGTCCTGTTTTTATTTGTTAAGATTTAGACAAATCAAGAAATAGGATAACGTGTATCAGCTTCGCCCTGTGCGCCAGGCATACCGTTGGGCTCTGAGAATATGCTGGCGAAGATGAGGACAAGGTCCTTGAAATCTCATGGGATTTCCAGGTCAGGGGACTCGGGGGTTAACATCGAGGACACAGACAACGTGGCACATGATTGCAAGTGTTAAGTTTGAGAAGGAGAAGCCTGGACCTCTGCGAGTCAGGAAAGTCAGGGAATCTGCTTCAGCCCAGGAATCTGGAAGGGCTTCCCTGAGGTGGTGACCTCTACGTGGAGTCCTGAAGATAGGAAGGCTCGGTCCAGTGATGGGGGAGGGGCAAATGCAGCAGCATGTGCAAAGGCCCCGAGGCAGAAGAGAGTTCGATAAATCTTTTTTTTTTTTTTTTTAATTTTTTTTTTTCAACGTTTATTTATTTTTGGGACAGAGAGAGACAGAGCATGAACGGGGGAGGGGCAGAGAGAGAGGGAGACACAGAATCGGAAACAGGCTCCAGGCTCCGAGCCATCAGCCCAGAGCCCGACGCGGGGCTCGAACTCACGGACCGCGAGATCGTGACCTGGCTGAAGTCGGACGCTTAACCGACTGCGCCACCCAGGCGCCCCTCGATAAATCTTTTTATTCAACGCTTTGGGTGGGGCTAAGGGAGATTTGTGATATTTGGTGGAGACTCAAAAAGGCAGCCCTTCGGAGTGGAGGTGAACACACACCCCTTTGATCCCTAAGTTGCCCTGATAACTGCACTTGTTACCGAAAATCATTTTTCTTTTTTTTTTTTTTGTTTGTTTTAAAGTTGATTTATTTATTTTGGGAGAGACAGAGACAGTGAATGGGGGGAGGGGCAGAGAGAGAGAGAGAGAGAGGGAGGGAGGGAGAGATTCCAAGCAGGCTCCATGCTGTCAGCATAGAGCCCGACACAGGGTCTGAACTCACGGATCATGAAACCTTGACCTGAGCTGAAACCAAGAGTCGGATGCCTCACTGGCTGAGCCACCCAGGCGCCCCTCAACGTCATTCTTGATCTACCATTGTAGCTAGGTCTCACTGAGTATTCCCACTGAGGAGAGGGGGGAAAGGGTGTGGTTTGAACTGACACTAGGGTTTGACTTCACCCCACACATTCCTAGGAAATACCCCATTTGGAAAAATCGCTCCCAAGGCAAGAGACTGGATGGCACCACAAAGCAATGACTTTGGCCGCTTTTCAGTGAAACCAGGGACCTCAAAGACCTCATCCAAGGCAGTGAAAATGTTTGATTGTCCGACCTTCATGAGGGAGGTGGGGCAAGGTAAGCCACATTGTCAGGTGCGCAGTAAACGCTAGACCCCCGTGTGGATGTCAGGGACTCCAACTCTAGAGCAGAGAAACAGCCCCGCATCCATCAGAGAATGATAAGAACATTTCAACAACAAATCTCCAAGCATTTGATGCATCAATTCTATGCCGTCCTCATTCGATGGCAGCATATCTTTTGCCCTGTCTTCGAAGCTATCGTAAAATAGGCCAGGGATTTAAGGAGCTTTCTTTATTTTCATCTGTGGGTAGGCAAACGGACACCAGCCACTCGTGGCAAACTGAACATCTGCACTCACCTTCCCTTTAAAAATAAGCAAGCAAATCCAATTCTGAAAGCAAACTCTTCGCCTAGATTATCTTTTCTATGCTTTCGCATCCTTGTTTGCCAGCCCTGCCTTCCGGTGCGACAAGTTACGTTTTTCAGGACTCCAGCGCAGTTTTCATTATTTATTTGCCTTTTGCTTTTCTTGTGACCTTTTGCTTTTGCAAAGTTCCTCTGTAATCTTTGCTTTGGCTTCGGTTTGTTTTAAGCTTCTTCCTGATCTCCCCCTTGCCTGGGATTACTCTGTGTTTTCTGTCTTACTGGCATCAGTCTTTACTTTTCTTTCCTTCTGAACTTCTGACCTGAACTTTTGGCTCTTGTGGATTTCCCCTTACGCATCTCTGTATCATTGCTTCCCTCGGATTTTATTTTTCCCAGTGGTTTCACCATTTGGAAAGGTGTCAAAATCGCATTAACTTTACTCAACACCTAGTAGTCTCCGCAATGCACCGTGGGCTGAATTTAGTCACATTAAAGTCTAATTGCTGCACTAAGTGGATTATGATTACATACTCCACTCCTTTGGTCTGTGAAGTGTATTTTCAATGAGGTGAAAACTTGCCTCTTTGCCTGCAAAGAAGTTTAAAGAGAAGGAGGATACTAATTCTTCAGCCAAATAATACCCATGTATTCATTCATTGAATATTTATTGAGCTTCTATTATATGCTAGGCACCGTGATCATCATGGAGTACAAACTGGTGAATAAAAGGAACATCAGCCCTGCCCATGAGGAGCTTAAGTCTGAGTGGAGACGCAGACATTAACAGGCAAAAGCGCAACACATAATTTAAAATCGTGGCAGGCAGGGGCGCCTGGGTGGCTCTGTCGGTTAAGCTCCGACTTCCGCAAAGGTCATGATCTCATGGTCCGTGAGTTTGAGCCCCGCGGCGGGCTCTGCGCTGACAGCTCAGAGCCTGGAGCCTGCTTCTGTTTCTGTGTCTCCCTCTCTCTCTGCCCCACCCCCCCCCCTTGCACTCTGTCTCTCTCTCTCTTTCTCTCTCAAAATAAATGAACGTTTAAAAAATTTAAAAAGAAGGAAAATATTTGAGAGTAAATACTATGGCATTAATAATGGTGTTGGGCCTGGAACCTGCTTCAGATTCTGTGTCTCCCTCTTTCTCTGCCCCTTCCCTGCTCATGCTTTCTCTCCCTCTCTCTCTCTCTCTCTCTCTCTCAAAATAATAAATAAACATTAAAAGCCATTTAACAAATACAAAAAAATTAGATTGTGATGGGTAAATGGGTAACTATTTAGGTTGTTGATAGGTTTGCCAGATGAGCAAATGAAAATGCAGTATGCCCAGTTAAATCTAAATTTCAAAGAAATGATGAATAAATTCTTGGCATAATTATGTCCTACACGATGTTTGGGATTGACTTATACTGAGAAAAATCTGTTGTGTTTGTTACTTATCTGATATTCAAATTTAACTGGGTGTGCTGTGTTTTATCTAGCAACCGGGTGGGCACCTCTCTGACGAGGTGATGTTTGAACTGAGAACTGAAGGATGAAAGAGAACGGAGTTGAAGGCCCTGAGACTGAGAGGTGGGCATGACAGAGGGGCGGACTGGGAAGGGGGTCCCTGATTGGGTGGGAGGCAGAGACAGAGGCCAGATGGTACGGGGCTCTGTATGCCTTGGTAAGAGGGGTAGATTTAACTTGAAATACATTACAAAGCCTTTGGAGCATGGTAAGCATGGGACGTGGGTGATAGATAAAATTTAAGTGCTAATATTCCAATCCTGGCTGCAGCATGGAGAAGAGCTTGAAGGGGACCAGAGGAGACCCGAGGGAAAAAGTAAGTTGAATATTCCTGCCAGAGCTGTTTGGATGGAGGCTAGATAAGGTAGGTGGGTCCCAGATATATTTTGCCGGCAGAATTGACTGTGTTTGCTCATGTATTGGATTGAGAAAGCAGATAGACAGGAGACATTGTTTTCGAATGGAGGGCCTGGGTAGACGGTAGGGCTACTCCTGAGATGAGGGAGACTGGGGAGGAACAGGGAGGAGGTGATGGGGCGAGAGGGGTCAAGAGTTTACCATCAGAAGGGTTAGGTTATGCCAGTGGTGAGACACCCAGTGATCCCTATCACCGAAACACCCATGCAGCATCAGGGTTCACAAATGGTTCCCACCTAATTATCTCATCTAACACGGCACTTCCTTAATTTGGGCGTCATTTGATTCTGTCTATAGTCCTGAGGTGGCCATGTTGTATCTGAATTCAAGACGCCTCGCTTGGCATCTTGGTGGGGCCCCATTGGTTTGCACCCTGAGTGATGTATGATGTCTTTTTCCTCCTGCATATAATGTGGATGTTTTCTTTCATCTAGAAAGCCAGATTATCATGGTCTTCTATTACACAGATCAGAATGGAGCCTATCTTCCAGTTTAGTGGTGCCATCTACACACTGGACTTCAAAGAAACCAGCCATTGGGCATGTCCATTTTGGGAAAGGTTGAGCCCCCAGTAGCCCTGTCTTGGCTTCCTGAGAGAGAAACTCTGAGTTCCCCTTGACCTAAGCCTGACCAGGGTACCAAACTGCCAATGGCCAAGGTTGTAGACATCAAGAGACCTGGGTGTTCAAGCCCAGGCTTCCCTACTAACTAGCTTGGTGACCTTGAACATGTTACCGATTGTTGTATAACACGAGCAACTTTATGTTTAACATGTGTAGCATGGAGCCTAGAGCCGAGTAAGCAGTGTATAATTATTGTCCTTTGTTACCTTCTTTTATAATTAATCATAGTACCGAAGGAAGTTACTGGTTAGCCTGAAAAATTTGAGTGCGAGCGATAAGCTGTGACGATTCTGAACGATGGAGAAGCCAGCACACTGGTTAAGAGGCAGCACAGTGGTGAAGAACATGAACCCTAGAGCCAATTGCCTGGATTCGAGTGCTGACTCTACTGCTCGCTATCTCTGTGGCCTTAAGCAGCCATTGAATTTTGCACAGCTCAGTTTCTTGATATTTAAAATGGAGTAATCAGGCTGCCATGAGAATTACGCGAGCTAATATATGTGAAACACTCAGAAGTGTGTGTGATGTGCAGTAAGCCATCGTAAAGCCGTCATAAATGTCAGCTACTGTTATGGAAGGGACCCGGTTGGTGGGAGGCAGGAATGGAGACTAAGTTGAAGTAAGGCAAGTTTGAGCTGTTGCCCCAAAAAGACTGGACCTATTCCCCAGCGCCGAGGCACTTGGGAGAGTTTCTAATGGTGGTGGTCCATTTCTCCTCATTTCTTTAATATTCCAAAATTATAAAGAGTGACATTTACTTTGATGCTCATGAAGAAGAGACTGTCAGCCCTCTGGAATATTCTGCCCCTGCAGAAGACAGAACGTGTAACCACGCAGAGTGAAGAAGAATAAAGTTGTACAAAGAGGGAAACAGGAAAAGACAGGGGAAGGAAACAGGTTCACCGTGATGGACCATTGAACACAAGTTACGGGACAGGAACCGAGGATCGGGGCCATTTAGTATGTGCTGAGGGGTGTGGAACAAAGGGGGATTGGTGGCCATCTGATCTCAAAATTCACATGCAGAATTTTTGGGGAAAGGCTTAAGTTGAGGGTAGGCCTTCACCAGGAGTGAGAACTACTCTCTGCATAGACTTCTCACTGAGGGATATTGCCTTGGTCAATTCTCTAGGTTCCAACCTTCCTGGAAGCCCATGTTTCTGTTTGGGGTTCCCTGTGGTTCCAGGGAAGGTAGCCCCAGCTTCCCACCCCGAGGTGAAACTCCTGACGTACTTTCAGCCAACTCACACCTACATTTATCCCCTGGTGCTCTTACCCCAGCGACTGGTTCTAAGGAAGGCATGTGAGTCAAGCTGGTTCAATGAGTTAATCTCAAGTCTTTGGGCGTTCTAGGATAAATAAGAGAAATAAAAAACTATGTTCACAAAAAAAGCCGTTCAGGAATGCTTATAGCTTTATTTATAATTTCTGGAAACATCCCTGATGTCCCTTAACAGGGGGACGGTTAAACAAATGGCAATAACCCATACTACAGACCCCTACTCAGCAGTACAAACAGATGAGTGAGTCATCGATGCAACAACCAGTACAAATCTTCAGATAATTATACTTAGTGTCAGCGTTCGGTATCGAAGAGGTGACATGCGCATGATTGCATTTATAGAACATTCTGCAATGACAACTTACAGACATTACAGAACAATGGGGCGCCGGGTGGCTCAGTCGGTTGAGCATCTGATTCTTGATTTCAGTTCAGATCATGATCTCATGACTCCTGGGATTGAGTCCCGTGTTGTGCTTCACACTGAGTGTGGAGCCTGCTTAAGATTCTCTCTCTCTCCCCCTCTGCCCCTTTCCCTGCTCACACGCTCTCTAGAGAGAAGGAAAGAAGAAAGAAAGAAAAGTAAGAAAGGCAAGAAGGCAGGAAGGCATGAGGGAAGGAAGGAAGGAAGGAGGGAAGGAAAGAAGGAAGGAAGGAAGGAAGAAGGAAGGAAGAGATAGAAAGAAATCAGACAACAGATTAATGCTAGGGATTAAAGAGGAGGTTGGGGCAAAGGATAAGTGGATATGACTATAAAAATGTAATATGAGGCATTCTTGTAAGGGTGGAAATCTTGTGTGTCTCAACTCTATCATTGTAAATACCCTGATTGTTGCATTCACTGTAGGGTAATAGAGGTTTGCAAGATGTTACCATTGGGGTAAACTGTGTAAAGGGTAAATGTATCTTTTTGTATTATTTCTTAAAACTACATTTGAATCTATAATTATCTCAAGATAAATGTATTAACTTTTTTAAATGTTTAGTGTAACCATTAAAATAATAATACTGTAGGGGCACCTGGGTGGCTCAGTTGTTAAGCATCTGACTTTGGCTTAGGTCATAATCTCATGATCTGTGAGTTCGAGCCCCGCGTCGGGCTCTGTGCTGACAGCTCAGAGCCTGGAGTTTTCTTCTGATTCTCTGTCTCCCTCTCTCTCTGCCCCTCCCCTAGTTCATGTTCTGTCTCTTACTCTCTCAAAAATAAATAAACATTAAAAATGTAAATAATACTAGTACATAATAAATTTAGTACCATGTACATAGTATATAATACATAGTACCATTATTTTATGGTTAATCGTATTTAATTAAATGGTATTAAATTAATGGTTATTTAATGGCATATATATATGGTATATAATGGCATATATGGTATATAATATATGGCATATATATGGGGTGTGTGTGTGTGTGTGTGTATATATACATATATACATACTGATATATATATATATATATATATATATATATATATCACCATAAAGCTATCAGAAGGTATATTGATACAATGAAATACTACTAAGTAATGAAAAAGTAACAAACTCCTCATAGAAATAAGACCATAGTTAAATCTCAAAACCATTATGTTGAGTGAAAGAATCCTGATACAAAAGAGTATATATTTTATAATTCAACTTCTATGAAATTCTAAAGGAGACAAAAACTATTCTATGGTAGAAACAAACTGAGAACAGTGTTTTTCTCTTCAGAGGTGAAAGTGGGGATTGACTGAGAAGGGTAGGAGTCCTGAAAGAACATTCCAATAATAATATTTTCTTTCTTGTTAGGGGTTTGGGTTATACAGGTGTATGCCTTCATCACAACTCATTTAATGGTACATTTATGATATGTTCATATCATTGTATACGCATTTTATCTAAAAACTATAAACAAATGTTGAATTCTAGTAATTTTGTACATTCTTAAGTGATTAGGGGTGAAGTGTATTGATGTTTGCAACTTACTTTAAATCCTTTTAAAAATAGGGGCTCCTGGGTGGCTCAGTTGGTTAAGTGTCTGACTTAGGCTCAGGTCATGATCTCACCGCTCGTGATTTCGAGCCCCGCATCAGGCTCTGTGCTGACAGCTCAGAGCCTGGAGCCTGCTTTGGATTCTGTGTCTCCCTCTCTCTCTGCCCCTCCTCTGCTCGTGCTCTGTCTCTGTCTCTCAGAAATAAATAAATGTTAAAAAAAAAAAAGTGAAAAAAAAAGTCCTTTAAAAAATAAAGTGAGTTGGTGAGTGAATAGTGGATGGATAGATGGATAGTTTTGAGAAAACAAGTACAATAAAATGTTAATTTTCATTCCAAGTCATGGGCATTTGTGTGTTCACTATATAATTCAGTTTCTCTTTATGTTCGAAAATTTCCATAAGAAAATAAATAAGAAAATAAGATGCTAACAGAGGGAAGATACCATCATAAGAATAAGAGTAATAACATAAACCTTGTTGATCTAAAAGAAACCAGGAAAGGAGGGAGGAAGGAGCAAAAATGGAAAGGTCACATATCTGTACCACATTTGATGTAAATGAACTAAACAGTCCAACTAAAAGATTAAAAATGGAAGGTTGGCTTTAAATAAAAACAGTGATGTGCTGGGGCGCCTGGGTGGCGCAGTCGGTTAAGCGTCCGACTTCAGCCAGGTCACGATCTCGTGGTCCGTGAGTTCGAGCCCCGCGTCGGGCTCTGGGCTGATGGCTCGGAGCCTGGAGCCTGTTTCCGATTCTGTGTCTCCCTCTCTCTCTGCCCCCCCCCCGTTCATGCTCTGTCTCCCTCTGTCCCCAAAATAAATAAAAAAAAAAAAAAACAAAAAAAAAAACGTTGAAAAAAAAAAAACAGTGATGTGCTATTTACTAGAGATACATTTTAAATATAAGGACACAGATGGATTAGAACTGAAAGGATGAGGGGCGCCTGGGTGGCGCAGTCGGTTAAGCGTCCGACTTCAGCCAGGTCACGATCTCGCGGTCCGTGAGTTCGAGCCCCGAGTCGGGCTCTGGGCTGATGGCTCAGAGCCTGGAGCCTGTTTCCGATTCTGTGTCTCCCTCTCTCTCTGCCCCCCCCCCGTTCAGGCTCTGTCTCTCTCTGTCCCAAAATAATAAACGTTGAAAAAAAAAAAAAAAAAAAGAACTGAAAGGATGAAAAAAAACAAAACCAAAAGACTAACCAAGAAGAGGGAGCATTTAGACTATATTATATCAGACAAGGTATATGGTCTTCGCTCAGGCTACACAATAAAATACTACTGGCTGGTTGGCTTCAACAACAGATGTTCCTTTTCTCACAGTTGTGGGGGCTGGAAGTCTGATGATCATGGTCATTTCCTGACGAGGACTCCCTTCTGGGCTTGTAGATGGCGCCCTTCTCTCTCTATACTCACATGGCCTTTCCTTGGTGAGTGTACCTGAAGACAGACAGCAAGCTCTCTCGTCATAAGGGCGCTAATTCAGTCATGAAGGCTACACCCGCATGACCTCATCTAACCCTAATTACCTCCCAAGGCCCATCTCCAAATCCCATCACACTGGAGGATAGAGCTTCAATATTTGAATTTTGAGGGGCCAAAAATACTCGGCCATAATAAAAGTGAAAACATATTAGAGATTAAAAAACACATTTTTTTTAATGCTAAAGTTTCAACTCAGTAGAAAGCTAATGATCCTTAATTGAAGGCACCTAATAACAGCTTTAAAATATATAAGGAAAATGTTGACAGATCTAAAGGAGAAATAGACAAATCCACAGTTATAGTTGTGCTTTGTAGGTGACTCTGTTATGGATCTTTTGTTTGCAATAGCAGAAACTAAATCAAATTAGCTTAAGATTGTCCTCTGGCGTCTGGTAGAACTATTCAAGTTGTTTTATTCTGTGTCGCTAATTTGAATTCTTATATTATTGAGTTTATTGCACAAAGTATTGCTTCTGTCAAAGTGGCGTGGCAGTTATGTTTTAAATGCCCCCTACTCTTTCCTTATCTTAGCTGGTTACTGGTGATTGATGTTTTAGTTTATGCATTCTGGGTCCTCTTGAATCTTCATTAGCATGAACATTTTTAAGTTTTTTTTTTTTTTTGGTTAGAGAGAGAATTTTCTGGGGGTTGATGTCTTCCAACCAGCAGCCTTCAGGGAGTGCTTCAGGCTTCTGAGGCTGAGCCCTTGAAGCCTACTGGGCCAGCCTCTCATGATTTCTACCCCAAGGTGAACCCTTGACTTTCAAACTGAGGAATGTCAGTGGGGACATATTAAGGCTTATCCAATCCTTCCTGGTCACAATGCTTTCTCGCAAGCAGTGCAATTAGTCCGGTCTGATTAGGAATCTCTATGTGAAAGAGACCTTGAAGTGTTCGGTAAGGAAATGACACCCTTCTTAGTTTCCAGAAGCAAGTTTACCTTCTGGGGTAGTTTTTGATGACTGGAGTTGGGAGGGAGTGGTTAAACACCTGTATGTACTCCATCGTCTCACTGGAGGCCTTCCCCTAACATCCCAACATCCATAGCTTGTTTATTCTTTTATTTATAAAGCATGTATTGAGCGCTTAATGATATTGGGCTCTATGCTTCTCCCTACGGACACATAAGGTACCCACACTGATGTGGTCCTTGCCTAATGCAGCTTACAAGCCAGCAGATTTCTTGTCTTTCCCTGGGATCCCAAACAAACTCATTGCATATGGCGGACAACCAAGGCAATAGTTCCGTAACGGTCACCTACCACTTTGTGTGCTGCTTATCCTTCCACATCGGGCACACCATGTTCCGAGCACATTCAGCCTAGAGCCGCCACCTACACTCCCTATTCCCTCATCGAAAGTTCTAATGCATAGAACTTTTCAGTGATTTAGTTGCTGTGCTATGATGTCAACACCGCTGGATGTCTAAGTTTTCATTCCTTTTTTTTTAATTTTTTATTTAAAAAATTGTTTTTTTAACATTTATTGTTTTTGAGACAGAGAGAGACAGAGCATGAACGGGGGAGGGGCAGAGGAGAGAGGGAGACACAGAATCCGAAACAGGCTCCAGGCTCTGAGCCGTCAGCCCAGAGCCCGAGGTGGGGCATCGAACTCACAGACTGCGAGATCATGACCTGAGCTGAGGTCGGCCGCTTAACCGACTAAGCCACCCAGGCCGCCCCTCCTTTTTTTTTTTTTTTTTTAATGTTTATTTATTTTGAGAGAGAGAGAGAGAGCGAATAGCAGGGGAGGGGCAGAGAGAGAGGGGGAGAGACAGAATCCCAAACGGGCTCCATACACTCGGTGCAGAGCCTGACACGGGGCTCAGTCTTATGAACTGTGAGATCGTGACCTGAGCCGAAATGAAAAGCTGGACTCTTAAATGACTAAGCCACCCAGGGCGCCCCAGTTTTTCTCATTTCTTTTATGGCCCACTGAATAGCCCAGCCCAGTCTACCTGAAGAAAGTGCCGGAAGATGGGTTCCACCCCTGGAAGTCTTGATGTGGCAGTTTCATGACATTCTGTCATCGAGGAAGTTTTCCCTAAGCGGTGGCAGTGATACGCTTGCTGAAATGAACATTGCTTGAAACGCACGTCCCCAGCAGTATCGATGGCGGGACGGGGGGCAGGACTCTCAACAAACAAACCCAGTGGCAGTCAGCCAGGACACAGCCGCAAGCCACTTTTCGTAGATTTGGCTGCCGAACTTTCCAAGCCCGCTCTGGGCATGTGTTGCCGGTGGAAGGCGCGCCGGTTGTAGGTGCAACCTTGGCTCCCTCTGTGACAAGCCTGGGAGAAAATTACTTACCCGTGATATTGAATTTTATCTAGAATAGTTCTTCTACAAGCTCTTAGGGTTTGCCTCGTGTTTTTCATGCATCTTAATTTCCACTAAGCCAGAACTGTAGGACTGGGGCTAAAGGAGGTGATGTTTCTGAAGGAAAACAGGCCACTTATTGGTCCCAGGTGGCACTGAGGCTTTTGATCCTAATGCAACCATTTTTAAAGCCATGCCTGGGACTTGTAAAATTGGTCATTTTATTACAGAAATACATTGGGCTTTTGGTTAGAAAATGCCCTTGTTGGGAGCTCCCACCTGATTGGCCAATCACACGGTCCACTTTCGCAGCCACTTTCTAACCAAAGAATACATGAGGTTTTAAAAATGTTTTTGCTCGTGTGGCTCGGGGAGAAAACCATTCTTTATGTATAGTGAGATGCAGTTGAGGGCACTGAGACAAGAAGATATTCAACAAATGTTATTTTGAATGAAATTGGAAGAGAAATTTGCTAGTTCGTAAATTATTATTAACAATCACGCCAAAGCTTTGCAATTATCACTTGTTTATTATATCACCATCTCGTTTGAACCTCATAATGGCCATATGGGATGGGAAGGCAAGAGTCATTATGCCTGCTGGTCGGATGAAGAAAATAAGGTTCATGGGACAGAAATGATCGGTCTCGTGTGGCCACGGACAGAGGTGGGTCTAGAATTGATGGCTTTTATTCCAGTCAGCTTTCCAGACCATTTCTTTCCAATGCTCACGATCTCTAACATGGGGAGCATCTTGAGAGGAGTCTTAAGATCCGAGGGTTTGGAGGATGAGCAGAGTTGGTCCCTTTCTGGGAAAGGATAAAGTTTTAGGTGGCGACGTAGGCAAGAAGGAGGCAATGTGGAAAATAAAATAATGAGATCCTTCCATTTTTTTTTTCTGTTCTTTGTTTTGCTGGCTGAGGACAGAGTGTAAAACTGAAGACCACCAGAAACACACCCTATCGTCTGTTATTTTGCTTATAAAGGATCAGCCCTCTTTTAGTGACCAACACCACCTGACCATCGTCTTTTCCAGTGGAAATAATCTGTTAAGAGCCATCCTTCTCTATGAGTGCACCTTTATGGAGCAGACCAGAGGGAAAAGTAATTGAATTTAATAAAAGCTGTTCTCACTATAAAGCCACAGGGAAATACGTTTAACTTCAAAGCCAAGATGCATGGTTCCTAAATTATAATTAATTGCCTGGCTGTCTTCTTCCATCAAATCTCAATTTGACAGTAAAGAAGTGAATTCTTTGGCGTTAAAAAATTTTTTTAAGGTAACGCGAATTCTCGTTGGTAGTTTTGGATAGATTGAATAAAAGTCATCTCAGAAATGTCATTCTTTGGATTTATCAAAGTGGCCCAGCTGTGACTTCTTACCCCGTCTGTTTCAGAGAGCTAGAAATCGTGTTAGGTACTCTCAAAAGAGTGTCAAAGGGGAAATTTGGAGAACAGCACTTCTCCCTCTTAACCTCCTCCCACCCCTCTTTTTAAACTTGCCTTCAAAAGGAAAAAAAAAATTTTCAGAGAGAACCCTTCTCTAAGCAACCCCATTGAGAGAATACTTCTGTTTTTTGGTGCTCTTGTTCTCAAGGGCTAAGGATTGGTTCAACACAGAATCATCGTTGTCTGAAGCCCAGGAAGGGGTAAATGCCTCTAACCTCAGCAGAAGACGAAAGTATTCCCAGGGAAGCCTGCACCTCGCTTGAGGAGGACCTCTGGCTTGCCTGACCAGCCATTGTAGGCTGAGGACTGGCCCCTTCCTACTCTCCCCGCTCCTGAGGGAGGGGTGCATTCCTCATCTCTGAACCCCGTCAGGAGAGAAGGTAGATCTAAGAAGGGAAAGGTTATTTCAAGAAGACCTTCTACCCCAAATTCGTTTCCACAAAGAACAAGCATGGGGCATCCCAGATGAGTCCGAATGGGAAGTTTGCCCAAAAACCATATGTAACTTCAGCATCGCAAGTCGCTACGGGAGACTATTTTTCACCAAGAGGCCACTTTGAACCACACTGCTTGCATTTTAGAAGTGTCTCTGGAAACATACTTCATGGCTGATAAAGAGATGGTAACATAAGCATGAACACATGTATTTTAAAAACTTAATGATATCAAGTGTCTGACAAAATTTGAAGACAAAAATTGTGTGCGTGAAAATATTGACTGCAGCGTATCCTACTAGTAAAAGACTAAAATCACCGTAAATGTCCAAATGAAAGGTATTGCTTAAAAAGCTACAGTCCATTTACTTGGCAATATAATAATGCAGTTATTAAAATGTGAACTATAAAGGCTGGCAGGAATATGGAAAAGTGTTTATGATATAATATAAAATTTAAAAACACAAGTATGTGCATATAGGACGGCAACTATGTAAAAAAGTTTAAGGGCAAAGACTAGAAATAACTACTATGTAAAGAAGAAAATATTTATGTTGGGATAATGAAATCACAGGTGGTTTTAAAACTTCTGCATTTTATTCGTCGCATGATATGTATTTTTATAATGAAAAAACATAGTAGGAAAATTGAAGCCACTATTAGGCATTTATCAGCTTCTCATCGAGGATTTTTAGCTCTAGGTGCCCTTTCTCCAGAGTCAACCGTTGGATTTTAGCCACAGGCCCAGAGCGCAGGAGGGTCTGTGTGTGATTGGAAAAGCGTTCCCTTCCCCATCTGCCCTGTGAGCCAGGACAGATCGTTTCATTTCCCTCTGTTCACGGCTCTCTGCATTCTCTAGAATATCTGATCCTCACCTGGCCGATGGATCAACAGTTGGATGGGGCCTCCTTGGGGTTTTACAAAGAGCGAGATTATTGAATGCTTTCTGATGACTCAGTTCCCCTAAGGGGGAATTTACGGGAGCAATTAGGAGCTTGGAGACTGCAGGCCATGGGGATGAACCCAATCTACCACCTTTCCGAGTATCAGCTCTCTGAATAACATTTCTGCAATGAAACAGGGTGCCCTTGGTCTGGGAGTGTGCTGACAGGAGTCCATCAGGAGGCTGTCTCCAACAGATTGGAAGTCAGTGAGTCTCTGGACCCACGCCTTCTGTAGCTGAGCTGGGAAGGATTGGGACAGTGAGCTCCCTCTGAATTGGAACAGAGAACTAGTCCTCTGGCATTGGTCTGTGTCACCTGGAAAGAACGGGAAAAGGCCAGCGTGGTCCTCAGCCCCCCATGCTGAGCAAGCAGATTGTGCAAAATATGGAAGAAGGCCATGTGATCTGGCCCATGTTTACCCGCCCACTCTGGTCTCACTCACTGCCCCTCCTCCACTCTACTGGGCTTCGCTCAGTGATCCAACATGGAAGCTCTTTGTCCATCTCAAGGTGTTTGCATTGTCTCTTTGTAATTCTAGGAAGAACCTCTCCCCCTTTCTTTTCTCACCGGTTGTCTTTTCACCCTTCTTAACTGGAAGAACACTCACCGAGTGGCTTTCTCTATCCCCTATTTAAAGTCTGTTGCTCCCCAGTTTGATCATTCTCTACTTCAACTTCGTGTTGTTTCTATCAAGCAAGCTCTTGGCCATAGAAAGTATAATTGTTTATTTACTGGCTTCCTCATCTTTTTTTTTATTGTGCCTTCCTTGCTAGACTGTAAGCTTACTGAAATCAGGGACCGTGTCGGTCTCATTCACCCTCTCATCCCAGCAACCAGGACGGTGGTTGGCACATGGTAGGGGCCCAATCAAGATTTGCTGCGTGAATGCACGAATAAATGTGAGATGAACCAAGATGGCATTTTCTTAATCAGCGCCCGTCTCAGAGGGCCTGGCCTCAGTACGCTCCAACACAGACCTTGCTTCCTGGTGCTCGTGGCTTCTATGACTCAAGATATGGTGTTCTCTGAGTCCAAAAACATCTGGAGACACTGCCCTCATTCTGAGTCCTCAGAAGGGGAGTGACACAGAGTGAGGACTATTCATGCATCTTAAAGGTGCTGGTCAGTAGGTGGCTGCTGGACCCAGTAATCCTTGGGTCTCCTGCCAATCAGGTAGTGATGAAGGAGGGGGAATGCAAAGGTGAACTTGACAGTTGGCATAAAGGCTTGGTGATCAGTGCCCAGCAACCTCCATCCCGTTGGGAGGTGCAGCGCACCATATTTCTTTCTTAGACTCTTGATTCAAGTCTAGTTTTCTAGAGTATGTAAGTTTTTCATGAGAGCCTTTTAAAAAAAGTCTCTGCTAGTAATTTCTCATATTTTAGAAAACGCGAGGTCAGTGTTACTTACCGTTGTGCTCTTGTGGCTGGAAATCGAGGCAGAAATAGCATTTAAGTGAACATCTCTGGTCAATAAGTAGCCCAACAGTAGGAGGAATCCCACTCCTAATTTCTAGTCCAGCCCATCTCACGAGTAGAGTATTTTGGAAGGTGGAAGCTTTATTAACTTTCCAGTCTTAGAAACCAATAGCCATGGACTCCAAGCCAACGATTTTTGCCATAGTTTATTTAACTACGTCTATATTGGACTATTCTGGTTGGTTCTCCTTTGCTTCTATAAATTGTGCTGTAAAGGACATCCTTGTACGTATGTCTTAGTATATATATATTTTTCTCCTAGGAAATCTTGTTGCCCAAGAATAAAATATATTAGGAAACATTTAAATCTTTTATTATGAAATACAGCACACACACTGAGTACATATAACACACGCATGGACAAGGCAATAATTATGAAGTTAACACCTATGAATCACCATGCAACACATGTGGAAGCGTTCCTTTTGCCCCAACTGTACCCACTCCCTGACTACTGATCTTGTCCTGGTCTTTCCCTCCAGAGATCATCACTCTCCTGAATTGTGTTCAACCACTCGTGCATAAATTCCCCAAAATATACATATGTGGCTATTCCTTTTTTGCATGTTTTTGCCCTGTGTGTAATGGAGCCAGAGCCTAGATAGCCCTCTGTGACATGCTTTTTCTTCCCTCAGTATTAGGTTTCTGGGATTTAACCAATGGATACGTGCCATTCCTTTTTCACTGCTGTATAGTATTCCTCCAAGTAACTATATCACTGTTTGTATCAATTTTACCATTTGGGGGGATTTCAGTTGTTTCTAATTTTTCCCCACAGACAACACTGCCGGGACTCTTTCGTCCATGTTTTCTGGTGCACATACGCAAACGTTTGCACTGGAGTGAGATTTGGGTCACGGTCACGAATATACACGGTCAAATATAAGAGAACACGATTTAGATCCACGTGTCCTATAATGAAAGCATCGGCATTTTTAAAGCAGCCAAGGGAAGGTTTTAGGGTTTCTCTGCCATCCCTGACACGTGAGTGAATAACACGCATGACACGCGGACACGCGGTATCTCTAACTCCTCCCCTCCGGTACCAGCCACCACCCGCCCATGAGGGAAGCATCGCTCTGGCCCCGGTGAGGGCCACGGAAGGCTGGGCATTTCCAGGGCTGTGCAGCGTGATGTCTCCTGACTTAGACACAAACGGGCACCGTTTTTGACCGACCTTTGGGGAGCAGGACGAAGGGGACACAGGTTGACTGTGTTAAGCGAGTTGTCAGGCACTTTACATACAGTATTCTGTTACGCCCGTTAGTTTCTGCAGCTACCCGTCGACGTAAAGAATATAGTCCCCTTCCGCAGGTGGGAAAACGGAGGCTCCCGGAGGTTGCGGAATTTGCTCAAAGCCGCCGTCGGTAGGTGGCGAAGGTGGGGACTCCAGTCTTGCCTCGTCATTTCTTCTCACAGGGGATAATGCCTGGCCCATGGCTGTGCTCCGTCGAGTTTGTAAATGAATTGAAAGCGGAAAGAAAGGTGTGGGTTAGGCCTAAAAATCTAACCAAACTCAATCTCTAGCAGGCTCCAGGGTCTGGTGTTAATCCACCGAGAGCTGTGATTGCACACACCCCTTGTTCCCTCCCAGCCCTAGTCCTTGTGTACGAACCGAAGAGCAGGTCGGAAATCGCCAGGGTGTCTTTGCTTGCGGGGAATGACGAGGGCTCTGCGAGGCCGCCTGTCTCGGGTGAATGGTCCTGTTTTCTGACCTTCAGAATGGCCTAACGTTAAGTAACAGCTGGAGGGGCAGATGTTCTCTCTGTCGGGGGAGGACATTGGCCCTGGCTATTCCGTGCTTGCTCAGAAGCCTCCAGATGCTAGGCCAAGCCCCCCTGTTTTTCACTGCGGGATTTCAAAGAGACTTGTAAAGAGGACTTCCTAATCCACCCAAGCCCTGGGGAGGAGTGGTATTATCTCCAGGTTGGGGTGGGGAGGGCCGGGTTCATCGCGGAAGTCGTAAATCAGGGGCTGGGTGGCTGGGGGCAGCCGAGGAATCCTCCTTCCCGAGGGCCGAGATGCGGTCCCAGGGTCAGCCCTTGGCAGCCCGTGAGGCTGGCCCCCCGCCCGCGGTCCCTGGAAGCAGGGGAAGGAGGCTCACGCTCTGGGTCCAGGTGTCCTCACCATTTCCAGACCTGAAACTCCTCCCTAAGGGGCAAATGTCATTTCCTCAGACCCCGACACACAGCACGTGCAGACACTTAGGGAAAAATAAGAAGCCAACAACACTAGGGCCTGTGTGATAAATGACGCTGCTGCTGTCATGGAAAGAGCCAGTATGTGTTTAGAAGACAAACTAATTTCACGTTCGCTGCATATGTACGGATGTATGGATGTATTTAAGACAGAGATAGAGTATAGTGGGGGAGGGACAGAGGGAGCGGGACAGAGAGAATCTTAGGCAGGCTCCTTGCTCCGCACGGAGCCAGACAACGGGGCTTGATCCCGTGACCGTGAGATCGACACCTGAGCCTAAATCAAGAGTCGGACGTTTGACCAACTAAACCACCCAGGCTCCCGGAGGACAAACTAATTTTAAAACATGGGTTTGTATTAAGGGCTCCATAATCAGCCTTTGTTGCTACTTGAAAGAATAAACAATTAATAGTGATAATAATAAATATGTGTATGTATGCAGACGTAAATGTATTTTTTTGTAATACATCATTTAATTTTTCTGAGGCCTTTGTTCTTGACCAAGGTAACTCCAGCTTCTAACCTTGGCTGCCTTGGGTTAAGAAGTATTGTTCTTCTCACCTTATATGTTAATGGAGATTAATAATTTTTACGTACTATATTTTATGTAAGTATATAAATATGCAGTTATATAATTACCTTTATTATATATATGTATTTATGGTATAATTATGTATGTATTACTATATATTACGCATACTTTTATAGTCTACAGTTAAGTAGACAATACAACATTTAAAATTTTATACATTTATACTCACGTAATGCATATATGTTTATGAATACAGTATGACAATCTAGATACACACGATGTGCATATTTAAATGTATACTTCAATGGGTAATATGAATTAATGCGCCTCAGCATGGGCATTGGGGGGAGGGGTGATCAGTATCTCAGCTCCCATGGGAACAAAACTGGTGCCAGAAACAAGAGTTTGGGTCTCCCCTTCCCTCTGTGGAGTAACACCAAATCTCTTAGCAGCTCAGGTATTGCATCCGTGTTCTCCTTGTGGAGAATGTCAGCCTTGCAAGTCTTTGTAAGCTGCAGGCCTGTTCATCCAGAAGGCCGTGCAGACGGACCAACTGAAGCGTTAGTCAGTTAGTCTTACTTAATTGGGCGAGTGGCCCTCAGAGCTGTCTATAAACTGTGTGTTCACAGTGAGGTATTAATAACGCCACTTCCTTTCGGGAGACCATATCATTAGCCCATTATTTCTAGAAACATGAACATTGATTCTCTTTATTCAGAGAGGTAATTGCAGGTTTCTGAAAGAGTGTATGGTTTACCCCAACAATTCCCCACAAATGACATCATCTCTGGAAAGTAAAACCCACAAAATCTGTCATTTTAAATCTATAGTTGGGATTTGTTCCCTAGGAGGTAAAAGAAGACTCTGGAAAAAGAAATAATGAACGATTTTGGTATGGAATAAGCGTGAACGATAAGGTTTTTTGTTTTGGTTTGTTTGGTTTCTGTTTTTTGTTTTGTTTTTTTTTATATATTAGAATTTCTTTAGGAGCCTGGGTAAGGACTTGACTTTGTGCTTGTTAGGATTCTAGCAAGAAGTGAGACAAAGTCAGCTAAAACGGAAACATTTTAACGGTTTACAACTGCCTTAGATAATAGTTTTTCTTATTGTGTCTTAACAACGTGCTCACAATATGAATTCCATTTCAACATTAACATGTTGAAAACCCACGAGTTCCAAAATCCAATTCATAACATTAAAAGGAAGCAGAGAGACGCAACACAGGACTTGACATTGCATGATTGGATTCTATACTGCAGAGCAAGAATCAAAGGAGAATTTCAGAACAATTTTTGCTAAACCTCTAGCTGACTTCCCGTCAACCAATCCTACTTCAGTGTTCACATCAAATTGAAAAAAAAAATCGAACTTGCCCACATTTCACTTTTTAGGGTCTTGTAAGGTAATGGTAGGATTGAAAAGAAACAAGACCTTTATTCACTTGGATTATTTCTGGCCAGTTTCCAAATCCTTGCCTGGTTTGGAGAAACACCCTGAGTCCATTTGAGAAAGGAGGGTTAGTAAATTAGAACCAACGTAGCTTATTTACGTCGACTGCAAGATAATCTGCTTCCAAACTCTTTTGTAAACTTTGCACTGTAAACCGTGTTGTATTTGTTGGGAATTCTGCAAACTACGATTTTCCAAGCATTCTTTCTTTTTATAAACTGTTTGACACCAACTTCCCCTGCTTTTTGGGTAAGGCTTCTAAATGGAAACCAAAGAACCTCTAAATTTGCCATAAACCAGCATTTCTCAATTACATTAGAGGGGAAACCCAAATGTGCAAGATGTTGTAAATAGATTTAGAACATGATGCATGTTCTAAATCTCCTCTTGGAACATGCCTGTTGCCTATTGGAATATTAAAGGGCTCTGAGAAGTCCTGTAGGGAAGAGAGAAGCTACTTAGCGTGTTTAACTGGAGGGTTTTTTTTAAAGCTCTTTTACTCTTAACTTTCTGTATATTTTAAATGTGTGTAATAATGGGCTAAAGCAAAACAATTTTACATTTTTGGGGATAATATCTATTAATTTTTTTAATTTTTTTTAAACATTTATTTATTATTGAAAGAGAGAGACAGAGCATGAGCAGGGGAGGGGCAGAGAGAGAGACACAGAATCCGAAGCAGGCTCCAGGCTCTGAGCTGTCAGCACAGAGCCCGATGCGGGGCTGGAACCCACAGACCATGAGATCATGACCTGAGCCGAAGTTGGA
Source organism: Lynx canadensis (assembly GCF_007474595.2). Lineage (NCBI taxonomy): Eukaryota > Metazoa > Chordata > Mammalia > Carnivora > Felidae > Lynx > Lynx canadensis. The sequence goes on from NC_044313.2 coordinate 13,225,878, forward strand.
CGCTTGACCGACTGAGCCACCCAGGCGCCCTATCTATTAATATTTTGCAGAGTGAATATTTCTTAAAACTCTTAGGAAACGTCGTCCTAAGTGTCTTCGCTTAATCTCTTTGAACACACAAGAGAATCACTTGCCTATGGATCTCCTGATTAAATATGAAAGCTTTAAATTGGGAAACTATTGAATGTCATGGGTGTGAATTTATTTCTCAGGTAAAAAGAATTTTCAGTGGTCGTCAAAGCTGGTAAGATGGTATTGACAAGACTAGATTTGCCTTCAGCCCGAAAATAGAAGAGAAAAGATGTTTTTCATTAAACGGTGGTAATCAGCAATACATTTACTTTGCTGGAAACAAAGTCAAAATTGTGAGCGGAACTCGCTGAAAGAAAACGCGTCTCTTTTAAATTTTAGGTTGGAAAAAAGGATGGAATTAAAAATGATGTTCAAATGCCTAAATAATTATTTTAAAGATAATCCTGAAATGTCATTTAATGTCTCAATTCCAAATGGGTAGGTACTGGATTGGATAATTTGGCATTTTTGGATTTGGAGACTTGGAGAGGGTATTTATGGCTTATGAGTTTTAAAGCCATAATCTCGTGATGAATTTGGTTAGCGTTATTAAAAGCTACATCTTAAATGTCTCTGCTTTGTTTAATATATTAAATTTATTAGTGCAGTTGTCTGTTGGATTTTATTTTTAACCTGGCAGGAGCATATGCATTTTCATCTAAATTTAATGTAAATGCTCAAATTTATCTTCAGATGCTTTGCTTAGTTAATTATGCAGACATATCTTGCTAATGTAGCAAACAACCCCATCCAAGATGTACTTTGGATGCTTAATTACCCATAAGAATTAAAAATCCTCTGATGAAAACAAAACACTCCCATTAAGAATCAAAAACTCCCGGGGCGCCTGGGTGGCTCAGTCGGTTGAGCATCCGACTTCAGCCCGGGTCACCATCTCGCGGTCTGTGAGTTCGAGCCCCGCGTCAGGCTCTGGGCTGATGGCTCAGAGCCTGGAGCCTGCTTCCGATTCTGTGTCTCCCTCTCTCTCTGACCCTCCCCCGTTCATGCTTGTCTCTCTCTGTCTCAAGAATAAATAAACGTTAAAAAAAAAAAATTAAAAAAAAAAAAAAAAAAAAAAAGAATCAAAAACTCCCGTTTTCCTCTCCCAGATTCAGATCCCAACATGTCTCTGTTCATGATATTTACCACTAGTGGGGCTTTGCTCAGGGGGATGGGGACACCACAGGAGAGCCTTAGGCTAGGGGGCTAGGGGGCTGGGGGTAGGTACTGTGGTGGTTTCTCTGAAGAGCTTCTTAGTTTTAGGGCTTCTTAGTTTTAGGGGTGTTAAAACGTGCTGATGAATCTGATGTTTTCCTAATGTCTCGGGTTATCCTATGTGTGACAAATAAATAATGGAAAAGCCTTCTAAGGGGTATTTCAGTTAAACAAATATATCCTGGCTCCATCAAGTTAGTAGATTGAGATGTTTTTGTCTTTCCTTTCCTGCCTTGGCGGGTCTGATAAAATCAGAAACTTCTCTACCCTTTGGATTTTTAAGTAGGAAAGAAAGACCAGATTTAGGCCTGGATGCCTCTCCCTGGGCCCACTGAACCCGAACCAAGTGGTTGTGGATTGCAGAAACAAGGGTTCCATTGTCGTCTTCACTAATCAAACCCACCGAGCCAGATGAATGGGAGGCATTTTTTAGAGTAAAATAATTCACCAGAATTTGGATGTGTTTCTCTTTAATTAGTTTGATGAGCCCTGAGTCTGAGGACTTGTCAAACACCTGGTATTAACCCTGCGCTACTGACCTAGGGGAAAAAAGCCGGGAGAGGCGAAGGGTGGAGGCAGGTGGAATTAGCTGAATGAGAGGCCTTTTCTGTGCAGCCTGTGCTCCAGATGAAAAGGATCATTACCACAATGATACTTCTAATTATACTGTCATTAGGATACGTCTTCGGCCGTGATGCGGGGAGCCTTGCCTTTAGACAACATGATCCAGGAGACAGTGAAAGCGGGGTAGGCCTGGGAGGTGTTTAACCCCTTCCCCAGATGCAACGCAGTTTGAGTCCTCGGCACCGAACCCCAGACCCCAAGAGTTTCCAATCTGCCTTTGCTCCATTCTTCCCACGTTGCACGCGAAAGGTGTCACAACAAGCACTACGTATGTCACCGTGGGGAAGTGTGGCAGCGAGGGACTCTTGGTGCACCCAGTTCCGCCCATGTCAAATGGGCGACACTTCCATGCTTCCGTGTCTGACGTTCCGCTCAAGTTCAGCCAGTGGACGTGTTCACTGCGGGATGCGACAATCATCTAACCGCTCGCGTGCCACTGGGTAATCAAGGACCAGACAAAGGTACCGTAGGATGAATTCCTAAGACTAGCGTGTGTCGACAAAAGCAAAGAGGGTGCTTCAGAATTAAGGGTAGAGGGCGCTCTGTCTGTCCGTGGAGAGGTGTGGCTCGGGGGGAGAAAGTATGGGCTTTGGAGCGTCATGGGTCTGGATTTGAATCTCGGGCTCTCAACTTGCTAGTTCCTTGGCCTTGAGTAGATTACAGATTTCTGAGCCCAGATTCCTCATCTGTAAAATGGAGGTTAATGATTGTACCTACCTCACAGAGCTGTGAGGAGACATAAATAATTCAGGTACACTGCTAACCGGTGCTTACAAAACATGTAGTAAACACTTAGCAGGCGGCAGTGAAAGAAAGTTTTCCTAAAGGGAGTCTTTTCCCTGCAAAGATCAGTCTATTAGAAGATCCTGCCTGTTGTTACGATGAAGGGACTCGCCAGCGGACTCCCTCTTGCTGAGGTTAAATGCTAAGTCATTTCTGTATATTCCAGTTGCCAAGTGCCTAAGGAAGGCTGGTTGGTAAACTAAATTCTTTATTTTCTAAGTCTGCTTTGAATACAACAAGCTGCTCAAAACTGTTTCCGTATAAGTACCTGATAAGACACGTTCTCCTAATAAGATAGCATGTTTCATGTCAGTGACATTTTGGATAGCGAGAATGATATTGTTGGGAAGACGCTGAATTGTTTTTAGAATCTAGTCTTCAGGATCATAAACCACGGTGCCCCAAACGGGGTCATGGATTTCAGCATGAATAAATCCGACCCAGTTGACGTCTTTTAAACACTCGGTCTGCCCCTAGCCTTCAACTGGAGCTGAGGTTTAAAAAGACATTTTGTTTCACATATTGACGTATACATAAAAGTGGATTTACACATAGGATGAGAATCTGAACTATTTGGAAGAAAGGCGCTATTTACATTGAAAGTATTCTTATACTTCATTGCTATTCTTTTGAGAATAGCAAACATATACATGTCTATATTGAACAATAGTCTAAGGGAAACCACAATTTAAACTATTTTGGAATAAGTCATTCTCAAGGCTCACACTTAGAGGGTGTGGATGTTTCACGAAGCATCATGGAAAGCATACATTGGGATAATTTGTTTTAGTGACAAATATCACTGAAGATGTGCTGTGCTGAGCGGTATAGGCCGAGCACAAAGCGTGCATCGAGGGAAGTCGGTGCCATCAGAGGATACGCGTACACACACGCTCTCTCTCTATGCAAATTTTGTGCAAAGAATATACCGTGTGTATATATAACTCAGACAGTGGCGTAACTGCATACACATCCCAGACAGTTACTGACCCCCGAAAAAATATCAATGGATTGTTGTCATATATTTCTAGCTCGGTAATGGGATTTTCATTAGGTGAAATAATTCTTCCTCCTCCCCCTCTTTATTTATTTTTAAGCTTCTGCTGTCATTATTTTAAAGTTTATACATTTTGTGGGTTTTGGTATCATGCTAAAGTTGAATTATCACGAACCCTGAAGGCCAGCTAGATCTATGAGCTAGTTAATTTCTACCACCATTGTAAAGATGACATTGTATTGCTATGGATTTTAATTAAAATGGCAGACTTTGTTTAATCCTTTTATTAAAAAGTCCCTACAATGCAAGTCAAAAGTTTATGGAAGAAAGCGTTTAATTTTGAGATGTTTGAATATCTCTTCTGTCGAATCATAAGCGAGCCCTCCATCCATCCAACACTTTTCCTTTCGAGGCCAGCCGAGACCATTTTCCAGCTCTTAAACGAAGTAGCTTGGAATTGGCTTTGGATACTTGGGGCCTAAAATGTATGTTGCCTCTGAAACCATCCTCTCCGAGCTCTTTTGCATACAAGTTAATTAATGGATGTAGATATTTGGCAAGATGCATATATTTAATGGGATTACTGCGCTATACGTTCTCGTGACTGATTGCAATCTAAGCTCGCGGAACGAACGGAGTGCTGAATTTCCAGCTCTTTGAGAGTTAATGTTGTGTTAAAGGAAAGTACAATTTGAAGCTCATTGTTCATGAATAGGTGAGTTATTCCCGTGAAATGGAGCCGGGCCCTGCAAGGGCTGCAGCAGGGCAGATGCGTGTTCAGGAGCTCGCAAACCATCACATTCCAGCCACGGCCCCGGGGAGCTCGATCCCCACACCTGAACTCCTGACAAGTTCAAGGCAATTGTGTGTCTCGTCAAAATAATGGCCCATTATTCAGCGTCTGTCTCCCAAGTGGGATCGATTAGATGCTTCTGCTCCACAGGCTTAAAGATGAGCACCCGTGTTTTGGTTGGTTGGGGGTTAAAATGACACCACACATGGCCATCCCGCCCCCTAGATCTGACCACTGTGAGCTCCGAGCGTTCCACATCCATCTTTCAGTGCAGTCAGTCAAACTACTCGTGATTATTTCATTCGACTGTGCGGAGAGGTAAGTAATAATTCGCTCTGAAGGAAGATCAATAGCAAAATGTCAGCCTTTCAAAGGAAAAATCCCTTTCCATGCATGTCTGCCTTTGTCTTACTCTCGCTCTTTTTGTTAAGCAAATATACCCCCGCCCATGAGTTGCGTTCACTCCAACGCGACGCCTTCAGTCACTGAACATGACATCACTAATGAATATAATTTAAATCTCTCTGATCAGAGAACTACTGTAAAAGTAGCATTTTAACTAAGATGTTGAAACTTTTATTAAATGTATAAATATTAGCTCAGTCAATAACTATTAAGAGAAAACTTAAATTCTCCCTTAGTTGGAAGGCTACATAATAGTATATCCAGTCTCTCATTTTCGTTGGAACTCAGTAAGTGAAATGGTTCTTTGTACTTGACCTAACGAGATAATTTCCAGGGATCCATAGACACAGTCTGTGCCTGGTATCTGAGCCCTGGATTCTCAAACAAAAGAATGTCTTTAAAAGGAAACACCCACGCCCTTCTAGAATATAGACAGGACAGCTTCCCTCGGTTTTCAGCTAGGTATTCATGGAGGGGAGCTGTTGGGCAAAAATAAAAGTATAATTTGAACACGGGTGTCAAGAAGTCAAGAGACCAGAATCACCTAATGCAAGAGCTGAGTCAGCAGAGACATAACTTGGTCTAAATTCCCTCTGTGAATGAGAAGGCTGTAGTCCAAAGAGGGGAAGCGATTTCCTGGATGGGGTCGTTGGAGCCTGGACATCATTGAGCTTTGGAGAGCCCCTGGGTAGATGGCTTAGGCTGAGGGGGTGGGGGGTGATATGGGAAAGGCAAGGCACACGAGTCAGGGAAGGAGTCTGACTTTTACTTTTGTTGCTTCCCGAACACTCCACGGAGTCAGAAGCCACTCACAGGGACACACACCACTCACGTGGCTCCCTTGTACTCGGTCTCAAACACTTGTGGATGGGAAGTCCCTTCCCCGTAGCGGATGGGCTCACAGGAATTAGTACAGAACTCAGTAGTCCTGCAGTGACTCTGGGTCTGGCTCCAAGGGCTCCTGACATGACCCCTTGGGAGGCACCTCCCCCCCTCCCCTCCCCCTGCTCTCCCAGCCCACTTCAGATGAAGTCAGTCCCTGATTTCCCTCTTTTCCTATTCCTTTCCTCTTTGGAGGGTCATAGAAAGAACTATTTTCCTACCTTATTGAACTTTCCTAAGTCAAGGGAGTTGGGACTCAATCTTCCAGCCCCTCTCACCTTTCTTTCAGACCTCGGCTCTTTTTCAAGCCTTGTCTGACCTTCACAACCAGGTCAATCCCTCCAACGTGGCTTTCGTAACGTCAAGGATGTCTCCTCCGTGGCACCTTCGTATAATTGTCATTTTATGGGCATTTGTTGTGCTGTTGCTAATAGAAACTTTTTATTTTTGAAATAGTTAAGAACTCAAAAGAATTTGGAAAATTAGCACTGATAATTCTGCATGCTCTTACCTTAGTTGCCCTGTGGTAGCCTCAGTGAGAGGTCTTGGCGATAACCACAGTAAATTGTCAAAAGTGGAATTGACATTGGTACAAATATTATTAATTCAGGCGAAAGCCTTACTATGATTTCAACAGCCCTTATATGCAATATTGTGTGGGTGGTTTTATGAAATTTAGGGGCACCTAGGTGGCCTCGGTGGGTTGAGCGTTCTGACTCTCGTTTAGGCTCAGGTCATGACCTCAGGGTTGTGGGATTGAGCCCCACACAGGCTCCGCGCTGAGTGTGGAGCCTGCTTAATAATCTCTCTGCCCCAGGACACCTGGGTGGCTCAGTCGGGTTAAGCGTCCGACTTCGGCTCAGGTCATGATTCTCACGGTTTGTGAGTTCGAGCCCCAGCGTCTGGGCTCTGTGCTGACGGCTCAGAGCCTGAGCCCTGCTTCGGATTCTGTGTCTCCCTCTCTCGGCCCTTTCCCCCACTCACACTCTGTCTCTCCTCTCTCTCTCAAAATAAACATTAACAAAAAGATGCTCTCTTGCCCCTCTCACCGGCTTTGTGCTCTCTCTCTCTCTCTCTCTCTCTCTCTCTAAAGATTAAAATAAAATCCAGTAATGAATTTTAGATTCTAGCAGCTATTGTCACAGTCCGGAGACAGAGCTATTCCTTGACCCCCCAAGACCCCCTCGCGTTGTCTTTTAAGAGCTGCACCCTCTGCTACCTCTAACCCCTGGCAATCAACTGACCTGTCCTCCATCACTATTTTCTCCATCACAGTTTTTTTTTTTTTTTTTAATTTTTTTTTAACGTTTATTTTGATTTTTGAGACAGAGAGAGACAGAGCATGAACGGGGGAGGGTCCAGAGAGAGAGGGAGACACAGAATCGGAAGCAGGCTCCAGGCTCTGAGCCGTCAGCAAGAGCCCGACGCGGGGCTCGAACTCACGGACCGCGAGATCGTGACCTGAGCCGAGTCGGACGCTTAACCGACCGAGCCACCCAGGCGCCCCTCTCCATCACAGTTTTACAACACTGCAAATGTTATAGAAATGAAATCATACGGTATGTAATCCTTTGACGGCGGCTTTTTGCACTGAGCCATTCAAGGGATCCATCCAAGCTGTTTGCATGCATCGGCGATCTGATCCTTTTATTACGAGTCACATTCCCTGGTATGGATGTTCCACAATTGCTCTTCCATTCTCCTGTTGAAGGATGTCTGGGTTGCTTCCAGTTTGGGACTATTGCAAATAAAGCTTCTATAAACATTCATCTGTAGGTTTACGCGTGAACATACGTTTTCATTTCTGCTGGACAAACACCTAGGAGGGCATTGCCGGTTTGTATGATGAGCGTATAAGCAGCAGCCTACCCGTTTTCTAGGGCGGCCTGTACCATTTACATCCCCCCCCCCCCAGCAAGTATGAGAGACCAGCTGTCCCCCCTCCTCATCAGCACTTGGTATCGTCCGTTTTTCTTCACTTTGGCAATTTTAACAGGTATGCAGCAGTCCCTCATTGCACCTTTCATTTGCACACCCGCGATGGCTAATGGTGTTGCCACACCTTTGCACGTGCCCACCTCGCCACCGTAGCTTCTGTGGCGAAGATCCGTGGCAGTCTTGCCCATTTCCTAACTGCCTTGTCTGTTTTTCTTCCTGTTGCGTTCAGAGTGTCCTGTCTACATTCTGGATACAAGTCCTCTTTCAGATATTGTGATGCGCAAATATTTTGTTCCGGTCTGAGGCTGATCATTTTATCTTCTGGAGAAGGTGTTTTGCCGAGGAAGAGTTCTTAATTGTGGTTGAGGTCCAATTTTTTTCTTTTGTGGATCATGTCTTTGATATCATGTCTAAGACACCATGCCTAAGAAAACTTTGCCCCATCCTGGGTCACAAAGTCTGACTTGGGAACACTAGCTAGTATGGCGTGTGAGATTGTTCTCAGACTGGGGTGGGGGAAGAATGCTCCTTCTACAATAGCCCAGCTAACCAACCCTCTCTTTGCTACTTTTGTGGGATGGTTACTGACTCGGTACAACTTCGTGGAAAGAGGAAGAATTAACGTAAGGCTTTGAAAATTAAATGCTCCTATGGGGGCGCCTGGGTGGCGCAGTCGGTTAAGCGTCCGACTTCAGCCAGGTCACGATCTCGCGGTCCGTGAGCTCGAGCCCCGCGTCGGGCTCTGGGCTGATGGCTCAGAGCCTGGAGCCTGTTTCCGATTCTGTGTCTCCCTCTCTCTCTGCCCCTCCCCCGTTCATGCTCTGTCTCTCTCTGTCCCAAAATAAATAAAAACGTTGAAAAAAAAATTTAAAAAAAAAAGAAAATTAAATGCTCCTAATAACTATTTGTTATGTTGAATGAAAGATGTGTTTCTCAAAATAGATCTGTATTTGTCCAAATTATCAGTTTATCCAAACAGGGTTTTGAGCAAGAAGAAAACTGTTGCGTGTGTTACAATGACTTTGAGCTCGCTTAGCAAAACAACAACAACAACAAATGATGCATAATACATGCAAAAAGAGATTGGCTTACCACCTAAGACCCTTAATGTACAGCATATCCCAACTGTGTAAAAGCCTCCACATAGAAGAGCTAATTCTATTTCCCCTCCCCGCTTTCAAAACCAGAACAATATGGCTTTTCCAGAAACTGAAGGAGTTTATACTTGAGATGAGATCACGTTCTGTTTAGGGGAAAGGTGGTTACGTGTATGTTATAAAGAGCATAGTCCCCTTCTGGTGATCTTGGCAAAGGGTGAAAGTAGCCCATAGGAACTTCGGCATGACTCACACCAAGTTCAACTGCAGCCAAGATCATTGGATGAGGAATCTTTTTCACGATTTGAAATCTAGAAATTACTAAAATCCAAAGATAAAATTCTGATTTAGTTTCTAAGAAAAAAAAGAAGGAAAGAAGAAAAGGAAGGAAGGAAGGAAGGAGGGACGGAAGGAGGGAGGGACGGAAGGAGGGAGGGAAGGAAGGAGGGAGGGACGGAAGGAGGGAGGGAAGGAAGGAGGGAAGGAAGGAAGGAAGGAAGGAGGGAGGGGAGGAGAGAGGAAAGGAAGGAAGGAAGGAGGGAAGGAGGGAGGAAGGAAAGAAGGAAGGACGGAAAGATACCGTTAGGCTCAATATTTCAATAAATTGTATCTGTACTCTACCAAAGTTCACATGCTTGGATGGCTTTAATGAAAAGTATATACTTATTCATCTGGTTACTTGTGGGAGGTCAATTGAGTTGTGCTCACCATTTGCTGAGAGGCTCACACAACCACACATATCTGAGCAGTGCTGTCTTCACTCTCTGGTCATGTTCGCTTCATGACTCAAAGCAAATTCCGTATCTTAATTTGGAAGAATCTAAAACACTGGTTCCTGTATGATTTCCCCCCCGCCCCAAATCTCATACCACTGAGACTTCCTACCTGTGAGAAAGATGCTGATTCCCAAGATCATCAGAGATGAGGATTCCCGGCCTCTTAATGGACCAGGAGAGGGGACTCGAGCGTGGGGACTTTTAGGAAACCAACTCATGAGAAACAAAATAACCCATTAAATGTCAACACAATACCCTGAATTCCTGTTAGTCATTTTTGAAAAGAGAAACGGGCATTGGTTACACCAAGATAAGGCTAAGATGCTTAACAGCAGGTAACTGAGATGCTCTGTAGCAAGTGGAAGGAGGAAATGGGGGCCCCGTAAAGATGCTTTAGATTTTGCCCGGGGAAACATGTCATACCCATCCAGCGTGCATTCCGGCCTGTCTCTCTGTCGCCACCAGTTTAAACAAACTCTTAAGTGTCCTTGTGAATCTGTATCATGAGATGTGAGGGCAGAACAGTCCTTCAGTGTATTAATGAGCCAGTGGTCAGGTCACCTCTGCAAGCAAATACTTTAAAAAATAAGGCTCCCGGAGCTCTGTCTCTGCCGGAAGCAGGCACGCGTTAACTCCTTCAGAGAAGGAGCTGAAAAAGCTTACATTCAGGACACGTTAGCCTGAGACAAGTGTACTTTTGTGTCCGGGAGGATTCTTTACATCGCTGTCAATTTAGTACATCGATAGACAGAGATCGTACTCTATTCGGGTTGCCCTCCAAGTTGGACCCCTCCGCAGGCCACGCTGAGTGGAACCGTGGACCCTCTCTGATTTCCTCCCTCTCGCCACAGACACTCTTAGTTTCCCTTTCCCCTACGGTGACCCGCTCCCAAGTGTCTAGGGAGGAAAAATGACCTCTAGGCACGCAAATAGTTATTCGGGTCTGTTGACAGTATGTAAACTGGGGGCAAAAGAAAACGCACGCGTGTGGGGCCCCTGGGGTGGCTCAGTCAGTCGGGCGTCTGACTTCGGCTCAGGTCATGATCTCGCGGTCCGTGAGTTCGAGCCCCGCGTCTGGCTCTCTGCTGACAGCTCGGAGCCTGGAGCCTGCTTCGGATTCTGTGTCTCTCCTCTCTCTCTCTGCCTCTCCCCAGCTCACGCTCTGTCTCTCTCTCTCTCTCTCTCTCTGAAAAAAAATAAATAAACATTAAAACATTTTTATAAAGAAGAAGTGCACGCGTGTGTGCACACACAGACACACCCATCCCGATAACAATAAAAGGTTAGCCCTGGTACACCAACACACCACGGTATGGTGTCACCGATTTTGGCACTCTAGGAGTGACCCCTAGGTCCTGCCAGCCCACCGGTCTTTCTACTCTGCTGTGAGTTTTCGGATGATGCTACTGTGCTTTGAGCTATTGAAGTTGGGGAAAGAGATGATTTTCTTTTGGCGATGTACTTGTTGGGTTCCCAAAAATCTGCATGGACATCAGGGTTTTTGTTTGTTTTAATGCCTTTGATTTCTTAGTAGTTAGAGGAGGCAGGGGTTGGACATACCTCCGGTAGATTCCCACCTTTTTACTTTTGGAATATTCTGGAGGCAAACGTCTCCCTCCTCAGGAGGAAGAAATGGAGGAAGAGGCAGCGTGCAGTCACCTGCTGCTGTGTTCTGAGTGTCCTGGCCTTCTTCTCTTGGTACCTCCGGGTTCCCCAAGTTGTGCTGGGGTCTGTCCCCTGGAGGGTCAGAAGGTGGCCGGGGAGTAGACTCCTTCCCATTGCTTTAGTTCATTCACAGATTTACTAAATATTTGCAAAGCGTCTTCCAAGTTCCGAGCATCGTGGCAAGTGCTGGGGAACAGGACCGACATGTTCATTACCCTCATGTGTTCTAGAAAACTCCTCCCAGAACTTCGGCTACCTATCCTTTCATAATTTTAGTCCTTTGGTTTGCTCTCCAATCACTCCTTGGGCACCTAATCTTTGATTTCAGAGAGGGCGAAGGAAATGGAGGTACATTTTTATTTTTCCACACACACTGCCTCCAGCGCTGGGATGGTATTTTCAGTCTCAGAGAAGGAGCCCCTCTCTCCCCCTCCAAATCATTTTCCTTGACTGCTATGGATAAGTGTTTATGTTCCTTTCCAAATAATATGTTGAAAACCGAATCTCCAGTGTGATGGTATTTGGAGGTGAAGCCTCTGGGAGGTGACTAGGTCATGAATCGGATTAACGTGCTGATAGAAAGGATTCCAGAGAGTTCCCTTGGTCCTTCTGCCATGTGAGGACACAACATGGCCATCTATGACTTAGGAAGTGGGCTCTCACCAGACACTGAATCTGACAGCGCCTTGATCCTGGACTTCCTAGATTCCAGAATGGTGAGGAATAACTTTCTGTTGTTTCTAAGCCACTCAGTCTACGGCATTCTGTCAGGGCAGCCCAAACAGGCTAACACACTGCCATTCCCTGATCATTCCCTGCCATTTGGTTTAATCCAGCCAACATTAAGTACTTTCTGTATGCAAGCCAGCTCTGTGCAAGGCATTCTTCTGCTCAGCCCTGTGGTTCAAAGCAATGGTCGTGCTGCGCACAGAGCCCTGAAGCCTTATCCAAGTGCTCCGTTGTCAGTTGACAAACGGGCAATGACTGAGCACCTAGATGTGCAGGCACTGTCCCAGGCACAGAGGGTATGGCAGCGAATAAGACAGACACAGTCCCTATCATGGTCTAGCTCAGTTCCCAGGTAAAGTCCAGGCCTCCAAAACCCTTTTTGCCCAATGGGATCCATGTAACCCAGTGGAATCCATTTGCCCAATGGATCCATTTACCCAATGGAATCCATCTGCCCAATGGAATCCATTTACCCAATGGAATCCATTTGCCCAATGGAATAACCAAGAAATGGGCAGCATTTCAGAAGCATCTTTCTTAAAAAAAAATTTTTTTTTAAGTTTCCCAGTACAAAAGTAATAGATTTTTTGGTGGGGATGGAGGAAGGTAGAAGGAACCATCATCAGCTCTAATATACCTCTTTTCTGTCCAGTCCTCTTTGCTTTTGTATTTTCATGTAGCACGCTCATAATAGCAACAACTTTATTTTCAACGCTGCATTTTAGAGAACGTTGTAGCGTGAACATTTTTCATGTGCTTACAAAGTCTTGTTGAATATTTTTAGTGACTACACAATATGGTAGGAAATATCTCAAGGCTCTTATGGAAATACGAGTTTCCTGTAGCTGCTCTAACTCATTTCACCCAACTCAATGGTCTGAAACAACAGAAATTTCTTCCCTTATGGTTCTGGAGGCCGGAAGTCTAGAATCGGCACCAGCAGGCCCAAATCAACGTGTGAGCAGGACTGTGCTCCCTCCGGAGCCCCAAGGGGAGAATCCGTTCTTTGCCTCCGCTAGCTTTGGCTGCTGCCAGTGTTCCTTGGCTTGTGGCCACATCACGCCAGTGTTCAAGGCCAGCATCTCCAAATCTCTCTCTCTTCTGTTGTCACACTGCTTTCTCCTTTTCTGCATGTCAAATCTCCCTCTGCCTCTCTCTCATAGGACACAAACCAAGAAATAGAGTCTTCACTCTAGAGAACAAACTGATTGTTACCAGAAGGGAGGCTGGGGTCGGGGGGGGGGGGCGGGATGAGTGAAATAGATGATGGGAGTTAAGGAGGGCACTTGCCGCAATGAGTACTGGGTGATATATGGAGGTGATGAATCACCATATTGTACACCTGAAACTATTGTAACACTGTATGGTGACTAACTGAATTTAAATAAAAACTTAAAATCAATATTTCCCTCTGTGTGTATATAAAATATAATATATATTAGAAAGAATTATTTACAATGCATTTTATTTTTGTATTTATTATATATTTACACACACATATATGTGTGTATATACATACATATATGCACACACACACACACACATATATATATATATATGTATATATATTGGTTCTGTTTCTCTGGAGAATGCTGAGTACCACAGGAAGAAATAGAAAATATGTGAACTGGGAGTAATTCCTAACTGAACCAATAAATATACAAAAATAGTAAGAGGGGCACCTGGGTGGCTCAGTATGTTAAGCAACCGACTCTTGGCTTCAGCTCAGGTCAAGATCTCATGGTTCGTGAGTTTAAGCCCCGCATCGGGCTCTGCCCTGACAACGTGACGCCTACTGGGGATTCTGTCTCCCTCTTTCTGCACTCCTTTCTCTCTCTCTCTCCTCTCTCTCTCCCTCCCTCTCTCTTCTCTCAAAAATAAGTAAAGAAAACTTAAAAAAATAGTAAGAAATGCAAGGAGTTCTAAGAATGAAAACGCACACAATTGAACAAAAGTGAACAAAGACCCACGACTCCTGATTTGTCCATCATTGCTGAAGAAGAAAACTTTCCTTAATGTCACTGATTAAAACTAAGCCCCCGTTGAGGGAGGTCCCAGAGCGGTGACGGAGGAATTTCCCTGCAGTTTGACCCTCTGTGTTTCGGGTTTTGCTGCAACCGGAGGCATGACGAGAACAGAGTAAATTCCCGTTTATCCCAAGTGTTTTGCTAATGGGCGCATTATCCAGTGACTAATAGAACATGGTTCCACCCAATGCTCGTGGTGAAGCCACTCATGGGTTTCCCTGCGAATTCACCACCATAGAAACCGTGATAATTTTAGGCTCGTTTTAATGTTAATGACCACTTACAAGACCAGGGCTAAAAGTTTGCAGCGTGAAGCATGGTGCCCGAGCAGGCAGGAACCACAGAGTGTCAGCCTTCCCTTAAGTCAGCATGAACGGTGACTAAAAAGTCCATTTCTCCGGCAGGGCTAATTTAGGTGTATATGATACGGAAGGTGCATTTAAAAAATAACAACTTCCACTCTGTATAAAGGCTTAATGGCTTTCTCTGGTCTTTGGATTCAGTCTTCGCCATGCAATTTAAATGCAGTCATAAGTTTAATAAGATACATATTAGAAGTCGGTTGAGGGTTTTTTTTTTCCCCCACTCCATATGCACATGAGCTCTCATACGCCAGCATGTATTTTCTTTCAAACGCTTTCCCAGGTCCTCATTTTGGTGAAAAGAGAGAGTGAGGTTAGCAAAACTACTTAGGTAAACTTTCCCTGGGTGCCAGCTCCGTGCCCAGGGCCGGGGTGGGACAGAGGAGCCGCCCCCTGGCAACTCAGAGTCCAGCAGGTGAGCTGCAGAGGCAGGTCAAGGCCGGAAGAAGCACTGGGAAGGGAGGGCTTTCGCTTTCCCAGCATGAAGATGGCATTTGTGTCTTTTTCTTTTTAAAATTTTTTAACATTTTTATTTATTTTTGAGGGACAGAGCTTCAGTGGGGGAGAGGCATAGACAGAGGGAGACACAGAATCCAAAGCAGGCTCTTGGCTCTGAGCTGTCAGCACAGAGCCCGAGGTGGGGCTCGAACCCACGAACCGGGAGATCATGACCTGAGCTGAAGTCGGAGGCTTAACCGACTGAGCCACGCAGGCGCCCCATTCGTGCCTCTTTCTAATAAGTGAGGCCGTTTTGCCTGATGGTGAAGTGTGGATCCAGATTGGCATTGCCACTTGAGTCTGGCAAGTTAATGGCTAGTCTGTGCTTCTGTCCCTCATTGGAAGACTGGGGGGTAGCAGTAGAACTGATGTTGCACCGTATTCGTCGTGAGGCTCAGATGCTAGCTTCCTAGCTGGAAAGCATCTGGAACATGGAGGAGACGCCCCTCAGGTTTTAGCGTCACTTTTGCTCTAAAAGCAACCAGTGAACACTCATCAAATAGGTGAGCCGATCAGAACAGGGTAAGGGTGCAAAGGGAAAACTGCCTGCACCCCGCCACCTTGAGCTGTCCGCCGTCCCGAGTTTGGTGGCCATACTTTGACTCGTCTCTTACAGAAGAGAAACATGCCCTGAAATATTGTTTTAAGTAGGTGGATATTACATGCTTAAAAAACCCAGTGTCCCTTTTTTGGTAACCTTTATTTTTGCTTCTTTTTTTTCGTAGCCTCCTGCTCCTGGGTTGTTAATGTGAACATTGACGTGCCACCTTCTACACCTTCCTTGATGCTTTTATGATTGATGCCAAGCTGAGATTGAGAGGCTCGTTTCTTTTCTAAAATTTAGTCATATTTTTTTTTTTTTGCATTTCTCTCCAAGTATGTGGGCTTTGTTTCCTCGAACGGAACAATATAAACCAGAAATATCTCTAAATCAACTTGCAATAGGCCTAACTCATTCTTTTTTTAGTGATTGTATGATATTCCATGGTTCTAATATTCATTCAACCATTCTGCCATTGATCAGCACTCACTTTGTTTTTTTTTTTTTTAATTTTTTTTTCAACGTTTATTTATTTTTGGGACAGAGAGAGACAGAGCATGAACGGGGGAGGGGCAGAGAGAGAGGGAGACACAGAATCGGAAGCAGGCTCCAGGCTCCGAGCCGTCGGCCCAGAGCCCGACGCGGGGCTCGAACTCACGGACCACGAGATCGTGACCTGGCTGAAGTCGGATGCTTAACCGACTGCGCCACCCAGGCGCCCCGATCAGCACTCACTTTGTTTCTGTGTGTGTGTGTGTGTGTGTGTGTGCGCGTGTGCGCGCGCGCGCGCCAAAGACCTCATAATAAGATAATGGGCTTTTTGATTTCTAGGGGATAGTTTTGCCGGAACGGGGTTGTGAAGTGTTTGGGATGGTGGACTGAAGGGCCCTTGGAAAAATAATCAAAGGTGAGGACACTATCCCATACAGGAGCCAGATCACTCCTATGCAGCTTTCCAAACCAACAAATTTGAAACGGGCCCCAGATATATCCAGAGGATGGAAGAGCTGGACTCAAAGCAGGGCTTCTGGCTCATGGTCTACTGCCCTTTCCCCGTTTCCACTTGGACAGAGGATGTGATATTTGTACTCAGTCTTGAAGGATGACCAGAATATAGAAGGTAGGAAAGAGGGCAAAGGCTTTGCAGGTGAGGTAAATAGCACGGACAAAAAGTCCACGTTGGTGTAAGGTTCATGGTATATGAAGGAACGGTAATTTTTCTTACTGCCTAAGCCTAGAGGTTTAGCCGTGTGCTTAAGATGGGGGTTGTGAGCAGGTGAGACCAGATGGGTAGGAGGGAGGGACCATGGTCAGGGGTTTTGACATTCTTGGGCAGACTACGGGGACATGTCAGACTTTAAGCCAATTTTTTATCCTGTGGTTGTTTGCAGAGAGATCCCTCGGGGAACAGGTGGCAGAGGGCTTGGAGGTGGAAACCAAGGAGACAAGGTAGATATCTACAGGTGGAGACATGGGGACATCCCAGGGGAGAGACCCAGCACTTGATGATCAAATGCTCAAGACATTGACCATCTTGAGCACTTGGTAGGATCGCCAACAAATACTGAAAGAAGGACTCTCACGAGGGAAACTAGTAATGGATGGGCAGGAGTCAAGTATGAATATTGATGCTGAGTCATTGCCAAGTTCCAATGCCATTGCCTGGGGCAATCACCCAAGAAGGAGATACCATGGTGGCCCTTCGCCCCACTGCTTTGGAAATGTCTCCCCAGACTCCCCAGGATTACCCTGATCTCACATTTATGAAGTAGGATCTGTTACATGAGGGACTATCTTTTATAGCCCCGTGCTCTTGGCAATGAACAACCATCTCAAATTCCCAAGAAGAAAGCTGTGGTTCTATTATGAAATTAATTTTCCACTGACCCAGGTCCAGAAGGCTGTTTGAAAGATAAGTGTTGATTGATGTGCATATGAAGGCTTCCATCCAGCTTTGCAAAGTACAAAATCTGCAAATCTGTAAGTAGAAAGAGTCCTTCTGGAAAAAATATTAATACTGTACCTTGGTGTTACTGGGTGATTGCTTTTCGGCACCTGGGAGGACTTTTAAATGAACAATTCCTATTTATATCTTCCCCCAAATAGCACTGGAACTCCCAGGCATCTTATAAAAGTTTGGAACAGGCCTGCATTGCTGGGGTCATAACTTGATTAATCATACAGAACGCGCAAGCCCAGGCATATTACAATTATAGAGGGATCATGTCCCAGATGGGCCAGGCACCTGAAATGAGTGAATGTTGAAATCCCAGGGGTGATTCTGAAAACAAAAATGTAAGGGATGAATGCAGAGGACAATATTGGAATCTACGGCATGAGGTGAGCTTGAGAAAGAATTGAGAAATGAAAGACGAGAAGAGAAGGCCGGCGGCTGGACCCTGAGGACGCGTTTCCATAGCAGCAGGCAACTGGGAGGAGAGGTAGGAGAGAGAACAGAGCCGTGAGATGAGAACAGAAGCAGAAATGCACACGTCAGAGACTCTGGCGGAAGTGAAGACTGGAGAGGGCCTTGGAGGTACTGAGTAAACTCTTTCTGCCTCCTACTCTTACAAACTAGGAAATCCAACCATCAAGCCCGAAAGTCGCCCCAAAGCCCACGTCCCAGGATCTGCCGCACGTGTCCTGGTTCGCTCTGTGCCCGTGAGAGACCATGTGGGGTGCTAAGCGCACCTGCTTTCTGCCTCTATTTGCCACAAACGTTGCAATGGGACTAGATGTTCTGTGGAACACTGAGGCACAAATACCGATTCGAGGGAAGAAGTACGCGTTTGGAGACAGATGCGGGAAGTTCTTTCTTGGTCTGCTGTGTTTTTGTTTGGTTTTGCAAACTGGCTTAGGGAGGCGTGTGAATGTGTACAGCCTCACAGCCATGGGAGACATAAGAGCTACAGCCCCAAGACGTCCGTGTCCTAAACCTTATAACCTGTGAACGTGTTACCTCACACGGCAAAAGGGACGTGGCTGCCGATGTGGTTAAAGTCTAGGACCTGCGAGGGGGAGATTATCTCAGGTTATCCGGCCGGGTCTCATCTAACCCTATGAGTTCTTAAGAGAACCTTTCTTGGTCACAGAGAGCCAGAGAGCTAAGGCCCAAGAAGGACTCGGCTCAACATTGCTGGCTTTGGCTTTGAGCATGGAGGGAGGGGCCATAAACCTAGGAATGTAGGCGGCCTCTAGAAGGTGGAAAAATCCAGGAAACAGATCCTTCCCAGAGCCTCCAGAAGAAACACAACCCTGCTAACGTTCTGGCTTTATCCCAATGAGATCTTTGTAGGACTCTGAAGTCCAGAACTGCAAGATGATAAACTTGTATGGCTTAAGCCACCAAATATGTGTTAATTGCCTATAGCAGCCACAGGAGACTAGTAGTTCACCAACTGGCAGAGACAGTTCACTGAGATGAGACTATCCACTAAGACAAGACTATCCACCAAGACATAAGTCCACCGCCTGAGAACAGAGTGAATCAGAGTTCTGCCAAGATGTCATCTTAAGATTTGTCATGGTCAGCTCAGGTGGCTATAACAAAATCCTATATAGACTGGATGGCTTAAACAGCAGACAATTATTTCTCATAGCCCAGACTGGAGGCTGAGGAGTCCAAGATCAAGGTGATGGCAGATTTTGTTCCTGGTGAGAGCCTTCTTCTTGGCTTGCACATGGTTGCTCTATCACTGTTTTCACATAGTAGACATACACACACACACACACACACACACACACACACAGAGGGATCTGGTCTCCTTCTCTTCTTATAAGGACACTAATCCTGTCATGGGGTCCTACTCTCACGACCTCATCCAAACCTAATCTCCTCCCAAAGTCCCCATCTACAAATACCATCACACTGGGGGTTAAGTCTTCAACATAGGAATTTGGGGGTGGCATACACAAACATTCAGTCCACAGCAAGATTTTTGAAGCATTGATGGCAAAGATGAAAAGCAAAACAAAATAGAACCATGATTTAAATCTATAGGCAGGCTAATTTTCCTCATAGGTAGGCATAAAATGTTGACTACAGCTGGTCTGGTAAAATTTCTCTGAGACAGGTTGCTTTTCACAGGATGGGGGTACGCCCTTAACTGACCTCTTGTTCTTGGGAAATGTACGTATCCTGGGAAGCTCACAGGCTGTCGTGGGTGAAGACATGCACCACCACATGAAGGATGCGTGGGCTGGTCATCGTGATGAGAGGAGGACCAAGAAAAGAAACTGGATCCCACCTGATCAAGTTCCATCTGGATGGCCCTGTTGGTGGCTGTGTTCATTAAAATACGCAATAGTGGATGCAACTAACACAATCCTGAATTTCAGCAGCTTAACTCAATTCGCGTTGATTTCTTAGTCATGTAATGAGTCGCCAATTAACCTACCGTCAGTGTGGCATTGACCCTCTGCATGATGATTCAGGGGCCTAGACTCCTTCCATCTGGTGATTCTGTTCTTACCCAGGGCCTTGGAGGGCTTCATGTTCGACCCGTCAATGGGGAAAGATGGCAGAGAAGACACACCGCTCCTAAACCTTAACGATCATGGCCTCACGGCCCCAAGAGATATGTCACTTCCACTCACATTCCACTGGTGACCATCAGTCATGTTGCCTTATCTTGGTACAAAGGAGGTTGGGATATGTCTCTGTCCTAAGGAAGGGAGAACGGAAACCTTCGGGGGGACAGCCGGCCATTTCTGCCACTGTGTCCAGCACGCTACGTGCTTTTTCAGAGCCAGGAGTCTAGACTTGGGGAAGTGTCCTGATATCGGACTATTGTGTTCTGATAAAATGGTCCGGGTGGAGCTGCAGGGAAAAAAAAAAAAGACCATTTCTGGGTGGAGTGTGTGTTTTTCCCCTCAAGTAATGGATATTCATACTCTCAGTCGCCCTGAAAGAGGCTGCTAGCGGGAGAGGATTGGCCTCAGACCAAAGACACAGAGAAACATCTTTCTCCCTCTGGGTCTGGACTAAGGTGCCGATGCGATTTTTATTTTAATGGTATAAGAGTGGCCGCTGTCGAGTACAGACAGGTTGGGGGTTAAGCAAGCTGATGTCTTTTAAGTGGCCAGGGGATTTGATGTGGACGTGTGAGTTTTGAGAGGTGCTCCCGTGCACGAGTGGTTAGGGCTGTGTGCTTCCCTCCATTTTTTCCAAACCATTAGTAAAGTCACATTAAAAGTTGTGAAACGGGGGGCGCCCGGGGGGCTCAGTTAAGCGTCCGACTTGGGCTCAGGTCACGATCTTGCAGTTTGTGAGTTCGAGCCCCGCGTCGGGCTCTGTGCTGGCAGTGTGGAGCCCACGTCAGATCCTCTGTCTCCCTCCCTCTCCCCCTCCCTCCCTTGCGCACACACTCCTCTCTCAAAATAAATAGATATTAAAAAACCATTTTAAGTTGTGAAATGGTAGCAGCTCCATTGTGTAAATTAAAGGAAGGGCTCTTGCTTATGCGCTGAATTGTGCTTCTCCAAAATTCATATGTTAAAGTCCTAACCCTCAATATCTCAGTATGTGCCCTTATTTAGAAACGGGGTCTTTGAAGAGGCAGTTAAGTTAAAATGGGGTCACTAGGATGAACCCTAATCCTCTATAACTGGTGTCCTTCTAAGAAGACGAGGTTAGGACACGGACATGCACAGAGAGAAGAGCTTGTGTAGACACAGGAAGAAGACGAGCAGCACCTTGACCTCAGGCCTCCAGCCTCTAGAACTGGGAGACCATCACTTTTTGTTGGTCAAGCCCCCTACGCTTTGTTACATCAGGTGCTCGGAAACTAACGCAGCCTGGTTCGTACTTGTAGCAGAAGGCAGTGGGGAGGGCGGGGCACACTCCCAAGAGCCGCAGCGCCGGTGTTAGGGAGATCACTGGCAGGGACAAGTGACGCACAGCGAGCAGTGACAATGTCGTAAGTAGCAGAAGGAACCTCACGACGCTGGATGAGGCCAGGGAGGTGTGCAGGAGCACCCCGCTTCTGAGAACACATAAAACTCGTGGCACTTTCTGGGGGACCGACTTCTTCGATGGCGTAGTGGCCCGGAAGTCTTCCTGATGCGTCATTTTATTGGACATACGTAAGACTGCTTTTGGAAGTTCAGGCTGGTGAGGCCAAGCCTCATGCGAGTTGAGAATGAATGTCCTTGAGCTCACTGCTTCAAGGGAACTGACAGTATAGTCTGAATCCTGAACTCCCCCCTCTTCCTATGTGTGTCCTTTACTTAACCTCCACGAACTTGGCTTTCTCATCTGTAAATGTTGACAATCACAGTTCTTGCTTGAATATGATATAATAAGATAATATTATATCCAAGCAAGAACCGAGTCCTCTCATTAGCCTTAAATGCAACGTAATGCTGTGAGGCTTTCATACTGGGCTTGGCATAAATTACGGGCTCAATACATGGCAACTGCTGTGTTTATTACAGAAAAAAACACTCCCTATTGAGAGGAACACAGTCCCCCGGCCCTGGGTCCGTTTTCTGAGGGTCAGAACAGATTTATATGAAGGGCATTGGCCACTTGTGTGTTGGGGAGAGACTTGGCTGGCTCTTTGACAGATCTGGCCCTGATTGGACCCCCTGCGGAATGAGAATGACTTCAGAAAGGGAGCAAGAAGGCAGAGCTACACAAAGATCCATGGTCCCCTTCTATCTCAAATACCAACTCTACTGCTACAAGTCCAAATCTGGGCAGGAGCACTCAATAGAGTCATGTGCCAGTGCCCTCCTGTCTTCTGTTTCGCAAGGTTTACACCGTTTCTGAAGGAGACGCTATGCCCTGGAGCATAAGTGTGTTAGCCATGACCAGCAAGAGGATTCTTGAAGCCAGACCACAGAAGGAGAGTTGCCCAGCATGGTTAGCCGTCTATACCATTTACCGTGCATTTTTGTGGGGGCAGGGGGGGACGAGTATCCAGTCTCCGAGCACAGAACAGTTATTCAGTAAGGATTCAATCTCTTGTTTGAGTTCCCTGTCATCTCCTCCCACCATCTCAAACCTCAAGCCTTTCAGTGTTGTTGCCTTTTGCTCTTTAAGCTGATGGCATTCAGGAAACTTTTAGAAAATTTGGAACAGAATCCCCGACATGCACACTGAACTGGTCTGTGCCTGATTATGCACAGGCAGCCGCACCTCGCAGATGCCACTGGGATCACAACATTCTATTATGAAGTCAGACTTTGAAAGAGTTGAAGTCAAGTGGCAAAGTCAGTGGCTGTCAACAGCCCGAGTCAAGACCTGAGCCGGCATGGTTTAAGTGGGGGAGGTGGCTCTGGGTAGTCTCTAATGGCTTCATCTGGGATTGGGGAAGAGGGTGAGGGAGGAGAAGGAGTCAGGAGACCAGGAAAGTGGGAAACCAGCACCCGGGGCTGAGGCTTTAAGTCACACACCTTGTGGTCCTGGCTCTGCCCCCTGGCTCGGTCTGATGGCTCAGCTTCCTTCTTGTTCCCGGAGTCTCTGGCTTGGTCACGTGCTCTGCCTCCTTAGTCCTGGGACCCCTCCCTCACTCTCTTCAAGATATGTTCCTGAACTTCTACCCAGAGACGTGGGTCGGTAGGTGGGGTCGATAAATGAGTTGAGGATCAAAGGGGCCACACAGCAGGCGTATTACAAATGTCCAATTTCATCAGCTTTGAGAGTGGACCATATTTTTAATCCTCATTCTCTAGACAGGTAAACTGAGGCTGAGAGAATCCAAATGACCTGCGGTCGCACAGCCCCCGCAGGGTGGAAATTCAAATTCACGACGGTCTGCGTCCAAAGCTTGTTTCCTTTTTCATAGCGCCGCGGTCCTCCGTTCCGAAAGGGGAGAGCGTGAGAATCTCTGGTGAGGTATCTCAGGAAATTTACGTGTGTGCGTGCACGCGCGGGTTCCTATGTGTGCGTACGCGCACGCGCCTGTGCGTGCAGGTGTGCGCACGCACATGCCTCTGCGTTTCAGGGACAGAAAGAAGGAAATAAGCGATGAGGCTAGAAAGCCAAGTAGAGGTGAAACTGAAAGGGATTTTTAATGTCCTTTTCACCGAGTGAAAGGTGAAGCGTTTGAATTTCATCCTGCATGAGATGCCCGCGTAGGAGGAAGTCATGAACCCTGTGAGGAGTGGGGAGGAGCAGAAGACTCCCCGGCTTGGGATTCTCTCTCCGGAGAACCCTGCTGTTTCACTCATCGGAGATGAGTGAGAGAGAGAGGGAGAGGGGAGAGAGAGGGAGGGGAGGCTTGAGATGCCATGGTGGATGTTCCCAGAAGCCCCGCTTGTTATCTAACCACTGGCCTCCCCAGCCAGTCTACTCTAAGCTGAGTCTCCGCTCATCACGATTGTCAATTCCTTGATGGCAGAAACTGCCGAATACTCTTGCAAGTCCTCTGCGAAACTCAAGCTGATGCCGAGCACACAGCGGGGACCCAAGGAGCACTTGTTGTCAAAATAATGCCCGTGTTAATTGTTCTTCCCTTATGAGCACATCATAAGCTATTGCCATACATATACACGTTACATAGGAATCCGGAAAGCAGGAAGGTGATAAATCTTTTATAAGAAAAAATTTCCTTCTGTGCACTGACAGTTGTTAATCCTTTAGCAAATGTGTCCTAAGTAAGCTTGGAGATTTCCCAGCCCTCAAAATTAGAAATATCAGAAAAGTCTTGTTCTATTTTTTTTCGTTTGTTTTGCTTTTAGTTCGTTGTTTTATTTTTTCTGTTTCATACTAAAGGAAGCTCTTCAATAAGTGCCATAAAAACCCAGTGACATCTTGTCTCCTTACCCTACCTCGGTTGCTTTCAAATAGAATTTTATATCAAACACGCTGCAGAATTCATGCATAAGTGCCAAATTCCAGAATCTGCTTACTATCTCTAAATTTTCAACACCGAGATTCAACTTACTGGGAACTAGGTTATCTCAAACACCCTTAGAGAGAAAATGTGGTGTTATTTTATTTATTAATGTAATACAACTTATTTATATCCCAAATCGTCCCATCAAGGATTTGAGGGCTTATGCAGAAACACTTCGGACGAACTGGGCACCTAAAAGTCAAATTTAAAAATCAGAACCAGGGTAAGTAGAAATTAAAACAGGAAATCATCCTCAGGAGAAAAATGGAATGCAAATATCTGGGCTCCAAGAAGCTACATCAGAGACTGCAAAATGGCAGCCTTTGGGACAAACCCAATGGAAGTTGCATCAGGTCATATCCACGGAGTGTTTAAAGTCAGTGGGGGAGAGGCTTAGCTCAGTAGAGAATCTCTCTCCCTCTCTCTCTCTGCCCCCCCCCCCCATTTGCACTCTTTCTCTCTAAATAAATAAATAAATTACGGTAGCAAAACTTTAAAAAAAAAATAAAGGGTAGGCAAATAAGATCAACAAAATGTTGACAAGTTAAAAAAAATTTTAACATTTATTTCTTTTCAAGAGACAGA
Source organism: Lynx canadensis (assembly GCF_007474595.2). Taxonomy (NCBI): domain Eukaryota; kingdom Metazoa; phylum Chordata; class Mammalia; order Carnivora; family Felidae; genus Lynx; species Lynx canadensis. The sequence goes on from NC_044313.2 coordinate 13,250,710, forward strand.
GACAGAGTGTGCATGGGGGGAGGGGCAGAGAGAGAGGGAGACACAGAATCCGAAGCAGGCTCCAGGCTCCGAGCTGACAGCGCAGAGCCCGACGCGGGGCTCGAACCCACGGACTGTGAGATCATGACCTGGGCCGAAATCGGACGCTTAACCGACTGAGCCACCCAGGTGCCCCATCATGTTGACAATTTTGGAGCCTGAATGATGGGAATATGAAGGTTCATTATATCTATTTTTGCACGACTGAAATTTTCCATAATTAATGTTTCTCAAAAATTGAAACCGCGTGACTGCCTTGGGATAAGTTGTGTGCTTTCCAGCTTAACACAGTCTCCACCCCTCACTCTCCCTACAGCTTTTACAGAGCTTCACGTGGGCCAGAGTAATGCTGACAGTGTTTTGTGCAATATTTCTCACCCGGCGTCCAGGAGGGAGCAGCCCCTCACCCCCCCCCCCCGCCACTTTGGGGACCAGTGAGCACCCAGTTCCAGGACTGACACCCGTGCGTTCCACTCCTCTACTCCAGCACCGCTCAGCAAGGATCAGTAGGAAGTGACCAAATCGCATCTCAGGAAAGCACGTCTGTGTGGGCCCAAAGCCACAGGATCTGGGTACGCAGATTTTCGATGGGCCGGCTGGGTCTAAAGAAAGAACATGGAATACTGGGGAATCGAGAAGAGTGGATCGGGGGGGGGGGGCACATTCATCAAACAACCCCCTGTAAGCATCACTTGCTATTGTAGGATGAAGAGTGGCCCCCAAAAGATGCGCTCAAGTCCTCAGGCTATATCTCTGCATGTGATGTCATTTGGAAACTGGGTCTTTGCAGATACAGTCGCGTTAGGATGAGGTCATACTGGAGTGCGGGCGTGTGTGCGCGCGCGTGTGTGTGTGTGTGGGGGGGGGTTGCTAACCAAACACTGGTGTCCTCGTAAGATGAGGGAAATTTGGACACAGGGATACACACACAGGGAGGACAGAGGCAGAGATTGGAGTGATGGGCCTACAAGCCAAGGGTTGCCAACAGCCACCCGGAAGCCGGGAGAGAGCGTGCCTGAAAATAACCTGGAAACGTATTTAAAATTCAGGTTCCTGCAGCTTTCTGGACACACTGATTCAGAGGTCTGGGGTGTGGCGCCAGAGCCTGTGACTTTCCGAAGGCTCCAGGGGATGCCCAGGAAGGTGGCTGGGCAGTGGCTTGTTCGGCAACGTGGACCCAGGTGAGCTGTCGTAGCTGGAAACCGTTGCTCCTGGACAGACGGCCGGTGTCCCCTTTTAAAGAGACGGCTCCATATTTTGGCTTCACTTCCTCGTGGCCAGCCTGAGAGTAATCAAACGTATGGGAGGGAAATGGCACTCCCTGCATTCTCCGAGCAAATGCGGGGCTCATGCAGCTTGATTTTTTTCAAGTACAAATTCCCTACACCCTGCAAAAAATGTTGAATGACATGTGAAAAGGATAGAGGGAGGCTCTGCAGGGTTGAGGGGTTTTTTTTCTTCTTTTTTTTAAATCTGTCACTTAGCAACGACATATGTATGGCTGACAGTTGGAGTAATCTTTGAGTTGGCAACGTGGAATTGTTAGAAAGTTTAAATTTGTGTTTTATCATTGTTAGCGGTGTTGTAGCAAATCGTGTAAGGTACAATATGTGCATTCTGCTGTTTTGGAAGGGAGACATTTTAAGTCAGAAGTATTTGACTGTAAACATATTTTGCACTGAACCCTATTTTCCTTCTACATGGAAGAAAAACCAAAGCTTACCTAAGCACCGTTAAGAAACCTAGTTAATCAGCACTATAGGATTAAGGGGAAAATGTTCTTCAGAAATAGTTTATGAAAGTTTTAATTACACACACAATCATGAAATGCTCAGTAATTTCTGCATATTGATTCCCCCCCCCTTTTTTTTCTGGAAATGCTAAAACTATTTCAATATACACAGAATCAATAAACATAATTAAAATATGAGCTCATCAAAACAGTAATTAAATGTACTTAACAGCTTTTGTGGCTTTCCCCCATATGGTTACTGTGGGAGTGTGAATCTGGCGCGCTAGATAAATGTAACAAAATAAAGTGAAAGCCTCGGAAAAGATTACTGTCGTATCATAATACAATAAAATCCGGCTCCGCGGCAAGTTGCGCTAAATCAAAAAGTTGACAAAAGGAGGGATGTATGCAATTATTATACATTTTGGGGCTGTTTTCTATTTATATGAGATTAACACTATCATGGTCTGCATTCAGAAGGAACGGCGAAATCCTCCAACATGAAAGGAATCGGGGGCGAGCGTCCTGAATTCTTAATATGTCAGCTCCCCTTTTAGGGTATTGCTGGAAGAGAGTTCGATGCCCGCCCCTCACCCCCCAACACCACCATCTGTCTGCGCAGCGCGGGGGGGGGGGGGGGCAAGTCACGTGACTCCAGAGCCCTAGCCCTCGGGGTCTGAGTTAACGGTTTGTGAAGCTGGGTTTTGCCCCGCGAGCACCTAATCTCAGTGGCCCGTTGGTAGAAAGGTAAGTGCAATCTGACTCTGGCCCTCCCGTGCTGCCCGGAGGTGGTGTGCAAGCCCCAGGCAGGACCTGAGCTCTGTCATCAGTGGGTTTCCTCCAGAAGCCGGGACCCTGACTTGATTGCAGGAGTTTATAGGGGATCCCATCCTAGGAAGCATGAGCAGGGGAGGGGAAGCGAGACAGGAAGCGAGGAAGTCAGTGGAAGGTGCCTTACCCTGGGGGGCAGCTGGTGCTCAGTGTCACTGAGAAAGAGGAGAGTTTAGAAAATCTGCGAGGTGTCCCATCTGAGCAGCGAGGAAGTTGGAGAGTTGGTCCTCCGGCCTCCATCTGGATTTGCCCAACGGCATTAACCCCCTGGTCCTTCTAAGCTGGCCCCGGGGCTGGCTGGGGGAGAGCACCCAGGGGCCGATTCTCGAACACTTGCAGGCTGATACCACGGGCATGTACGAGAATAGCCACCACCAAGTTCTCAGGGAAACCCGGGGCTTCCGCCATTCAGTCTGTGGGAGGCTGAAAATGCCCCCGGAAAAAGATCGCGTCCGAATCCCGGGAATCTGTGAGTCTTACCTTACAGGTGGTAAAAACTTTGCAGTTGTGATGACATGAAGACTCTTGAGGTCGAGGTCTTATTCTGGGTCAGCTGAGCGAGACCCAAATGCAATTCCAAGTGTCTGTATGAGGGAGGCAGAGGGAGAGACCCAACAGAAGAGAAGGAGGCACAGTGATCTCAGGGGCAGAGCTGGGAGTGATGGGGACGCCAAGGAATGCTGGCGGCACCAGAAGCTGCCAGAGACAGGGATGGAACTTTCCCGAGAGCCTCTGCAGAGAGCGTGGCCTCTGGGACACCTTGATTTCAGCCCAGGGAACGCTGATTTCCGACTTCCTGTCTCCAAATCTGGGAGAGAAAAAAATCCTGTTGTTTTAAACCACCAAACGGGGATCGTTTGTTACAGCAGCGACAGGAAACTAACAGAGGGTCCTGGGAAGACGAGGTTCTTTCCAAGAGGAAGGATGATGGTGGAGAAGAAACAGAGCCAGTGAGCATGTGGGGTCATCTCATCTGAAACTGACATTCATTTTAACACCACTCTGACTTCCTGTTTCCTTCCTCTCTCCTTTCCTTACTTTCTGCCAATTCTCTTGCAGAATGTTTTTTTTGTTTGTTTGTTTTTCTTCCTCAGCAGGTCCATCTGCCCTAGATGACTGGCCTTAGTTATTTCCTTAGTTGCAAGTTCTAAGAGCACCTGTTCGTACACTGCGTTTTCCTGTACCTTGGCTGGATTCTCTTGAGGCTTGCTTTCTTTTTTTATTTTGATTTTTTTAATTTAAAGTTTATTTTTGAGAGAGAGGGGGATGGGTGGGACGGAAAGAAGGGGACACAGAATCTGAAGCAGGCTCCAGGCTCCCAGCTGTCAGCACAGAGTCCGATGCGGGGCTCGAACTCACGAACCGTGATATCATGACTTGAGCCGAAGTCGGACGCTTAACCGACTGAGCCCTCCAGGCGCCCCTCTCGAGGCTTCCATGGGCACACTTGGGCATGTGTCACATGCTGTCTTCCCTCTCTGGACATACCTGTTATAGAATCCCACCCGGGGTATGGCTGTGGTCACTGGACCTGGAACCCCTCTATTTCTCTATACTGTATGGAGGAAATATACTGGGTTGCCTCCAAAGAGCCAATGATTAGATTTGGCTCTTAAGGTTGAAGAACTACCTCATCTCTGAAAATTAAAGACAACTAAGGAAGGAAAATGCATGAAAACACTGAACTCTGAAACTTCTCGATGATTTTGGACTTGGGACACAGATGGGAGTTCCTCTTGTGCCAAAAAATCCAATGAACAGCACCAGCTGTGGGGTGAAGAAAATTGGAAAGACTCACACATCGCATTCACGGGAGGAGCTGTGTTCAGGAAGGAGGGGAAAGTTTTGCAGATCGGTTGATTCCTCAGTGAATCATGCGGCCAGATGAAAAGCCCAAGACTACATCTGCGGGCGTATTGTACTAGTATTAATATTCATGCAGGAATGATCTAGAACACTGTTTCCTCTGATTTTTTTAGCAGTGTGGTAGGTCTGGGGGAGAAACGTTTCTTTTGTGTTAAGGAGCATGTGCTGCGTTACTTTTGAGCTTTATGAGGATTCATTTTAAAGGAGCACAGGGAGTGAAAATATTAGGCCTTATGCAAGGGTATTATTCCTAATATTGTACAATCGGTAGGGCCAGAACTGACCAATGTGAACAACCGCGATCCTGGAGCCCCTGCTGGGCCAGGTGTTAACCTGTTACTGGCTGGATCATGGAGAGGTCTGGGATTTCTGGGGGATGCTGGGGTGGCTGGAAGTGCTGGGGGGCCAGGGGCGTGGCTGTGTGCAGCATGGCCGTAGCCCCCACCATATGATATATAAAAACAACCAAGCCCTCCTCTTGTCTCTTCCCAACGAGGGAAGTCAAACAACACTATAGAGATTCATTTATTTGATGCGCGCTCTATGAGCCTACTATGTGCCAGGCATCGTGCTAACCCAGTGCCAGACACCCGGAGATGTTGTCAACTGAACAACCCAAGAGCGGGTGGGAAAGTGTCATTGTAATTATTTGTGTGAGATGTCCAAGAGCTTGTCTTGTCGGGGACCTCTGTAACTGCGAGTGGTGAAAAACGAATGCCAACTGCCTTAAGGAAAACAGAAAGAGGGAAGGGGGTTCGTTGGCTCAAATGGCAGAGATGTTTAGGAGTAGATGCTGCTGGGTCCAGGGGACCGTGCGCGCGTCGTGCGTGCGCGCGTGCGCGTGCCTCTCTGTGTGCGTGCGTGTGTGTATGCGCGCGGGAGGGTGCATATGTGGGCGCGCGTGTGCATGCTGAGGGTGTGCCCGCGCGTGCGTGTGCGCGTGTGCGTTCATGCGTGTGTGTTTTCCCACTTGCCTTCTTTTGGCTGCTATCCTGTGTGGGTTCCCTTGAAAGCAGAGCCTGACACAAGGGCTGGATTGCCAGTAGGTAATTTGGTGGGAGGGTCCCCAGAAAGTAGAAGTGGGGGAGAGGGAAATGATACAGGGAGAAAAGCCGGCATGTGTCGCGGTAATGAGCTGAATGGTGCTGTGGGTAGGAAGGCCTCAGTCCTGCCGGGGGGCCCCTCGGATGAACCAGGGAGAAGTCGGAATTTCTACAGAATTTTCCAAAATGGAAGGTGGGGAGAGCTAGGACGTTCATCCACAGATTTCCCCATCTCCCAATGGTTGAGGTTTGCTCCCAGGGACATTCGGACCCCCATGCTTCTGGATTGTGCCTTCTTGTGTATGAGTGGCCTTCCAGGACACATCTGACATGAGACACTGCCACAGATGTGTGACTGTCCACTACAGTTGCACTAGAAACGTGGGGGGGGGGGGGGGGGGGGCAGGGAGATGGGGCCTGATGCCTGATCCGTATCTGCTAAGCTGGGCTTTCCTGAGGTTGGCTCTGGTCTAAGGGTCCATGTGACAGGGCAGGGCTCCTGGCACCACATATCCACTGGGAACAGGAGAGTTCCCATGGGAAGGCCAACTGAGCCAGGGCCCCTCTCATTCATGAGCATAGAATCTAAATCCTGAGCTGTTAAGTAATAATTTAAGAATGGCATCTAGATTTTAAATCGACAGTCATCCACCCTCTAAACCCAGTTCTGGATTTGTGTTAGTCTATTTTATTTTAATTGTTTTTAACGTTTATTCATTTTTGAGACAGAGAGAGACAGAGCATGGATGGGGGACGGTCAGAGAGAGAGAGAGAGGGAGACACAGAATCTGAAACAGGCTCCAGGCCCTGAGCCGTCAGCACAGAGCCCGACGTGGGGCTCGAACTCACGAACCGTGAGATCATGACCTGAGCCAAAGTCGGAGGCTTAACTGACTGAGCCACCCAGGCGCCCCTGTTTTAGTCTATTTTAAACGTGGGCGACCTTTCGTAGGCCCTTACTGATTGTCCATGATGATCTAGCCCAGTCGTGGGCTCAAGGAATAGCGATTGGGATTTCTTTCTGTAATTAGGTAACTGTAAGCCAACTTGACTCTAAAACTCCAAAGTCAAACTGTTAGTGACCCCCTTCGAAGAAATCCTTGCTGTGCTGCATTTGCGTTCCCGTAAGGTGTATTGTAAGGTTTAAATGTCAGGTCAGGTTGGAACATTTGTTATGTCTTGGAAGGGAATGAAGTGAAAATTGCTGGGTTTTGCCTCTCATTGAAGCTTTGTTTGTTCGTTGGGGTCACCTGCCTGGCTTCAAGGTATAACGTGACTCTTCCGGCCTGGTTCGATTTTAATGTCAGCCTTACTCACAGTGAAGGTCCCTGTGGGGCCTCGACCACCTCCGCTGGCTTCGTCCCCACCACTCCGAGCTGCAATTCTAGTAACCTTTAGATCCCCGGACCAGGAATCCCTGAGGCTGTTCGGCCCTAGAGTTTCCAGTGAAGTCAACCAATGCACATGATGTCAGTTACGCTGGTCAACATGTATATTTTTTTCCTAACTTTTTGCGTTTTGGGGAGAAGGGGGGGGGCGTCAGTCAGCATTCAGGGAGGAGTCGTTGCTTTTGGCTGGAACGATCCAGGCAGTCGTCTCAAGTCCTCCCTGCAGTTGGTCTCTGTTGACAGAATCTGCTAATATTCTTCAGGCCTCTAAGGTCAGAATAGTTGCTCTGGGCCTCTTAGCTTTGTGTGCCCGACTGTGTGTGAGAAATCGATTTTCCAGATGGACTGCAGGTTGCCGAGCCTCGTTGGTGGTGTAAGGGACACTTCAGCTGCGTTTTACCCGCTGCCAAGACCAGAGCGCGGCTCCCCTCCCCCGCCCCGCACCTTCTTTTCCTTCTTTTCTTTTCCTCCCCTGGGAGAAGGCGGTGGTGCTCAACATTCTGGGCTCTTAACGCTGCGTCCGGGCATTCCTGAAGACCGGATGTGCCATGACACTCCTCTCTGATCCCCAAATCATTCAAGGTGGAGGGTACTTTCTCAAAAAAAAAAAAAAACAACCCCAAAAAACCCAAACCCTGAATTAATCTCTTGGTACCCATACCTCTTCAAATTTGTTTCTGGACTTTTATTAACTTTTACTTCAAACATAGTCTACGGGCTATGAAAGCCCACGGAGAAACTTGAGTGAACACCTACTATATCTTGGAGCGGTTATAATTTATATCCTGTGAGGAATGGCTCGTTGAAAGTGCATATTCATTTCCATTTCTGGGTTGGCTTTTTGGCTGATCTAATTCTTTATCACCATTTAGCTTATGAAACACCTATTGGTGCAGTCTGACTTGACCTTTTGCATTCCTACTGACAGTTGATAGATAGATACGCATAAATTAGGATGCGGAAGTTTTCTTTTTGAAAACCAGTGGCTTTTAACCCTCTGAGGGTTAAGTAAGCAACTCAGAGACATAACCTTTACTTAATTTTTTTCTCTCAAGTCATAGCATGGTATTTATTGACGTTGGGAGCAGGAGTTTGATGCCGTAGAATGTCGGTGAGTGGTTTCTCCTATTGTGATCTACGACTGTCGGTTAGTAAGTAGAGCAGAGACGGCAGCTGTCTCATTCTCAAAGCATGATGTCACGAGGAGAGATGACTGACTCGTATGTTACCAGCCTTTCTTTCACGTATTTCTTTAAAACAATTTTTTTAACGTTTATTCATTTCTTGATGGAGACAGAGCACCAGTGGGGGAAGGGCAGAGAGAGAGGGAGACACAGAATCCGAAGCAGGCTCCAGGTTCTGAGCCGGCAGCACAGAGCCCGATGCGGGGCTCGAACCCACGAACTGTGAGATCAGGACCTGAGCCGAAGTCGGACGCTTAACCAGCTGAGCCACCCAGGCGCCCCTCTTTCGTGTATTTAAGTGGCTGATCGCACACGCTCTGAATTTAGCCCACCTTGCTTTGAATCCTAATGGCTGCACTTACTATATATGTAACTGGGAGCAACTTAGCCTGTCTGTATTTTACTTTCCTAATCTGTGAATTGGGATAATGACAGTACCTACCCCGTAGGGCTGTCGTGAGGTCTAAATAATAGCATCTAGCCCCAGCTGAGAGCGGTGGCCTTCGCGTGGCAAGTGCTAGCTGGTCTTACTGTTCACTATTACTTTTTTACTATTTACTGTTTTCAAATTATTATTATTATTATCACTGTGCGCCACATGCTTATTTGGGGCTCTAAGGGTACAATGGTCAGCGAGGCACATACTTAGTAACTAAACAGATATATTTCCAGCCCCATACTGGGGCCCTAGACTCAGGGGACACGGTATTTCTCCCTGCAGTCTAGCAGAATAGACGGCAAATAAACAAATCAGCTGAAATAGAAGTGGTAAAGCCAAGAAGGATAAAGCTAGAGCGTGAAGAGTGTAGGAACCATAGGCTTCTCTGATGCAGTCACATTTGAGCAGAAGAAATGTGGGAAGCCACTCTACGGGGACCTGGGGGAAGAGTTTTCTAGGTGGGGGAACAGCACAGGCGGACTCAACAGCCATAAGCGGCCAGCAGACCAGGTTCTGGGAGCACGGCGATCAAGGGGAGATGGCAGGGGGTGAGGTCAGGAAGGGCACGGGGGCTGGACAGAGCAGAACTTGTACATGGTTATAAAGACTCAGGTATTGGGGCGCCTGGGTGGCGCAGTCGGTTAAGCGTCCGACTTCAGCCAGGTCACCATCTCGCGGTCCGGGAGTTCGAGCCCCGCGTCGGGCTCTGGGCTGATGGCTCAGAGCCTGGAGCCTGTTTCCGATTCTGTGTCTCCCTCTCTCTCTGCCCCTCCCCTGTTCATGCTCTGTCTCTCTCTGTCCCAAAAATAAATAAAAAACGTTGAAAAAAAATTAAAAAAAAAAAAAAAGACTCAGGTATTGACTCTGGGCGCGGTGGGAGCCACAAGGCAGTGAGTGGGGAAGGGGCCGTGGGGCGGAGAAGCGGCATGAGCTAACTCATACTTTCACGGGGTCCCTCTGCATTCTCAGAGCAGAACAGGGGACAGCGGTGGAAACAGAGAGAACAAGGAAGCAGAGAGAACAATCATCCCAGGCGAAGGGCGGGGTGGCTTGGGCTCAGATGAATGCCAGGATGCTGGGAAGAAGTGTGGACCCCCAGGATACATTCAGAGCAGACCTGAAGGACTGCTGAGGTTGGGTGCGAAGCTCACGTTCTAGAGGAACGTGCCAGAGACTAAACGTGAACTAACTAACCAAGTAAGATAATTCCGACAGTGACGAGGGGCATGGAGAAAATGAGAGAGGATAGAGGGACAGGGGGTAGTCGCGAGAGACCTCTCAAGAAGAAAACCTCTAAACTGAGATTCCTGTGACCACCACGTGTTTTAATCACCTCTTCTTTGCACCATTGGGGAAGAAGGGCGTCCTACCCTAGAGTGACAAGGATAGCCAACGTACGGCACTGAACATTGGGCAGAGAGAGAAGTTTACTAGTCGCAGGCACTCCCAGCCTTGGAGAGGAGGACACCGCCTGCCTTGTAAGGTGTCACAGCGCTATGGGAGGCAGGTTTAGGGGTACCAAGAGGGCAGGGTGCCCCCTAGTCCCTGTGGAGGGATGTGACTGGAATAATTAGAATAATTCTGTGGGATGGAGGGGACCGACACCCACTACTCTGGGGGTAAGCAGGAACTGCCTGGTCCCCTCAGTAAGGAGAACTGTTTGGATAGTTCTTATCCACAGGAGCAGAGCTGGCAGGGGAACTTGTGGTTATTCCATTGGAGGCCTTCTGGTTTCATCAGATGTCAAGGCAGCCCATGATATTGGGCCTTCCTTTAGGCTTTAAACAAATCAAGCCAGGAGAGCGTGATATTGACCTGAACACAAGGGTTGGCACTGGCTATGGGGCGAGGCAGGGATTCATGTGACATTTTAGAGGCGGAGCCAAAAGAACTGGCTGGTGAGCTAATGTGATTGGGGTTGAAGAACAGAGAGAAATCAAGGATGTCATCCAGATGTTTTGCTTCAGCAACTTGTGAATTGTGTCAATTACCCAGCAAGATGCGGGCTCTTGAGTAGATTCTGACTGGGAGTAATCAAGCGTTCATTTTGGATAGTTACATTTGAAATGCCTGTTACACCTTCAAGTGGAGATATTTAGTAGGATGATGGATAGATCCATCTAGAGTTCAGGGGAAAGTGGGGGGTGGGCAGAAGAAAGAAATGTAGCAGTCATCAGCATAGAGACCGTGTATAAAGCCAGTGGACTGGATGAAGTGAACTTGGAGCATAGAACAGAACCTTAAGTGCTTCAGCATCTAGAGACTGAGCAGAAGGAAAGACCGAGAAGCAGATGAAGGGGGGCTCAGTAAGGTTGGGGGAAAACCTGGAAAATAGGATGCCTTGGAGTTCTGGAGAAGGAAGCATTTCAAGAAGAAAGGAGTGGTCAAAGCTGTCAACTGCTTGCTCCTGAGGGGTCAAGGAAGATGAGAATAGAAAAGCATTGGATTTGGAAAAATGGCGGCCATTCATGCTCTTCAACGCTGGAGATGAGAGAAGACAAAGTGAGGAAATGGAGATCAAATTTAGCCAGCTCCTTACAGGAGCATAGCTGAGGGGAAACTATGGAGGGATAATAATGAGAAAAAAAAATCTTTGAAAAATCAGTATAAGCTGGTAAAAGGGTAAAGAGATGATATTCGGGATGCAGAAGAGATCAGAACTGCAAATCTAGGAAAACCCTTGGGTAGCTGTTACGGTGTTTAACAAAGAGATGGGTACTCTTGCTATCATATTCAGGCTCATGAGTTGGAACCGCAGACGGTGCTTGTGAAATTAAGAACATCTGGGATGTGGATGGTCCTAAAGAGAACAGGATTCCTGGGGGGACAGGTGGGTCCCAAATAGGAAGACGGGGATGAGTTCCTCTGAATACATAGGTCGGAGGTATATGGCATAGCACTCATAGTATTTCAGATAAGGAGATGTTGTCGGATAATTATGGGAGTATAGACAGTCTACAATGACCATGTAAATGACAAATTTTGAAGTACCTACTTCGTGCACTTTCCCATCCTTATTTAATCAATAACTCTATGCCATTAAAGAAGGCCACCATGGTTGAGTGTCACAGCAGTGTACTTGCAGTCAGAACATCGATGCAGGTGTGAATCCTGGATCCGTCCATTCCCAGCCAAAGATCTCGGGCACTTCTTAGCGCTTACGTTTTCTCATCTGTACAAGGGAAAGTACCACTACTAGCTTACAAAGTGGGGCCAACTAGAAAAGGCCCAAATGATATATTTGTCATTCGTCTGTCTGTACCTTGTGTTGAAGGAGTCATAAGAGGGTGTCACTGCTACCCCAGGTAAGAAGCAGAGACAATAGGAGATCCAGAAGAACTCTTGAGGGAAGCCTCCGCCTGCTACCCTGAGGGCGGTAAGACTTGTATTAGAGTCTGCCGTTTTGTCCACGGAAGCTCTCATAGCCTTCCTCAACTTCGTCAACTTGCTGGGTGGGATAAGGGTCTCGGTCTCCTCAGTAAAACCTCCCTGTTGCTGCCCACAGCACACTGAGTGCCTGCCGCTAAGGGTTCTCTCTTTTAAGCCCCCGCACTGTTGTTCCCACCAGTTGTGATGACCAAGAGTCGGCCATGTGTGTTCCCACCCCTGTTTATGCTACTTAGGCCAGTAACGGTTCATGCAAATATTATATGCCTACTATTTACATAACTATTATGTAAACCGACGAAAGATTTGGTAATGACAAGTTGCTACCATAATTGCTATCAAATAAGGTATGTGTAAAACACACGTAGAAGACTGAGGGGAAGGGTAAAAATGAAGAAAAATTGCTTTACGCGTGTCTTAAATGTCTCACTCTGCCTTAAAGAAACCAAAACGGGAACTTCTGGATGATACATTATGGGTGGTTTTGAAGAAAGACCGCTTAGAACTCAGATCAGCAGACCCCGACACAAAGAAAGGGCCTTGGCTCAACATCAAAAGAGTGGCAAGTGAATGAACATCCATATGTTTTAAGTTAAAATTAAATCTTTAAGGTATGTATGTATCACATTTTATGATTCACTGCTTTAATTAACTTTTCCAGTTGACTTGCCAACTGCGAGTTCCAACTCCATGGAGTAACAGTAAAGCTGTAATGTTTACTTTTCAGTTATTGTAAGTGTATACTCATTGTTTAAGCCATGATAAAAAGTGAAAATATGTAAAGAGGAAAATAAAAGCTGCTAATCGAGAATCAAACAATAGCAATAACTTAAAGTAGTTCCTTCTAGTCATTTTTTCCCCATAAATCCACTGTTAGAAATAAAATTGGGTGTGTTATTTTTGACCCTTTGTATTTTGTCATGAAACATTATATCATAAGCATTCTGCATGTTAATATTCATCTATAACCCTATTTGTTTCTTTTTTTAAATCTTGGAATACGAATATCATCTGTAATAAAAGTGATATTCATCTATTGTTAACATCAGATGATACAAAAAGTTTACAAAAGACAAAACAAAACAAAACAAAAACCCCAGCAAATCACCCTGAGGATGACTTAGAAATAGCTATTGTTGGGGCGCCCGGGGGGCTCAGTCGGTTAAGCATCTGACTTCGGCTCAGGTCATGATCTCACAGTTGGTGGGTTCAAGCCCTGCTTCGGGCTCTGTGCTGACAGCTCGGAGCCTGGAGCCTGCTTCAGATTCTGTGTCTCATCCTCTCTCTGCCCCTCCCCTGCTTATGCTCTGTGTCTCAGTAATAAATAAAAACGTTAAAAATAAAATAAAAATAAAATAAAAATAAAAAAATAAAAAAATTAAGAATAGCCATTGTTAAATTTGATAAACACTATCCTAACCTTCATTCTTCAAAAAGATGTAGATAAAAGGATATATGGATATAAGGTGTATTTTAAAGAAACATTTTATATTGGAATTGTTTTTTTAATTTAATTTTATTAGAGAGAGAGAGAGAGAGAAAGAGAGACAGAGTGTAGGGTGGGGCAGGGGGAGAGGGAGACAGAGAATCTTAAGCAGGCTCAGCACAGGGTCGGATCCCACAACCCTGAGATTATGACCTGAGCTGAAATCAAGAGTCGGATGCTCAACCGACTGAGCCACCCAGGTGCCCCCCTATATTGGAATTATTTAAGATTTGGGTAGCAAAAGTAGCACAGGAAGTTCCCACCTGCCCCTCACCCAAACTCCTCTAATATTAACGTTTTACGTTACCATGGGACATTTGTCACGTCTAAAAAATCAACATGGGAACATTATTGCTATTTAACCTCCAGATTTTATTTCAATTTTACCAGTCTTTCCACTACTGTCCTTTATTTACTTTCCATCATCCGATCTAAGATATATTGGAATTAGCATACTGCAGATAAATTTTACTTCTTTTAACACACAAAAAAGAAAGTGAATAAACATTGATGTTAAATCACAGATGAATGTTTTTCTACTGTAGGAGATATTGTTTCCTAAATGATCAGGCTAAGTTTTGAAACAAGTATTTGAAGAATATTAAGAGATTGGAGTCATTAGGTTGTTTAGTCAACATTTTATTCATCTACTATATAAATTAGTTCTTTTATATTTTTTCCCATCTCTCTTCCCACCCCTCCCAATATCGTTGGTTATTTTGCTTTGTAGACTTTTTCAAGGTTAATAAATGTACATTCTATCATGAAATTAAGTTCTCCCTCTGGATTTTAGACCCTGTGTAGTTGGAGTTGGATTCATGATTTGTCTCCAGTCTTTTTAACCATAGCTTCTTCTGCGCCTAAATTCTATAATTGTTATTCTCTTGGTTGGCTGGCTCCTTCTGTTGGAAATTCTTTTCAAAAATGGGGTATGGACGCTGTATTTCACTGATTTTTTTCATGTTTTGAGAGTATCTGTCCATGACCTTTAGAGTCAAACAATAGATTGTCTTGGTTTAACATTTTAGAAAATTACTTTCTTTTCCTTAGAATCTTACAAAAATTCTTCATCATCTTCTGACATTGATAATTTATAACATGTCTGAGACAAACCTCGTAGTTCCTTTTGCTGGTGGCTTCTTTTCACTCCTTGACTGCTTAAGCGATTCTTTATTCTTGAGTTTTCTGTTTTAATTCAGACACATCTCCGTGTGGACTCGTCCAGCAACTCTTTTCTTAGGACGTAGTATGCCCTTTCGATATGTAGATCTAGTTTTTTCTTTCAAAGACTTTTGTTTGTCACTATTACATCTTGAAAGAACTTTTTCTGCCCTTGCGGAGTATCACTTCAGGGATACCAATTATCCTTATGTTGGATTAACTTCCATCTTCTTTCTAATTGCTTTACTGTCTCTGGTTTTTCCTCCAAGTTCACAGTAATGATCTCCAGATTTTCTCCATTCCAGCAATTTAATTTTTATTTACAAGTATTCTTTCCCTTGCTGCTCTAATTTATCATAATGTTGCTGTTTCCATTCTCAATGTTTTACTTATCACTCCAAACTTTCTATTCTCATTTATCTTATTATTTTCATTTTGCTGTTTGGTTCTATTTACTTTCTGTCTATTTTCTTGTACAGCATGAAACCTGTAATCCCTTGGAATGCATTGTTTTCTTCCACACTGGATTTCTCATTGATGATCTTTTGTTTTATTCTGTTTTTTTTCTTTGCTTTGCTCTCCCTCCTCCTCTTTCCCTCTCTCCCTCTGCCCCTCCCCCCTCCTTCTTCTTCCTTTTCCTCTTCCTCTCCCTCCTCCTCCTTTTGGTGAGAACATTTAAGTTCCACTCTCAGCAAATTTTGACGATGTAATACAGTGTTATCAACTACACTCACTATGTTTTATATTCGATCCTTGGAACATATTCATGTTGTAGCTGAAAATGTGTCCCCTCTCTTTTCTAATGGGCATTTGCGTGGTTGCCCAGACCTTGTCTTTGCCGTGGTACCAAGGGGGTGATCTCCCCTTTAGAACCTTCTCGGCTTTTGGGGGGGGCCCTTTGTGTTCTTCTATGAGTTTGTGGGTACCTTCTTTTTTTCCTCAGGCTAACAGTGTCGACCAGCAGAATGAGGAGGTGCAGGCAGCTCTCGTCAGGGCGAACTTAGCTCCTCTCTCCCTTCTCAGTTCTGGTTAAGTGCCCTATGCTCCAGCTTGTTTCCCAGCTGCCAAAGTGGGCGCGGTAGGCCCTGCCTACTCCCCTCCCCTCCCCCGCTGGCGGGCCTGTGGTAAGTATAGGGGATTCAATTTGAAATCCGTTTTCTCCACGTCATCTCCTCATTCCCTCAGGCTTCTCTTCGAATTGAAAGGTATTAATGAGACATCTCAGTATTTAACTGACACGCTCGCTTTCTTCAGGGCTGTGTGGGAGCATGGTCCGTCTGGGCACCCCAGATTTATTTGTGTTCTTCTTTGACTGCCACCTTTAGGAGTTTGTGACCCGAGTTTATACCCCTTTCCTCGTTCCATTGCTGCTGCTGAATTTTTAGCCTTTTATACAATCTATTTGTGTACATTTTGCTGGATACTAGAGTTGGATACTCTAGTAATTCAGCTTATTATTATTATTATTATCTTGTAGCCTGTAAATGATTTGTAATGGGTCTTCAACATTTATTTAACCACCTTCCATTTTGAGGGCACTTAAATTTGGGGGTTTTTTTGTTATAATAAATAATACTATTATGAACATCCTTGATAATAACCTTCTCTTCACATATTAAATTGCTTCCTGATGGTAGCTTTCTAAAAGAGGAGTTACTAGGTCAAAAGGCACAGCCTTTTTAAAAAAGATTCTTGCTACAAGTTGCCAATTTGCTTTCCATATTTATGTTCCAAAACACGCTTCAAATCGCTCATGTCGGAATTCTCGGAATGAATTTCTTGCCGCGGGTTTCAGAAGCAATGGAGGCGAATCAGTCCAAGAAACAAAGATAACTGTTCCTCTGAAAACGTAAGCTACCAAGGACGAGAGGTTTTCTGTATGAAAGCGGTGCTCAGCCAGGACTGTGGGACGTGAGAAAGACGGTGTCGCAGCCATCCAGGGGGAACGCAGGACCAAAGTCACCAAGAAGAAAACACGCGGTGTCAAAAAACACTTCAAGTTTACAACATGTTAATTGGGTCTATAAAAAATGCCTGGAGAGAGCGCTCTTTTTTTAAATTCACACAAACTATCTGCTATGCTTCCAGCGTCTGCTGCAACAACAAAATAGTTTATTTTTACTCATTTTTTTTCCTCTCCCATAAAGCAAAATCAACAGAGTATTATTATGTTCCTTAAATACAACTGAACTCATCTTATTAGGGAAAAGCAAAGAAGAATGTGTCATCTTATTAAAAATGACATGATGTATATACAGCCATATGTTTTCAAAGGGTTTCCTGTCAGTGTTAATCAAAACTCTTCCAAATTTACGAACCTACAGAGCAGCATGTCAACCATATGGGAAATATCTCCCCTTCAATATTGAGAATTTGAATTAATAATAAACATTACTGAGTGAACCTAAATGAGAAAAACATATCAATGTTGAAGCTGAGGAAAGTCGAAACTTACAAAAAAAAATTCTCCCAGGTGTTAATTTTTTTTAGCATTCTGTCTAATATCTCGATCACGCTGTTCTATCTTTTTTCTCACGCTACCTGCTCATTTACTGGACTCCGAAGTGACTGCAATCGATTTCATGGCTGCTACTAAAGTATCAGATTAACCAGTATCCCACATTTCCCACCTTTGCTTTGTACCCTGTTGGAAAACTTGGACTTGAAAAGAAACCAGGAAGAATATCCTTCTTACTGCTTAGTACCTTAGTACCTGAAACCGTTGAGATCTTCCCTAATCTTCCTCCATGGCCTTCCCACGGCAAATTTCTAATATCTTTGCCCAGTACTCCCCATCGCCCCTTCACGGTTGTCGGAGATAAGATCATTTTAGGATCTGTGTTCTTTAACTTTGGAGAAATGTCGAACATCAGTTGGATGTGGGAGTCTGTTGGGGTCTCGTCAGGCAAGCAAGTTCTTCTTAGTTGGAGGAAACAACTTTGATTCTTGCACATGGATCTGAAATGGGAACTTGCAGAAGAGTGGAGAGTGGTGGTCATAATTGGGAACAGGCTGAAAACGAGCCAGAAATGTACAGCTGTTGACCATAAACCCAATGCAATGGGCAGGGGCTAGGAACCAGACCAGGGACAGGAAGGAGGCGTTGGTCTATCTCTATAGTACTTTCTCCATCATTCAGAGGATTATTTGGACAAAGACGAAAATGAAAATAGTGTTGATGATGTCGATGATAATGAGAGTGGCTAGTTCAAGCCAACACAATATTAAGAAAATGCGCTAAAACTACAGTGATTTCCAGAGATGATGTGGCATACACGTGCTAAAATGACCCCCAGTGAGCCAACCCATCTGTAATCCCTTCCCAACGAGCCTGAGTAGGACCCATGATTTGCATCTAGTCCAGAGAATATAGCAGAGGTGAAGGGAATTACCAGATGTAGTTAAAACTCCTCATCACCTGATTTTGAGTTAATGGAAGGCAAGATTATCCTGGGTGGGCCTGACTTAATCAGGCAAATGCCTTAAAAGAAAGATTCTCCTCCTGGTCTTGAAGAAATCACCTGCCATGTCGTGGGAAGGTCTGCAAGGGGGATAAATGTCAAGGCACTGTGGTAGTCTGTAGGAGCTGAGAGCAGTCCTTGGAGGAGAGCTGGCAAGAAATGGGGACCTCAGCCCTACAGGAGCAAGAAACTGAATTCTGCCATTAAAACATGGGCTTGGAGGAAGGCTGTGAGCTCCACAAAGGAAAACAACTCAACCAACACCTTGACTGCATTCTTTTGCCACCCTGAACACAGGACCCACATACCCGACCCATAGAAACTGTGAAATAATAAACACATGTTGCTTTAAGCCTCTAAGTTTGCGATAATTTGTTGTGTGGGAATACTTGATAATACACAAGGCAACCAAAATAAGATACATGTGAGAGGTTTAGTCCAGGAATTTGGTGATGAATTTGGGATAACACTTGAGAGAGAAACTGAGGGAGAGTTCTTCCTACAACCCCAGTTATAAATCTGGGAAATTTACAGGAACAGAACTCATGTCAGTTATTTTCTAAGAGTACAGATGTTGATTTCACTGTTTGTTTTTTCCAGAAACTTCTACTCCTAGAGAGGCTGGTCTAATTGATTTCGGGTGGAACGTAGGCATCGGTAGTTTTCAAAGTTGCCTGGGAGATTCTACTGCGTGGTGCTGGGTGGACAGCCCCTGGCTTCTTTGTGGGAAGAAACATGCCCCCCCCCCACCGCGCCTCCTCAGTCTGTTGTGAATAGTATTAGAAGTGTCTTAAGTAAAAGTGGGCTTTAGAAATGCTAATGTCATTGCTGAGTGAATGGGGAGAGACTGCCAGGCCTGCCAGGATAGATCTAGAAGTTTTAACCAAGTGGAAAATGGGAGTAAAGGGTGAAAGGAAGGAGCCTAGAGAAATTCTAAGAAGCCCCGGGGCTGTTGATTAAACTTGGAGGGCCGGTGCTGCTCAGACCCTTCTGGATAAAACCTGATTGCGGGTCAAGCTCTTCCCCTCCAACTTGCCTGAGTCCCATCTAAGTTGTCTGGGCATTATCTTCTTCCCTCTGGCCTCCTTATTCTGCCCAGCATGTTTTATTATTGTGGCGAATTATTTGTTCCCCGCACCCTTTCTGTCCCCTAGAAAAAATGTCCTTAAGTTGGCAGCTGGAAACCTTTCTGGCTCAAGTGAAAGTTTTCTAAAGACAAAAAAGGTCCTGAGCTGTACATAGGAAATGGTAGTGTATCAGGGTCTAGAAATACATTTGGGGATCTTCTATGAGCCCATAGGAGATTACAGGGAGCATCTTAGGCTAACTGGGTAAGACATACATAGTACTTTGGAATAAGTGGTTGAGATGCTAGGTGAGAGGAACTATCCATTAAGAACAAATAACCAGTCGTCCCAAAGGGCTTTGCAAGCCAGGGTCAACCAGGTTATGCTGCGGTAACAAACAGTTTTGACGTCTCCATTACGTTAAAAGAAAAAAGACGGTTCTATTTCTAACTGAAACTCCATAATTATCATAGTTCGGCCACAGTGGTTGGAGGCTTTCCTCCATGTTATTCTGTCAGAGACTGGTTGACGGGACCTCTACCGTCCAAAGTTGTACTAGTAAGTGTCAGATGCAAGGGGGAGGTACCCCACATGCTGGCTCTTAAAGGCTTCTGCCTGGAAGTTGCACCTGTCCCCTCCAACTCACATCTGATTGGCCAAGACAAGTCGTAGAGCTCTCCATAACTCAAAGGGTCGGGTAAGTGCCGTCCTACCCTCTACCCAGGAGAGGAGAATCGGGTATTTGGGGAATGTAGCCCTAATAACTCTCACAAGGATTTAGCCCAGAGTTTCCCTGAGGCCACGGACGTTTGCAGGCTCACAGGAGCACTACAAGGGATCCTTTAATCCACGCCGGCTAAAAGCACTGTCTACAGACCTCAGAACTACTCTATATTGGACAGATGCGGTTCTATTTGAAATAGCTGAAGATGTGCTCGCGCTGAATTTCAAATTATGATCAAACACAGAGTAGCTTTTACTGTCGTTGTGTTCCTCTTCAAAGAACTTGTATTAAAATTACAACTATGTACTATTACACCGAAGAAGGTTTCTGAGGTTCAAAACGATGCCCTTGTGTCTGGGAAGGGAGGGGACCACTGAACTGACGATTTGCCTGAGTCAGTTGCAACTGACGATGGGGGGGACAAACATCGCACGAGCGTTGAGGGGCTTGTTGAGACAGACCTGAGGCCAACGCACCGCACAGTGAAGGATGAGACATTTCCTTGCACTATTTAGCTGTAATCGCTTGCAGTTAAATAACTAATACACCTAAATTGCTGTGGCCAACTTGGTGGCGATTAATTTGAATTAAGAAGTTATTACTTTCTGAATGGCCACCTATAATTGATGGTTCCTGCTTGGGAGGAGCGAGGAGGGAGAACCTTTGTTCTGAAGTCTTTTGAGAAATATTCTATCGTGTTATTTTCTTCCCGCTTTTGAATTCACCTTGCATCCAGTTCCTTTCACTGGTGCTGGGTGAAAAGTTGTTGAAGACAGCCAGCGTGTTCTGAGGGGCCACGCCCCCTGCACCTGTTCTTTTCTTCTGATAAAGACTGGCCACAAAGGAACCGAGTATGAGGAGGAGAATTCTCAGTCGTTCTTTCCCCTACTTACCATTTCCTCAGTCTCTGGAATTTTCTTACACTATTGGTTATGCCATATGATATCCTGCAGAACTCCTTCACCCACGAGAATTGTCCCTAGGCTTGGACCTCGGCATCCACCTGCCTGCTGCCTGAGGACTCAAAAACGGTGGCCCTCTTTCGGAGAGCCGTTTACAGTTTCGAAAAATTCTGCCTGGGACAGAGACAGAGAAAGCTGTCCCATGAAATTGGCATCTTTGAGTGATTTCTGCATCAAAGTGAACTATTTTCCAAATACAACTGGACATGCCACGAAGAGAAAAATAACCTGGAAAACAACTTAAGCCCCTCCGGTGCAGGTGTGTTGGCGGAAATTTCCATACGACTTTCACACGATTCCTGGTGCTGCAAGAGAAAAGTTACGGAGGGCTCTTGAATGGAGAAGAAGGATATTGAAGGATGTCTTCCCTAACTGTTTTGGAAACCTAGTTTTTATTTCTGATCGTAAACGTGATAAAAAGTGTAAAAAGACTTGACAAATGAGGAAAATGCTAAAAAGAAAATGTTTCCTCCGTAAGCACATTCCTCAGAGATCATACCTATTAACATCTTGCTGTGTGTTTTCCCAGCACGTTTTCTATGCATCAGAACATATATATTTTAAATTAAATTTGATTATGCTGATTTATGTGGTTAAGATACTAGACTTATGGCTGTGGATTCCACTTTAGTTTATTATTTAAATACTCTTTTATTGTCTTATTTTATTTAAAGAATTTTTTTAACGTTTATTTATTATTGAAAGACAGAGACAGAGCATGAGCATGGGAGGGGCCGAGAGACGGGGAGACACAGAATCCGAAGCAGGCTCCAGGCTCCGAGCTGTCAGCACAGAGCCTGACACGGGGCTCGAACTCACAGACCGCGAGATCATGACCTGAGCCGAAGTCGGACGCTCAACCGACTGAGCCACCCAGGCGCCCCTGTTTTATTGTTTTTAATGTGCTTTTATTGGACAAGGACCAAGAGTGTCCCAAACACAACAAGAATGTCCCCAAAGTGCTGGGCAGGCAGGGAGACGACAGGTGTGGGGTAGAGGCAGGTGTGGGGTAGAGACAGGTGTGGGGTAGAGAGACAACAGATGTGGGGTATGTGATGTAGCATCTATAGCAAAATTCGAATGAAACACAGAAGAATTTTTTAGGTTCCTATTCAACTCTTAAAACTCAGACAAAATACCACCTATGTGTTTTACTATCCCCAGCTTCTTTTCCCCCAAAGTCCTCCTTTACCTGGGGGGTGGGGGGTGGGGTGGGGAGTGGTAATGTTAAAAATACCCAATCCAAAAATTAGTCTATCGATTTCTTATGGAATTTTTAATATATTGTGTTATGTATATTTTAAGTGTTTAGCATTTAAAGGTGCACAGCTGATATACCTTGGCTGCGTGTTATCACTTTAAATAAATCATGAAGATATTTTGCAAAATACAAAGGCTTTACAAATTATTTTTCTTATTTATCTGGTAAAGGACGCTGATTTGGAGGGGAAAAAATTGAATTCAGAAGATACATTGAGGATTGGGACATGGAGTGACCTCTTCTGACTCGTTTAACTTTTTTGGTTGGAACTGTACTTTAAGAGTAAAATTTCTATCCTTGCTTTATTACATTTTATATTTGCTTGCTACAAACACTGTAATTTTTGCGGGGGAAGAAAAATGATGGTATGCATGTCATAAAAGGAGAGAGTTGGATTTTTCTTAACCCAGAGACTTTATCTTTCATAAAGGAGCTATTCATTGTTACTGATTTGGGTTGCATGATACATACCTGCACCAACTATCGTTTTCTCACGAAGCTGCTTTTTGCTCTTTTCCTATGTGAACTGTTTCGGCTGGTCTTTTTTCCTCCAGGACAGGGGTTCTTCATCTTAGTTCGAAGAGACCCCTGGATGTCAGGGATTCTGAGGATTTTCTCAAATAGCGCAAAACGCTGTGTGTGTGTGTGTGTGTGTGTGTGCGTGCGTGTGCACGAGTGCGCACGCATGGGCCTAAATACGTGTCAGATGAGCATTTATTTGGGAAGAAGATCCACACCTCTCATTACACTCTCCCCTTCTCAAACCTCTCATACGCCCCTCTTTCTGCTGAGAGAGAATAGAAACAATCAGAAGGGCGTGTCCCCCCCCTCCCCACCCGGTCTGCCAACCTGCCTGTTTAAGGGCGACTGGTCTGAAGGCTGTGGAAGAAGGAGTCCCTGATGGAGAGGATGCGGGAGATCTGTGTCCTCTGCACGAGCCGTCCCAGAGCAAGAAAGTCGAAGGTATTCGGGGGCACATCAAGCATGCAGAGGGGTGCTGAGGATGGCCGCCTGTGAGTTCCAAAGGGCACAACAGAAGCGGGAGCACTGAGGAGGGGCAGGAGGGATGACGTCAGCCAGGGCACGTACGGGGTCAGCAGGGTACGGTTCTGGGAGGGGAAGGGAAACCTGGGAGGCTGGGTTCCTGTGGCAAATGAGTAAGCAGGAGAACAGGGCCCAGAGAGACTAGTCGCGAAGGTTCCAGGGCAGACAATGGTACCCAGGCTGAGATGCTGGTGAGGGAAGAGGGGCATGCAGGGGTGTCGGCTGAGGGAGGGGTGGTCTTTAAATCAGTTTTCTTTTTTTAATTAAAAATAGAGCCTCCACGGGTATACCATCTCAAGAGAGCTAATTTCTTATCTTGAAAGACACCTTCCTAGATCACCTTTTGCATGTTATGAGATAGGGCACCTATTATTGTCCTAGTAAATTTACCGTATTGCTACCATTGAGGCACCTTTTCTTTTATTTAAAAAAATTTTTTTTTAATCTTCATTTATTCTTGAGAGAGAGAGACAGGGTGTGAGCAGGGGCGGAGCATAGAGAGAGGGAGACACAGAATCCGAAGCAGGCTCCAGGCTCCAAGCTGTCAGCACAGAGCCCGACACGGGGCTTGAACTCAGGAACCGAGAGATCATGACCTGAGCGGAAGTCGGACGCTCAACTGACTGAGCCACCCAGGCGCCCCTGAGGCACTTTTTCTGTACTTCGACACGGTTTTCAGAATTCAATAGCTCTTTAAGACCCCATTATATTGACGGACCATAATTTCCTGGGACGTTCCCAAACACTGGGCAGTCATTTTAATTTGCTTGGCATTTTCGTGCAGCTTCTCAGGCATCAGGACCCCTCCTGCAGGGGGACCAGTGCCACCCCCCACCCCCCCGCCCCGCCAGCAACAAGGATGTGCAGGCTTCCTGCCTCAGTCGCTCAGTTTCGGGGACTGGTCAGAACCAGGCTCAGCTCTCTGCAGGGGAATCAGAGCGAGATGGGGGCGAAGCGTCTGGCGTCTGCTTAGGGAAACAAGTCCCGTGAGCTGAGAATTTCCCAAACACAATAAGAATGTCCCCAAAGCGCTGGGCGGTCAGGGAGAAGGCTCCCCTGATACCTGAGGCAGCTGGGAAGGAAAGAGTGCACAGGTCGGGTAGGGCCTGGGCGGCATCAGGGTGGTGCCATTTGGAACATTTTAAAAGATTACCCAAATAGCTAGAAAATGGTATCTCAAGATGAATATAATTTGCGTTTCTTTAATCACTAGAGAGAAACTACTTCCTTAAAAAAAAATTTTTTTTTGTTTATTTATTTACTTTTGAAAGAGCAAGTGGGGCAGGGACAGAGAGAGAGAGAGAGAGAGAGAGAGACAGAATCCCAAGCAGGCTCTGCACTGTCATTGCAGGGCCCGAGGTGGGGCTCAAACCCACAAACTGTGAGAGCGTGACCTGAGCTAAAACTGACAGTCAGACGCTTCACCGACTGAGCCACCCAGGCGCTCAAGAGAGAAACTACTTTCTGCTTTAGTTTTTCTGGATTTCCTTTGGGCTTCATGAGTATTCATTCATTATTCACCTTGGAACCCCCTGTGCCTGCAGAACGCCGGGCACTTACTGGGTGCCAGCCAAATATTTGTTGAATGGGTAGAATGGAGGTCAAGGAGACACCGGTAGACCAGGCAGAGCCCGTCCCTGCTGAGTTCCGGAGCCGTGGGTCTCTGCTTGCTGGACGTGGGGCCTAAATCCCCTTGGGCAGACGAACCTTGTCGTGTCCCACGTTCAAATCCATCATGTCTCCGTCTCTACCCGGGTCTCTTCCTACCTGCTTCCTACAGGCCGGAGGACTGGGTGGCCCATTGGCTCCCAGCCTCTCCCTACTCTGCCAGCCTCCACTCTTTGGAGTCGTCTTTCAAACACACTGTTCCGATCCTATCACATTTCTGTTCTGAGGTCTTTCCTGATTCTCCATCACCTGAAGGAAAGAGCCTGCAATCCGTAGTTTTTCATAAAGAGCCCTTCACAAGCCATATTCGTTTCCCTTCTCTGGTTTCTTATCAAACCACCCCCCTCCCGGTTGCTCACCTGCAGTCTTGCCCCGTGCACCCCGCACCCCAGCCACACGGAGGACTCATAACGCTTGAGAACGTCATGTACTTCCAGCCTTTTTGGCTTGCTTGTGCGTTTCCCTCTGTGTAGAATGTTCCCACTTGCTTTGCCCAAGTAATTGATTTTATAAAACCTGTGAGATACAGATAGAACACTCCTCTGAATGTTTTCTCCCTCAATTCTGTTCTGGCCTCAATCCTGCAGAATCCTTGGCCCTTCATTCAAATCTACCCAACCCGTAAAACTACCACATACTGGGCACATGTTCTGTGTGTGTGTGTGTGTGTGTGTGTGTCTGTCTGTCTCAGGACTCCCTTAGGGTCAAATAGGCAAACAATCCTTCTTTGCATCCCTAGAGCCTAGTTCAGTGCCAGAAACACAATCTGCGCTGAGTTTAGCATGACTTCTTAGAATGAAATGTAATCTCCCCGGGACACTATTTTACCTGTTGCAATGCTCACTGGCCTTTCTTCACCCGTAGGTATGTTGTCGTCTTCCACAGACCCCAAATCGAGCAAAAAGCAAATGCAAAGTCAAATCTTCCCCACATATGAGGCCCTGAATTTTATTTTCACAAAGAAGAACATTTCTGATGATTCTGTCTTTGAATGTAGATGACCTCTCGGAAAAAAAATGATGCCGTTGTGTGGCAAAAGTCAGGAAGGCTGAATGCTGTCTGAATGCTAACCAGGCTCTCCGCGTTCACAGTCAGACCTACCATCCCCACGCACAGGACGATGTTGGTTTGACCTCAGCAGAAATCAGATCTGCTCTACATGGTGATGATGATAGCAAACATATGGAATTGATTAAATGAATAAATAACCCTACTTAGTTTTGCATAAGAATATGTGGTACCCAGGTCAAAGATAATCCCTAATTTTTCTATGCATAATAGATTCCAAAGTGTAAACATCACCAGTAGCCTGAACCAAACTAGATGCTTTGAGTCAACAGTCAAAGGAGTGATTGTAAACTCGGAAATATTGACAATGTTTGTGAATATCACTTCTCTAAATTAGGTGAGAGGTCCAAAGCTGATGCGGGTGCCTAATTTATCTGACATCTCAGTCTCCAGTCTTGGTCAGCCTCAGAAATTTGATCGCAGTCTTCTTCCTACTTCTCAACTGTAGATAATTCTCTAGGTTGGGTCTCCTCCCTTTTAACTTCCAAATGTAGCACAAAATCAAATAAGCCACCTGAAACCAGTCATTCCCTGGTAAAATGTCTGGGGTTATTCCTCTCCTCTGAAGCCGCAGCGTTTAACGTTGGGTAAGGTCTCCGGGTGATTTCTGCCAATGGAAATTTTATTTCACTCTCTCGTTTTGCAAATGTTTAAGAGGCATTCGCTCAGTAATGCTGGCCTCGGATCACTGGGGTCTCTTTCTTTGGTCTGAACCTGGCCAGAGCAGAGCACCAGGACCCAGAGCCAGGGCGGCTGGTGTGTGTGTGAGGTCGAGAAGGTCTGAGCGTCGGGCCAGGGGAGGAAGGAGGCCAGGAAAGGCATAATGTCAGAAAACAGGCATAGGGCCCTTGGACAAAAGATCAACTTTAGAAGGAAGCGTGGTGACATTCAGCGTGATTCCCTGTAACGGGTTGAATAGTCCTCCCCAAAAGATATGTCCAAATCCTAACACCAGCTCTCTGCAAAGGTGACCTCATTTGGAGATAGGGTCTTTGCAGGTGTAACTAAGTGAATGATCTCAAAATGAGACCATCCTGGATTGGAGTGGGCCTTAAATGCAATGACCAGCATCATGGAGGAAAGGAGAAGGAGATCAGAGACACAGAGACTCAGAAGGGAAGACTATGTGAAGACAGAGGCAAAGTGGGAATATGTTCCAACAAGCCAAGGGACATCAAGGGTTGCTGGTAGACACAAGAAACTAAAGTGTGGAACAAATCCTGCCTCAGAGGTTCCAGAGGGAATAACCCCAAAGACACCTTGATCTCAGACTTCTGCTCTCCAGGACTGTAAGAGAATAAAGTTACAGAGTTTTTGGTCATTTGTTAATGGCAGTCCTATGAAACTAACCACCCGCCCTCCTGTTGCCATGTGCTTACTGCACACTTCTCATGCACACAACGCTCCAAAATTCTAAGCTGTGAGAGCAAGGCCTTGGTGTTGTTCACTCCGTATCTCCAGTCCCAGGGCAGTGGCTGGCATTCAGTGAGTGCCCAATCAAGGTTGGCTCAATGAACGAATAAAATCTATTCTTCCTATCCCCCCTAAAACAGATAAAAAACCTGAGAGGTAGAGAATTGCAGGGTAGGTCCTTTCCTAAAGACTCTAATAATATAAATGTTTAGGACTGACCACCTTGAATATAAGAACCAGCATTTAGAGAAGGTTGAGTAAACTTTTATTATCTTTATGTCAATAATTAAAGAGGGGCACTTGGGCGGCTCAGTTGGTTAAGCGACCACCTCTTGATTTCGGCTCAGGTCATGATCCCAGCGTCATGGGATTGAGCCCCATGTTAGGCTCTAGGCTGAGTGTGGAGTCTGCTTGAGATTCTCTCTCTCCCACTCCGCCCCTTTCTCCCACTTGTGCTCTCTCTCTCTCTCTCTTAAAATAAATAAAATGAAAAAAATTTAAAAATTAATGAAAGAAAAACTATCCTGTTGTATTTCCTCTCAGGTACAACGTCGGGGGTGAATAGGATATGTTCATGATTTACCTGGGATGAGACATTGATTCATTCAATCAACAAATATTTTAAATATTTCTGAAGCACCATTACGGAGGTAAGCATTTTGCCCAAAGTAAGGATCCAAGGCTACGACAAATAGGGATTACGAAACAGCCTAACAGAAGAAACCACAGTTAATCAAATCATGCACCGTATATCATCAATGCAGCATATAATCAGTGATAGGGAAGTCCAGAGTGCTGTTCACAGGTAACCTGATCAGTGTGTGTTCTTGCAATCCACCTGTAAGGTCCCTGGGGCGGGGACCAACTCTCTTTTTGCTCACCTCTATGTTCCTGGCACCTATCTCAGTTCATAGTCCAGATATGTTGTATTAAAGACGAAATAAAAGGGGGGCACCCGGGTAGCTCAGTCGGTTAAGTGTCCAATTCGTGATTTTGGCTCAGGTTTATGATCTCACGGTTTGTGGATTCAAGCCCCGCATTGGGCTCTGTGCTGCCAGCCTGGGATTCTCACTCTCTCTTCTTTTCTCTCCCTCTCTCTCTCTCTCTCTCAATAAACTTAATAATAAGTAACCTTGAAAAAAAGAAGGGGAAACAAGATATATTGTTCTATCATCCAGAATCCCAGTGAAAGTACTTCCTCCCGCGCATCCTGGCCCTTTCTAACGCGTTTTCACTATAGGGAGAGAAATGCATCCTTCTACTAAAGTCAGAGGTAATGAAGAAGCCAGTGTCCCCAGCAATCAAAAATCAATATGAAGCCAGACAAAGTCCATTCGCAAGGACATGGAAAACTTCGTGCAGTAAAAAGAAACTTCCTTCAGGGAACCGCCAGCATCCTGCCAGACCATCTGCTTTGGCGGCTTCGGGCACCTGTTAAAACATGTGGCAACTACACAGAGTCTGTGTCTACAGTCACAACCACTGCGAGCTGGATGGCGTCTGCCAGCCAAAAGAAAAAAGTCACCAAGGCAAAGGTTTGAGTAGCCACAGTTTAAATTTTTCTTTTAAGGTTTACTTATTTTTGAGAGAGACAGAGACAGAATGCGAGTGGGTTAGGGGCAGAGAGAGAGGGAGACACAGAATCGGAAGCAGGCTCCAGGCTCTGAGCCATCGGTGCAGAGCCCGACGCGGGGCTCGAACCCACGAACCATGAGATCATGACCCGAGCTGAAGTCTGGCGCTTAACTGACGGAGCCACCCAGGCGCCCGGAGTAGCCGCAGTTTAAAAAATGTTTATTATTCCTGACTTTGGTGACATCATTCAAAAAGCTTATGTGGGTAGTTGTCAGTCGATTGATACCCTCACGAAGCACTCTTAAATGTACAATACAGCGCTCGGCCCTGGGGAAAGCACCGGATGGAAGCCGAGACTTCTGTCCTCAAGGTTGCTGCTAACTGGGTAAGGAGACAAGCCTCTAGGACACATTGGCATCTTTGCGAACAGTATCCATTCTTCCTTCTCCTTCTGAGAAGTCACTTCTCCCCTGCCCTTCAGTCCTTGTGCTTCTGGGAGATTTTGCCGCCACCCCTACCCAAGGCGTGAACCTAAGTCAATCCACTCCCCGCACTGTCCTATCCATGGGCTGTGAGACCTTGACTGGAAGCATGGTACCGAGATCTTCCTATCTCCTACTGCATTAGAAGCCGGAAGAACAGAGTCCTGGGAGCTGCTGGCGGTCACCTCATGCCCGGGTGAGGCCACAGAATGAATTCCACACTGAAGATACGGAACTGAGAAATGGAGAGAGGAAAACTGGATTTTAGGCACGGCATTTGAACCCTGGACCAAGACTTGCCTGAGACGAATAATTCTCCTGGACTCTGTTCAGTTACAAGGTACAACTTTTTTTTTTTTTGCCCAAGTCAGTTTGGTTTGCATTTTTTGCCACTTGCAACCCAAAGAATCTTAACTGACGTGGAGACACTGTCTATAGAGAGGGTGTTAGCAAAAAATGCAGAAAGTCAAGACAGCGGCCATTAGGGGCGGTGGGTGGAGTCACGGTGGAGGCAGGAAGAGAATGTCTGGGCTCCGTGGTCCGTGCCCTTGACTGGCACAGGGTGCCTTTGGGGCATCTTGCAGGGGCAAAGGTGGGAAGCAATATGAAGTAGGCTGATGCCAGTTCATTGAGAGGCTGAAGAATGAGTTTGGAATTTAACCTGTGGGTCCCTGAATCTCCTGTGCTGAGTAATGACCTGATGAGGAGGAAAGTGATCCTTAAGGATCACCAGTTTTGTCATCAGCTCTCCACACAATTAGAGAAGGTCTGGTCAGCTTGAAAGGCAACCTAATGCTTTGTTTGCTCGACGATCCTTTGTGCAGGCTTTTGGCACATTACAGGAGACTTTCCGTTGTGCTGTTCTCTTTGGTGGTAGGACAGCAAACACAACAAGGGGCCCTCATCCTGCCCACGGGGACGAAGAGCCAGGAGAATGTACTAGGAGCACCCAAGAAAGATGGCAGGCGGCCTGTCCATAACCGAATAGCCATCTAGGCTGCTTTGGGGGACGTAAGGCCTGATAGTCAACCGCTATGCTGACTCTGGATAAACCTCAGCCTCAAACGTGCATCTAAGACCAGATGGCCTTTTTTGTTTCTTTTTTGTAGCAACCGGGGGAACTACCCAGCTCAGAGTCTCAAGTCTAATAATTAAAGAATCCTTAAACAAGAGCTTCTCAGCGCCACTTTCCCAGAAGAACACAGAGGGTGCACAGGAGGCATCTGACGTGGCTCAAAGACATTCGACTGAAACCAGGCCTGCAACTTGTCTCTAGAATATTCCTAAGTGAATCTACAATCACCGCAGAGTCCTGCTTATAAATTGGGGGCAGAAGTGGGAAAATCAAAAGGAATGTTTATATTCTCTTTTGGTAGATATGCAGACTCTCTGACTCCAGCATTGGGGCAATTATCTTTCCACGGCAATTAATTCCTAAGTTATGAAACGTATGAGCAAACAGTTCCTTTTCTACATAACTTTCTTTGTAATACGCCATTACAAATAGTGAGAAAAAGGCCTCGTTGAGGACAAAATTCCAAACGAGGAGGAAATTCTTTCAGAGGGACCGACAGAAATTTTGTAGGATTTTAAGGATAACATGAGCCTCGCAGTGGTATTATTGTGCAAAAACTCCGGAACATCTGTTAACGTTAAGTATAACAACAGCAAAACCAGAATCAATCTCTGGTGAAGAAGGAAGCTCGAAATAGATGATCGAGGGGCTTCCGCCCTCTCTAACGGGAAATTGGCAGAAGCTTCGCAGTGGGAACGGGATGGGGCACAAGCAATGATATATGAAGGAGGTGATGCCAACTTCCAGCTCGCCTAGCCCGGTCCTCTCATGCCTGGCACATTTGTGCAACCAGTCCTAAGTCACGCCAGCCAGCTCACAGGGAAACCAGCTGTCAGTCACATACAGTTTTGGTCTTTCTTGTTTTCTTCATTGTTTTCAACACAAGCGTTCTTCTATTAATAAGAAAAGTGTGATCTGACTGGGGACAAAAAAAAAAAAGCCACACGCACATTGTCAAGTCTGTTTCCTTCCATTCATTTTCATGCATAGCCATTGGAGATGAAGAGACTTTAGTCTAATCTGGCTAGCTATTAAGAAATAAACAGACGAAATGCTAAAATCATAGCAGGTGTTCAAAATCCAGATTGGCTCAATCTGACTTATAAAGTTTTTGAATGATTTTCTAAATACAGCTGATACAAACAAACTCCCATATCCTTGGGAAATAAAATGCTCCTATTCTGGTTGAACCTGAGAAATCTAAGCAGCATGTAGTACATTTAGAATTTTTGTGGAGATGTAAAAGTTTGCATGTCTAAATTGGATGCAACAGTAATAGCCTGAGGTAATCTTTACATCTTAAAGCCAGAAGCTTCCTAAATAATTGGTTAATGAGCACTGAGCATCTCCAAGTCAAACATGATGATGTGATGTTGCGTCTTTTAAGGTAAAGAGTCTGTCCCTTTTGGAACAGAGTGGCTGAAATCTAAAAATTTAGTAAATCCAAATAAGAGGAGACTGCTAAAAGATCTCCGAAGAAATTTGTCACACATTATATAAAAGAGGAGTCATAATGGGTTCTGTGCCCTTGGCCTAGAATGTTCCAATGATCTAACCCCTGCTGACTTCTCTAAACTCATTTCAAGTCCCTGATGCCCTGGCTCACCACCCTTGAGGCACAATGACCTTCTAGTAGTTTCCTTCAAACGTCAATTTTTCCTGCAGCTCCCTCTGTCCGGAATGTTCCTTCTCACTTAACTCTTCACGTGGCTAGCTTTTTCTCACTGGATTTCGGATTGTTGTCTCTCTCAGTGGACCTCTGTTGTGTATGCCTTCTGAGCATCTCTCCCCACATTTTTTGGTAGCAAAATACAGATTTTCCTTTGGGGGAATCAATCTGTCCTACCCTTGGCCAGTGAGATTTTGGAGAAAGAGCCTGAACCTTTTCTACGAAGTTTCAAGGCATGTAATTTAGCTCTGGCCACAGAGGTTGGTTCTGGGATTGACATGTGACTTACAACAGGCCAATGTGGGCCAGCCTCTGAAGTCTTTCTGGAACCGATGAGAAAGAGGTACTTTCTTTCCACCGGATCAGCTAAACTGATAGGATGTGATCTTGGAGTTGCAATGGCTGTCTTTCACAGCACAGGGAGAGACTGGGTGGTGTTGGGGGGTGGGGGTGATACTAGAGAGGAAGGGGGAGGCAAGAAATAGAAAGCAGAGAAGTAGGTCTCTCCCAGTGACATTGATTAAGCTCTCAAGTACAGTTATGCCTTTTTTCCCCTCCTTCCTTCCTTTCCCTCCTCCCTCCCTCTTTCTTTCTTTCTTTCTTTCTTTCTTTCTTTCTTTCTTTCTTTCTCTTTCTTCCTCCCTCCCTCCCTCCCTCTCTCTCTCTCTCTTTCTTTCTTTCCTTTAACTGGTTTGAGTCAGTTTGGGCACTTACAAGCCAAAGAATATGGACTGATGGGCTTCCTCAAAGAGGACACCTCTGCCCACAGGATCTAGAACTTGCCCCTTTCTCATTATTCTCGTGGCACACTGGGTTTTTAAAAATAGCTCAAATCACAATTTGCAATTATTTTGTGGTTTGCATGTTTATGGCCTATCTCCTTCTACAAGGTATATGCTGCAGGAGATCTGAAATGCTAAGGACACAGGGTAGCGGTCAGATCTGAGCGTTGTGCTAAAAAACGAGTACAAAAGCCATGAGTGTTAAAAGTCAGGCATGGCTGAGTAGTAAGAGAAACACTTGGGTATCTTAGATGTCTGTATCTGCTGCTTCTATAGCAGAAGACACGTAACTTGTTAGTAACCGAAGTGTTTATCATGGGAGCAGTTCATGGATTCCACACCAGTTTGGGATTCCAAGCCTTGTGGAGCACGGAGCCTCGGATGGGTGGTGGGTGAATGGCTTCAGTGGTGGTGTCGGTACTGGATAGCCCATGAGACGAGCCTTGGAAACTGGGGTCTAAAGAAGCGTCCACTGAACTGCGAGCTTTATTGAGTTTGGTGTTTAGTTA
This sequence comes from Lynx canadensis, assembly GCF_007474595.2. NCBI lineage: Eukaryota > Metazoa > Chordata > Mammalia > Carnivora > Felidae > Lynx > Lynx canadensis. The sequence goes on from NC_044313.2 coordinate 13,284,026, forward strand.
GGTCACCGGGTGAGTCAGGAAGCAGGGAGGATCTCATGGAAATGGCCATGAGTTTCCCATGTCATCAACTTGGGGATATTTAGGGGAGAGGTGAGATTTCAGAGATTGTGTAAGGCTGCGGGGAGCTCTGACAGGGCGTGGAGGTCTGACAGGGTGCTGGGTGGGGCTGGGGGATTTCAGGGCCACAACACTATGTCAGAGGGGGTAGGGAATTTGCCTGACGCTGCCCTCTCTCCTCCCTACCATCCCTACATGGGATGGATGGAAGAACTGAGTAATCTCACCTCTGTCTTTCTGGCTGATGTTTCAGTTCAGGATTCTAACACTTTAGTGCATATCAGAATAACCTGGGGATGGGGCCAGCTTCCTCTTAGGAGGGCTCTCTAGTTTAATGCTCTGCTCTTGATGTCTTAAAATTCTTTTACATCTTTGGTTAGGTTTATTCCTAGGTAGCTTATGATTCTTCGTGCAATTGTGAGTGGATTCAGTTTCTTTATTCGTCTTTCTGTTGCTTCATTGTTAGTGTATAAGAATGCAACTGATTTCTAAACCACACTGAGATACCACCTCACGCCGCTCAGAGTGGGTAAAATGAACAGATCCGGAGACTCTAGATGCCGGAGAGGATGTGGAGAAGCAGGAACCCTCCTGCACTGTTGGTGGGAAGGCAAACTGGTGCAGACGCTCTGGAAAACAGCGTGGAGGTTCCTCAAAAAGTTAAAAATAGAGCTACCCTACACCCCAGCAATAGCACTGCTAGGAATTCACCCAAGGGATACAGGAGTGCTGATGCAGAGGGGCACTTGTACCCCAATGTTTACAGCAGCACTTTCTTAAAATTTTTTTTCAACGTTTTTATTTATTTTTGGGACAGAGAGAGACAGAGCATGAACGGGGGAGGGGCAGAGAGAGAGGGAGACACAGAATCGAAACAGGCTCCAGGCTCCGAGCCATCCGCCCAGAGCCTGACGCGGGGCTCGAACTCACGGACCGCGAGATCGTGACCTGGCTGAAGTCGGACGCTTAACCGACTGCGCCACCCAGGCGCCCCACAGCAGCACTTTCAACAATAGCCAAATTATGGAAAGAGCCTAAATGTCCATCAATTGATGAATGGATAAAAAAGTTGTGGTTTATATATACAATGGAATACTACTTGGATACAACGGAATAATACTATGTATAATACTGTGTATAATGTATACTATGTATAATACAATGGAATAATACTATGAGAAAGAATGAAATCTGGCCTTTTGTAGCAACGTGGATGGAACTGGAGAGTGTTATGCTAAGTAAAATAAGTCATACAGAGAAAGACAGATACCATATGTCTTCACTCTTATGTGGATCCTGAGAAACTTAACAGAAGACCATGGGGGAGAGGGAGGAAAAAAAAAGTTAGAGAGGGAGGCAAACCATAAAAGACTCTTAAATACTGAGCATAAACTGAGGTTGATGGGGGGTGGGAGGGAGAGAAGGGTGGGTAATGGGCATTGAGGAGGGCACCTGTTGGGATGAGCACTGGGTATTTTATGGAAGCCAATTTGACAATAAATTTCATATTAAAAAATAAAAAATAAAAAATAAAGCAGATTTAGATGAGTTAAAAAATCTTAATAATGTTTTAACAAGGGCTCCAAATTCTCATTTTGTCCTGGGCCTCATAAATTATGTAATTGGTCCTGCCTGGGAGATTTTGTAAATGCAGATCTCCAGACCTGATTCCAAAGGTCTTTATGGTCCTCAGAAAGTCATTTCTAGCCCACAACACCCACGTGATTCCTTTACCCACCATCTTTGGGATGATATTTGCACTGATGCTAATGATAGATCCACTTAGCACACACAGGGAGTTCAAAGAAGCTTCCCTAAGAATAGCTGAGGTCTGAGAGCATAGAAAGCTCAGGCCCCACCGTTTCTGATAAATGAAAGAGAACCTTGTTCCCACTTGCCCTGGACACAACTTCTTTCTGTCTTAGCTCTGTCATTTCTCCAAAGATCACTGCAGTGCCCAAAATCCTTGGATGCCTCTATTTTTAAGAGGTCTCCTCCAGAGAAACTCAGGAATGACAGGATCACTGTCACCCATTGACCAAAAAGGAGAAGAGCTCAAAGGTGCCTAAATTTGTGAACTAGAAGAATCTCGTGGCGACTAGAGAAATGGCTAACATAAAGGAGCAGCCCTTCTAGGGCTTTCCTTAGCTGGCTTCACCCATCATGGCCCCAGACATCATTAATCAATCACATCACTTGTTTCCACTGAGCCCCTGGGTGGCCCCAGATCCCCTCCCAACCCAGGGAGCCCCCACCAGACTTGACAATGCAGGTGAGAACTATTCCTCAGTCCGTCAACTGGAACAGGGAATGATGGTAAAAGAGTTACTTTTTTTCGGTTAAGGTAGAACCGTTAAAAGGATCACTCCTTTTGAGGATAAATTTGCTTACCAGCTGCCTGTGTTGAAAATGAACAGAAACCCAGCCCTTTCAGGGGAATGGTATTATCACTGACCCTCCTTCCCTTGGGGTAGTTAAAACTCTGGGGCCCTCGAAGTAACTTGACCACCTTTGGTAGGAAAAGTACTGGGTAATTTTTATGAACATAGTTTAACCCATGGTATGGGGTTCCCTTGGAGTTTGGACGTTGAGGTGGCAGGGGGTGGGGGGGACTTCTCCATTTAGCTACTTTTATTAACAAACTATGATTCCGAAGTCACATTCTTAAACAGAGGTAGTAGCTACTCCATTACCTCTGAGATCAGGATCGCATCGAGACACGACAGCACATCTTGAGAACTGTCTCACCAAACTGACATTCCTCTGAACTTAGCTTTCAGTTCAAAAATGTCACACATACTAAAACTCACTTGAAAGTATATTAAATTCCAAGACCCTGCTGTTGGTTAGAGAGGCCAGCCGATGCTGGGATCCAGAGCTCTGGTTCCAACCACGGCGTTATTGAGCACTTCATCAGGGCACAAGTGATTTCTCTCAAACACAAGCTTATTTGGCCACTTCTTAAAATATGTCGGGGAGTGAGGGGGACGGTGAGGTGGTGGCAAGGCCCGCAGTCAATCCAGCCTGCGCAGAGGCGTCCTTGGAGCCTTCCAGATCCTACAGTGATGGTGTGTGAAATGGAAAAACAACCCCTCCAAACAAGCAAACAACAACAAAAATCCCTTCGCCATTTTCTATAATGTTCTGTGCATTTCTCTAATGTTCTGAGCATTATAAGGTCTTATACCGGGATGTGTGTTGTATTAGGAGCAAAGCCAGAGAGGGAAGGTCACGGGGGACAAAGACACGTGAGCAACATTTAGCAAATCTCAGGCAGGAAACTTCTCAAGGTGTGAAATCCCTCACCTCGACGCAGTTTAACTGTAGTAGAAAGAGGAGACATTTTCTCCATCAGCTGCACCAAAAACCTGTGTGCTCTATATACACATGCAATTGGATAGAGGAGGGCCTGGAAGGAAACACAGCTCCCAGCCCCATCAAGCACACAAATATGGAGGCGGCCATCTTGGCAGGGCGGCCTGGGTTAGGAAGGATGCCTAAAGAGGGCTTTGGTCTTTCTTGTTCACATTTCCATCCTTCTCAAGGCAAATGGACTCAGGTACAAGCTGCGAAATTAAAAATTCCCCTCAGAAAATATTTTCTAGGATCTTCAGACGGACATTTTAGGTCTAAACCTGCCATCTACCCAGCATCATGCTGGCTTTTATGGAAAATACAAAAAGTTGTAGTGCCTATAAATGACAACACAGGACAAAGAGCTGAGCCACTGTGGAAGGGCTGGATGTCATGGAGGCAGCTTGAAAACCAAGCTGGGACACCTGGGGGGGGCTCAGTCGGTTAAATGTCCAATTTCAGCTCAGGTCACGATCTCATGGTTCATGAGTTATAGCCCCACATGAGGATCTCTGTTATCAGTACAGAGCCCACTTTGGATGCTTTGTCCCCCTCTCTCTCTGCCCCTTCCCTGCTGGTTCTCTCTCTCTCTCTCTCTCTCTCTCAATAAATAAATAAACAAACTTAAAAAAATAATAAAGAAAGAAAACCAAGCAGACATTTTAGTTCCAGCCACTTAAACTGTGCGGGTTCCCAGTGGAGGAGACAGGAACAGCCCAATGGAGATGGTATGTGGGATTAGGGGCTCTAAAAGTAGCTATAGGCAGCAGCCAGAATCAGAGAACCCACCCCTGTTAAGGCAGCAGGACAGAGGTGAGAGAGAGAGGGACTGAGGGAGACGTATGTTCAAGGAGCTGTCTGGGTGTGGACTCAGAGACGATACGCTGGTTTTAACTCGATAAAACCTGGCAATGCCACCTACACCACCAGGTCAGAAAGGGGAGCATCTGGGAGAGGCAGGGGAAGGGAAGCCAATGAGAAAACCAGAAGGAGCCTCTAGGAAGCCAGGAGAAGATTGAGACAGGAGACAGGAGACTCTCAGGCAGGAGTCACGGAAGGGGGGATTTTCAAGGGTGTGCATCAGCGATGTTCTCCCGAGAGACCACGGGGAAAAGACAAAAGGGGTTTTCATCTTCAAGTACGAGGGTCTAAACTCATGTTGCCAGGTGCCTGGTACCATAGCTCCGAATGAGGAATGCCAGCACTGAATTCATTTGTCTCTCTGTTAATTTCCCACAGCTTCATGGGTCAATTCCTCAAAATTAAGGTGGGTCTAACCTTCTCAGAAGTTAGTAGACCTTCCTGCTACAGCCATGTTTCCATCTGTCAGGAGAGTCCGCCGTCAATTGGTTGGGAGTGGATGGGAATACACTCAAGCGTGCGTGCACACACACACACACACACGTCCTAACAAACATTGTGCAGGTCAATCACAGATAGCCATAAAAATGGACACATTTTCCTCCCCACGAAGTCATAATATGGTACATATCTGGTATTCGTTTAAAATTTTCTCACACGTCTTCATTAAGATGCCATTTCCAGTTAGGAAGAGGAAGTAAGGGAAATAGCCAGATAAAGTAAGCAAAAGTAAAAAGTAAGCAAAAGCCAGATAAAGGCAATTTCTGCATGATCCTTGGACAATTGAGATATCGGAGAGCTTCTTCAGATAGTTCACCCTTGTGACATCAGTTGAGCTCTTCGCTCAAACTGCCGTGTCTGCTGGCTATGTCTATACTTAAGAGACGTTAAGTATTTACCAGTATTGTTATTGAGTCATTCGAATGATTGGCTTTTGCAGCAGTATGCCATTTGGGGCAGAGTCCTGGGTAAAGCTGTCACTCCAACGAAACTGGGAATAACCAGGTGACAAGGCAGATTAGCACCTCTCCCATTTAGCCATCACTGAATTTAACACAAAGCTTACAGTGATTTTGAAGATCCACATGTTTGTGTGAGAACGTATGCGTGCACTTAAGGGTAAAATATTAGGGGCGCCTGGGTGGCTCGGTCGTTTAAGCATCCGACTTCAGCTGAAGTCATGATCTCATCAGCTTAGGTTCATGAGTTCAAGCCCCGCGTCGGGCTCTGTGCTGATGGCTCATAGCCTGGAGCCTGCTTCGGATTCTGTGTGTCCCTCTCTCGCTGCCCCTCCCCTACTTGTGCTCTGTGTGTGTGTATCTCTCTCTCTCTCAAAAATAAGTAAAATGTAAAAAACATTTTTTAAAGGTAAAATATTAATAAAGCAATAATAATAATAATATGAAATAATAGAAAACTCACATGGCATAATAAAAAGAGATGATGTCTCTTCAGTACCTTCTATGTGCCAGGTGCTGTATGAGATATTTTATATCCATTATCTCATTTTGTCTCACAGCTGTTTGAAGGTAGATGTTGTCTCCCTCTCTCTCTCTCTCTCTCTCTCTCTCTCTTTCCATAGACGAGTCAACAAAGACTCAGAATGGTTGACTGACCGACCCAAGATCACCCAGCTAGTGTCACAGGGCAATTTGGGCACCAAAGGTCATGTTCCTTCTATTCCATCTTCCTAGCCCTCTCCACCGTAGAGGAATTTCCCAGGCACCAATGGGCTTTTTACTCCCCGCATTTGATCGTCTAACGTTTCCAAAGATTTCCAGTGGGAACATCCCAAGAACACACATGTGTGCCTTGATCAATAGTTTTGGACCACGCTCCCCAGAGTCTGTTCGGCAAGGTGCCTTCCCCCATTGAAATGTTAATTTGGGGCTGACTGGAGAGCCTAAGTCATCATCAGGTCGGGAAGGCTTATAGAGATTCCGTCCTCAGAGCTGTTCACAGATGCGCTTCGTCCTTCAGCCCCTTCCATAAGCCTAGAGAGGCCATCTCCATCAACAGTGCCCACCTCATTCTGCTTACTCCAGAAGAAATCGAACATACCCATTTCCAGTTGGTGTCAATTTTTCCTAGACCTGAGCATATTTGTAAAAGCACATAGCACCATACAGATGGCCCACAAATAAGGAAAATCTCTGTCCTTTACGGCATTTGCTTAGTGATCAGAGATTCCTAACTAGACCTTTCTTCCAACATTGATTGTTTGCCTGGAATATGCAAATCTTCCCTCTTGCCGGGCCAGTCTTGAATATATTTACAAGGATATTGATGCTCATTACTTCAGTTAAATATAGATTATGAATAATGACAAATACTTTCATTCAAAGATTTTGATCATTTTCAGATTATACTTCATACCAGGACTTAACCTCAGTCGACTTCCTACAACTTTCAAGTATATGTTCTCACACACTCCAAGTTTCATAAAAATGTACTAAATAACCTTAAAGCCCTTTATGAATAATTATGAGTTTTTAAGTTTTTGTGAATCTGCATATTAATTCTGTCCCATAAATAAAACATGAAGCGAAATCCAGTGTGTTGAGTATCAGGGGGATAGCAGAAGAGAAGGAAAGATAATTATCAGTTTAATGTGGGAACATACTTAACCTAAAAGATTACCTCCAAACTTGGTGACATCCTAAGTGTATATAATATACGAGGATGTTTTCATTTTAATAAAAGGGGAAAGAGATTTATATTGAGTCTCTGCCATTTTCACAACTCTCCCTGCCGCCCGTGGTTGAAAAAGCAGTTGTCAGAATTTTTATTTGCTACAGATTAGTCCTCACATATTTAGCTTCCTTTTCCCCCAAGCACTGTGTGCTTTGATGTCATATAATTCACACTTCCGTATTTGGTGTGTATTATTTGGTGATCCATCCACTTGTTCTGGAAGTTCCTGGGGGAGAGGAGAGGGCAGCACATGAACAGCGGCAGCCATGATGGGGATCCATTGAGTATCTCTTCTAGAGGAAGGTGATCCCGGATGCAGTGTTTATGTCTTTAGCCGGTTTGCAAAATAAGAGAGACAAGGGATGACAAATACAAGTCTCCGTGGGTACTCTGTGCTTCTCTCATCACTAAAATTGCTCCTTTAAAATGGACTCAAATGTTGTCACGTGCCTCCCAAGTCCACCACGTTTACAGGTGTCATCTGTGAAGGGCTCAAAGCCGTCTACAATTTACCACCCACACCTGCCTCTGTGCTTAATCCTGGCTTACTCGCCAAACTCAGACTGTCACCCGAGGTGGCTTCTGTCTCAGGACTCCAAGCTGCCTTCCCCAGGATGTGTGATTTCCCGCGCTATGTGCAGGGGAAACGGAGTTTGTACAAAGAATTCTGCTGCCCAGTGGGTTAAAAACAGTGCCAGAGACTTTTTAAAGCTTTCAAGAGGTCTACCCAAGTAACGATAATGCTACTATGGACCCCCTAGAAAATGTTCATAGCAATTTCTACTGAAAATGTCATTTTTCCCTCACTTCTTGATTCCCACAGAGCTGTGTGGGGCAGATGCCAGAAAGGCCTTATTGTAGATGGGGACAATTTGATCGAGTTACAAGGGCCTCCAATGACCACACAAAGGTGTGCAATTAACACTCTACCATGAGCAACCTTTCTTTTCTCTTTCATTTTTTTTCTCTCTTCCTCTTCTATTTTTTCTGTCCTACCTGCCCAATTATAAGGAGTTGGAGTGCACACACGTTTATGGAAAGAATAGTTTAAAATAATACACATCCCAATGACTCCTTTTCACCAACTCTGCCTGCTCCTAGCAGTGAAACATGCTCTCTGTTCATTTGCCCAACGAATGTAGAACCAATGCCCTCAGGGAAGTTCCTGAGGGAAGAAGCCAACAGAATAGCGATTTACTGTTAAAGTTCACCAAAATAGGGGTGCCTGGGTGGCTCAGTCAGTTAAGCATCCGACGTTGGCTCAGGTCATGATCTCGCGGTCTGTGGGTTCGAGCCCCATGTCGGGCTCTGTGCTGACAGCTCAGAGCCTGGAGCCTGCTTCGGATTCTGCGTCTCCCTCTCTCTCTTTCTCTGCCCCTCCCCTGCTTACGCTCTCGTTCTCGCTCTCCCTCTCAAAAATAAATAAACATTAAACAAATAAATAAATAAAATCTAAAAATCAACAGAATATACTTATGTTTGGGATAAAAGGAGCCTGGTATTTGGATTCATTTCAAAATGGGTTCTAATCCCACCACTCCTCCATGCTCCCTGAGTTCTGTGGGCATGTTGCTTGATCTCCCGAGGCCTCGGTTTCCTTATCCGTAAAATGCGGGTGCCTGGATGGATTCAAGATGAAGTATGCCATGACCTCTGAGTAGTCACAGCCCCGAAAGGTTCTCTGTTATCGTTACTTAGGCTAGACTTCCCTAATGAAAGACAAGTCCTTCTCCTCAAAATAGGAGGATAGCTTCATTGTTCAATCCCTTTCTTTTTGCAGACCTTCGTATTTCCTAGCACTCTGCCTGTGGTGAGAGTTTCAACAGAGAATTAGATAAGACTGCTGGCCTTCACGAGCTCACAGGACAGCCAAAGAGACAGAAAGACGTGTAACCCATCACCAGTCAGTGAACTAGAAGGTCCGACCCATTGGGGAGAGAGAGCTCAAGTCTTGTTTTAGGGATGGCGGAAAGCTAGAAGAAGAAAGCACCTCGTGCTGAATCTTGAAGCGTCAGCAGGGCTTCCCTAGGAGGGAAGAGGGGAGAGGGCCGCCGGGCAGAGAAAACAGAGCAGCCATGGTATGGAGGAAAGTCCTGGTGCTCTGGAGGACACATCTGATGTTGCCTTGTTCCCACCTTCATCATGTAGACATGCACTGAGCACCGTTCCATCTTCTGGGAGCACAGCCACAGGCAAGGTTCCTGCTCTCTGGGAGCGTATGGTCCAGTGGGGGTGGCAGACAATGAACAATAAACAGAAAAGAGAAGGAGGCAGGTAATGAACCAATGCTGGCCGATGGTACAGGAGTGATGGCAGTGGTGGGGGGTGTGTGGGGGGGTGGTGCTTCAGGTGACGTTTCAGCTGAGACCCGCCTGAATGATAATCGGGGGCCAGTAGAAGATCCAGAAGAGAAGGTTCCAGGAGGAAGGAGTGGCTCCTACCAAGGTCTTCAGGCCTTTCCTAAAGAATGGAAAGAAGGATATATATATTCACCCCTTTCAAGACTGGTTCAACCGAAATTCCATACAGAGGGAGCAATAAGGATATCCTTAATGGATTCTGAGATTCAAAAGGGGTTAGATGTTTGCAATTTTGGAGAAATCACCTTTCCAGAAACTCCTTACAAATGTCAAGCAACAGTTAATAATTTTGACTACCATGATTTCCTCTCTTCCACTGGATCTCCCCCATTAGAGAGTGAAAAACTGTTTGCCATTAAACTTGAAAGTTTATAGGAGGCATAAATTCAAACTGCTCCTATGCACCAATAGGTTCTAGTTGTTGAAAAAAGAAAAAGCCAACAACACGCATGAGTGGGATGGGTCTGGGTAAATGTCCGAATTCAGAGAGTGTCTTTAATAGCACGAGAATTCTTTTGAATTTGACAATAATCATTCTGCACGTTGTGTCTTTCGGCCAGACCTAAGAGTGGACCGATGCTAGTTAATGCTAGGTCTTCTCATTGAGTGAGCTGCTCATTCGCTTTATTAGTCAAGTGCAAGTTTCTTAAAGATCTGAGTTGAAGAGAGACCTTGGAATTTTAACCGAAGAGAGTCTTTCCCCGCCCAGGTTACCGAGCCGGTGGTGGGTAGAATAAGGAAGCGTGCATCTTAGCGAAAACCGTAAAATTTACGCTCATGTTTATAAGTCTGTCACTTAATTATCACTAAGAGATATATAATAGACAATAACATTCCTTCTTTGAGCTACATTATTGACCTCACTACCGAGCCCCCCCCCCCCCCCTTAATGGAATCAACGTTTTACTGACTGCACACAGATCCTATTTGGGCTGATTTTCTACTTGGATTCTCAGAGAAATCTTCGACGATGAACATTTGGTTTCTGCAGCCAACCCTTTGAAACTACACGAAACCGCAAAGGCTAGGCTCAGGATCAACAACGACAACAAGCAATGTTTGGGCAATATGCGTTCCACCGTCAGGCGGAAACAACATCCAGAATGCATCACGTAACATGACCAACAAATACCGTGCTTCCTTTGGAAAGGCCCGGAGCTATGTTTTCCCCCCTCGAAATTATGGTATTTTCAGCTAACCCTTGTCGTTAACAGCTTCAGTTAATTCTGCCATGTGTCGGACTTACATAAATGCGTCGACTTTATATTACAAACTCAGCTGCAGTTTAAATTATTAGGCAAGCTCTTTTCAGGGCGCTCCAACACTTTGAAACCCACAGCTGCCCACGCTCTTAGGGGGACCCTCATTAGATGTCATTTGCATGCCATTAACCACCAAGCAGTGGGTCAGTCGTTGCCTGTCGGGCGTTCAGCTCCCTCTTTTTGTGTTAATTAGCAGAGAAATAAGGAGTTAATGAAGATCTTCTGATCTGTGATGACTCATCTGGTTCTTTCTGAGGCTCGACACTCTGGACCACTTCAGCGCACCCTGCCCGGATGCTCGGAGCAGAGCTGGAGGGGCGTTCTCAGGGGCCTGTGGCCTGGCGGGCTTTGTTAGCTCAAGATTAGAAGGAGTTAATTGCTTCAAGATTGCTGGGAGATTAGGTTACTGGGTGGGATGTATCTATGTAAGCATATGTCAGCGCGAGTTAGAAGATAGGAGACGCTTATTTTAATAAACTTATGAAAAGAAGAATTAATTTGTCATTACATTGGAAATCTTATTTTATTAACTTAATTTGAAAATGTAAAGCTGTCTGAAACGCCGGTTTTTCACTCACTTTCCTTCTGAATATGTATGAATCACAGATTAGTTGATGTGCAACACTGTTCATTCAGGGCGCTTTTTCCTGGAGGTTTTTTTTTTTTTTTTTCTTTTTTTTTTTTAATCCCTAACTCGCTTTGCTGATGGTGACTGGCTCCAGTGGAGTGGGCAAGTGACCGTGACCTCTGGGTTCTCTTCTTGCGCTGGGTGGAGCTCGGCCGCTCAGAGACCCACCTGCAGTCCTGTTGAGAGAAGAAGACTCAATCGGCCCCCGCCTGTCCTCCTTCCTCCTCTCTGAGCGCTAGTTGTAGACAAATGCTACTTGTGTTTGGTCCCCGTGGAATAGAATGAGAAAGAGTAAGGGGCCGGGCTGCAAATTAAAGCCATCAAAGATGTTTGTAAAACATGCTTGCTTTACCCTTTATGGCTGTTTGAGGACAAGGTCCGAATTGTCCTGATGTTCTGTGTTTTTAGGGGCAGGCGTGTTTATTGAACACTTACTATGTGCCAGGAAGTGCTCTGTGCGCTTTCTTCTTATTCCCTCTTTTTAATCTTACAATAGTCTTACAACAACTGAGACAAGGAGGACTATGTTAGCCACATTTTTCAGGTGAAGAAACTGAGGCACAGGGAGATTCAGTAACTTGTCCAAAGGGACACAGTGACAAGAGTCAGCTGTCCACCCCAGAGCCTTCCCTCCCCACCAGTGCCCCGCACATTTCTGTGGCATTAGTGAGGCAACTTGGCTATGTCATAGTTGGGAGGAGTGACGTTGTGATGTCTCATTCCACGGCTGCCCCAGTGGACAGCAGTCAGGGGCAAGCGTGGCCTCAACGTCATCAAGAGCTCCTGAGGTTTTGGAGTTTTGCCCCCCAAAAACTTGGGAATCTTGAGTTTAAAATAAAGTCGATTTTTAAATAATCAAGTTGGGCTTTTTTTTTTTTTTTTTTTAATACTGGGCAGTTCAAGCAAACAAACAAGGAAATCCGTGGACAACTGTTGGCGCCCCTGCAAAAGGCGGGCAGATTTTCAAGCCAGTTTTCCCCCTAAAGTGCCTTGCACACAGCAGGTACTCAGCAAATAGTTGAATGAATCAACGTACGGTTGCATGACTCTAGAGGCGGATCCCTGGTCTCATCGACACGACGAAACACTGATTTATAGAGCGTGGTCATTTGGAGAGTCTAGCCCCCTGCACTAAATGTCCCCTCCCCCCTTTTTTTTAATGGTTACTTATTTATTTTGAGAGAGAGAGACAGAGACAGCAAGTGAGCACCAGGGAGGGACAGAAAGAGAGGGAGAGAGAGAATCCCAAGCAGGTTCTGCACTCAGTGCAGAGCCACCCATGGAGCTCCATCCATGCACCATGGGATCACGACCTGAGCGGAAATCAAGAGTCAGACACTTAAACGACTGAGCCACCCAGGTGCCCCCCCACCCCCCGCCCCCTGCCAAGTGTCCTTTTATCCGATCAGCGAAAGGACCCATCACTATTGTGACTTTTCTGAGGGAGGAAGTTTGTTGGAATTCTGGTGATTATTCTTTCAGCAGAAACCATTTGAACCCTCTTCCCGCGGAACTTACTGGGTCCCCCTTCCTGTCTGGGGTTGATACGAATTTGACCAAAAATAATCCTCAAAATATTTAACAACCATATAGTCACAGAAGGGTTAACTTCGGGCTCAGCAGCGCCCCTGAGACCCAGCCACAGTATTGTAGCCTTTAGGGTGGGCAGGTGCCCTGCTATTTGGCCGTGAAATATTTTACTACTACCTCCGCGAAAAAGGTCGAAATGTAAAGAAAACAGAACACCTCCTCTCTCGCTCCTCCCTCCCTTCCTCCTTCCTCCCTTCCTCCCTCCCTTCCTTCTTTCCTTCCTTCCTTCTAAACAGCTCCTAGCTAGATGCTACCCACCTTGGCATCGAGGGAATCTCAAAAGTTTTAGTCAAGCCCAAGGCGGGTAGGCAGTTGAAGGCAATGACACCCTGCAGAGGACACGAAGTCAAGAACAAACCTGTGTTTGGACTGGACCTTGCACCTCCCTCTCCCGGCATCCATGACGATCTGGGTAAGCTGCACGGGCATTCTAAAACTTGCCTGCCTGGTGTTTTATAACTCAGACAAAACCTGGGCATTTGCCAATGTCAAAATTGCCTTTTCTTATTACTTCTTATTGGCAATATATTAAAAAGTTCCGATGATCTCTTTAGCCTGCACTCCAAAGGTTAGCAGAAGCAGGAGGCAGGCTCTCGGCATTAAAAAACAAAAAACAAAAAACAAAAAAAGTGAGTAGGGAAAGGGAAGGAGCGAGACAGTTGCCCATCGCCTGAGCACGATGTACTAGAGGCTGAGACAAGGGAAGTGGGCTCCTCATTTGCAAATGAATCCACGGCAAAGAGCAAATGGGGAAATTGTGAACTAGCCTTTTTTTTTTTTTTAATTTTGAGGTAGAGAATAGGTCTCCTTGGAATTAGAATGTTTCGGTCACATTTAATCGCTTATGTAGACAATAACTGGATGTAGATCTGGATCATGACAGCCACTGATTGCTAAGGAGCCATAAAATGATCATGGAGAAGGTAGGAGCCAGAGGCTGAAGGCGGAGAAAACGTTACTCAGTGCCCGAGCTTGAAAGACAGGTCCTAGGAAGGAGAATTGGCTTTCCAGAATATCATTTGCTTCCTGATTTCTTGACCTTTGTGGAAGAGGTAGGGCCCAAAGGAGGTTATAAAAGGCTAAAAATAAATGATGCATATGCGTTTATTTATAACCCGCTGGCGGTCGCTGCTCAAGCGAGGGACAGGTCCCAGCAGGGCTTCCATACTCTCCCAGCCCACACCCCATTTCCACGTATTGTTTCACTAAAGTCCGGTGTCCCAATTTTCTCCAGACAAAAACTGCTGTGTGTCTCACCTCCCTCCCCTAAAAATAAACCTTTTCACCCAAAATATACTGTGGATGAACATTTTCTGAGGATTCTGGCTCCTTTCTTAAGAGAAAGCATTCCGTTACTCGGAGACATATTTTCTGCCCCGAACACCTGCAGGGCTCTAGGGACACGAAGTTGGCAAAGGCCGTCCATGTTGTTGAGGAAAGTGAAGCCCAGTCAGGGTGCAAGGAGACAGACATGGAAACGTTAATCCGTTCATCCAGTGGGTAATTGTTAGATGTTTCCTGAGTGCTGAGCACCAGATGGGCAGTCATAAAATAGTCTGGTCAGTACTGTGCACTGAGAAGTCTGCTTACTGTCTATTTGTTACAGGGAGCCCAGAGAAGGAAGGGAGAGAGGAAGGAAGGCAGGGAGGGAGGGAGGGAGGGAGGGAGGAAAGAAGGAAAGAAGGGAGGAAGGAAAGAAGGGAGGGAAGAAGGAAGGAAAGGAGGGAGGAAGGAAGGAGGGAAGGGAGGAAAGAGAGAAGGGAGGAAGGAAAGAGGGAAGGGAGGGGAGGAAGGAGGGAAGGGAAGAGGGAAGGGAGGAAGGGAGGAAAGAGAGAAGGAAGGGGAGGAAGAGAGGAAGGAAGGAGGGAAGGGAGGAAAGAAGGAAGGGAGGAATAAGGAAGGAAGGAAGGAAGAAAGGAAGGAAGGACCAGGTGACATTTGACAGGGGTCGGTGATAAGCAAGAGCTAAGCAGGTAAGGCGGGAGAAGGGAATTCTGGGTAGCAGGAATGGTAGGAGGAAAAAAAGTAAAGGACAGCTGAGATTCAAGGCCATTTTTCTCTGACTTAAAGACCAAGTTCTTAAACGCTCAGCCATCACTTTGTAGATAGTAGCCTGGGGACACCTTCCAAGACCCCAAGGGGTACCTGAAACGGCGGGCAGCCCCCACCCCCCGGCGTGGTATGTTTACCCCTAAACGTATGTACCTGTGATAAAGTTGTATCGATAAATCAGGCACAGTAAGAGATGAACAAAAATAACTAGACAATAACAATGGCAGTTAATTGTGTTGCGTCCCTCTCCCAAAACACGTATTGCCCTGTACTCACCCTTGTCCTTCTCACGATGATGGAGGATGCTGACACGCCTACACGATGGGGTGAAGCGAGGGGAGTGACGTGGGCACCACGACGCAGCACGAGGCTACTCCTGACCTTCTCGAAGGAAGATTATCTGCTCCCTGACAACGGTTGACCGCGGGTAACTGAAACCGTGGGAAGCAAAACCGCAGTTAAAAGGGGGACCCTTGTAGAGTCCTTAGGCCATGAGGGTATGATCCAGAATGTTCCACTTGTCTCCGTCAGGTGCTGGATGCCTGCTCTCCAGCTTCGTGGTGGGAAGAGCTGCAGTGGCCCCGGGTCCACGGGTGACGAATGGGACCATTTCAATATTCTCTTAAGGTCTGAGCTAAAAGAGGATGCTGTCTCCTTTTAGGAAAAATATAAATACTGTGCTGTTTCCTGGGAAGACCCCGTAAATGTGCCCTGAGCTGCCCACCCTCCACCCCCCGGGCAGGAGCCCCAGGGTGGGCGGGAAATTTCTCTGGGAGCAGCTTAACCGATGGTGAAGAGACACTATTTAAAAGTCCGTTAAATGCTTCCTTCCAGAGAGATAAGATTGTTTCTGTTCATAATCCAGTTTACACGAAGTTGCTGGACAGATTGTCTCCGAATGTGGATGAAGGACCGCGAAAATACAGGCCGTGTGGTATAGCAAAAAAAATTAAGTTCTCTGGGTCCTGGGGGCATCGCAAAGTGCCTGAACCTAACATAGAAACCAGGGCACCTGGATGACCCCGAAACATGTGTCATACACGTGGAGATGCCCTGGATAGAAAACCAGCAGGGTTTTCAAATAGAAGCTTCCAAAGGAAGGCCACAGGCCACACGCCCCACAGGTGGTAGTTTGCTGCTTCTCATATGGGCAACTCTCTGCTGCGGGCTCCAGGGCAGGTAGGAACAGAGATCTCTGTATCTATTTAGTGATGGTCAATGGTTCTTCTAAGCAACACGGGTGGGGAGACAGCTGGTTCATAGAAGTTTTTCCTTTACTATGAAGATGACATTTGCAGCTTTCATTGTGAAAAGTGCCGTTGGCTCTTGCGGGCTCCATGATGGGAGTGGATGCACAGCTGAATGTTCTGGGTCCTGAGGTATCATCAGTAGAAGATGATGTTAGGGCCTTCCCCTAAGACCCATTTTCTTGTCTTGCGACCATGGACACAAACGTCAATCCCTACAACCCTTTGCCACCTTTTATTCTTAAGGCTCGCGGTGTTAAATGCACTTCCGTAGTCCCAGAACTGGATATAGAGTCGTATACAGAGCTTCTGCTCTGGAATGAGACAAAAATCTCACCTCCCATCGAAGCAACATGCCAGAAACTCAGAACGGATGGTCCAGATTTAGGGGGAAACTTATTATTCACCACGCCTGCCTGGTGGCATCATGAATCGGTAATGAGAACACCACTATCACGGTGGGATCAAGCCCAAAGCCCTGGGATAGCTATGAAATACAGTATTGTGTTTACACACTGTAACCTCATCCCTCGGAAGGCAACAGAAAAAGCGGGGCTTCCAATGCGGCTGCAGCTGTGATTTCCCCCGTCCCAGCAGTGCCCTGGCCTGAGCTGGCCATCCCAGAAGCAGTGACTTGGGACAAGAGTAAGAGAAAGACCAACGCAACCAAAACACTTTGAAGCAAGCTTTAGTAAAACCAGACTGTTGACATTTTATGAACTTAATGGCAAAAAGAACATGCAGTAAAAATAATTTGCATTCTCTGATTATATATGTCAGATCCCTAAATATCTTGATCATGTTATTTTGCTAAAGATATCCTGATGGCGGATCTGTGTATGATTTACATAAATGAGGCATTTGCATAAATTAAATTAACAAATATAAATACATGCTTATAAAACGCTGATACCACTTACTACTCTCATAAAAATAAATTATGAGGGATGACATATGATAGGCCATGTGGTTTCTGGGCAATCATCGAATGCCCCTGATGCATACTTGGCATTTCACTGCTAGAAGAAGGAAAAAACTCCAACTCAAAGCACTTCTGAAGGCCTGGTTCTCCCCGGGAAGCTATCGAACAGTCTTTTGGAAGATGATGTGTAAAGCGATGGAAAGCCCAGTTTAAGTGCAGGGACCAAGCACATGGGCACTAGAGTCAGATCCCCTGAGTTCAATCCTGACCACTGCTAACTCTACGTGTCATTTAGGATAAGTCATTTCATCCGTGCCTTGGCTGTCTCATCTGTAAACTGGGGGTGGTAACATTACCCACCTCAAAGGGTTGCTTGTAAGGATGAAATGAGTTAACACCCAGCGGAGGACCGAGAATGGTCTCGGGCAGATGGAAAATGCACAATGACTATATTGGCCCTATTAGTGTGATCGGTTGTGTTACCGGCGTGTGGGAAGGGTATTTTCCCAATGCTACATAGACCTTTGCTTCCGACCTGCTCCTCTCTAGCTCTTGACCCGTGAGGCTTAAATTTTTGTGGTCTTTGGAGCCCTGGAGTGCGCGAAGGAAAATTCCCAAGGATCATCACCAACATTCAACTCGCAGCCCGAACTGAGCTGCTGGCATAACCCTCCAAGGTGGGTTCCTACGAGGCAATTGTAGATTTGTACCAGACCTAAGACGTGGCCCCCAAATGATTGGCTGTGCCCCCAGGGGCCCCCGCTGGCGGATTATACAGAAAAAAAATGCTGCTAGTGGGCAGGCGATCTCCCCCACCACCCGATTCTGATCAGGCCCGCAAGGCCCCATCCTCAAGTTCCCATTTGTTGTGCTCAGGCCGGCTAAGTGTTTGTCACGACAGCAAACATGACATTTTCGGCCGGTGGCTGCCGCAGTCTGCCTCTGGAACGGGATACTGAAGCCCACGGGCCTCTCAACAAGGGCAGGAGATGCGCCCTTGAGTCACCATTTCTTCCCTCGCTCACATCCACGGCAACGTTTTCACGCTTACTCCTTGGGAGAAAAATCACTTTATTTTTCTTTTCTAAATGAAGCTGTATTTCATTCAAAAAAAAAAAAATTTTAGCTGATTCTCAGAGATCAAATGACTTCGTTCCTTTGATCGCTTTTTGGGTCAGTGGAGGAAACCGTCTGTTTCCTGGTGAAATTCAGATCTTTCCTACTGAGCTCGGACCGATCCAAATACATACTTCTGTTCATTAGCTGCTCTCCAGACCATAAGGCACCGTCAGAGGTTTATAAACCAACCTCCAATCTCTCTCTCAGACTTTCCCTCCCACTTGAGAAGGCCAGTTTCCCAGGTGCCCTCACTGGTGATTAGGGCAATGCTTGCTGGGACCCAGCCTTGCTGGGACCGTAATCCCAGCTGTGGGGTCTGAGGGCACCGAAGGCCTTCTGCCCTGGGAGATCACACCTGCTTTGCAAGTTTGCCTCTCACTGGGTTGGTTGGACTAGCCCGGAGAGTAAGGTACACATTTTGGGGGTCAGCACAGTAATTACCATAATAGCAGCTATCAGTAATCTAGCCCCTTCTACAGGTCAGGCCACATGCTTTACATATGGTGTCTCAACTGCCCTGATTTGTAAATTTTGCATTAGTGGAGATAGGAAAGAGACTGAGGTCCTATCCCAGGTAACGCACCGTCAGCACAGCTGATAAAGTGCAGCTCGGCAGGCCCACCGATGTCCACCCACCCTGGGCCAGGTGTGTGGGCAGGGAACCCCGATGTGTCATTCTCCCAAGCCCATCCTGATATCCTGTAGTCCTATCTGTCCTGCAATCTCCATCGGACCGTCACAGCTCTCTTATCTAAGAACTATGATGCAGTTGTTCTGGACCAGCTCTCACATCTTGGATGGGACTGAGTTCTGCACAGCGTCTTCAGAGGACTCTCGCAAAGATCAGATGAGATCACGAGTGTGAGAGGCACCATCGCCCACGCTGATAATTGCTTTATCTTTTGACTGGGACAGGTACACTTTCAGGCTTGTACGTGAGCAACTGTTTATTGGAAACTTTAAAGTTTTGTTTTTTTTTTTTTTAAAGCTTACTTATTTTTGACACAGAGAGAGACACAGTGCGAGCCGGGCAGGGGCAGAGAAAGAGAGGGAGACGCAGAATCCGAAGCAGGCTCCAGGCTCCGAGCTGTCGGCCCAGAGCCCGACGCGGGGCTCGAACCCACAAACCGCCAGGTCATGACCTGGGCCGAAGTCGGACGCTCAAATGACTGAGCCGCCCAGGCGCCCCATGTTTGGAAACTTACCCACTGGAAGAAAATCACAAATCGTTGAAACTCTGGTTTGAATTCGAATTCTAGCTGTCGGGTCTAATCTTGCTCCTAAGCTCCAGACCCAAGCATCCACCTACAGGCTGGAATGGCCCTTGGATGAAGCCAACAACGCTGGCCGTGAAGACTCATGTTGAAGGAGCAGCAGTGGAAATGGCCGCTGGGGCCAAGGTCATGACAGCTCTGGCCTTCCCTTCCTCTAGGCCAGGGGACTTCCCTGCAGATCGTAACCTCTTGCAAATACCATGTAGAGGTCCCAGCCTAACAAGCTGTTCTAGGTGATTCCAAACTAGGTGCTATGCTTCCACTGGAGAAGCATTTCTTGGTATGTTGTCCACCAACCACCTACATCAGAATGTCAGGGGCTGCTTGATTCGGTAGCAGATTCCTAAGTCCACTGACTCACACTCTGAGGGTGGGCCTGGGGATCTGCATTTAATAAGCCCCTCAGGGGCGCCTGGGTGGCTCCGTCGGTTGAGCCCGTTGGTCCGACTTCGGCTCAAGTCGTGATCTCACGGCTCCTGAGTTGGAGCCCCGCGTCGGGCTCTGTGCTGACAGCTCGGAGCCTGGAGCCTGCTTCGGATTCTGCGTCTCCCTCTCTCTCTGCCCCTAACCCACTCGTATTCTGTCTCTCTCTCAAAAGAAATAAATAAAACATTAAAAAATTTTTTTAATAAGCTTCTCAGATGATTTCTCCATTCTAAAGATTGAGAGCCACAGCGCTTATCTGTACTCTTTCATAGGGAACACAGGTGGCATTTTTTTTTAAAATTTTTTTTCAACGTTTATTTATTTTTGGGACAGAGAGAGAGCATGAATGGGGGAGGCACAGAGAGAGAGGGAGACACAGAATCAGAAGCAGGCTCCAGGCTCTGAGCCATCAGCCCAGAGCCTGACGCGGGGCTCGAACTCCCGGACCGCGAGATCGTGACCTGGCTGAAGTCGGACGCTAAACCGACTGCGCCACCCAGGCGCCCCGCAGGTGGCATTTTTGATGAAGCATTTAAGACAGAATGTCAACTGTGTCTCCATTGACTTTTGCAGTCTTAGCATAACTGCTACATGCGGGGCTTCATGAAGATCTTAGGCAATCTCCGGGCTTTGAAAAGGGAGCCCGTTGTACAAAATGAAATCTTTCCTATTTCTCACCATCTTTCTATTGCTTTTGCTCCAAGACGAATTTCCCTTGGAAGAGTTCATCATGTGGGCATGCATTCATTCATTCAACATTCATTCATTCATTCATTCACTTAGTACTTCTATGTGTCACACAGTAATGTGTAGATGGACAAGACACCATCCATGCCTTGAAAAAAAATTAAAAAAAAAGACTTTCTCTGGTAGAGAAGATAGGTGATCACATCAAGAAAGGCAATGCAACAATCCTGCTTACAGCCTCAGACTTCCCTTTGGGATATCCCACCGCTGAACCAAACCATCCCGGCTTCCGTGCGCCACTCTGGGGTCGGGAATGATTTTTAGCAATGACGGCTGGAAGTGGACTCCGTCAATGTGTGTGATTCAGCATAACGCTACGAACAGGGTCTGTACCTTGTCCAAATCATCCAGTTGAATTATTCAGCATTGTGTGTGCCCATCATCTTGGCACGGGCGTTCCATTTTAAAGAAGGCAGTTGGAAACTGCCATTATGACAGCAAAGCAGCAGGAGGACTATGTGAATGGGGTCCTGGGCAGGTGGCTGGATTGAGAATGGGAGATGAAGAATCTTCTAAGAAGGCAGAGAGGAGAATGGGGGAAGGAGGAGAAATATAACGGAAAGCAGAATGAAAGGCAGCAGCAGAAAAAGAGGTGGGGGGGCATGGAGATAACGAGATAATGAGAGATGTAGGCAGTGGTCCCTAAAGGTGGGTCAAGGCGTGACCCACAGGTGGGGGCTGTCTCTCCCGCCACCCCTCCCCCAACCCTCATGACGGGCAGTCCCGGGGTTCCCAGACTAGAGTGGGCAGACGACATTGACAGCAGCCTCTGCTGATGAAGCCCGGGGTGGGAATGTGCTCATTCTGTCTTCCCTCTCCCTGTGACATCCATCAGAAAGGGGTAGCTTTTGAGCACCGAGGCGGGGGGCGGGGGGAAATAAGCAGAAGTAATTTATTCGGGATCTTTGAGAGGATAATAGCCAATTATTTGTTTATAACACTGGTTAAATTTTCATTAGGCAGATTAATGGAATATCATGTACTGTCAACATTGGACTGAGGGGTGGTCTGTAAGAGATAAACGGGCAAACAGGCTCTGTGTCTCTCTGAGTAAATTAGTTTTTGCTTTCCTGTTTTTCATATGAAAATGGGAAAGGTGGGCAAGGTGGTGCATTTTAAAACAGGTCTCGAGATGGGCCAAATTGGTTAAATATGAAAGCGATCCTGGTAATAAATACATTATAATAACTTAGCATCATGGCCATAATTTTGATTTCATGAAAGTCTGGGATAATGTCGATTTTTAACCTGCTCTCTTAATACACATTTCCTCTCCCTGAACTCAAACGCTGCTTGCTGGGAGGTGAAAACACATTACTTTGGGGGCCTGATTTGTCTGTATAATGCGCTCAGCATTACAGCTGGTAAATGCAAGAGGCACCTCCGCTTTCTTGTGAGTTCTGGCATTGTCATCTTGGATGGCAAGAGTGGGTCCCCGAGTGCTGTTATCAGCATCAGAATCCCCCAGGCTCAGCAAGCAGGGAGAGTTGCTTATCATTCTGGAAGTAGACTGAGAGGGGTACCTTCAACAGTTTATTTGATGCTAAATCTCTGGTTAGGGTTGAAGCCCTAAATGGGCTGGATTCTGAATCTTGACACTATTTCGTGTACAAATCCGTGGGTTAAACTTTAGAATCAAAAATTCTATTAGCCAATTGAAAATCTCTCTCTCTCTCTCTCTCTCTCTCTCTCTCCCATACACACACACACACACACACACACACACACACCCGAAATGGGCCATTTTATAACAATTGATAATCTGCAGTTTTAAAAACATTGGCAACTTAATTGTTTTAGTAGAATAACCACTGGAGAGGCATTAAAGTTCCCATATTTCCTATGAAAATAAGACTGTTCATTTGTAGATCCACTCTAGATTAGAAGAAAAATAATAGAATGTCATTTCTTTCTCTAAAAAACAAAGAAGGGAGGGAGGGAAGGAGAATCACAGGGCAGAGCTGGAAGCAAGGCACAGCCGAGGGAAGGAAGGCTGGAAGGAAGAAGGGAATGGGGAGAAAAGGCCCTTTGCAGTGCTGTGGAAAATCAACCAAATGGGACCTGTTGTTCTTTTTGTAAAATGCGAAAATTTGCAGCAAACATGTCTGGTAAGATCTCTTCCAAAGGGATGAGGCACCACTGTGAGTTTCTGCAGCCCGTTTTACTGTCTGTGTATTGACTTCTCTTCCAAATAATTCTAGGCCCCAAAGTAATTCCCAGCACGAACTGGTTATACTCGCCCATTTGCTTTCTAGAGAAGGCAGTGGATGTAGCTTTCCCTACCGAAGACACGAAGATGCCTCTGAGAGGCCCATTTCCAAGACCCTGACCCTGTCCCGGGCCTCGGGTGACTGTTACTGTGCGTGACTGCGTGCGGGCGGGCGGGGGGGGTGGGGCTGGGAGGCGGGCGCATGGATGGCTGGGCTGCCCTACTTGCCTTTCTTGTTCACATTCGTCTGCATTTTCCCAGCAGTGATGGAAAGGGGACTGCGTGAGCAGTCACCGGGTGGAACAGAGAGCTCAGGCGCTTGGTGTGCTGGGGTAACGAACGGCCCACAGGGAAAGCTGGGGTTCACAGCCTCCCTTCTGAGTAGTCTCAACCCTTCCTTAGCCCAAGATACCAGGTCAGGGGACAGCAAAGGGACATGCATTGTTGGTGGATAAATTCTTCTGAAATGGGGAGGTGAACGGATTGAAGGTCACGTTTGTCTGTAGACTATGAAGTGGTGAGGGCTCTTTCATGGCCACTGGCCAGGATAATGACCTTCCAGAGCTTCTAGAGGGATTCATTTCTTCAATAACCAACATCTGTATGTTGCCTATGAACCTCCTCAGACCAATGCCTCGTACTTGTGCAGCTTTGGGCAGAAAGATTACAGCCTTAAGGAGGCGTTCAGTGGGAGGGGGAAGGTGGGTGGGAATCCTTGCAAAGCCTCTTGAAATCAGCACAGGACAACTTCTTTTAGCTACAGCTCCCTGAACCCTGGCTCCCAGGGCCCCAGGCTGCCAGATGCCCTCGTAGGAAGGCTCTTTCGGTTATTCAAGAACAAAAACCCTATCGGCTGGAGGATCCAGATAGACCCACGGAACGCAGAGCTTTGTGCTGCTTTGACCAGCAATAAGGGCAGGCACAGAGAAGAAGGCAGTGCTGGGTTTTCCTAATTTGAAATATGAAAGATATTCTCTGGGCTATTACATGCCTTTAGCGAAGGCAATTCACATTCTTTTAGTGGTTTATCCTGCTTATAATGATCAAATCCTAGAGTCAGAACTTCTAATGCAAACCACTTTTGCAGCTGTAATTGGATCTAAGGCAAATGAAACCACCAAGTGGCCTAAGACTCGCTGGCAATGTTCAATCAGGATATGATATCGCTTATGAAAGTGATATCTTACTATTGATACTTCTCCCAAGAGCAGCACAAATTAGAGACATACTCGCGTGATCCCGAGGCCTCGCAGACAGGCAGTATGAGGGTAGGCCGCTGGTAACGTGGGGATTCCCAAACGTAGTATGATGCACATTTCATTGTGGTCATTTAATGGAAACCCTATGAAAGTCTTCTGCTGGGGCTCAGGGTGAAAGAAGTTCTAACATTTGGGGAACCACATGAAATGTGGTTCTTAAGAAAATTCGAGAACTGATAATGCTAACAACATCTGAAAGCAGACTTTGGGGGACTATGAAATACATGTCACAAAGTAAAAACACATGAAATTCCTCATTGATTCCACCCGGACAGAACCCTGCTTTAAGTCCATGCACACACATGCTTACACACGCACATGCGCGAGCACACACACACACACACACACACACACTCCAATCCCGGGGACTTACAGATGATCACGAAAGGTGCAGAGCTCTGTGTCCTATGAAGGGATGGCTTCAGTTCCTAAATGCCAACATAAGGAGCTGGTATAAATCTCGGTCCATAAATCCAAGCAAGCAAAGACATATATTGCTATATTGACTATTTTTGTATTTTATACTCTTAGCAGTGTATCTTGTGGTTTCTATATTCAATGTAATTTCTGACTTTAGCATCCCCCTAACTGACCTCCCCTGACCTTCCCCCATCCCTGGGGTTAAGCTACAAATTCAGGATCTTATGGGATGAGACGGAGAGATAAAGAGCGTCTGGTCTACCTGCCATCAGACTACGAAGGTTACATCTGAGACAACTACTGTCCCTCTCTGGGTGGCTCCTCCAAGCCTGCACACTTTGTTGCTTCTAAACCACACTTGAGATATGGGAAATTTTGCCAAATTACCTTTGATCCTCTACCTAGAGATACCCTATGGCTACTTCTCTCTGAGGTCTTGTGGTCAAGAAGCTTTGTCAGTGGTGGGGCCTGTCTCTCTACTGCACAAAAAGAAGCCCTGTCTGTTACCTAACCATTACATCTCAATTTCTCCAACTGTACAATGGGAAGAATAATGGCTATTGTAAGCGTTTAATAAATATTAGCATTTTAAAGGGTTTTTTTTAGTTTATTGATTTATTTTGAGAAAGAGAGAGAGAGAGAGTATGTGTGTGCGGGAGCAGGGGAGGGGCAGAGAGAGAGGAGAGAGAGAATCCCGAGCAGGCTCCACAGTGGTCAGTGCAGAGCCCAATGCAGGGCTCAGTCCCATGAACCGTGAGATCATGACCTGAGCTGAGGTCAAGAGTTGGACGCTTAACCAACTGAGCCACCTGGATGCCCTAATAAATATTAGCATTTTAAAGCATCATTATTAACAGATAGGTTTGAATGGCCATATATGGAAACAAAACACCCAGCTTCACAAGGCTCCCTGACTCATTGATGCTATGGTGATCACATCCTTTTATATTCAAATTACATCACTGATGTTTCTAGAAACAACAGCGCCTACCTACGACAAATTCCTGGACGCTCTTGTGGTCTTTCTTCATAACTGTATTTTAATATTCCACCGAATTATACTACATATTATAAAAGGTGAAAAAGTACAAGTATACAGCTCAAACACATTCATGTAATCAGCACCAAGAGCAAGAAACAGAACATCACCACCCTTCCAGAAATTCCCCTCATGTTCTTATGCCACCACTACCTACCCTCCAAGAGTAGCCATGATCTTGACTTCAAACAACAGAGGTTAGTTTAGCTGTCCTTATACTTTATATAAATGGACTCATCCACGGTGGACTTTGGGGGCCTGGCATCTTTTATTCTACATTATGTTTGTGAGATTTAACCAAATGTCGCACGTAGTCGTCCATCATTCAGTCTCATTACAGAAATATACCTCAGTTTACTTATTTTCACTTCAGAGCATTTACAAGTGACAACCTCGAAGTTTAATGTCCACACCTGGATGAATCTGAAGGGTTCTGGGGGCCTGGTCGTCATGATGCAGAAGTCTTTGCTCACATGGATAGCTCTGGGCGTGTGATGTAGCCTGATGAGTTGGACAGGTTTTCTTGACACTTGAAGAGAGACGGCATATGATTTCATTAGCACCAGTTCTCCTGATGTGTCTCTGAGCATGACCACTCGCAGTGTCTTGAGTCATCTTGGCTCTTACAGACCTGCTCTGCAGCTTTGACAAAGCCCCTGGAACATCACGACTCATTACGAGCACTAACTTTTATGTGATGCCTCGGAGGTAACATGTATGTCCTGGGAATTCACAGGTGCCCTGTTGTTTAGCCTCACAAAATCCTGTGCCATGGATAATCATTTAGTCTTATTTTAACTCCTGTAATGTCTACTATTGAGTGTCTACTATGCCAGCTGCAGAGCTCCTGCACCCACAGAGCTCACTGTTGGACGGTTGAGACACAGGGATAAATAGGCCATCTCAATAAAGGTGGACAAGTGCTGGGAGAGGTACGAGCAAGGACAGTGTGGAAAAATCTAGGACGGCAGGGTCAGGAAAGGATTCTGGGTTGAAGGGACATTATTCTTCCCATTCCCCATGGCCATCTGTGGCTGAGAGAAGTTAAGTAGCATGTCCAAAGCCACAGAGCCGGAAGTCTGGACCAGGAAGTAAAACCCAGGGCACACCACCCCCAAGTGATCACTGCTTACCCTCTCCATGTATGCCACATAACTCATGGAGAGTCATCTTCTTCCAGCTCATGCCAATTTATTGAAAGAGTCCAGGAGTGTGACATAGTGGGTAAAAGGAGGGAAGGAAGCAAAGCTGTGATGGGGGGAGGGAGCCAAAAGAGGGACTGAAGCAGGATGAACCCCGAAGCTTTACAACACCCCCCCTTCTCGTTAGAAAATTAGAAAGAGGCTGAGAATTCTAAAAGCCCATTATTGGAGTTGACGTTTGACGGGACGCCTCAGATAAAACCACATAAGCAAGGATGGCAAATTCCTCTATAATATTTAGAATTGGAACAGGAAGGAGGGAAGGGCTAAGTTTCGAATTAGATCAGCCTACGCATGTTTATTCTTCATTGTTTTTATTTTCTGACTTTAGGAATAACGGCGCTCATCAGGAAAATGTCAAGCAATAATTTGGTGTAGAGTCATCCAGATTCTCTCTCTCTCTCTCTCTCTGTCATATATATATGCACGATACTCATATATATGTATATATAATGTCATGGCCAATTAAACAGAAAGCCTGTCCTACATATATTTTAAACCATGGCATCTGAATCGCAGAAAGCATGAATCTGCCAGTGGTCTCAACCCCCATAGGTGATGTCATGGTGATAATATCCAAATTGCCCCTAATCCTATAATGCCTTCCAAACCACGTATTATGTCGCACGTAACAACCCAATTACTAATAACGCCATTTTCACGTATGCAAAGGACACCTAACTTTTCAGTCCTGTGATTAGATGAATGCATGGCTACAAATTAATTGGCAATTTGGGTGCCATGTGAGGAAACTGCCATTCTTACTACATTCCAGAGAAAACCATAGCCAAACAGCCATAGTGGCCAGTCGAGTGTCATCCAGGCGTATTTGTCAATCAGGAAGATAAATGTGTCTCCGAGGCCCTGGCTGTTCTCTGAACGAGGAAAACATTTTGTGGTTCTTCATCGAGCGAAAAGGCAAATAAGGACCCACAGGCGCTGGAATCCCAAAGCACAAAACGAGTGAAGTACAGACTTTCTGTGCCAAGTTTCCCACGTCCAATAATTAGAACAAAAAATGATGGGGTGAGGGAAAGCCTACAATCTTTGTCACTTTCAGAACAAGGGCTGTGTAATTATTCTTTGATGGGCCTTGCAGATCATCTAACTTAGCCAAGAGCCAGAGAAGAGAGAAAGCTCACACGGAACCAAAAAGAGCTCAGCCTCAACCCGTGAACCTAACTCACAGCATCAACCAGGAGGCTAGCGAGACAGGTCAAAAGCCAGTTACCCAATGTTGAAAAGAAAGGAAAGGAAAAGATCCTCAACAGAAGAATAGCTCCTCCAAATCCTGCACCCCATGAGCCTCAGGGTGGTTCTCACCTGGCTTTTTCCAACCTCTCTTTTGCCTGCTCGAATTAACAGTTTCTCAATGAGTGCTCCAACATACTCCTCCTTCATCGTTAGAGTTTTCCAACCATTCCAGTTCTGACCTTCATTTTGTCTCACCTTTTTTGGCTTCTCCATGAATCTTCTCCTTTGTCACCGCCAGGCAGGGCTCACCGTTCCTTCTCCTGTGTCCCTGCTCCACCCCATACATGGCACCTCCCACATATTGCTTGTTAAGGATATGCCTATCTTCTCTAGCAGATGGTCAGTTCCCAAAGACAAGAGACTATATTTTACTTGCCTTTATAGCCACACAATCCCTGCCACACGGCAAGCACTCAATAAATATTTGGTGAATGAAGAATGGTTGAATGAAAGGATAGATGATAGATAGATATAGATAGATAGATGATAGCTAGCTAGCTAGATGATGGATAGACAGATAGACAGATAGACAAAGGACTTAGCCTTACATTCCGTTATATGTCCTGGCCTGATTCAAAGTCAAGTGGAACCAACTGCCTTTTCATAACCATCTAGTCCAGAACCACCTTCTGAAATGAATGTTGTGAACATGATATAGGACATAGGACCATAACCACTCTTTAGATTTCAACGTGCTCTTCTCCCTTAGAAAAATATGGTGGCCATTTAGCTGCATTGAGGGACTGTGTTCTTTGCAGAGTAGATGGATAAAAATAGACTTAAACTAGAGATGGATGGCCCCAGATGGATGTGGTTGGGATGTGGAAGAACATCTTGAACTGTTTTTCAAACATTTCAGTTTCGGCAAAAACCAAAACATGTTTTGCCAACCACTTTCCCTTAATTTTAAAACCCATGGATTTCAAAGGAAACTTAATCTGAATGTTTCTACTTCATTTACCTCATCTCTTCAAAATGTTCTCCTGAAAAAGTGAACTGATGTCCCAGAAGTTTAAAGGACCTTTTAAAGTTTGTTGGTTTCTTTTAAACAACAAGCCATTTAACAATTTGAGAGGGAATCAAAAGGCCCTAAATCTTAGAATAAAAGAAAACGAAATAGTGCAAGTTGGTTTAAGTTTGGATCTAGGAAGTGCGCAATGTGTTTCCCATGCTAACACAAAGAAGAGATGGTTAGAAATTAAGGGAGATATAATTGTTTAAGAAGTGGATAAAGTCTACACGATCAAGGGACAAAACTGAAGCTAGAGATTATTCCTGATATTGACTCATCTGTAATAGAGATTATTACAGATCTTGGTTCATTTGTTCACTTTGATTTATTTGTGATGGAATCCGAGCGTGTATTGTCAGTATCCCCTTAACCATAAGTGCACATGACCATGGCAAAAAAAAAAAAAAAATCATGATGATGCTTTAAAGGGAAGGAAACAGCAGAACTGTAGGTGCACAACTCCCTGTAAACACCTTAAAATATGCCAGTTACCCCCCTGCCCATTACTCCATAACCCAACCATTAGTGGCGCTTGGGTGGGATTTTGTCACAATCCGCTTCCTGGTGTTTTTCACGCAGGGGTGGACACTCCCTACAGACATTACCTGATCTTTTGTTCCACCAGATCCTTCCACTGTGTAAGTTACAAGCCAGGAACAGCTTGGGCCCCTGGGGCATGTGTCTAATTCATTGGAGTCACTGGGGGAAATTTAGTGCACAGCAGAAATCCAGTCAACACCCTTGTTCCCAATGGTTAATATACTGTTTGACACCACTGTGGCCAGCAAAAGAATTAGTCCATCTATCCCAGACCACCCACGCTACTAATAGCTAATAACTAACACATGGAGAGACCATGGCTAATGATATCCCTGGGTTCAGTGGTTCATTATGTTTTTTCTTTTCTTTTCTTTTTTTTGCCCTCTTTATCAGCATTCACTCATTCAATTAATAATCACTGAGTATCCATTGAGTGCCAGGTGCTTGGCTGGGCATTTTGGGGGAGATGCAAAGCTGAGGTTGCTGCTCTCAGGAGCACACAGGTTCGTAGAGCCAACTGTCCTATTTGGTGCCTTCATTCATGCGCTGCTGTGGTCAATAAAATACATATTGGGGAGGCCACATTTTAAATCAGGCACTTCTACGTTGGTAGAGAAACTCAAGTGGGGAGGCCCATTCTGTCTCCCAGAAGAGTGACTTATTTAGTTAGCCTCCCAGCACCAATCAACGTTGATATATTCACGCACAGAGAAGTCCTCAGCAGCAAATACATTACATAGATGTACTTGAAGGTAAATGAAAAACTGGAGGAAATTCTTGAATACCTTCTGAAAGACCATGGGAGTGCTGGGAATATTAAAAAAGCCAATAAGGAGGGACATGAATCATAGACTCCTAAAAAAGTTGACTGAGAATACCTCCAAATGAGAGCTGATAATAGAATTCCCCCATCAATCAATGTGTCTGTCTTTAGACCAGAAGTCTTTGACTTCTAAGAGCTTGCCAGTCCTAGTCCTGCCACATTAACTTGCCTCCCAAACAAAGATTCCAAGAACCACACGTTTTTAATTATACAAAGTAAAGGTTGATGAATGATTCATACAACTAATCTAAACTTGGGCCAGGTTAAAATAATACTGTGTAATAACTTATATTTATATAGCTCATAAGAGCACTTTTCTTCAGAGCTAAAAGTTTTCAGATACGATCTCATCTCTTCTCATAACATCCTTGTGAAACAGACATGGTGAGAGTATCCTCACTTTGCTTCCACGGACAGGGCAATAAAGGGCCAAGTCCAAGATCACCCAAGATGGCAGACAAAAATCCAGGACCATATCTGCACTTGGGAGAGGGAAGTCATTTGAAAACTCTGGAAAGTAGGGGACAGTGGCACTGACAAAGCAGGCTTCTTTTTTGGTGGCAAATGATCACGTTAATGGTGGAGGTTGGGTTGTTGCCAGCTCTGGGCCACAACATTCCCTTTGTCTTGGTAGCTGTTGGGGGGTGTCAGAAGTACTTGGGGGTTTGGGGCACTAAGGACAAGAGATCCTGAGTCAAACCCATGGCTCCAAGATTCTTCCTCTCGGCTCGGAAGTGAAGGACAGCATGAATCAGCATGGCCATTGCCATGGGCAGCACCACCCTACCTTGCTTCCTTGGGCCTAACAATGTAGTCTGCCATTATCTGTATCACTGTTCCAGGGCTTTCTCTGAAGTCCTGGAAGAAAAGTGTCTTGCCCACTTCAGGCAATCTGGAAGTGCCTGAAAACTAGCCTCCCCCTGAATGGAGTTGTGTGTGAATGTCTGAGCCCCTCATCCTTTCGGGAGGGTAACTGGGGAAGGTCCCTAATCCTTCTCAGAACTTCCCTATGGGATTAGGCTTCAGACACCTGCCATGGTCACGGGCCACATAACACACACTTTAGAGCTGCCTCCCCATCCCTGTCTCATTTCCCAACAGACAACTTACCCAGAATCCTTGCATCGGGGCCTGCTTCTGGGGGAACTCATGCCATGAAAATGAATCTCTCTAACACGCTCAACGTCCTGGTGACTCACTGTGGAGCCACATCCACGGACCAAGCCTCCATAAAAAGCCGTGTTTCCCCCACATTCCCTATACACCACAGAGGAAGAGCATATTGTTCAGTCTGGGACAGAACTTGAGCAAAGAGGAATAAAAGTAGGGATGTACTTTGGAAACCTGAAAATCATCCCAGACTCTGGTTTGTGTTTCTTGGTGTGTGTGTGTGTGTGTGTGTGTGTGTGTGAGAGAGAGAGAGAGAGAGAGAGAGGAATGAATCAGAAAGTTAGAAACGAGTGGACTTTTGGAATCTGTATTCTCATTCTTTGCTGTAGTTTGGATGAGTTTTTTATTCCACCTATTATATGGCCAATGGCACATGTGAGGTACAAAACTATCTGAAATGATTTACTTGGGTATGTCAGCCACATGTGCTACACTCCTTGCGTGCACAAGTCAGTGTGGTGACTTATATTTGCCCTCTAGTGGCTCCGTGGTTATTTACAGAATGCAAACTCCATTCATTCATTCATTCATTCACTCCATCAGTCAGTCAAGGTAGCGCCCTTACTTTGTCCCAGACAGAGCACTAGGGGCTGAGGAAATAAACAGCCACGGTCCGCGGTCTCATGGAGCTTACAGTTCTGTGAAGGAAATAGACACGAAAGCAAATGGACATTAATAATCAAACAATTGAAAGTAGTAACCACACCTACCAGGGAAAGCAGTGAGATACCGTGAGAGAAAAGCAGGACGTATCTCATTTGAAGTGCAGCGAGCGCCAGAGAAAGCCTCTCTAAGAAGTGACATTTCACCTGAAATCTGAAGGGTGAGGGTGGACAAGTGCAATCCTGGCAGAGGGAACGGCATACGCCAAGGTCCTGAGAAGGGAAAGCACTTGAAACACATTTCCAGAGGCAGTGTAACCTAGCAATGAAAGTCATGCAGTGTAGGCAGGCTGGGTCCCCTCTGTCCTACCTCTGTGCTGAGCTCTGTGACCCTGGGCAAGAAACCAAACTTCTCTGTGCCTCCTCTGTAAAAGGGGCATTCCAATCACAGTAGGTTTCTTGCCACGCCAAGCACTCTGTGAGCAGGTGAGCTGAGTAGGCGTACAACTGGCCAAGTCTTAGGAGGCCACTTCAAACACACACACACACGCACACACACACACACACGCACACGCACATGCACACACACTTTTTGTAATGCCTCGGTGTTTCATTTAAAACTCGATGCCCTTTGGGACCTCGCCGCCACTCAGAGCATGGTCTGAGACTCAGCAACGTTGGCATCACCTGCCATTAGAAATACCAAACCTCAGGTCCCGCCTTCGACCTTCTGAATCGGAATGTGCATTTCCCAAGACTCCCCTCCGCCCGGTGATTCCTGCACATTCAAGGATGAGAAGTGCCGCTTTCAGGGCCCCGCATGCCAAGGCCCCTCGAGGTCAAAATATCAACAGCATGTCATCGTGGAAAGTGCTACCAGGCGACATCTCTCTCCTGTTTTGACTTTGACACTGTCACTTGAGCAAAGAGATGGAACCTAAAACCCAAAGAAGAGAAGAGTCCCTTCCTTTTACACAGGGGCTGGATGGCTGGGACAAGCATGCTCTTGGAAGATTTGAACAGTGGACTGTCCAGTTCAGAAGGGCAACGTAGTAATGCAGGGAGAGAGAGAGAAGGGGAAAGGACTAGAGCTTTTTCTCCTTTTATAGCCCCCACTGTTCACCCCATCTCTCTAAATGTCTTTCTAAAAAGTGACGGATGGGTCTTCCTTCTCTCATGTTTGGTCACCACTAAAATAGAAGTTCTCCCTACTCTCATCCACCCGAAACTTGTGATTGACATCACTGTATTGGAATGTAATTGTCATGTTTAACTCTATTGCTGTGAAACATCAACGATATTTGTTAGAAGACGATGAGCCATACCAGCATATGGAACGAAGCTAGAAAGTATAACTTTATTTTTTTAAAAAGTGATCAGATTTTTTTATCTGTGTTTTATAAATAATCCACGACTCTGAGATCCTTCTAATGTTATTTACAACACGCAGAACAAAACCCAAAGTCTCATAAGCTGCTAGTATTATCTGAACATCAAGCAAGAATTTTTAGCACCATTTCCCTCCTAAATGTACAATTTAGATTTTGTCACATTTGTAATTACTTTGAACATTTCACACACACAACACAAAAGATTCTGATGTGACATTTCCTTTGATAAACTATTATGTTCATTGCGAATTCTAAATCAAATCTTGTTACCAAATAATACCGCACATTAGAGGTTTCCACAGTTTATTTGCAAAATAAATAAATAAGCCCACAATAATCTCCAATGAAAACAAATCGAGGATGCATTCCTAATAAATCTGCATTACGTTTGATCACTTCTGTGATAAAATTTAGGTGCCGTTACAAGAGAGAATTGCCTGAAAAATAATTCATCAGTCGGACAAGCCAGTCTCTTCTTTAGTCTTGTAAAGCACAAGTTTTGGGGCGCCTGGGTGGTTCAGTCGGTTAAGCGTCCGACTTTGGCTCAGGTCGTGATCTCACAGTTTGTGGGTTCGAGCCCCGCGTCAGGCTCTGTGCCGACAGCTCAGAGCCTGGAGCCTGCTTTGGATTCTGTCTCTCTGTCTCTCTCAAAGATAAACAAACATTACAAAGTTGTTTTTTTTTTTAAAGCACATGTTTTAAATAACATCCATTTGATGCTGGGTGTCTACCTGTGTTTAAAGGGCACTCACTAGGAGATTGATGGATTGCTGTGAGGAGCTCTTGAGAAAGGACCCCTCCGCCTCACCAGGAAATAAATCCGTGTCTCCATACCAGAAGTAACAGGGGGGTTCAAATTGTTTAAATATTGAGCATACTTGATACTTTTCTCCTCTGACCTCAGGCTGGAGTCTGTTGGGACCGTGCAAAGGGTGCGTGCATGAGGAGGGGGCCCAAAGTTTGAGAACTCATGTGTTCATTCAAATATTTGTGCATCGTTATTCAGTGCAGGGGATTGAAAATAAAAGGTGGAAAGTCTATTAAAACCGAAGATTTAATCTACACCGTATTTTAAGAAACCTTAAAAAAAGAAAGATACACAGAGATGTGAAGAAATTTCCCCCAAAGTCACACCATCCCACTCACAGGACAACGTTTCTATTCATTCCTGCAGCGTAATAGCTGCTTGACTGGTTTGCAGTTTTGTGAGTGTGCCTGGGTCTCCTTCAGGAACGATGCGTGTCTCGTTCATCTTCGTTCTTGCCACATCTGGCTTGGAGCGCTCAACGGATGTTTGTTGAACAAGTGGATAAATGGACAAATGAAATGGGTAGATGGACAGAAGGAAAGAAAGATGGATGGTTACAGACTGTGCTGTCTCTCCAATTAGATTTGACTGGTGAAGGAGGTGAGAAGAAATGGAATCGGATTTTGTTACAGGCTGCTTTTTTTTTCTTTTAATTTCACGTAACAGAA
Source organism: Lynx canadensis (assembly GCF_007474595.2). Taxonomy (NCBI): domain Eukaryota; kingdom Metazoa; phylum Chordata; class Mammalia; order Carnivora; family Felidae; genus Lynx; species Lynx canadensis. Next base: position 13,319,016 of record NC_044313.2, read on the forward strand.
ACCCCAATCAAACTAGCCAGAGCGAAACAAATATACATGTCATGTAATTGTGATGACCCAGGAAGGAGCAAGGGGTAGGCTCTGCTTCAGGTAGGGCTGGATCAAGGTGTAAGAATGACATGACATTCTTGGGGGCTTGACATCCTCTGTTCCACTCCACGTTGGCTTCACTCTTAGGCAGCCTCAGGTTCACGTAGTCATTGCAGCACTTGCTCTCAAAAGGAGAAAGACCATCTTGCTCCCGGTTCCTCTCTCCTCCCACCCCCGGTCTCCCACTCCTCACTTCCATCCCGGGCACACGCACAGGTACACCAGGACCCCTTAGAGGTATGCCACGATCTTTGGAGAAAAATACGAAAGCCTAAACTCATTGGCGATGAACTGAAACGATATAATTTTAAACTGTGTTTACCAATCAAAATATAGGATTCCCTTGTGGGCTAAAAGAGACGTGTTTGTCTCCAGAAAGCTTAGGTATGATTTCACATTGTTATCTCCATTTTAGAGAAATAACATGTTAATGGCGATTAAAGCACAGAAAGCCTAATTGACTTGCGTTAGGTCACATAGCTACTTCCTGGTCCAGCTGGAATGCGAACCCGGAGGGGTCCGTAAGCAAAGCAGGAGCTCCTAACATTTCTGCTTGGCTGCTAAGCTCATTTCCTCACTGGTAGGGAAAAAAAGCGGGGCGGTGGGGGGGGTGCAGATAAAGATAGCACCTACTTCTAGGGTTATTGGGGGGATTTTATGAATGAATACATAGTAAGTGCTTGCAATACTGTCTAGCACACAGTAAGCACTCAATAAGTGCCAGGAGTTTTTATGTTCTCAAGCCAGGGATTGTGGAGGGCTGGAGGGGAAGACAGGAAACCAAAGCATAATTAACCAAGTGTTCTAGTTAGTAGGGTTCTGGCTCACTGATATTAGACAACATTGAGTTGACGAATGTCAAACATTCCTCCACGAGGGTTTAGTTCGCCACGTGTTGAAGGGAGCTCTGGTGTTTATGATTTTTTTTTTTACCCAGAGACCAAGCCTCCACGAGCAAGCTCCCATAATTGGGGACTGCCTTTTCCAGCCAATCGCAATGGAGATTCACCCTGCAGCTGAGTGTAATTTTAATTCTGTTATGGAAATCGTATGAGTTCCGTGCAATAGAATTCCGAATGTTTCGCTTTGTAGTTAAAAAAAAAAAAAAAAAAACACATATACCAGAAAATAAACATGTAGACTTCTTAGGGAAAACTTCAGACCCCAGAGAATGTAAGCATTTGAACTCCGGGCAGTTGATAGGATCTCAAACTGAGATTCCCCTTATATGTACCGAATTCTCTTTCCCGGCCCTGAGGACCTGCAGGGTTCACCTTTCTGTCTGGCGAGAGAAACCGGCTCTCTAGCTGGCAGTTAAAAACCTGCACAAACAACACAGTCACAATTGATGCAAAACTCCCTCCAACCCCCCACTTCTCCTTCCAAGAGAAGGTATTTCTAATGTCACCAAGTATTCTACTATAAATGATAGATTAATTCCTGAGAGGCAGACATAGGGGTCCCTAGCAAGGCAAGGATTACTAAAAACTTTGGGGCATCTTTCTAAAGAGGGACACAAGCTGTTAACTGACACTGACATGTATTAGCAAAAAGGCCAAAGCAGGTGTTTTGCTTTGCCGATTCAGCACAGAGGAGAGGATTCAAGCATTATGATAACAGGGCCATTCATGTCGCTATAGGCTATAGTTGTGTGTTCACACTTCCATAATAAACCTATTTTCAGGGGCTTATAATTCAACCGTAAAAATCTGCTCCGTGCTCAAACTTGGCTGAACAAAATCTCTGACTCCACGCACTGAATCCCTCCCTCGCTTAAAATATTTTTTAAAGATGTGTTTTGGATGGGTTTAAATTTACAAAGTGCCAAAAAATATCAGGGATGTGAACAGCTATTTCTCTTGAGTTGATATCTAGAGACAACTAATCCGTTCCTATGTAAAGAAAGCTCCAGCTTTTTTGATCAGTTTTGCCTGAAAGGTTGTCAAGTTGGAAAAAGCTAAACACCGGTCTGAAATGAATTAGAGAGCATTAGACAATAATTAAACTGAAATTAGGGCATCATTTATTCATCAAGTTACCACTAAGAAAAGAATCCAATCCTCCCAGACACCTTTAAAATATTTAGATATCTTAAACACCTTTGCAAGTAGGGAGAGAAGGATGGGATTTTTTTCCTGCTCACGGGGATTTGCTGGTGACAGTGACTGAATTTTGAATGTCATCGAGCCCAGGGGGTGGGGGGGGGTGAAGCCACACTTCAAAATCTGCCTTCCACCTTTGTTGACGAATGGAGGTAGTGACTGATCTCAGGCAAACTCCCATCTCCGTAAGATGCCCTTGGTCCCAGAATCCCCAGGGTCGTGCGAGGCAAAGTCAGCAGGTCGATGACATCTTCCTCAAGCTTCCTTCTGTGAAGCTTACTGCCACAGACAACTGGGGTTCACCCCACTGGGGCGCTCTGAGGAATCATGCGGGATATACCTCAGAATTGTCGCCCCAAAGGAGAGAAGGCTGGGCCATCCATCCATTCGGAGAACTGACTTCCTGAGACTTCGGAGGAAGCTTCTCGGCAGAAAAGAGACGCAACCTCCCTGGAGGTGGGAGGCTGTCCGCTCACGCAGACACTGTCCCCGAAACTACAGCTGAAGTCAGAGGTAGCCCAGGAGCTGTGGGGAGGGTGACCGACGTGTCCTGGTCTGCCAGAGACCCAAGGCCATGCCCCAGGACCGCAGATGCTTCCTTTTGCCTTTTTGTTGAGCTGTCTGATAGCATTTTTCTTTTTCTTTTTCTTTTTCTTTTTCTTTTTCTTTTTCTTTTTCTTTTTCTTTTTCTTTTTCTTTTTTTCTTTTTCTTTTTCTCTTTAATTGAAATCCAAGTCAGCTAATGTATAGTGTAATAACGGTTTCAGGAGTAGAATTTAGTGATTCATCAATTACATATAACACCCAGTGCTCATCCCAACAAGTGCCCTCCTTTAATGCCCATCACCCATTTACCCCCCCAAGTCCCCTCCAGCAACCCTCAATTTGTTCTCTGTATTTACGAGTCGCTTATGGTTTGCCTCCCTCTCTGTTTTTATCTTATTTTTCCTTCCCTTCCCCTGTGTTCATCTGTTTTGTTTCTTAATTTCCACATAGGAGTAAAATCATATGATATCTGTCTTCCTCTGACTTATTTCGCTTAGCGTAATACATTCTAGTTCCCTCCACGTTGTTGCAAATGGCAAGACTTCATTCTTTTTGATCGCTGAGTAGTATTCCAGTGTGTGTGCGCGTGTGTGTGTGTGTGTGTGTGTGTAACACTTATTCTTTGTCTATTCATCAGTTGGTAGACATTTGGGCTCTTTCCATAATTTGGGTACTGTTTATAGCACTGCTATAAATATCGGGGTGCGTGTGCCCCTTTGAATCAGCATTTTTGTAGCCGTCAGTTAAATACCTCGTAGAGCAATTGCACAGACACTTCTGAAAGTTTTTCCTAGTGAGTTGAGTCTACCTGGCGGCCGGGCCTTTCGTGAGTTGGGTCCAGCACTGAATTGCTGGGACAAAAGGTGATGCCACTGGAGGGAGAGAGGGTCCTTATCTCTACCCCACCCCCCACCGCAGCATTCAACCCCTCATCTAAGTGAAGGACTAAAAGATACGAACGACTATTGTTGCGGGCAAACATCGAATTTCCCCTGGCCCATATGTGTCCCTCAAGCCTGCCCCCATCTCTCCATGAGGCTCAACCACTCCGTCCTGGTACCCCCAGGCCTCAAGCTTTCCTGACATGCCCCCCTTTGGAAGAACCGGCCTTCCCGTCTAGACTCGCGTCAGCGCCATTGGGCCCTTCCTTGTACATCTCTGTTCCTGCGACTGCTGCTCTACCAGACAGGAAGCGCCTGGAAGGCAGGAACTGGGTATTTTTCACTCTTGTCACCAGGTTCCACCTTTCTGGGTACTCCATGCAAATATGTGAATCAGCAAATACGTGGATGTTCCTTTTTCAAACCATCTCTGGCCAATGTCTATCAGGATCAAGGCAGATTGGTGAAGGACAAGGACACAGGCATAATTCTGGAGCCCGTGAGTTGAGAGAAAAGTCCCTGAAGGCTTCCCACAGCCTGCCTTGCAGCCAGGCTTCTCTGGGGCCTTCCAGAAATTGTGGACTCTCGATTCCTAGAGGCTTTGCTGATTTCTTTTTAAAAATTTTTAGTATTTATTTATTCTTGAGGGAGAGAGAGAGAGACAGAGTGTGAGCAGAGCAAGGGCAGAGAGAGAGGGAGACACAGAATCCAAAGCAGGTTCCAGGCTCTGAGCCGTCAGCACAGAGCCCGACGCGGGGCTCGAACTCACGGACCGCGAGATCGTGACCTGAGCCCAAGTCGGACGCTCAACCGACCGGAGCCTTTGCTGATTTCAACAGAGCTTCTGTGAGAACTGGAGGAAGCCCTGCAGCGCTTTACAAGCCCCTTTTCTCTTCAGATGGAGAAACTGAGGCTCAGGAATAAGGCTTGATTTGCTTTCAGCCTGCGGCCAATGAAGGAGCAGGGCTCGTCCCTGTTAATCACTGCCCCCTGTTTTCTGCCCCCAAATGATGCTTCATCCCCTAGGAACTCAGGATTGGAGAAGACTAAGTCATCCGGGACCGGCTACTCCTAGCGCAGTTCCTGGACCAGCAAGCCTGGGCCTCAGCCTAGAGCTTGTTAGAAATGCAGAGCTCCAGGTCACATCCCGGCTCCCAAGCATCAGAATCTGCATTTTAAAAGCAGTCCAGGTGCTGTGTGGGCACAGAAAGTCTGAGAAGCACTGAGCAAGTCTGCCGGGGCTCTCAAGTGTTGACACAGCCCCCCCCCCCAAGTGACTCCAATCACCTAGGGAGCTTTAAAAAATATGGATGCCTGGGGCACCTGGGTGGCTCCGTCCCTTAAGCATCCCATCTTGGCTTGGGCTCAGGGCATGATCTCACAATTCATGAGTTTGAGTCCTGACATGGGGCTCAGCCCTGCTGGTGCCGGACCCCCCTCGGGATTCTCTCTCTCCGCCCTTCCCCTGCTCTCTCTCTCTCTCTTTCTCAAAATAAATAACTACACTTTTAAAAAATCTTTAAAAACACGGTTGCCCGAGTCCCGTTCTAGCAGGTGCAGCCAGTAATTAGGAATGGTTTTAAAGCTCCCCCAGGGGATTGTAACGTGCAGCTGGTCTGGCCCATCACATCCACTAGCCTCTGCTTGAATCGTGCCAACAGCAGAAACCTCACCACCTCTGTGGACAGCCTAGTTCACCTTTGGACACTCTGGCCCTCCGAAAAATAGAAAAATGTTCTTTGGAGGTAATCTACCCACCCAGGTTTCCCTGCCTCGCTGCTCGGTTGCTCGCGTTGGTCTCCGGCCACAGTGGAGACGCTCGCTCATGAAGGGACTGCATACCCAGCACAGTGGCCACATCTAGTTTATTTCCTGCTCCCACCATGTGCCTTGCGAGTGTCACATTAGATGTGCCTAGTCTCTCTGGTTAGGATTACTATTGTTGTCTAGAAACAGTTTTTTTCCAATTCCTTCATATCTGGAGGGGCGCCGTTCTGTAAGAACTCGCTAGAATGATGGCGGCGGAGGCATTTTGTCTTTGGTTTTAAATTTAGTGCTGTTGATGGTTTCTTTGCTTTCAAAAATACTATTTAAAGTAGATGGATTTCCTAAGAGAATCTTTAAATACTTTTGTGTAGAACCTTAAATCTTTTCATTATGTCACTTTGCTTCCCTGGTGCCATTAATCATTAATATGATTATAGTTTTACGACTTATCTTGAAAGTAACTCAAAGAAAAGCTTATATCCTGGAAAATACATACAGCGAGATTCAGTTGGAAGTGAAGGTGGGTAAAAATAGCCCACTCACTCTCTCTCTCTGGTCCTTTCTTTGTTTCTTTCTTCATTGGGTGGCTTGTTGGCTATCTTTCCAGCCTACTTGTCACTCTGGCCGCTGAATCGTATGCACCTTCCAGTTGTGTGAACGTAGAAAGAAGAGCTGGTCCCTTCTGGTGAGCTGAGAAGTCCCATCAGACGATTAACAGATGAACACCAGAAAGTGTAGCATTTCAAAGCTGCCCAAATGTTGCGGAATATTTTACATTTCGGTGGGTGCATCTGTTTAACAGCCATCGTTCGCCTGGTGTGCGCCCCTTCGGGACATGTGCTTTTGGTTTGGTCTTTATTGGGTTTGTTCTTTATTTCCACTCTTGCCTTTACCCAGGCACATAGGAAATCATGACTGAAATCATATTCCGAAAGTGATGTATGGTGGGAATCGAAACAAATATTCCCTTTCTTCGGAGGAAGACGCAAATCTAACAACGGTTTGGGGTGATTGACCATCTCACTGCTGGCGTGGCTTTTGAGAGGTGTGGAGGGGATGGTGATGGGGAGGGTCCTGATGAAAGACCTTCTTCCATTCTGCTCCATGAGGCTCAAAAGGTTCCAGGAAGGTTAAACCATGGTAATATCTGTACGACTGCCGTAAGGGCCAAGCTGGTCGATTTGTATTCTGCTGTACATCCAAGGGAAACTTTCTCCATTTCCTCTCCCCAACGCGAAGTGTTTTAGGCCATGTGGAAACCTGAGTCCCTAAACATATTCATTTGTGCTGAGGTAGGCATTTGTTTTAACGGCTTCCATAGAAAAGTCCAGGCTTCTTGTGTGTGTGCGCGTGGTGTCCACAGATCCAGCCCGGAGGAAAGCTGTGGGGAAGTCTACTGGGAACAAAGATGTTGCAGAGAACAGGGTGAGAGAAATCCTTGATTATAGTAATAGGAGGAGTTAAATAAAATGGATATCCTAAATATCAGTGTGTGTGTGTGTGTGTGTGTGTGTGTGTGTGAGGGGGGGTGTGGGGGCGGGAGGGAGAGAGGAAGAGAAAGGTTATACGCCAATAAGGAATATCAGCCTTTTTTCTAAAATTTATTTTTATGAGTACTGATGGCAATCACTCAACTAAATTAACATCCCGGTATTGACCGGCTAATTCGCCAAAGACAAGGAGTTCACAAGCTTGAACCTGTACCGTCCCTCGAGCCCCACTTACACACACACTCTATATACATACAGAATGTGCACTTTGCTGTTCATCAGATTACCTATAAATGTCTCCTTTTCCCATTTCATGAGCATGTCTGCCTGGCATGCTGGGGGTGTGTGCAGGGGCTACGGATTCCCCGGGCAGAGATGCAGGAGGGTGGTGCCGGTGGGGAGGGTGGGGGGAGGGGCATTCTACATGAAGCTACGGGCACCTTCCTAAAACCAGATGCGGCGCTTAGAATCCCCTCCGTTCATGGTGCTAGGTATTGAAACAGCTTCTCCCCGCCTTACAGGCAAAGATCTTACTGAGTTATACACACAGGAAACCCACTAATCCTAACTGCACCGCAATGACGCTTTACACAGTTGTACGCCCGTGCGGCCATCGCTCAGTTGACGACACAGAACCTTTTCAGCCCCCACCGTTCCTCCCTGCCTCCTCTGGGTCGATATTCCCTCCCAGAAGCAGAACACTAGTGACATCGATCACAACTATCTACCACTGTAAATCGGTTGTGAAATGGCAGGAAGTTAAATATCCTAGAGAGAGGCAAGCAAAATTAATTAATTAATTAATCATGCTAAGAGTAGCAGGAACCATTCATTGATCATTTACTATGGGGTAGGCACTGTGCCAAGTCCTTGGACATCACGGTTGATCTTCATTTCACCCCTGTAAGGGAAGCATTATCCTCGTTTCGTAGATGAGGGCGTTTCAGCTCAGAGAAATTATGTAATTTGCTCAAGGCCACACAACTCGGAGAAGGTAGAGCCGAGATTTGAACATGGTTTTATCTCTCCAAAGCTTTAGCCACGAACCACGGTGCTTTGTTATCAAGAAGTGTCACACTGGCTGGAGTTCAACTGGGTATAGGATAATATCCTATCGAGCCACAGGCCTGAAACAGTAAATGTTATTTTAAAATTCTAGGTCAGATATGGATTAGGTGAGACCATATAAAATTATTAATACACGCCTGGTTTTGATCTGCAGAATGGTAATTTCATACGGTTTAATCTCATTCCTTAATGAACACCAAGTTTTACCAAAATACATAACTAAAGTCCACTAAAATCATAATTAACTGGAATTATTGCTATTCATTCCTGGTTTATTCGTTTAACAAATATCTATTTGACCCTGCCTGTATATACGCAGTGTGAGAGGCACTGGGAATACAGAAGCAAACAAAATAGTTTATAATTCAGCGTATCCACTTTTTTTAAAAAACAACTTTAATGTTTTTATTTATTTTTGAGACAGAGCATGAGCAGGGGAGGGGCAGAGAGAGAGGGAGGCACAGAATACGAAGCAGGCTCCGGGCTCCGAGCTGTCAGCACAGAGCCTGACTCGGGGCTCGAACCCACAGACGGTAAGATCATGACCTGAGGCGAGGTCGGACGCTTAACCGACTGAGCCACCTAGGCGCCTCAGCATAGCCACTTTTTACAGACAGGTCAAGTAGAAAAAAACACCTTCATGAATCAGAAATTTTCTCTAAAACAAAATCCTTTTCGGTACAAAGGCTTTCCTAATTTTTATAATGGTCAACAGCCCAGCTGTCAGATATTGAGCCTGTGATGTTTATTGTTTTGTACTCGTGAGGTTAGAAAAATGATTAATAATTTTCTAAAGATTTGTCACAGGGGCACCTGGGTGTCTCAGTCGGTGGGGCGTCCGACTTCGGCTCAGGTCATGATCTCGCGGTTTGTGAGTTCGAGCCCCGCATCGGGCTCTGTGCTGACAGCTTGGAGCCTGGAACCTGTTTCGGATTCTGTGTCTCCCTCTCTCTCTGCCCCTCCCCCACTCACACTCCATCTCTCTCTCTCTCTCTCTCTCTCTCCTTCAAAAATAAATAAACATTAAAAAAATTTTTTTCAAAAGGTTTGTCACAAAAGTTTTTCGGAAAAAATACCCCACATGGTAAAACTTCTGTTTATTTGGGGTTTTGTTAAATAGTATAAACAGTAACTCAATGTTTTTTTCAAAAAGTGCCTGAGTTCTTGATTCCAAGCAATTGGATGTTATTTTGCATATTATTTGTATATTGTTAATGTAATATCCAAATTAACTGAACTCAGTTTTCTCCACCCCACTACATACCTTATACTCTTTCCCCTTCCTGGTTCTAATGTTCTCACTCAGCTTGAGAAGAAAAGAATGAATGAATTAGGATTTTTTTAGGGGCATCCAGCTAAGGCTACAGTTGTTTTCCTGGCTGATGGAATTAATTTTTAATAAATTTTACTTTTTAGGGCAATTTTAAGTTCACAGCAAAATCAAGTGGAAAGTGCAGAGTTCCTGCATACCTCACCCCCCACATGCATAAACTCCCTGATGGAGTTTTTTATTTGTAAAGATGTTGGATCAGAATATATACATAGAAAAGAAAGTAATATACTTCCATGAAGGGAAGTATTGAAAATTGAGTCATTTGAATCAAGATCCCAATAAATCCAGACCATAGAAAAAAATGTAAGACCACTCTGATTTATTTCATGGAACTAGAAAAAAACACAAATCTTATAAAACAGTACTAAAAGAGAAAACTATAGCCCCAATTCCCTGTGGCTACATATTGAATCCAGCAGTGCGTTTTAAATGTTTTAATGTTTGTTTATTATTTTGAGAGAGAGGCAAAGAGAGAGGGAGACACAGAGTCCAAAGTAGGCTCCAGGCTCTGAGCTGTCACCAGAATGCCCAACGCAGGGATGGAACTCACGGACTGCAAGATCATGACCTGACCGGGAGATCATAACCTGAGCTGAAGTCAGACGCTTAACCGACCGAGCCACCCAGGTGCCCTGAATCTAGCAATACATTTTAAAATGAAAGCATCAGGGCACCTGGGTGGCTCGGTCAGTTAAGCGTCTGACTTCGGCTCAGGTCATGATCTCATGGTCCGTGAGTTCGAGCCCTATGCCGGGCTCTGTGCTGACAGCTCAGAGCCTGGAGCCTGTTTCAGATTCTGTGTCTCCCTCTCTCTCTGCCCCTCCCCTGTTCATGCTCTGTCTCTCTCTGTCTCAAAAATAAATAAACGTTAAAAAAAAATTAAAAAAAAAGGGGGGGCGCCTGGGTGGCTCAGTCAGTTAAGTGTCCGACTTCAGCTCAAGTCATGATCTCACAATCCGTGAGTTCGAGCCCCAAGTCGGGCTCTGTGCTGACAGCTCAGAGCCTGGAGCCTGTTTCGGATTCTGTGTCTCCCTCTCTCTCTGCCCCTCCCCTGTTCATGCTCTGTCTCTCTCTGTCTCAAAAATAAATAAATGTTAAAAAAAATTTTTTTTAAATGAAAGCATCATGACTAAGTACGTTTCATTCCAGGAATAGAAGGTGATCTAACATTAGAAAATCTAACAATATAACTTGTTACATTAATAACTTAAAGGAGAAAATATGATTACATTAGCATTCAATAAAATTTTTTTTTTTTCAACGTTTATTTATTTTTGGGACAGAGAGAGACAGAGCATGAACGGGGGAGGGGCAGAGAGAGAGGGAGACACAGAATCGGAAGCAGGCTCCAGGCTCCGAGCCATCAGCCCAGAGCCTGACGCGGGGCTCGAACTCACGGACCGCGAGATCGTGACCTGGCTGAAGTCGGACGCTTAACCGACTGCGCCACCCAGGCGCCCCAGCATTCAATAAAATTTAATAGCCATTCTGAACAAAAAATTTTTGTAAAATAGAAACAATTTATGCCAGACTTACAGAAAGCATTATAAGTGGCAAAATACTGAAATCACTCACATCAAATAAACAAACCAAAATGTTTCTTACCCTCATTATCATTTGAAATGACTTCAGACATTTAGCTATTGTAATAAGACAGGAAAATGAAACAGTTGCCATCAATGATGACAACGGAGAGATAAAGCTTTCTATATACTTGGCGTGAGTGTATATATAGAAGACACAAGAGATTCTATTAAAAAGACTTTTAAGGGGCGCCTGGGTGGCGCAGTCGGTTAAGCGTCCGACTTCAGCCAGGTCACGATCTCGCGGTCCGTGAGTTCGAGCCCCGCGTCTGGCTCTGGGCTGATGGCTCAGAGCCTGGAGCCTGTTTCCGATTCTGTGTCTCCCTGTCTCTCTGCCCCTCCCCCGTTCATGCTCTGTCTCTCTCTGTCCCAAAAATAAATAAACGTTGAAAAAAAAAAGTTTAAAAAAAAAATAAAAAAATAAAAAGACTTTTAAAATTCACTTAAGGGAATTTGCTGTGACTGGATGCATGATACATCTATAAATCTCAACAATTTTAAAATTAGTGAGCAAAAGCTTTAGGAAAAATAAATCTTGGTTAGTCTCAAAATAGTTTGCCCAACATATTTATTAATTACAAAGAGAAAGGAGTTACTTTATAGTAGAGAAACTTGAATAGAAATCACTTGAATGTAGGGGTGCCTGGGTGGCTCCGTTGGTTAAGCGTCTGACTCTTGACTTTGGCTCCTTCATGATCTTGGTTCGTGGGTTCGAGCCCTGAATGGGGCTCTGCACTGACACTGTGGAGCCTGCTTGGGATTCTCCCTCTTTCTCTCTCTGCCTCTCCCCTGCTCGCTCTCTCTCTCTCTCTCTCTCTCTTAAAATAAATAAATAAACTTAAGAAGCAGAAGAAGCAGCAGCAACAGCAACCACAAAACGCAACACAGGTTCCTGGACAGGATTGAAGCAGAAAAAAGGACACTAATGAAAAAAAACTGGTAAGATTCAACCCAGGTCTGTAGTGAATAGCGTTGAACCAATGTTAAATTCCTGGTTCTAATAATCGTCTCACAGTTACGTAAGATATCAGCATTAGGCAAGCGGAGCGACAGATATCCAGAAACTATTGCTGCAACTTTTTCCCAAAGTCTAAAATTAGTTCAAAATGTAAAAGTTTAGAGGATAAAAACCGACAGCGTTCCTCTCTACGGACTTTCTTAATTTGGTGGTTCCCCTGCATGACTAGGGGCAAGGATTTGAGGGCAAGGAATTTATTTGAGAAGTGTCCTAGCCAGTGTAAGAAAATATCAAAGACTGGGTGGCTTCAACAATGGAAGTTTATTTCTCATTCTCACGTTCTGGTGGCTGGCAAGTCCAAGATCAAGATAGTGGCTGATGTGGTTCCTAGTGAGAACTATCTTCCTGGCTTGTAGATGGTTCCCCTCTCACCATGTCCTCACATGATGGACAGGGAAAAGACAGAGAGCCAGCTCTTTGATGTTTCTTCTTAAAAGGGCATAAAACTATCAGATCAGGGCCTCACCCTTATGATCTCATTGAACCTTAATTATCTCCATAAAGGCCCTCTCTCCAAATAGAAGCACATTGGGCGTTAGGGTTTCAACATGCAAATTCCAGGCTGCGGGAGTGGCTTGGGCGCAGAAATTCTGTGAGCTCTTGAATGGGGATTCTGATGGCACAGGTGGGAAAGCCAAGCGCCATGCCCAAAATGTGTTTCAGTCTCCAAAATGATAAATTTTGTCACCTCCTCCGAGGGGAAAGGGGTCCAATATAATTAATTGATCACCAAATGGCATGCTTTTCTTCCCCAAGGAATGATACCATACTGAGGGCTCAGTGCTGGTTTCTGCAGCATTTAGCAGCACGAATGGATACATCCACCACGGCAAAAAAAGAGTCCACCATGACTGCTCCATTCATGTGGTGCAAACCCCAGCGTGGCCATGGCAGGGGCCGGCTGACCTCTGCTGTCCTCCTGGTTATTTAGGGCCTCCTCTGCAGTGGGTCCCCTCTGCTGGGCACTGGGGTGGGTCACTGTGTGCCTACTCCCTCGGGTCCATCCATACACTATCCTCCCAGATCTCTTTGCTTCTGATCTTCTTCTTTTTTTTTTATTTTTTATTTTTATGAAATTTATTGTCAAACTGGTCTCCGTACAACACCCAGTGTATGATGGTTATTTATTTTTGAGAGAGAGAGAGAGAGAGCAAGTGAGGGAGGGGCAGAGAGAGAGGGAGACACAGAATCTGAAGCAGGCTCCAGGCTCCCAGGCTCTGTCAGCACAGAGCCCGACGTGGGGCTCAAACCCACACACCACGAGATCGTGACCTGAGTCGAAGTCGGACGCGTAAGTGACCCAGCCACGCTGACGCCCCACCTCTGATCTTCGAATCTTTGTAGACAGCTTCCTAACCAACCATGCCATTCACCACTTCCTAGGAGTCGATGCTTATCCTTGTATCAGGATGCCCAACGCCCAATGCCCTTCCGTCCACAGCAAGTGTGTGACAAGGTGGACTCCTGCTAAGCCCACTGGGAAGATGTCCCCCGCTGCTGTTAACCCACCCCTGAGAGTGTAAGGCAGCGGCATTCATTTTTAGCTTGCTGCGACACGTCGAGCTGACCCATCTGTGAGCCCCAGACTGGCTGTTTCCCTTTCTACCAGCTGGACATAGAGAATGTCCCGTGTGGCCGTAAGTGTGAACTAGGGGAGAGGGGCGGTAGCTGGGGAATTTCTATGTCATTTCCCATCAGTCTCCTAGAGCATGTTAATTCCCTGGCACTTCAAGAAGGAGGTCAACTAGCAAAAAGCAGTTACAACACAGAAATGAAAACAAAAATCCTGTTCACCATATGAACCAGGAATCAATTTAATAATAAAGGCGTAGAGCCTATATAAAGAGAGCTATAACGTCTTATTAAAGATCTTAAAATAAGACCCCCCAAAATAGAGAAACACATCATGTTCCTGATGAAGAAAGCTTAATATCGTAAAAGCATCATTCCTCAAATTAACTAAAAAAATGAAATTCCATTCAATTCAGCATCCCAGTGCTTTTCTTTGAGGGTGGGGGCACTGAGAATGCTTGAGACTATTTTAAAGTTTATATATAGTGATAACTATCTGAGAGTGACCAAGAAAACTTTGAAGGAGAAAAATATTTGGAGGGCTTCCCTTACAAAATAATGAAACCCATTATATTACACTATAAAACATACACACACACACACACACACACACACACACACACACGCTGCATCATAATCGAAACAATATGCCAATGACAGAAGAATAAATTAATAGATCAGGATCAAAATGGAGAACCAGAAATCGATCACACTGTCTATGGGGACATCATGCATGTAACAGGTGGCATTTGGATCCCTTGTGCAAAGGACAGTTTCTGTACCAAATGACCCAGGGACAACTGGTTGGCTAGAGGGGTGGCGGTGAACACAAGGTCGCGAACTTCGCATCACAAACAAAAATCAATTCCAGATGAAGTGCTCAGAAACCGTAAGTTTGGGAAAGCCTCATCCTTCCCACCTGAGAAGTGGGGCCCTGGGTTCTACGCCCAAGAAGCAGAGCACCAAGCGCCCCCTTGCTATCAGCTGGGATCTTCCACCGTTCATCCCTTGGCAAACTCAATGATTGGAATGGCGATATGAACGGGTCTCGTGTCCCAGAGCACTTTTGCAAAGTGAGCCTGGTCCCGTACTGCGACGATGCACCATTACATCCCAGTTTCGCCACATTGGGGCTTTCTGTGCCTCGGAAAGTCACTTCGTGTTTCCATATCTCAATCTCCTCCTTCGTAAAAGATCGTGAAGATTTGATGAGGCAACAAAGGTAACGCACTTAAGAGGCTCCTGGCACATAGAAAGCACCCAATAAATGTTAGCTATTATGATTTTTACTATTATTATCATTAATAGAGTCCTTGTTTCCCTCTGTCAAGGTATCAAGTAAAACCAACTAGTCATTACCAGAAAACATCCTCCTCGAACATTCTAGACATCAACTGCTTCTCATCTAATCATTAATGCACGGGCATGGGGCCCAATAGAAACAGCTAAAGCAGTGGGTCATGACCGCATCCGTTTCCAGTAGCACCTGCTTTCCTGTACTTATTATAGTTATTATTATTCTGCCAGGTCCGTGACTTTAACACGTGGCTATTTATTTTCCTTTATGATTTTTTTTTCAAAGGCTGTTATCTCACTCTTTGTGAAAATCCAACCTAACTAGGTCTACTTGTAGCCTATCATTTGCTAATGCATTTTTTCTGCTAAAGAATTTTTCTCTGCTAACTTCGAGAGGTAAGTAAGCTTGCCTGGCTTGACCCTATCAAGCTAGGCTAATCCCTATATCATATTGTTCTCTTTTAATGAGACTTCCCACCAGTTTTCCCAGTTTCAAGACGAGACTCCTCAGGGATCTGTGAGATCTGAAAAAGGTTTTCCATAAAATAATCTTAGAAAAGCAGAAGTCCTGAAACACATCTGCTTTTGCCCTACAACTGCAGAGCTTTGCCCTAATGGGAGACCAGCTGTGACCCCCTGCTATATCCCAGACTTCCTCTGGCCAGATCCGGTGGTCCCTTCCTAAGCTGTTTGAGGTGGCATCCACTCTTACACTGGAGATGTTATCTCGTTGGTCTTTTAAAGAGATAATGGGCTTTCCGTAGAGGAAGTTAACATTTATTAGACACCTACCTGCTGGGTGACTAGGCACTGTGTTCAGCCTTTTACATGTGTACAGAGCGTTAGCTAAGTATTTGAACCGCTTCGAATTTTTTTTTTTTTCAAATAACTTTGTATTCTAAAATAGTTTCGGATTCACAAGGAGTTGCAAAAACGGGCATATAGAGTTCCCAGGCACTCTTTAGCTTAGCTTCCCCAATGATGAGAACCGCGGATAACCATAGCACATTGTCAAAGCCAGGAAACTGACACTAGTGTAATACATTAACCCAGGCACCACCCTCGTCAATTTCACTGCATTTGCTTTCATGGAATTGCTTGCATTGGAGTCTGGCGCCTCATTAGTTTTGAGCAACTTTGGGAGGAACCCTAACATCACTCTATTTTACCTCTCTTGTCTGTAAAATGGAGAAAATAGTCGTGCCTACATCATGGGATTACTGCAAGAATTAGATATGATTAGCTAATATTATTTGTGAATCCTTATAACAGCCCTCTGAGGTAGACAGTATGGGAGGCCATCTGGCTGTCGTGACTCTCTTTCCTTTCAGACTTTGTATTTCGTCCCATCAAGGGCTACATACTGTTTCCACACCCTTTGGGGAGTTTGGCTTCGCGACCATTGCTTCGGCCAACGAACATAGCGGAAGTGGTGATGTGCCAGTTTAAAAAAATTATCTTTAATGTTTATTTATTTTTGAGACAGAGACAGAGCACGAGGCGGGGGGAGGGACAGAGAGAGAGGGAGACACAGAATCCAAAGCAGGCTCCAGGCTCTGAGCTGTCAGCACAGAGCCCGACGCGGGGCTCGAACTCACGAACTGTGAGATCATGACCTGAGTCGAAGTCGGACGCCCAACCAACGGAGCCACCCAGGAGCCCCAGTGATGTGTCAGTTTTGAGCCTATTATCTTAAGAGGCCTGGGTTCTCTCTCTTTCTCTGAGTACTGACTGCGTCCTCCATATGAACGAGCCCAGGCCAGCTTGCCTCATGAGGAGAGACAGCTGACCCAAGTCACCTCTGTCACCCCAGCAGCCAAGCCCCAGAGGCAGAGGGGCCTCGCCGACTGACCTGACCTGCAGCTAACAGTAGACATATGGACGCCCCAGTAGAAATCCTAAGAATGACTCAGCAGAGTCCAGCCTAAATTTTCAACTCACAGTGAACCAAGGAAATGGTTGTTGCTGACCACTAAATCTTCAGGGGTTGTTACTCATTCTAGATCACCGATCCAGGCAGTACCACAAAAATACTGATGATAGTAATTACATTACTGGATTGTGATGAGACTTCGTGAGATAATATATGTAATACATTTAGCATATGGCCCATGAGAAATTCTCCATAAATGGTAGTTGTTATCATCACCCCCCTTGTCGTCCTATTTTGCAGATGAGAAAACTCACATTTGACATGGGTTAGGAAGTTTGCCAATAAACATCTGAGCCTGTTTTCAAACACTGGTCTCACTCCAAAGTTGTGCACTTTTCCCTCTAGGAAAATGTCTTTGTTTCCTCTGTCCCCATGTCGTCGGTATACGTAACGCGGAACTAATTCACCAGAATTGAAATAGGGATACATGGTGAAATGGTTCTCACCCCTTCCCTTTTCCCTGTGAATCTGTAACAAACTTCTGTATGAAAATCTGATAATATGAGGAGCACTGAGCATCTGATTCTTGATCCCAAGATCCTGGGATCTAGCCCGGTGTCAGGCTCCACGCTGAGCGTGGGACCTGTTTAAGATTCTCTCTCTCCCTCGGCCCCTCTCTCCTGCTTGTGCTCTCTCTCTTAAAAAAAAAAAGTGATAATATGAAATATTTACATATATGCATATATATATATATACAACATGTTTGACATTTTCAATTATTCATTTAAAATGAAAACACTCAAATTAGAATTGTGAAGGAAATCCCAAGTTTACTTCAGGTCTTCATCTGTTAAAATATTCTAATAGCAACTGGCTTACATCTCAGTGTAGGAACAAGTGCCCCCGGAATTCTCCACAACTGTTATCTTTTGGAACATTCTGGAATGCTGGGCAGAAGTCAGTTTACTGTTGCTGCGAAAAAAAAAAAAATTCAAAGGAAATTAAATCTCAGTAACTGTTAGTTCTGTGACACCATGATACATGTTTTTTCAGGTGAAGTTCATGGGGTGAGCCCATGCACCTGCGGGTGAAAGTGTTGACGTCAATGTACTAATGTAAACGAGTAGACAGGACTGCATCAAAATCAGCGAGAGAGAGAAAAAAAATGAGAAAACGTGGTTCTGGTATATACTTTACCAAGAAGCCAGGCATAGTGTGAGTGGAACGTTTAGGAACAGGACACGGGTGAATGATGGTTTTTTTTTTTTTTCAAAGTTTATTCATTTTTTGGGGGACAGAGAGAGACAGAGCATGAACGGGGGAGGGGCAGAGAGAGAGGGAGACACAGAATCGGAAACAGGCTCCAGGCTCTGAGCCATCAGCCCAGAGCCCGACGCAGGGCTCGAACTCGTGGACCGCGAGATCGTGACCTGGCTGAAGTCGGACGCCTAACCGACTGCGCCACCCAGGCGCCCCAATGATGGTTTTTATAGTGTCACAGATCAAGCAGAATCGTAGCTAAACTGTACGATGTACATTGTTTTGTCCATCTTCTTTTGATAAGCCAATTGTGTAACCATGTTTATGGCTGCTTTATAACTTGTCACTCCCACTCCCAGAGGAGTGACAAATGTGCCGCTGGGCACTCCACATTAGCTTGTATCCCAGAGAAGAAACCGGAGGGCAAAAAGCCAGTCTGATAGGTAGGGGGTCCTTCAGCCAAGGTGGGAATGAAGAAATTCTTCCCCAGAATGAATGAGAATGTCATGCCTCATGGCAGAGACGGCTGGTAGTTCACCCAATGTTCACCTTTCCCCTGTTCATGCTAACAAAACCCTGATTTGGTTGAGGGGAGCCCTACGCCAACACGAGAAAACAAACAAACAAACAAACAAACAAACAAACAAACAAACTGTATTTCCCAACCTTCCCTGCATGTGACTGGCCATATGACTAAGTTCATGAGAGTGGCATGAAGGCCGAAGCTATTAGGTGAGGCTTTTGTCACTTTGCTTCTCCCTTCTTCCTTCCTGGGATACAGTTGTGATGGCTGGGGCTATAGCATCCAGTTTGCAATCATTTAGTGTCTTAGTGTCTTGAATCTCAGTCCAAGTTCCCTCACTCTGTAGCTGAGCAATGAATCTAGCTTTCCTGTGCGTCAGTTTCTCATCTGTGAAATCAAGATAACAATAGTATCTAGTCATAGATGGGGTTGTATCCCCATCTGTACTAGGAAGTATGGAGCTACGAGGAGTTTAGCTTTTATCCCATGAAAATGACATGTTGAATAATACTAAGCAGGTGAGTGATGTGACAGCATCTGGATTAAAGGAGAGCTCAGGATAAATTCAAGAACTATGCTGGAGATGGAATTAACTCCGTTTGGTGCCAACTGTTATATCTAGAGGCAGAGGGTATTAAATGGGAGGAAGAACTACTATTTGCTCAGAACTTAACTCGTCCTCACTAACACTAGAGAAAGGGGTTTATTAAGCCCGAGGAGGACTCCCGGCTGTTCTTCTGCAGGGCACTGTGGGCCTGTGGGGCACATCCCTAAAGCATGACTTTCCTGTGCTTTCAGGGTGAGCTCAGGCACCAGTGAGATTTTTTTAAAGCTATAGTTGGACACTAAATTGCCTCAAGAGACTAAGACATTTTCAGTGGCATCTGGCTGGCTCAGTTGGTAGAGCGTGTGACCCCCGATCTCGGGGGATTGTAAGTTTGAGCCCCGCATCAGGCGTAGAGATTACTTAAAAATAAAATCTTAACATTAAAAAAAAATTAAAATAAAAACTTCTCCATGTTAAAGGAAACTAAGTTTAAAAAAAATAAAAAGAAACGCTAAAAATTTTTTAAAAACTTCTCAACATTAAAGGAGCTGTTCAAAAAAATGAAATCTTGAAAAATGAAAATAAAAAATAAACATTTCAAATTCCAAGCATAGAAACTACAACTGATGTAGACACCACACCACTTGAGTTATTGGCATTACTGAAAATATTATTTCGAAGTCCTTTTATGAACTCTGTGTGTGTGTGTGTGTGTGTGTGTGTATGTGTGTGATTTGCTATAGAAATGTTCTATGTAAAGATTGTAAGACATCAAGAGTTAAACTGAGTTAAACTACTGAAACGCCTAATTTAAACTACATAAAAAACGTTACTGAGCAGTCTTTTTAAATTTTTACTTATTTTGATATTACTTATTGGATATTGTCTGTCAAATGGGGTGCAATGAACCAGACCGCCTCTGAGGTCTCTTCCAACCCTAATCTAATTTGAATCCAACCCTAATTTGAAAACCCTAATAGTTTAAGTAACTCCCAGAGTGTTCTTGCTAAGTATCACCTCATCTAATCCTTAACACCGCCCTCTGGGAGCGCCTGGGTGGCTCAGTCGGTTAAGCGCCCAGCTCTGGTTTCGGCTCAGGTCATGACCTCACGGTTTGTGAGTTCAAGCCCGGGTCTAGCTCTGTGCTGACAGTGCGGAGCCTGCTTGGGATTCTCTCTCTCCCTCTCTTTCTTTCTCTCTCTCAAAAATAAATGGATAGACCTGAAAAACAAAAAACAAAAAACAAAAAACAACTTTTAAACAGCCCTCTGGTTTAGGTGGCTAATATTACCCCATTTTAGAGATAAGGACATCGAGTTTCCCAGAAAGTTAAATAAATTGCCCAAGTGGGAGACAGTGTCATGTACAAAGTGGGTTATAGCGCAGGAAAAAGAACTTGAGTCCACATCCCTGTGGCTGGCTGTGGGCGTCATCTCAGCAGGTCTGGGCATCCTGTCCTGGCTGTGTCGGTGTCTCATCAGGAAGTGCTTAGGCCAGCGAAGAAAATGTGGAGTCATCCTTTAAGCACCAGGCTTCGGCTCCATAGTTTTTCTGTCCCCCTCACTCCACCTCTTTGGCCACCAACACAGCATGAATGTCTGCCAAATTTAGGCGTCTACTTTACCGCAGAATGGCCAAAGTAACCGCAAAACGCATATGGAAACCATGAGAGGGACCATGAGAGGACTGAGGTTTCGCTAGGGGGATGCCTGTGGCTGCCTCTAGAGTGAGGACCCCGTCAGCCCGGGAGCTCGATCAGCCACGTGCTCCCAGCTTGACCTTGAGAGGGTGGTCTCTCCTCTCCAGGAAATCCAGGCTGGTGGCCGTCTCCTGGTGCTGGGAGAGGCACCGGGCTTTCTGCGAGGCGCTAGGAAATCCTTTGAGGTCAGGGCTGCAGGTGCTCAATACTCAAAGCGTGACCAACGACAGTAGCATCCCCAGTGAGGTGGTGAGACGCGAAGAATATTGGGCCCCAGCCTGGATCTACTGAACAGCCCCTGCATTCATTTCGAAGAGATCCCCCAGGGGAAGTGTGCACCTGGGAAAGTTTGAGAAGCTCCGTAGAACAAGATGGTTTACACACATTAAAGCAATAGTTGTCACCTTAGAAAAATTCTGATGTCCGGGAGCCTGGGGGGCTTAAGCATCTGACTCTTGATTTCGGCTCAGGTCACCATCTCACGGTTCGCGGGATCGAGCCTCCCCATCAGGTTCTGCGCTGACAGCACGGGGCCTGCTTGGGATTCTCTGTCTCTCCCTCTCCCTGTCTCTCTCCTGCCTGTGTTCTCTCTCTCAAATAAATAAACTTAAAAAAAAAATGCCGATGTCAAAGTAGACCAATTAAATCAAAATCTGTGGGGGTGGTACCCAGGCATGGAGATGTTTCAAAGCTCCCTTGGGTGATTTTCATAGGCAGCCCAGGTCAAGAGCCACTGCATAAGCATGACCCACCCTCTTTTCTTTTCTTTTCTTTTCTTTTCTTTTCTTTTCTTTTCTTTTTTCTTTTCTTTCTTTCTTTCATTTTTTTAATGTTTATTTATTTTTGAGACAAAGAAAGAGAGAGAGACAGAGCATGAACAAGGGAGGGGAAGAGAGAGGGGGAGACGCAGAATCTGATGTAGGCTCCAGGCTCTGAGATGTCAGCACAGAGCCCAAGGCAGGGCTCGAACTCATGATCATGACCTGAGACAAAGTCCAACGCTAAACTGACTGAGCCACCCCGACGCCCACCACCCCTCTTTTCTAAATCAACCCTACATTGGCCATTTCTAGACACTGGTTGGGAAACTGATACCATTTGATAGCAAAGAACACACAAATCTTTTATTAAAAGAGGAAAATAAAGGCAACATAATGAGCTTTTCATAGACAAAAACTTGTTTCCTTGAAAGGATTGGCTTTTATTCTAAAATTTTGTCCTTACTATTATCTTTTTGTCAGTTTAAAAATGTCTTTTCTCTAGCCAAATTATGGAAACACCCTAAATGTCCATCAACCGGCGAATGGATAAAGAAATTATGGTTTATATACACAATGGAGTACTACGTGGCAATGAGAAAGAATGAAATCTGGCCTTTTGTAGCAACGTGGATGGAACTGGAGAGAGTTATGCTAAGCGAAATAAGTCAGGCAGAGAAAGACAGATACCATATGGTTTCACTCTTATGTGGATCCTGAGAAACTTAACAGAAGACCAGGGGGGAGGGAAAGGGGAAAAAAAAAGAGGTTGGAGAGGGAGAGAGCCAAAGCATAAGAGACTCTTAAAAACTGAGAATAAACAGGGTTGATGGGGGGTGGGAGGGAGGGGAGGGTGGGTGATGGGTATTGAGGAGGGCACCTTTTGGGATGAGCACTGGGTGTTGTATGGAAACCAATCTGACAATAAATTTGATATTAAAAAAATAATAAAAATGTCTTTTCTCATATGAAATGTCAGAGAAGATCAACATTGCCCACTACAAAATAAAAAGCAACTAACTCTATGTGGTACCTTGAATTTTGTTTTTAATCCAAAAGCCTAAGAATCACAACTCTAGAATAAACTGATTTAAACATGTCAGTGGATACACTCCCCACTTGTCACCCCCTACTTCCTTAAATTAAAGCAGAAATTGCCCCACTCAGTAAGGTACCACATCATGAGTCACAACTCAGGAAGTGATTCTAGCTTCGTAAATATGCATTTTGGTAAAAGGTAGACAGACATAAAGTCAGGTTAAGTCACGGAGGGTGTCCATTATGTAGCGTGCTGGATTTTTTTTTTTTTTTTTAATGAATGGCGATGTTAAGATTAACAACTTGAACGGGCCATCTACAAGGACGTTCTTAGAAGTGTGTTGGATCAGCGGTCCTCAAATTTTGGCATGCTTCAGAATCACCTGGAGGGTGTATTAAAATCTAGGTTACTGGTTTCACCCCTGGGGTATCTGATTCAGTAGGTCTAGAGTGGGGCCTGAGAAATCTGCATTTCTAACAAGTTCCCAGGTCAAGTTGCTTGCCCAGGGAACCTCACTCTGAGAACCACTGCTCTAGCCAGAGAAAATGTGAGTCACAAAGATAAAAAAAAAAAAAAAAAAAAAAAAAAGAGTGATATATTAGTCGTAGAGTTACAAATAGTTGTATATTGGTATATATTAATTATTATAGGTAGTTACTAGATAGTCGTATATAGATTCATTTGTCTACATAGCAAGAATGTCATTTGAAGGGAATGATTTGCAGGGATCTTATAAGAGGTTGTTTTGAAAGCAGCATCATATTAGCTGCGAATTCCTCGGTGGGAGGGGGACTCTCTTATGTCCCCGCCAGGTGAGTCATTCCACGGGCAGGGGTCTCGGTCCAGGCCTGAACTTCACGTCCGGCGGTATCTTCCGGAACGTCCCTCCCCCTCTCCATTCGGACCTCCGGCTTATGGAACAACTCGAGGAAGATGCGATCTTCCCGAAGGCTGGCCCCCTTCCCATCCCCTGTCCGGTGCTGACAACAGACCCACTAAATTTAGCAGCAGTGGGAAAAAAAAAAAAAAAAAAAAAAAAAAAAAAAGCCCATGCGGTCCCACCCCGGGGGCTCACCTGCGACCCGCTGGACAGTCCACCAGCCTCCAAACGGTGCTCAGAAAAAAAATTAGGCTATCTTTCATTAGCTATCTATCATGTGGCCTCCACCAGGCTGCAGGATATGAGGGCCATTTAATTAGGCCCTGCACCGCTCTCTGGTGTGAAAAGGCTCTCCGACGCTTTGATTCCCCACTGCTACGCAGCAGGAAGTTGTTGGCGATAATTGACATAGGATTTCCTTGTTAACCAGCGGCAGACATGCCGGATTAAAGCGACAGAGATCTCGAGAAGAAAGTGAAAGAGATAAGAAGCTCGGGAAGACTTCTGCTTATTTGGCACTTGAGGACCAGGAGGAAGCGGCAATCACCCACTCGAGTGGAGGCTCCCAGAGTGCAAGGGCGTCCCCTTATCAGACCCATTTCAGCTTGGCTGATCAAAGATTGACGCCCGTAAAAATCACATAGGCCTGGGGTTTGTTAGTTTATTAAGCGGCAGGTTTGAGGAATTATCACAGGTTTAAAGATGGATTGCAGTTTATGTGAAGGGGGAGAGGATTATCGGGTTTTCATCTTAACAATTATAAAATATCACAGCTGAAAGCTTGCTTGCAAATGACATAATTTTCCACCACCGACTAAACAGGTCATTGTGGGGCTGCATGTAAGCGTTCTCCACGAGGGAGGAAATGCAGGCAAGTTGACTCCGGGGAGGAACGAGAACGAGGGGGCCCCAGACGCCTTGTTCCACTCGGGAAGCTGGCGCGATCCCATTCTGCCCTGTGCGATTCCGTAGGTAATTATATTTAATTTCTTACTGGGGCCGTTCAGGTCGGCTTGCATTCAAAGGGAGGGACAAGAGAAGCAACCCACTGAGATGGTTCTTAAAAAGCCGTTGTGATAAATGATACCGAAATAGATCCACATGAGCCGAGTGAAATGAAACGTCTACTTTGGAATAGAGACAATTATTGTCTATCACTTAATAACTTAACCTTACAAGAGCACATGTGGCATTAATAAAGGGCTGGGAGCCGCAGCAGCGCGTGATGGGACCCCCTTTTGACAACTATATACAAGGCCTGGAACAGCGGAGTGAGACAGGTTTGCAAGGGGGCTCGTCGACGTACTTGACCGTGGACCCGTGCAGCCGATTAAATATGTAATTGCAAGGGCTTTGCATCCTTGCTGATTTTCACAAGTAACGTTTATGGAGTTGGGGGGGGGGAGGGGGTTGCTTGAGTATCAAAGAAATATGTGTTTAAGGCAGAAAATGTAGGAAATAGGGCAAAATATCCAGAATGAATAAAAATAATCCCCCTCCCCCCCGCACACCCACTGGTGAGCACATGCGGGATTTGTGGTTACCTGGACGCAAATATGTAATGTGTCTTACAATCTGACTCACCGCTGTATTTTCTTAAATGCGTAATTTCCTTAACAATAAGCTGTGATCCCCCCCCCCCCCCGCCCCGGATTTAGTAAATATTATTCGAAGGTATGGTTTTGCATTGTGGCATGACGTATGGTAATGGAATTGATTTAGATAATCCCCAATAGTTGGACATTTAGATTGTCATCAGTGTTTTGCTTTTGTAAACAAAGCTGAAATGACTGGCCTGGAACATAAATCTTTGCATGTTTTGCTAGCTGCTTCCAAGAATTAGAAGTAGAATCTCAGACTCGAGGGGCAGGGACCTGTTTAAGGACACTGATACCTACCCAGGTTTGCAGATGTTCGACGAGCTTGAAAATAATCTGTCCGGTGTTGCAGTCAGGAGCATTTTGTGCCGTCCACCCTGGACTGAGCGCAAAGGACAGCAGCTATTTCATCAAAAGAAGATCAGTCATTCTGTCTCCGTCACTTGGGTTCTTTCGTTCTGATGCGACCTTTTGCCACGAGGCTCTGTGACAGACTAGGACAATAAACAGTGACCCAGGAATCAAGTTAATAGGGCCAGACTCTGAAGAGAATCATGTCAATGTTAACAACTTAAACATGGAGCACATCTTTTATCCAAGAAGTTCAAGTTCCTCTGAAAGCACCAATTCATTATCATTCACAAGTGCAAACGGAATTGGTTGGAAAAACCACAAAAACAAAAACCTTTAAAGGAAACTGAAAGGGAGGCAGCGGGAGGAAGGAGGAGCAGCTGATTCTGGACGGAGCTTTTTAACAAAATAACCCTCAGCGCCTGATCTCGTACAGAGAAGAGGCTTTTCTCGTTTTCTTTGTAATTTAATTTTTTTTTTTTTTTAATTTGCTGCATAAACGCCGGGGCCAGTCAGGCATCAAGTGTTTGAGGCTATTTTGAAAACGACAAAACAAACATCATCTTTGTTTTCTGTGTCCTTCACATGAGTCTCTTTGGAATGGGGTTCAAATGATAAGAGTCTGGTATTTCCTCACCTGGGGGTTGAGATGATCTGGCACATTATATATCCCTGAATGGAAGTGGTCTACATAGGCAAAGTGGATGCTACTATAGGATTTTTCTGATTAATTTATTCATGAAGAAGTTGCAAAAAAGATGCTTTTAGTGGACCTATAAGCTTTGGAAAATAGATGTTGTCTGTGAAAAAAAAAAGTGATCCTTTTTTCTATACATATCTATCTATGAAAGATCTTTTCTATCTATGGTCTATCGGAAATAGTCTCTCAATTGACCTATTGTTCTTAAAATATATATTTGTGAACTTATTTTTATAAAACCCAGGGGATCCATTGTCTAGCTGGTGAGATGATGTTATAGGCAGTATTTAACTGTTCGTTACTTTGAAGTCACTAACGTTTCTGCGTCTGTGAGCAAAGAAGGAAATGGTTGCTCACCTCCTCGTACCACAGAGTAAAGCTCACTATGCTGAAATCGCATTGTGCCCAAACACAGGGTACTGTGTGCCAGAAATGAGCCTGTTTGGGCCCGGGGCGAAATAAACCAGCATAAATCCACATATCCCAAATTTAATTTTCTTCTCCTTTTTATTTTGAGAACCTCTCTTTGTTTTATAAGGCAAAACACAATGAAGTTGTTATCCACAGTGTAGCCTGCTGAACTGAGGCATTTGTAAGTTTATAAGCTGTTACAGTGGGTAACCCCAACTTTCAACACTTTGACCCATCTGAAGGGCCTCCTTGTCCCTCCATCCTGCTGATGGAGATTTAGGAGTCATTTCAGCAGCCAGGGCTGCTTTGCTCAGACAAACATCTCTCCAGGGGAGGAAAGGAATATTGCTAACTGAAATAAAACACAGCGTGAGCATCACCTTCTCAATCTGGTCCCCGGGGCGTGCCTTGGGAATGACGGTCCCTGGCATCCCGTGTAACTTAGTTAGGGTGCAGAAATCAGAGACAAATGGATCTTGTAATAGTTTTCTCACTGCCATCTTGGGAAATTTCCAGCAAGGTTTGGGAGAATAATGCAATGCCTCTGATGCTAGTCGTGTAATCTCACTTGTAATTTCAGCTTTCAGAGCACCCTGGACGTAAATGAAAAATACATTCCTAAGCTCCAGCTTCGAAAGGATATCCATAAAGGAGAGCCCCAGAGAAGGTCAGGGAGCTCTTGCTAAACAGCAATGATCAATTCTGCTTTCCAAATAAGAGTTTGTTCTTCTGTCTTCTACACAAGAGAGCCCCAATTTTCAACCTCTTGAAATTTCCCTTTGGGGCTCAACAAAGCAATGTGCGTTTTCAGTTTTTTTTCATCAAGGCAGGCCTAAGGATTGCTGTTGTATTATGAAATCGCACGTCCTTCATCCATGAGATAAGGGGCGTTCTGTTATATACTGACGCACATACATCATTCGATATATCTGATACGGTGAGGTCATAATGTGTTATAATGATAACATGTAGAGCAAAAGAAGAACGAAAAAGGGATGCACGTGGGAATTTTATACATTGCAATTTCTGATTAAAAAAAAAAACAAACCCAAAAACAAAAACCTTCTATGGAAGACGTCTGGTGAGACGATTCCTCTGTTAGGTACTTCATCCGCAGACCCAGCCACATCCACTTTCTCAAAGGGGAGCTGATTTCTTAACACCCGTCACGGAAGACATTCACATATACCAAGGGCTTCCTATGTTGGGTCAGGCACGGTTTGAAGCATTTTACGTGTATGATCTCGCTTTTGTCTTTTTTAATCTCATTTACTTCTCACACCACACTGTGTTTGAAAACAAATTTCCCAGACGAGAAGCCTCCGTTTATTCAATTGTTTAGAAATAGGCATCCGCTGTCTACTGTCTGTCAGGCTCTATGCTAAGGGTTGAGGGTTGGAAGACAGAACAAGAGATCCTGAGCACACGTGGGGACTAGAGACCCGCAGCCAAGGCAGCGCGATAGCTTATCATCATCAGGAGGCAGGGGGCAGAGTGGTCGGTGTGTGGGATTCGGACCCAGGGGGACTGGACAGGCTCCATCACTGACTACCTTGGGCCAGCTATGTGACTTCTCTAGGCACCGTTGTCTAATGCAGACAGTGACCAGGATAATACTGATTTCATAGGTTCTTGCAAGAATTAAAACATATCAGCACAGCAAACCCATTGTAAAGAGCTGGCATCCAGCATATACTAAATAAATGGTATTATCTACTTAATATCATTATTATATTTTTATTATTTCTATTTCTGGTTGTGCTGTAACAAGTTAGCAAAGTGTTATGGAATAGTCCCGAAACTTTCCAGAACGAGCAGTTTTCACCCCTAACGTCAATATCGGTCCTCACAGATTTTACCAGATCTTCCTGTGGTTCCCAAAGATCATTCACGGATAAGTGACAATAGCTTCTTTAGTCCGTGGAGAAAGCGCCTCTGGGTTCTTTCTCACAGAAAGGAATAGTTCCTTTCTGTGGCTGTGTTCTTTTAAAATGTTTACGTTATTTTAAATTGTGTGTGTGTGTGTGTGTGTGTGTGTGTGTGTTAAAGTGTCCTTTCTTTATAGGATGATGGACACAATATAGAACATTTGCGGGGGGATATTTACTTGGCAAAATTAATTTAATTTGGCAATGCAATGGAGACCTCCCCTTGCCACTTTTTAAAAATAGTTTTGTTGTTTGGTGAACTCTGGGAATCCCTAGATTGTACAAAGTATTCTTTTTTAGCAAAAGCAGAAGTCAATCTTCTGCCTCGAAAAACTGTGGGTGTTTTAAAAAATATTTGTTTTCTTTCTTTCTTTGGTAGCAAAAGGGGGCTTTTGTGGTACCTCTTTCGGTGGCACTGGGGCCTCTGAATAAAAGAGTCATTTTTCTAAGTGATGCATCTGCTTTTAATGTCTTAAATGCTAGGAAAGAACAGACATGTCTTTCTGGTCTGGGTTTTCTTAAATAGCCAGAAGTCTTCACGGCAAAGACAGCAACCATCTAATAGAGAAATAACTCTCAGACAGAGTGCTGTGCCGGCACAGCGTGGCCTCCCTGACAACCTATAAATGGACCATATTGATGAAGTGAACAAGATTCTCTCTGGTCATTTTCAACTAGAAACTAATAACCCCCGTCATGATATCAGGCATACAACCTCGGTTAAAACTAGGTTCATCAAATAAATCACTCAGGAATTTTTCTATTTCTTTCTCTGGACACAGTGCACATCTGCTCAATGAGAGGAGAAAAGAAGCAATATTTCTTTGATCAGGATTTTTTTTTAATATCCTTGTATCTGTCCCTCGGGATGCTATCTTTTCAAGTGGGTGCCGATAGTACATCGCTTTCTAATGAATGCAGAGAATTTATGAATTTAAGCTATAAAACCAAATACGAGGGATTTTAGTTTATCTCAATCTATATTTTACATTGTCATGAGAAAATAAACCGGACCACAAAGCTGTATTGTGCCCAGTTCACTAAATCTCCTGATCTCCCGTAACCTTTTCAATGTGTTCCATTTGTGGCCACATATGGGAGAGGGATACAAACAGATGATCGCTTTGTATGTTTCCCCAATATGTCTAAATACATGTAACACTTTTCATACCCTCTGGCTGCGGCCAGTAAAGAGCTTGGCCGAAGCATCAGACATCAGCCACAGCTAATATTGTCATGTTAACATCTCACTGACGCTGTTAATACTTTCTAGGTATTTGGATAAATTTTGAAATTTGCAAAATGGACACGGTTGTCATCCTGTGTCCCGAGGATCTTAAAAGCCCTAGGTCAGCTCCCGGCGTCTTAAGGAATTATGGAGAGAAGACGTCTTTTTCTGCTTGTGGGATAGAAAATAGTAGAAGCTGTTTGAAAGGAAAGCTAACCTTTCCTGAATGTGGAATAAAAAGTGAATGAAAAGGCAGGGGCTTCAGTTGCCTGGCCGCTTCTGCTGGTATTGAAAGAAAACTAGTTTGGTAGAGAGAGCACAGGATTGGGATCCAGCGGACCCACATTCGAATCTCAGCTCTGCCGCCTGCCAACTGGGTGACGGGAGGATTACACAGACCTCGAGCTCCTCATTGATGAGCTTGAGATAAGGATACAGATCTTGTAGAACTGTGTGGGCACTAAAATGAGTTAAGGTTCGAGGGACATTTGGCATCTCGCCTGCTACATGGTAGGTGCTCGATGCCACTGAGTTCCCTTTCTTTTCCTGAGTTCAGGGGACTCAGCCTTGCAAACTGTGTGATCCTGAGCAAGTGACTTAACCTCTCTGACCTCCCGCTTCCCCCTCTGCAAGACAATTATAAAACGTCCTGTAGGGGAGTCACGAATCAGAGGACATGTGGAAGCACCTAAAACAGGACTCAAACTGTGTGATTTTGCTTACTGTGATTTATGACTGTTACTTTTGCAATTCTTACCGTGATTTCTATTTTGATCACCAGTACTTTTTCTCCTCTTGCTTCTTTTTCTTGGGCTTCTGTTTCTTCAGCTGGAAAATGAAGGGGTTGGACCCGATAATACTTCCACCCCTTCCAACTCTGAACTGTTATAACTCGATGTGTGAAATGACATTTGTAAGAGCCTTTTACCATCTACGAGTTTTCATACAACCTCAGACGGACGTTGTATAGTCTACATTTCCTACTGATTTCACCTCAAAAGAATCGCCATCATCATCATCATCGATTGAGTGCTTGCTATGGGGCCAGCGTACTTTTTTTTTTAACTTTTTTTTTTTTTTAGTTTGGAATAACTATCGATTTACAGAAAACTTGCAAAGAGAGTACAAAGTTCCTAGGTACCCTTAGTAGGTGGTAGTTTTGGCGAACGTTGCCATCTTACGTTACCATGACACGAACGAAGACACCAACATTGATATATGACTATTAACTGAACTTCTGACTCTATTTGGAATCATTTTTCCCGTTAATGTCCCCCCCCCCGCTTTTTTTTTTTTTCTGTTCTAGAAAAACAGTGACCATGCTTCAATCTTTTCTTGTTTTTCATACCCATGCGTTTGGGGAGAAGAACTCTACAGAGGTGAAGTGCCCCCCTTATCACATCATGTGACATTCATGCGACCTCACACGTGATGGTACCTGGCGTACCTTTGAGGGAGTGGGCCCCTGCATGCATCTGTCACAGGTTACCCGTTCCACCAACTGAGGGATGTGGGAGGTGTTCTCAGCCTCAGCGATTATGAATAAAGCCTCTGTAAACATTCCCCTAAGGTTTTTGTGTTGTGTAAACATAAGCTTTTCTTTCACTTGAGTAATACCTAGAAGTAGGATCGTTGAGTCTTATGACAAGTGTATATTTAATTTAATAAGAAACTTCCAAACTGGTTTCTAAAGTGGCTGTTACCATTTTGGAACCCACTGGCGGTGGCTGAGTTCTCTGCTTCTCCATGTCTCTGCAAGCACTGGGTATTGTCAGGAGGTTCTTTCTTTCTTCCTTTCTTCCTTTCTTCCTTTCTTCCTTTCTTCCTTTCTCCCTTCCTTTCCTTTCTTTCCTTGTAGCCATTCAAATAAGTGTGCCATGATTTTTAAATTGTAGTGTTCGTGTTCATTCTCTAATGACTGAATTAAGCATCTTTTATAAACTTATTTGCACTGTGTGTCTTCTTTGGTGAAGCTTCTATTATAACATGGTGTTCGTTGGAAAAAATGTTTCTCTCCTTGTCTTTGTTGGAGAGCTCTTTATTTGAGTTCTGGAGACAAGTCTTTTATTATTAGATGCGGGATTTGCAAATGTTTTTTTCCTAATGTGTTGTGGTTTCTTGTTTTTCTTTGTTTTCTTAACTGTCTTGTAAAGAGCAGAAGTTCTGACTTTTGATGAGGTCAAGTTTGTCCATTGTTTTTGTCCTTCCGTGGATCATGCTTTTGGTGTTGAAATATTTGCTACCCACTGTCACAAAAACGTTATTATGGCTTCTTCTACAAGTCTTATAGCTTCACATTTTATATTTAGGTCTATGATTCATTTTGAGTCCATTTTGACATAAGGTTGAGGTATGGATTGAGGTTAATTTTTAGTAAACGGATATTGAATGCTTCCAGCACCACTCATTGAAGAGACCATCCTCTCTCCATTGAATTGCTTTTACACCTTTGTCAAAAATCAATTCACCCTATATGTGTGGGTGCCTTCCTACACTCTCTATTTTGTTCCGTCGATCCATATCTCCGTCTTTTCTCTCTCGCTGTTTATGTTTTGCTTTGCATTGGGGCCAGCCTCACCTGTTTCTAAACAAGAGGGTTTCCACTCATAAGCCAGAGCCCGCACAGGAGCCTCTCTCCTGTCACTGTTGGCCAGAGAGAAAATTAGTCCCAGGTTCATTTAAACTAAGCGATCTCATCACTGAAGTCCCAAAGAGACCTTGATTTCAAAATGAATCAGTAAAACATAGCGTAATCCCGTGGCGGAAAAGGTTAGAAAGAGGGTATAGAGTAGGCCATTCTGTCTGATCTGCCTTCTCTGGCCCCCTGAACACTCCAAAAGTAGAGGCCACACACTCTCTCTCCGATAAGACAGACCTGTGAAATACCATGACCACTCAAGGGTTAACAGTGATAGCCATACAATTCCTTTTCTAACCCTCCAGCGCGAGCTTTGAGCAGGGCTTTGCAAAGACGGGGTGTTGGAAAAAGTACCCCTCAGGACCTCAAAGCTCTCTTTTGTAAATCATTATGGAATTCAGAAGTGCCCTTTAAAAATTGTGACCAACATAAATTCTTTGAATCCATCTGGCTAGACCGTATAGAAGCATCCAAATTCAGCGCAGGTTTACGCTGTTAAAATAGCAGATACATTTTTTCTCAACGCAAAGATACTCTTCTGCAATTTAACAAAAGCATCATAATTCATGTTTTCTCATGCAAGATACCTGCACCAGATAACTTCAAGTAGCCGACTTAGAATATAATCTCCAGCCACAAAATCCAGTGTGTGGAAAAGGGCTTTTGCCCCAACGAGCCTGTTCTAAGAGCGAAACCTCACCTTACCGATGAAATAACAATTTCTTAAAATAAACATCCAAACCTCTCTGATTTGGACTGATGTTAAAGAAAGATACATCTTGGGGCGCCTGGGGGGGGGGGGCTCAGTCGGTTAAGCGCTCGACTGCGGCTCAGGTCGTGATCTTATGTTCGTGAGTTCGAGCCCCGCATCCGGCTCTGTGCCGACAGCTGGAGCCTGGAGCCTGCTTCACACTCTGTGTCTCCCTCTCTCTCTGTTCCTTCCCCTTTGCACTCTGTCTCTCAAAAAATAAATACATGTTAAAAAAAAAAAAAAGAAGGATACATTTTATCTGCCCGTCTTTAAAGGAAATGCATCACAACATCTCTGTCGCCTATGGATTTGGCGAGACTGTGAGCCTGAACATGTTTTCTGAAATTTAAGCATTTTTACTAAGAACCTGATATGACCCAGCTGAGCCGAAAGACACCTGTTAGGCCTGTCCCCCAACACCAGAATGACAAAGGAGGTCTGCCAAACACAGAGGGCCTTGAATGAGCCCCACAGAACACACCTTTGTAGGGGCCCTCAGGGATTCTGGCTTAATGAATAAAAAGGAGTGATTTATAATTAGCCCAGCAATTGGGCCTGAATGGGTGTTTCTAAAGTGATTGAAATTTTCTGCTTGGAAAACCTATTTTCTGTAGACAAAGGGAAAAGGGGTGGGAAACAGATATTTCTTAAGAACCTACTATGTGTTTGGCATGTTGCATTCATGACCTCATCCGAGCCTCACCGAAACGCCCAGAAGCAGGTAGCAAATTCCAAATGGGTGGGGCTCAAAAATGAGGTTTGCTATGTTTTCATTTCTCCTGGAAAAATGACGGCATTCCCTAGAAATTGTACCTGCCTTCTACGGTCATTATAACCCCTAGTAAGTGCTGTTTCAACGTTTAATGAACAGACACACCCGGGAATGTAAGTATTGTGAGTCTCCATGCAGGTTAGGCCGTCTATCTGGTGCACCCCACCCCCTTCCCCAGGTCCCTAGCCCTCTGATGGATGAGATCAGATATTTTTATGATATTGCTACCAAGGTCTGGCCCAGGGGCCTTAACATCCCGCAGATTTACCAAGCACATTCTGAAAAAGCCAGAGGGAGGCAGAGACTGGGAAAACTCAAAAAACAAACAAACAAAAGAACTTGTTGCCCTTGAGCCGTTCTGTCTCTGTTCACTGACATCCACATCACCTCCCCACTTACTGGAAATGTTGTCTAAATGTATTTATTTATGCTTTTGAGAGAGACAGAGAGAGTGTGCGCGGGGGACGGGCAGAGAGAGAGGGAGCGTCTCAAGCAGGCTCCGCGCTGTTTGTGCAGAGCCAGACGCGGGGCTCGAACTCACCAGCTGTGAGATCATGACGTGAGCTGAAATCAAGAGTCAGGTGCTTATCTGACTGAGCCACCCAGGCGCCCCCTTCTTACTTTCACATCCTGCCGGGACCGCCCCCCGTCCCGACTGTAATACAGACCCTCGGCCATGGTTTCCAAGGCTCTTCATGACCTTATCTCTTTCTGCCACTGCTCTGCCCTCCACACTCCTGCCCCTCTCTCCCTGGGGTCTCTCCAGCACACAGACCCCTTCCCTGGCCCTGTTCCTGGGTGCAGCCCTCTCCTCCTGCCACACTTGGCCCTTCTCATCCTTCAGCTCCTGGCTGAAATGCCACTTTGCCCGGGACTCCTTCCTCGACTATTTCAGGTAGGTGCCCCTCCCATTATGTTCGGTTTCACACCCTGCCTTGCAGCTTTTATTGCTATTTGTAATTACACAGTCCTATGTCCGTAGGCTTGGTTGCTTGCTTTTGTTTATTGTCTGTGTCCCCACTAGATAGAACCCTCTATGGGGGCAGGATCGTCATCCATTCTAGTCCCCAGAGTATTTTCATTTCCTGGGGCCCCGGGCGCGGAGCAGACGCCCAGGAAACGTTGGCTGAATGGTAAGAAAGAGAACCGGCACGCTCGGGTTGAGGAGTGCAGGGAGGACGTCCAGCCCCAGAGCACAGCCCCGCTCCCCCTGGGAGCTACCGCACTGCCCTTTGTGGGTGTAATGGCAGATCATTCCAAGTCGGCTTCTGTCATCTTTTTGCGTCACCGCAGGCTCCGGCCACCAGGCCTCCCTGGCCGTGACAGAAGCCCAGGGGTAGTCCCTGTTGGCACCGATGTCCTGCTTTTGGATCTGAGGAGTTCTGTACATGGCCACAGGTCCTCGGGCCCTCGATCGTCTCCCCATAATCAGACGGCTTAGCCGTGGGGTTAGCCTTGTCGGGGGACAGTCACGCCTGCTGCTAATCCTAACAGCCAGGACACCCTAGGGTGGAGGCGTAGAGGTCTACCGAAACTCTTAGCCAATCCGGGCAAGAAAGGGGAAGGAAGGCTTCCAAGAGGAAGAAGAAGGAGGAAGAAAAGGAGGAGGGGAGGGAGAGAGAGAAGGAGAGAGGAGGGAGAAGAAGCCCCACACTAAGTGGGTTTTTTTTTAGAGTGTATTTATTTTGGGAGAGAGAACGAGCAGGGGAGGGGCAGAGAGAGAGAGAGAGAGAGAGGGAGAGAGAGAATCCTAAGTAGATTCCACGCTATCAGCGCAGAGCCCGAAGCAGGGCTGGAACGCACAGACCATGAGATCATGACCTGAGCTGAAATCAAGAGTTGGGTGCTTAACTGACTGAGCCCCCCAGCACCCCAATTTCTATGTGTGGTCCACCATGCCAGAAAAGGACATATATATATATATATCCCATTTGTGCTCCCCACTCCTCTATGAGTTAAGAGGACACCAGGGCTGACAGAAATGATATAAGGTGGCTAAAGTCACATACTCACTAAGTGGCAGAGCTGAGATCACATGTATTTAGGAAAATGCATTTTGTTCAAGCAAAGCCTCTTGGCTGAGAGGTTGGCATTCTTTTGCACACCCCAAGGCATCCTGCTTCGCTCTGCTCCCTTTACATACTGCCTTTTACAGGGCACCGTCCACCCTACAAGTCCAGAGAGTAGCTAAAGAGAAGGCAAAAAGGTGCTTTTAGGGAAAGGGAAAAACCAAATCTGGGTTCTTTCTATGGTGACCGCACCTCTCTGCTCCTGCCAGGGCACTGGCTACAGAACTGATAATGGTGGGGGTGCCTGGGTGGCTCGGTCAGTTGAGCATCCGACTCTTGATTTCGGCGCAGGTCATGATCTCACCGTCGTAGGATCGACCCCCTCCCTTCCCCGCCCCCCCATCAGGCTCCACGCTGGGCATGAAGCCTGCTTGGGATTCTCTCTCCCTCTCTCTCTGCCCCTCCCCTGCTTGCTCTCTCTCAAAATAAATAAGTACACTTCAACAACAACAACAAAAGGAAATGATAACGGTGAATGATGACAGCAGCTTGATTTAGTGAGTATTCGCTGTGAGCCAAGCTCTAGAAAGGAGGACTACTCGAATTAGCCCCATTTTACAGACTGAGACTGAGGCGTGGAGAATGACACAGACAGGAAGCTAGGCAGGCTTAGGGGCTGCTTCATTTCCCCACAGCAAGAGCCCGTAATTACTACCCCCCAGTGGTCTGGGGGGAGTGATCCAAAGGAAGACCTGTGACCCTTACAATTGCTGTTATTGTCCAAAGTCGCCTTAGGCTTGACACAGAGCCTCCAAAGCATGGTGTCCAGGAGCCAATGACCCCAGGCCACCCCTGGATCCTATGCACCCACTGGAACAAGCTGTCCCAAACCTGCTATCCTTCAGGAACCAACTCAACTGCCGTCTGTTCCTAGAAGCTTTCCCAGAGACGCCCCCTCCCCCTTGGAACAAACTCCTCTCTCCTTGGGGCCTGCGGCCAGTGGTGATGTATGCCACATTCTATTCGTGCTTCTCTGTCACCTCCTGCTCCAGCCCACCGTCTGGCTGAGGGCAGAGACCGCGTTTTCTTCACTTTGATATACTCTGCTCACTCCTCGGCCCATAGCAGGTGCAAAGAAAATAATCCGTGTGCGGGTTGAACTAAGGAATAGGTTTAGGCATGGAACCCACTGCAGAGACGGCGGCCCCCGCCGTGCTGCCCGGCAGTGTGCAAAGCTAGTGGTAACGGCGTTCAATCACAGTGGGCAGGCCAACACTGTCCCCTGGCTCCACAGGCTATTTCTTCCTCAGGGCCACGCGGTACGGGCTTCCCATGTGACCCAGCGAGACCTAGGTTCCACTCTGCCCCTTCTTGGCTGATCGATTTCATCTGATTTCTTCTTGTCAGTTTCCCTGTCTGTGAAAATAAGTATAATGCCACTCATAGGTGTGGTGAGGGTGGAGTAAGGCATAAGCAACAAGAGTTCTGCCCTTGCAGACCTTAGCTGTTAGCATTATTTGCATCTAAAGCCACACCAACTAGCTTGTCCCAGGGAAGCCAGATGGGCTGGGCGGCTACCCACTATCAGGAAACTTGACCCGGTATACGGAGCTCCCTATGTGCCACATGGCCCCCGGCAGTGGCTGTCACCGCCTCCTGGCTTACAGGCCCTGTGTTGTTCAGGCTTTGACCCCCAGACCGGGAGTGAGGGCTGCTCACCCCTTCAGCAGCCGCCCTGCCCACCGAGGCTCCTGCCAGCTGCGGGCTGCTGGAGTTGGGCAAGGGGGCAGCCGTGGAGTGACTCACCTATGGGACCTGCCCTGGGGAATTCCCAAGAGCGAACTCCTGGCTGACCCTTTTTGGGATGGGCTGACCCTTTTGGGCTACGTGGCAAAACAAACCAAAGCAGACCGAGGCTGACCAGGAGGTAGAACTTTGTTCCTGGGTTAATTTTGTCACCGTCGCCAGGAAATCATTCGTGTCCTGGATGTGAGGGCAATCTGGCTGTGACATCTGTCACCCCACTGATCATTAGGGTGGCGTCGGCCCACCCGGCTGGCCAACGGCCGGGCACCTGGCAGGTGTCACCTTCCTCCCTCACTGCCGCACGTGTGTCCCTCCTGAAGCTGCGTGCTCGGTCGAAGAGGACGGCCTTCCCTGACAGAGGAGGACCATTCTCTTGGGTCAAGGGTATATGAGATGAGTAGCCGTGCTCTCCTCCTAGAAGCCCCAAACAAGCTCTTCAGGTTCGTTAGTAGGAGAACGTAGGGCAGTCAAGCTTCCAAGATTCCAGACACATCCTAAACGAGGCACTGCATGGGGCCGTCTGCCTTTCATAAATGAATGAATGAATGAATTAATGAATGTCCTGATCCCCTCTGTCAAAGTCAACTTCTACTACATGCCAGGTGGCAAGTCACCACCAGGAAGGGGGGAGAAGGAGACAGGTAAAGAACAATAGTCATGGAAACAGGTCAGAACAATTTAACCCAAAGGGTAGAGAAGGGGCAAGGTGTCAGCAGTGGCTTCGGGAGGAAGGTCCTCGGAGTTTCCTTCCTGTCCCGGCTTCAATGAACAGCTAATTCCTGCACAGGGAGCAAGGAGGAGCACCAAAGCCTCGATTATTCCAGCAGCCTGACCACCGGGGTTTGCTTGGGTTCAGGGCAAGGGGTCTGGAGTCAGGCACACCCAGGATGAAAGCCCTGCTCCCCACTTACTACTTCTATAAGGGGGACGAGTGCCTCTGCTTCTCTGAGCGTGGGTGCCGTCACTTACGAAGTTGGGAATAACGGGGGCTCCTGCCACACCACTACGTGAGACACTGCAAGCAGCTTATGCTGGCACATAATAGAGTAGGCTGTTTTGATTAGAAGTAGGCAGCTGGCCCTTTAAAACTCTAACCAAGTGGGATCAAACAGTGGGCTTCTGCCACCAAGGCTGTGTGACCCATCAGGCCAGCCGAGCCCAAGGTGGGGAGACATCCAAAAAAGCAGGCAGGCAGATTCCTGAACCATCCGGGGGTGTGGATGGCTGATGGAGGCCAGATTTGAAATGATGGAGTGGTGGGGAGACGGGAGGGGAAGGAGCTGCAGGAAGAAAATTGCAGTGAGTTGCGGGAGGCACACTGTGCGGAGACAGAAGTGGACAGATGACGTGTGATAAGAAGGTTGGGGGGGGCCGCTGAGGGCGGACATGGGCAGGAGGCGCGAGGCAGTACGGAAGGAACGGTAAGAACTTTGCTGCTGGGACCAGGCGCATCAAAGGCAATGAAGTGCGAAGGCGAGAGAGGATGTGTGGGGAGAGAGGAGGGCCGAGCTGGGCCGACCAGCGAGCCAGAGAACCAGGAGAGGATGTCCCGCAAAGATCCCGCGCCCGCACGCGTGAGCACACGCACAAGCACACGTATAGTGTTCGTGTATCCGGTTTCATTCACCTAAAGAACCCAGTGTGTGTAATTTCAGGTCTACAAGAACAACATGTGCTACTGCATATAATAAGCATCGGTGTTGATAACATCCGCAATAACAATAATAATTATTACTAGCCACTGATGTGCTAGCAGCTCGGCTATAAGCCTTCAATTTACTTGACGATCTCACTTAGGCTTCGATAACAATCCGGTAGAGCGGCATGATTATTTTCTCCATCTTTTTTACAATTTTTTTTTAACGCTCATTTTATTTTTGAGAGAGAGACAGAGCACGAGCGGGGGAGGGGCAGAGAGAGAGGGAGACACAGAACCCGGAAGCAGGCTCCAGGCTCTGAGCTGTCAGCCCAGAGCCCGACGCGGGGTTTGAACCCGCGAACCGTGAGATCATGACCGGAGCCGAAGTCAGACGCTTAACTGACTGGGCCACACAGGCGCCCCCGTTTTCTCCATTTTAAAGATAGGAATCGGGCTTAGAGAGGTTAAGTTACTTGCTAGAGGCCACACAGCTATAAGAGGCGATCGCAGATGAGGGCGTTTAGCCCCCGCTTACAAGCAGTTAGCCAGGAGCCCAAATTCTCCAGTTGATATTCCCTAAAATAATGTCTGATGTGGCAAATAAACAGAGCTGGTAGAACATAAGAGGCCACAAGGCTGGCAAGGGTTTGCAAGTTAGGACCAATGTCCTGCACATTCCCTAAGAGTGCTACGGTCTGAAAACGTGAATCGGGCCCATGTTTCACACTGGCATCCATAAACCGTCCCGTGGATAAGGGCAGCAGTCATGCCCAAGGCCGCTTTTCTACCATGAAAGAGTGAAGCCACAACCAGTTGGCAGGCTATCAACTGCTCGCCTTGGCAGCTACTGGAGAAGCACGTTTTTGCAAATGTAGTTATTATACCTGTTACGCATAAGAAAAAACAAAACATGTGTTAATGATGCAATGTTGCTTTTTCTGAAAGGGCATCCAAGAAGGCCCTTACAGGGCTTACTTTATTCTCAGGGCTGTATGAAGAGCTATGCTAAGCCCCGTGTTAGATAGCAGGAAATTGTCTAAAGCAACTTTAGAAAAGCTCTTCTGTTTTGATTTGAGTCTTTTTGTTTTTAATGTTTATTTGTTAATAAAGTGGGGCAGGGGCAGAGAGAAAGGGACAGAGGATCCAAACCAGGCTCTGTGCCTCCAGCCCGATGTGGGGCTCGAAGTCGCCAACCACGAGATCGTCACCTGAGCTGAAGTCGGTCGCTCAACCGACGGAGCCACCCAGGTGCCCCTGATTCGAGTTTTATTTATTTATTTATTTATTTATTTATTTATTTTTACATTTATTCATTTTTGAGAGACAGAGAGAGACAGGGCACAAGCGGGGGAGGGTTAGAGAGAAAGGGAGACACAGAATCCGAAGCAGGCTCCAGGCTCCGAGCTGTCAGCCCAGAGCCCGACGCGGGGCTCGAACCCACAAACTGCGAGATCATGACCTGAGCCGAAGTCGGACGCCCCACCGATGGAGCCACCCAGGCGCCCCTGATTTTGAGTGTTGATTGCAGCGGCTGTTGGTGCATCTTGTTTTCAAAATCTCTACCTTCCAGCTCCATCAGTGTAGGGACAGGAAACATTTGTTTCTCTTGGGTGAGGTGAAGAACGGATGGGCCATATCCCCAAACCGTGCTAATCACATCACAAATGCTTGTCCAGCACGACCACAGGCCGCTATGCTGAGCGCTCTACATGCAACACCTCACCCCACCCTCTTCACCATTCGACGGATAAGGAGCTGCGACCTACCATTCACATTTTCTCCTCTGGGCCCACCGCTGTCCTCAGTGGTAATGAGGCAGAGAGAATAATTGGGCAGACTTTCAGGGCAGAGCTTTTGTGATACGTCGAGCATGAGTTTTAGGGTGTGGCGTTGGGAATGGGGATAATCAGGGTAACGAATTCATCGGGCCACTGAGACAGTGCTCCGAGATGATCTACGCCAAAGGTCCCGTCACAGAGCCCTGCACTGGTTGAGCAGTCAACAAACGGTGCCCAATGACTAATGTCATTGTAATTTGCTTCCTGATGATGATTTGGTATGTTCTTGGCTAAAGCTATACCACTGAACCCATGTGTTAATAGTACGGTGGTATTTTTTATTTTATTATGCTGTTATGTTTAAGGATTGGAGGTGCAAAGGTAATTAGGAAACAGGGTATTCCTTTAAAAGGGTCAGCTCCGATCAAAGGCAAAGGCTGACAAATGCTGTGAAACAAAGCTATGAGAACATTACAGATCAGAACTGGAGCTCATGGGAGGGAAAGCCTACTTCTACAGTAGGCAGTTAGGGAAGGCTTCCTGGGAGAGGTAGTCCTTGACCAGGAAGAGTAAACAATGTTGATATGAATGGAGACTCTAGCGAGAGGAGAAATGCTGGGAGTAAGACGGAGATGACCGAAGGCACAGAGGTAGGAACACCCTAGTTACTCAGAGAAGTCTGTGGACTCTGCCCGTGAACGACTACTGACAGGAGCTTATCTGTTCTGCCTTTTCCTTAGAGTTTTTCTCAGGGCTGCTTCCTGGTACACCTGCGACAGTCAGGATAGGCTAATTACTGTGCAAAAAGCGCCTCCGAGATCCCAGCAGCTGAATACAGCTAAATCTTATGTCTTGCTCCCATCAGTGTGCTGGGGGGAAGCTGTACGTAACATGGACTTCTAGGGACCAGGTCTCCTTCTGTCCAGTAGCTTCATCGTCCCTTAGGACCCAGAGCCTTCTAGACTGAATCCAGCTAAGTGATGAATAAAAAGATGATGTGGCCCCCACCCAGAAATCGTCAGGGGCCAGGCTTGGAAGTGAGGACCTCACTTCCACCAGGACTCCCCCGGCCGGAAGTCAGTCTCGTGGCCCACCTTGCCGCAAGGGAGGCTGGGAAATGGCGGCTTCCTGTGTGCCCAGAAGAAAAATAAAACAAGCCTGGGGAAACCGAACATAATATTGTCCCTGCCACAATTTCCTAGATCTATAGACATTTTGGCAACAAGTTGAAGATGGGAATAACAAATCCTCAAGTTCATTTAGGTACTCTTTTGAACGTATAAAATGGCTTTGCTGTGTGTTTTAGTCTCATGCCAAGAGAGCCCTGAAGTGTCTCGCACAACAGCTGTATATGAGCCCTGTATAGACTTGTTACGTAACATGCTTCCTTTTACCTCAGGAGAGGCAGACAGGACAGGTGTTGATCTCCCCATTTAACCACTGAGGAAGCCAAGACAGAAGTTACTTCTGGCCTCAGGGTTCTTTCTTCCCATCGATCCAACCCAATGTGTTCCAATGAGGAAATGAAATTATGAAAGGGTCACATTCCCTCTGCTTTCTGATTTTAGGACAATGGTTCTCAAATGGGGACAGATCTCCCCCCCCCTCCCCAACTGCCCACTCCCTGAGACATGCGTCATCAATGTTTGGGACATTTTGGGTTACAACTGGGGGCAGAGGGGACGCTACTGGCCACGCTATCCGGTGGGTAGAGGCCAGGGATGCTGCTACAGGATAATGCACAGCCCCCACGTCAAAGAACGAGCTGGCTCAACATTTCAATAGCGACGTAGTTGAGCAGCGCTGCTTTAAAGATGTCTCGGAGAGAGACCAAGTATCAGGCACTTAAGAACACTTCACGTTCCCACTGATTTTCTCTTTTCCTTATTGATTTTTTTTTTAACATTTACTTACTTTTGAGAGACAGACCATGAGCGGGGAAGAGGCAGAGAGAGAGGGAGACACAGGATCCGAAGCAGGCTCCAGGCTCCGAGCTGTCAACACAAAGCCGGATGCGGGGCTCGAACTCACGAACCGTGAGATCAGGACCTGAGCCGAAGTCGGACGCTTAACCGACTGAGCCACCCAGGCGCCTCTCCCACGGGTTTTCAAAGAAGAGCAAAGACCTAAAAGGACCAGGGGTTGAAGTGTGGCCAGGGGCTGGTGTGGGAACTGCGTCCAGAGCTTGTGACTGTCAGGACGTGAGCAGCGCCTGGCTGTGATGGCAGAAACAGTCAGCAGCTGCCGCCGAAACTCTGTCAAACACCCACATATCAGGATTATAATCTCTATTGCCAAACCAAACATGTTAGTAAGCAAGTCAGGCCTCCTTGACAATGTGTATCCATAACCACAAGCAGCGCTCAAAACATGTCATTTAGTGCAAGTTGAAAGGTTGGCCAGTACATTCTAAATACTGTAAGATGCACAGAAAGGAGCTGGGGAAGAAGTGACAAATGGCTCAACACGGTCGTTCCTCAAGGATGGCAGGGGAGTATTCAGGCTGCTGTGTGTCTTTCTGAATGTTCCAAAATTTCTGAAATTAGTCTGTATTTTTTTTAACTTTTTAAATGTTAATGTCATTTCAAACTTACAGCAAAGTTACAAGAATAGTAGAAGAAACTTCCAGAAGCCCCATACACAGATTCACCCAATGATTCCATTTGACCCCATCTGCTCTTTCATTCACACAACCCTCTCTCTCTTATGCTCTCCCAATTGGGCACCAATTGGGGCCCTCGAAGCTCTTTACTCCCAAATGTGCAAACGACATGCTTATCAAAATAAGGAAATGCATGTGTTGTTCCCTTTAATCTGCAACAGTTCCTTAGCCCTTCTTGTGTTTCTTGACCTTGACCTACTTGAAGATTATATGCCAGTTATTTTTTGCAGAATATCCCTCAACTTGGGTTTGTCTGACTTTTGCTCATGATTAATTCCGGTTGCACACTCTTGGCAGGAATACCACGTGATATTGTGTCCTTCTAAACATGCATTATTTTTTAAATAAAAAGGAAAACACTAGCAAAAGAAAGGCTTCATACATGAATACAGCCTCCCTCCCCACTAGTCCCCGCTCCCTACCTCCTCTAAGGGCAGGAGCTATGGCCGTGTCTTACTCATCTTGACATTCTTGGCAGGTGTTTAGCGTTAATCTTCTGTATATTTCAGTTCGCTCATTTGTCACACATTTCTGGAGCTCCTAGGACCCTGTACTCATTTTTTTTTACTATTTTCGTTTCATCTTCTCACATTCTAGAGCACAAGCTCTGTGCCTGGACTATGGCCCAAGTAAGGTAGGCAAGAAATATTTGCAGAATTAAATTCCACTTTCCTGCCTCCTCCTAGTAGATTTGTGAGCTATCCAGGGTGCTTTCCCGTCAGTCATGACCACGTGGCTATCTTTTCCTACCTCTATCTCAATGCTGCTGAGACCCAATCGGAAGTATCTGTTTGTCTCAGAGCTTGTCTCTGAGATGCTCGAGGAGAGAAACCCTGCTATGTTCGTCTCCACGTCCCGGAAGCCTCGCCCAACGCACCAAGTGGGTGCTTCATACGTGTTTCCAAAATAAATGGCCTTTACATAACCACCCTGCATGGATGGGTGACGTCTCACTTTAAGAGAATTGACTAAGAGTGTTCATTCTGTTTAACTAATGACTAGATTACACTTACAAAGAGGCCAAGAGCCACCCAAACACAGCAGAAACTCACGGTAGAT
The DNA here is from genome assembly GCF_007474595.2 of Lynx canadensis. Classification (NCBI taxonomy): domain Eukaryota; kingdom Metazoa; phylum Chordata; class Mammalia; order Carnivora; family Felidae; genus Lynx; species Lynx canadensis. The sequence goes on from NC_044313.2 coordinate 13,363,671, forward strand.
ATACACCCCTCCACACCCACACGCACTCACAGCTCATCTGGGGGGATTTGGAGTTACTATCAGTTCAGAGAGGGTATTTCTCTAATCAAAATGGCCCATTGCCGGGGTGCCTTGGTGGCTCAGTTGGTTAAGCATCCAACTCTTGATCTGGGCTCAGGTCATGATCTCGCAGTTCGTAGGATCGAGCCCCACGTCAGGGGCTGTGCCGACAGCACAGAGCCTGCTTGCGATTTCTCTCTCTCTCTGCCCCTCCCCCACTTGCACTCTCTCTCAAAATAAATAAATAAACTTAAAAAAAAAAAAAAAACCCAAATGGCTCATTGTGCCCCAAACTGGCTAATTCTATTCTGCACGTATCTAGGAAATCGAGCATCATATTGTGTTATTAGGGCCAAGTCATTTGAGAGTAGTGGCTCCAAGCTGCTCCGTGAGCATTCGGAGCCTCACGTCTTCATTTCGTGACTACTAGTTGTCCCGGTAACTTGCTTTGCTTTGAGCTCCAAATCCAGGAAAAGCAAATGGGAACGAGCCACTCTAAATTAAATATGAGAAACAATTACATGTTGACAGCTTAACTGCTTTCTTTCTCCCAGCCTAAGTTCCTAAACAAGATATTGCACTTATCGAGTACACCGACTGTATTCTTAGATTCCCTTGCAGTTGAGAAAGCATCCCTAAAAGAGATAGAATAATTGGTGGACTAAATGGTTACTTCTTGAGGGAACTATAATAAGGAATGGATGCCGAGCCATTGCATTCATCGTAATTAGCTTTTACGCACTGCGGACGGACAGAGGCTCCTCCTTGAAACCACAGTCCTACTCTTCATGCTCCCCCTTCGGCTCCCCCTTGCTGACCCAACTGAGTGTCCAGAAATGCCTTGGCGAGCAAGGATTGAGGCTTCATTACTCTGTGGTCTGTGCACCCCAAGGTGGCCCCCAGAGGTGGCCTCATTGGTACACCCACCCAGTGGGGGAAGAGTTACCAGCCAACTGGGGGAAATGCCTTCAGCATCTGACAGCTGTGGATGCATTTGGAAGATGATATGGCCGCTGCTAAAATTCCAAAAACTGATTCAAAACGTGCAGTGGGATGGGGGCCTCTGGGTGGCTCAGTCGGTTAAGCGTCTGACTCTTGGTTTCGGCTCAGGTCATGATCTCACGGTTCGTGGGTTCGAGCCCTGCGTTGGGCTCCACGCTGACAGTGTGGAGCCTGTCTGGGATTCTCTCTCTCCCCCTCTCTCCTCCCTTTCCCTGCTTGTGTGTGTGCGCTCTCTCTCTCTCTCTCTCTGTCAAAATAAATAAGTGAACATTTTCAAAATATGCCGTGGGGTGGGAGAGGGATATAGAGTTAAACTAAAAAAATGATCGATACCAAACCGTACAATCTTAGTTGGTACCATCAAGATGCACATAGACTGAAAAAAGATGGAAAGGATATACATCGAAACATTAACCACTGGGTGGTGGATTAATGGGGAGCTTTACTTCTTTATCCTTTTCTTTTATAACCAGAAAACCCTAGGTGTTACACAAATATCTATAGGTTAGGGTTGAAATAGCACAGAGTTGAAATCAAATTCAGAATGATAATCATAAGAGCACCTATATTTGATGGCACCTGCTATGGGCTGATTTATACCCCCTCCAAAACCCATCTGTTGAAGCCATAACCTACAGTATCTCAGAATGTGACCCTATTTGGAAATAAGGCCTACAAGTTAAAATGAGGTCTTTAGTGTGGACCCTAATTGATCATTCTTCAGTCCTTATAAGAAGAGGAGATTAGGACACAGAGGCAAGAGGATGTGAGGGCACACGGAGAAGACAGCCACCTGCAAACCAATGAAAGAGGCCTCAGGAGGAAATCAACCTTGCTGACACCTTGGTCTTAGACATCCAACCTCCAGAACTGTGAGAAAATGAATTCATGTGGTTTGAGCCCCCGGATCCGTGGTACTTGGGCTACGGCGGCCCAAGCAGACTAGTACAGCCCCATTCCGTTCCAGAACAGCTTTATGAAGTCGCGACCCATGCAGGTGGACAGGCCCTGTACTCGGGAGGGCCCACAGCTGTCTCAGGGCTCACCTGTTGCTGTCCTACAATTCTCTTTTTTTTGAAGATAGAGAATTTTTTTTAATGCTTATTTATTTATTTTGAGAGAGAAAGAGAGGGAGTGTGCAGAAGTTGGGGAGGGGTAGAGAGAGAAGGAGAGAGAGAGAAGCTCCAGCAGGCTCCACACTCGGTGCAGAACCTGATGTGGGACTCGATCTCATGACTGGGAGATCTTGACCTGAGCCGAAATCAAGAGTCAGACGCTTAACCGACTGAGCCACCCGGTCACCCCAGGTCCTAAAATTCATCCTAATTTTTAAACGAGCAGCTCCATATTTTCATCTTGCTATGGAGTCCATAAATGGTTTAGTCAGTCCTGATTGTACCCGTTCGTCCATGTATGTCTTCATTCTTCAAGGGAGGCTGGGTAAGGGCTCCCTGATTTACTAAGCATTTATTGAGCAACCGCTGTATGCCAGGCATTTTGCTCTGGCACAAAAGAAGAATTAAGTTCAGATCTTCTCTAGAAACCTGAGCTACAGAGGGGGAAAGACTTGTGGGCAAACAGCTCAGTGCCTATGAGTGGAAGAGGCAAAGGACTATGGGTGGACCAAGGAAGGTGTGTCCTCAGTCTGGGTGGTTTCACACCAGCCTCAGTCCCCTCTCGAGGCTGGGAAATTGAGGCTGGCCTGCCCAAGTTCAGCCAGCCACTCAGCGACAGGCTTATACTCTGGTCTTTATCTCTTTCCATGAGGCCCTGCCACGCCAGAAATGCCCTATGTGACTTCCCAGAGTTAGCACACATACGAAGTGAACCCTGGGCAGGTGCGTGGTTTATTCACACCCGAGGATTAGCGAGGCTGCAGGTACTTTGTGAAGTAATTTTAAAGGCTCATGTTTTCAGCATGGGGCTCGTGACTCACATAAGGTAGACAGAGCGTGTGTGGACAGAACAGCCCGCAGAACAGAGAGCCTGAAGCCAGGGGCAGATATTCCTAAAAGGGAATTCGAGTCCGCCCTGCATGAAATCATTGGAGAAACAATAGTGTCTGGGTACCCCCCCCCCTTTTGGGGGAGAGAAAATGCCCACTCCCTCTTTTTTTTTTTTTTTTAACATTTATTTATTTTTGAGAGAGAGAGAGAGACAGAGACAGAGACAGAGACAGAGTGTGAGCAGGGGAGGGGCAGAGAGAAGGAGACACGGAATCCGATGCAGGCTCCAGGCTCCGAGCTGTCAGCACAGAGCCCGACGCGGGGCTCGAACTCACGGACCCCGAGATCATGACCTGAGCCGAAGTCGGACGCTCAACCGGCTGAGCCCCCCGGGCGCCCCGAGAACGCCCACCCTCTTCAAGCGTCTGCTCAATCATTTCCTTTCCATTGTTGACAAAATAGCCAGTACAGGGAAGCTCCGTGCTGAGAAATCATGCACGTTCGGCTAAGGTCTGCATGATCCGCAACTGTAAGGTAGACGGTGTTGTTTCCGTGACAAATAACGCCCCTGGGTACGGGGATCCCTCTCCGTGCCCTGGTCTGAAGGATTTTGTTCAAGCTCTGAGAGCACCTTCCTCTTCGGCTCAATTTCTGCTTCTTTCGTGACCTCATCATTTCAGATACCCGTCATTGAAACAGGACGGAGCGACGCGTAAGGTGCGTTCTTTTCCAAACTTTTAAGCGAGTGCCGCTGTCATTTTTTAAAGCAGGAGGGAGAAGCCATCTGCCTTGCATCTGCACCGACCCATCGCTGAATCCGCACCGGCCCCGCCTGGCACGCGAGGGGTTTCCCGTATCCCGCTGGCAAGTTCAGCACCATTTCTTCTCAGATATCACCCTCTCCCGGGCCTGTTAGCCTGAGCGCCCCACAGGCCATCAAGAAGAGGTACCAGACTCCATTATAACATCTCTTAGCACTTTCTGCACTTTGGAGCCGTGCCGGTGGGATACCTGGCTGTGCGCAAGGGGACTGCAAATAGGATTGGAGACAGAACATCACCTTGCCTGTCCCCTCCAGCCGGGCCAAGGAGGAGGCGGGTCTCGCCAAGCAACCGGCGCGTCCCGTGATTTTCTCGGAGGCCTCCTCCCAGGCCTGTGGCCCCTGACTGAGTTCTCAGACCCCAACGCTCCCCAACCGGGGGCTGCCACTGAGCACCTCGATGCGCAAGCCAGGCTGGGTCACCTCCTTTTGGCTTTTGTTTTGGGGTCACGGCAGTGATGAGCGTGTGTGTGTGTGTGGGTGTGTGTGTGTGTGGGTGGGTGTGTGTGCTCTTCTAGTCTCTCCCGAAGAAGAACACGGCGCTTTCGAGAGGGGGAGCACGGCGTTCCAGGAAAGCAGGGGACGGTCAGATGATGCGGGCATCTGGCCCAGACAGGCAGAAAAATGTCTCAGCAGTTTATAATAAGGGAAAGAAAAAAACCCCACGGAAGCGATGGAGTCATCCGCCTGGCCTGTCCAAGTTCAGCAGCGTTGACAACACTGGGTTTTACTCGGTGCTTTCTGGACTCTGCCCGAAACCCTTCCAACTGTCCCAAGCAGGAGAGAATAGGCCCTCTGCTAATTACCCCAGAGGCCAGCTTTCTGCTCCTTTGAAGAGCTCGCTTTGATGTGATGCAATCCCGCTGCCAGGCCTGGCTGTGCCCAGATTAAGCACATAATGAGCAATTATCAGCTGAGCTCTAGGAGCGCGGCCGAGGCGGCCGGTGGAAACGAGGCCTCTGCGCCCGGGCCGACTACTCTAGCCGCCGCCACTCCCTCTGCGGCTCGAGTAATTCACTTAACCCGCTTCTCCCCTCCACACCTTTGCCCTCCGCCGCAACATCCTTCCCATCTGTAGAGTGGGGCTCTCGGGACCTCCAGGGACCCTGCTCAGAGCCCGCCGGCTGGCTGGACACGCCTGCTTGAGCCGCTGCTCGGGGCACCGAAGTCCCAGGAGACGCAGCCTAGGCTAGCCAGAGCTCGAGGGGGCGGGCGCTGTGGTCCAAGGCATCGGTATAAGCTGTGCGATCTTGGGCAAGGGACCCATCTCACAACGCAGTTCCCTCATCTGGAAAGGCAAGGCGTGGGGAGGACCCACCTGCGGACTGGCAGCAGCAAAGGGCGCGCTGGCTATGTGACCGCTTCTCAATACCCGTTTGCTGGCTTGTTCACGCAGCCTGTCACATGCCACGAGGGGTGGATCGGGAGGTTCCTAATAAGAGAGCCGCAGCATGGACCGACAGAGGGACCTGTAACCCGTGTACCCGAGAGACCAGCAAAGAAATCTGAGCCCAGTTTGGAAGAAACAGTAAGGAAGCAGCAGGTCGTTTGGTGGGATCTGAGCCCTACCCTCCTTCTGAAGGTCCTTAGGAGTAAGATCTGGGTTTTGCACCATAACACTGAGTTCTATTCCGGCAGGTTTCTTCAAAGTATAGGGCAGGGCTCCCGGCTAGGAGGAAAAGCCCCTCCCAGAGGAAAGAGCCTTCTCTTTTCACAAGGAGCGTGGGCTCTTCCGCATGAAGAGGCCCCCGTCCTTCCAAGAGTCTCCTCCCTGCCCCTAAAATCCCTTTTGTCTCTCCATCAGCTATCAGGCTTGAAAAACAGAGCTCCCTGAAGAAAAAACACGGGACTTCCCTCCCAGATGGTTCTCTTAACCTGTCACCAGGTTAATCTGCAGAAATCCACCTCCTACAACAAGCCCCCATCCATCTCCCCTGGTGGCCACATGGTTTTCTTTGAATTTCCATAATTCCTTCTCTTGGGCCCTTATCTTGCCGATGGTTCTATGTGGGCAGATTAAGGAGGCTGTGAACATCTTGGGGCAGAGATCACGTCCTCTCATCTCTATCCTGCACAGGTACCTAGAAGGAGCTTTTTATTTCCTTTCCTCCCTTCCTTCCTTCCATTTTTTTAGATTTAAGCCAATGACCTGAGATTATTTCTTGAGAGCAGAATTGGTGGAGAGGGGTTGGGGGTAAGCACAGGCATCTGGGGGAGGAGACGGCCACAGAGGGAAACACAGCCGGGAGGCCACATCACAGTTTTACGTAAAGCCAGCTTTTGCCATCTTGGCGTGTTCTGGAAAGTTCTTTCTGCTTCAACCTGAGGAATCCTGCCCTCACTTCAGCCCTCTTTTCGGACCCTCAGATGAAGCCAACCCTCTCCTGTTCCTATTTCTTCACACATGCCTCTTTTCTCCTTTGCCTGGAACTACTTATCCCCAACTCCAGTCCTTCAGAACTCAGCTCCCCCTCTGGCTGCCCAATCCGCGTAGGACACCCTCTTCAGCTCTCGTTGTACGTCTTTACTTTTCCTTTGTGGTCTTTATGCCAGGGTTGCCCCAAAGACTAATCTGTGGGAATATCTGACTGATATTTACCTCCGATACCCACGGGTCTTTACACTTCTAGCAGGCAGTGACCCACCATTTGGCCACCATTGTGCTCCTGGTGCTTGGGACACGGCAAGTACTCAATGAAGAGCTGGTAAGTGAGTCAATTAGCAAAAGTACTGACTTTGTTTGGGGTCAAGTTATCAATTCTACCCTGAAGCCCAGGATATGTGCCCCCCCCCCCCCCCCGCCAAAAGCAGGCCAGCCTCCACACCATGGGACCTTGTACCCCCAGGGACCTCAGGCCTGTGTTCAAGAGGGCCTTTGACAACAGCCCACGCTCGCAAATGCTCCCTTCAAATAAAATGCCCTCTCCCCACATGTCCGGAACATTTGCCTCCCTTGGGAACAGCCTGCGCACCCGGCCGAGCTGGCTGAGCCACCAGGGCTGGCCTTGCCTCCAGCTGAAGGCGCTCTCCCCTTAGGGAAGGCTGCAGAAAAGGGCAGAGGCAGGGGGGACACAGGGAGGGGGCGGCCAACAGGCAGTTTTCACATGTCAGGATCTGAAATGATTGCCTTTCTCTCCTCTCCCCGTGGGCGGGGAAGTGTGTTATGAGCTGGTGACTTCAGGCTGGGCCTGGCGACCCGGCGAGGCGCACACTTGTCAGAAGCAACTTAGCGAGTCCTCCCATACCCATCACCACGGGCCCGATTGGTCCTCCGCGGCCCGTCGGCGGGATTTCCAGGCCTGCGCCGCCCCGCGGGCTCGTGCCAGGGGCTGCCAGGGCGCAAAGGGCTGGCGGCCAGACCGGGCAAAGCGGGCAAACAGGGAAGAGCCCCCACGAAGAAGGAGGGCAGAGCAAACCCGGGCCTAACCCCGTGGGCAGCTGCAAGGGCGAGCCGCCGAGGAGGGTCCCCACCAGCGCCCCCCAGAGGCCGGGGGCAGAAGCCACGGGCCTCGCGGAAAACCGCACCCATGGGTCCTGGGACTTGGCTGGGCTCACGGAAGGTTCTGGGATTGCGTGACGCCATGGTGAAAGGCAACGGAGAAACGCGGCGTTTGGGGCCAGGGTGCAAATCCACACGCGGCCACGTGCTGACCAAATGACCTTGCACAAGTCCTTAATCTGTCTCAGCGCTATCTAGTTGCATCCTCCTTGATCTTCCTTGTGGGTTAAATGCGTCCCGTACAACGTCCCTGAGAGAGTTATGGGTGAAGTTATGGTGCTTTCCACACATAAGCACGGTGCACACACCAGCGCCTTTCTCCATGGAAGAAGAAAACGTGTATCTTGGCCAGGAATCATGGCCCTAAGTGGGGTCTCTCTCTCTCTCTCTCTCAATTTCTTTCAACCTAAGATTCATGCCAGTGTCTGGAACCCAGTCTAATTCATCTCAGGATTCACCTCACCCCGCATATCTTCTTAGTGCGTTCGCTTGGATGGAAAAATGACAGTAAATGGTTAGGATGAGAACAGACAGCAGAGCGTGACTTTTGAAAGGTGCTTCACCGTTGGCAGTAATTTACATACAGTCTCGCGTGGCAGACGAGGAGTCTTGGGATGAAACCCACCAAGCAGGTGGCAGTAAGCAAATTCGTGTTCTAGAAACCCCGCCTGTCCAGGAGTGTGCACGAGGCTCGGGCTGGCATCCGTTGCCTCGCACTTGCTCTAACGGCAGCGTGCAACAACGCTCAGCGGCCTTTGGGAATGCTGGGGTGAACGCCAGTCCTGTGGTTCTTTAAAAAAGGAGGATTTCCATAGCGACCACCAGGCCCCCGAAACTCCACAGTGACGCCTATCCACCGGAGCTATTATATTGTCACGCTCTCCTTGCTTCTACCTGTCTTTTTAAGAGGGACTTGGCATGAATTACCAAAGGAAAAAAACGCTAGACACATACATGTGTTTGTACACGTGCACACGCTTACCCGCCCGTACATACGTGCATACACTAGCACACAGACACGCACATGCATATACAGTTCACAAAGGAATGAAAGAAATGGATGAAGAGATCAGGGGAAAGGGGAAGTCGAAATCGTAAAACCAGATTAATCTAAGGATTTTAGGCCACGATGCCTGGAGCGCTTGCTACAGATGGGGACCTTCTGATACTAAACTCTCGAGGGCTGGAGAACTGGGCTTTCTCTACACTCTTGCAAAGACGTTCTTTTATTGCACCCCCACATCCCATGCCCAGGGCCACCTAGTCACCCACGTGTGGACATCAACCTCACAAATCCCCTATGTGGTGCTGTCTCTCCTTGAGTCACTGGCTTACACTGAATTTGTTTCCTGACTCGAACCCCTCTCTCCCTGTGGGGCCATTGCCCGCATCATTGCCCGCCTGGGGATTTCTAGCCCAGGTATCAGACAGCAGCCTGGTCTGGGGAAGCAGTCGGTCTCAGCCTGTGAACAAGACCAGGCCCTGCGTCTTTGGAAGTTTCGGACAAGCAGGGGAGGTATTTGCTCAGTGAAATCGCCTTGTGCCAAAGTCCCTAACCCTGTTGTGCGCCTACAGCCTTTTTGAGCGCCCCCACCCATGACGGGCACTAACGTTGTGCCTACTCTGGATACCAGAAAGACACTCCGCTGCGATCTACAGAGAAACCAGGGCATCCCATCGACAAGCCCCACGGTACATTTTTATTTTTTCCCTTTTAATGTGGGAAGACGCTGCATTACCCCAATGGGTTCCTTTTTTTTTTTTAATGTGTATTCACTTTTGAGAGACAGAGAGAGACAGAGTGCAAGCGGGGGAGGGCCAGAGAGAGAGGGGGACACAGAACCCGAAGCAGGCTCCAGGGCTCCGAGCCGTCAGCACAGAGCCGGGCGCGGGGCTCAAACCCACCAACCATGAGATCACGACCTGAGCGGAAGTCAGACGCTCAACCGACTGAGCCCCCCAGGCGCCCCCATCCCAACGGATTCTTAAAGACAAGTTCACTAGAAGAGATAACGGGAAATGACGTTGTACGGTTTTATCACTTACTAACAAATCCAGATTCGGCGGCCTCATTCTTTATCGAGTGGCCCAGCTACGAGCTCCGGGGTTTGCGCCCCCACCTCTGGCCTTTCCTAGACGCATGAACTTGGGCAGACCTCCCTGAGCCTCGACTTTCTCACCTGTAAAATGGAGTGATAACGATACCCACATAATGGAGATATGAGGATTAAATGCGAGAATGTGGGGGCGCCTGGGTGGCGCAGTCGGTTAAGCGTCCGACTTCAGCCAGGTCACGATCTCGCAGTCTGTGAGTTCGAGCCCCGCGTCAGGCTCTGGGCTGATGGCTCGGAGCCTGGAGCCTGTTTCCGATTCTGTGTCTCCCTCTCTCTCTGCCCCTCCCCCGTTCATGCTCTGTCTCTCTCTGTCCCAAAAATAAATAAAAAACGTTGCAAAAAAAATTTAAAAAAAAATAAATAAATGCGAGAATGTGCGTAAAGGTGTCAGCCATCTGCTAAATGTCAGCCGCTGGTGCTCATACTATTAATTTCGTGGTGATGACGGTGACGGTGATGATGGTGGTGGTTGTGATGAAAATACTATAAAGTAATGGTTCTCAAGCAGGGATGACTTTGCCTCCCGGGGGATATTTGCCATGTCAGGAGATGTTTTTGGTTGTCCTAACTGGGAGGGTAACTGCTCCCAGCAGCTAACAGATAGAGGCCAGCATGCTGCTAAATTTCCTACAATGCACAGGACCACAACCCCCCCGCCCTCCCCCTGCCCCAGTGATCCAGCCCAAATGTCAATAATGCTGAGGTTGAAAAGCCCCCTTTCAAGTATAAAAACGTCTTGTTCAGGATTAAATTCTTGGTTTTTAGGAAGCTTATCACATCAGCTAGAGAAACCACAACAAACAAGAAAACAAACAAACAAACCCTTTGCCAACCGGCTGCGTAACTTGACATCGTTTTCTCAAGCCTCGGGGATGCCATCTGTAAAATGGCCCGGTTGCGCTAGTTGATTTCTAATCGGCCTCCTGGCTCTGACCCTCTCCACGACTCTAATGTTCAGTCATCTTCTTTTGTGCACAAAGGAAGGGCCGAGGAGAACCCGGCTGCATTCTGGATACAGAAGAGCACAATAGAATTCCTTTTGGAAATAAATCATCTTTTCATATAAAGTCTTCTGAAGACCATTTCGAGAAGAGTAATAGATCTGCCAGTCCAACACCTGGAGGGTGGGTAATAATTTACTTAGCCCACTGACTTGGGGGCGGGTCCTCTTCTTGATAAATGGCCCAATTAAGCATCTGTTAATCACAGCATTATCTCGTCGGAAGGTGGAATACCTACTTCTCTCCAGCCGTTTCTCAGCGAGATAACATCACAAACTCCCTAAGCGGCGAAGGGCATTTAAGGGCGCAGGGAAGTGTGGGGGGGAGCAGTGCCCCTCTCCGGGCTTTGGCCCCAACGGTTGCTGGGAATATCCCCTGTGTCCTGTCCTGGCCCTTCCCCCATCAACCTTCCTATAACCCCAGCTCCTGAACTCTCCTGTTCGTCTGAGGCCTTGATAATAAAGCAACATCTGCAAAACCTACAAGAACTTTACTGCAGTTAATTGAATAATTAAAGCAAGATGCAGGGAGAGGTGATCTATGGAGCTGAGTTGAGGGCTGGGAAGGGAGACAACGGATTTATTGCAAAGGCCGTGGGCGGCCTTGGGTCCGGGCCCTGGTTCACGGGAAGTTTGAGGTCATGTGGGATTAAAATATCTTTAAAAACAAATGGAATAATTCGACTGAAATATCAGGAACGCTGTGCCAGTTTATGCCAGGAGGCCAGGTGTGATTTATTTACCTTGCGCCCAACACATTTTTTTGATATCTGCCCCATTAGCCTAAATTGATAGATTATGGAGCAAATAGATATTCCTCGCCTGTGTCTGTCTGTCCGTCTCATCCCGATCGTTAAGGCGAAGCCTGGCTTTTGTAGTTCAAGAGAAGTAAAGAAACCAGAGCTTCGGAAACGACCCAGGCGGTAATTGGGGACAAAGATATTTGCAGTCGAAGCAGTTTATTTGCTCAAAAGAGGCTGGGTAGGGCCAATGTGCAGTTGGTGGTAATATCTCCTGGTAATCTGAATAAATCCATAAATCTTTACATTTACGCGCAATTCACCACCTTGAAGTCATTGGGTACGATAAACTGTATTTCATGCCAGATACACACGTTGTAGGTACATAAAATCACCCATGTGAGGGCCTGGCATCAGATATTCCTGGCAACTGGCCTGAGCACACGCCCCCAGCACACAGGAGGATTGGCTTTTTGGAAGGTTATTACTGCTTTTGTAGTTTCTCCGCTGCTTTATTAAATCCCAAATTCCTTGCAAAACTGTACAATTTTAATAACTCAAATCCGTGTGGATCATAAAGCTGTCTAAATACACCTAGCGCCCTGGGTACCAGACAGATCTGCGGGTGATGATGTCACTGGACCTGATTAACCGGAACAGGTCACCCGACAAGATTTTATTACAAGTGTCATTTAGATTTCTGACAGCTTTACAAGGCTTAATGGCTTTTTATTAAATACATTGTGTTCAAGGAAGCTGACAGTTGGGGATGCCTTGTAAATACAATGCAATGGAATTTCCTTAGAAGCCGCGTGAGAGAAAGCAGAAGGAGAGTGGGACATCCCTCCCTGTCCCCAGCCTCATTGCTCAGGAGGCCCAGGGTTCATTGTCTCCCGAGGTTAAAGACAAATGACCCCCCTGAACGCCACCCCCGCTAGCTCTCCAAGCCCAGCAGATCTGCCCCAAGTCAGCCCAGATGTTTCCATCTGAGCCTCTCCAGAGAATCAAATTCCTTAGCCCAGAGGGTGACCCGCTCCTGCCGACCACCACCCCCCCCCAACCCTTCCCGTCAGCCGGGCTTCCTCCTAGGCATCAGTGAGGCTGCCCTTCCCGACATTCTCTTCGTGAGCAGTTAGCTAACTTCTGGTCGTTTCTTCTCAGCAGGGTTGGGTCCACTGGGAGGGGAGACGCGAGGAAGGACGAATGGGCTTACCATCCTGCCAGTCCCAGGTGCTGGGCGCTGTGCTCGGTGCTCTCGGTAAATCACCTCATCCAATCGGACAACCACCTTGCCGAGCGGGGGCTCTTACTCCCCTTTAACAAGTGAGGAAATACAGGTCCAGAAGGATCAAACGAAAGAGGGGGGAAGAGAAAGGAGCGTGAAGCATTTCTTATGTGCCTAGCTTTGATATGCGCTGGGTTATTTCTTACCCTGCTCTCTGAAGGAGGTACTATTTCCCGGCTTTTAAGATTGAAGGAGCTGAGCCTCACCTGACTCCCCGCACCCCCACCAGTCAGCCCAGACGAGGGCTCTAGTGAGAACGTGACCACTCATTGTTCTGTCTGGGGGCTGCACCGAGCGCTTTGCCAGCACAGGCTCATCGAATCTCTACCTCCCCAACCCCCGGGGGGACCGGGGGTGGGAGGACTGAGACCTGGGGAGTTTCAGTCCCTGGCCCAGGCTCATGTTGTCCGTCGGGCTCAGAGTCAGGATCCAAACGCAGGCAAGCTGGGTCCAAAGCCTGTGTTCTTAATGCCTGTGCACTGACAAGTCCTGCCTTCCCCAGCTCGTAACCCATCAGGAAAACACGTGAACTCTGCACGTCTACGCGATACGAGCTGCTTCCAAAGCACTTCGCGTAGCCCCCTCGTTAGATCGCCACGGCAGTGTTCACAGGGGAGGAGGTGGGCAGAGGGACCCCCATTCTACAGATTGGGGAGCTGAGGCTTGAAGAGGCGAAATACCTTGCCAGGGTCCCGTGACTTGCAATCTGCGAGTCCAGGGCCGACATCAGTGGTTCCTTCTCTAAGGCTGGGGCTTCACCGGCCTCCTGGGTCCCTGCTCCAGCATGGTTGGCCGCAGAGATGGTAAATGGACACAACCAGAAATCTCAGGGCAGCTTTTGAGAGCAGAAGGCCAGCAGCCAGTGAGAAATGAACAGGACGACTGACCTCAGCGAGCAAAGCACAGTCAAGCCTCTTTATTTGCGGGTTCCGTAGTTAGCAATTCACCGACTCACTGAAACATATTTGGAACCCCCACATCCGTACTCACGATGCTTTTGCTGTCATTCGCAGACGTGCCCCGAGCGGGTGCAATTTTGAGTTACTCAAGATGCACGTTCGGAAGTGTTCTTTTTGAGGTGTAACTGTTGTCATGGTTTTCACAGTTCGTGCTTTTTGTTGGCGATCTCGCTATTTAAAACGGCCCCCAGGCAGCATAATTACTGCCTGTTGTTTCTATGCTCAACAAAGCGGTGATGCGGGGGCACCTGAGTGGCTCAGTCGGTTGGGCATCTCGCTCCTGCTTTCGGCTCAGGTCACGATCTCACAGTTTTGGGGATCGAGACCGGTGCCTGGCCCCACACGGACAGCGTAGAGCCTGCTTAGCCTTCTCTCTCTGCCTCTCTCTCTGCCTCTTCCCTGCTCGCTTGCACGCTGTCTCTCAAAATAAATACACGTAAATAAAAACTGTGATGTGTCCTGTGGAGTATTAAGCTTCACTCAGGCATGAGTCATAGCATTGATGGCCATATACATATATATATACGTATTAGTGTACATATATATATACGCGTATATATATATATATACGTATATATATGTATACACATATATATATGTCTTTAAACAGAAACACACACTAAACAGGGTTATATATTGATCAGTTGGCAAAAATGTAAGAAGTGGCTTGCAAGAAACTACCCCTAGGAGCAACGGTTCAGGACTCACTAATTCACTGTCTGTGGCAACCTTATAGAACATAACTAAACATGGGGACGCCTGGGTGGCTCAGTCCGTTGAGTGTCCGACTTCGGCTCAGGTCATGATCTCACAGTTTGTGGGTTCGAGCCCCGCGTCGGGCTCTGTGCTGACAGCTCGGAGCTTGGAGCCTGCTTCCGATTCTGTATCTCCCTCTCTCTCTGCCCCTCCCCCCCTCAAAATAAATAAACATTAAAAATAAAAAAGAACATAATTACCACGAATAACAAAAATCGACTGTACTTGTAAAGTTTCTCCTACGTGCACAGCCCTCTGCTTGTTGCTCTTGGGGGGCAGAAGGACAAGCCCTGTGCTTTGCCCTGAGGATGCCTCGTCAGCACAGTGAGAGATGCACGGAGCGGGAGGCTGTCTGGACCAGTCCGGGATCCAGGAGCAAAGTGGCGTGCCCACGTGCACCAGAACCGGGGCAGTGCTGTCCACAGAGAAAGAACAAAAGCCACGGATGTCCTCTTCAATTTTCAAGTAGCCACATTTACAAAAAAGGAAAAGGAAACCAGCAAACTCCATTTTAGTAATCTATTTTTATGTAGCCCGATACGTGTAGAGTTTTATCACTTCGACACATAGTTACTACAAAAGTATTGACGACACGTTTTGCCTTCTCTTTTTGACGACACGTTTTGCCTTCTCTTTTTGGCGTGGTCTTTGAAACCCAGTGTGGGTCCGGGCCCTCCGGCACATCTCAGTGAGAACCAGCCACGTTTCGAGTACTCAGTAGCCACGTGGGGCTAGCGGCTGCCATTTGGACATCACGATTCTGAAGGGCAGGAAGTGTCATCCCCGGTTGCACCCCGAAAAAGGACCTGTGCACAGTGGGTATTCATCAAACTCCTTCTGTGCCAGTGTGAAGTCAGGAGAAGTGGTTGTGGACACAGCTTCTTGGACAGGTCACTTGATCCGTCCGAGCCTTGGGTGTTTAGAAAAGGTGGTGACGGTAACACCCCTCGCCCTCCCCGGGAGAGAGTGAAATGAGACAACGTTGTACAGCGAGACCTTGGTAAACACCGGCTGTGACCACGACTGTATTTCTGTTATCGCAATGGTGAACCCGGTGGTCTGTGTCCAGCCGAGTCCCACAGAGACTCAAAAGGCTGCGCATCCACAGATGGCCCCAAGGCCTACGTACTTGACCGTGCACGTGAAAGTGGAAGCACATGTCTGATGCTCCAGACGGAAGCAGCCAAGCCGAAAACTCAGCGATATTCCAGGAGCCACCCCCAGAGAGAATCAGGGGGTAGTCAGGAAATCACTCCCATGTAACGGGGAGCCGGGTCTCCGGGGACCTTGCTGTGTCCCCCGGCTTGGCAGCCAGGCCACCTCGGCCAGGTTTCATCCTTTCTGAGGCCAGGCTTTGCTCAGAGCTGGGAAGAGAGCCAACTGGGCAAATGGAGTTTCTTCCGTCCCCATTGCCCCCACAGCATCTGGGCCGGGAGCACGGCTACCGTGGTCTCTCTCCGTGGTCCGCTCGCTGTTTCTGACCTCTGGGGCTCAGGGGTACGATCGTACGTGAGCGCCGGGTTTCTCAAACTCCAACTGGGCAGGGACTCTTTTTAAAGGAAAAACTAATCCATGGGTTCTTGAGATTCCATCTTGGACCTCGGTTTGAGACATAATACGTTGGGAGGCTTATTCTACAGCAAAGCAAACTCTCGTTGCAACCAAGAAGATGTGTGTCGATGTCTGGTTCGAGGATTCTCTTTATACTATTGAAATAAAACTTGATTTTTTTTAAAGTTTGTATGGGACTTCCGGCTTCCCGAGATTCACGTCTAGAGACTGTGGTCCGAGAGTCACCGAATTAGGGAGAGTTGCAGTGTGGAGGTCATCTGGAAAAGGCCAGGGCAGCCTGGAGGGACGGCCCAAGCCACCCTGTCTCATCCATCATGTCACCTGTCAGCCTCAGGGAATGGACACCTGGCTCGGGCCCCTGTGCCCACCCCCAGCTTGGGTGGAAACTTGGAGCTAATTCCCATAGCACTAAATCCAGCCCCCCCCCCACCCCCAACACACACACACATGGCAAGCCAGCGCTTGTTTTCTTAGCATTTGGGGGCAGGTCTGAGTTTTCGTGTTCGTTTCCTTTTTTCTCCAAGTGCCCCCTTCGGATAAAAATCTCCACGGCGGCAGGTTAACTGCCAAATAGGTATTTTGGAAATATCCCACGTACCAAAGTGAGAGAGTAGGTACCACGTTTATGAATAGTAGCATCCACTCAAAATTATGGGCTCACAGCACATTTTTATACAGCTTCTAAAACGGACCCCATCTGCCCAAACTCTCTCCTTTGGGTGAGGCCCCCACAGTCACGGGGAAAGAAACACGGCTTGGGCTGAGTCAGACGTAAGCGAGCACCCGACTCTGTGGCTGAGATTTGGGACATCATGTCGAATCTGCGAGCCTCGGTGCTCTGCTCAGTAAAATGTGTCGCGCGTTAGCCACCCCGGAGGGACTCGTGAAATAACCAGGTTGCTTGTGCCTGGCCCATTAACCGCCTACCACAGGACCCAGCACAGAGTAGAGGCTAGGTGCCCCCCCTCCCCACTTCATCCCTAGTACTCATTGTGAAATCAGAAGGGGGTCCTCTCTCTTTCTGGCCATCCCCAGGGCAAAGCAGTCCGTTCGGCTAACGCGTCGCCCAAAAGGATGCTAAACGTCAACTTTTCAGAGACGGTGGCAGACCCCTCGGCTTCGTGCCCGTTGAGCGAGAAGCGGTGCTCTCCCCACTTCTCTCAGGTCAGCGTCTACCCTCAGCTCCCTACTGTGGCAGCCCGCTGTCCCCGTGGCCGCAGGGATCTCTAGAGCCACAACGCAGAGAGGCAACGAACGCGTCTATGCTGTTCACTCCTAGTGTCTGCCGCCTCCGTGGACTCCTTCCATTCTCCTGGCCGCGGAATCCGCAAGACAAGCGGGAGGAGGAGGGTGGGCTTGGGTAGGCAAAAGTCTCCTCTCCTCTCCCAGGCTCCACACGCAGGCAGTGCCGCATTCGGTGTCTTGGGGAAGGCAGGTGTCTGGATTTGGCCACATGAACAGCATGGTCAGAAAGGTGGGAAGGCATGCAGAAATCGGGGGCGTGCGACCCAAGCTGACGAGTCTGCCTTCCTGTTCGACGGCCTGGTAAAGAGAGGGGCCGCGGAAGGTGTGGACAGAGGACACTGTGCACGGAGGGCACCTGACTTCTCCGGGGGGCCTCTCATCCCAGGAACCCGCGTGCCTGCGCGTGTCCCTAACGTCACTGCAGACCCAGATGACTCTCCAATCCCCCCCCCACCATGCCCCCGCAACCCTGGAATGTCCCAGCCGTGGCTGGATTTCCCTGTCACGCTTTGAGAGTTCTCAACTCTTCCGGAGATCAGCCGTGAGACCTGCACCGATGATATACTCTCTCTTCCTCAGTTTTCCCAGCAGCGGAAGCGAACGCACCGGCACCTGCTTCTCAGAGACGGGGGCGTTAAATGAGCTAATATGTGAAAGCATGCAACAGAGCCAGGGCAGAGTAATTACTAGATGAATGTGTAAGGATAACGGTGGGGGCGCCTGGGTGGCTCAGTCGGTTAAGCGTCTGACTTCGGCTCAGGGCGTGATCTCACGGTTCACGGGTTCGAGCCCCGGGTCGGGCTCTGTGCTGACAGCTGGGAGCCTGGAGCCTGCTTCGGATTCTGTGTCTCCCTCTCTCTCTGCCCCTCCCTCACTCGTGCCGTCTCTCTCTCTCTCTCTCTCAAAAATAAATAAAAACATTAAAAATAATGGTGACGTTCACCTTGAACACCTTTTTTGAAAGAAAGAGCCTAGAGTCTCACTAGGTATAGTGAGATATCTGCCTGTCTCACCACACGTCGTGAGGAAAAAAATAGTCTCCGACACTCAGGCCAAGACATCTTGATGCCTGACAGATGCTCCGTGCCCCCTAGGGCCACCTGCCATGGCTACCTGTCCATGACTGCCCTGGGTCGGCTCGTACCTGATATGTGTCTAGAGTCTGAGGGAAGTTCTCTCCTCGATTTTCAGTCCTCAAAGCCATCTAACTCCAACAAAGTCAATCTGACTAGACTCGAAAAAGGAACACGCCCTCCCTCACCTGTCCCCTGAGCCCTCTCTTCCCCATGACTGTCTGTAGTTCCCCGAGTTTCCATCTCTGGGTAGAAGCCCCGTGGGTTCAGGCTCAGATGTCAGGAGGGCCGTGCCTTTTGTGGTTCGGGGAAGGCCCGTCATGTCCCAGAGTCAGGTCTCCCGGCAAGATCTCCCCCACACTCCCAGGCCACGCACCTGCCCAGA
Source organism: Lynx canadensis (assembly GCF_007474595.2). Classification (NCBI taxonomy): domain Eukaryota; kingdom Metazoa; phylum Chordata; class Mammalia; order Carnivora; family Felidae; genus Lynx; species Lynx canadensis. Next base: position 13,382,106 of record NC_044313.2, read on the forward strand.
TTAGGTTTGGCTTAACCCCAAATGCCTCCCTCGGCAGCGCCCCCTGCTGATGTCAGACGGGTCTGGGTCTCCCTGCTTCCATTGCTGTCCTTCTCCGCTCCGCTTTCCACACTTGGCCTTCTAGAGTACGAATGTACTCGTGTTACCCACCCCTTCTCAAAGCCAACCAATGGCTTCCGTAATCCTGGGGTGAAATTCCAAACTCCTTCCCAGGTTTTAGAAGGTTCTTCTGAGCTTGCCTTTGCTTTTCTGCCCATCGCTCAGCAAACTCCTACGCGAGCTTCAATTCTCGGTTTAGGTGTCACCTCCTCTGGGAGGTCTTCCCTGATGTCCCGCCTCAGAGCTCCCACAGCTGTCTTTTCCTTCTCATCCAAGCACGTGTCACACCTCGGGTGCGGAAATTGCCTGTGCACCTGTCTCTCCGAGCGGCTGAAAGAACCCACTCCTGCTTCCCAGCACCCGGTACAATGCCGAAAACCGTGCAGAATTCATGAGTTAATGGATTTGTGATGACTACTTCTGGAGACTCTATCCAAAGTCCTCTCAGCGTTCGGGCAAGCGGCTCAGAGCTCCCCCAAGGCCCGTGGCCCAGCAGAGGTCTGTGGTTTTACTGCTAATGGAAACTGGGCTCGCAGATCAAAGGCCGTGACTCCTACAGTCGGGACTGCCAGCAGCCTGCACCATCGAAATATCAGTTGGATTTTGGTAATTCAAAATTAAGTGGGTTAATGATTGACACAGATTTGTAAAGCTGGCCCACCAGCTCGCCTCTTGCACACGGGGCCTTTCCTAATCTGGGTTGTCTGGGAGAATGGAGCTTCCCAAACAGGAGTTTATTTAGCGCCCCCTGCCCCGCCCCCACCCTACCCGACTTTAAAGGGCCCCTGTTCTCAAAAACTCTACCCCATTCCTACGAGGCGTCTTAGAAAAGGCTTAGCACCTGAGATCCCCTTTCAGAAATAAAAACGCACACATTTGAGCCAAGGGAGAAAAGCCTGGCGCAACTTTGCACCTGTAACACGTGAGTCACTTGATTAGGAAAATACTCGAAATCAAGTTCGTGATTCTCTGTGTGGGCTACAGGAAAGTGCGGGGAGGGGGGCACGTGGAGAGCAAGAAATACCTTCAGCTGCCACAGCTTTCAAATCCTAACCATGATCTAAATCTGCTGGGCTGTCCACATTTTGGAAAATGTCTTTTTCCCTGCTGGTGCTTCATCGGGCCAAAGGGCGGCACATATTATGTGAACGGCCGTGGGAAGATTTCAAGGCCGCCCCAGCACGGGGCAGGCAAGGGCTTTGTTCGGAAGCTGGGGAAGAGAATGGGGTCCTCGGGGGGGGGGGGCGGGAGGGTGTCCACCTGTCCAATGGGGGAGACCCAGGCGGAGCCTCTGGTGGATGTGGAATCTTAAACACTCTGACAACGCACAGAGAATCTGTATGAGAAAAAACGTCCTTTGTGAACGCTCCTAAGCCTGCTGGGGGGCCCGAGGGGCCACTGTGCGGAGTTCAAGTCCAGATAAGGCACACACTGCCCGGTCTAGTCTATCCACACCTCCTGGCACGCTCACCGGCATGATTCCAAGGAGGCTGACCCACGCTACGGATGCCCTAGGCACCCGAGAGGGAAGGACAAGGACAGTCCCGGGGCCCCAACTTAGTACCTCTAAAATAGGGATGATCACCCCTTTTCTTCAGGTGAGGTGAGGATCCAGTGAGATCACTTACCTCCAGCAGCTGGCCGAGTGCCCGGCACCCTGCCCACCCGCAGCTCTCCTAAGAGAGTCCTCAATGACTGTGACTCACGTGGTCACCCGGGGTCACTCTAGGAAGGCTATTCCCTGCTGTTTGCTTGTTTTATGCCTTTCTGGAAAAGAGGCGGAAGAGCTGGGAAGAGAGGAGGAAGGTGCTTTGTCACGTGGGGTCTCAGACGGGGGGACAGGAGGACAGGCTGGGACGGCTCCCTCCCCAGAGCTCTCGCCCGCCCGCCCCCTGCCCAGGCTTGGATGGAAGGCACATGGGAGGGCCAGGGGGCCGAGGGAGGCCAGACGACCAAAGGCCACCTTCGTCCTCCCCCTCGCGTCCTTTGGCCCAACTGCCCCTCAAGTTTGTTATGAGCAAGAGATCCTGGGCTGCATATGAATAAAACAATGGAATTTTTATTTCTTCTTCTCATAAATTACATAATTCAAACCTTAAAACACCTTTAATGAACAGTGACTGAGCATGTGACACTTAATAAAACTGGGCTCAGGTCAGTTTCTGCTTGACAGGCTAGCAGCCGAGAATGTGCCTTACGAGTAAATGATTAAGAGGCGGGGATCTTTCCTGGGCTCTACTATTAAACACTTCAAAGGTTTCCAAAGTCAGATAAAATGAAAAGCAAATGTGTTTCACTGCCTCTCAAATGCCTCAAATGTTTTAGCAGGTGCAAGCAATGAAACCTTCCATGGTGACAGCATTTTAGGGGTCTGCAAAGTGCACCCGACTGAATTCTGGGAATTCTGGACTGGCTTCATAAAAATTCATGATTCCCAATGAGGAGAGATGTTCGTCTTCAGGGCCCATCTACATATGTGGCACAGAAGGCAAATATCTCTGGGTCCTCCGGGTCATGGGTCAGCTTAACCCTTTCTGTTCCAAGAGAGACCCCCCCGCCCCCGCCACGGAGCCCCAGCTGGAGTGGTCAGTCCTGTGCCAGCAAAACACGGGAGCAAATCTCTAGACTGGCCCTAGATTTTCCAAAGGTACGTTAAACCCAAGGTTTAACCCAAGTCCTCTTTTTCTGTTCATGAGTACATTTTTATGGGATCTAGGAACGCGTCACAGACTACGAGAGCCAGAGGGCTTCGTACGTACAGACGAAGACGCTCTGCGCAAATGATTTCACCTCTCTGTACCCTAGTTTCCTCATCTGTAAGATGGGGATAATCACAGCGCCTACCTCACAGGGTTTTTGTGAGGATCAAATGGGTTAACATCATAGGAGCCCTTAGATCACACAGCAGAACTCGATACGTGTTCACGATTCTTATTGTCCCATTAGGAAAAATGAGTTTGAAAAGTTAGCATTCTACAGCTTGGCCATTTGAGCTTTTCATTTAAAATTTGCTGTAACTTAGCTTTCTCGGGCATAGTAATCTCTCACATAGACGTATAATATTTTATAGTTTACAAAGGACGTTCTGAGACGTTACCTCACTCCAACTTTTTAGCCGTAAAGCTGTTAAGTCAAGGATACTCATCCACGGTCCCAGGATGGGTGCCCGGCTCGGCCATGGCTTTCGTCCATAGAGCTGGACCCATCACTTGGACCTCTGAGCCTGTGAAACTCAGAGAGTTTCCCTCTGTGAAACAGAGAGGCTCCCACCGAATCCCAGCACATGTCACCCTCCAGAACTGGCATCACCAACATCTGCTGAGTTATCAGAGCTATTGGCTCTATTCTTATCCTACATTTTTCTTGTCTATGAAGGAACTCGAATGCACTTCACACGCTATCTCGGTAATCTTGCAAGCGGTTGTTTATGAGGATCTCAAGTTTTTTTCTTCTTCCCCTCTCATAATGAGGAGGGCCATGAAATGGCATTCCAAAAATCAATGAGGGAGAACCCCTCAGTTCTTTCCTCAGGGAATAGCTGAGCAGCGATTGTTATCAGAGAACATTCTCCTGACTTTCCGCCCATACAAAATCATTCACCTCCCCCTCGACGATGCCCAAACCTCAAAGCACGTCTCTGAAAAACTCTGTAGGCTCTGGGTCTGTGAAACCGGGAGGCGTCTCATAGCCCCTTCACCGCATGGCGGGTACTCCAGGTGGACACGGTTATAAGCATCTCACTAACCAGCCACCCAGTCCCCGCCTGCTCTACCCAACCCCCCCGCCAGTCAGCACACGGTGGAGATTCCCTTCCACAACGTCATGGTCAGTGTTTTGGCCCAGACATCTCTTCTCTCCTTCCCCAGCAAAACACACGCTGGACCCAACTTGGCCTCCACTCACTGTCCGCATCACACAACACCCATTAACTATGCATCCACACCTGTCTCACCGTCCTATCTCAGGACATAATGTTAAGATGCAAGTGAAGAGAAAATTACCAGGATGTTCTTCATAACATTATTTTTAAGAGTGGAAAATATCAAACATCTCGAGTGTTTAGCAGTAGCAAAGTTTGGAGCAGCCATACGCTGAAGTACTAGGCAGGCATTTTATTTTATTTTATTTTTATTTTTATTTTTATTTTTATTTATTTTTTTTTTATTCCCAAGTTAGTTAGCATAAAGTGTAGCCTTGGCTTCAGGCGTAGAACCCAGTGATTCATCTCTTATATATGACACCCAGTGCTCATCCCTAAAAGTGCCCTTCTTAATGCCCATCACCCACTTAACCCACTCCCTCACCCTCCACCCCCATCGACTCTCAGTTTGTTCTCTGTATTTAAGAGTCTCTTATGGTTTGCCTCCCCCTCTTTTTATCTTATCTTTCCTTCCCTTCCCCTATGTTCGTCTGTTAAGTTTCTCAAATTCCACATATGAGTGAAATCATATGATCTCTGTCTTTCTCTGACTGACTTACTTCTCTTAGCATAATACCCTCCAGTTCCATCCACGTTGCTACCAATGGCATGATTTCATTCTTTTTCGTTGCCAAGGAGTATTCCATTGTATATAGAAACCACATCTTTTTTACCCATTCGTCAGGTGATGGACATTTGGGCTGTTTCCATAATTTGGCTACTGTTGAAAGTGCTGCTATAAACATTGGGGTGCATGTGCCCCTTCGAATCAGCATTTTTGTATCACTTGGACGAATTCCTAATAGTGTAATTGCTGGGTCATAGGGTGGTTCTATTCTCAATTTTTTGAGGAACCTCCACACTGTTTTCCAGAGTGGTAGGCAGGCATTTTAAATGAGGTTGACATGAAAAGAAATTCACGTAGCATGCTAAGTCACAAATAAGTATGTTGTAATGCCATATGCCTAGACCTATTCCATGTTTACCAGTACAGATTTTATATACAAATACTAAAAGATATGTATGCCTGTTTCTCCAAGCCTATGAGGGTGTACATAAGTTGGTTAATAATGTTTACTACTCAGGAATATATTTCAAATTTAATTTTGTTTTCAGTTTTTATTCCCAGTACTGTGATTTCAGATGCAATATTTCATTCACTTTTCCTTTTTTTAGCCCATCTGTATTTTCTACTTCTCTATGTGAAACATGATTTCTTTTGTTATATATTTTAAATGTTATTTAAAAAAATTTTTTTAACATTTTATTTATTTTTGAGAGACAGAGAGAGGCGGACTTGAGCAGGGGAGGGGGAGAGAGAGAGACAGACACAGAATCCGAAGCAGGCTCCAGGCTCTGAGCTGTCAGCACAGAGCCTGACGCGGGGCTTGAACTCACAAACGTGAGATCATGACCTGAGCCAAAGTCGGACACTCGACTGACTGAGCCACCCAGGTGCCTCTAAATGTTATTTTTAATTTAAAAAACACTTAGCACTTCATACTTGAGAGTAGCTTTGGAATTTATCCAGTGCGATTAGCTTGTAGATGGGTAAACTGAGGCCTAGAGAAGCGAGTGACCTTCATGAGGGTCCTCAAGGTGTTTGGTGGCAGACCCCTGACCGGAAACCAGCTCCCCATAACTTACCCCAGTTCTTTTCAAGAGATCCTGTGACGTCTTTGAGAATTTGAGAAATATGGAGGAACCATTTCCATAAAGCCAACTGCACGGAACCACCTTTCCTCAATTGGCTTAAAAGCAAACGTGCCTCATAGTGGATCTGTCTACACCCCTTACCCCCAGGCTATAGAGCCAACGGCAGGGTTGCAAATCAATGGCACTTATCCATGTATGTGCCAGGACACGGGGTGAAGTGTTACGCCAGATTTCAACACACTATTCTTGTCCAAGCTTCCATTGTGTACGAGGGACAAGTGTGGGACACTGCCCTGCCCTCAGCCTGCCCCACCCCTCGGCTCATCCTGGTCCAGCTACACGGTTAATAAACAACATGGCCAAATGAATGGGTGGAGATTGTATCAGCCTGTTTCAAACAAAGATTTTTTTTTTCCCTAAACCACCCTAAGCGTTTGTGGTTTTCCTTCTCATCCATCATGACTCATTCATTGTTGATGCTAAAGTGGAAGGTGGTTGTTCTGTTCAATTGCAGTAATTTTCCCATCAAGGAAAAGAAAGAACCGATGTTCCAAGGAGTAACTTTAAGTGAGGCCGAGCATCCCAGTGAGACCACAGCAGCAGGTATGGAAAGGGGAGGAAGGCTGGCTGTAGCTGAGTTTCTGCCAAGGCCTCCGAGGGCAAGTTCAAGCCGGTGCTAACAGCATCCGCCCCTCCTAGGGCGTGGGCCTCACCTTCACGTCCTCACAGGGATCTCCAGCAGTCCTCTGCACCTGACCCAAAGGGGATCCTTGGCAGGTGGAGAAGACTGAAAGGTGTGCAGAGAGACTGGGTTCATTTTCAAGGTCACGGGCTAGTAAGAGGTCCCTGCCTCCTACTGCATTTTTTTTTTCTCCTATAGTAGCCTCAGGGAGAATTTGAATAGTTGTAGGCCTCACTGTTCTATCTATAGGAGGCAGAGGGAACACTCTGACCCACTTAGGAATGAGGGAAGAAAAATTAAACTCACTGAAAATGTCCCAACAGCAGAAGCCCCAAGCTCGGGGCCTCTATCACCTACATCATCTGTCTTCCTTCTCTAATATTTTCCCTTTTCACGCTTCAATGTTCCCAAAGTCTCAGAATTTTCACTCCTGGGAATCTATCCCACGGAAATAGAAGCACAGTTCCCTAAAGATATGGATCTACATGTAAACACATAAGGATATTTAGCACAGCATTGTTCCTTGTCACCAAAAAGAAAAAATGAATTCTCATCAGTAGACGAGTGGCCAAGTAAATAAGGGTTCATGCCCACTATGGGTGAATGAGCCTGTTGTCAGATTTGGGGGTCGAATTTCCACGAGACAGGGTACAGGATGCACTGGGGCATCTATGCTAACACCCTGTACATGCGTTTATGTCTGTGTGTCTGTGTACGATTCTATCGCATTGAGAAAGGTGGAGAAGGACACAAAACAGGTTGTCAGCACGAGTTGGCGGTGGGGGGAGTTGAGGGGAGAAGCAAGTGAAAAAGAAAGCCTGCACTAAAAATCAGCATATGTAATGAGATTTTCAATGTGCAAGTTGTATGTGTGTGAGTGCATACAAACTTCCAAAAACAAAAAGATCGGGGGAGATTCAGGTTAGTTGACCCGCAAAGCCATCAACTATTCGAAGCAAGATGGGTTGAGAAAAACTTATAAAGGAGGATTGCATTTCCACGAAAACAAGTAGAAAACTCCTAGGTATGTGTTCGGGGACGGGTGTGTGAGAAGAACAGTGTGGCAGGTCTCATGCCCATGAACGTTGGCCATTGGCAGAGGTTGGTGTGGGAGCAGGTGACTGAGACGGTCTTCCTTTATGTACCTTTTGTCTTCTCGCACGCAATGCTTTAGAAAACATTTTTGTTTGTATTCTGAAAGTATCCAATGGACGTCGTTTGTTACTGCTCCAGTGTGCCTCTTCTCTGATGACTTTACCAGAAGCGTGCAGTGATTCTGTTACCCAAACAGTGGTGTTCTGAGCGGATGGCTGTCCCTGAACGTGGGGAAGGCTTGGGACCGGCACTGTCTCGGGATTCGGGGCTGGGCAGCTGGGACCCGCATCAGGGCAGCTGAGTGAAGAAGGGCTGCGGTGACCCCGGCAGAGACTCAGTGAGGCCCGGATGTCGTGCCTTGACAACGCGCTCCTCACACACACTCAGGGAAGGCAATACGCCTCTGGACTCCTTCGATGGCCAGACAAAGCCAGTGTGGCCCCGCCCCCCACCCCCCCCTGACGCAGGGAATCGCACTGTCACCTCCCTAGGCCTGGGGGCTCTGGAAGGCCCAGTATGAAGCACCACTTTCTGAAGAGGCTGAGTGGGCGAACTGAGAAAGTGACTTGCCTCACATCGTGGGGATTTCGGTCTCTCCCGGTCAGCCCGGCCTATTGCAATTGAGATAAACGCCGTGCAGGTGAGCAAGTGGGCAAACTATAGGCTGACGTGGGTGTCAGCTCCTGGAGAGGTTTCAAGTGGAGGAAAAAGCACGAGGTAGAAGGTCTGCAGACTCGACCCTAACAGGGACGGGAGAGGAGGAAGGCAGAGGTCGGCCATCAGCTCCCCACAAGCCCTGTCCCGGGGAGGAAGGTGTGAGGGCTGCTGTGGACGTCAGCCAGGGTCATAAGTTCAAGGTCAACACTCGGTGCTCTGCTCAGGCCCAGGAGCGAACATAGCAGCCCCTCCACCCAGCCCCACCCCTTCCCTGCGGTTTTCTCGGTGGCACCTAACGGCCATCTGCCATGATCTGTGTTTTACTGATTTGTGGCCAAGTTCCCTTTGGGGAGTTTTGAGCTCTCTGGTCACCGCTTCTCGTCGGTTTTGTGGCCTGCTATATTCTCGGGACTCAGAAGAGTGTAAATGGAGCTGCCCAGCAGTTACTCAGTGTGCGAACAAATGCACAGCGAACGAGCAAAGACGAGAAATTCAATGAAAAACTGAAAATATAAATGTTGAACAATGGAGGGAAAGAAGTAAATAAAGTGGGGTGTATCCATTTGAAGGGATATCATAGAGCCACCAAAAATGCTTTGGATCAGGGGCACCTGGGTGGCCCAGGTGGTTACATCTCTGGCTCTTGATTTTGGCTCACGTCAGATCTCACAGTTCGTGGGTTTGAGCCCCGCGTCCGGCTCTGTTGTCACTGGCAGTGTGGAGTCCTGCTTGGGATTCTCTCTCTCTCTCCCTCTCTCTCTCTCTGTCCCTCTCCGGCTTGCATGCACGCACTCACACGCTCCCTCTCTCTCTTGAAATAAATTAACTTAAAAAAAAATGCTTTGGATCATGGAATGTGCCCCAAACCATTCACAGGATGGGTTTATGGGAGGTGTGGTGACTTTACTTTCTCCTATTAGGTCATTCTTTTGGGGGGCGGACGGGAAGAGAGAGCGGCAGAGAGAGAGGGAGAGAGAATCCCCAGCAGGTTCCACAGTCAGTGCAGAGCCCGATGCGGGGCTCGATCCCACGACCCTGGGATCATGACCCGAGCTGAAATCAAGAATCAATCAGACGCTCAACCGGCTGAGCCACCCAGGCGTCCCTCTCCTATTAGGTCATTATGAAATACTGTTTTGCTTCCTATTTCATTTATTCACGGAAAAAGAAAGACACACTATGTAACGCAGAAAAGGATTTGAAGGTTTCTGCGATGACATGAGAAGACAGATTTGAAGCAGAGTTAATTTTTTTTTTTGAATCAAGGTACAAACCTTTACATAGAATAATTCTATGTATTTCTGTGTTTCTGTGCCCAGAAAGGAAAGACAAGGAGGAAACTCTAACAATGATTATCTCAATTTTTTCTTTTGTTTTATACTTTTCTATTCTTCCGAATTACCTACAATAAGTATATGGTCATTAAAAAAGAAAAAAAAACCCTTTTATTTAAAAATGAAAACGTGGCTATACTAACGTAGCTGTATTAGACTGTGAGAAATGCGATGATGGAGAAATACAAGATGAGAAACGAAAAGTTTAATTTTTTTTTTTTAATTGTCCGATCAGACGGAGTCTTCCGTCTGCAGTGAAGCTGGTACCTATTATTGTTCAGAAGACAGAGATGTCTGATTGGTTCTTCAGGGTTTTCGGGATCGGATGGATTCTACTACCTGGGTCAGAGGACCAGTGTTTCGAGGTAAATTACCCTTATGTCAAGTCAGCCCTTCCTCAGATCTAACTTAATTCCATCCTGCTTCAAAAGACAAAACAAAACAAAACAGCCAGTAATCTCTATGGTAATCAGAAGTCAGGCGGTGTTCTTACAAAACCCCTCTGCGGATTTGAAAGCGGGTAGTCATGAAGCCCTTCCCAGCTGTCTACACCCGGCCCTCCTGGCCCTTCCCACTCCCCCCCGCCTCCCACGCCAATGCAAAATACTTCTAGCTCCTTTAATCCTGCTTTTCAACACTTGCACGTGATGGCTGCCTCCCTCTGGCCTCTTTCCAGTGTCTCTGCATCATTCCCCAAACCGGGTGCCTAAAACCGAACTCCGGAAAGGACTCGGCCAAGTTAAAATGGCTCAGCCGTTTACTCCATGGGCCTTGCAAAGCCCCCTCCCGTTGATTTGTTCCCACGTCACTGGCTTAAAAGAGACCACGGAACACTGTTGATGGGACTGCGGGCAGCTTCCACCGGTTACAGGGCATTTGGTGACTCCCTCGGTGTCCCTCATTCGCGAGGCCTCACAGCCCCGATTCCTGGGTCTCTTTGCCTTTTGGGGTTCAGGATGGCTGCCCTCACGCTGTCCCTTTCTCTTTGTGCCACTTGCCACGGTCATCAGTCCCTAACCGCCCCATGAGAAGAGCTGCCACTGAGCTGGTGGGCAGGTTGTTTTTTTTTTAATGTTTATTTATTTTTGAGAGAGAGAGAGAGAGAGAGCATGCGTGCACAAGCAGGGGAAGGGCAGAGCGAGCGGAGGACAGAGGATCCTAAGCAGGCTCTGAGCTGTCAGCACAGAGCCCGATGTGGGGCTTGAACTCGTGAGCCACAAGATCATGACCTGGGCCGAAGTTGGCTGCTTAACCGACTGAGCCACCCGGGCGCCCCAACAGTTATAAGCAGCATTTCCACGGCCACCAGCCCACCACTGTCAGACATCCCGAGCAACTGTGCCACCTGGACCGGAGGACCGACAGGGACACCGCGAACAGACAGCACTTCTGGGCACGGGCGGGTGGCCCCCGTGCAAATGCCCAGCGGCTTGTTTCAGAATGGTCAGGCTGAACTGCGCGTGCACACACACACACACACACACACAATATTGCTGCATTCAAAAACAGATTTAAAACACATTTATGGAGTTAACAGACTGTGAGAGTTTTTTGTAACAAAATTAATTTGTAAAGGTTTCAAGATGTTAACAAACGATCAATGAGACTTTCATAATTGATTTAAAAAATTCATTAGGTATGCGGTGTGGCTTTCTTATTAACTTTTATTTTAGCTTCCCGTTGAGCCCTTGTTGCGCTCGAGTGGATCCAGGAGAGGAATTCCTGTGGGTGCCTGGGTTTGAGCCTCACCCTGGCGGCCCACCCTTTGCCTCAAGGCTTTGGGCCAGGACATTGACCCTGGGATCAGGTTTAGTCGCCTTTCATGCCGATGAGGAGGAGGGGGGCGGATAGGGGGCTTCAGGAGACTCAGGGGGTCCTCTAGTGCCCCCAAGCCTGCCTCATCTTCCCCAAAGCATCTCTCATGAGCAGTGGGCAAATGCCAGGGTGAGGCACCCACACTCCCAGAGTTCATCTCTCCCCTAGATGGGTGCAGGGTTGTCCTCAGCCTCCAGCCCTCCTCAAAATATTCCCGGATCAACACCTTTTCATCCACCCACCCACCCATCCACCCATTCAGCCATCTTTCCACGCGTTTATTTAGTCGGTGCTCACTGGATGCCCACTAAATGGCAGGCACTTTGCTGGACACTAGAAATTTCACTCCCTATTTGTCTCTTTTCACTTGCTTCTTTCCCAAGAAGAGGACAAAAGGAGTGCCGGGGTCTCGATGGAAAGTAGGCTGCCAGTGGTGACCAGTGACTTCCGAGACTTCCTGTCCTTTGGAAGGACATTCTGGGAGGCAAATCTATAGGGTTCCCTGAGGTTTTGATGGTGAAGCCTTCATTGCCTATCACTCTCTCCTCCCTTTTCCATGTTGCTTTATTTTTCTTCATGGCACTGACTATTCTTGACATGTTCTACATTTACCTGATTTCTCTTTTATCCTCTCTCTCCCCCCACCAAAATGTAAGCTCCAGACAGGTAGAGATTTTGTTTTGTTCACTGTGATTTCCCTGGTGGCCAGATCAGGGTCTGGCATGTAGTTGGAACTCAAAAATATTTGGTTTGGGTGGATGGATGGGAGGATGGACGGATGGACGGATGGAGGATAGATGAACGGGTGACGAATGGATGGGTGGATGGATGGATGGATGGAAGGTGGATGAAGGATGGATGATGGATGGATAGATGAATGGATGATGGTTGGATGGAGGATAGATGGATGGATGGAAGGATAGGTGAATGGGTGGAAGGATGGATGGATGGATAGATGAATGGATGATGAATGGATGATGGATGGATGGATGGAAGGATAGGTGAATGGATGGAAGGATGGATAGATGGATAGATGAATGGATGATGAATGGATGATGGATGGATGGATGGATGGATGGAAGGATAGGTGAATGGATGGAAGGATGGATAGATGGATAGATGAATGGATGATGAATGGATGATGGATGGATGGATGGATGGAAAACAGATATGGTTCCTGCCCCTGTGGAGTTTTTAGTTTTGTGAAGAAGACTATGAATTTAAGAGTCATGAACAAAAATGAATCTAAAACTGCAATTGTGTCAAATGCCAGAAAGAAGAAAAAGGCAGCTTCAGTGAAGAATCTAACAAACGACTTTGGCTTGATCTGGAGGAGTGGGGCCCTTACTCTGAGGAAGTACTTCCCTCTTTCTAACAGTAATTGCGCAGATATGATAGACCATGGTGGGGTTGCAAAACAAGATTGAAAATATAACTTTAGCCAAATGGTACCAGCTGGGGAGAGGGTTTTTTTCTGACTTAAACAGAACTTTTGAGAACCTAGGAACCAACTGACTATCTCCTCTTCTCCTAGTGCCCTATCAGTGCAGCCTAGGAAAGAGAGAAGAGCACTGAAAACGGTGTCCCCCTCCTTGGTTCAAATCCTTGCTTTGCTACCTCTCACCTGTGTAACCTTGGGGTACGTCACCCTCCTCGGCCTCAGTTTCACCATCAGTGGAATGGGAACGATAGTTGTAAAAGTGTTTTCTAACACAAGTCAGTAGGAACTTAATAAATATCTACTGTTTTTATGATTAGTGGTCAACTATCCTCACAAAAGAATTCTCACCGGTGCCAATTGTCCATTCACTCAAAAAAGTAACTATTGGCTGTGCTGGATGCACTGAGGCCACAAAGACAACTCTGGTGTGATTTTTGCCTCCAGATATACAATAATAGAGTAAGGGAGATCCATGGGCAGTCATGGGCAGAGCAGATATCTCTACTTGGGGGGTAGAAAGAGTTCAGAAGGGAATTCATAAAGGGGCCAGAGTACTGTAGCAGAGGGAATCCCGGAGAGCTTCTTGGAGGAGGTGAATCAGAACTCACTAACTTTAGTCCACAAAGAAGCACCTGGAGCAGGTAGAGGGAAATGTGGCAAGTCAAACACTCCATCTTCAAAGCTCTGCCAGGAAGTGACCCGCATCCCTTCTGTCCCCAGCCCGCTGGCCAAAGCAAGTCGCTTGTTCATGCCCAACTTCAACGGGGATGGAAAGACAACCCAACCTCGTGCTTAGAAGGAAGGGAACGGACTGCAGGTGAACAGCCCCCATGACCATTACGTTATTGTCCCTGAAAATCGCCAGCTCTGTGCCCACTGCTGGGCTAGCAGCCCTGGATGTCAGGAGTTGGGGGGCCTGGTGGAGCAGGAGACCGTGCACAAAGGAGGGGACCCAGGCTCTGTCCTCAGGGCTCACAGAGCCCGCTCCCTCTCTCTTGACCTCCGGCCTGCATGCCTGCTGCTGTATCTGCCTGGACCCCCTCCCCTCATCCCTTGAAGCCCCGACTCTAATTCATTCTGCGGGTCTCAAGTCAAATCTTACACTGTCAGAACTCCCTTAGCTGCCCCCTCACAACTATCCAAACGGGGATCCCCACTTTTAGTCTCTCAATTCCCTCCATTCTTTTCCATCATAGGACAGATCCCCATTTGTCATCATACATTTATTTTTGCGCAGGATTTTCTTGGCAGCCCTCCCCCCCGCCCCCCTACCAGGCTAGAAGCCCCATGAAAGCTGAGATCACATCTGTGTTTTCACAGCCGCATCCTCGGCACCTAGCACAGGGCTGCACACAGAGTAAATACATACTTATCAAAAGAATTAACATATTAGGAAGGCAAGAAACACATGGAACGACCAGAAAGGAAATTAAGAGAATATAATAATCCCCTCATATTTGTATCATGCTTTTCATTCACACTGCCTTTTGCCAAGCACGAAGGGAGGTGAACCCGGACCTCAATTTTCTCATTCCGTACCCCTCTATCTCATAACTGTGTTGCTGCCCCAACATCCCTGATACCAGAACGAGGATTTTTATCCTCAGCTTAGAGATGGGAAGTCTCAGAGAGGGACAGTGACCTGCTTTAGGTCACCTGGGTAGTATTGATTTGAGATCCTAAGCTTTGTCCTCTTCATAGACCTTCCAAACACAGGCTCTCACCAAATGCTCACAACTTGGGCTGGTTGGTTAAATGCAGTCACTGCTAAGTTTGGATCCAGAGATCAACCAGAACGACTACGGAATATTGCAAATGAATGGAGTTCATGAACTTGGTTGATTTTTTTGTTTTTTCAGCAGACTTCCATGTCTGCCTCGGGGGGGGGGGGGGGAGGACAAAGTGTAACATTGGAAAAGGGCACGGGCGGGGAGGGGGGGGGTTCTGGAAGGAAAGGTCCTGAGAGCTTAGGGTTTGCTCCGCATCTCTGCCTTACGGTTTTATCTTTTCTTCGTCGTCGAATTTGGTCAGTTTTGCGTCTTTGCCAAGGCTGGCAAGTCAAGCTCACCTTGGCGGTGGCTTTAAGGATCTGGAGAAGAGCGCAGAGGAAGGGCATGAGGAAGCCCTGCCCTTGAGGGGTCCCCAGCCCTGGTGGGAAGGAAAAGCTCTTATAACGCAAAGTCAGCCCCAGGCGCCGCTCAGAACCTGTTGGTGGACCCCGAGAGCCAAAGGGAAGCACCCCTCTCACTCTGGGGACAAGGCTGAGTCTAAGCCTTACGGTCTTCCTCAGCCTTGAGATCCAATGCCTGGTGAGCAACGGAAACTCAACTCCAATTGGCTCGAGGGGGAAATACAAGGGAAATTGTGTCCTATGTCATTGAAAAATCCCGGAGTAAGGCTTGATCCAGCTCCTCCAGACCCTGCCTCTCCTCTTCAGCTCTGTTTGCTCTGAGACAGCAAGGCCTTCTGCCTGCGGTGCCCCCGCCGCACCTCCCACGTTCAAGTCCACTGCGAGAGAAACGCGGCTTTCTAGAACCCCCCCGGACGCAGCGCCACGATTTGCTCTGACTCCTTCTGATTGGGCCTCAGAGAGGCCAAAGGAATGTGAGGCTCTGATTGGCCAGTCGTGGTCACGTGGTCACCGCAGCTCGGTGTTGGAACCAACTTCCACCCACCCCCACCCCTACCCCTCCGGGTGAACAGAGAGCCAAGGAGCGAGGCTTCTGCGCGGAGCTTTGGAGGCTCTGCTCGGAAGAATGGGAACTAGCTGGCAGATGTTCACCAGGGAGAGCTGTGATTATTATTCCGGTCTCAAAAATGAGAAAATTGAGGTCCAGAGAGTTTAAGCAACTTCCCCTAAGTCACGGAGATTTGGGGGAAATAGTCTGCATTGTTTAACCATCGTGCTCCAAATAGTACCCGTGAGGCTGGGTCACCTGCTGCTGTGTCCTGAAAACTCACCATTTCTATCTGCATTTTTGGGAGACAGGTTCTAAGAAGGATGTTTGTAATTCAGTAGGCTTTAGTCTGAACAACTACGCCATCTGCCCTGTGGGCTAAAGAAAGCCCCACATCCTTTTCCGTGAATAGAGCTCGGAGTCGTCCTCCCTCTACCCCCCCCCCCTTTTTTTTTTTTTTTTTTTTTTGCTTTTTACTTTTACTGGGTTGGAATTGAAACATCGTTGTAGCAACTATTAGTTTCCAGGAAAAATTGTAATTGCTCCTAGATGCGCTCACTGGTTTCAAGAGCGCTTTAACCTTTAACTTTCTCAGTACAAAAGGAGGCTTGCTGTGCAGTGAATCTAACAAGACCATCATTTATCGCTGGCAGAGTTCATTAGTCAATCGTAACAGTTTAATTATTAGCATTTTAATGCATGAGCGTTTAACTAGATGGAACAACATCTTTGGCGTACAGAACAAGACTTCTTAAAGGGAGCTGAATTAACCCACACAATTGTTTGTATTGTGGCGTGTTATTAAAACGAGATGATTAAAATTCAAGAAACAAATAGTTCCATATATTTAGCCAACAAACCAGCATTTGGCTTCACGGTATTGAGAGCAGGCTTTCTTTTTGAGCTTGAATTTTGAATTTTGAAATCTTTGTTTTCTTTTTCCTGCCCCAAATTATAAGCTAAAATGATACCGAGAAGATTCACTTTGGTCCACTGATTGTGATGGGGGGCTTTAGTAAAGAGATGGATGGGAATGCAAGCTGGTGAAGCCGCTCTGGAAAACAGTATGGAGGTTCCTCAAAAAAACTAAAAATAGAACCACCCTATGACCCAGCAATGGCAGTACTAGGCATTGATCCAAGGGATACAGGTGTGCTGTTTCGAAGGGACACATGCACCCCCATGTTTATAGCAGCACTATCGACAATAGCCAAAGGATGGAAAGAGCCCAAATGTCCATCGACGGATGAATGGATAAAGAAGATGTGGTATATATATATACAATGGAGTATTACTCGGCAATCAAAAAGAATGAAATCTTGCCATTTGCAACCACGTGGATGGAACTAGAGGGTGTTATGCTAAGTGAAATTAGTCAGTCAGAGAAAGACAAACATCGTATGACTTCACGCACATGAGGACTTTAAGAGACAAAACAGATGAACATAAGGGGAGGGAAACAAAAAGAATATAAAAACAGGGAGGGGGACAAAACAGAAGAGACTCATACATATGGAGAACAAACTGAGGGTTGCTGGAGGGGGTGTGGGAGGGGGGAGGGGCTAAATGGGGAAGGGGCACTAAGGAATCTACTCCTGAAAACATTGTTGTACTCCATGCTACCTAACTTGGATGTAAATTTTAGAAAAGAAAAAAGAAAGTTAAAAAGAAAAAGAAAAAAAATGGAGACCCAAAGGAGAAAGCCTATGAATGGTCTCGAGTGGCCCAATCTGGGAGACCTACTACTGTTATGGGTCCACGGCCCCAATTCTGGCTTCATGAAAGAATCATCTGGACGGTTCTTTAAACTTCACCTCCAGAGAATCTGTTGCTCTGATGGTACAGAGTGGTTTCTTGATTTTTTGTGGGTTTTTTAAAAGTTTATTTATTTATTTGAGAGAGAGAGAGAGAGAGAGAGAGAGAGAGAGAGTGAGTGAACAGGGGAGAGGCAGACAGAGAGGAAGTGAGAGGATCCCAAATAGGCTCCTTGCCGCCAGTGCAGAGCCTGACGTGGGACCGTAACTCACGAACCATGAGATCCTGACCTGAGCCAAAACCAAGAGTTGGATGCTTAACTGACTGGGCCCCCCAGTCCCCCCACACTGAGCCAGCCAGGCACTCTGTGTTTTGGTTTTGTTTCTGGTTTTTGACTCCCCAGGTCATTCCGACATGCAGTCAGAGTGGGGATCCAGGCTCTGCCTCCGGGAGACGAGGTGGGTCACTTAACTGCATTTGTCAGATAAGTCTTGCCAATGTCCGTAGCAGCTTTCTTCACAATGGCCAAAAGGAAAAACAGTGCACATGTCCATCAACGGATGAACGGATAAACAAAATGTGATGTCCGCATACAATGGAATAGTCAGTCAGCCTTCGAAAAGAATGAAATTCTATACATTCTGCCGCATAGATAAAACTCGAAGACATTATACTCGGCGCAAGAAGCCGGACACAAAAGGAGAAGTATGAGTCTACTTCTGTGAAGGCCCGAGGATAGTCAGGTTCGTGGAGACAGAAGGCAGGTCAGAGGTTACCAGGGTCTGGGGGGGAGGGGAGGATCAGGCCTTAGGGTGTAATGGACACAGAATTTTCATTTGGGGTGATTAAGAAGCTCCGGAGACGGATGGTGGTGACGGCTGCACAATGTTGTAAATGTACTCCATGCCGCTGAAGCTGACACTTAAAATGGTTAAAAATGGTAAGTTGGATGTTATGCATATGTTACCGCTATAAAAAAAAATGGGGGCAAAAAATACACACATTGTAGAATCAAAATGTGTCCTCAAACCAAATTGTGGATAGAAAAGCCTTTTGTAAGCTTAAAATGGCGTATACATTTCAAGTGGTAGTAATAGTCTTTAATTATTTGTTTTAATCATATTGTTTTAATAAGAGGCTACAATATAAACAGCTGAGAAGGTTAATTAATAATGTCAAACCTAAACGAGTATAATTAATGTCACTCAGTGAAGGCCTTCACTAGGCTCAAAACATATTTTCTCCTGGGGGTAATCGTGGCCTGATTTTTCTAAACAGCTTCTCCTCCGACTGGGAAGTGGGAACTAGTAGAGAAAATGGGAAGAGGTGGAAAGCCTCGCATTTTTCACTTGAGGCCAGATCCCTGTTCCGGGGATCAGGTTCAGGGCTGCAGTCCCTGGACGGCCTCTCCTATGACAGGCACCGAAAACGGACAATGCACAGCAAACAGTGGTCATAGAAGCTAGCACTGAGGGAGCCCTTCCTAAATGCCAGGCTCCTGATGGAAATAACGTTGGGGGTAGTTGGAAGGATGGATGGGAAGAGAAGAGGTTGGATCCCTCCTCCCACGGCCGAGCAAAAACAAACTCAAAATCCCAAAGAATATTCCATTGCTTCTTCGCTTCTGATTCAAGCACTACAATCTGACCCGGTGTGTCTGGACTGCTGGGGATGTGGACCTGATGGCTGGACTGTGAAAATGTCACTTGCCCCTCAGCGAACGGAGCAAATCCCCCCTTGTTCCTCCCTCTCCTGCCGGATTCTCCTTAGAAAGTGACTTTGGTTCTGGGCTGATACCCGGACTGATAGGCAGCAGAGGTTCTAACAAATTCACCATCTGACATGGCTACTCATTTTGCCTGAGGAGTCTAAAAGCACAGGGAACCAAGTCCCACATAGGTCTCCTGAATTTTCACTCGGTAATGTGCCCATCTCCCATCTATGATTGGGCAACAGAACTTTCTGGAAAGTTCTTCAAGCCAAACTAGTTGCAAAATGAACTCCATAGGCAGAATCAGGATGTAGGCACCACATACAGTGCTTTTTTTTCCCCTCATTTCCCATTCGCCAACCTCCTCAGCGATGTTGGCCTAGGGAATGATGGCAGGAAGAGTCCCTCTTTCTGCTAATCCCAACAACATTGATGGGCTTTTCTTAGCACTTACTGAACTGTGGGCCACAGAGTATTCTCTGGATGCCCTTGGCCCATTAGTTATTGGAGTTTGGGTTCATGAAGTTGGATGAGTTTCCTGCCCATGACTGGGGTTAGCATTTTTCATGGCTAGTATTTGCAAAGATCAAAACCCACACTGCCTGTCTCTCAAAATTCCTTCAGCCCTCAACGGGCTACCTTAACGGAGAAGAAGCTGGTGCAGGTGTCCCCTTTCTTGTCAACCCTGGAATGTGTCCTCACCCTCCTTCTTGAACACATATGAACCCTGCAGTCCGTGAAAACAAGATTTTCAGTGTGAAAACATTCTTTCTTTACAGGAAGTGCCCGGGGCCCAAGTGTGCTGACTTCCCTGGACCACATTATGGGAACAGGAATGGTTTCTAGAGAGTTCCCTGTTCTGCCTTCAGGACCTAGGGGAATGACTGGCAAATCGTATGTACTTAGTAAAAATGTGTATAACAACAGAACCCATCTTAGCTCTTATCTCTGACCATCTCCATAAGGTGTGGCGATGGAGCGAAGAAGCTGGAGAAGGAAAGATCCTGATGTGCACATAGAGAGCTGCTCTGAGGAATACTTCCCTTAGAAACTGGCACTACAATAAGCAGCAGAAATTTCAGGAACCATCTAGTTGTATTCTCAACACCATATCAAGAACAGCTGAGAATTTATTTTTTTCAGTTTATTTTATTTATTTTTGAGAGAGAGTGAGTGAGCATAGGCAGAGCAGAGAGAGAGAGCGAGAGAGAGAATCCCAAGCAGGCTCCACACTGTCAGTGTCACAAACCGTGAGATCCTGCCCTGAGCTGACATCAAGAGTTGGACGCTTAACCAACTGAGCCCCCCAGGAGCGCCCCAAGAGCAGCTGATAATTTTTAAAAGATCAGAGAAGAGGAAATTCTATCAGATGATGAGGAGTACAATTGCCGAATTGAAAGCAACAACTAGCAGCTGGAAAACTTGAAAAATTATAAGCCAATGAAATACAAAATAAGGTCAAGAAATTTTCCCAGAATAAAGAGATGAGCATTTTAAAAGAAAAGATTTTTTTTTAACGATTCAATAAATTCAATTACCATTTATCAGGAACGTCAATGGAGGTAGTAAAAAAAGATGGTAATCTAACAAGTAATAGAAGAAAATCATATAAAACTTAAAAAAAAAAGAATGATAAGTCTTTAGATCCCAAGTGCTCCCTGAAAATCAAACAATATTAATTAAAATAGCCAATATATAGAAATACTCTGGAAATCTTGTCTTAGTCTTAGGTAAGGGAAATTCTATAATCCTACCCAAGAAAGGAGAACGTGGCTGGCCTCAGAATTCTCCTCAGCAATACAAAGCAAAAAATCATACAACCCGAGCTACTGAGGTTTTTATTTTCTTCTTGGAAAAGAAGTAAGAAGTGATGTACAAAATTTGAAGTACACAAGTTATAAATAAACGGCTCAATGAATTTTCAAAAGGAAAACACCCATATAATCAGCACCTAGTTAAGAACCAGAACATGACCATGGGCCCTGAACCCACCTTCTGCCCTAATAACCACTTCATACCCCAAAGAGTAACTGCCACCCTGACTTTTAACACCATAGGTGAGTTTAGCTTGTTTTCGAATTTTATATAGATGGACTCATTCCATGTGTGCTTTGGGTCTGGCTTATTTTGTTGAACACAATGTTTTTTTTTAATATTTTTATTTATTTTTGAGACAGAGAGAGACAGAGCACGAGCAGGGGAGGGGCAGAGAGAGAGGGAGACACAGGATCCGAAGCGGGCTCCAGGCTCCGAGTGGTCAGCGCAGAGCCCGACGCGGGGCTCGAACTCACGGACCACGAGATCGTGACCTGAGCCGAAGTCAGAAGCTTAACCGACTGAGCCACCCAGGTGCCCCGAACATAATGTTTTTTGCATGTAGCTGTAATCTTTTCATCCTCATTGCCATATAGGATTCCGTTGTATGTATGTACGAATAGACAGTTCCGTGGAATCGTCTATTCCACTGCCGGTGGGCATTTCATTAATGAACATTAATAGTCTTTTGGTGAACAAACGTGTGCATTTCTGCTGGGTATATACGTACAAGTGGAATTGCTGCCTCATAGGTAGGTGTACGTTTCATGGATACGGCCAAACCACTTTCTTCTAAACTGACTGTACCGATTTACATTCCTCTCAGCAGGATAGGAGGGTTCTAGTGGCTCCACATCCTTCCAACACTCGGTATGTCTGTTGAAATTCAGGCATCCTGGCACGTCTGTAGTGGTATCACGTTGTGGTTTTTTGCATCTCCCTGATGACCAGTGACGTGTACAACCTTTCTGTATGTTTATTGGTCATTTGACTGTCTTCTTTCGGAAGGGTCTGTTCAACTCTTTCACCCATAATACCCCTTGGCTTAACTACTATCGTTTTATAGTAAATCTTGATATCTGGTAGTGTAAATCCTTCCCTTTTGTATTTCTTCTTGAAAATCGCCTTGGCTTTTCTTGGCTCTTGAATTTCCATATAGTTTTAGAATCAGCTCATTTGCTCCACAGAAAGTAAAAGTTTTCTGGAATTTGTTGGGGATGGCATTTAATTTACGGATGAATTTTGGGAGAATCAACTTCTTTACAATATGCAGCTTTCCAATTCATGAATATAGTATATCCTTCCATTGCTAGATATTCTTTCATTTCTTTCAATAGTGTGTTGCAGTCTTTCTTGCGTACCTTTTGTTGGATTTATGTCTGAGTATATAATACTTTTTGAATGTGGCATTATTACAAGGATAGACAAATAGATCAATGGGGGTTCTGTTTTAGAGTGTTAAAAATGTCTTATATCTTAATCTGAGTGTTCTCACAGATGTGTACAATGGCCAAAACTAATCTAACTATACTCTTTTCCAATATACTTTATCCATTTTCCCTATGTTTGTTTAAGCACAACAAATCAGTATGAAAGAGAAAAACATAAAAGATATGGCAGAGAATTCAAAGTAGGAAAAAATTATACTACTGATAAAAAATGTAAATTACAATAAAGTATGATGATTTTTGACAAATTAACACAACATTTGTCTCTTTTTGATAACATTACCCGTATAATAACCATAAGGGTACAAGAAGGCAGATACTTTTATATACTACTAGAGGAAGTATAAATTAGTGTAAACTTATTGGAGGGCAATTGGGCAAAAGATTTAAATATGCACATGCAAGTCCACTAGAAATTCCACTTTCAGAAATTTATTTTAAAGACTAGATCATGGATATAGCATAAATTTAGCTATTAGAATGTTCGCTACAAAATTGTTTATGAGAGTCAAATACAGAAATCTATCTAATAATAGGGAATTAATAAAATAAACCATGATATATAACGATGAAACAATATCAACCACTGAAAACTATGACATAGAAGCAAAGTTCATGATATAGGAAAGTATTCTCAATGCAATAATTGGCAAAAGAAAGTAGCTGCAATAGCAGTCATTCAAGAAGTTTCCAATTTGAGTTATTAAGTGTAAATTTATATATCTCATCACAAGAAAACAATTGTAAGTGTGTGAGCTGATGATGTTAACTAAACTTATTGTGGTGATCATTTCACAACATAGACACATGTCAAGTCATTAAGTCAATTAGATCTAAACAAAACTAGAAGAAAAATATATATGTTGTATATATTTATATATAAATAATATTGATCTATTTGTCTAATATATATATGTATACACACATATATATATAAATCTGAAAGAGCAGGGGGGGGTAGAGTGAGAGAAGGGAGACAAGAAGGATATACAATTAAATGTCAGCGGTGACTTTCTGTGTATTGAGATCATAGGTGGTATTTTCATTTCTTCTTCTCATGTCTTCACTTTTTCTAAATGTTTAACCAGGCACATGTATCACTCTTGTACTGATAAAAGGAGTATTTTAAGAAACTATAAAAGAGGGGCGCCTGGGTGGCTCAGTCGGTTGGGTGGCCGACTTCAGCTCAGGTCATGATCTCGCGGTCCGTGAGTTCGAGCCCCGCATCGGGCTCTGTGCTGACAGCTCAGAGCCTGGAGCCTGTTTCAGATTCTGTGTCTCCCTCTCTCTGACCCTCCCCCGTTCATGCTCTGTCTCTCTCTGTCTCAAAAATAAATAAACGTTAAAAAAAATTTTTTTTTAAATAAAAAAAAGAAACTATAAAAGAAAGATAGTATGCACCTTCTAATACATTGGAAAATGTCGATGAATGAAACTGTTCTCTTGCCAAGAAATAGAAATCGATGAAAGAAAAAAGTATACATTTATATACCGAGAAAAACACACCAGAGTTTTATCGGGATTGTGGGTGACTTCTTTTTTTCTTTCTTAACATCCATCTTCAGTTTTCAAGCTTCCTCCAGGAACTATGTATTCATTTTACAATCTGAAACAAGGCCATGCAAATGGAGAGGAAACAGGGCAAGAGCGGGAGCCCCCAGTGCGGTTGGTGGGTTGGTCTTTGTACAGAATGGTAGACAACTTGCAGAGCTCTGGACACAAACACACGATCACCATCTCTACTCAAACTCAGTCCCGGTGCCTACAAGCCCTCCCAGCAGCTTTCACTCTCAAACTTCACAGCCCACAGAGAGAGACCTTACTCTTCAGATTTCTACAGGTGAGGAAACTCAGCCCCAACAGGATGGTCACTTACTCAAAGTGGCCCAGGAAATATAAAGGGGAGGACAGATTTGAACCCAGGTTGACCGGCTTTCAAAGTTCATGCTGTTTTCGCTACATGAGTACTTTCTATTATCATATCACAACCAAGACCACCAAAAAGTTGTTATAAACTCTAAAGCCACGATGCACAAGGGCCTCCTTCAAGATAAATACAATCTGTTTGGAATGCACCAGCCTTATTGAAAAATATTACTGAAATCAAAGCATTTTGCACTACTTTATTCATTATTTTTATGGTACTCCAGGATTTTTGTGGGATTTGTTTTTCATTTTACTTCTGTAAGCCTGCCAATGCTTTAAAGCAATATTTCAATTGAAGGGGAAAGGGGGGGGGGAACCAGTTTTCCCAGAAAAAACTCAACAGGGCTTTCCATCCTTTCATACGGTTTGGGGAAGTCCTATCCCCCTTCCCCTCCCTACCCCCTTTCCCCAGCCCCCATAAAGTGCAAATTTAACACTGAAGCTACTGTTCAAAAAAAAATTTTTTTTATGTTTTATTTATTTTTGAGAGCAAGAGAGACAGAGTGCGAGTGGGCAGAGAGCGAGGGAGACACAGAATCCGAAGCAGGCTCCAGGCTCTGAGCTGTCAGCACAGGGCCGGACAGGGGGGCTCGAACTCACGGACCATGAGATCATGACCTAAGCCGGACACTTAACCGACTGAGCCACCCAGGCGCCGACCCCTGATGGGAAAACAAACTGTTTCCCTCGTGTCTTCCACGTCTGTATTTTCCAAGGTGCCACGGCCTGCTGGCCCTTGAGAGGCTTACAACCAAGGTTTGGGTTAAGACAGGTCAATTTTAGAACGTGCATTTTATTCTGCCGATGTGAAGCAAGCCCGTAATACTGTGGTTGCAGACGGTGCTCCCTGGAACTCTGGGGAAGCCTCAGGGGCTGGGGTTGGGGGGGTGGGGGCGCCCTGAAAAGGAGCGGTGGGCGAGGTGAGGATTCTTTGCCAACAGTCCCACCCTTGACTTCAACCGCAGTAGCTCCGCTGTGATCTGTTTCATGTATTTGGATTCCCCATCAGTTTTATTTTTGGACGAAAGACAATGTGGTTTAAAAGAAAAAAAAAAAAAGTTTGAAAAGAATCCCTGCTTTAATGCGCGGAAACACAGCAGAAAAGAACAGGCTTCTCTGTGCATCAGAACATTGAAAGAATGAAAGCACCTTCTTTAAATCTGCAACCGCTCAGAATGACCCTCCTGGGCCGAAACGCCTCTTTCAACAGCTGAGGACATTGCGGACCAGAGCAAGGGAGAGAGAGACGAGGTCAGGGTCAGAGAGACGTCTCCGCGAATGCTGTAACAAATGCTGTAGCTTGCCCGTCCGACAAAACTTAGCCACAGGGTTTTAGTAAGCGGCTCACATTTCCAAAATGCATTTCTTGACTTAAGTCCTGCCCCTTTTCATAACCAGAAAGAAGTAGGAGGAACCACCTGAGAGTGAACATTATTATTGAATGTTGAAATTAATTTGGAGCTTCCTACCAGTCGAGGTGAAAAGAGACCACAACGTTCCACAGTTCTTATTGAGGGGGAAATACCAATTCTCTTTTTATGGGAGATGATTTCATGAAGACCCGTCCTGATTTAAACGTACAGAGAAAAAGACGTGTTCCCTTTGGGATGGAATAAACCAGTAAGTCCGAAGATTACTAATTTTCCCATTTAGACTGACTTCTATGATCGGTTTACGGGTTAACATGTGAATTCACCCATTGGCCGCAGACTTCCACGGACATTATAAGTGAAATCATTGGTTTTGTACGTCGAGATAATAAAAACTTGTTTTTCCTTTTCTCGTTCCATAGGGTTATAATTTTCCCCCAAACTTTGCATTCTGTGTTCCTTGTATCTCCAAGCAAGAAGTGGAATTCTGTGGAAAGAACAACAGTGGGGGAAAGGATAAAAATATTTGTGGGGTGCCCGGGTGGCTCAGTCGGTTGAGCGTCTGACTCTTGATTTCGGCTCAGGTCATGAGCTCATGATTTGAGAGATCGAGCCCTGCGTTGGGCTCTGTGCTGACCGTGTGGAGCCTGCTTGGGATCCTGTCTCTCCCTCTGCCGCTCCCCCACTCTCTCTATCTCTCAAAAATAAATAATAGGGGGCGCCTGGGCGGCTCCATCGGTGAAGCGTCCGACTTCGGCTGGGGTCATGACCTCACGGTCCGTGAGTTCGAGCCCCGCGTCGGGCTCTGTGCTGACAGCTCAGAGCCTGGAGCCTGTTTCGGATTCTGTGTCTCCCTCTCTCTCCGACCCTCCCCCCTTCATGCTCTGTCTCTCTCTGTCTCAAAAATAAAACATTAAAAAAATTTTTTTTTAATAAATAAATAAATAAATAATAAAAAATACTCGTGATCTGGGGGGGCACTGAGTATTCCCAAGCCGTCTCACGAGACCGCCCGACACTGTTGATTCCTACTCTGTGTCACTTACCTCCTATACCCAGTGAAATTCACCCTGGGTTTCACTTTTATCTTTACCACCACACAACCCTTTAAAATGGTTACTGGTATCACAGATACAAAAAAGCCAAGGACTAACCAGGCTCACAAGTTTGCCCTGGTGACAGGGATCTCCGGTCCCATCCACCTGCTGTAAGCCAGGCACTGATCAAGGCACCCCAAGTCCCAGAACAACGCAGATCACGCCTCTGCCTTTGGTGACCTCGGTCCGGCGGCCAGAGACAGCCAGCGGTCAACACACACAGAACAGCAAGCAGACGAGAAGAGCACAGGCTGTATCTCACGCTGGGAAGGAAACCAACCAGGGGCAGTGATGCAAATGGGAGGAACCGCCATGGCGTTTTCCATTGGTGATCGGGCAGGGCCTGCCTGAGAAGTGACAGTTAAGCTGAGCCTGGAAGATGACAAGAGGCTGGTGGGCCGGCAGAGTCTGGATCTGTACCAGGCAGGTCAGGAGGCCTCGCGACCCCTCTCGTCTACCTGCTCTGACAGCCCTACAAGGTCAGCACGTTCTTCCCTCTCATAGGAAGGAGGCTCAGAGAGGTTAAGTGATTTAATCCACATCGCACAGCCAATACAACGGAGCAAGATTTTAACCCAAGAATATCTGGCCCAAATCTGTGCTCTTAGCATTGACTTCATTTGATCTGACGCACGGATTTACCAGCCACCGCCATTGGCAACTCGATTTACTACGGGTCAGTTGGATATCTAGTAAGCTGTGTATCCACTTTCATTCATTCTCAGCCTCCTTCCAAAGAGGGTTTGAGCCCCCAGATTCTCTGTACTTGCTGGAGTCTCCTGCAAATAGAGCCCCCTGCTCCGGCTGGGTCGATGGTTCGGAAATCCCATGAGAATGTCTTCTCGGGGTGCTCAGACTTTTAGAGAAACTCACAGACAAGGAACGTCCTCACCCTCTATCACCTTCTTCTCACCTCATCCAAGCTGTTCCCCTTAGATGCTGTCATTCAACGTTCAAAAGGTCCTACAAATACCTCAATACTCAAGCCTCCCTTTATCAGGGCAAATACCAAACAAACAAACAAAAATCCTCCCACCTCTTCTGGTGATGCAGCGAACATCCCCCCGGAGAATCAAGGGGGCCCGTGTGTCCTGCTCCTCTCCCTGTCTCCGTCGTCACCATTTTGGACACGGATGGATGTCACCATGGAAGGAAGCCTCCCTTCGCGCCCTCCCTGCCCTGACCCGGTGAGAGCAGCCTGGAGTGGTGGAAAAGGCTCTTTCTAACCCCGTGGCTCACTCCCAAGCCTGCTGGTTGATGAAACCCATTGCAATGACTTCGACGAAGCACAGGAAAATGTGTCACTCCCTGAATGACCACATCTGCCCAAAGTAGGCATGTTACATCATTGCCACACAGGACCTGACTCTTTCTCAACCAGGTGTGCAATCTGGGGTTTTTTCCTAAATAATTTGCCAGCTGAAAAAAAGAGGCTGCTATTCAGGGAGCCCTTATTAGCTCAGAATAACAGCCAACACGTGTTCAGCCTTACCGGGAGCCGGGAACTGCTCTCCGTCTTTTACCATATTAAGTCCCAGCAGCCCGGCCGGGGTGGGAGGCAGGTGTCATCATCACTATCTTCCAGATAAGGACACCAAGGCATATTCCTTGCATCACTTGTGTGAGGTCTCCAGCTGGAAGTGGGGGGGGGGGGGGGGGGCGGAGACTGGATCCAAGCTGCTAGCTGCTCTCTCTGCTGGGTCTCATGCAATGAAACAGCTTTTCAAAGTCATACAAGGCTTTCAGCCCGTTACTCATGCAAAAGTCAGAACCTCATATTTAGCTATTAGTTACGGACAAATAAGGAAAGGCAGAAACGTTGGCCATGATGTCAGCAGGTTGTTCTCAGATTCCGGTTTCGATTTCAAACACGCAAAAATCATGCATGGCCAAAAAAAAATTTTTTTTTTTTATTTTAAGAGGGGAGGCTGGACATGGGTAGTCAAGATCAGAGACGATGTTAGAAGTCTTCAACGATAGGGCCTGAGTTAGCAGCTGCCTGTGACAGGTCAACCCCCAGGTTCTGGTGGCCCTGTCGTTTGCAGAGTGACAGGTCTCAGTTCCCCAGACCCCCACGTGAATTCGAGCAAGATCCCCTGGACGACCGTCCAGGAGCCTGCACTGCCTCGTGGGCTTTGCCAGGGTCTCGGCCCCCTGGGTTCCTAAACACCCAGCTCCCGAAGGAAATGCCACCCCCGGCAGCCATTTTTACTTGGGGGGCGATGAGTCAGCTCAGTGAGGAGCTCTGGGCTGAAGACTAAGTTTCTTTCCTTCCGGTGAGGCTATTTCAAGAAATGGCATTTTCAGCGTAGAAACGGATGATCTCTGTCGGGGCACTGCGTTCTGTGTCCTGCTGGTACTGACAGAAGGAGAGGGAGAGGGAAGAGGAGAGAACACGCAGGGTCCCTGCTCATCCTGTGCCCCAACCCAGGCAGACAGGAGGCCGGAGACCCCCGGACCTCTGTCTCTCCCTGCTCACCGCCTCCAGCACTGGGGGGAAACGGGCCACACAGGTTCCCCGGGGGACGCGCACAACGCATGCACACCGGGACTCGGGTGGCTCAGTCGGTTAAGCGTCTGACTCTCGGTTTCGGCTCAGGTCATGATCTCCCAGTTTGTGTGTTCGAGTCCCACGACGGGCTCCGTGCTGACAGCACGGAGCCTGCTTGGGATTCCCTGTCTCTCCCTCTCTTCCTGCCCCTCCCCTGCTCGCGTTCTCTCTCTCTCTCTCAAAATAAAGACAAAATTGTAAAAACAGAAAAGAAATAAAATGGGGGCCACATATGTCATTTTAAATTATCTAATAGCCATATAAAACAAAATAAGTTAAAAAAAAGGTGAAATTAATTTTAATAGGTTATTTAACCTAATATATCCAAGATATTATCACCTTATATTGATTTGTAATCAATTTAAAAATTGTTTAGATATTTTACATTCTTCTCTTATACACTAGGTTTTTGTGTATTTTACTCTCCTCGTACATCTGAATTTGGACTAAGCCACACTTCAAATGCTCAGTACGTGTGGCCAGTGGCCGCCACACAGGACCACAGAAGCCTGGCTCATTGCTGTCTCCGGATTATCACGTACCTTCTGCATCAGGCCCCCCAAGGAACCAACCAGCTCCCTGCTACCCAGCTGCGGTCATTGGCAACATCAGCTTTCCCCGGGACCCCTTAGAAATACAGAATCTCAGGCTTCACCCAGAGGCTGTTTAAATCAGAATCAAGGGTCACCGGGGTGACTCCGTGGGTTAAGTATCCGACTCTGGATTCGAGCTCAGGTCATAATCTCACGGTTCATGAGTTCAAGCCCCGCACTGGGCTCCATACTGGCCGTGTAGAGCCTGCCCGGGATTCTCTCTCTCCCTCTCTCTGCCCCCCGCCCCCCAGCTCTCCCTGTCTCTCTGTCTCTGTAAATAAAAAATAATAATAAATCAGAATCGAACTTTAACACTCTCCCTGGGTGATGGTGGCACAGAAACTCTGAGAAGCCTGTTGTCGTCTCTAAAGGACATCCGGGGGCAGGGGGCTCACTCTCCATGCCCCAGGAAGCTCGTGCCATCGTTAACTGGTTCCAATGATTAGAAAAGCACGGATCCCTCCTTTATCGAGTGTTCTCGATGAGCCGGGCCCCGTGTTAAATGCGTCATACAAATTATCTCATTTAAGCCCAGGACCGCCCTCTGATACGGGGGCTAATTTTGGCTCCCTTTTTAAAGATGGATAAACGGAGGCCCCACAAACCAAAATGACTCACCCCAGATCCTGCGGCCGGCCAGCAGTCTGTCTCAAGGCCCGTTTTCTTAGCCACTCACTATACCAGGGTTTCCCCAAAACTTCTGCCTGCCAGCTGCACCGAGGTGCTACCCAGAGCCGATTCGGAGCCCGGGACACTTTCCCGTCTCCATAGCAAAGGCAAGTGTCGTCGGGACTCAACCGAAACGGTCTTTGGCACCACGGCTTAATTTTTTTGTGTGGGTTTCTTCTATTCCTGATTTCATTTCTTTTCATTTAATATTTCATTTATGGCTTGAGCAAACTCTGTTGGTAGCTGCCTACTCAGCATTTCCTTTCCTCGTCAAGATTTAGGACAAGTTTAGAAATTGGCAACTAAGCAAATAGGCAGAAATTAATAAAAGTCATATGATGTCATTAGATAGCTCAAAGGTTCCCGGTTTCCAATTAAATAAGGTAGATGGTTAGAGCAATTATGTAAGGTACACATATTACGTGAGGGACCCCAATTATGTGAGGTTCACGTATGGGTACCCTGCTGAGGACGATCCTGAACTTGCACAAGATGTCACGAGATACCAGCGGGAAGGCAGTGTGATCAGACGGGGCCAAGTGAAGTGCAGTAAGCAAGCTATGAGTTTTTCCCCTTAACCGCTCTGTGTCAGGAAAAGCCCCAGAAAACCAGAAGAAGGTTGCTTTCCACCTGTCTTTCCACCAAGGGCCTGGAAATGCCAACTACTATTGTTTTGGAAACGACCTGTATTCTCAGTGCAAAAGAAAAGTCATTCGTCTTGAATAATAAAGGAAACCATCGGAGGAAGGGTCAAGAATTTGACTTTTTTTTTTAAACAATTTAATGCTTTTTTAATGACGACTACCTTCTCTGACTTTCCAGAGCGTCAAGAATCCTGCGTGTTTGAGGAAAGGGCGGGGCAAGGACACCGGAGGAGGAGGGAAAGGAGGAAGGATGATGTGGCACCACCAGGAGGCTCTACACGTCAGACCTATGGAAATAAAATCCCACATCACATGAAATGCCTGCACTGATTTTCTCCAAATTTAGAAACTATATCTGGGGTGGTCAAAGAAGATAGCGACTCTGTGGCAAACACAACTTCATGTGGGTCGGGGCGGGGGGGGGGGGGTGCTACGAGGAATCCCAGAGAAGTAGTCATCCTCCTGAGCAGTGGATGGTAACCAGAGGACCTTTCTCACGATCAGTTGATAAAGAAATGTCAAACCTATCCAGAAGTCACAGAGAAAACAAACAGCAGTTTCAAAGAGGAGTCCCGAGTTAGCGTCCTCACTGCAGACAATCTGAATTGCAGCCCATGAGTTGTGACCTAGAGCCTTCTGACATGGGCATTTCTACACGGCTGCGGGCACCGGTTGATTTAAAGATGGGTAATGATCGCCCAGCACGATGATCCGGGGACTACAGTCAGTTGTGAAATACACCCCAAGCCCCACCGCTGGCACCACCAGAAGCAGCCTCCACTCCCTGGTCACTGTTGTTCTTCTGCTCACCAAACACCTTACACCCACGGTCGGGGTCCCTCCTGCAGGAGGTGGGTCGGGGTCTCCAGAATAAGTGAGATCCCAGCCAGCAGGAAACTGGGATTTGGGTAACGTGCAACAGCTTCTCTGGGATGGAACCGACCTTTGTCACCACTGCATCCTCAAGACCTAGGATGATGCTTTGCTCCCGGGGGGGGGGGGGGGGGGGGGGGTCGTTCAGTATAAAGTTGTCAACCGACCATCCTTGGAGACCTCACTCCTCTGTTCTAAAGCTCTCCATTGACAGCAGTGGTGACCACGGCAGCTAACATTTACTGGAGGTTTATTTTGTCCCAAACGCCATCCTAAACATTCTACTGACTTTACCCAAACATCAGATACCCCACCAGTGTGATGAGACCGGGACCATTATTCGTATCTGACGCACAAGGAAACCAAGGCACCAGAAGATTCGGTAACATGTTCGATACCGCCTGCCGGTAGGTGGCAGGACCAGGATTTGAACTCAGATCAGCCAGCCTCCTTATTTGGAACCACCTCGCTATAATGTTTCATTTTTATTTGTATTCTGGGCATCCAGAAGCAAACAGTAACCCCAGACGCTCCTTTGGGGAAGGGAAAAGAAGGTCATTCTGCAGCAGAGGACGGCCACCCTCGAAATCTCTAGCCACCAACCCCACCCCCTCCCCACGACCCCCAGCAGCTCCATTCAAGGGCCCAAACATTCACTCATTCTGAAGTCCTGCTCTCCAGGAGTCACCCGGCTGGTCTCCAGCTGGCCGATGCAGGGAGGAGAATGTCGATACAATGTAGCATTGAAATAAACGTCTACCCGGCGTGGCCAAGCTGGGAGCAGCAAGCTAGGCACTGAGCAGGGCGTGGGGACATGGTACGCGCTGTCGTCCAGCGGCTTCCAACCTGTCTGCCCCCACACAGACGAGGAGCTGGCCAGTTCTCATTTGAGCCCGATGGCGGGGTCAAGACGAAATGTGTTGGAGGCATGCAGAGGGGGTGAGATCATTGTGAGTTGAGGTCATTGCCATTCTTAGAGAGATGAAAGCAAAAAACAGCCCTGACAGATGACTCGAGTGTCCCTGTCATTTCTCAGCATTTCCCCGGAGATGCTTATTCAGAAGAAGTGGGATGGCAATGTTTCCGCGGCCACATCTGTACAGCAGTCCTAGGCCGAGGACGCCCCCGAACTGCCTTTAAGCTCCCAGGGTTCCACTCTGGTTAGAAAACCTCAGAGGAATAGCATCTCAGTGAAGGGTGCACAGGGCTGGTTGTGGTTAGTGGCTGGGGATCGCTGAGGTTCAGTGAGGTCAAGTAAGCTTCTTGAACTTGGCTCTTTGAATAACACATACCAACCGCTTTAACACTCCAAAGGGTAACCTCTAGTGCAAATAGCCTGGAGATCTTTTTCCAGAAGGGCCACAGGGGCACGCCCACTTCTCAGGGCCCTGCCCAAGGCTCTAGGGAGCACTTCCACCCTTCGCTGGACCAATTTTCCAAAGTGCTCTGTAATTAAAGCCTCCCAGAAGAGATCCTCTCCTTGTCACTGAGAAGAGAAAAATAGAGCATTCCTGCAACCGTTTGGTACCTTGGGCGGCGGGGCTTCATTTGTAGCCAGTTCAAGTGAAGGGCCACGATGGGAGCAGTAGTAGAAGGCAATATTTTACAGGACAGCCCATCGAAGGCCCTTCAAGCATGTTCATCACCTTAAAATTTTCTTTAATGTTTATTTATTTTTGAGAGAGAGAGACGGACAGAGCATGAGAGAGGGAGGGGCAGAGAGAGGGGGAGAAATAGAACTTGAAGCAGGCTCCAGGCTCCGAGCTGTCAGCACAGAGCCCGACACGGGGCTCGAACCCACGAACCGTGAGATCATGACCTGAGCCGAAGTCGGGCGCTTAACTGACTGAGCCACCCAGGTGCCCTGCATGTTCATCACCTTTAAAGTGCAAAGGTAAAGGGGGAACCTGGGTGGCTCAGTCGGTTAAGCGTCCAACCTCGGCTCAGGTCATGATCTCACGGTTTGTGGGTTCGAGCCCCGTGTCGGGCTCTGTCCTGACAGCTCAGAGCCTGGAGCCTGCCTCAGATTCCGTGTCTGCCCCCCACCGCCCACACTCCATCTCTGTCTCTCCCTCAAAAATAAATAAACATCAGAAAAAAAAATTTTTTAAGTGCAGAAGTAGAGCTGACATAGAGTTTGCTCTAAATAGAACAATTTGAATTGATTTTTTTCCCTGTGACACTTTTGCAAGAGAATAGCTAGTTTGGCCTGTGTGGCACCTGGCACGGAGCCCCTTAAGCATAATCTGTTTCTGCACAGCGCATGGGCTCGTTCATTCACTCACCAGGTATTTAACGAGCACCTCCTAAATGCAAAGAGAGCCTGGAGAAAAAAAGACCAACAGGCCCTGCCTTCGTGGGGCTTGCGTTCTTGCGGGGGAGGCAGACAGAAAAATAATAAGATGTATCTGTTTATCCCATAATTTGTGATCCATGCTGTGTAAACAGAGAAATAAAAAGTGACTAGTATGAGGAAGGAAAAGGTATAGGTTGGGTTCAGGCTCAAGAAAGACCTTTTTGCACAGGGAAGCTTCATACTGCATTCAGAAAGGAGCCAGTCTCGCAAAGCGCAGGGGGGGAGATCTTTCCGGTCTGAGGAATCGCTTGTGCCAATGTCCTGGGGCAGGATGGGGCACAGCTGAATTGGAGAGGCTGAGAGAGTAGCAGTGGGGCTGCACTCTAACGAGTGAGAGAGAGGAGCCTGAGGGAATAGGCAGAAGCCAAGCCAGGTGCTCCGTGCTCTAAAGGTAGCCTCTCTTCTCCAACCTTCTGCGGGGTTTCACTCAGCATCTCAACACAACAGACCGGCGCCTAACTCCTCCCGCTCTCCCCCATTTAGCACCCCAGGAACACTGTCCCGTGGCTTTCAAAGAAAAACCGGCACCCTCTGGCCACCCTCTGCTTTGTTCCAGCAGCTTCCACAGCGATGAAAAAAGCAGGCTCCACAGAAAGAGCTTGGGTGATGTCCCCCCAGTGCGCATGTTCTTCCCACCCCATCGAGCCAGCCCGGGGTGGCTGCACTCAGTATTCTGCCACAGTCGTTGATAATAATTGTTGCATTAATTGGTGCTGTCCGGACCAGACAGAACGTAAAAGATCCCACTGTGTCCAATAATTAATGTTTTTCCCTCACTGCAACGCCATTAATAAGGGGCCCTTCCAAGAAACGAGTAATTGGCTGGTTGGGCGTCATTAGGGTATTTATAGATAAGCTTTGGTCTGAAGACATAGAGGAAAGCTGATTATGTTTATTTAGACTCTATTATCTATCGCTAATGTGTTATCCTGCGTTGCGATCATCCCCATTCTCTGGGTCCTAATGATACAGGGCACACTCACAATGTGATTTCAGTGATCTGCAACGTGGCTTTATCTCTGCTGCAAGGCAGAGAGGGGGGACAGAGGGGACGGCTGTTCACAGGTTCCGCGTGCTCCCACTCATCCACCGTGAACCTTCTCTTTCCGCTGAGAAATTTAGAGCAAGGCTCTTGGAAGTACTAGAAAGACAGTTTCTCCTAATTAAACCTCAGAGGAGGGGAAGTTTCTTGGGTTTGTGATTATCTGAAGGGTTTTTGAAAATGTAAATCTGGTTGGGGAGACATCGCTTTGCAAAAATCGAAGGAAAAAGAGGCCGCCTGGATTCGAGATGATCTCTCAGTGACAACGAGTGACGAAGTCTCGCAGCTGATAAAACCTGGCCGAAAGATATACGTCACACGAGATAAACGCATATGCTCCCAAGCGCTCTCTGGACCCCGGGAAGCGGGCACGGTGGCGTGGGGGGGCTGCTTTTTCTCCCAGAAGCCTTCGATCCACTTGTCCGTTGCTAAAAGTTTTAGGAAAGATTTCTTACGTTATTTTTAAAAGATAGATGAGCACAACAGGGTGAGTGTACTTCATGTCATTGGATTGTACCGTTAAAAATGACTAAAACAGTGCTCGCTTCGACAGCACGTATACTAAAATGGGAACGATGCAGAGAAGATTAGCACGGCCCCTTGTGCAAGGTTGACGTGAAAATGTGTGAAGCTTCCATATTTGGGGGTTTCTTTATGTTTCCAAGGAAAGGATTGAGTTTTTCTCATCAAAACTAGCTCTTTTCACAAATAAATTATCAGGTTACACTTGAAAAAAATGATCAAAACGGTAAGTTATATATATATGTATATATATATATACACATACATACACGTATATATATATATACACATGTACAGATATACACACACACATATATATATACATATATATATACACACACATATATATACATATATATATATACACACACGTATATATGTATACGTATATATATACACATGTATATATATAGACACACGTGTGTATATATATATATATATATAGCCCATTACTAGAAGAATAAATAGGATAATATAATTTGTAAGCAGAATTCAAAAGCATAAAGAAGCACCGGGCTTTTTTGCTTTATAACTGTGATGGATCTGATATTAATTTTAGCAACCAAACACTTCTAAATGGTCTCTTCTGCACATGAAATGACCCTCATGTTAATATTCCGAAACCCTTACCTTTACCACAAAAAGCCAGGACAATTATTTTGTCGGTTGACTGAGCTGGACAGTCAGTTTATGGGGATGGAAGAGCGAACTCAACCTGCCTCATTTTTACCACTTCCTGTTAAACTTGTTCTGTGGACAGTTCTTTATCCACTCCTGGCTGTTACTCTCACCTGGGTGCCACAGCTTTTTGTGACTCTTATTTATTATAAAGAACCCAGTTCCATCTAATAAAGAAAAGTATAGCCCAGTGGGGATGTGCGTCTACGTGCTGCACACGTGTGATGAGCTCTAGACATCATTTTCACATGTCTCAAGGCACGGTGGGAGTCTCCGGCCCCGAGGCCAAGTTCAGGCTCGGCCCATGTCTCACAGCATGTTCAGCGGTGAAAGGTGCATAACCTCGTTAAGCTCAGGTTCCACACCTGTGAGATGAGGGTGCCGCTGTTGCTCTTGGAAAGATGTGAGACGACGTCTGTGGAGGCAGGTGCAGACAAGGGACCCTGCAAATATCCACCTCTCCCCATCTGCCCTTGTACATGTGAAAGCATCCGACCCGTACGGCCCTCCACTCACCGCCCCTGCCCTTGCCCCCGTGCTGTCTTCTCTGTGAAGAACGCACTCGGGAGCCCCGACCCGCCTCTGGTTTTGAAATAAGCTCCCAGAGAGTTGACCTGTGCACGAAGGCGTGATGTAACTTTGCAAATTAAATGTGTAAGGCTTTTAGAAAAACGATGCCCTTTCCTCCCCAGCTCCCCACCGCTGGGAGCAGGTAATTTGTGGGCACATCTGTTGCAGGTGTCGGGGAATACTCTTGGAGATATTCCTAGATCCTGGCCTGGGGTCTAAAGGTTGAGAAGCTGGCTCCTGGGACCCGGCGATGCCTGCAGCGTCAGAATAACAGGAGTGAGGGGGAAGGCCTGGGAGCAGGGCTGGGGCTGGGCAGGTGGCCAAGGTGGCTGGGTGGGTCAGCAAGCGGGGAAGGCAGAAAAGACCAGGACCGCTGTCAGGGGCAGGAAAAGGAAGCAGGGGCTGCAACCCGAACATATACGTGCACCGTGTTCACCCAGATGCCATTTACCGGATTTCTCTGGCCCAGGCAAGCCACTTAACCCCTCTTGGCCACAGGAAGAGTGCCGGCCTGCTTCGCCCCCAGGCTGAGGTTGTGCTGGCTGGCAGCACTTTTACAGGTGCCTTCTGGGCATTCGCATTCTGCCAGGTGCAGGAGGGTGCAGGATCAAAGAGAAAAAGAGGCAGCCTTGCCTGAAAGAACCCATCACTCTTCTTCCGGTCTTGCCCGGGCTCCTCATTTTTCTCAGCATAAAATCCAGACTCGGATTCGAGATCCACACGCAACTTTGGGATCCGGCCCTGGTGCCGCCCTCGGGCAACATTTTGCAAATGCTCCTTTGCTACCCCGAGACAAAATCCGGAGGTCGCACGATTTTTCTACACGCTGAACCACTGATCGGGGTTTCAACCAACATAATGCCTTCACTGTAATATAAAGGTGGGAAAAGAGAAGTCATAGGTAATAAGACAATGTGAATTTCATCAGGTAAACTCCCTGGCCGTGACTTCACTAGTCAACATAGGGACCTGCCTTTGTGTGTGAAGCCATAGCCGATGCCACAGGTACAAACGCACGTGACAACAGACGTGATCCTTGGGAGACTCAAATTTCAAAAGCAATGGTGTCGCGTGGGTGACACGATTTCCCAACTTGGTGAACATTACTGGGTCGCGTTCCAAACAGAACACACAGGGCAACCTTCCCTTAATTTATATGACATTTCCATTCCCAGACAAGGCCGTGTATGGCTGATACCCTGCCCAAGTGACCTTCAGTTTATATGAACGGGAGAGTTAAGTCCAGGGTAAGATGGCTTGCCACCTACATGAATACCCGTCAGGACACCCCGAAGTCGTGCAGGACCCAGGACGGCCCATTGCTCTGTGGGACTGTGCCATGCACTGCGTGAAGTCTCGCGTCCTCGGTGCCTGCTCACTGAGCCTGCGGCACCCCCCTCCCACAATTATCTCGAACGGTCTCAAGAGGGCAACGTTGCCCGCCTTGGGAATCACTGATCTAGCCCCTGCCTACCTCTCCAACACTGGCCTTGTCCTACTCTCTCCTCCTTCACTACATTCCCGGCCACATGAGCCCTTGGCCATTCCTGCAACACATCACAGGCCTTTGCCTACGGCATTCCCTCCCCCAGGAATGCTGTTCCCTAGCTGTTCACACAGCGGCCTTCTCACCCTTCGTGTCTCAGCTCACATTAACATCTCCACGGAAACAGCTTGCCCAGACGCCCTATCTACAGTCATGCGTGCATCCCCAGGCCTGCCAGTCTCAGCCATGGTCCCCTGTTCTTGTCCCTCACACATCGTGCTGGAAGGATCTTTTTCTAGGTCGTCTTTCTCACCAGACTGGGGTCAGCAAACTTTTCTGTAAGGGTCCAGAGAGCAAACAGCTTAGGCTTTGCAGGCCATATGGTATCTGTCACGGCAACTCCACTCTGTCCTTACAGCTCGAAAGCAGCCACCGACCACATGTGAACAAACGGGCATGCCCGTGCACCGATAAAGCTTTATTTAAAAAAACTTTTTTTAATGTTTATTTATTTTTGAGAGAGAGAAAGACAGAGCACGAGCAGGGGAGGAGCAGAGAGAGAGGGAGACACAGAGTCCGAAACAGGCCCCGGGCTCGGAGCTATCAGCACAGAGCCCGTCGCGGGGCTCGAACTCACAGACCGCGGGATCGTGACCTGAGCCGAAGCCGGAAGCTTCACCGACTGAGCCACCCAGGCGCCCCACCGATAAAGCTTTACTTACAAAACCCAGGTGGCCGTCGGGTTTGGTCCACGGGCAGGTTTTTCAAACCCAACACTAGCCTGTAAGCTCCTTATTTGTCCAGTTTCCTCTTGAATTCCTTGAGTCTGGCACAGTGTGGAGCCAATGGGAGGAGCTAGAAGAGTGCGTGGTGAACACATGAGTTTGTGGTCCAGCTCGAATGAGGAACAACCGGAAAACACAAGAAAGGTCTTCCAATTCTTAGCACGTAGGGAAAGCATTTACACGCTGGTCACCCATCCAGCACTGAAGGAGTCTCGATAAGGAAGGGCAGGAGAATTCAGGGAGGGCTTCCCGGAGTAGGTGACCCTGAACAGCAGCTGAAGGAAGGATGGGATTTGGACCATGGAAGTCATGGCCCTCACTTGTTCAATCATTAATTCATTCCCTCATGGGAGGGACTTGTGATGACTGTCCCAGCAGGTGCAGAAAACACCAAGATGCACAGGCAGCTCTGCCAGGGAGGGAGAAGTCCCTTGAGACCACGAGTGACAGTTGTTTGCTCTTTGAAGGAGTCACTTGAACTCCTTCTCTGAAACAAGAGTCAAGGTTATTCCCACGCTTCCCTCTTGGTTTCCTTCCCTCCAAAGCCCCAGGCCCTGCACTCCCTGCAGACCTCCTAACTGCTTGTCCTTCTTCTCTCTCTGCCTTGGCTTCTCAGAAACTCAGAGCCACATGGATGGCACAGAGCCTTCCGTGGAACGGATGTGGCTGCCTCATTTCCCTTTCCCTGGGATTTCTCGTCAGCTCTTCAAGTTGTAACAGACACACCTCTGCAGGGCAGCCCAAGTCCTCTCAGAAGTGAGCCAGGTGGCTTCCGTGTTAAAAAAAAAAAAAAAAAAATTGCAGAATATTCCTCCTGTCTCCCCACCTGCTCCCACCCTGAGCCCATTTTATTAACACTGAGCTTGTTTTGAAGTCGAGTTTAAACAGCCCAAGTGATTGTTGGTATTTCATAACTAGTCCATTTTCTAGCTGCTAACAGCGGGTAACGATTTACGTATTTCTCGACACAGTATCGATACTGCATCATCAAAAAAAAAGGAAGAAAAAAGAAAAAAGGGTCCGTATAGGAACTCGAGGCCATGATCTTGTAATCTCCTCGGCTCTGTGCCCTTGCGGTGACCCTGACTCACTATGTGAGGCGGGACAGGTCCTCTAGCATTTCTGCAGGGAGCACGGTGAAAGCTGGAGGCCACAGCCCAGAAGATACTAATGGTCACAAGTGAAAAAATCCCCCAAGGGCTGCTGTTGGCCGAGGGTGACCCAGAGTCAGTCTTTGGGATCAGAGAACCCCTCATGCGTTCCTTCGTTTGTTCGCCCATTCAATAAATCAAGTACCTTTCGGGTCAGACACCGAGCTGAGCACCGGGGGGGTCCAGTAAACAAGACCAGGAAGGTTCGTGTCTCCTCCCTCCCGCCCCGCCGTACCCAACCCCGTAGAGTGGGGAGGCCACGATAAGCAAGGGAGCTACCAAGTGAACAAGCTCATTGCAAACTGTGCCGGTATAACAATGAGCAGAGGGGGAGGGGGGAAGGACACATCAAGAAAGGCCTCTCAGAGGAGGTGACCTCAGATCTGGTTGCGGAAAGGGCAGGGGAAGCAAAAGTCAAAGAAAACAACAGTGAAAGTCCAGAACAGGAAAGAAGGTGCACATGGAAGATGCTGGAGGCCAGGGAGGATTCCTGCCTCCACCTGAGAGGTTTTGGGGCAGAAAGGCAGTTCTCAGGATGCCTGGGAAACTGTCCCTCCCTATGTGCCTATGGGGACAGCCGGATGTCACTCCCCTCACACGGGAGGGAGGAGAGGACAAAACACTGATCCGAACAGTGGGAGACCCAAAACAGGACAAATTGGGGCGCC
Source organism: Lynx canadensis (assembly GCF_007474595.2). Lineage (NCBI taxonomy): Eukaryota > Metazoa > Chordata > Mammalia > Carnivora > Felidae > Lynx > Lynx canadensis. The sequence goes on from NC_044313.2 coordinate 13,423,192, forward strand.
TGGGGGCTCAGTCAGTTAAGCGAACGGCTCTCGGTTTTGGCTCAGGTCATGATCTCACGGTTCGTGGGTTTGAGCCCCGCGTGGGTCTCTGCAGTGACCGTGTGGTGCCTGTTTGGGATTCTCTCCCTCCCTCTCTCTCTGGCCCTCCCCTGCTTGTGCAAGCACGTTCTCTCTCTCTCTCTCTCTCTCTCTCTCTCTCTCTCAAAATAAATAAACTTTTAAAAAAGAACAAATAAAAAGTAGGGGTAAAAAATGAGCCAAGAACCCCCTTTCTCTAAAACCAGAGGCCCCTGTCCAAGTGGGCACAGCTGAGATGTCTTTCAGCCAGTGCCTTCGACTGCCAAGGGTCCGGCCCCTTCCAGACTTCACCGAGGACCCCAGGCCCCTGCCCCAGACCACGCCTGGAGGCTCCGGGTCCTTCGCGGTGCCATCTGGAGGACCGTGTTGGGAATCGCCAACGATCTTGTATTAGGTGATGAGCTAAAGCTCTTCTCTCTGCTTCCTTCTCGAGACAATGCCATCGTGGGCCCGCCTCGGAAGAGAGACGAATCCACTTGATAAACAGCAAGGGCTTGTGGCCCCATCAGTGAGTGGGGGATGCTTTGAAGCCTTTCAGAACATCGTCACCCATGCCCGCAAGCCGGGGGCACTCATCTGGGGTCTGCCAGCGACATCTGAACACCAGGATCACGCAGTGACAAGCAGGGAAGGCACAAAACGCTACCTCGTCACCTTTTTAATGAGTAAAATCCTCTGTCTGCTGCCGGGGCCCTCAGAGACCAGCTATTAATGAGCGCTTAGAATAGATTGCGCTGTTTTCTCCATGTACGGTGGCCTGGGAGAGACACTCCAATTTCCATTTTACATCTGCTGCCACGTTCAAGTGTCTCCTTAAGGGCAGGAAAACACTTGGGCACATTCTGTCTTTAAAGAGACATGTTCCAAGAGAGCATTCCCTCCCCACAGCCGCATTCTATATGTGAACGTTTTCAATTTCCAAAGCATATATTTAGATTATGTATATGGAAGCCTGTGACACCCGGGGGGTCGGGGAGGGGTGGGGGTGGAGAGCAGGGCCTCAGCCGCACACGCAGCCCTTCCTGTCCCTTGGGGCTCGAAGAAGAGGGCTTCTGGTTTTGTCCTCAGATTCGGGGGCTTCACTCACCGAGATGGGGACAAGGACAGCCTAAGTTTTATTCCTATTTATGACCCTTGGTCCCAGCCAGCAGACACGTGGGTCCTAATGTGGGGAGCGCCACCATTTCCACAGGGCTGCGTGTGAGTGCAGACTGGGGAAGGGGGCTGGGCCCCGGGCCGGGGCCACGTGGGGCCCAGAAAGGAGACGTGACTGACCCGGGCCCACATGGGGGCCAGGTGATGGGGCTGGACTCCCACAGGGGTCTTTCTAAGACGACAGGAGCGGAGGAGAAAAGAGGAGGAGGGGAGACAAGAAGGACCTCTAGACCACAGCCCGTGCCCGGAGGTCTCTGTGATGTCCCCGCGGTCATAGGAGCCAGGACCCACAAGGGGAGTGAGGGTGAGTTTGGGGAATGCGCCCAGTGTCGGGGCAGAGGGCGGGAGAAAGAACAACCTTGGGCTCTCGGTAGTTACCAGCTGTCTTAGCTCGGCCACCATAACGGAAACACCACAGCCTGGTGGCTTAAACAGCAGACATCAGTTCCTCGCGGTTCTGGAGGCTGAAGTCTGAGGTCAGGGCGCCAACACGGCTGGTTTCTGGTGAAGCCTCTCTTCCTGGATTGCCGACGGCTGCCTTCTCACCGCGTCCTCTGACGGCAGAGCGGGAGAGAAAGCTCGGCGCCTTTCGCCCCTTCATGAGGGCGCCAGTCCCATCATGGGAGCTCTACCCTCACGGCCGCATCCAAACCTAATTACCCCCTGAAATGCCCACCCCGCAAACACCACCACACTGGGGATTAGGGCTGCAGCATATACATTTGGGCCGGCGTTGGGCGGTCGGGGGGACATAAACACTCAGTCCATAGCACCAGCTGTGTGATCTCGGGCAAGCCGCTTAGCCTCTCTGAGCCTTCACGTTGCATCTGCAAAACGGGATCAGAGTCCCCCTGGCTGTAGGTCTGTTGTCAGGATGGTGGGACCTGCCACGTGTATAGTGCCTGGTGCATAGACAGAGCTGGCACAGTGACATCTGTGTTCGTTTCCAGAGCCCGCTGATCGTCAGCAGCCTGCAGACCAAGAAACCCATTCCTCCAATCCACCTCGGGAGACCCACAGGATGAATGTGTCACGAGGAGCAGACATCCAGAGAAATACAACTTATCCACGCTCTGAAAAGGGACCGTGTGGGACAAGGCGGTGACAGGTGCGAAGTACCGTTGATTCCATCACGGTGGCCGTCCCCAGAACAAACAGCCCCAGAAAGCACAGGGGTTGCAGCCCTAGGTCTGTGGCATTTCCAGTTATCTCAGAGCGACATCTAAGATTCTCGCCAAAGGTGGCTTGAGTTTTCTCTCACTCAAAACGCCACCTCTCTCCGCCATCCGCCCTTTGGCAAGTGGGCGAGGTGACCCAGTTGCGCTGTGGCAGAGTCTGGTTCCCCGGCACCCATTCTGCCTCACTCACAAGCGTCCACGGTCTTGAGGCAGTGATGCGCCCAGTTACAGAACCTGCTTCCCGTCCTGTCCCGCAGCCTGGTGTGGCCACACGACTGTGTTCCGGCCAGTGAAGCAAGAGAAGCTCCTAGGAAAGGAATCCTGGAAAGGTTCTCTGGAAGGGAGAAGAGACAATTAGAGAAAGACGCTTTCGCTTTGCCCTCTTCCTCCTTCCTGCTACCTGGAATGTGGACACGATGGCTGGAGCTACAGCAGGCATTCTGCAACACTGAGGACAGGAGCCAAATGTGGGGAGTGGCGGAGCAGGCAGAGGGACACAGCCTGAGCCCCAGATGATCGTGAAGCTACCATACCAGGACCTCTTGCACATCAGAGGGACACCTTTATGCACTTAAGCCACTGTGCTTTGCATTTTCTGTTAGGTACATTTTCTGTTAGGATTAACAGATTTCTGTTAATCCTAACAGAAAATGTACTTAGTTACTAGAGGCTTAGTTACTAGAGGCTACGAGTGTGTGAAAGAGGAGCCCGGGTCCCTAGCCACCGATCTGTCCTCGGCAGGAGACACAGGTGGGAGGGGGACAGGAAGGGGACAGAACATCATGGCGCAGGGTGAGGGTCCGGCACACCTCCCGGCGGGCGCCTACCAAACTTGGCTGGTGCTGGACCCCAGGTGAGTGATCCGTCTCTCCCCGTGTCACCTTCTGGAGACTTCTAGCGTAAGCCAGAATCTAATAGGGGGGTGGGTGCTGCCACAGGAAAAGAGCATAAGTCAAAATGAACCGTGGTTCGAACCCTACCTCTGACTTGCTAGCTGGGTGACTTTGGGGAGGCCACTTAACACTTAAGCCTCAGTTTCCTCCTCTGCAAAATGAGAATCATAGTAACACCTACCTCAAAGGGTTAGAAAACTATAAATAAAGTGCCTGGAATTCAACCCTCAGAAATGATAGCTCTTATTGTTTTTGTAGATTGGTTCTGAACTGCCACTGTTTCCGGAGAGAGGTTTTGGGGCAACGGCACATCGTCTCTCTGGGAACGCAGGGGGGGAGCAAGGCTCCGGCCAGACGGCAGTGGTCCACCTCTTCCCAGGTAGGGTGAAATCCTCTCTAGGGTCCCGAAGGTCACTCCCAGCTGAACTAGAAAGAACGCAGAAGCAGGAAGGAGGAGCCGGCGCCTGTCACTGGCTTCCTCACTAACTGGCCGTGTGACCTCAGGCGAGTCACTGCCCCTTTCTGGGCCTCAGTCTCCCCACCCATGAAATGCGGCTGCCAAACCCCGTGCCTCAGACCCCTTCCAGCATCAAAGCACAGCCCTCCCGTGACGCAGAGCAGCTGGAAAACCAGGATCGGAACAGCCAATCCGCCTGCCCCACTTACGCCTGCTGCCGATCTTGCCCCCACCCTCCTCACCCCTGCCAGCCATTCTCGGATAGTCTTTCCAATTGTACCCTATCATTTTGACGGCCTGCGTCAGGGAGAAACATCATTTCTGCAGACTGTAAGGCCAGATCTGAGGATAGGGGGTGAGAAGAGATCTGAGAGAGTAGTTTGACTCCCTTTATGCAAACGTGATGAAACAGTTCAGATGTGCAAACCCTACAAACTGGAAGACGGTCGGCTTGTAAAAGAATCGTCTAGAAATACAAATAATCTTGCTCATCCGAGCCTTGCTCCTATGGATGATGGGAAGCAAATTACGTTGAGCGTTAGCTACCGAGCATGAGGCCTTAACCACGTACTTAACATGCGTCACTAATTCAGTCCTTGCCAGGAGAACCCCATCAGGCAGGCGCTCCTGTCTTCACTCTGCCGGCAGGGTAGAGAGACGGCAAAGTCACAGATCTTGCTTAAACTGAGGTCACGCTGACAATCAGTGCTAGTGCCAGGACTCTGATCTTGATCTAATCTAGGCCGTCGCCATCACCCTGTCACACCTGAAAGAGAAACACACGAATGGGATGAGGTCGGGCAACAGAACCGAACTTCGTCCTCGAATCAGCTGTCAGTGGCTGGCTGTGTGACCTTGGGGCAGTCTCGGAGTCTCTCTTTGCCTGCGTTTTCTCATGTGTCAAAGGCAGGCATTGGAGAGCTCAGAGCGCCGCTCTGCAGAATGGCACCTGCTGGTCGATCTCCGAGCTTCCAGGATGTTCCGCCCCGCTCCGTACTCCATACACCCCGGCTGCCACGGGGAGCTCCCGCAGCCGTGGAACGGTGCCCTGCTCGGGGACCTCCGGATGGACAGATGGCGGGCGACCTTGACACGCCTTCCCTTCCCTGCCCACCCCTGCCCGGCTCCAGAACGCCGCGGGTGCCCCCTGGGTCCCCCAACCCAGGAACGTCCGCTTACAAACCTAAGCGTGTAACACTGCCCACGTGGGATAACAACTCCCGTCCTAGAGACTCTGTTTACCCAGCGGTGTCAGGGGGCGGGCAACCCTCGCCCGCATCACCCTCCACCTGTCGGCCGTGCGGTGCCAGAGTCTCGTGGCATCCTGCGAGACTCTTGCAACGTGTAGATGGTGCTGCTGTAAAGAATCTAACAGGCCAGCAACTGACACCCGAACCCCTTTGGATTCACCGATGGGTCTGATGCCCGTGAGTTGCCACAAGCGTTTATTGTCTCGTAATTTGATTTACTTTTTTCCATGCTGCTCCCAGCGCCTGCAAGTAGGGGCAAAATGGCTGATGTCTCCAGATGCCACAGAGGCTAATAAAGCTCGCTGTGCTCCCAGCATGCTCTCTGCTGTCAGAAACCGGCAATTAACTTAATAGGGTTCTTGAAATGGAGTCGATCCGGGAAATGTGGCATGTGCTGACACTCTCCCGCTGATCCAAGCAGCCTCCCACCATTGACTTGCAGGGTCTGTTTGCTATTTGAATTATTTAGGAGCTTGTTATGTGAATTAAAAAGCAGCACTTTGCAGCATTAAGTCTAATATTTTATGATCTTCAATTGATCAGGTGGGCTTTCAGGATTACACGGAAAGGTTAAGATAGAACACGCCTCGGACAGGAAGCTCTCACCAGTCTGCTTGGCTCTTCAAAAACCTGGATGAGAACCCAAAAGGAGCCTGCCTCCCTTTTCCCTTCCAAAGGGAGTCCTCTGGAACCTGTTTTTGGACCATCAAAGAGCTTTTCCACCCTGAGGATACCAGATGCCCTGGGTTCTCAGGACCAAAGGAGGCTGGTCCCCCATTTCTCTACCTTTCATTTACGTCTTTCTTGGCACAAAGATGCCACTGATGATGTGACGCCCAGAGGGACTGCATCCCAAGCCTGGGCCTGCGAAGGGAAAGCCCTGCTGCGGGTTCCCAGCCACTCAGTTGGGCCTGGATGGGCACCATTTCCACGCCTGCTCTTGGCCAAGGGTGTGTCTAACAATACCTCCCTCTACCACGAGTGCCAATTCATGCTTTCCTTGCCCTGCTAGCTGTCACCACCCTCTCCCCTGGCCTATGGCAATAATTTTCCACTGGGCTTCTCCCATCACCCCCCTTCCAAGTCCACCCTACGTTCTGCAGCCGAACCTAGTTCCGGCTGTGAACTCCCCTGCTCAACAGCATTCAATGGCTCCCCATTGCTCGTTAAGTATATACTCATCAACCTGAGCCCGGACTCTCTTTCTAGCCTCATCTTCTATTGCTACCATATCAACCAGCCAGATTGAGCTACTTAGTATTCTTTTTTTTTTTTTTTTTTTTTAATTTTTTTTCAATGTTTATTTATTTTTGGGACAGAGAGAGACAGAGCATGAATGGGGGAGGGGCAGAGAGAGAGAGGGAGACACAGAATCGGAAACAGGCTCCAGGCTCTGAACCATCAGCCCAGAGCCTGACGCGGGGCTCGAACTCCCGGACCGCGAGATCGTGACCTGGTTGAAGTCGGACGCTTAACCGACTGCGCCACCCAGGCGCCCCAAGCTACTTAGTATTCTTTAAAAACACCTCTCGCTTTGCTCAGGGCGTTCACTTGGTGTGTGACGCCTCTCTTCACCCACTGAAACTCTACTAGCCCTTGACAATGAAAAGAGTAAATAAGTACACAATACAGAGCTTCCTATATTCCAAGCATCTTAAATGGTATTATTTCACGCCGTTTAACCTAACCTGTAAGGTAGGTACCTTTACTATTTCCATTTTACAGATGGCAAAACTGAGGGTCAGAGAAGCTAGCGAACCACCCCAAGGTCACTGGGCTAGCTGGGATTTAAATCCAAGTAGACAACGCTCATCTCAATTCCACTTCCGTGGTAAAGCCATCCCTGCCTTTACCCGGGTGCCCTTTGTCCTCTGAGGTTTGCACCGTCCACATTTTCCACCGCACTGACTTATTCAGGCAGCAGGTGCAGGCACACAGCTCTCTTCTCTACCGGCATGGCAACGCCTTGAGGCTGGGCCTCTCTCGTTTTCCTCGCGGGGCTTAGGGCCCGAGTTTGCGCAACACAGAGGAGGTGTTGACCCAAGCAGGCTATCGACTTGCCCAGAGGGTGGTTCCCCACCCCAAAGTCACAGCCCCTGGAAGAGTATTTACCTGGTCCTCACTGTGCTTGCCACGCGGTAGAAGGAGGCATTGCCGGGTGCCCAGTGAGGGACGGCACAGGCTGTAAAGAGTGACTGCAATTTGAATCCGGGCACCTCCTCTCTTAACCATGAAACCTTGGGGGAAACGAGTAAATTAGCCTCGCTGAGCCGTGGTGTTCTCACCTGTGAATGGGAATAACGATAGTCCCCACTCTGTAAAGAAATTGTCAGAATTAAATGGAATAATTCATCAAAAGCACTTGAGAGACGTGGTCCCTAGCGCACGTTGGGGGCCTAGAAAAAGTCTGCTCCCGGGGCGCCTGGGTGGCGCAGTCGGCTAAGCGTCTGACTTCAGCCAGGTCACGATCTCGCGGTCCGTGAGTTCGAGCCCCGCGTCAGGCTCTGGGCTGATGGCTCGGAGCCTGGAGCCTGTTTCCGATTCTGTGTCTCCCTCTCTCTCTGCCCCTCCCCGTTCATGCTCTGTCTCTCTCTGTCCCAAAAATAAATAAACGTTAAAAAAAAAAAAAAGTTTAAAAAAAAGTCTGCTCCCATTACCTTTGGATTGACCTTGGTTGAGCCCGTAAACCACGTCGTGCAGCTGTGGACCCCGGGTCTGGCCTTTCGACGCCTCCACCTCCCCACCTGGAACACGGGCTATGAAAAACTCACCTGATAGGATTATGGGGAAAGATTTAATGAAATAACAGATGGGCCCGGAACAGAACAGACATTCAATATAGTAATAATAATGTTATTTTTAATTAATATAACCTTCCCCCAAGCTGAGAATATTTACTTTTCTAGCACGCCATGATGATGGTCCTTGACCCCTGGAATCAACAACCTTGTGCAAAACAAGTGACACCTGCCGCCCCCCAACCCTGCAGCCGCTGTGAGGAGAAAGGCGAGGGTTGCCACACAGCCCCGACCTCCAGGGGGCGCTCAACTTACCAGGGGGGGCAGGACAGAAAGAGCGGGTCTGCTCCAGGGCAGGAGGGCAGGGCCGCAGGCACGGGGGCCCTGAGCAAAGCCCCAGAGACTCAGCCGGGAGGAGCTGCTGACCGGTCTGTCACCTGTGATCCATCAGAGCTGCTGGTCGTGCCACGGGGATGAGAGCAAGCACTTTGGCATCGGTGGCATGAAGGAGAGCGCCTGTATGATTAGTGATGCCTTCTTGGGACACCTCTGCCCTGAGACCCTAGGCTGCCACTAAGCCACCTTAAGTAGGGAGTTGCCTTCAGAACCTCTCTGCTGCAGGGAGGCCCTGAAGCCGGAGAGTTGTTCCCAGGACTGTTTCACCACCACGTTCTGCTGGGTGTTATTCCTGAAGGCAGTTGAGGTCCTCACCTTGGGCCACGTGGACACATGGACCAGCTGAAGGGGAGCTGGGACCCAGAAAGACTCTCAAATACGTGCAAAATCCTGTATGAATGTATGGAGGGGTATACGTTAGGTAGAGGTTCTGTAAGATTCTGTATATGTCAGGATAGGCTAACCTCTAGCTGCGGTAACAACCCCTGCATCTCAATGGCCTAATGCAACATGTCACAGCCCCAGCAGACCGATAAAGAGTAGGTGATGAAGAGCAGGGCTCTACTGGGTGCCCAGGGTCAGGATGCTAAGCATCCGACTTCGGCTCAGGTCATGATCTCACGGTTCGGCAGTTCAAGCCCTGCGTCGGGCTCTGTGCTGATGGCTCAGAGCCTGGAGCCTGCTTTGGATTCTGTGTCTCCTGTCTCTCTCTCTCTCTCTCTCTCTCTGCCCCTTCCCCGTTCACATTCTGTCTCTCTCAAAAATAAAAATAAACATTAAAAAAAAAAAAAAAGAGCAGGTCTCTGCTGACAGGAGCTCCACCGTCTCCAGCATGCAGCTTCCCAGGTCACCCTGAGCACTGACATTCAGTTGGCAGAGGGAGGGAGGAAATGTGCATGAAAGATCTTACAAGAAACTTCAGGGGCCAGGCCTGGAAGCAGCATATGTTACTCCCGCCCACATTCCACTGGCCGGAACTCAGTCACATGGCACCCCTGATTGCAAAGGAGGTTGGGAAATGTAGTCTTCCTAGGTACCCAGGAGGGAAGGAAAACTGGTTTGGAGAACACATAGCCTTTCAAAAAGGACTTGAACGGGGGGGAAGAAAGGTCGAGAGAAGAAGAAATACCATTAACTTTATGTACATTGTTCATTTAGTCCTCACTCTTAGTAGATCTTTTATTTGGTATCCATTTTATAGGGAAGGAAAGCGAAGGTCGCAAGACTAAGCCACTTACAGAGGATCACACAGGGGTGAACGGTGGAGCCCAGAATTACACCTCACGCCTGTCTCTTGTCACCATACAGTCTTGAAGGCACTCCATTTTGTGCCTTTCATGCCTGACGCATTTTGAGTGGGAAAGCAAATGTGAGTGGAGCAGATCATTTTGAGCTGGTACTTTGGGGTCAGCTAACACGTACGGACGTACTCTGCGCCAGACGTCATTCAGAAGGCTTTTCCACGCATTGCATCATGAGCTCCTCCCACCGACCTTGTAAGATTCATCCAGCTGTTATCTCAGCTTGATGGATGAGAAAATGGAGGTGTGGAGAAGTTAGCCAACTTTCCCAAGGCCCCACAGCTAGTAAGCGGGGGCACAGGGACCCCGACCCTAGTGACTACGCCCGTTCTGTGGGCGTGCCCTCCCCCAACCCGTGCGTGCACTCATTCAGCACCCGGTTGCTCGAGGCCACCCACGAAGTCGAGGCAAACAGAGAAGGCGTTTCCTTCATTCTCATGCCCCCGCCATGCAGCCCAGGCCTGCCCCCCTCTCCCTCAGAAGTCAGAGCCTGAACGTGGGAATCCGCCCAAGGACACGTGGACACACCAGCAGTGTCACCAGCCACGACCGAGCCCAGCAGCCCGTGGAAGATGGCTGCGTCCCCTTCACAACCCCATTCGAGCCTCCTGATGGTTTCAAGAAGGTAGGTGTTTTACGGTCTCCAGCCACTGCCTCACTTAAGCCAAAATAAATTCGGTTAACGGGGCCAGGAGCAGATCTGGGGCGGACGTGGAGGGGAACCAAGGCGACACCACGTCTCCTCAAGCCACCCTGGCCCTCTGAGGTATTGTTTCACCCAGGGTGAGGCCCTGGGGACGGGAGAGCACGTCCCCTTGCCTTGCGCCTTGTACGAGGCCAAGGTGTTGACCTCCAGCGGACCCCGAGACTCAGGAAGGCGGGGTGGAGGATAGGAAAGCACCGAGGTTAAGGGACGTGGACGCCCAGACAAAGGTAGAACTAAGGCCAAATGTTCAGAAGCAGGGGACCAGAGGGAACCACCCCCTCCCACCCCCCACCGCCGCCCACGTCAGGTCTGCACCTGCACCTGTGAAACTGTGGCAAAATGCCAACACAGGAGTCAGCCCGACTTGGTTCAGGACCAGCCCCTCCATTCACTAGCCCCAGTTGTTCTACCCCTCAGTTGCTCGGCCTGTAAAATGGGTGCAATGTCAGTCTCACATCACAGGACTATAAGAAGGCCTGGGGGGTGAGCACAGGAAGCACCAAGCATGGGGTCTGGCATGAAGCCAAATAAATCCAAGTGTGGGCCCAGGGGCGTTTGAATGCAGTCGTCTTAGAAACCAACAAACAGGGGCGCCTGGGTGGCTCGGTCGGTTAAGCGTCCGACTCCCGCTCAGGGCAGGATCTCGCGGTCCGTGAGTTCGAGCCCCGCGTCGGGCTCTGTGCTGACAGCTCGGAGCCTGGAGCCTGTTTCGGATTCTGTGTCTCCCTCTCTCTGACCCTCCCCTGTTCATGCTCTGTCTCTCTCTGTCTCAAAAATAAATAAACGTTAAAAAAAAAAAAAAAAGAAACCAACAAACAAAAAGTCCCCGACTGTAACCGACTGAATTGTCTAATCATCTGTATCACCAAACGAGACACCTCATTATAGTCATTTGTTTCGCAATGAAAATAACCCCCCCTTCGTTTTTCCCCGGGGCCGTGTGGCAGGATCTTTGAGGTAGGCCAGTCACTGGTTCCCACAGTGACCTCGCGGACCAGCGCCCACAGAACTGAATGTTTTCTGAGGCCAGCAGTTTGCGCTTCACCGCTCACGTCCCTGGACATTATCGTCGTTAATCCTCACGGTGGCCCTGGAAGACAGGTAGAGCTGGCCTCGTGACCCTCATCTTACAGGAAATGGAGACTCCCCAGGGGTTTCAGTTAGCAAGCAGCCGCCCCGGGGCTCGAGGCCAAGTCCTCTGGCTCCAAATGCCGGGTGTTTTTGGTGACACCGAAGGGGCTCAGCATTCTCCCGGGCACCCGGACTTTGAGGCTGAGGCTTTCCTCACACCCGGCAGGGATCAGAGCAGGGGCCCCGGAGCGAGGCTCTGGGGGTTCTGCCATTTACCGGCCCTGAGACCTCGGGCAGGCTGCAGGACCTCTCTGCGTCTTATCCGTAAAGTGGAGGCGATGTGACTTCCTGCGTCTTAAGGTGCTGTGATGTGTGCAGAGCAATTAGCACAGGGCCTGGTGGATCTAGGAAGAGCCATTACGTAGCACTACTGACACCCTGTGCGGGGAACCACAGCCCCTCACCCCCCTCCTGTCTTTGCTTCTGATGTTCCATGACCCTGGAGGGCAGAGACCGAGACAGAGGTTCAGCGCAGCGTGGTGATTAGGAGTGCAGGCTCTAGTCCCGGGTTCAGACCCCATCCGTCTCCGGCTGTGTGACCTTGGTGAGCTCCGTGTGTGCTCTGAGACCATCCCCCTCCGCTCTCCGGAGAGCCAGCGGTCTTCAAAGTCTTTCCCAAAGACGCGACCCCAGCATGGGAGCCGGCCGCCAAGGATGGTGACCTTGTCCGAGATACTCATGGTTTATCGTGACCTCACCGAGGAAATAAATAGCGTGAGATGGGGAGCCAGGCCGGGCTTTCCAGAAATACTCTGTCCCTGGCTCCAGCTCGGGCACGGAGACACGGTGACCCCAGCCAGTTGACTCATCTCCCCACCATGAGCTGAGATGCCGAGGCAGCCCCACCCAGCCTCTCTCGGCTCCTTCACACGGCCTGGCAAGCCCAGCGGTAGCCCGTCTAATAGAGGCGCTGGCTCTGGGGAGGGCGAAAGACAGGTGTGAATCTGCGATTAAAGCCAAAGAGGGACAATGAAAAGAGCAGAAAAGCTCTGACGGGGGGAGGTTGAGGACAAAAGGCCCGTGGCCCATGATGCAGCGGGTAGCTTGACATGCGGCTGGGACATTGCTGCGCCCTGGGGTGGAGGTCTACAGCGGTCCCGGGCCATCGGGGAAGACGTCAGGACTGGGGAGCCAATCCAGAAGGCCCCTCCGTCCCTTCCCAGGTTCAGGGGCCACAGGGAGAGCTCAAAAAAGAACCGACTCCAGCCTCATGGTCAAAACTAGTCACAGTGGAAAGATCAGGACACCGAGTAAAGTCTCTAATTGACAGCCTTCTCGAAAACCTGAACCTCGTTCAGAAAATTACCGTCCTTCCGACTTCAGCCAGGTCACGATCTCGCGGTCCGTGAGTTCGAGCCCCGCGTCGGGCTCTGGGCTGATGGCTCAGAGCCTGGAGCCTGTTTCCGGTTCTGTGTCTCCCTCTCTTTCTGCCCCTCCCCCGTTCATGCTCTGTCTCTCTCTGTCCCAAAAATAAATAAACGTTGAAAAAAAAAATTTAAAAAAAAAAAAAAAAGAAAATTACCGTCTTTTTTTTTTATGTAAAAAAAAGAAATCTAACTAATATGCTGACAATTCCTCTCATTGAACGACAGAAGTAGGCACTTAGACACGAGGTGGTTCAACTACTTTGATGTGCAGGCCGGGAGATGCGACTCCGTTCACCCATCTACAGTTTTTACAGAGTACCCCTGCTACGTAGCAGACACTGGCCAAGGTGCCGGGACCTGCAGAGGACGAGACACACAAGATCCCCATCTCCTACAACTTCTGCTTTGAGGAGGAGACAGACAATAAACCCAGAGCAAATAGAGAAAAACATTCCGATCAGGATAAACATTAGGAAGAAAACGAAGAGCTTTGCAATCGTGATGGGTGGGATGGGAAAGGCAGGTGGTCGCGAAGAGGTCTCAGAGGGGACCGCTAGGCTGAAGTCTGAAACAGAAGCCGGGGGAACAAGGGAAGAGCTCCACCTCCAAGTGCAAAGGCACTGGGGCAGGGACTCATTTAGGGAGGTCCAAGGAAAGGAAAACATGTATGTGGCAGGGGTGGGGTGAGACCCGCTAACATTTGTAGGCACCCTGTGCCTGGCACCATGCTGGCACTCGACTGGCAGTTCATTAAGTGCCCTTGAGGACCCTTGAAGGCAGGGTTCCATTAGCAACTCCATTTAGGTCGTGGAGGCTGAGGCCAGAGAGGTTCAGCAACCTGCCCAGAGTTACCCACGGAGGACAGGGCAGGCAGGATTCCACCCGGGGACATCCCACATCCAGAGTTCACTGGAGGAGATCCCAGGCAAAAGCTGGAGGACACAGCCCCCGTGGGCCTCGGAAAGGAGCTGGGATTTTGTTCAAGGCCAACGGGAAGCGACCAGTTCACACAGTATGTCGGCGGTCAGGTCAGTGACTATTGGCAGCCTTCTTGTGCACCAGGCTGCCGGCGGTGAGCCTGCGGACAGGACACTGGGCAGGCGCCCCTCTTCGGACAGACACTACCGGCGCCCCCCCCCCAACCCCGGCCACCCCCCCCACACACACACACACCTCCTGGGCCCATCCCCTCGCCCCACCCCCACCCCGCGCCTCCCTTCCGACCGGGCACCATGGGTTTGGGGACGAGACCTGGCGCTGTGCGCGCGCGGCGGCTCTGGTCTCGGGCCCCTCCGACCGCAGGGACGCGCGCAGACCCCAGCCATCCAGCGCCGCGCCCAGACGGGGCTCAAAGATCGGCCTCCCCGCACTCCTCGCTCGGCCACGCCGCCTCCTCCGGGAGCCCTCGGGGCGCCTCTCGGGGCGGCCAGCACCGCCAGGTTACCGGGGAGCCCTTTCTGCCGTCAACTCTGCCGCGCAAATCCAGCTCTACAGGCCAGCCCGGGGGGCACGGAGCCCAGGGCGCCCAAGCGGGGGGCGCCCCGGCCCGTAGCGCGCAGACGCGGACCCCTGCGGGCACCTCGGCCCCGGGAGGCGGCCCCGGGGGGGGGGGGAGGGGGAGGGGGCGGCCCCGGGCTCCGTGACCCCCGGGCCGAGACACCAGGAGGGTCCATCCGCGAACCTCCGCATCCCGACGATTGCCGGCCTCGTGGTGGCGCGGCCTGATTGGCAGGTCCCCCCTTGGCAGGGGTGGGGACCGGGGAGGGCTGTTGTGCACAATCGCTGTTTTTACTCCTGCCACCATTAATTCAACTACTGACAGAGAAAGGAGGGTCCGCCGCGGCTTTGTGTCACGCACTCACTGTAATTTACTTGAAAAGAATTAAATCACAATTACCTGCCATTCGTTTTGCATAAAACAAGCTGTAAGGGGCCGGGACAACAGCCCCATTGTTGCCCTATTGGAACAATATTTCTCAATTCGAAACTTGAAACATTCGAATTAGCAGCTTCGTTTGACTACGGCGGCCCACGGATAGCAAGGCTTGCTTTGCGCCCCACCTCGGACTCCAGACATTACAGTTAACGAGCCTCATTTTCATTCATCTAAGTCTAGACCGATCTTTTAAAATCGTCGCATTTACGGTACAAATGCACCTCCCAAATGTTGGAAAGGAAAACGTAACCTTTTATCTGTTACGTAGCCCAATTGATAAATTATCTAAATGCCACGAAAACTCCTCTGGCTGGACCTAAAATCAGAGCAAACCGTAATTAACTCACTTGAGATTTGTTTCAATGTCTAAAGAAATCACGCTGCTTCTCAAATAAAGTTACTTCTGTTCTCATTCCTCCCCTTTCAGATCTGGTCAGCAGGTAAACATGACTGATTAGCCTTTAAACCAACGCTTTTCAAGTGTATTTAAAATATTCAATTCTGCAAAATTACATCACCGGGAACCTGTGTGTTCAGCAAATTTGAAGCCAGGCTGAGTTTTTAACAACTTCTGTAAAAGTAAACTGCCGCTTCGAGTGAGCTGTAGTTTCCATTAGCATTAATAGTTTTTCAGTAACAAAATGTAACTGTTCAATCAAGCCTGAATGTTGAAAAGAGCCCAGTTACCAATTGTAAGAACTCTCGAACCATCAGGAAAAACAGCAAATAACAGAAATACAATTGGTAACATCCAGAGTTGTGCGCAGGGAGAACAATATACTGTAGCAACTTGATGCATCTGAAAATGAAGAGGAGTCACAGAAAATAAGGTTGAGAACAGAAAAGATGACCAGAAAGGTAGAATTTTTAAATCTGAGTAGCAAAAAAATAAAATAAAATAAAATAAAATAAAATAAAATAAAATAAAATATAAAATAAAATAAAGTAAAATAAAATAAAAAATAAAGAAAAGCTGAAATGCAGATTTAGTGCCGAGAATCATTAGAATGTGAAATAAGAAAACTTATGACCTAGAAAAGCAAGTCAAAAAAGGAGTGAAAATGCATTTGCTGTAGTTAGCACTGGCTTTTCCTAATTTTAAAAAATGCAATTTTGTGGTTGAAATGTTATCAGTATTTAAGAGGTTTTTTTTTTCTTTAAAGAGTGAAAGCTGCTAGCTGACATTTTTTTAGTGAATGGCCTTTTCCTTTAAAAAACTATTTTATTGTCTGTGCTCTTTCATTTTTTTAATGAATGTGTGAGTTAAATGGTTTACTTTCATTTCCAGTGGCTTAAAATGTTTTAAAGTCATTTTTCCCTTTTGTGTGTGAGACGGAAAATAACCGTTTGGCCTCAGCAGAAAACAAATGACAAGTGGATCAAACCAAGGACTCAACTCTATTTTCATGACTGGGTTTTTGAAGAATAATCCATAGAGATGGGGGAGGAAGGGATTCATCAGGCAAATGAAACAAAGTCCCTGATCTATATTCCTATTCTGATATCACCTCCTAGAATATCCGCAACATTTTAAGTTCCAGCCTAAGCCACGAATTCCTTCAGAACAAATCAAATGTCTTTAAAGAATATTTCTGTTTGAAAAGGAATTAAGCTCTCCTGAAAGAATTTTAAAGGTTGTGATATTCACAGTCTGATAAAGCAGCACCTTTAATGAAATTCTAATTAGCAATTTCATGCACTTTGCTATTAGTCATATCAGATTAGTGCACATTTTCACAGCCTTCCTTTAATTAAGTGCACTTATTCCAAGTTTCAAACACTTTCCTTATAAGATGAAAACTGTGCTGAAATGTTATTTAGTAAACAGAGGAAGTGTGAAAGTGTAGGTGTGCGTGTGTACATGGGCGGACATTTTTAACTGTCTACAAATTTTTTTTTTTTTTTTTTTTTACATTTATGGAGTTGGTGAACTCAGGTTTTCATTTCTTTTTTCTTGTATTGTCGGTGTTTCCTTGGGATTTCCACAGGACCTATTCAAATCCTTAGCCCAAGTACACATCATGTGTACTTTGGCTTAAAATGTATTTCTGGACGTGTATATATGTGGGAGGAATTTTTTGCTTAACACATCTTTTCTGTATGTGTGTATGTGTGTGTGTATTGTATATGGCTAGTGTATATACATATATGTGGGGGGAGAGAGAGGGGAAAGAATCAGAGAGGGGGGAGAGAGAGGGAAACGATACAACGTACAATATTTAGTTTTTTAAATCCCTGACAAGCAAAGGAAAAGCAGTCGCCCAGAAAGCAGCCCCCGCCCCTCATCACCTTTTGCAGGCATCTCTCTTCCTTTGAAAACAGCAATATGATTTCTTTCGACCTTCTAAATTTCCTTCTGAAGCTCCAGCAAGGAGCAGGCAGCTTAGCTTGGTGAGCCGGACCCATGGAGCACAGGATATCTTCCTTCATTTTAGACCCTACTTGTCTCCACTGGGAGAGTTCAGCAGTCAAGCCAGCCTTTTCCAGGCAAAGCAGGGACCGACCTCGTCTGGGGGCTCCAACCCTACAAAGCCCCGAATCCCGGGATCATCCCTCCCTCCCAGCCTGCTGGAGGGTTGCCCCAATTCAGGCAGATCATATTGTGTGGGAATCAAGCTGATCTTATCTGTAGCCTTTTGTCAAGCGGAAGTTTTTGTTGCCTGTTTTGCTCCGAGGTTGAAACTTGTAATATATTAACTAATTGCTCGCATCTCTAACACATGTTCTCCTGTTGGTGTCATTCATTTATACTGTAACATTTTTGACATTTTTAGATCGTCTCTTGGGACTCCTGGGCCTCTTAGCAGTTCCCTCCATGAAGAGTGTTTGCCTAATGATTACTGACTGACATCTCAATAACGAGCAACGTAGGAGTTGGGTACATCTATTGAAGAGTTCTGGGGTGTGTGTGTGTGTGTGTGTGCGTGTGCGCGTTTTAATTCATGGTCCACTTTGTCAAGTCATGTGTGAGCCATAATTTAAGCTAATAATTACCAGACATGAATTCAATGAAACATTGGTGTCTACACTTAAAAAAAAAAAAAGTCCTGAATTTTAATGCATTCAGAAAACGTTTGCCTAGGGCCAGGCTGGGTCCAACACACATATGGAAGCACTTTAAAAGTGATAAATGATTTGGAATCTACCCTGTCTACTGGTGTGCTTCTCAGGAAAGAAAATTAGAGCTAACAGGTGTTAGATAGGGAATGCTGGGGCATTTTAATAGAATTGTCAAAATGTTGGTACCAGATGTTGACATTAATGCACACAACTCGGAACGTAATGCCGGGCCGCCATTTAAATGATTATTTGTTTAAATTTCAAGTCGCCAGCAGGAAATCCTTACTTTGTTCAGCACCTTTCTCTACACAGCATCCCCCTGCTCTTTCCCCTACGATTTGCATCAAAGTGTCGTGGTTGCTCGGCTCACATATGCACGCTTTAAATAATCCATGCCTGTCAAATTTCATTTTTTCTTTTCAGATCGTCCTCATCACGTCCCCATCCTCGCCGGCCTTGAAGTCCGCCTCAATGTATTCGTTTATGAGGGAAAAAATGATTTAAATACTGCCAGTTACAGGCTAATTAATCTTTGAACTACTCGGCAACTTCAAATGTATATACCAAGGAATCTGCATGAACTTGTAATTACTATGTATTTATACGATATTTTCCATGTAATCACCAAGTCGTTACATGGCTGTGTGAGCCTTGTAAATCACGGGGGTAGCAGAAAACTAATCTTTCCCGTGACACTGCTGAACGCCCATGCAGGAGCCGCTGGTCTCCACCACGGTCAATTAATCGAAGGATCCAGAAAGCCTCTGTGCTTTAAAGGACACTAGAATGCTTGCCCGCAATAGAGCCCCAACTTAAAGAAATATCAGGGGATTGAGAGACGGCTGAGGTGGGCAGAGAGCAGTCTTTTCATCCAGCTTTTGTACAAAGACGATGATTGGTTTGGGGCATTTATTCCTGATGGGGTTGAAAGGCAGTAAGAAAAAAAAAAACAAAAACAAAAACCGTCTAGGCCAATGCCGCCATCGGTTGGGCAAGCAGCGTTCTGCTGTGACTTGGGGAAGGTCCTGAAAGAAATTCCAATGTGAGTTTCGAGAGCAAACCCTGAGGCAGACTTGGGCTGTCATCTTTTTGAACCCAATTAAAGCGGAGGCAAAACCTCCAATTTTTCCAGACGGGGCTTCCCGTCCCAACTCTTCAAGAGTAACTTCCTTCATAAACAAACTGTGTGTGTGTGTGTGTGTGTGTGTGTGTGTGTGTACGTATGTGTGCATACATATGTATTTGCGTGTCTGTGTGCGTGGGTGCGAGAGCTAATGTAACGTCTTCAAAAGCCACATTGGACCGCGTGGTCCCTCTTCTTAGAAAGCGATCACCCATGTGGGAAGGCCCGTTCTCTCCTCCTTGGGAGGTGCCCCCCTTTCTCCTCGACTGGACAGCTGAGGTCTGGTTTTCCTTGGCACAAGGACACGGGAGGCTGTATACAGAACCAAGGCCCTTCTGGGAGCTACAAGGACCCACACAGAGCAGAGCAAGGGGGACCAAGTGGCCAAATCTGTGCTGGATTCTGAATTTCTGCAGTCCCGGGCTTCCCTCTTTTCTCAGCCCTACTTAGGGGTGTGGAGGGGGACCGAGGCAGCGTAGCCAGGGGCCCCACCAGGGCCTGCGGCCCCGCCCACCCTGTCTCGGACCCTCGCCTGGCTCCCGCACAGCCCTGGATGACATCCCCAGCCACCTCAGGCCCGATGGGTATGTGGCTTGGCGTCCCCAAAGCCCTTTCTCTTCAGAGGCTCACCCAACTACAGCTGCACTGTGCAAAATGGTAGCCACTAGCCACAAGTGGCTCTACAGATAATTAATTAAAATTTAAGCTTCTGTCTCTGTTGCACTGCCACATTTCAAGCGCTCAAAATGTGTCCCGAGGCCGCCATATTGGATAGCGCAGGTACAGACTATGTTCAAGAGCGTTGGTCTAAAACTCTACATAATTCTCTGTTCTCTGCCCTGATGTTTCCCTGCCCAGAGACAGTGGCATTCAGCAGGATCCAAGGACAAGACCAGAGAGGTTTCCCTGGGCCCATTAAGAGGCTGGCTCGCCTCCCCAGTAAGACCTTTCCTCACAGTACGTGGCCTTTTGGTGCGGGGGTCAAGGTCAAACCCGGCGCTACTGTGTTACCCAGAGCTTGGTGGGCACTTGTTATGAGGAACAAAATCCCCAGATCCCGCAGAGCCCTGGAAGGTGCCTGAGACCATGGAGGCCTTAAGTGGCTAGGGGCGAGTTCTGTTAGCCAGATTGGCATTTGCCTCATGGAGCCAGTGTAAACCTGGGATGCCTCTCTGCCTCCTAAGGTAAGCGATTCCTAACTCGTTAGCCGGGGAGAAATTCTAATTATTCATTATCTTTCGCGGTACATGCTGCTCTTGGATGCTTGATTGATATCATATGCGACTCATCATTGTGGCTGTTTTTCCAGGGCTACCCCAGGCCAGGCCAAAGGCATCTTTCGTCCTCACTGCAACCCTATGAGGTAGAAACTGTGATCCCATCTTACAGATGGGAAAAACTGAGGCTAACGTGTACTTCAGCCTCCGCTGAAGCCACACGGCTCAACAACGATGGATCAGGGTCCCGAGCTCGCCCCCTTCGCCATCCCCCCCACAGGCCTGTTCTTCAGCCCTGTCTCTGCTCCTCACAGGTGGCCGGGAGGCTAAGCGGGATGTCTGGCTTTCCAAACCCTCAGCATCGCTCATCGTCAGCATGTGATTCCTTATCCGCTTCGCTCCCCTAACCGCTCACGGTTGGTGGACTGGTGCAACAAACAACATACCGCTTCTAACAGCGGGTCTCAATAGACGTGGAATCCTTTCGAATCCCGCCGCCACCATCTAAACGGCTAGCCTGCTGGACAATGAGAGCTAAGTGGCCCAGTTGTCCCCACTGCCCAGCTAATAGCAGGCCAACCTCCAGAAGCAACGCCACCTCGTTGACCTACAGCTCAGCACAGATGCATACTCAGGAGGGAAGACAGCCCAGCTGAGCCCAACCGAATTTGTTGACCCATAGACTCACCAATAAATGGTGGTTAAGTCACTCTATCTGCAAATGACTTGTTTCTCAGCGGGCACTAACTACGACACGCTCTCTGAGTCAGATGGGTTTTCCTATGATCTAAATCTACTCCTGTTGTGCCCTCCGTTTCTTTGATTCACTGGTTATCTCTCAGGGCTATGTGAGAGCTTCTCTGCTAGGCGCCCCGAAACCCATCAACCAGGCAAGATTCAATAGTGCTCCTTCTGTCCCCCCTCCCTGAGCATCATGAAACCCCTTTGCTCACTGAGCAACCAACAAAGAATTTGTATTTAAAACATCTCACTCTATGAGGGGTGCCTGGGTGGCTTCCTCAGTTAGGCGTTTGACTCTTGGTTTTGGCTCAGGTCATGATCTCATGGTTTGTGACTTTGAGCCCCACGTCGGGCTCTGTGCTGACAGTGCAGAGCCCGTTTGGGATTCTGTCTCCCTCTCTCTCTGTCCTTCCTCCAGTTGCTCTCTCTCTCTCTCTCTCTCAAAATAAATAAAACATAAAGTTAACAAAAAAAAAGATCTAACTCTATGACCATTGGACATGAGATTCATTCCCACTTTTGGTTCTGATTTTGGACCGAGCCACAAAACATCCCACATCCACCAGGATGCTTGCCTTGATTTTCTTTCTGGTTTTCTTTCTGTTCATAGCCAGGAACCCTCCCAGATGCATCAGCAGCCAACAGAGCTGACTGAGACTTTATCCAACCTATTTTCCATTTTCCCATTGGATCCACAGATTCCGGGTCTTCCGAAACCTGGAGTGGAACTCACATTGGAAAGCCTGTGGGGCCTCGCGTCTGGAACAGTGCTGTGGAGCCCGCAGCACGTTCCATGCAGCTGGAACCGAGATGTGGGAAGCTGGGTCATGGCCAAGCTGGGCTGTTCCAGCCACCTCCACCAAACTTCAGTGCTCAGGGCTTCAGGTTTTATGGGTTTCCTCTGTAGAAATGAGTCCCTGAAATTGCTATGCACGTTACACCCTGCACTCCTTCAGTATGTAGGTCTCGGTCGCCTACTGCGTGCAAGCAAGAGTTGGGGGGATAAAGTGGGGAAGGAAAAGATACCTCTACTTGGAAAGAGCGCACGGGTGGGCAGGTATAAAAATGACGAACAAAGTTGAAAGGGGGAATCGAATGGGTGTCCCGCAGAGGACAAAAAAATGAATACCTGCTATTTATGGACACTCAGGACTTGCCGAGCACTCTTCTAATCCCAAGCATCCAAATGTTTGAAACTCCAAAATATTAATTAAAACGTAGACAAAGGCATTGCTAATGTAATTCCTTACACCAAATCCTTGACCTCTTGGCTGACCTGAAGTGTGTTTATAAAGCAGAAGGAGCCCGTTTTAATCTGGGCCAGGAGCATTTGTTGAGAAGCAAACATCGCCGCAGAGCCAGAGGGACCAGCTTGTGAGCTGAGAGGCTCTGCATCTGCCGAGCCAAGCAGGGCCTGGGAGCTGGCACATGGCTTCTCCCCCGGAGCTGGGTGTCCTCGGGCTAATCACGGAACCTCTCTGAGTCTCATTTCCACAGCTTAGCGTGGATAACAACTTTCCAGGCTTCCTGGGCTTTTTGTAAGGATCAATTCGAATGTTGGGTCAATATGTTGCCGACCAGTTGTGCGAACCGCTGAGCACTTACGCTCCGAGCTACGCTTCTCAGAGTGTGGTCCGTGGACCTACAGCATTGGCATCACTAGGGAAGTGATTAGAATGCAAAGTCTCAGGCCCTAACCCTGCTGAATCGGAATTGCTGAAGGCAGGGCCCGAGGATGCCCTCTGGCCATCCTGAGCGTGGTAAAGTCTGAGCGCGATGGCCTTAAGTAATGCCAGTTCTGCAGAAGGGTCCCGGGTCACAGCCGTGGTCCCAGGAGAATCATGGAGAATGGCCTTTTGATGGCACGGGCGTCTCAAAGTGGATGATAAACTGTATGATCCCTACGAAGGGTTCACATGAGTCCAGCAGCCTTCCTGAGAGATGGAGATCACATAATCACCATGGAGACAGGGCTAGGAAAAGGGACGAAAGGAAGACAGGTGGGCAGGCTTTCTCTAGGAACCGCCTTTTTTTTTTTTAATTTTTTTTAACGTTTATTTATATTTGAGACAGAGAGAGACAGAGCATGAATGGGGGAGGGTCAGAGAGAGGGAGACACAGAATCTGAAACAGGCTCCAGGCTCTGAGCCGTCAGCACAGAGCCCGACGCGGGGCTCGAACTCACGGACCGTGAGATCATGACCTGAGCCGAAGTCGGCCGCTTAACCGACTGAGCCACCCAGGCGCCCCTAGGAACCGCCTTTAAGATAACTAGAGACAACTGGAATTAGAGACCATGGTCATAGGCCCCAAGACCTGAGTGGTCGGAGGGTCCTGCCTGCTGGGGCTGTTTCTATGTGGACAATCAAGCCGCCACCTATATGCTAGTTTACTCACTGGGCCTTGCTTCCGCGGATCCTGGGTGGGGCCTCGAAATTCTCCTACACACAGTGCTCCTTGTTGCTCCTGCGCGTTTGCCAGACCTGACTTAATCCCTCCCCTTGCGCCCTAGAGATGAGCAAACCGAGGCTCAGACCGCTCTCCCGTGGCGTGCAAAAGTGTGCACACAGCTCCCGGTGTCTCCCAGACCCAATTCTTCTTGGCCCTTTGCAACTACACGCACCCAAGATTGAATCACCTCAGACCGCCGGGCCTGCCCCGAAGGAAAAGGGAGCGAAACATCGCAACTTTGAGTGAAGCGAGCGTGAGCTGTCCGGGGGGAGCTAGTCCCAACTTTAACCTGACCAGGCAGAGATCACCCATTTTTCAGATGAACAAATGGCGGTGCAGTGAGATTACTTGGCTTGCCGTGGTGGCTAAGGGGAACCTTATCTGAATTTCCTGCCACTACGTGGTCCTTGGATATTGGATTTGAAGTACGGATTGCCTTAGACCTAAGGAATCTCACTTCCTGCTGACCTGAATTTTTTTTCCATTTATTTATCTATTTACTTATTTAAAGAGAGAGAGAGAGGGAGAGAAAGAATCCCAAGCAGACTCTGTGCTGTTAACGCAGAGCCTGACGCCGGGCTCGAACTCACAAACCATGAGATGGTGACCTGAGCCGAAATTAAGAGTCGGTCACTAGGGGCGCCTGGGTGGCTCAGTCGGTTGAGTGTCCCACTTCGGCTCAAGTCATGATCTCACGGTTCGTGAGTTCGAGCCCCGCGTCGGGCTCTGGGCTGACGGCTCAGAGCCTGGAGCCTGCTTCACATTCTATGTCTCCCTCTCTCTCTGCCCCTCCCCTGTTCATGCTCTGTCTCCCTCTGTCTCAAAAATAAATAAAAAACATTAAAAAAAAAAAAAAAGAGTCAGTCATTTAACCAACTGAGCCGCCCAGGCACCCTTGGCCTGGAATTCTTATGCTGGGGACTCGTTCCAATGGATCTGGAGAACCATTTGGTCTTTTAGAGTCTTACCTACGACACTAGTGTCCTATCTGGTCCGAGGTCGGCAGTGAGCCAAGAATAAGGCTGTCTCACCGTTTTGGCCATATCTGCACGACTGTCCTTTATCATTTACTCAAAATTTTACTTTACATTGATTTGCTTTGTTCTTGATAACTTTAATACATCCATTTTAAAAGAATGCATCACATTAGTATTGCTAATAGAAAACCAATTCCACTCACCGTAACCCATTAAAACAAATATAAAACCTTCGAAACATAAAAATGTTCCTCAGTGTGATACCTCCGGTCGGTTCGCACGGCACCAAGCATGACACACAGCGCATATGGGAAGAGCCCACGCACAGGGAAGCGTGAGGCTGGGAGAGGGGAAGGGAAAGAAATTCCCATTTCGGCGCTGAGGATGCGTGGCGCCTTTCCGAGAAGTCCCAGGGAGTGGAGGGAGGGTTGGACGTGGCCTTGGTTAAGCCACTTCCACCGCAAGCCTCAATTTCTTCAGCTCTAAAACGAGGCTAAGCATGGTCATGCTCCCCCCGCCCCCACCCCAGGATGCTTGGGGGGATGAGTAATTGGGATCGTGGCTGCTCATGAACTTTATAAACAGTGACCCAGCACAAAGTGGAATGTTTGAGATTTTTTATCATTTCATTTTATTTCATCATGATAAGCGTACTCCTTAACCTTCACTCCCTGTTTTTCCCATGCCCCCCACTCACTTCCCCTCCAGTAACCAGCAATGTGTTCTCTGCAGCGAAGAGTCTTTTCTTGGTTTCTCTCTCTCTCTCTTTTTCCCCCATTGCTTGTTTGTTTTGTTTCTTAAGTCCCACATATGAGTGAGATCACATGGTGTTTGTCATTCTCTGACTGACCTATTTCACTTAGAAATGTTCGAGATCATTGTTCTCAGCTCTCCCTGTCGCTGTTGAGATGCCAGTCCCCAGCAGATGAAGGTTGCACAAGGGAGGTTGCTGTCGGAGGAAACTTTGTAACATTTGTCATGGCAACGTGTAAACATAAAACGGAAACAGACCAAATGCAAATAAAGCAGAGACCATCAAGACAAGGACTAAAGCAAAGAGGAGCCTGTAGGTCATAAGGGATCACGTGGTTCCTCTGATCTGTCTTCAGATTTAACGCTGAGCCTCCTGGTGGCAACAGGGAAATGGGAAAAGGGAAAACTGATTATGAAGGAGGGAAGTAAGGAAGCATTGTAGCCTCTTGGGGAATACAGAGCTCTTTCCAGTCTTGAATTTAAAGAGTGAGTTTTTCACACGTGGTTGAATACAGGGACACCTAGGTGACAGAAAAAATAGTCCTATCCCAGGGCTGTCCACCCTGCCTCAGCAGCCCCTGTAGATCCCAGCACCACTTCTGAATCTGACAATGCATCCTGACGGCTTTCAGATTCTCTTTCATGTTGTCACTATCTCTACACGGAGCATAACGGGAAGAGCGCTGAACTGTGAGCCTGAGAACCCCAGCTCCGGTCCCAGCGTATAGGACCCCACACAAGATAGCTAATTCCAGCTCACCAAAACTTCCCCGTCTCGGGTGCAGCGCCGAAAATCATGTTAGAATTGCGATGGTCGTGCACCAGAAATGCTCACAAGACAATACTGAATGGGAAAAAGGCAGGGTGCAATATCGTAAGTACGGCATGATTTCACTTATATTACAGACGTATAAAGAGGCCACAGGCAGAGTGGTTAGGACATAGGACAGGTGGCAGAAGCAGTCAGTCTAAGTTCAAGTCCTACCTCTCACTGCCGCTGTGTGGCCTCAGGCAAGTCAAAACCTCTGTGCCTCTGTTTTCTCATCTGCAAATGAAAGCAATGGTTGTTTTGAAGAGTAAAGAAATTAATATGTAACGAGCACTTACAATAATGCCTGGCATACAGTTCGCTTGCATGTGAGAGAGAGTGTGTGTGTGTGTGTGTGTGTGTGTGTGTGGCTATAGAGAAGATCCAAAAAGAAAAACTCCAAAACGGTAAATATCATCTGACAGCGATTTTGTTTTTCTTCTTTACTCTTTTCTTTACTTTTCAAATGCTCTTCCTTTATTTTACTTTTCTACTCAGGGGTGCGGGAATATTTTATGTTTCACTTTCATCACCTGCAAAATCAGGTTCGCAACATCCCAGGGTCACTTCGAGCTTCAAAGGAGACACTAAAGTCAGGGGTTTCTAAACTGTGAAAAGCTGTACCAGGCGGTGGGGGTGGGGGTGCGTTACTTGTATAAGCAGACTGGAGGCTTGAACCTCTTTGGACAGAGTTCCCCATGCGTGAGTTCTGTGGCTGTGTCTCTCTCACACTCTGGCCCGGGATCTCGGTTGGGGACTGCGTCCCTCACTCAGGGGAGTCACCTCTGAGCCCCCTCTCCAAAAGGTCCCTTGAGCAGCAAAGACATTTCCCCGTTCAGCCATCAAATGTTCACCAGCCCCTCGTGTTTAACAGTTGGCTGGTCCTTTATCATCCCCTTCCTGGTGGAAAGAATATCTTTCCTGCACCCTCCCACCGACACGCACCCCCACTCTGACTGCAATCCAGCCTCCGAATGTTTTCCATTAAATTCAGTGACTCTTTTTTTTTTAAAAAAAGTGCAGGGTCTCCTTCCTCGGGCATTTATCCCCCAGCGTAGGGGATATCTGGAGCCAGCCCTCTTCCTTCGCTTCCTGATCCAAATCCATATCTAGAAATGCAATTTTAAAATAACCAGGAGGCCCTCCTGCACTTTTCCATATTTTCTTCTTGAGTTGTTTTTTTTTTTTCTTCCTTAAAGCAAATCTGACATCTTAAGCGAGATACCACCGTATATTTATGGGAGTTTAATAACTTCTTCCATTAATAACATAGACAAACTAATTTACCCAAACGTGTCTGTTTTAAACTCTGGGAACAAAGGTGGGAGGATGAAAATCAATCTTTCCTTTGTACTTGAGCCACTGACCCGTTAAAGCTTTGAAGATCATTTCTTTAAGAAATTGTGAGGAGTTATTTAACTACAAACAGCGGCTACCTTCCCATTCCAGCTGCGTAATCAAGCATAATAAATTAGAACTTAAAAAAAGTGGACTCCATTTTTTTTTTTTTTCTGGATAACCGAAAATCCTTCAGAGCACTTTGACAAATCAGCTTCGTGGCAGCCACTGGTGGACTCACCTTGCACTGGGGCTGGTTAATAACCAAGCCCCAGCCGTCTGGAGACAGTCCTGATCAGAGGCTGTTGGGAGAAACCCAGGTTTTACCTTTGAAGCAGGGACTTGCTAAAAACTCCTGTCCCGGGCAGGAGGCGCGGTGGCCGTGGGACCCAACCACCCTGGGCGGTAATTTCCGGCCCCGACCTGAACCCCCACCAGACCGAGGGGGCGCTCAGTGAGCGGGAGTGGCTCGGGCCCGCCCCTGGGAGCCGCAAAGACCCCCGTCCTGAATCTGGTGAGCACTCCTCCGTGCAAACCTTTCTGCTACACTTTGATAAAAATCAGTCTCCGTGGGTCTTGAAAGAGTCAAAGGCCCTTCTTAATCAAATGATCAACTGTTCATTTTGAAAGCTTGACTGGTTCAATTAAGATCACAGGCAGGAGACGGGCCGGTCATATTACCCTCCTTGCCAGCTGGTCTGGCCGGTCGCGGTTCCCAAAACCTACCTCTGACCAGCCTACTCCTGTGCCCGCCCGGAATGTGCCATCACCTCCCCGCCATGAAATCTGACCACCCTTCAAGGCCCTGTTCTACGCCCACCTCCTCCCTGAAGCCTTCCTTGGTGGAACCAGCCGGCCGTGACCTCTCCTTCCCCCGAAATCTTGCAGCCATATTGTGTGTCCCCTCACTCAGGCATCTTCTAAGCTCTGCCCTAAGCAGCTCTTAACCCTCTTAGGAGCAGTCAGACTGTAAGCTCCCTGAGGAGCCTCCCAGTAGAACAGGGCCTCTGGGAGCACGTCCGGAGCCCTTTCTCACCCCCGTGTGGGCTTGCAAACGGGCAGCCCTGGATGACAAAGGATTGGTTTCCAAACATTTATTTGTGAATCACTTGTTGGGAATTTAGAATGTCCTCTTTCCGTTTTTCCAGAATAACGATGTTCTAAAACGATGCAGTGACGTTCTGGAGGGGGCCAAGCCGGGGGCTAGCCCACAAAGTCCTCTTTTGTCTAGAACATAACTGCGGTGCTGTTCAACAGACACACTCCAGTTACCAGTGTTAATCCACTGTGAGCTCAATAACCTTCCACGGGCTAGCCTACGAACTTGACCCCATGATCCACTAGAGGGAAGTGCTTTGGTGAGAAACACACTCCCCTCCCCTCGCTTCCCCCACCCACGCCCTGTCACAGCGGCTGGAGGGGTAGGGAACGGGGCAAGGCTAGGAATCGCCTCCCCTTGTGCTGCCTTCCCCTGATCAGGTCAGGCCGGTTGCACCTAAAACAGAAAGAGAGGGGGCTCAGAGAACTCTTGTTGGCCAGAGCCGGCCCCTGACAGCCGGGGGAACAGGAGTGGGGGTGGGGGCTCTAAGGTAGGGATCTTGAGGAGCGGTACCTCCATCACAAGTCCGTGCGTGGCCTCCCAAGCATGCCCGAGCCCAGCCTTTGGATAGGTTCTCTCCCAAAGGCATTATTTTAATCGAGAGACACAGCAGAGACGCCCGTTCACGCCGATGTTACCTTAACTGGGGCTCTACTCTTCCCCCTTCTGTCCCCGGCACACGGCCACACCCAACAGCACCTCCTTGCAGACCCCCAGCCTCAGAGCACAAGGTCAGACCATGCCGGGACCCCCTGGGCCCTGCCCCTGCCCTGCTGTCTACGGGTGGCAACTAGCCACGTGGAATTTCTATTTTTGAAACAACGACACTTGACGGATGGAGCGTTTCCAATCTTCCCGCAAGAGACAACGCCCCCTAATCGCTCCTTTCTGTACAACGCGTGCGTTTGCAGGCAATATCGTGTATATGTCTCTTCTGATCAAGTGACCAATATATTAGGCTCCTGTCCGCTCTTTTTTCGGGAAATGTCTCCACCCAGCCTCTACGCAGTTCACGTGACCCCGGAACACCTTCTACAGGAACATATGAACACGAGGGAGGTTGACCGCGGAAAGAGAGCCAAAAGAGGCCTGTGTCGTGTGACTGTCGGGAAATCCTAATGGCAGAAGCCTCAAAAGGGAAGCTCTCAGAGCCGCCTTACCTTGTGGCTACGCCACTTTGCAGACGCTGTGTTAGAACCCATTTAAAGCATTCAAGCATATAATCAAATTTCAGTAATGAGTTATTAATTAAGCAGGGGCAACCAATTCTCTGCTAACTGCCTCATAAACAATCGACAGGAGATTTGTGAATTTTGACTTCCTGACACTATTAAACAAATCAATATTAGGTTTCAGACACAGCAATTCAGACAGTTTTCTCTGTTATTTGGCAGCCGTCTGCCTGGAATACTAATGAAAGAATTAAGAGCTGGAGATTTTGCATGTGTTCCATCAAAAAGATCCTTATCTGTGGGGAATTGGGGCCTGATTTGCATGGAAGAAGTCTTTGCTTTTGTAGGTACAATTTTTCTCAATATGTCACTCATTAGTATTTATAAAAGCACTGGGCAGTGGAACGTCCACCCGGCTTCATAGCAAGCAGCCGGAGCCCTACTGTAGCTCGGAACAAAGCAATTCATTTATTTATATATTTTGCAGACTGGTTAATTTCTAGCTAGCCTAACCCGCGGAAAACTTGGGTCTAAGAATTCAGCCAAGCTTCTTACTCAGCTTTTGTTTTTTAGAAAGATCTGTTTGTTCCAGGGTAGAAACAGCCAACTCAAGGCGGAAGGTAGAGTTTTGCAAAATCGGGGCAACCCCTAAGTGGCAAAATGTGGTCACCTACGACACTCACCCTTGACCTTCTCGCTTTCTTTCTCTTCCCTTTATTTCCCCTCAGCGTTCACTTATAGCACTGCTGTTAAAAAGGGCTTGTAGAGACAATGACAGAGATTCAACTCCGTTTATCTAAGGAAGAAATACAGTGCAGGTGGTGGCCGTGCCAGGGATCTCTCAGTCCTTCCCCCGTGCACCCCACACCCGGAGTGGGGGATCTGCTCAAGGGGCCACGCAGCGTGTACAATCCATCCGCTCTGTGGCCTCCTGGCTTAGTAGCCCAGAAAGGCACCAATTAGGAGTCAATGTGAAGGCTTGAGGCTTGGGACTAATACGGGGATAAGGACCCTTTCCAGACACGCAGAGGTGGAAGGTCTCCTGCTTATCATATATTTATCTAAATTCTTTGAAGCCAAAAACCCCCACAATTGTGAGTGTTTGTGTACACACACACACAAATATATAGATAAATAGATAGATAGATAAATAGATAGATATGTCAAGAGGATTTGATAGTCCAAGACTCAATTCACATATTATATTTCAGATGTATAGCAACTGGTTGTGTTATATCTATTTACAGATAGGTAAGAGGTGGGGGGGTGGGGGAGAGGGAAAATGGGTGATGGGCACTGAGGAGGGCACTCGTTGGGGTGGGCACTGGGTGTCGTGTATAGGCAGTGAACCACGGGAATCTCCCCCAAAAACCAAAAGCACACTTTACACACTGCATGTTAGCCAAATTGTCAATTTATGTATTACATAAGGGTATAAATATATAAACATAGAATATAGAATTATATCTAAATATACAATTTATAAGGTATATACAAATAATTTATACATATATAAATTTATAAATTTATATAATTCATAAATATATAAATGTATAGATTTATATAATTTATATGAGTCATATAATATATAATGTACATAATTTTAATATAATATATAAATCATATAAGTCATATTAATATAATTAATATAATTAAATATTGCATAAATTATAAATATAAATATATTATGTTTAGAATATACTTCTATATTATATAAATATAATAATTTATATTAAAATAAAATAAATAGGTACCAGGAAGCCAAGAAGAAGGATCTACCATGAGTTGGGTATTTACCACGTGCTGGGCCCATTCCCATACATTGTCTCGCTTAATTCTTACCAGACAATAAAGTAAGCCAGGTAGATATTCTGACCTTGTCCAAGGTCACCCAGGACGCGGAAGAATTGGGATCTGGGGCTGGTTGACAGCAGAACCCGTTCTCTGTCTCTGCTCTGGTTTGTTGTGAGATGTTTCACACCATTTCTTTGTCATGCAGAATCCCTGTTAATCTCGCCCAAAGATCATGTTTTGGTTTTTCACTGAAAAGCAGCAATTAGAACAATATGAAAGATTAACTATACATATGGTTTGCTGCTTGGGGACATGAAAGTCTCCTTCACTGTTTTGTAGAATTATAACGTGAGTTTCCACTTTCTTTTTTTTTTATACCTTTGTTTTTAGATTTTAAAATACCTGTGTTATATTCACAGTCAGCATCTCTGAGCGCATCTGCACTATTAGTTTGAAATTACTACAGAATTTA
Source organism: Lynx canadensis (assembly GCF_007474595.2). Taxonomy (NCBI): domain Eukaryota; kingdom Metazoa; phylum Chordata; class Mammalia; order Carnivora; family Felidae; genus Lynx; species Lynx canadensis. The sequence continues at coordinate 13,454,783 of NC_044313.2, forward strand.
TCGGCAAAATCAAGAGAAGATTCAGAAACTATCTCTGGTCCCCATTAACCTTCTCTTTTTCCTTGGTAGGGCAACCTGGAAACATATTATTTCTTTACGATTATGTTAGTTCAGAGCGCCGGCCACATGACCACGAACAACTTGAACCCTCGAGGTTGACGCTTCCAACAGCCTATTCCTGGTGAATGCCGTGTCAGCCTTCGAATATTATTTCTGGAGAACAGAACCAGCTCTGCTTAGTTTAAGCAGAAAGGAATTTATTCAGGAGGATTGAGCCGTCCACAGAACGTCTAAGGAGAGCCAGAAAAGCAGATTTAGATGCTGCAAGACACATAGTAGCCAAGGTCCCGCCCGCTCTGCTAGGAGAAGCCATGGCCACACCGCACGACGGCTCTGCTATCCAACCCACTCATCAGAGGCTACGATACTGAACGATGGACTCCACGAGCTGCACCAGATACAGGTGCCTGCACTCCACTCGACGGCACGTGTCATCCTCCCGTGCGCGGCCACCAACGTCTGTGGCTCCCCTCACTTCCAGGATTTGGGTGGCACGTCTACTTGGCAGAACCCGGATCGGACGCAGATTCCTAGCTGCAAGAGAATCTGGAAAGTGTGGTTTTGCTTTTAGCTGTGCAGCATCTCTCATACAAAAAGAGAAGCCGGAAGGGGGGTGTGAGGAATACTAAGGGAACGCATCCCCCGAATCGGCCACAGTAATGTGGGCCATGGTTCTCCTTTTGTAAAAATGAACCCGTACACTGTAAGGCTCACAATACACCCACCGTGTATAGGAAGACACATCTAGAATCTAATTTAATTCCCACAGAAATCCCCTCCGCCAGGTACTGATGATCTCATCCACAGATGAGAAAACCGGGGCTTAGAGACGTTGAGAAATTTTCTCAACATCGTACGGGTTGTGAACAGCACAACGGAGCTTTGCTTTGCTGTGTTCTAGATCAGCCAAAGAGCTGCTACAGTGAAACCCTCCCAGAAGCTCAGCCACTGGGGCGCTCAGGGACTTTCAGTGACTTTTCATTTGACTCCCTAAGCCTCACGTGACTCATCAGAAAAATGGAAATCTTTCCTATGTCACAGGTGGAGGAGTGAGAATGAACTCAGATAACGGATGTACATCCTCCACCTTCGCATCCAGAATATAATACGTCTAAGATAGGTGTTAGATAAGTGCTTGGATAAAGAAACTTGGAAAAACAAATCAAAAGAAAACAAAAAACAAAAAGGAAGGTTGTTCCACCTTTTCACCCCTTGACACCCATCCTTCTTCTGCCGAGTGGGGCATGATTTACTTCATAATCTGCCTAATGCAGGAAGGTTTCATGGCCAATAGCTCAATGTTCAAATAGGATTATGTGCCCAGGGAAAGGGAACCTTTTATGGTAGCAGCCGCTCACTTTAAAAACAGGAGGGCTGTTAACACTCAGACTTAATTAAACTGATTTCTTGATGAATCCAGTGTGACAGGGGCCAACACCATTAACTGTTAACACGCAAGAAACCCCCGGCTTTCCCTGGGGAGAGGGAGAAAGGGGCATTTTAAGACCTGTTGTTGAGGGTATTCAGGGGCTCCCCCTTCATGTTTTTGTGATGCTGTAAGTCAAATTTGGAATTCCTTTTTAATTAGTTCTGGCTGATGGATCGTGCTTCTGTAAATATGATCCTATATAGACTGGGTCACATAGGGACTGATTACTATTTGGGTTACACTAATTTTTAAAAACTTGGCCAACAAGGAAGTGGGGGTCGACTTATTTAAAGGTTCATCACTTATGAGTTTGGGACCCTCAGAGGGTGGAGGATGGGGAAAAAAATCTCACAAGAAATCTCTGCCTTCCTTTGTTAACCAAATATCACATACAGACCCAATACAGGATGTGCCTCAAACGCACATATATGCACAACGAGGTTTCTTCTTTTTATTGAAAAACTTTTTAATTATACAAGTCATACACCTAAGTCTTGTTGCAAACAGTTTGGAATGAAAGACCCCTTCACCATTCGTTTTATCTAAAAAGAATAAAAAAGCTCACGCTGTGTCCCTCCTTGTCCTGGGTAACTATTCTGAGTACTTTACATGTATTAACTTATATTCTCCTTTCGACAACCCAAGGGATTGCTACAATTATTATCAACATTTTGCATATGAGAAACCTGAGGCACAGGGAAGTTAAGAACTTGTCTGAGGCTGTGCGGCTACCATGTTGGAAAACTGGGATCTCAACCCAGGCCATGCTCTTAACCACCACAACATACTGATTTCAATCCTGTTGACCTCCACAGAGAAAGATACTGGTGTCACTTCGCTGGGGTGCCTCCCAGATATTTTCCTCGTGTTTACAAACATAGGCAAACCCATAAAAATATCTTCCAAATTGTGTGTGTTATATGTTAACAGAATGGTTCCTAAAATGTGATCCTTTCTGATCGGCATCACCTGGAAACTCGTTCAAGTGCAAATTCCCAGACCCGACCCTAGACCCACTGAATCAGTAACTCCAGGGTTGGGGCCAGCAACGTGTGTTTCATCAAGTTCTTCAGGTGATTCGAGGGCACGCTGAAGTTTGAGAACCACTGCACTAATAACGCGCAATGCATATTCCAGGAAGTAGATACCAAAACAGGGCTAAGCGGGTGCAATTTTCATTAAGGGAGGTCCCCGGAGGAGAGACTATCGGGCAGGCGTGATGTAGGAAGGGAAGAGAGTGGAATTAGGAGGGATTCTGGGGAAACCATCAGACAACATTGCAAGACTGACCCCAGGGAAGGAAAGGAGAGAAGGGTAAGTGGAAGGAGCCTAGACTTCTGCTGAGGAGTCCTTGAGCAAAGCTGGCCATTGAAGGAGTCCCGTGTCTCCCGGGAGCAGGTTTATTTTAGTATTCTTCCTCTACTTAGTCACGGCAGGGAAACAGCCCATGGAGAGCACGGCCTTGACTCAAACACAGGGATGGAGCGGAAAGTGCAACAACTAGGATCCTCAATCGACGATGCCACTTGGATCCTTCTTATGGCCGCCATATAGTATCACAGGGAGCATTAGCTTTCTGTCGCTTGCTTGTTCATTCTACTCAACAGTATGTCTGGAAGTCCTTCCCCCTCAGTATATATTGTCTGCTAACTCAAGTTAATAGCTGCATGGCATTCCATGGTATAAATATCCCATTTTGGGGGGTAATCATCGCTGCACTGATGGACATTTAGCTTATTTCCAATGTTTTGCTATTTCATACAGTGCTTCAATGTTCATCTCTTCTTGTGCGCTAGAGGGAGTCACCAAGAAGTGACCCCAATGTGTGTGGGGGTGTGTATGTGTGTGCGTGTGCACACACACAAACACCACACACGTTACATTTTAACATTTCCCTCCAAGTCGATTCCCCTGCATCAATTTCTACTCCCATGAACGCAAAATACATAAAAGTAACCATTTCTCCACACCCTAGACAATACCAGTTAGCATCAAACTTTTAATTTTGCCTATCTGGTGAGTACAGTGATTCTCGTTGTTGTTTTAATTTGCATTTCCCTGATTACTAGTGAGATTGATCATCTTTTCACATAGGTATTGGTCATTTGCATTTGCCCTGTGAATTGTCTATTTTAACTGTATCATTATTTTTCCTCTTTTTTTTTAAACTTTTTTTTTTTAACGTTTATTTATTTTTGAGACAGAGAGAGACAGAGCATGAACGGGGGAGGGTCAGAGAGAGGGAGACACAGAATCTGAAACAGTCTCCAGGCTCTGAGCGGTCAGCACAGAGCCGGACGCGGGGCTCGAACTCACATACCGCAAGATCGTGACCTGAGCCGAAGTCGGACGCTTGACCGACTGAGCCACCCAGGCGCCCCAACTGTATCATTATTAATTTACAGAGGTGTGATAAATAAAATACAGACATATGTCCAAATAGTATTAAAATGAGAGTATCATCATTTTTTATCATTTTGTTTTTCAGTGAGCAGATACTAAAAATATCTTGCATTTTTTTAACGTTAAATGGGCCCCTGTCTGCCAAAGGGCTTAGAACTAGTGGATTTGGTGGATCCTGGGTTCCAGGGAGCCCCCTGCCTGCTGCAGAAGGTGGGAGGCGTTGAATCCCGGCTACCTGGGAGTTCCAGGCCTCCCCCTTCCAGGCTTTTACAGACGCTGCAAACGTCAGCCCCGCAGAGAACGGGTCCCAGACGCCCCGCCAGCCCCAAGATTGCCCGGAAGGGTCTCTCCACGTGACGTGGCAGCAAATAGGAGTGATCGAAGGAGGGAAGGCTTTCTTTCACACCACACTTTCCGTCCGCTGTCCTGCTATAAAGTCAGATGACAACAACTGGAACGTTATCTCCACTCCTGAGTCTTTGTGTCAAAGCTCAGGCTAATCGCGAAACCTCTCTGAGCCTCCACTTTCTGATCTGTAACATGCAAATAAACATACCCTTCATAGAGTGGCCATGAGAATCCAAGTGCAAGAGGGGCCCCCCGACTCAGAGAGGAGCACATTAGACACCCCAGTGAACGGTTGCTATCACGACTGTAAAAACGTTTTCCCATTGCCAAGCACGGTAAAGAAGAGAAAGGGGTCAAAACACTTTCCAAGCCCCTTTGCATTACAGAAGGAGTCTCCAATCCTAACCTTACATAAGAACCCTGGCCAGTGGCTCTTCCCACAATGCACGTCGGCAGCCCCTTCTCCGGAAACCCCCCAAAGCAAAGCCTGGGACTCCCACTTGCTGTTGCCCCCCCCCCCCCCGAAGCCTGTCACTCTCCCGGCACCCCGGCCAGGCGCAATTTGGCACTGACTTCTTTGTCTCTCGCTGCCTGCCTTAATCTTGTGACGCCAATTAACTTTAATGAAAGTTACATGGGAAAATTGCGGGGTGTAGACACACAAATATGTCTTTAGCAGGGAAACAAGGACAGGCTTAGAACCGTGGTGATTTCCAGGTGGAAAGAAACGTGGAGCTTTCTGTCTCCTCCGGGTAAAAGAGGATTTGCGAAACCCAAGGAGAATAACTCTTGAAGCAGAGGTTTGAACTGTGCCAAGTTTGTGACACAGAGGAAGCCGCTCCCAGAAAGGAAGTTCTGATTGAGAGTGACAGCTTTGCTGCCACTCCCGGGGGGGACGGGAAGGCATTTCTCTTGGACAGGTAAGCGGGCTCCACCCACCCACCACATGAGCCCGAGCGGGGCTGGGGACACACCTGACTGCGGGTGATGGATTTCCCCCACTTTTATTTAATTACCCTAATTCCTCACATCTGTAGAGGCTTTCAGAATTTACAGCACACCCATTATCCTCCTTTGGACCCATAACCACCCCTGAGAGGAGGAATTGTCGGGGTCCTTATTTTGTGCGTGGGCAAAAACGAAGCTTCGCAAGGCGAGGAGATTTGCGCGGGGATGAAACCATAGAACGGAGGTATCCCCCTCCGTCATACAGCCTTCCCCTTGACCACGCATGTCCCGCTGCCTTTCTCCCTCACGGTCCTGGAAACTTACTTCCTGGCTGGGATGAGCAGCACTTAGCAAGGGCATGAGAACAAATTCACATTGCCCGACGTTCATCGCCGTGGCTTCCCGCCGTTGCCAAATCCTTCGACCCTCCTATCTGAGGGACGTCTCTAGGCTGTCTATACCTCTTCTAAGACTCCACCCTGAGATGTACCTGATGTTGCCTTCTAGGCCGTAAACTCCCTGAGTCTCGTCCAAACAGTTGTGACTGGACCCTTTGTTTTTTCCGTACCACCCTGCCCCACCAAAGGACCAAGTAAACGGGCCTCCCGATTACATTATTATAACATTCATTTTAAAAGAATTCCTTTGAGATTATTACCTAATAGCTCCCATTTCTCAAGGGCAGACTGTATGTCAGGCCCCGTGCTTTGCACGTTATTCACATTACCTGATTCAGTCCTCACCCCAGCCCTCCGACATGGCTCCTTGTGGTAAGACAGCTAGGTATCCACCAAAGAGCAATCTCTCCTTCTTCCATAGAAAGAGAATTGTAGCCGAACGCATGGTTGTCCAGCCGAAGAACTACATTTCCCAGGCTCCTTTGCAGCCAGTCTGGTCACGTGACTACATTCAGATGGGTGGGATGTTACTGCAAGTTATTTGTGCGATTTTTGTGTCATGTTTTTTCACTCCAACGGCAAGCCCCTTACTTATCTCTCTCTCTCTTTCTCCTCCCTGCATGTTGGTTTTGACCACGTGGATGGGAACAATGGCCCAGAGGAGGCAAAGCAACAGATGGAAGGCGTTTAGGTCCTGGAATGACCACATGAGCAAAACTGCCTATCAACCGTGGCCATTCACCCGGGAGCGATGCATGAGAGGGAAGTAGACATAACTTTTGGGGGGCCGCTGTTATTTTGACAGCTCTTTGTTTTACGACGATAGCTTCGTCTTTAACTAATGCAGTATTATTACGTCTGTTTACAGATAGGGGATCTTAGGCTCATAAAGATTAAGTGCTTTGCCCAAATCCACACAAATACAGAGCAAGGAGTCAAGCCCACGTCTGTTGGATTCCAAAACCTCTGTTACGTGATTCATTCACTCATTTATTCGTCTAAGCTTTCATGACTATCTGCGTAATAGAAGCAGAAATCCCAGGGTTTTGCTGGTACAGGAGGATCATAAATCCGCATGTTGCCTCCTTTCCTTCCACTCTCGGGAGAATGCCCTGCTCAGGAGATGAGTTGCTTTGGGATGCAAATTAGAGTTAATTTTGAACTTCTACCTGGTCTTTGTGAAGCTCTAAGTGCACATGGCCCTGAGACGGGTGCCAGTTCCTTACACAGATGAATCTCAGTAGGCAGGCTGGGACTGGCCAAAGAAGGATTAAAGGAAACTGAGACCACCTTGATCAACGCCCAGAAGGCTTTTCCCTTGGAGAACAGGAGTCCGTGCAGATAAGGTTGCCTTGGGGGAAATGTCTGCACCCCTTAGAATATTCTAGACTGTTTGACCTCTGAGAATTAATATTTGTCATTGAAAGAGATACAGGTGTGTGTGCGTGCCTGTCTGTGTGTGTGGTCTGCTTATGTTCTCATATTAGTGTGTACATGTGGTTACATGTGTGTGGGTTTGTGCGTATGCATAGATGTATGTGTGATGCACACATCTATTATACATGTGTTGTTGTGGTAGTGTTTGCTGTGTGTATGTGTGTGTGTGTGTGTTCATTCGAGGATGTATTTATGTTTGGGGGTTGGGGGGATATTGTCCCAGGTGTCCACAGGATGACTGGGAAGAACTATCCCTTCACGCCTCCCCCGGTGGGCAAGACCTGAGTTGGTGTGGCCAACCCCGTCCCAAACTGTCCCGTTCAAGTCCCTCTGGGCTTCTACCAAACACATACACACCTACACACACATGCACACACATGCGTACACACTTGTCTTTTTCAAACTTGACCAAATCACCCGGGTCCTGGGAATGAGCTTCAGGGATTATGGAAGCTCAAGGACCGGCTGCCAAAAGGAGGGGGTGAATCCCAGGGCCGGGCCAATCCCGCCAGCAGAGCGCGGAGCTTCCCTTGTGACATGCGGAAATTCATCTAGACGGTTTATAGGTAGAGGCGGGCTCTCAGGCCAGGGAGGATCCCAAGACGGAGCCACCCCGGCTAGGAGCTCACACCCACTATGCATGGTCATCTTGGTGCTTTTCTTCTGGAGAACCTTTGTGGGAATCCCATGAATTGCTCATCATCCCCTCCCAGTTTTGCAATTTCTGTTATTTACTCCCATCTCTCCAGTAATGTCTGGCCTAGCTGTGCAGCATTAAGTGACAACGTTTCAGGGACAGAGAAACAGGGCCGTACAAGCCTTTGTGTCCTCTGCCTCGCCCTCACACCCCAGAGGTTCCAGGCCCCCTCCGCTTGCCAACCTCATTGCCCAAGAGCATCAAGCGGTGACCATCGCTGAGGCGCACAGAGGTACCGAGGATGGGGAAGTTAAGGCAGGCTTCAGAGGGGAGGAGGCTCGGGCAGGGATGTCTGAGGGGCAGCAAGAACCTGCCAGGTGAAGGAGGGGGGCAGAAGGAGAAGTGGGCGGTGTCCCGGGCACCATCAACGGTGCAGAGGTGACAACGTGGCATTTTTCAAAACCCCTTTATACTGTGACTCACGGTGACCCATGGGTCATACACCGTGACCTGGTGCACCTGTACATACGTATCACCGAGACCTAGACCCCTGAATCAGCACTTACCCCTGTGACAGAGGATGAACTTCGATATTTTCTGTCCTATTCCACACCATGTTTTATGAGTGCTGTGTAAAACATCCTCAAATTGGTTTTGGAATCCGCTGGAAATTCATAATGAGTGGCCTGAAAAGCGCGCTCTAGAGGAAGTTCTCCGGGCGGCCGAGGTCCGAGGATCAGTGGGGCCTCACAGCTGAGCAGGGCCCGGACGAGGAGGAGGTAAGTGAGATGCCCAAGGTGGAAACGTGCGGAGGCACTCACTCTGGGGGTGGGGCAAGTGCAGGGGCAGCATCCAAGGTGGGGGCCTTACATTTTGCACCCCACATACCTCACTTGCCACAGCATAGTCTCAGCCTGGTAACCAAGCACCTATTCTGTGCCAGGCCCGGTGCCAGGCTAGCATGCATCATCGCATTCGATCTCCCCAGCTCCCCTCTTTCCACTGAGGAAACTGAAGCCCAGAGGGCAGCCCAGGAAGCAGCCGCTATGACTGTTGGCGGCCCCCAGAAATCTCGGGTGACTCAGAGGCATCGGGACAAGGAAATGACAGGAATGGCTGGGCGAGGGGAGAGAGCCAGCAGAGGGCCACCAAGAAGGAAGCCTGTCCTCCGTGCCCAGGTGCCCACGTGCCCATTGATCCTGAAGCCCCAACACCCACATGGATGTTCCGCAGGGCAACTTCTCAAGACCACTTTCTTTTCCAGGTGCACGGAGCTCAGCCCGGAAATCCTCAATGGTCGTCTCCTCCTGCGTCTACTTGAAGAAAACGAACCTGGGCTTCACCAGAACAAATAGAATCGTAAAAAATATATCCGAAACCACAGCGGGCTATCACTACACGCCCACCAAAATGGCTAGAGTCCAAAAGACCGACGCACAAAGCAGTTGGTGGGTTCGTCGGCCAACTGGACGTCTCACCCACGGCGGCTGGGTGTGTAAACGGGCACCTGACTTCAGGAAACGTTTCCTCAGTATCCACTAACGTTAGGACATGTGTGTCCCATGATGTTGAGATTGCCCTCAACGGGGACGTAGGAACACGCGTAAGTGCGTTCACAGCAGCAGCCTCAGAATGCCCCAACTGGAAACAACCCAAAGGTCCGTCGCTAGAGGAAGAGACAAACACGCTGCGGAATAGTCCTATCATAAAATACGGCAGCACAAGGAAAATACACAAACCGTTGGTAATCTAGATGACTCTCACAAATACCTTGCTGGATAATGGCAACCAGACACAGCTGAGTCTACACCGTGTGATTCCAGGGCTATGAAGTTCAAAAACCAGGCAAAACAAAGCCGCGCTGCTTACGCACATCTGCTTAGGTGATGAAACAAAAAGAAGGGCAGAGAAGTGACTTCTGTAAGAGAATCGGGTTTGTGTCTGTACCAGACGGCTGTGAGAGTGGCTGGGAGGAGACATGGAGGGGGCAGGGGCCTCTGGGATATTCATACGGGAACGTAAGTGGAAGCTACATGAGTGTTAACTTACAGTAATTCGTTAGCATGTAAAATGTATGTATTATGGGCTTTCCTATACGTAAATTGTGTTTCGCAATTATATATACATATGTACACATCTACATCTATATCTTTAGTGTTTTAAAAAGGTGGCCCCAGCATCTGTGAGCCATTTTTGTTCAAGGGACCCTGGAAAGCTGCCAGCCCAAGGCTTCCAATAAGTTGGCCTTGGCGTCTGTCTCTTGTGGGTTCCAATCCTCACCCCCACCTGTGGCGCATCATGTGTTTAGATGAGTTACACAGCTTCTCTGAGGCTCGATTTCTTGATCTGTCAAACGGCAACGAAAATACCTGAGAACTAAAAAGTCGTATCAAAGAGCGCACATATTTCTAGAATACTGGTAGGAGGTCCGCAGACAGTATCTTACAAGCGGAGGTGAAGGTAAGAGTGACTTGGAGTTCTGCTTGTACCAACAGAGAAGCTTTACAATGATTGGGGCGCCTGGGCGGTTCCGTTGGTTAAGCATCCGACTTCGGCTCAGGTCACGATCTCACAGTTCTACAGGGCATAGGTTCGAGCCCCGTGTCGGACTCCATGCTGGCAGCACAGAGCCTGGAGCCTGCTACGGACTCTCTGTGTGTGTGTGTCTCTCTCTCTCTGCCCCTCCCCTGCTCACATTCTCTCGCGCACTCTCGCTCTCTCAAAAACATTAAAAAAAAATTTTTAATGAAAGAAAAAAGAAAAGCTTTGCAAGGAGGAGTGCACATTCCAACTTAGCTACTAGGGTTTCCTCTATTAACACCCTTTGTGCCAGCATCTCAGGGTGCCAGCCAGGACCACAGCTTTGTGTGCGTTAAAAAAATGCAGCCCTTCTCTGGGCGAACACAGTGCACCACCCTTCGAGCCCCCCGGGGGTCGTCCGTACAAAAGTCTCCTTGTTAGGCATTTAAGGGTCTTTAAAGCCCTCCCTTTTGAACCAAGCTCTACCTGGAGAAAACAGGTCAGATCCCACCCCAGCCACAGGCAAATCCCACCAATGAACACGGCCATTCACCGACTCACATTGCCAAGTTCAGCAGCTACCTTGATACGGTTCGTGGGACTCTGATGGAAACTGTTCCGAATAGCTATTCTGTCTCAACCTCAGGTCCTGGGGGACCGGGCTCCCCGGCTTTCACTTGGAGAACCAGCATGAGATAGAGCCTCAAACTCATCCCGATCAATGCGTTTGTCTACAGGGGACATGTTTGAGGTCCGTGCCGGGAGCAGGAGGACTAGAGCGCTGTAACCCCACCCGGCGGCACAGTGGGCACTCTCCGTGTATCCAAGCTCGAGGAGACTCTTACACGCCTGGATGATGACCTAGTCGGGGACGCGGGCACCACCGTTAGACATTATTAGACGCCCGCCCACCCCGGACCCAGAGTAGAGACTAGCTTCCTGGCCCTGTCTAGAAAGGGAGTTGTTACTGTGTCCCTGGAAAGCTGCTGGGGCTTGGGCCCCAGGAACCCTAATCATCCGAAAGTTACTAAAGATATCAGGTAAAGGAAGTGCCCCCTCTTCTGAGCCAGGACTTGACAGGCCCATAAAAGCTGCCTAATACCACTGAGCCCCATGTGCTTTTGATATCATGTCTCATTTTCTGCATGAACGAGAGACTCAGCCAACGTGAAGAAACCTTGAGTTTTTGTTTACAGCGCACGAAACCTCTCGCTCACCGGCGTCGGCAGCCCGGAGGCCGTGGGGCTCGCCCGGCAAACCCCGGCAGGGCCTTCCAAGCGGCTACTTAGCAATTTAACAGGAACTGCGCAAGCCCCTTACCCTCCTGAGGATGGGTCCCGAGACTAGGTTGCATGGCCCGAGTCAGTCAATGGTGAGCCCTGACCTGGTGCTTTGTAAAGGAAAGGAATTCCGGGCCCAGCCATGAGGTTGACCCTTGGGAAGTCTGTTGAGTTTGGGACCCATGCCCCCCATCTCCACATGCAGGCCCTCACTCTCGCTCCCTTCAGGCAAAGGATGGAAGGGAACAAAGGAGCAGACATATTTAGCCCCTACTGTTATCAGGCTGTCTGCCAGGCTCTCCACCTCTGGTCTTTCTTTAACTATATTCCCATTTGACAGGTGGGAATACTGAGTCAGAGCTGGAAAGTGTCAGAGCCAGGTTTCTCACCCCCCTCACAGCGCCAGCAACCTCTGGGATCTCCCTCCTCAGTCCCCACCTTTAAACTCTCAGCACCTGCTTTCAAGAAAGTATCTGATAACAGCCTTTTACACCTCAGGGCAGAAAGGTCTGTAGGGCACAGGGGGCCAACATCTGGAAGGAAGGGGCTGGGATATAGTCTTGAATGGTGCATATGCGAAGCAAGGATCTAGGGTTGGCTCAAATCCAGAAGCTTCCACTGAAGGACCCCTCACTGAACTCGTGCACTCTACATCGTTTAATGCATGTGAAATTCTACCCACTATAGTTTCCAAAGTCCCCTTGGCCCGACCGGACTCCTGGCCTCCTGGCCTTATCTGTGGGTCTCAATGGCTTCTGAGTCCATGTGCTGTGGCCCCGCCCACAGACCTGTGCAGGGTGGGGGTGGGAGGGGTAGGGGGAAGGGCAGGGCTGATCCCCCCCAGGGGTCCACATTTCTACCCAAGGTGGGAGAAGCCGATCAAACAGACTGTCCTGGGACTTCTCTTATAATCCCCCAAAACTCGAGGCTCTCCTGCATAACAAAGGAAGCTGGAGGTTCCCAACTTCACCAGTCACCCCATAAAATATGTCTCCTCGAGAAGCTTCCCCTGATTTCCTTACTTGCTATAGATTGAATGTGTATGCCCCCCCCCCAAATTCTTGCGGTGAAACCTAACCCCCAATGAGACGGTATTTGGAAATAGGGCCTTTGAAAGTTGATGAGGTCACGAGGGCACAGTCTTTATTTATCATGGGATTACTGTCCTTATAGGAAGCGACTCCAGAGACCTCTTTCATGCCTTCTGCCATGAGCAGACACCGGGGGAAGTCAGCTGTCCATGGATCAGGAAGGTCTCACCACACATCAAATCTGCCAGCACTTGATCGTGAACTTCCCAGCCTCCAGAACTGTGAGAAATAGATTTCTTTAGTTTATAATCCACTCGGTCTATCATATGGTGTTGTAGCAGCCCCAATGGACTAAGACACCATGTCTCTCCCGTCACTTTCTCTCCCCACCTCTCCTCCGTCCCCCTGCCTTCAGACTCAGCAAGATTTATCCAGGAAAATTCCAGAAAGAATAAAGGAAAATTGGCGACCATCCATCCATGTGGCTGACACTGGAAGTTGACTCCCAATTATCCACGCTCCCCTTTTTCCTTACTCACAAAATCCCAATTTTGTTCAGGGTTGCAATGTGCCTGGCTGGAAAACCACTTCCCAGCCTTCTTTGCCACTGTGGATAATCATGTGACCACACTCCGGTCAATGAGGCAGAAGCGAAAGCTACTATTGGGAAGTTAGAGGGAAGCCCTTCAATAAAGGGACCTCTCAGTCAACTTACACTTTTGGCCCCTTGCCCCGAGCCCTCTTTCTGCCTTGAATGCAGAAAATGACCCACCTAGTGGAGCAGTCACCCGGACAAACCAGTGACAAGCCTGAGGACAAAACTCACATGCTCAGGCTGGTCAAATGCAGGTGGCTCGTGGGGTCAGAGAGCCTCCGATGCAGCACTGGCTGCCTCCCCCGGATTTCCTGCATATGGGAGAAAGCAACACCCCACTTGCCCGAGCTGATATTTTCCAAGTTCTCGGCGACGTCCAGCCAAAGACAACCTCAGCTCTACAGCTCTCCTCCCACCGCACACATACACATGCTAACATTTGCCCCATTTCCTTCTAGGCCTTTCTCTGTGTAGAGGCACACTCCCTGTCTTTGAATTCGGGCTCCTTCACTAACCAGGTAGGTCCTAAAGTAAACCACTTAAGCTCTGTGTATCTCCGTACTTTGTAAATAACAGTAACTTCCAAGTGGCATTTTTGAAGGCTCCGTGAAATGATATGTAAAGTGATGAGCCCAGTGCCTGGAGTTTAACATGTGCTTAATAAATATAATTATTACTGATATCAACATTTTACATCCTGCTTTTTTGGGGGGCCTGGTATTATACCATAAGCATTTTCTCCTGTTATTAAGAAGTCCTTGTAAACACCATTTTAACAGTATTGAGAACTTTATGTGCACTTAACAAATGTTAGTTACTATTATTAATATCAAAAAATCACGTACTTTCTTTTTACTTAACATTATGACATATGCGTGACAATAAAAAAGTCTTTATTCATTGTTGATGCTTGCCTGGCATTTTCTCATATGGCTCGACCAGGAGTCAGAAGATGTTTTATTAAAGGGCCAAAGAGTAATATTCTAGGCTTTGCAGGTTACGTGGTCCCTGTGGCAACTACTCAACTCTGCCATTGGGGTGCCAAAGCAGCCCCAGACAATACATAATGGAATGGTCATGACTGTGTGCCAATAAAACTTTATTTACAAAACCTGATGGAGAGTGGGGTGCCCGGGTGGCTCAGTCGGTTGAGCGTCCAGCTTCGGCTCGGATCACGATCTCACGGTTTGTGAGTTCGAGCCCTGCATCGGGCTCTGTGCTGATGGCTCAGAGCCTGGAGCCTGTTTTGGATTCCGTGCCTCCCTCTCTCTCTGCTCCTCCCCCGCTTGTGCGTTCCCTCTCTCTCTCTCTCTCTCTCTTTCAAAAATAAACATTAAAAAAATTTAAGAAAAGATTAAAAAAAAAAACCTGATGGAGGGAGAGCGAGATTGGCCCAAGGGCCATAGTTTACCGACTCTGGGCTGGATCATCATTGATTGAACCAATCCCACTCACTGTTACAGCTTAGGCTGATACCCAAGTTGGATACCATCGTACTATTCGTAAATAAGTGCACAGAGAAGATCTTAATGTCCTTGACTGCATTTCTGACTGTTTCCTTAGGATAGTTTCTCAGAAGAGCAATTACAATGTTAAGGCTCTTGGGTCATATTGTCCAATTCAGCAGGCATCATTTGTTTGGTCCTGTATCTTTGCCTGCCCCACCACTCTTTTCCACCTATTTCCTGAGCAAGAATTCTGTCTCTTCCAACAGACTTCCAGTTCCTCACGTATAAAGACGTGATGTCTTATTCTACTGCTGTATGCCTTGTCTCCACTTTACCATCTTCCTCCCACCTCCAAAACACACACATACACACACACACACACACCTGTGCAATGTCTATTGTGACCACATGCATGTGATGTACAAGGGAAACTACGTAGGTGGCTGAATGGACCCCACATGATTAAAACCCCAAGGAGGCATGAGCCACATAAACACAGCCAATCGCTGAGATTGGAAGGCAACGGACCTTCATAAACGAGATGATAAATAAGCTTACCCCTTTCCCTCACACCCCATGGCAAGATGCCAAAGAACACAGTGATTTGTCCCAAAGTCCTACGTCCCTCTTTGCTTTTCCAGAGCTTGGTGTCAGCCGTGCCTTGCCCCTTCTCCAGAGAGGCCCTTGGAAGGACATTAAGGGCACCGCATGGCCTCTCCACACCCCTTTCGTTTTCCACCTACTTGTTTTGCAGTCCTATGCCACGGTGGACCCTCTTGCCATTGAGATTGACGAGAGTTCCCACCTCTGCCAAAATCCAGTTCACGAAAACTGGAAAATATTCTCTTACATTTCTTTTCACCTAGAAGTTTTCATGAAACCAAATGGCAGTTTCCAAAGGTGAAAAACTGTGATTTTCCCAGACAAATTCCTGCGAAGTGAAAATTGCTAGTTTCACACACCTCCACCACCGATAACTATTATTACTCTGGGCACTAGGTTAGCACAGTTTGTTCAGGAAAAAATAAAACCTGGGTTATATTCCCAGCAGGCCTTCAATGTTCCCGTGGCCAGACTTTCACAGACCAGGAGCCAGAGGGAGGTCTTCCTGACGTTCCGGTCACCAAGCCCAGCGTCACCATTCCTGTGGATGCCTGCAGAACTCAGACCCCCCCCCCCAACTAGACATGGCCAGACTCAAGAACAGGCCACTTATCCTCCCAAAGACAGGGACGTAGTCCCTGGGAGACCACGGGTGCGTCTCTTCTGTGAAGAACATGGGCTCAGACTCTCTGAGAGGAGATATACGATGTTTCCTCGTCATCTTAGAGTGGAATAAGTACAATTCCTTAAAATGGTGACCCGTAGGGGAAACTGTTCCCCTCCGCTTTTATGATATTAGTTCATAGGGCAGCCTTGACAAAGTACCACAGACTGGGTGGCTTAAACAGAAATTTATTTTCTCCTAGTCAAGGAGGTTAGAAGTCCGAGAGCAAGGTCTTGGCAGGTTTGATTTCTTCTGAAGCCTCTCTCCTTGGTTTCTAGGTGGCGGTCCTTCCCCGCCGTGTCCTCTCCCGGTCTTCCCTCTGTGTGTGTCTGTGTCCTAATCTCTTCGTAGGACACCAGTCATATGGGAATCAGGCCCACCCTAGTGATCTCATTTTAACTTAATTATCTCTTGGGGCGCCTGGGTGGCTCGGTCGGTTGGGCGTCCGACTTCAGCTCAGGTCGAGATCTCACAGCTCGTGAGTTCGAGCCCTGCGTTGGGCTCTGCGCTGACAGCTCGGAGCCCGGAGCCTGCTTCAGATTCTGTGTCTCCGTCTCTTTCTCTCCCCTCCTCTGCTCATGCTCTGCCTCTCTCTGTCTCAAAAATAAACATTAAAAAACAATTTTTAACTTCATCATCTCTTAAAGGCCCTCTCTCCAAACAGTCACATTCTGGGGCCCTGAGAGATAGGACTTCAGCATATGAACTTTGGAGGGACACAATTCAGCCCCAAACTCTCCACATCCCCAGCCCGGCCATCTCACCACCGCTTCAGAGACCATCCGCGGTAAAAGCACTTTGTGGGCTTACCTAGTTCAGTGGTTTTCCAACTGTGTTCCATGGAGCCCTAAAGCTTCCTAGAGTGACCTTCAGACTTCTTGCACCGGGAAGGAGGAGAGCGATTAGGACTCTGGGGCTCCAGTCCTGCCTCAACCAAATCAGCGCGGCATTTATCCGCCCTACACTGGGGCTCCATTTAAGATTTGGTTTGGCCAAAGGGATCTTTGTTTTACAAAATGCTTGGAAACTGCTGACTATTTTTCAAATGACCGGACCGCAATGCCGAGAGGCCAGGAGAGTGCCTGGGACAGCGCAACCCCTTGCTGGCATTTCTGGGTTAGATCTGCGCTCTTCCAGTCTAGTTTAGAGTCCCTTCCACGACTCCGTACTGAGGCGGCACGTAAGCGAGACCTCCAGAACCACGGCACCGTGTAAGGACCTTGGAGACGCCACAAGGTGAACAGCCTGTTGGAGTCAGGGGCAGAACTCATATACCACGTAGCATCATCTTAGATGTTTGGACATGTGGATCTGGGCTTAAGTGTCGGAAAGTCTGAGTCATCATTATCCTGATGTCAGATGTTGCTTGGAAATTTTTACTTCAAACGGGAAGCGAAAAGGGCCCCATTTAGGTGCATTTGGGTGTCTCATCTAGGAGTCACGTGGAGGGCTGAAAAGTGATAAATATCTTTGGCAACAGCTGTGGATAACTGGGTTTGCACGCTTTCCTGGGTGTCGGGCTGTCAACGGCAGAGACAGAGAGGAGGGAAAAGCATCAGCTGCCGCTTAAAAAGAAAAGAAAAGAATAATAATTAAATCTCCCAAAGCCCAACATGCTGAGCTCACGGGAGAACACGAGTTTTGTCACACGTACGTTCTGAAGACATGCCCTGTGCTTGGGATAGCCCAAGAAGTTCTTGGCTTTGAAAAACAAAGTCATTATTTTTACCTAGAGACAGGACAGGGTAGGGGGCGGCTTTGGGGTAAGAGGAAAAGGTCTCTTCTGCAGCCATACACTGCCGGTCGGCTTTGGAACTTTGGGGCTGGAGATGGGCGTTGAAGCTGAGTCAGGTCAGCGCTGTCCTGGGCTCCGAGATAAAACGGATGAGAAAAATGGGAATCTAACCCAAAACCAGAGCCCTGACCCCAGCAATGGGAAGCTGCTTCCCTACATTTTTCTTCGGAACGTCCTGGTAGGACCAGGCCAGGCAGTTGGGCCACCCAATGCGCTTGGTGCCCTCATAAGACCTGAGCAACTCTTTTTTTTTTAATATTTATTTATTTTTGAGAGAGACAGAGACAGAGCATGAGTCGGGGAGGGGCAGAGAGAGGGGGAGACACAGAATCCGAAGCAGGCTCCAGGCTCTGAGCTGTCAGCACAGAGAGCCCGACCCCGGGGTCGAACCCACAAACCATGAGATCGTGACCTGAGCTGAAGTTGGACGCTTAACTGACTGAGCCTCCCAGGAGCCCCTCCTAGCACTTCTTTAAATCCCTGCTTCTTGGGGGGTAGGATGCTGAGGAGCCTTACAGCTAGCCACCTTTGAGTTGTGGAGTTTTGGAGACCTGTATAAACTCTAACAGAATCTCTAAGCTGCCCCACACACGCCGAACCACGATCTACATTTTTGCAAGATCCCCACTGAAATTTGAGAAACACTGGTCTTCTGGAAGTTACCTTCAGGGACTGTTCTAACTGAGGCACAGTGAGAGAGAGAGAGCCCCCCGTATGATAAACACTGGGCAGGAGCAGAGTCCATCAGGACGCTGGGTGGACAGAAAAAACTGTGAGGGACGCCTGGGTGGCTCAGTCGGTTAAGCGTCTGACTCGGGATTTCAGCTCAGGTCACGATCTCTCGGCCCGTGGGATTGAGCCTTACATCGGGCTCTGCGCTGACAGCACGGAGCCTGCCTGAGATTCTCTCTCTCCCTCCCGCTGCCCCTCCCCTGCTTGCACTCTCTCACTCTCAAAATAAATACATAAACATTTTTTTTTAAAAAAAAGAAAACCTGTGGTTTTTAAGCTCTAAAGTGAGAGTCACAGGACACACTTCATCAAAGTGTTCAGATTGAGCAGCAGAAAACTGGACTCTTGAACATGAACAAGGACTTTCCAAGCTCCGCTGGAGAACGGAGCTGGCCAGTCAAACATACTGTGTCCGGGCATCATCTAGCCATGCCCGGGCGCTGAGCTAAATGTTCGATGTGTTCTGCATACATTCAATTCTGGCATCAGCCCTATGAGATTGGCGTCTACATTACAAATGGAAAATGGAGGCTTTGGGTCCAAGCATTCTGAAAAATCATTTGGTGCCATCCCGTAAAGTTGAAATCTCTACTCCCTAAGACCCAGCAATCCCATTTCTATAGATCCATCCAATAGAAACTTACACACGGTGCAGTAGAAGACCCACACTAAAATGTTCATAGAAGCAGTATTAACAGTTGTTTAAAAAACACAACAAAACTGGATAAGACTCAAATGCCCATCAGAAGGAAACTGGATAAATAAATAGGGCTCTATTTTATATTCAGACCATCGGATAGTGTCTAGCAAAGACAATGGATGAAACACAGCCTCGCCCAATACCAAGGATGAATCTTAAAAATATAATTTCAAGTAGGAAAAAAAGCAAGTCCCACAGACCTCCGAGAGTGTGATACAACCTTTCTAAAGCTCAAAAGAAAACACACACACACACACACAAGCAAAAATAAGCTCTATGTTACTTAGCGGTACATACGTAAATAATAAAAAAATTGTTTTTCATTTTTAAGTAATGGAACCGTAGACACTTTTCAGGATCATGGTTATTTCTGTGGTGGAAGGAGGGGACTGAAGGAAAGAGAGCCATCCAGGATACAAAGATATTGGAAAGGTGTATTTTGGGGAAGTGAGTTCACAGGGATTCATCGCTCATTTGCATGTTGTGTGTCCTCTTTTATGTGTGCATTAAGTTATGATTTCTAAAACACATTTAAGTGCTGAAAGCCGAGGCTCAGGGAGGCTGAAAAGCTTAGCCAGGTTTACACAGCTAGTAATTGATCGTGCCGGGGTTTGAACCCAGGCCACTGGCTACAGACCACAGGCAGACCACTGAGCCCCAACTGCCTCCTATGCACTCGGCTTGTCTCAAGGGCAGCTGCACATATCTCCACGTGTGACTACAGGGCACAGAGGAACCGATACTAATGACTCATCTCTGTCCGTAAGGAGACGATGCAGACTCCGGATACCTGAAGCCTTCGGGGTGAGGTCAGCGCTGGCCTGTTCTCTTCCCCAAGCTGGTTTCAGGGACCCCAGTCTGCCTCTCAGTCTCCCGCCTGCCTCATTGCACGGGACACATGGTGACCCCAGCTCACCCAGGAGTCTCCGAAATCTGCCTGCCTTTGCTCCAAGTTCAGGCTCTGTGCGGTCATCACAGATCTGTAAAATAAGGAAGAGAGCCACAAAAGTAGGGAAGTCCATTTCAACTTCGGTTCATCATTTCAGCTCCTGACCGTTCCGAACCCGGAGTCTGAGTGCCTCGCTTTGGGACGGCACCTCACAATTGCTGAAAGGCCTTCCGTTCTCTCCCGGCTTCCTAACGCTCACCTCTGGGAAAGGAGCTCTTACCGCTCTCCCTGTTGACAAATCAGAAAAGTGGCACCTGGAGACAGTGAGCACACCGCTCCAGGTCAAGGCTGTGTGACCCTCAGCTGATCATTTCCCCTCTCTGGGCTTCGATATCCTCGTCTGTAAAGCGGAAGGGTTGCCCCTGGTGATATGTAAGGGGCCTTCCGGTTCTGCAGTCTGCAATTCTCTGGGGTGCAAAACCGAGGGGAAAAAGTCCCCTCGCCCAGTTTTACGGTTTCTTCAGGAGGGACTTAATGACTTGAGGACCTCCACACCAGGAAGACAGCACGAGTCCAAAACAACCAAAGAGAAAAAGGAAAAGACAAGAGCATAGCAGAAGGAGATTTAAAAAGAAAGAAGAGGAAACAACTCCTCCTGCTCTATTTATCACTTGGGTCAGATTCTCGAGGGCCTGAGCAAGTAATTTGGATGTCTTGTCCGTTGCGTGGCGCCGAGAGCAAACGGCCTATGGCCAAGTGAACACAGAGGAGAGAAGAAATAGAACCGCGCTGTCAGCTGCATGGCCAGCCTCGTGCAAAGACAATGGGCGCTGGTTTAATTTCCCCACCGCCTCCCAAACTCTGCTCAAAGCAAAGTCAGATGTCTTCTTCCCAGAAAGTGGAAGAGGAAAATATCAATCTGTTTCGGGGAAAGTTACGAATTGCGTGTGCCTGGAATACTTGATATATGACTGTAGCCTGGTGAGCAACAAGTGATTCTTGCTGTTGCATTTGATCTCGGGATGGTAATGTGCTCTCCTGACATCATCCAAATGGAGAATGACTGAGGATGTTTTATATAAGATGGTTGCAAACTTCAAAGGCCACTCTTAACCCTGAACCACCCCCCACTCCCTCCCTTTCTTCCTCCCTTCCCTCCAGGCCCTTCTCTCCCTTCACCCAGCAAATTGTTTCGGGGCCAAAAGTGATTGTAGGACGATCAGGAATCAAGGAACTTGTGGCAGGTGGTACCACCTGCGTCTGGGCAACAGCCTCCTGGACGGCATCTGCTCCCCAGTTGTGGAGGGAGGGAGGGGGCCGCGTCGGAGCTAGATTCCCAGACAGCCAAGCCAGCAGCCTAGGCTGCCATGGAGGGAAGAGGGCAGGGGGCCCTGAGAGATGGAGGAGGGGAGGTGCTCCCTGGGGACCTGAATTTACCACACATAAGGAAACTGAGGCCCCAAGAGGTGAACCCGAAGTTCCCCAGCACTGAGGGGCAGGGGCACATGCAGACCCCAGGCAGCCCGACTTCCAGCCCGGAATTCTTCCCCTACACCCATGCTTGGCTGGATGAGAAAGTCGTCCCCTTCACCTTCTCTCTCCCTGGGGTTAGTGGGAGCTACCGTTTACCCAGGGCTTACTCTGCGCCGGGCTCTGTCCTCAGCGCTTAACGCGGATTAACTCATTTTACCATCACGTGAACCCAGTGGTTTTCGACTGCCGTGATTTCACCCTCCAGGGGACATGTTTACGGTCACGATTGGGGTGAGAGGGTGTGATCGGCATCTAACGGGGAGAGGCCAGGGATGCTGCTAAACATCTAGCGATGGACAGGACAGCCCCTGAAAACAAAGAATCTCCCAGCGTAACATATCAGCAATGCTATGATTGGGAAACCCTGTATTAATCCTCTGCGATATGTACAGGTATATGTATTATTATTATTATAGTAGTAGTTGTTGTTATGGTTTTGATGGTGGTGGTCCTGGCAGTTATTCTCCTGTTACAGATGCGGAAACAGAGATAAGCGCCTTGCCTGGGGTCACACAGCTCATAATGACAGAGCCAGGAGGTAAATCCAGACAAACTCCTAGCCAGGACACAATTTTCCTCTCTAATTATGCAGTGAATGCAAGAAGCCAGGTTCATCTAAAAATTCCCAGAAATGCAGATCAAGCCAAAGAACCCTTGGCCCTCACCCAAATTCACTTCCCTCCCCACAGCAAGCCTCACTCCCCAGGTGGTGCATATTCCTTGGCCTGTTTCCGTCCACGTGCACGAACACAGAAAGTTCCACTGTCCTGTTGTGTGGTTGGAGAGTACTTAAATGCAGCTATCCTCTACTTATCTTGTTCAACTTGCTTTTTCTCACTTGCCCACGTCTTCAAAATCATTCCATATTAGGACACGCAGGCATACGTGATTTTTAAGCAGCTACTTAATATTCCATGGTTTGGATATCATCACCTCCCTGTTGATGGACATTTGGGTAGTTTCAAGTTTTCAGCCCTTTGAAGTATATGGTACAGGAGTGAAAAGCAGAGGCTTTGGAATCAAACGCATGTGGATTCGAATTTTGGACTAGCTGTGTGAATTGCAAGGAGTTCCTCAACCTCTCGGAAACTTGGATTCCATGTCTGCCAAATGGCAACCTCACAAGACTGGTGTTTAAGTTTTCAATGGCATTGTATAAGCAGGGATAAATGCAGTGGCTGGCACATGGGAAGTGCTTAAAAGCGATAGAACTTGCTGATATAATTACCATGCATCATGATAACATACAATCATCATCCTTATCATCATCACCATCATCACCACCACCACCACCACCATTTGCATTATTGTTATTAATCCAATTAGCAGTCTGCCCAAGCCAATTCACCCAGAAATGCCATAAAAATCCTCGGGGCCACCGTATTTGTGGATATCGAGGAGGGCACTTGTTGGGATGAGCACTGGGTGTTGTACGGTAACCAATTTGTCAATCAATAAATTATATTTAAAAAAATCCCCTGGGTCAAATGGTGCACGATCCCACGTCCAAAGACTTTGAACGCTTTCCCTGCATTAACTGACTCAACCGTAAGGTCATCCATCAGGATCCTGGGGGCTGGAGAGGTTCGTGCTTCCAGGGTGGGTTCAACGTGGACCACTTTCCAACTTGGCCAACGAAGGAGTGACAGCTGCCATGAGGAGCCTTGGCCAATGAGTGCACACGGAGATCCAAAAAAGGACAGGGGAGTTCTGTGCCCAGCTGACCCCTGAACCGACTAGTTAAGACGTGATACTTGACAAGCTCAGCTCATGACACAGCGGGGTCCTGTGGGGGCAGAAACCCAAAGCCTGCACCAGTATTTCTGGGAGTGCACATGTAGAAATGGCTCAGAGGCTGAGGTTGGCCTCCAGCTAAATTTGTGAACAGGGTTCCATGTAGTTCCCTCTTGGGTGTGTCCCGAGAACAGTCCCCCATGTCCCTTGGAAATAGGGGGGGTGGTGGGATACTTCTTTTAGGAGCCTGAAGGATAGGTCTTAGAACAGAAGCTTGCCAAGAAGCTTGCAAATTGGGACAACTATGCCAAGAAAAGATCCCCAGCTACTCACTGCCTGTTATTGCTCATATCCTGGCGGGGATGGGGAGGTGGGAGTTGGGGGGCATCAGAGGCCGATTGTAATAAACACCTGTGGTTTCTTTCCCCACTGTTTCTCCCTCGGGGAATCCCTGAGAAAGATACTGACACTCTGGCCTGGGAAGTGGGGTCACACCCACGGTAGACCAATCACAACAGAACCTCACCTAGAAACAGTGATTGCGCCTAAGGCTGGCACATTGACTCAAAATGAGCCAATCAGAGATCTCCTTCATTTTTTCCCCCCAAACTGGGAAGAGAGGTGGCCTAGCTTTTCTTCCTAAGACAACAAAGCCTGTGGGTTTGTCTCTTGAGTCGCTGGCCATCGGGCAGGTGTCTAAGAGCACAAGACCAACACAGACACATCCGTGGAGAGGTGAAGAGGTCATCTGAGAGCCGTCCAAATTCCCAGAAGCACTCTTCCCCATCCTCCCAATTACCTAAACCAATTGATTTATTTTTGCTCAAGCCTGTTTGAGGTGGGTTTCTGTTATTTGCAAAAAGGGGGGGGTGGTGAGGACCTGAGTAATGCATCAACCAAACCCGATAACGCGGTGCTGCAGCTGGGCGCTCTTTCCGGGCGCATGAGTAACATCTCAGTGACACCTAAGTAAGGCTCGTAGACCGGGAGCTCCGGAAGACTTCCCGGTGATCACGTAAGCCAGTGTTTCTCAAAGATTATCACCATTTTTCAAAGATGGAGGCTGGTTCCACCCAAAACACGAACAAAACAAGCATTGCTGAGCCCCTCCTCCCCCCCTCCAGAAGTCATGCCAATAAGACTCAGCCTGGAGTCAAGGGGGGACCTGTTGACAGATCTATTTGGGAGGCGGACTCCGCAGGTCAGGCTTCCGCTGGCCTGCCCTGCACACACAGGCTCTCCCGAGGACAGTGGCTGTGTCTGGTCACCTGCCAAGCTTGGCCCCCAACCAGCTGTATGTCCGGATGAAGGGTAATGTATGCGCACTACACATGCGTGTGTGCAAATGTGAGCGCACGCGTGCACAGGAACTGAGAGGCGCCTGAGATGGGGTCCGTGGGTGACTTGCTGTTCCGTGTGTGTGTGCGTCTGTGCCGTGTGCACGTGTGTGCGCGCGCGTGTGTGTGTGTGTGCGTGCGTGCGTGCACGTATGCGCTGACCTGCAACAAACCAAGCCGTGAAAGAGAAGAGTCCGGTTCGACCCGTGCAAGTGAGGGGGTGGGGCGTCCGTGTGCCGGGTGCTTGCTGGGTGGGAGGGGTGAGTGCCGAGTGGGGCGAGCAGCTCCAGAGGAGAAGCCCATCTCCCTGCCAGCCCTGCCCGCAAGGCACAGGGCAGGTCCCCACGCAGGCCGCCTCCCAGAGTGCGAGCTCAGGCCAGGAGGGAGGACGACGGCGGCAGGTTGGCCTACTAGAGGCCCTCCCGGGCCTGGCAGGCTGGCCACCGGCAGAAGTCCTGCCCAGAGAGGCAAATCCCGCCCCCCGCCCCACCCCCACCGTGTGCAAGCATACCTCCTGTCGGCCTGCGGGCTGCAGACATGAACTTGGTGGGAGAGACACCCTGGTTTGCTTTTCCGGTCCTCAGGCAGCTCCCCCGTGCAGAGGAGAGAGGGCATGAACAAGTTTCAAGGGGTGGTAGGTAGCCCGCTGGGGGCTTTTCTGGCGAGCCACCCACAAGGACCTTCAAGGCGGCTGGAAACACGGTTTTGAAGAACGAAGAGCTGTGATCTCATGGAAACAATCACCCGCCGTGGATGGGCCATACCGGAGACACTGGCACGTTCCCGGCTCTACAAGGAGGGTGTGGGAATCTCGGGGGGCTCTGCCAGGCACACCTCAAGGAGGCCAAATCTGAGTCACCTGTCTCTGGGCTGGGTCCCCAGGCACCTTGCTTGTCGTGTGAGAGCTGGACCAGGCCCGGCCTTGGTCACATCCCGACTTCTGCTTCCCATTCAACCCCCCCGCAGGCCAAGCTGCTCGACTATTTCCGATTGTCCATTTTCTCGGGCCTTTTCCACCCGAACCAAAGGACGCTCTTCCTCCTGCGGTTCCGGCCGGCCCTGGGACTGACACGGCCAGCAGCCAGC
Source organism: Lynx canadensis (assembly GCF_007474595.2). Taxonomy (NCBI): domain Eukaryota; kingdom Metazoa; phylum Chordata; class Mammalia; order Carnivora; family Felidae; genus Lynx; species Lynx canadensis. The sequence continues at coordinate 13,480,390 of NC_044313.2, forward strand.
GGGAGGCGGACTGCACTCTGGTTCACAGGAAGGCTCCTGGGGGAGACCCCCACGTCCCCCCGAGCTCTGTGCGTGACCCACATCCCGATCCCTTCCTCCCTCCCCAGTGATGAAATCATAGCCTCAATCTGGACCTGTTCATGCCACAAGATAAATTGTCAAAATGTTTTCATCTAATTGGGTCTTTTTCAAGTCAGCTGAAAACCATCAGGCGGGGAGCCAGATGGGGCTGGTGATTAATGAGGGACATTTGGTTGCTTCTCGACATCCATCATGGAGTCCCACTTGGGCGGGAGTGTTCTAATCCTCCGCCAGGAATGGGTATGCCGGGGCAGATAACTGAGGCCTCTCCTCGCTTCTGTGGGCTGTGAAGTGTGGCCTTTTCTCCACAAGGCTCCAGAAACTCAAATCCAGAAGAGGCTGCCCATGACTAGGTTCCAGACTCAGAGATGGTCTCTTGTCCCCAAGCGGCCCCAGCTCCATCATGGGCCACGGCGACTCAGCCATGCTCCAACAAAGGGGTCGTGAGGGCACAGAGTGGAAGGGAGACAGAGGTATCTGTGAGCCTGGAGGAAGTTCCGGCTCTCCCTCCATCAGGGTGGGCAGGGTGCAGGGGCTCCGAGGCTCAGCCTGGGTGGCCACCCTCCCTCTGTCTAAAAGGTATCTTGCCTTCGAGTTGATGGGCTGAGGGGTTTCAAGAGAAAGTCCCCGTGCCCAAGGAAACAGCCCCATAGGCACTCTAGAGGGCTCATCCAGGCTGGGCTTCCCACCTGCTGTGTGACCTTCCGTGAGATTTACCCCTCTCTGAGCTTCTGGTGCCTCCTAGGTAAAATTCAAGTAGAGCCCAGCCCTCTGGTTCTCTGGCTGTAGCTCGAGTTGTGTCCTCCACCAAAGTCATGCATGGAAATCCACTGGGAGCGCTGTAACAACACGGATGCCGAGGTCCATCCCAGCAACTGAATCGCAATCTCTGGGGGTATGTCCCGGACACTGGCACTTCTCAAAGGTCCTCGGGTGATTCTAAGACGCCGCTCAAGCACAGAACTCACGAACTAGAGGAAAGTGGCATCTTCAGCCCAGCTGAGCCCCGCTGACAGGTGAACCCGGAGTGTCAGGCCTTGATCTCGTCACCCGAAGATCGGAGCTGTTCACATCAGCCCTGTAGGAATGTTTAGAAGGTTTAAAGGCAAGGGGAGTCTCAGAATACGTTGAATGGTTTCTTAGGGAGAAGGAGGCTGAACAACTCAACGTCCTCACCGTGGTCATATCCGCAGTGTCTATGTATTGTTTATTCATCCAACAGACACGTACTGAGCACCTGCTGTATGCCAGGCATCCCTGGGGATGCAAAACAGAATCCGTCTCTACCCTCGAGAACCTTGCAGGTTCATGAGGGAGGTTGACATAGATTAGTAACGACACAAACGTGTGATGGCAATCTGTGCTATCTGCCGCGGAGGCTGCGGGAGGGCCAGGGTGAGGGCCGAGGAACTTGGAAAGCTTCACCCAAGAGAGACCTGCACTCAAGAAGGGGCAAAGCAGGCCACTCAGTGGGGGGAAAAGAATCTAGGCTCAGGGAACAGCATTAGCTAGTGACTATTACTTGTTACTTACCAGCATTTACTACTTAACGTTTTCATTCCTTGATAAATGCGTTGCCTTTTACTACATACACATATTTAAGAGCAGGAAAAGTGCCCATGTAGACGCTAGGGGTGCCACCTCCCTCTGTGTTCTAATCATCCCGTGATCTGTCTCCCCAGCTGCACAGGCGCTCCTCATTCTGCAAACCCAGGGCCTGCCTGGCATGGTGCTGGGAACACAGTAGGTGCTTGGTTTATTTGTACTGGCCGGTGGATAAATGAGCAAAATCTTACTTCTGTTCACATACGTGCCTCTACTCCAAGCCAGGCCTCTGGGAGAAATTACAGGAAACTTCAGCTCATCTGGGGAAGCCATTCTGCCCACACCACCCAGTGGTCCCCTGTCCTGTGTTCTGAGAACCTTAATGGAGGGGTTTGAATGAAGAGGTTCTAAGGGTAGGATAAGTTACTCTGACTGGCAAACTCTTAGACATCCTTTAAATGCTAGCTCGGATGTCCCTTCCTCCGGGAAGCCTTCCTTGATGCTCTAGCCACCAGTAGATCTATCTTCCACGATGCCATTGTCACCTGTGACATACTGGTTGTGTATCCACCCTCCCCTCCCCACGTCTCAGATGATAACCTGCGTGAGTTCTGGGGCCTGTGTGGTTTGCTCACCATTGCATCTCCAGCACAGGGCAGGTGTTCGGCAAATAATGACTCAATTAGCCTCATAAGACCAGTTGTAATTACACTCAAAGTTAATCTGCACGCACATGGAAGTCTTTTGGCAAAGCGTGAGGATGAAGAAGAGAAGGTGGCACGGGCTTGACCCTTCGCTTCTGCAGAAGACCTCACAGAATGGAACGTTACGAACCCTCTGGCTAAGTCAGGCCCCTCTGGGCCTGGTCACCCCAGTGCCAGGAGCTGGGTGGTAGCAGCTCGCGGTCCTTTGCCAGTTCTGCTGGAAAACCAGCTACGCACTGCCTGTAGGCACCTGGGGACCGGCAGCAAGAAGACTGTTTTCTCCTCAAGGAGAAACCGAACATAGTCTCTACTCTGAGCAAGTTGTCGGATCAGCCCCAGAGTCCACAAACTTGTCAACTGGTGTCAGCCGCGAGCAGACCGCCCTCGATCACTGCCGCCCATCTGCCCAGCGGAACACTCTCGGTTAAAATTTCACACTCATGCTGAAGTGGTTCCCAAGCCCCAGGATTTGTTTTTCCTGATGATCCTTTCCTTTGATCAGCGAGACCCAGTGAAGTGGGATTTAGTGCCTAATTTATTTTAGGTAGCGGGGAGGTTGTCTCTCATCTAAAGGGTCATGGGTCCCTCCTTCCCCAGATTCAGGCGGCCCTCGTTCCAGGGCCTGGCCGCAGAACCGGGAGAAGCTGGAATGTCGACGACAAGGGCCTTGCAATCGGAAGATCTGCCTTCCGGCCTTGCCCCCGCCTACTTCCGGCGTCTGTGACCCTGGGAGGGTCTTACCTGCTCTCAGAGTCTCTGTTTCCATATGGGTACTAGCATCATCGTATCTATCTTCTTGGGGTTATTGTGAGGCTTGAATCAAACAATGCTTGTGACAGCCCTTTGCCTTTGTAAAATAGACTTCCTGGTCTGGGTCGTTATTATTCTGTCTCTTCCAAGGGGAGCAGAATGGTTGACCCCGGAACGAATTTCCCTTCTCATCTCTGAAATTCATTTAGTACAAGATATCTCGATTTCAGCTCTATTGACAGTTGGGGTAGGAGAATCCCTGTTATGGGGGCTGTCCTGAGCAATGTAGGGTTTTTAGCAGCACCCTTTGCCCCTATCCCTAATGACAGTAGCAGATCCCCCCCCCACCCCACCCCACCCCCATCCCCAGAGTTGTGACAGCTAAAAATGTCCCAGATGTGGCCTGATGTCCCCTGGGGAGAAAAACCATCCCGGATCAAGAACCACTGTTTTGGTAGGACCCATGGTATTTTTGCCCCTAGACATGATGGATTTTTCTGGAGAGAAGAGGCACAGTGACAATATACACCAAGGGTTCTGTTTCCGATGAGCGATGTGAGTGTAGCCAAGTCCTTAACCTCTGTGGGCCTCAGTATATTGTTGGTGAAAAGAGGGCAGGAGCTGAGATGCCCTGTAGGGTTTCTTCACCTGGTGCTGAGTCCTTTTTCCAGAAGCACTTTTGTCACAGTGGGGATGAGGGTGGGGACTTGGTAGGCAGAAGGCATGGGAAAGAAGTGTGGGGCAAGAGAAGATTCCAGATCATGAAGCCACCATCTTCCCAGAGTCTGGCCCCACAGAGGACCCAACTGTGGGCTCAGAGTTTCTTCGCAGGAGAGGAGGGAGTCACAACATAATAGTAACACCAGAGATCATTACTACCGATCGTCACTGAGGCCCAGCGATGAGGCATTGTGTTGAGCTGCCTACACGATCATTTCATTGAGTTTCCTCAACAATCTAAATGGCCCTCAGAAGCAGGTGTAATTATTGGGGAGGGTGGCGACCAGGGGTCAGGTTTACCTTGTCTGCTTGCTGTGTGGCTTTAAGCAAGCCACTTCTCCTCTCTGAGCTCATTTCCTCGCCCGCAACCTTCTTTCAGACACGGAGCCAAGCACTGGGCACAAGGTAGTGCGCAAAATAGTATGATCTTTGCCCTCATGAAATTTACATTTTGCTGTGAGAGACAGCTAGTAAACAAATACATATGCAAATGAAAGAGACATGGCTGACATGATAAAGGAGGGACTTACTTGGTGGAATGGTCAGGACATCTGGTTGTAGAAGGTGACATTTGATGACAGCGATGATGACCACGATGATGCCAGTTGTGATGACGACGATGGTCATGATCATGATGACAATGACAGTAGTGATGCAACAATGATGATGATGGTGGTGACGGTGACATGATGATAACAATGATGATGATGACAGTGGTCATGACAACGACGATGTTGATGATGACAATGACGATGACAGTGGTGATGGAGACGACAGTGATGGTGATGATGGCTATGACAGTGGTGATGATGACAGAGGTGATAGCAACGACGATGACAATAACAATGACGATGCTGGTGACAGTGATGTGGAGAGTGGTGATGGTGATGATGGTGGTGACGATGACTATGATGATGATAGTGACGACACAGGTGATGATAGTAACAATGACAGTGACGACGATGACAGGGATGATAGTGACAGTGGTGACGGTGACAATGATGCCGATAATGGTGATGATGATGATGACGACAGTGGTGATGGTGACAGTGGTGACGATAATGACGACGATGATGATGGCGCTGTGCCAGAGTTTTACATTCGGTATTTCATTTAATTATTACATGACCCTCTGAGGGAGATTTCATTATCCCCCTTTTCGGGCTTCTGACTATCCAGAGCATTTCTGTTGGGTCTTGTAGCAAGAAACTACCGTGGACGATATTTTAACCCTAAGGCATCTCCTTAATAGTAAAATGTCAGCTATCTGGTAGGTGTTTAGGCAGCCAACCCAGTTGGGGAACGTGTGACATTTTGGACCCATTCAGAAGCTTCCAGCATCCCTTCTCGTTCCTGAAGAAAGGGTAGAACCAGCAGGCTTAAAGCAACAGCAGTGGCATCACGAGGTCCGTGGGTTCTGCATCGGGAAGCCTGGATTCGAATCCAAGTTTACTGTGTGACTGCAGTTGGAATGACACTTTCTAGGTCTCAATTTATTCATCTGCGAAATGGGAATAATATCTACCTCAAAGGCTGGTGGACAAATTAAGGTGGGAAAATGAAGAAAACGTGTACATAATAAAATAAAATGAACGAGGAGAGAGCCCCGAAGGAAACAGACAAACCCACACCGTGTAATTTCCACCTGACTTTGACTCATTCCTCTTGGGTTCTCCTCGCTGCTCTCCCACTAAACACAAAGTCTACCCAACCCCTCTAGGGCCTGGCATGCCCCGTCCTCACTCCAGGACAGAGGCAAGAGGCCACCGCTGCCCCCCTGCCTTATTTCAAGGCCCCGCCACATGCTGAGCCTTAATATGTTTGTACCTCACTTAGCTTCTTTCCCTCCCACAAATATACGTGGGGCTATTTTGGAAAGATTTGCCACAGCAGACTCTGGGTGCTAATGAGTGTGACTTCAGAAGAGAAGTTTCCATTAGTAGGTAAGAAAAAAAGACGAATCACCTTGAAATCTAATAAGCAATATCGGGCCCTATATTAGAGTTCTCCAAAGAAACAGAACCAATGGACTATATAGATGCGTGCATGGGTGTGTGTATGTGTATACACACACATATGGGAGGGAGAGAGAGAGAGATTTATTATAGGAATGGGTTCATGCGATTTTGGAGGCTGAGAAGGCCCGTGATCTGCCTTCTGCAAACGGTAGTGCAGGGAAACCAGTGTGCCCAGTACAAACCCCAAGGCCTGGGGAGCCAATGCAGTAAGTCTCAATCTGAGTCCAAAGGCCTGAGAACCAGAAGCACTGATGTCCAAGGGCAGGAGAACATGTATGTCCCAGCTCAAGCAAGAGAGCGAATTCACCCCCGCCTCTGCCTTTTTATTCTATTCTGACCCTCGACAGACTGGATGGTGTCCACGTTGATGAGGGCAATCATGTCTACTCATGTGCCGGTTCGGACACCAACCTCTTCTGGAAACACCCTCACAGACGCACCCAGAAATAATGTTTCACCAGCTATCCGGACATCACTTGGCCCCATCGAGTTGACACCAAAAAACGAATCACCCGTCCCTTAGCTCCTAACAACGTCATATGTGATAAAGTACAGTCCGACCCGACGCTCGCGTTCAGAACTAAAGCTGCGTTTGGATTATACGCTTTGTTCAACAAATGTGTCTTAGATACCTCCTACATGCCTGACATTGGGCTGGATGAATAATGCTGTCGATACCGTGGGGAAAGGACACGGCCCCTGATCTCCGGGGGCTTCGTAATCTCCGAAGACGGCACATATCACAAAACAGGGCCCGAGAACATGAGAAATGCAGATCCACGGGAAGCCTTCCTGGCAGGAAGGAGGCCTTGAAGGACAGCAGGTGGTGTCCCACTGCCGGGCCTCAAATCTCATCGCTGCCATTCACCAGCTGTGTGCCCACGGTCTGGGCCTCCCTTTCCCCAGCTGTTAAATGGGCACAACAAGAGAACCAATCCCCCCCGGGGTGTTGCGGTGATTCAGGGACTTAACACACATACAGTACAGGGCCTGCCGCACGGGTAAGTTCTTAACAAGTTAGCTATTAAATTCTCATCATCTGTGAGATGGAGCTAAGACCAGGGCTTATTCCGATGCCAGGGCAAAGAGGAGAAAATTCAAGCCGGGGACTTAGCACGAGACCTCGCACATGGTAAGCAAGTTCTAGATACTGTTGTTATTTGTTCTTACGGCCGTCGTGTCGGCAGCAGGGGTGGGGGAAGGGAAAGGGGGAGTGCGGGGGCAGACAGGGCCAAACATTAATGAGCTCCCCCTCCTCTCTTTCCGGGTCTCAGGCCCACCGTTTAGCCCCACGCCCTCAGCTGCCAAGTGTGGTCTCGGGCTCCCCGGCCCTAAATCCACTCCCCCCTCCCCCCCCCCCCCCCCCCCCCCCCCGCCGCAACCTCCCCCGGAAACCAGAGCAAAGGCGAGGCTGGTTTCGGCCCCTCTCCTCTGTTCTCAATCAAATGTGCCGCTTTTCTGCCTCGCTTCACACATTGTAAAAAGCAGCCGAGTGCGGATGGCTCAGTGTCCACACGTCGAGATCCTCCTGACCCGCTTGTTCGCCCGCTGATGGCTCCCAAGCCCATTATTGTAATGGATTTGCTGTTGGAAAGAAGAAGGGGTCGTCAGCCCGATACCTCCCCGCCCCTGCGGCTCTGTTCCAGCAGACCCCAACCTCCACAACCACCTTCCCCCTCGCCGATCTGTTTAGTGATTTCTGAAAGGCAGATAAGCTGTAATGAGTGGCCCGAGAGACAGGCAGGACCCTGCTGAACCGGAAGAAGACGCACGAGACTTTTTTAGAGGAATAATTAAGTTCTCTCTCTCTCTCTTTTTTTTTTGGGGGGGTCCACCTTTTTGAAATCATTGCAATACCGTCTTGCTGTTAGGTTTTTAAAGTTGTGGGGGGCCCGCTAATGAAATGCACAGAAAAGTAAAAACATGTCATGCAAATTGGACACCTTTGGGGATTTTGAAAAACTCGTTTGAAGGCCTAATTAAGAAGCTATTAAAAATCATTACTAATAATCTGCTTCTCCCAAATTCTTTTCAGCTCAGAAAGTGTAAAGGATGCCATCTTTGCTGGGCTTTTTAAAACCTAGAAGCTTATGTAGCTGCTCCTTCATTTACCTGGGAACATTTTCTGAACTTTTTAACGATTTTCTGCAGGTAATCCCATTTGTGGCGTGCCTTCCCTGGGTTTTCTCTTCGAGCAGGAGCCGGCTCGGGCAGCAGATCCTTCAGAAAATGCAGTCGACGCACCATTGCAGGGGTGATTCTAAAGTCTCGCTGGGAGAAAATTGTTGTGAGTTACAGGAAATTAAAAAATTCTTGCAATGCCAACCCACTTCTCAAAGTCAATCTGTGGTATCCCAGCATCCACTCGACTCTGAAGTCAGGCCAGAACGATTTTGGAAGAGTAATTTCCAGCCTTAGAAAGGGTCACATCGTGTATTGAAGCCATATTGGCTTCTGTGTTTTGTAAATTTCGAACTCATTACTAAACTTTTGTCTCTTCTACCCCCGCGTCTGGCTCTCACCTCGCCCTCATCAATCTGAGCCTTAAAAATCTAATGAAAAATGCCGAAACACATTTTGCGTGTGGAAATGGGATAAAGCACAAATTGTTACGAACCTGAGGAGAGACTGGCTTTCGAGGATGGGCAGGAGAGGCCCGGCGCGGCCCTTCGAGTCCGCTCACCGCTCCGTCTCTGCCAGCCCCCAGGAATAAAGAGGAAAGAACGGGATCTTTCCCCTCCTCTCTGAGCCACTTGGCCCTATCTTTGACGTAAAGCCACAGGCGCCTCTGCTCCACGAGATTCCCAACTATTTATGCCCTCTGTGGCAGGGTAGAAGACTAGCCGTGTGGCACTTTCCTTCTAGAAGGCATGTATCCCATAGAGGTCTCCGTGTTCCCACAGAATGGTGAGGGACACCTTGGCAATTTCACATGGTGCCTTCTGAGACAAGAACCCCACCACTGAGCTCCATGATTTGGGGGGGGGGGGATTAAGAAATTCATGAAAGCATAGGAACATCTCCCAAACACACACACACACACACACACACACACACACACACACAGCCTCCCTCCTTCCCTCCCTCTCTCTCATATTTCATTTTCAAGAGCCCACACTAAGATCTTCTGATGCAGGCAAGTATCACACTTGAGCCCCCTTCAGACGGGAGTCAGCTTGGAAAACTGAAAGGACATGAACTTTGGAGGCAGGCTGACGGGTTTGCCTAAGCTCAGCCCTGCCATTTCCTAGCGGTGTGGCCTTGGAGTAGTCACTTTACCTCTCTGGGCCTTGGTTTCCTCTCATGCAAAACGGAGATGATAGTACCCACTTCTCAGGTTTGTTCTGAGAACGGGCAAAAACATGGGCAAAGGGCCCAGTGCTGAACGCGACACACAGTAAATGGCGGCTGTATTTTGGTTCCTATGATTGTAGGCTCTGATTTGGGAAGGGGAGGTGAGTCCCCTGAGGTGGTGGCTGGGGAATTACTGCCGAGTGCTACCCTGATTCCGGGAGGGAACAGCTCTGTTCTTTAACACCCAGCCTGACACCTCCTAATGAAATGTAAATGAGGGTTCTAACAAGCCTGGCATTTGCTTTGGGGAAAAAGGTGTGAGCAGACGATCACAGACTGGGCGGCCATTTGGAGTGAGCACCGTGTCTGAATGGGGCTGGTTTGCAGAGAGGGGACCTGGGCTTTCTCCTCTGAGGGTGCCCCCGATGTGGGGTTTCTCATGAAGCTTGCCCTCTCCCCTCTCCATGAAGATGAGTTCAGCCCTCCTCTGGGCCTTCCCGTGGGTCATCATCACAGCTGAAAGGCCTGGTGACCCGACAGGAAGTGGACAGTCCTGGCTCGGGGGGTCAAGCAGGCCCTCCTGACTCCCGCCTCCCTTGGGCAAGTGGAGGCGGGGGTGGGTCTCACGGCCCTCATGAGAGCTGCGCTCCTAGAGCCTGGCTACACACAGCTTCCTCAAGCCCAGAAGCTAAGAGGCCAAGGGCCACGAGTGACCCCACCAAGCGAGGCTCTCCTGAGGGCCCCTGTCCAGCTGTGGCTCCCCTCAAATGTGAATTCTCCTGTCCAGGAGAGGAGGTGGTCCTTGAGAAAAAGAAGTATACTAGGGGCGCCTGGGTGGCCCAGTCGGTTGAGCATCCGACTTCGGCTCAGGTCATGATCTCACGGTCGGTGAGTTCGAGCCCCACGTCGGGCTCTGTGCTGACAGCTCGGAGCCTGGAGCCTGCTTCCGATTCTGTGTCTCCCTCTCTCTCTGCCCCTCCCCTGCTCGTGCTCTCTCTCTCTCTCTCAAAAATAAACATTAAAAAAAATAAAGAAGTATACTAAAGCTGACCTGTGTGCACAGGCCCCAGGGACAGAACGGCAGCGGAATACGAGGCTGAGCTGTTCGGAGACAGCTGATCGTGCAGGGCTCCTACCGCCGCCGTCTGGAGCTGTTCGCCAGTGGTCCAGGAGGCTTTGCTGCATTTCTGTCATTTTTCTAGGGCTGGACCGTGAGAACTATGTTTTTATAGGTAGCGCACCTAGCCGACCGCCCGGCACCCACATCTCAACTCAAGCAGCATTCCGTGCTCCTGGCCGTGTCCCAGCCCTAGAGATTCTGGGCACGCTGTGCCACACTGGGGGGGGGGGGAGGAACCCAGAGGAGAGCTGGAGAGATTCCTAACTCAAAATGCATTTAGCACCATACTTATAGACTCCTAAGGATCAGAAGGGATCGAGTGAGCCTGACTGCATTTTGTTAGGGATATTGTCTGCTGTGAGGGGAGAGTTGCCGAATTTGGGGTGCCCCAAAAATGCGTCACACAAAGATGTGCTCTAACTAGCTTATTATTTTGTCCTGATGTACGCATCTGTCTTCTTTTGAGGGCAAGAATGGAAACTTATTTGCCTATCTCCCCTGCGCTTAGCGTGAAATGAATGGTCCATACATTTTTTTAATGTTTATTTATTTTTGACACACAGAGAGAGAGAGAGAGAGAGACAGAGCATGAGCGGGGGAGGGGCGCAGAGAGAGGGAGACACAGAACCCGAAGCAGGCTTCAGGCTCTGAGATGTTAGCAGCACAGAGCCCGTCCCGGGGCTCGAACACGCGAACCGAGTGATCATGACCTGAGCCGAAGTCGGACGCTCAACCGACTGAGCCACCCGGGCGCCCCCGGCCCATACATTTTTAACATAAAGGAGTAAAAGAATTAATCGCTCACGGAAAAACCTGGCCAGTGTCCAGCCTGGGGGCAGGCATGAGCTAAAGCTGGTGGCCATGATGGTCCCCATGGCCCTGTGGTCTCCATCCCCAGGAAAGGCCTGGCCGCTCCCCAGGCAGGATGGGGTCTGGAATGGGGAAGGCCGTTTGTGGCCCCTCAGATGCCATCAGTGCCCAAGATTCCACAGATCGTTCCAGGTCCCTAATGTGCTGGCTTTGCCTGCCCCAGCCAGCCAGACCCCTGCCTCCTGGGGAGCAGATCCACAGCCTGGCACCCAGGGAGCCGGGCCCTGGCCCAGACGAGGGACGCGGGCAGCCCCATCGGGGCCTCGCTCAGGCCTGGGAGCCCGCACGCTAGGCTGACGGGCTACTGACGGCTGCTGGGTGCCTGCCCCCCTCGCTCCGCCTCTGCGAGCCCCACTCTGCCTGGGCTCACCTCTCTTCTCACTCAGACCTCAAATGTCACCTCCTTCCCTGCGCCCCAGCCGGGACGGCCCAAGTCCAACAAGCCTTCAGCACGTGATCCGAGAATGCGCTCATTTTGATCTTCCCAGCGCCTCGGAGCTGCTGCGGAGGAGACGATGGGAACGGAGTCCCCGGGGAGCCGTCGGGGCCTAATGCATCACACGTGCTGAGAGAGGGCAGCCCGGGGCCGGACATTTGCAGCTCAGCTCCCAGCCCTCCCGGGGCCCCCCGCGCTCCGCACCTCGGCTGAGCTGGGGGGACAGGTGGGAGGCGGGGCAGGGAGGCCCGGGTCCTCCCGGCCGAGGCCACGAGGAGACACAGGCCCACTCTCTCTGGGCTGCCCCGCCCACGGCAGCACCCTCCCGGGCAAGCCCCCGGTGGATTTGAACCTCCGCACACAGTAGGCATCTCTTCCCCACTTATAAGCTCAGCACCGAGAGGGACTTTGAAGATGCCGGCCCCGCGGGCTCAGCACGAACCACCTGAGCCATTGGGGGTTCAAATCCAAAATAATGCCAACCGTAATCCACAGACTCTGGGCCCTCCCACTAAGCCAGGTGCCTGGCGAAGGCATGTTAAAGGCACCGGTTTTCACCTGCCGTCAGAAGCACAAATGGGCACAGGGAGCATGAAGCCCGAGGTTGTAGGTGCAGATGAGCACCAACCAGTGTCAGGCCCGGGGAAGCCACAGGGGTGGGGTGGGGGGAGTTAGCCACAGGGGCGAGGTTGGGAGGGGGGGGAGTTAGCCACCGGGGAAAGCAGTGGATGAAACGGAAAAACAGAAACAGGGAAGTAGAACAGGAACGAGCTTTCAAATCAAAGAGGCTACCTTTTACTGTCCATCGGCTGTGTGACCTTAGGCCAGTTACCTAAACTCTCTGAGCCTCTGTTTCCTCACCTCTAAAGCAGCCGCAGGAGCAGCTACCCTCACAGCAAATGAGATCTGTGTGTGCAAGGCGCCGAGCACAGGACCGGACAATAGAAGGAGGGAGTGAAAAACGGCTGCTCTCCGCACGCCCTCGGCTCCGAATGTCCCCAGTGCATTTGGGGTCTGCCAAGGGAGACATGGTGAACTTGGGGCTGGGGGACGTCTGTGTTCTTTGAGGGTCTACAGTCCTACCTGTTAAGTACAACCCTGGGAGCCCAACAAACCAGAACATTCCCCAGCCCCCGGGGCACTGACTCCCTTCCCACCCACCCCACCCCTCTTTTTAGCTCACTCGAGTTCTAGGCCACTTGCCCACCTCCCTGTGAAATGGCCTTGGTGGCCCGTCAGTGATTTGGAGATGCCCTTTCTGAGGGGCTGTGGAATTGCCTTCCTTTCTGCTGGGGGCTCCCCCTTCTCAGGGGCCAGGAACTCAGCTGTAACCAAGTGGTCCAGGGGTGCAGAGCTGGGGTACGGGCCACAGTCAAGGCCATGTGAGAATCCGAGAAGTCTGCGTGCCTGCCCTGAGAACAGTCAGCGGAGGGAGCCATCCCGGGCGAACTGGGGCGGTGGGAAGACCAGACCGGATGCCTGGTCTGCTGCATCCCAGCCGTCACACCCGGTGCGGCCTGTCTCACCTCCTCGGGCCCAACACACACCCTCATGGGTGTCCCCCAGGTGCCCCGTCACAGCTACCTACTCAGAACTGAACTCGCCACGGCCCCCAGTTCCCCAACCGTGCCCCCGGCCTTGGCGATTGGCAACACCTTCTCCCCAACCTGCAAGCTCCGAATCCCTGGCCGGATCCTAGTCTCCCTTCGGCCAACCCTGTGCCCGGCTTCTGGAGATTCTCTGGGTTTGGCACCTCCAGCTCATCTCCTGAACAGGCCCGTCCTCACCATGCCCGCTGCCCCCAGCCCGGTCTAGGCTCTCGTCTGCTCCCCAGAATCGTACCGCAGCCCCTCACTGGCCTTCCAGCCTCTGGTGAGGCTGCCCCCAGGCCGGCGTGCATGGAGCTGCGTAGGGGGCACACTTGTCATCACGACTGACCATGGTAGTGACGGTAACGAGAGTTAATGCTCTCCAGGGCTTACCTGGTGTCCAGTCCCGGCCCCAAGCCCTTTGCCTAAAATTGGCTCGTTCGGCCTCCCAGCGGTTCTGTCGAGGAAGTACTGTCGCTATCCCTATTTTGCAGATGAGAACACTGAGGCAAAGCGTGGTTGAGTATTATGCTGAGGCCACACAGGTTTGGATAGCAGAGCTGGAGTACGAACCCAGGCAGCCTGACCCCAGCCTTGCCTACCAAATACCCTCGGGGGCAGGATACACTTGGCATCAGAACACCCTTCCCGACCTAGTGCGCCCAACCAACCTCCCCGAAAGCACCCTCATCCCTGGACCCACGCCCAGGGCTCCAGCCAGGCCAAAGGACACAAAGACCACCGGTGAACACGGAAGCTGTTTTTATACCCCTGAGCCTTCCCCCTTACCGTTCACTCTGCCCCAAATTACTTTGCGTTCTTCCATGATTTCCCTTTAAGACTCAGCTTCCTTGACCAGGCAACCCCCCTCTGTCCCCAGTCCCTTCTGCTGACCCCCAGCAGAGCGCCTGTCTCCTCCATTAAACCATGAGCTTTCAAGAGGAAATATCGTGATTTTAAATCTCTGTATTGCCTGCACCTTGCGTAGGGTATGAATGAACTAGCAGGAGACTTTATTTCCAAAGGTAATAGAAAAAAAAAAGTGAATCAAAGTGATAATAAAACAGGGGTTTTGAGTCCGGCTGCTGTGGGTTAGAATCCCAACTCCATCACGTATTAGCTGTGTGACCTTGTACATGCTACTTGACCTCTCTGGGCCTCAGTTTCCTCATCTGTAAAATTCAGGAGAGAGCGTAACCTCTTCAAATCGTTGTCCTAAATATTAAATGCAATAAATTCAACAAAGTGTCGAGCACATGGTTAAGGAGAAGCTATTATAATGACGATTATTAGCTCATTATGTGAATCTTAGGCTATTATGTGAATAGTATTCACATGTTATTCACATCTGCCTGTACATGTGCTTCCCTGCGCTGCCCAGGGCATTCCTGAGCCCATCTCCCCAAACAGCCCTAAAATCTCTGAGGCAGGAGTCTCTGAGCAGACACTTTCCTTTCTGCTCCTCACGTAATTAAGCCCGGACGCCCTTTACCCCCACAGGACCTTTGCACATGCTATCCCTCTGTATAGGCTTTTCCTCCCTCCACTGTTTTCATGGTTGGCTCCCTCTGATCGTTGAGGCCTAGGCATGAGTGTCACCACCTTGCAGAATCTTCTCCAGCCCTCTCCCTGGGCAGACATCCCTGTATTCTCTACCTCTCCCCATTGTCCATCTCGACTCCCGCCGGTTTCTTCCACAGCGCTTTGAAAATACGTAAGCATTTTGTGCACGTGTTCATCCATTTCACTCTGGCCCCAAGATGGCCTGGCACCACCATCACCTTCGCTGCCGTGCCCTCCGTGCCTGGCACGTACCCAACACTGGGTGGGGAACCCAGGAAATAAACGTTGGGCGACTGTTGAATAAACCGCTTACTTGGGCCCCGTTCAGCAGGAGCAGAGAATAGGTGCGGAGGTTTGCAGGCAAAGCCCCATCCCTGGCAGATGGAAGAGGGACCCCTCCCTTTTCCCGAAGCTTCAGCAAGGCTGCACCTGGCTGCCTGCAGCCAGCAGTGCTCAGAACCAGCTCACCAGAGACAGATTGGAGAGAGTTCAGAGGAGCAGGCCAGGCAGGATTAAGTGGAGGGAGAGGGTGATTTATAGAGAAAGATAAAAGGGCCCAGCTTCCTAAGGCTGGCCGCAGGATTATTTCGATAACGGCATCCAAATGTTGGCAAGGTGTATGTGCCAGGGGAACCGGATGATTCCCTGACAAAGGTGCAGAGGCGGCCACCAGGAGAGACGCAAAAAGTCTCAGCTGAGTCAGGGTCCTGCCCTGGAGTGGGGGCCAAAGCAAGGACTGGCATGGAGGAGGAAGCTTGCCTCCTCACTAGGGCAGTCAGCGACTCACCTTGGAGCGCCTCAGGGAGTTTATGCAGCAGAAAGCAGGGTTGTTGTGTTTTTGTTTTGGTTTTTTTTGAGAACCCAGAGGAGAAAACCTGTCTTTGCCAAGTTTCTGAGACGGAAGGTGCTTCGATCATCTCGTACACCAGCGTCAGTAAGCTAGTAGGTCCTGATGGCTAAATCCGGCCCACTGCCTGTTTTTGTCAATAAAGTTTTATTGGAAGACAGCCATGCCCAACCATGTACTTACTACCCATGGCCTCTTGTGCACTCCCGCTGAGTAGTTCCAATAAAGACGGCATGACCGGCAAATCCCAAATGTCGACCTGCGGTCCTTCACAGACGGTTCGCAACCCCTGTGCCAGACCGTTGATTCTGGGGTAAGGTGCACATCGCTTTGAAAAGGGAAAAAAAAATGTCCACAGGGCCCCAAGTTTGACCGAAATTACTTTGATTACAGTTTTTACTTAAACACACACACACGTATATACGTATGGCTAGATATAAGCATCTTAAGCTGTTAGCTCTTATAGGACTAGAAAACTAAAAAACATTCTTGGAGTGGATGCCAACCAAATGACAAAAACAGTAAAATTATCATGAATGGCATTCAAATGAGGCAGCTGCTGCAGAGTCACTGCTGTTCAGGGCAGGACGGGCTGCTGGGGGTGCAGACGTGCTCGTCCTTGGCAAGGCTGACCCTGAGAGTGCCGCGTGATGACTCAATTTTCCTGCTTGGTTTTCGCTTCTCACCATCGCAAAAACCTTCCATTCTCAGAGAAGCCATGACATCATGGGCCCTCGGTGGATGCAAATACTCAGCCACATCCGCTCTTGCTCTCGTTAGTCCGTGAGAACTGGAGCGTGCACTCCTGATTGGCCCCACATCCTCTTGAACACAGCTAACACTCGGGCACTAAAATCTTATGGCCATGCCCCGGTATAAGGTGGCCAACCAGATGGGCCAGAAAATTTGTACATCCATGATTTTGACTAACTAGTAAAATAAAAATAGAATATTTCGAACTATCTCTTGGGACGCCTGGGTGGCTCAGTCGGTTGAGCATCTGACTCTTGATTTTGGCTCAGGTCGTGATCCCAGGGTCGTGGGACTGCGCCCCGCTTCGGGCTCCAGGCTGAGCCCTCTTCCCTGCTCATGCGCTCTCTGTCTCTGTCTCTAAAATGCAAATAAGAATAAAAAAGCAGTATCTCTTAAAGATTTTGTCCACTGGTTTGAAAACTCCCATTTGAGGGGCGCCTGGGTGGCGCAGTCGGTTAAGCGTCCGACTTCAGCCAGGTCACGATCTCGTGGTCCGGGAGTTCGAGCCCCGCGTCAGGCTCTGGGCTGATGGCTCAGAGCGTGGAGCCTGTTTCCGATTCTGTGTCTCCCTCTTTCTCTGCCCCTCCCCCGTTCATGCTCTGTCTCTCTCTGTCCCAAAAATAAATAAACGTTGAAAAAAAATTAAAAAAAAAAAAAAAAAAAAGAAAGAAAACTCCCATTTGAAAAGCAGGGACCTAGCCCCCTCGTCACCTTTTCCAAATAGGGAAACTGAATCCCCCAGAAGGAATATGACTGGCACGGTGAGAGCCGGAGCTGAAACCAGGTTTGGACGAGGATGTGCTGACTCTGGATGCAATGCTCTGACCAGAGCATGGTTTTGTCCCCCTGGAACCCAGAAGGGGTGACCATGAGTCAGAGCCACAAGTGATGTGAACGACTTCCTCTGGAGGGGGGAAGATGCCATGGGCAACGCCTGAAGCCAGCACCTGGGAAGCGTACGTGGGGGTCCCCAGGCTGGCTGGCTGGTTGGAATGGCTCCCAAGAGTGCCTTCCAGAGTTTTAGAAGTGGAAACAACATCGATGGGGCCCCTGTAGCACCAGAAGCCCCTTACTAACCCCCAAAGAACATCAGTGGGACCCAAGTGAGTTCAGAGAGAATTGGACCGTCTGAACTCGATCGTGAAGCCACGTCTTCCCTGCTCTGGAGAATTGCTCGTGCAAGTGCATCATATGGCTGCCACTCGGGCAGCTGGAGGCCAGCAGGTTCCCAAACATGGTTGTGGCAGCTTCAGCCATTTGGGGAATCTGGCTCTTAGGGGGGCAGGCCTGGAGACACATGTGGGGTGTAGCCCTAGTTCTCCAGGCTGGTCACACCCTCATCTGCCTTTGTCTACAGGGAGGATCACACTGGTCAGTAGGAGAGACAGTGAACAAGTCAACAGCCGCAGACTTCTCGGAGCAGAAAAAGCAGCACATACATACAGCTTCCACAGGGGATGCATAGTTAAAGTCTTGGGACTGCTTGGTTCAGACTAAATGAAAACATAAGAGATATTCCAGAACAGGGTTCCATAAACTTTTTCAGTGAAGGGCCAGATAGAATATTCTAGACTTTGAAGACCACAGAGGGCCTCTGTCCCGTATTCTTTCACTTTTTTTTTTTTTTGCAACCTTTTAAAAATGTAAGAAGCATTCTTAGCTCACATCATGTACAAACACAGGCTACAAGTGGAATTTGATACCCAGGCAGTAGTTTGCTGACTTTTGTTCTAGAATTATCACTAAATCTAGACATTCTCCATAAGATCAACTTGGCCTTCATGGAACTATAAAAGCCCAGGGAACGGATGTGCTGCCATACACACACACACACACACACACACACACACACTATTTGGTCCATTGGATACAAAACACTCTTTGAAAATAATTTCTACACTTACAAAGCACATATATGCCCAAAGTTAGTTAATAAGGTCAATAAGTAATGTGCAAAATCACCACATCCAGGGCTGGGAGGCCACTGAGTGACTACTCCCATGGGTACATAAGGTACAAGACAAGATCAGGGCTGGGAGGAAGGACCTTGCCCGTGATGTAGTCTGAAGGTTTCCAAATTATTCCCAGAGCCTTGAGACCTTCGAGAAGGGGCCTGAGAAGGTCGCTGCTTCAGGCTGCCACACTCAAACCAAATAAGCTGCCCCACATTCACTCTCATCGGTACTTGACTTCCATCTGAGATTTTGTCTGAAGGAAGGATTTCATGGTGGAAGGGAGTGAGTGGGTGTTCAAAACATGTGCCTAGCCAATTGCCTCATATCTAAAAGTTCTGGCAAGGTTAGCCCACATGCTGGCCTATCCACCAAAGTTGAGGAGAAGAAGCCATCATTAGACAGGCCAGACGTTCCCTGGTTTGCTACAGTCCCCACCACTCCCTATTGCCCCTACCAGCCTGTTTCACTAATTATTTGGACCTCCCTTGCTCCAGAGGCATTTGCATTTGTGGCCCCTCTCAACACTATCTCAGCTGGAATTGCTTCCTGAATCCAACAGGTCTTGGGTAACCCTTGACCGTTTCTGATACTTGCTCAGTCTTTTGGACTTGTTTATATCCCACTGCATTCCAAAAAGCATTTGAGGCAACTTGTAAACCTATATATAGCACAATAAAATTTTAAAGTAGAAATCTGCAGGAAGGAAAATCAGACTTGAAGAGGAGGATGAGGCCAGAGGAGAGGTTAGGACACGGAAACACAAGTCAAAAAGAGCTGCACGATTTTTAATGGTAAACAGAGATTTCTGAGTTAGGATGGCTCATAGAAGCATATGGCACCATCCTCCCCGAATAGCTGATGAAATTGATTGCATAAAAAAATAAAAAATAAAAAATAAAAAAAACAGGGATCAAGGAAAAAGGCTCGGCCCAAAGCCTTAAACTTCAAAAGCGTCAGCCGAGGAAAGAAACAAAAAGTTACGGAGGAGAGTAAAATGATTCAGTGCGGCAAGATGTCTGGCCTCACTCTCAACACCCCTAGAAGACATTTGGGGGAGGGTGGGTGGGCAGAGATAGTTAATTTTACGTGTCAACCTGACTGGATCACGAGATGCCCAAATATCTGGTTAAACATTATTTCTGGGTGTGTCTGATTCAGAAAAGGTTAACATTTGAACAGACACACAGAGGCAAGAGGACTGCCCTCCTTAGTGTGGACAGGGATTATCCCAACCTTTGAGAGCCTGACTAGGAGAAAAAGGTGGAGGAAAGGGGATTCTCCTTCTCTCTCTCTCTCTCTCTCTCTGTCTCTCTCTCTCTCTCTCTCTCTCTCTCTCCCTATTAAGCTGAAACACTGATTTATCCTCAGGGCTCCTGGTGCTCAGGCCTTCAGACTGGAATTAGCAGTCTGGTTCTCTGATTCTCAGGCCTTAGAATGGCACCACTAGCCTGCCCGGGCCTCCAGCTTGTGGATGGCACCGCATAGGGCTGCCCAGCCTCCATTATCACATATAATAAATATAAATATAAGTATAAGGTTCCTATTTGTTCTGTTTCCCTGAAGAACGCTGACTGATACAGGGGCCAACAAAATCCTGGGAATGTTCCCTCGTGCCATCAGATCTAAAGTGAAGCCGGAAGGCGGATTCACAACTTTCCCTCCACTGACTGGAGAAGAGTAGAAAATGCTGCTGGAAAGAAATGAGAGGAAAATGCGGTTATGATCAGGGCCCTGACTGTCTCTGACAGAAACACGGGGGCCAGGCTTCTGTGGTAATTGGGGGAAATGATTCAAAGCCGAGAGGACCTCTGTGGGAATGGTATACACCCCAAAGTGGGTGGGGTGAGCCCGAGAGAGGGCATTTAGCAAAACTTCAGAAGTGGGAGTCTCTCACAGACCCCTCTTTTTCTTTTTTTTTTTTTTCTTTTTCAATGTTTATTTATTTTTGGGACAGAGAGAGACAGAGCATGAATGGGGAAGGGGCAGAGAAAGAGGGAGACACAGAATCGGAAACAGGCTCCAGGCTCTGAGCCATCAGCCCAGAGCCTGACGCGGGGCTTGAACTCCTGGACCGCGAGATCGTGACCTGGCTGAAGTCGGACGCTTAACTGACTGCGCCACCCAGGCGCCCCTCACAGACCCCTCTTAATTGGAAGTGTGCGAGAGGAGAATATGTGACTGTGATATGAAACACCATTCCTCAAAATATAGCACAGGACAGAAACGCCCACAAAAATAGCTGTACACAATTATAGAAGCTTTTGTAATCATCCAACACTGGAAATAACTCAACTGTCAGTCAACCGCTGAACAGATAAACAAGTTGTGGTACATCCATACAATGGCATGATGCTCAATAAAAAGTTGAGCGATAAATAAATACTAACAAAGCAATAGTAAGTAAAAACCACTGATTCCTGCAAGAAACGTGGAGGAATCTCAAGAGCATTGTGCCGAGTGAAAAAGGCTATATCCCAAAGGTTTCACGGTGTGTGGTTCTATTTATAGAACATTCTAAAAGACCCAAAAGTATAGGCACAGGAAACAGCAGTGGTTGCCAGAGATGGGAGGTGGGGATCTAGGACTGACCACAAGGGGGAAAGACAGAACTTGGTGAGGTGAGAGAAATGGCATATTGTCTTAGTTGTTAGGGCAGCTCTATACATATTTGCCCAAATTGCCAAAATTCGTAGAACTGTATGCCTGGAAAAGGATGGATTTTGCCGTATCGTATTGTATGTATCATACCGGACCGTGTGTATCGTTTAATATCTCATAACTCGTTACTGACATACCCTGACTTAAAAAAAATAATGTAACCAAGGGGAGGGGGGGAGAAAAATGGAGCGATCCTCAAGTGTGAGGGAAGGAAAGTCTAGAAGCCAAGCCTACTCTATTAGATCAAAACAAATGTCTGGAGAGAGTTGTTCAGGCACGAGCTAAGTAAAAAGAAACGGTATAGCAATTAGGCAACAAGAGATGTGCAGTCGGTGTGCGTCCCTCCCCAAGGGGAAGAGAAACACAGCAAACAAAACAAGAAATACATAAACGTGCCAAGGAAGAAACATTAACAAAACAGCCAAAGAAAATTCTTGACAAGCGCCTTAGCCAAAACCAAAATGTAGTAAGAGCACGAGTCCAATTTTCTTTTAGAGTCTAAGATGGCCACTACCCCCCACCAGAAGGGCAAAACTTAAGAAACACCAACAACACCGCCATGTTGCCAAGGATATGGAGCCACTAGAACCTTGTGAGGCTGCTGGCTGTGGTGCAACATCATACAACAATCAGAGAAAAGTCCTGGCCGTGTCAAACGAGCAGACACCGACCCTGCGACTCAACAGTCAAAGAAGACGGGCACAAGAACGTTCCTAACGGCTTTATTCATGATAGTCAAAACCTGGGAACAGCCCAGGAACCCATCAACAAGAGAGTGATTGGATGAACTGTAGGATGGTCCTCCAGTGGAAGACCATAAAAAAAGATGGACCTCGAGAACAGCACGCTGAGAGGAAGGAGCCTTACACAAAAGAATGCATACTACGTGATTCCACTTCTGTGAAGTTCTAGCAAAACCAACCCATGTGAAAAAAAAATTTACAGTAGTGGTTACCTCAGGGAAATGGGGCGGAGATGGGCTGAGAAGGGGCATGAGGGAACTCTCTGAGGCAATATTCTGTATTTTGGTATTGTTTTGGTAGTACGCAGTGTGTGCGTACATTTAAGATTTGTGCATTTCATTGCATCTGAACTTTACCCCAAGAGAAGTATGTTACAGCTGTGAGAAAGTCAGCACTACTAAATGTCAATGGGAAAAATATGGGTAGTGCGTACACAGTTGCTTGCCATAAAAGTCTTGCAACTGTGCTGTGTAGTTAAAGTTTCTCACGGTAAACTCTTGGGAAAAGCTCATGAAATGGTGCACGGTATGCCAAACATTCGTGTATTTCATTGTAGGCAAATTTACCTCAAAGGAAAAAAAAGTAACTGTAAGCAAACATTAAACCCTACTTGATGATATTCCTGCTGAATTAGAGGGACTTATGCCAAGGTCAACACTTGCTTTTGAAACATAACAAAAGATACGATAGATTGACGGACGGAGGGGTGAACTGATGAACAGATATATCACAAGGCCAGTAGAGCAGACTTTCAATTATAGAATCTGGGTAGTCCCACTATAGGGACTATAGGGATGTCCACTGTAATTTTTTCAACTGTTCTCTATCTTTGAAACTTCCATAACAACATGAGGAACCATATAATAAAATGACAGAATGAGAGAGAAATGGAGTCTGTAAACCAAAGGAAATAGATAGTGGATCAAACAACAACATTTAAAAGTAAATAACTTAATTAAAATCACCAAGAACTGCACTGATATGAAATCAAGTTATTGGCAAAGAGGAAAAGCCTGGATAATTACAAAGAACAGAGATAAAAAGACAACAAAATCAGAGCAAAGAGAATCCAACATGAGGGTAATTGGTGTCCCAGATAGAGAGAAACCAAAAAAATGGAACAGAAAAGTACTGAATGATCTAATACAGCACTGTCTGAAATGCGGGAAGAACAGAATCCACAATACGTAATGTTCCAGGAAAAAGAAATTTCGTTCAGAGTGTTCACGGCCATGATACATCGTGATTAAGCAACTTAACATCAATAAAGAAGTAACAGTTCCTCAAGAATCCAAGTATCAAAAGCAAATGACCACCAAGGAGGGAGAGGGTCAGGCTGCTCTCGGGTTCTCCATGACCACATTCAATGTCACAGTGGAGCAAGGACACTGTTCGAAAGGAAAGGAAGGGAGACCAAGAGCACTATACCCAGTCAAGGCTCTGGGCAGGCATAAAGGCAGCAGGCGTTCTCAGACATTAAAAGAATTAGAAGACATTTTTAAAATTCAGGAACTACAAGGTCTTTTTGGCAAAACGACCCAACTACGAAACCAAGCTAATTAAGGGATAAATCAAAATCAGGAATTGGGCAATGGAGAAGATGTGGGGAAATGACCAATTGGGACAAGAGAATCCTTTTAAACATAGAATTGATACTAAACCGCTGTGTGAACTGCAACATGTTATAAATCCGCAAAGGGTAATGATGATAAAACTAACAAAAATCAAGTAACGAGGGCGGGGTGCAAGGGGGTGTGATCGTACCAATGCCCTCCTCATTCATGGCGGGAAGTAACTGATAGTGTCTAAATTGAAACATGCAGTTAGAAAAACACAATTACCCCAAATGCAGTATTTTTTCCCCATAATCTCTTTTCTTAACCTTAGAGAGATTCTTTAGAAAAGAATATCTCTGGGGGTGCCTGGGGGGCTCAGTCGGTTAAGCATCCAACTCTTTTTTTCAAATATAGTTTATTGTCAAATTGGCTTCCATACAAGACCCAGTGCTCATCCCAACAGGTGCCCTCCTCAATGCCCATCACCCACTTTCCCCTCTCCCCCACCTCCCATCCATCAACCCTCAGTTTGTTCTCTGTATTTAAGAGTCTCTTATGATTTGCCTCCCTCCCTCTCTGTTTGTAACTATTTTCCTCCTTCCCTTCCCCTATAGTCTTCTGTTAAGTTTCTCAAGATCCACATATGAGTGAAAACATATGGTACCTGTCTTTCTCTGACTTACTTCTCTTAGCATAATACCCTCCAGTTCCAACCACGTTGCTGCAAATGGCCAGATTTCATTCTTTCTCATTGCCAAGTAGTATTCCATTGTATGTATAAACCACATCTTTTTTATCCATTCGTCAGTCAATGGACATTTGGGCTCTTTCCATAATTTGGCTATTGTTGAAAATGCTGCTATAAACATTGGGGTACAAGTGCCCCTATGCAGCAGCTCTCCTGTATGCCCTGGGTAAATTCCGAGCAGTGCTGGTGGGAATGCAAACTGGTGCAGCCACTCTGGAAATCAGTGTGGAAGCTCCTCAAAAAATTAAAAATGGAACTACCCTATAAGCATCCCACTCTTGATTTCAGCCCAGGTCATGATCTCACGGTCCCTGAGACTGAGCCCCACATCAGGCTCTATGCTTACAGCTCAGAGCCTGGAGCCTGCTTTGGATTTTGTGTCTCCGTTCCCTGCTCCGTCTCTCTCTCTCTCTCTCTCTCTCTCTCTCTCTCTCTCTCAAAAGTAAATAAACGTTAAAAAGCAGAAAAAGAAAAAAAAGAATATCTCTCATGGTGAAAGAACTTTTATTTCAACAATTCCTTCCACTTTGCTTTAGCTTCTTTTTCTTCTTTTAAACTCGAGCAGAATCAACTTTAAGACATTATGTTTAAAATAAAACACATAATTCATACCAGGTCTTTCTCATGAATGGGCTTCCATACATCCAGGAAGATAGATTAGTGGGTAAGTAAATAAACTGGTATAAGGAAGTTTATTCACAGCATTGGTATATAGAAGGAAGTACCTACAAAGCAGCATAAGATAATATTTAGAATATTTGCCCCTCATGTAACATTTGGAGTGATTTTGAAACTTTCTTTTTCAGGGGTGCCTGGGTGGCTCAGTCGGCTAAGCATCCGACTCTTGATCTCAGCTCGGGTCTTTTTTTTTTTTAAGTTTATTTATTTATTTTGAAAGAGAGAGAGAGAGAGAGCATGTACACAGGCAGGCAGATGAAGGGCAGAGAGAGAGAGAAACCCAAGCAGGTTACACGTCATCAGAGCAAGCCTGATGTGATGCAGGGCTCGATCTTACGACTGCAAGATCACAACCCGAGCTGAAATCAAGAGTCAGACCCTTAACCGACTGAACCACCCAAGCACCACTCAGCTCAGGTCCTGATCTCAGGGTGGTGAATTCAGGCCCTGGGCCGGGCATGAAGTCTACTTAAAGAAAAAAGAAAGAAACTTTCTTTTTCATACAGGGCTACATTGTGAAAATTTTAAAATTATTACTGTGTTTATAAAATTATACATTTAGGGGCGCCTGGGTGGCTCAGTTGGTTAAGCATCTGACTTTGGCTCAGGTCAGGATGTCACAGTCCCAGAGTTCGAGCCCCACGTTGGGCTCTGTGCTGACAGCTCGGAGCCTGGAGCCTGCTTCAGATTCTGTGTCTCCCTCTCTCTCTGCCCCTCCCCTGCTCTCTCTCTCTCTCTCAAAAATAAATAAACATTAAATAAATAAATAAATAAAATTATACATTTATAAAATGTTATAAATTTTATTGATGTTTGTAAAAATCAATAAAGTGATTTTCAATTTTTAAAAATATATTAGGAGAAGTCATCCCTGAGCTCCCTAGCAGCCAGGAGAAAAAGGGACGTGCCATCAGTTGCAGCCTAACCACGCACGGTGTTTGCGAGATGAAAACAAACCAAGCTGACTAGACCCGCTGCCGCCCCTCAGCACAAGCACAACTTTTCCCGGCCCTCAGATCTGAGACGGCAGATGCTGACTGGCGTGGAGGCTGGATCTTCACAACCCGCCTTCGGTAACCCCACAAAGGGCCCTTACTGCACCACCCAAGGCTTTTCAAGAGCACGAGGGCAAATGAAGCCCTGGGTGGCCACTGACTTTGGACTCTAGCAAGATGGCCACTTTTTAAGACTCGATGCCAGCTGGTGATTTGTCCCTTGAAGCGGGATCAGGTTGTGGTGAGCCCAAATGGGGCAAGGGTCCATCTTTTCCCTTCTTCCCTTCCCTTCACACACACACACACACACACATACACACACACTCTACCCTCCAGTCATAAAATCTCACATACGGTTTTTACACCGTGTCCTCTCGCCTAGAAAATGCTTTATGCTACTGCCAATGACTTTCATTGGGCCGACCATACTCATCCTTCAGGGGTCAGCTTACAGTCACCTGCTCCAGAGAACGCCCCATGATCCCCCCCACCAGCAGAACGGAATCAGGACCCCGGCTGAAGGACTGAACCTAGGGCGGGGGGCGGAGGTGGAGGGAAGAACCCCCGCCAGAGGGTGGGGGTGGGGGTGGGCAACACTCAGACATTCCCAGACCTACCAAGAGTAGGAGAGGACGTCAAGATTCACACCCCACGCCTGGATCCCCTCAGTGAAGGAAAGGTAGGAGCCTCTGCCCAGAGTGACAGCACCTTGATCCTTGCTAATGGAGAGGTCAGAGAGCAGACATAAGGGCTGTCTGTGCGTTTCTCCAGAGACCCCCAAAGATGGAAGAACAGACGTGGAGGAAGAAGAAACTGACACAGGCGTTCACACCTAGGGACCCCCGTGGGAATCCCGGGGATGGGAGAGGGGCACTGAGAATCTGTCTGAGCCTCGGGTCCTCAATCTGTAAAATGGGGCATGTAACCCACATCTGACTGCTTCCCAGGAATGCCATGAGAGTCAGTGTGGTCTGCAAACCATAAGAGACTCTTAACGGTAGAGAACAAGCCAAGGGTTGACGGAGGGAGGTGGGTGGGGGATGGGCTAAATGGGGGATGGGCATTGAGGAGGGCCCTTGTGGGGATGAGCACTGGGTGTTCTATGTAAGTGATGAATCACTAGATTCTACTCCTGAAATCGTTATTACGTCGTATGTTAACTAACATTCAAATAAAAATTTGAAACAACAACAAGTGAAATTCCAGAATGATGGGATGCACGTACAAACCATATAATGGCCCTAACTATGTGAAGGGTACAATTTGACTTAGTTTTACAGAGACTGCATATCAGCATTGTCATACCAAGTAACTGGAAGTGAGGCTCTTTTTTTTTTTTTTTAAGTTTATATATTTATTTTTGAGAGAAAGAGAGCAAGGGAGGGGCAGAGAAAGAGAGGGGGACAGAGGACACGAGGCGGGCTCTGTGTTGCCAGCAGAGGTCCTGATGCGGGGCTCGAACTCACCAACCACAAGATCATGACCTGAGCCAAAGTCAGAAGCTTAACCCACTGAGCCCACCCAGGCACCCCTAGAAGTGAGACTCTTAAAACAATGGCCCGTAGGGTATCCTGTCATTCAAAAATGGAAATCACCACATGTGGTTAGTTGCAAAGTAGCCACAAATTGCTCTCTGTCTCTTTTCGCCTCCTTTCATCTGGGCTTGTGGCTTGCTTTGACCGATGGATATTAGCCATCATGAGATAAGCTGTGTCTGAAAGTGACTGCACATTGAGGGATCTCTCCCTTGCTGCCCTAGGAACTTCACGATTGCCATGTGGAGAGAAGCCTCAGTCAGCCCAGCCATCGCAGACGAGGACATCGTAAACCAGCCGACCGCCACAGACATGCCAGCTGACTGCAGACATGTGAACAAATCCGGAGAAGATAGGCTATGCCCAGCACGGTCTAGAAGAACCACCCAGCTGAGCCCAGACCAAATGGCCGACCCACAGAATCATTGCCTAAATAAGTGGTTAGTTTCAGCCACCAAGTTTGGGGTGGTTGAATATGAAGCAAAAGTTAACTATACATTGGGGTATCCCAGAGTGAGTCAGGAGTCAAGGACCCCACCTCTAACTGCGTGACCTTGGGTCAGGCACCGAATCTTTCTTGTACTCTAGAATGAAGAGGGTGAACTAATGATCAAATTTAAAAGATCGTTAACGGCCCCTTCTGTTCTGTGATTCTGTGATACATTCATTCTGTGATTCTGAATCTTCATAACATGGGGTGCCTCAGTCGGTTGAGTGTCTGACTCTCGATTTTGGTTCAGGTCATGATCCCAGAGTTGTGGGATCGAGGCCTGTGTCCGTCTCTGTTCTGAGTGTGGAGCCTGCTTAAGATTCTGTTTCTCCCTCTGCCTTCTCCCCCACTTGTGCCCTCTCTCTCTCTCTCTCTCTTATATATATATATATATATATATATATATATATATATATTTTTTTTTTTTTTTTTTTTCTAAATCTTCACAACAAATACTCACGGATGCAGTAAAATTCTATAAACTAAACGGAGGCATAGCTAAGTCTCTGGAGTTTCGTGGCTCAAGGCAAGAGATTCTGAGATTCGGGTACCTGACACGTGAGCATCATCGTAAGATCCTTCCTCAGCAGTTTACGATCTTGCCGGATTCTAGGCTAAAACATGAAGTTGGCAAAAGCTGCCCAGAAAGAAACGGACCGATCCTGGCATGTGAAGAAAGGAAATCACTATGAACATCTGAATCCCAAAAGACATTCCTGCTGGGGTGTAGGGCTTTCGGAAAATGCAAAGGCAGAGCTGGGACTAGACCTCCTTGCAGAAGAACTCCTCCCCGTCGATTGTAAGAGGAAGAAAAATCATAGCGAATCTTAGGAATTTGTTGAAACCCCAAACTCGTATTTTTTTACCTATCTGGAAACTAACCAACACTTTTTGAAAGTTACTTAGAGAAAAAATGGAAACAGGAGCAAAGGATGTGGGTTTTCTTTGTTTTAGGTGACTCAACTGGATCATAATGAACATCTCACTCCCTCTGAACAGAACTGATAACTTCACGGGCCTGTGTTCTTGAAGCTGGGGCTGGAAGTGATAAAGAGCATATATTAGCAAAGAGTGAATTTATTTTTCGAAGTCAGAATTAGTGCTCACGAGGACCCAGATACGGCTGCTGCCGGTACACCTGGGAACATATCTGCAGGAGGGGGGTGGGGGGAACTGATACTTTTCCAGAAAAGAGTCACTAACAGGAGTTTCACAAACAGGACTATGTGAACCCTTGCGTTACCACCTGAATGAACTCAAGCCCACAGAAGCTACTTCCTGCTGCTTCCAAGAATGTGATTTTATTCGCAGGGCTGGCTTAGAATTTTCTATGTTTGGTTGGGGCATGGGGGTAGAGGGGATATTATTTTTATATAATAGTACACTTAAAATCAAATGCAAAGTTTACAGTAATTTCCCAGTAAAGCATCAAAAAGAGTGTCTTTTTCCGTGGCTACTCTCCACGGCCATCAAGAATATTTATATAATGGTTAAGGGCAAAAGCCCAATCAATATTAGGTGATCTCCAGGGGCTAAATTATCCCCCAAAGCAAGCCACCTTCAAGTGACAGTTTCCTGAGTCAAGAAAATCATCAGAAGCACGGCATTTCCTCTGAGACATGGTCTAGGGCTAAAATGTTGGTTTTTTAGTATACCTTCCTGGGTCTGAGAAGTAAGTCTCCTAGAGACAGGCCCGAGTCTCCCAAAACCACGCAAGGAACTTGTTAAACACACCTGCACACACACACACACACACACACACACATACCCCCTCACCCCCGGCTGGATCAGGGCAGAACTCTGGCAAGGCGATCTCCCAGTCAAGGCCAGAAGCAACATCACTTCCTTCTCCCAGAACTTCTCCTTCTCGTGAATCCCCTCTACACCTCACCTCACATACTGTTTTCAGGGGAAGAGTCCTTCTGTCTAAAACTCCTGCCTTCAGGGGAACTAGCTCCTCTCCTTTGCCTTCTCTGCAGAGTGGTAAGCTGGGTTATGCATTCATCTCACTAAACACCCCCGAAGAACAAGGAAAGAATTTCAACAAATCATTACAACGGTTGCCACCAACGTGTGGGTGTCTGACCTTAAGGATCTCAGCTCACTGATGACGGAATGATGTGATGAGTCGAGACCACCCTCCCAAGGTGCCTCTCCTCCTGGCTCTTCTTGGGTTTTCTTTATTTTTTCAGCAAACACTGTATTGAGTCCTGACTCAACCAGGCCTATTTTGGGCACTTACAGTTCAGAAGTCCCTCTCCGGTGGAGATGAGGTCCAAGTTGGGGAGACAACATTACACAAGTAAGTATACCAACGTGTTTACCTAGTGGGCCCTCGTACGCTGGAGGTCGTAGGGGAAGACAAAAATTATCGAAACAATTTGGAAAATATTCATTAGTGAGCCAACCACTTGTAAGATCAGTTTCCACGCAAACAACCTATATAACCTCAGCCTCCATCATGGGCCAAGGAGCTGTCATCACTTTTGATCTGCCTCTCCTCATTGTGGGTTATCTGACGGTATGATGCAATTGTAACGCAAACACACTACAAAGAGAAATTGAAGACTTCGCCAAAGCTGTAGGATTTTTATAAGGTCCATGAGACAACTGCCAGAACCCCACACCAAGCCAATGACAGATGAGACTCTGGTAACAACAGGAATAGATAACAGCCGGGGTGGGGGGGGGGGAGGCAGAGGTGATGAACTAACGATCAAACTAGAACGGTTGGACCATCAGGTAGTTAAGAGAAGCCCTTGGGAAAACCTATGGAGCCGTAGACTTTTTTTGCAATGAACAGCTTTCTCTGTGTTTGTGGGAAGCCATATCATGCCATCATCTAGTTTTATCACAAAAATTACATTCTTCAAAGTGATCCGTACCTGATTCATTCTCTCTTCATTCTAAAACTTCGGTATGTGGCTGGAATGAGAAACTAAAATTGGGTAGAAATAAGATAAAAATAAATTTAGTTTCATTGTTTCTAGTTTTGGTTTTCGGAACTTTCTGAATCGAGCCCCCCCCCTCTCTTTTTTTTAATCCCCTCCCTTTCCCCTGAAATTTTGTCTCCCGTGTTAAGTGGGCTTGGTCTAAGGTGACCTTTCCAGGTACAATTACCCATGGACAACAAGGCCTCCCACCATCATGCTGGTGTAAGTGCTGTCAGGAGAGTGCAGAGAGCTATGGGATCCCCAAGGGGGACTTAGTCTAGGGAGGCGACATCACAGCTGAGCCCTGACAGACAAGCAGGGACTGAAGGGTGAGGACATGCCAGGGAGTGGGTCCAGAGGCTGGTTGGACAGCCATTCATCATATAAACTGCATCATATATGATGCAGTTCATATATGCATCATATCATATCATATATGATGCTGTTCATCATATAAACAATTGGCAGCCATTACAGTGTTTTGAGCAGGAAGGCAACAGATCTGTGTTTAAAAAAAAGCTTTTGTGTGGCTACCACACAGGAGATAGGCTCTTACTTTTTGTCAGTGGGAAAAAGCCTCCTTGCACATCTCGTCCCTTCCAAAAACCAAAAGTCTGACCAGATTTCCAAGGCCCGATTCAGACGTCGTGATGTTAGGGCCTCACTAGGGGAGACTACACTGCAGATTTATAAGACAATGATAAGGAAACCCACCGAGACCAGGGGATCCAGCTGACATTTTGAGCGTGAGAGGCTCTGCTCCAAGACCTCTTCCAACCATGACGAAAGAGCAAGGACTGATTCGCCCTCTCGCTGTAACTGGAAAATGGACAAGATATGAAAAAATATTTTTCAGACGTTGTACCTGAGGCAGCTCAGCCAGCGATCCCCAAGAGAAGGGAAATAAACGAGATAAGCTCTGTGATTGGCCCAGCTTACTGCTGGCGAGACATTCCAGACCATAAGGTAGAAGGGGGAAACGCACACAGAGGTCCACCATCTCCCTGAGTTGAAAAGACAGTTAAGAATTTGGGGCAGCCAGTGTGGCTAGAATTGGAATGGCAGAGCAGCTATAAGAAGGGAGCAGCACAGAAAGGAGAAAGTTGCAGAAAGAAAACTCCAAGGATCTGCTCCCCTTGACTCTTCAGCCGAGCACTGACCACTGGGCGCACGTGAGAAAACTCCTCTGGGAAAATGAGGGAGGGGCTCCACCAAGAAGGACTAAGTGGAACCATCAGCTGAGTTCACACCTGGCTAGGAACTGTCTGTGCTCCCACCAGCCAGAGTGGAGCACCTCAGAAGACAGGGGCATCAGGCCGCGTCCTCAAAAAGGTGTTGTTCGTGCCATCGGAAAATCAACCCAGAACTGAAGATGGTTCTGTTCGCGCCCAACAAAGCTTAAAGGGAAGACCCAGAAACATCAAATCGTTTCTAAAGAATCCATCTGCGTCCCAGAAAAAGCTCAAGAATATTTAAGGGAATATGAAAATGTCACACACCCAACAAGATAAAATGCACAATGTCTGGTGTCCAACCGAAAATTATAAGGCACGCAAAGAAACAGAATATCAGCCGTAACAGGGAGAAAAATTCATCAATAAAAGCAGACCTGAAAACGACCCAGCTGGTAGAATTAGTGGTTGAGAGTCCTGGTTCCACCATCTGAGGACTTTGACCGGGATAATCACGTAGAGAGAGCCACAAAGTTAAGGGGTCTTGCGATCCCCATCAAATTAAAGTCACAAGAACGCAGAGAGTCAGAACGAGACTGCTCACTGCAGACATTTCACACATGGTTCCTATCTCACCCCAGGCTTCTAGAACTCAGGGACACTCCTCTCCACAGGAGTGGACAGTTCTGTTACAACTTTTAGACTCAGAGTGGAACTCGCTTCCATCATTCAGGAATTCGAAACAAAGACCTTCCTGGAGGGACAGGGAAGGTGGGAGTAAGTAAGTCCACGCAAAGTCCATTAGACAATCAGTCTATTCAGCAGACTTTTAAAAATTGTATTCAATCAAGTGCATTATCGGGCACTAAATCGGCGTTACTTTTTATTAGAAAGATAGCACATTCTGGTTCAGCCGCGGCTTCCTTATTCAAACCTCAGCTTTGCTATCTGTTATCTATTCTGCCATCCATATCGGCTGTTTAAATCACGAGGAAAAATTAAGTTACTTGAGAGACAAGCAGTCTGTGATAACTGGAGAATATTCTCCATTGCAATGATTATATGATTGCTGACTGTGTTAACATGTAAATTCTTTTCTCATGTCAAGTGTAAGAACACAACACTGGCAGCCAGCAATTTAAAAATGGAAAAATCTTGTTACATATTCAAAATGACTAGTCGTGGGAATAACCTTTCCCATAACAGGAGCACATTTAATTTTTCACGGCCTCTGATTCTAAGCGGGGATCCAAATCTTCAGCCTTGAGTTTACCTGGTGACTTTATTCCTCTTATTTCCTTCATTTGATTTTTTTTTATTATAAAGTAATGCATGCTTGCTATAACAAGCAAATCCATCCAAAGATATAGAAGAAAAATTAATAATCTTCCAGCCACACTGACAACCCGTATCAACATTCTGGAGGGCATCTTCCGTGCGTGCGCAAATACAAATTGAATCACAGACTCACAAATGGCCTTTGGTTTGGTTTGAAATGGGTTTTGCTAAAATAGGGTCATGCTATAAATATACTTTGGAGTTTGGTTTTGACATTTAGTATATCACAGACCACTCCATATCAATACTCTCATTTATTCATCCAATCTTGTTTTAATGGACTTTTAGGTCTTCGTTTCTTCCTTCTTTCTTTCCTTCCTTCCTTCCCTCCCTCCCTCCCTTCTTTCTTTCTTTCTTTCTTTCTTTCTTTTCTTTCTTCTTTCTTTCTTCCCTCCCTTTCTTTCTTTCTTTCTTTCTTTCTTTTCTTCCTTCCTTCCTTCCTTCCCTCCCTCCTTTCTTTCTTCCTTCCTTCCTTCTTTCCTTTCTTCCTTCCTTCCCTCCCTCCCTTCCTCCCTTATTCCTTCCTTCCTTCCTTCCTTCCTTCCTTCCTTCCTTCCTGTTGTTACAAATAATGCTAGAGAAAAACATCCTTCTAGGTCTGCACCCAGGGCAGAAAATCCAGAGGTCAAACTGCCTGTAGGTGAGATTCCCTCAAGGAGTGTGGCAGGGTCAGGTGTATATGCAGAGTTATTCTTAATAGCCATTGTCAGGTTACTGTCTTCAAAAAATGCATAAATAAAGTTTGCAACAATCCTACATGTATCAGAAATGAATTAGAGCCCCTGGATCCTTTCAACTTGTTCCCTGGAACTTGGAGAGAGTTACTTAACCTCTCGGAGCCCCAACATGGAAATAATAGGTGCATGTGAGTGGTGCTCAATATATGGAAACTGTTGAGGGTATTGTTATTGTTTTTGTTAGCATCAGCATAGTTAACCTGCAATCTTTAAAACTGGTCAAATGAGGGTTTTAAATTACATGTCATGTCATGTTGAGGTAAAACAAACTGCATTCCTTGGGGGCAGCCAGAAAAAATAGAAGTGCCAGTGAAATAGTCTTTATAACGTTACAAAAAGTAGCGTTGTTTGAAAGCCTTATATTAGAACAGTTCTATCATGAGTTATCTCTGGTTTTGGACTACTGTTCCACACCGTAAGTCCCTTCTGGATTCTTTTTACTAGCGCTGTTTAGAAAAGGGCCTTGAAACCGTTTTTACAGGAAATCAATCATGGTTAAGGTGACCATACACTGAGCCGCATTGATGACTTACACGCACCAGGGCGGTGTGTTTTCTCGACATTTGCGCTGGGGAAGTCTCATGCCAGCCACTGAGGCAGGGTGTTGAAGGAGAAAAGCCCGGAGCCTTGTGGCTGCGGCACAGCCTGGGCTGAGCCTTGTGCCTCTCCGAGTGTGACCTCCGGAGAAGATTTTGCTTTGCAGATTCTCGGTGTCCTCGTCTGTAAACCGAGGGGAACAGTGTCCTCCCCGGCGCTCCGGAGAGCAGTGTGGTCATTTGGAACGTTCCCTAAGGAAACTGTCTACAGGTGAGGTTGACGTGACCGACGGCCAAGCTTCAGGAGAACAGAGCTGGGACGTGTGGACAGAAGGCCAGCCGCCGCGGGCGGGTGCTGGGGCCTCCTGCCCCCCAGCACGGACGCCCCGAGGAAGGGCTGTGCTCAGGGTGACCGTCATCTCTCCTCCAGCGTCTCCCCGCAGTGCTTCCTGGCCTGGCCTTCTGTTTCCCCAAACACACGCGTGGAGGAGCGCGGAGAGGGGGGCCGGGAGACCCCGAAATGCCTCGTGAGCGTCCTGTTCATCCGGTCGGTTGCAGCCAGCTCTGCCTGGTTGAGGTCAACCGTGGGGCCCAGGAAACCGGGTCAGAGGCTCTGATTCCTGGGCCGGTCCTGCCCCAGCTCTTTCCTCACCGGGAACCCCAGGCTGTGACCACTCCCTAAGGAGCAGCCTTTTCCGAGAGCTTGGTATCCCAAAATGGGCCAGGTCCTCTCCCGTTTCCGCCCAGGCCCCCAGGGCATCATCAAGCTCCAGGAAGCCAAGAGCCCCCCCTTTGCTTGGGTCTCTGTTGTAGTTTCTGAGGAAACCAGAAACCTGCTTTTTTTGTTACTACACAACAGCCTCAGCCATTTTCTGATGTTTTCCTGGTGCCTGGAATGGCCTGCGGGTGTCATCCAAATGGAAAAGGCCACTGGGGGAGAGAGAGGAATGATCCCTCTCTCTCTCTCCCCCCCACCCCCCGTCTCCCCCAGAGGCCAGGCCCGTCTCGCTCACCTAGAAGCACGTGAGTTCCAAAGCTTTGGGTCTGCACTCCGAGGCCAGAAAATCTGAAAATCTGTGGGTTTGAGCTCAGGAACCACCTCCCTCCGTCCACAGGCCAGGCAGAATTCTGCCATTAGCGAATAATAGCATTGCCAATCCTGAAGCAAAAAGAAAGGGGGGAAAAAAAGTCTCCAAGACTTTGCCTTAGCAGCTGATAATGTAAAACAGGGTGGCATTTGGAGGCCTAGGACGATGCCAGTCTCTGGGGAGAGAAAGGTGTTAACTTCTAATAGCTTTTCAGTAATAGCCAAGCATCTGCTGTCCCCTATAAAAAGGGGGGTTTTTAAAAATTAATAGAGCTGTATGTGCTTCACACTGAGGAGAATGCCAGATTAATAAGTGCATTAAGGGCCGCTTTGGATTGGAAATAATTATGGATGATGACAAGGAGCAGAGGGGGCACGGGTGGCACTCACAGGAATGCATTTTAAAAAGCAGTTTAAAGAGCCTTCAGATGTTGGTATTATCCTGCGTGACCAAATTAAGAGCAAATGAGAAAAGTTTATCTGGCATTTTGGAGTATTGAAAGGCTTAGTGTTATAAATTATACAGGATGAGGATAGGAAATGGTGAGTAAATTCAAGTTAAATATTATTGGCAGTTTAAATAGCAATTGCTTTATCAGGCACTAAATATTTTAATTTGGAATTGGAAGTCCAAACCACAACATTCCGCCACTACCAAAAATATTAAAAGATTGTTTCCGTTACCTATTTGCCAGCATGATAATTAGAAGTCGCCTCGATCAGGAATTAATCTCCACCATGTCCAATGTGAGCTATCCGCGTTGGGCAAATGTGGCCGGTCTGTGCCTCAGAATCGATTTAGAACTCCTGAGACGGGAAGTGTGGAAACTCGTCCAATATCTTCATCAGCCATTGGAAGAGCCCACTGTAGTTGCAGCCTGGGTTGGGGTTTCGGTATTCAATTCAGCCTCACATCAGGCCTCCTTCCAGGCGGGACTTCGCAGAGTGGGAGCTGGCCCCAGATAGAAACCAGGAAATTCTGGGTCAGGATTGGGCACGTCCAAGCAAATGCCAGGTTAGCAAGGGAAGGGAGCTCATGCCATGGCCGCTTTCACCAGAGTCCCAAAGCTGGAATCATGAGCACTATTATCTTTCTGATGGGTAGGCTCACTGTCATTGCTTTTCTAGAAGGCAATTTGGCAACATTTCATATAATCGTTCAAAAGATACACACTTAATCCAGTTTCTAATAGTTTGTCCCACTCAGATAAGAACACAAAGATGTCTATCCATGTATTTATTGACTCATTACTTTTAATCACAAAAAATAATTTTAAGTAATCTGAATGCCAAATAATAGAGAATGGTTTTAACAAGGCACAACACATCCGTAAAATAAAATAGAATGTAATTATTTAAGTATCCTGTTGTAGATTCCTGGTCTCCACTTAGAGATGGAAAGAACCGAAAAGAGCATCATTCCTACTCTTATAAGAAGGAAAAAGCCAGAGAAGATATAAGTTTACTACATTTATTGAACTCACTGGGGGGCTGAGGTCAGAGGAGAGCCAAGTAACTGAAAACTTGGAGAGAGACAGATACCTAGAGGAAGAGATATGACAGGAACCCTCACTTACCTGGGTCAGACACAGCCAGACACCTAAGCGGAAAAGAGAGAAAATAAAGCAGCAGAAATGTATGAAGGCTAAGAACTTTTCCAAAAGTAATCACATGCACCAAATGACAGATCCAGAAAGGTCAGACAGCATCAAGAAAGATAAACATAAAATAAAAGAAAATCAAAACAAACTATAGAGGTATATGGGGGGAGGGGGCATGTCCAAGAAAAAATTCAGAAAAAAAAATAAGGCTTCTTAACTATAGAGAAAAAAGATAATAATTACAACAGACTTCTCACCAGAACCCATGCAAACAGAAGATAATGAAGGGACATCTTCAAAGTGCTAAAAGGGAGGAAAAAAAAAAAAAAAAACTTTGCCAACCCAGAATTCTAGACTCAGCACAAATATTTTTAATTTTTATGTTTCTTTTAAAGGGATGGGTTTTTTGAAGATTTTTAAAAATTTTTTTAAATGTTTCATTTATTTTTGAAAGAAAGACAGAGCATGAGTCAGGGAGGGGCAGAAAGAGAGGGAGATACACAGAATCCAAAACAGGCTCCAAGCTCTGAGCTGTCAGCACAGAGCCCGATGCGGGGCTCGAACCCAGGAACAACAAGATCATGACCTAGGCTGAAGTCGGACACTCAACCAACTGAGCCACCCAGGCACCCCTTTTTAAAGATTTTTAAAAGAAAAAAATTAAGTAATCTCTATACCCAACATGGGACTCGAACTCACAATCCTGAGATCAAGAGTCATATGCTCTACAAGCTGAGCCAGCCAGGTGCCACAGCACAAATATCTTTTAAATGAAAGAGAAATAAAGAAATTGTCATGCAAACAGAAACTGAGAGAATTCACTACTAATGCACCTACACTGGAAGAAAAGCTGAAAAGAAAGTTCTTCAGACAGAAAGAATACAATCAGACAGGAACTTGGATCAAAACAAAGAAATGAAGAACACTGGAAATGGAAAAGAGAAGGTAAAATAAAATTTCTTTTCATTTTAATCACTTAAAAAGATAACTGGCTATCTGGGGGCACCTGGGTAGAGTGAGTTAAGTGTCCGACTCTTCATTTCAGCTCAGGTCATGATCTCACAGTTTGTGAGTTCGAGCCCCACGTTGGACTCTGTGCTGACAGTGCAGAACCTGCTTGGGAGTCTCTCTCTCCCTCTCTCTGCCCCTCCCCCACTTGTGCATGCAAGTCCATTCACTCTCTCTTTCTCTCTCAAAATAAATAATAAACTTAAAAAATACATACTGTAAACCCTAGGGCAGCTACTAAAACTATTCAAATGAGGTATAAATAATAAATCAACAGGAAAGAAAAATAATACCGTTTTTAAATGTTCAATAGCCAAAGAGAAAGGAGCAAAATAGGAAAAAAGGAAAAAGAACAGGTGGAACAAAAGAAACAACTAACAAGATGGTAGATTTTAACACAAACGTATCACTAATTATATTAAATATGAATGGCGTAAACACACAAATTAAAAGACAGCAACCGTCAGATTAAATAGAACTTTACCAAAATTAAAAACTTTTCCTCTGCCAAAGACACTGTTAAGAAAATGAATGTACTCTCCACGGGGTAGGGAAAAAATTTGCAAATTACATCTCTGACAAGAGATTTGAATCCAGAGTGCGTAAAGAACGTCCAAAACCCAACAATAAGGAAACAAACAACTCACCCAAAAATGGGCAAAAGATATAAACAAAAAAGAATGAAAGATTATATAAATTTATATAAGTGATATAAACAAAAGATATAAATGAAAAGCTCACCAAAGAGATATACAGATGACAAGTCAGCATATGAAAAGATGCTCAACATCTTTAGTCACTAGGGAAATGCCAATTAATGAGTTGGCACAATGCATCTCTTAGAATGACTACAATTTAAAAAGTGAAAAACTGACAATATCAGGTGCTGGTGAGGTTGCAGAAAACTGGTGGAACTCACGCATTGCTGGTGGAAATTCAAAATGTGGGAAACAGTTTGGCATTTTCTTACAAAAGTTAAACATACATGTAATACACGACTGAGCAATCCCACGCCTAGGTATTTACCTAAAAGAAATAAAAATGTATGCACACACATCCCCAAAAGCCAGCACGTGAATGTTTAAAACAGCTTTATTTATAATAGTCAAAGACTTGAAATAACCCAAAAGGACTTCAAGCAGTAAACAGAAGAAAAAATCAACCTGTGGTACATCCATAAAATAAAATACTACTCAGCAATAAAAAGAAACAAACTATTGATGGAA
The DNA here is from genome assembly GCF_007474595.2 of Lynx canadensis. Taxonomy (NCBI): domain Eukaryota; kingdom Metazoa; phylum Chordata; class Mammalia; order Carnivora; family Felidae; genus Lynx; species Lynx canadensis. Next base: position 13,519,676 of record NC_044313.2, read on the forward strand.
GCAATAATGTGGACAGTTTTTAATAATTTTTTTAAGTTTATTTATTTATTTTGAGAGAGAGGGAGACAGCGAGGGAGGGGGAGAGACAGAGGGAGATAGAATACCACGCAGGCTCCACACTGTCAGCACAGAGCCAGAGGAGGGACTCAAACTCGCAAACCGTGAGATCATGACCTGAGACGAAGTCAGGAGTCAGATGCTTAACTGACTGAGCCACCCAGGCTCCCCTACGTGGATGGATTTTTAAATGCACTTGCTAAGTGACATAAGCCAAGCCCCAAAGGTGACATAATGTAGGATTCTGTTTATACTTCTGGACAAAGCTGAAGTCTAAAAATAGAAAACAAAAATGGTGGGTTGCCTACAAAGGAGCCACTTGAAGGAGTTTTCGGGGGAGACCTGTTCTGTGTGGAGACACAGCTCCATGAATATGTCAAAGGTCATAGACCTGTACCTCAGAAAGAGGGAAGTTTACTGCACGTAACTTTCAAAAATCAAAACGGGAAGGGTACCCCAAATGAAAGAGCCGCTGTAAGAAACGAAGCGGACCGTATTAAAAATGAACCATCTCACCACAGTAAAGGGGGTCAGGAAGATAAAACTAACCTATATCACTTTGGGAAACCATATGTTGACTGGCTGTTTTTAGGCTAAGGATGAAATAGCTGTGCCCAAGTCCTGTCTTTGAGTTCCAGTAAGAGTCAGCTAATCTGAAACTGCTTTATGCGTGTAGAATAGTTGAACTGTTAAGTAAACATATTGCAGATAATAAGGGCCAGGTTTCTCGTGTTGGAGAAAGTTACAAAGGAGAGTGAGAACACTAGAATAAGCCTTGTGGTGTTGGATTTGAATAACAGGTTTTAGGAGAAACCCAAGGGTGTTTTGTTAACAAATGAAGATAAATAGATGTGTATACACCAAATAGCGCGTGCGCGCGTGGGCGCGCGTGTGTGTGTGTGTGTGTGTGTGTGTAGGCAGCCCGAAGCACAAATGTCCCACAGCACCCAAGAAAACATGGGGAGATGGTTGCTAAACCTTGGACCTTCCCAAAGCAAAGGGGTGAAACAGTGCAAAGCATTGGTCCAGCCACTTCCTTTATGATAGAATAGGGATGATAAATATAAACGTGAGGCATATGTTCAGACATACACCCCCCAAAAAACTAAACCCCCCCAAAATAACTAAAACCTTCATTCAAAATTTTTTTACCATCTGAGTCCCCATCTCCAGGAAATAGTGGTTTTTTCCAGAGATTGACAGTCATTTACTTTATTCATTCTCTTTGGGAAAGTATTCTGCTTGCTCAGATTTACAATAAATGTAATTTTAGGCCCAATATTCTAAGATTTCCAGGAAAAAGCAGATGGTAGGGCAAAGGCGGGGCTTCCCTAGGAGAGGAGGGGAGGCAGGAAGGGGCCAGATGCCACGATTGGAGCAGCTCTCTCATCACATGACTCCCAACACGGTGGACACAGGGGATGGCCCCTTGGAATTTCAAATCCAACCTCTTGGAGATTTATTTTTCTTGTGAAACAATTTCTGGCAGCTTTTGATCTTCTAAACTGAGAAAAAAAAATCAAAGAAATCTGTTTCTCTGGAGTATTAATAGCAAAGGAATTTCTGGATGTTGCAGAATAGGAAAGGAACATAATAGCATCTCAGTTTTATTCATCTTCAAAGCAAACTAAATATAGTTTTAAAAAAATAGAAGCAGGATACCCTACAGATTTCTGAAGGGATGGAATAAACCTCTTTGCACAAGAAAAGACGACATGAGGTTTATCTTGAAGGACATTCGCTGGGCTCTTGTCCGTTTAATACCGACACGGGCGCTGTCAGAAGAGATCTGTACTTCACATCAGAAGTAAAAGTACCCGTTCATTTGGGGAACTTGCAAGCTCACCTATTTTCGTCAATAGCGGGCACTGCCTCCCTTACCCTGCTGGGCTGTCAATACCGTCCGTCCCCCAAGACCCAAGGACGTTAGAGATTTCAGACTTTTCTTAGAGCAAACGTCTAGGCAACGTGCATGAAAGCCCGAGCCAACATCCTCATTTTCCCAGAACCCAAACTCAATTTACCGGCTTTATCTGGCAGTAAGTATGGGAGTAGTAGTGGAAGGCACGTTTTTATTCAGCTGGGGTATAGACGGCAAGGCACATGTGTGTGCAGGAAATTGTTATGGAGATGCAGCTATGAGCCAGATGCTTTTCTGAGGCACTAGAGATACGGCAGTGCTTGCAAATAAACAAATGCATAAGCTAATTTCTAACGGGGGCTTGCGCTGAGAAAAAAAATAAACGAGATGATATGATGGAGTGTTCTGAGGGATGGGGTCCTAGTTTAGAGATGATCTGTCAGAGGAAGAGAATCAGGGCTGAGAGCTGAGAGCTAAGGTGCCAGCCCTTCAGAGTGCTAGGGAGAAGGCTGCTCCCATGAGAGGAACAGTAAGTGCAAAGGCCCTGAGGCCTTACAGTAGTACCTCCCATATTCCATATCAGCATTTACCTGTCCAGCACACATCTACAGAGCTTCGTGAAAGCACCCGAGGGTCTCTGCCTGATGGCTCCCCATTGGACGGTGCCTCGGACAGGCCAGAAGTGCCAGGAAGCAGCTCTCCGGCAATGTTCAACAGGAGGTAAGGGGTGGACACTTCAGTGGTGTGCTGAAGCCTTCTTCCAGAAGCCTCCATCAGGACTGAGTTCCCATGCTCTCAGCAATAACCTGCTGTAATGAGACACACTCGGTTTGTTTTCCTTTCCTTCTCTGCCTTACTTCCCACTCCACCATTGCTGCTTCCTCGGATCGTTGCCCACATCAAGTGTTTGCACCTACGTTGCTCGTCTCAGAGCCTACTCCTGGGGGGTCCAGACTAAGACAGGGCCGAAAAGGATTTAGCCGGTCAGTTGGAGGCAGATAGGCCTTTGAGGGTTCCAGAGAGAACAAGGGGGGCCAAATCATGCAGGGCGTTGAGGGGGTTAGCGTCTCCATTCGTTTCGTGGTGGACAGCCTGTCTTCACGGCCCAGTGATAAACTACTTTCAGACAAGGACTGGCCTCGAACTGCTTCTGCTACCCTCCCTTCTCCTGGCCATAGAATCACGAGCTCAGAGGATTTAGAGACCGTTTAGTCCACAGTCAGCTCCGTGGGGTCAGGAACTGTTGTGTTGGTCATGTCTGTACTCTTGGCCGTTACAACTGTCTGGCCTGTAACGTGTATCTGATAAATATTCGTCAGGTGGATGAATCCTACAAATAAAGAAAACAGGGGCCAGAGAAGGCAAATGACTTGCATCTGGTCATACCCAAGGCTGATTGGAATACTGGGTCTAGAAGCCAGTCTCCTGCCTCTAAGAAGCTTCCACGGTACTCCACGGCTCTCCCAACCCAAGGGTTGATCTGGTCTGATCCATGATCATTGGTGGTGAACTGATGGACACCCTCCAGGAAAGGACTCTACAAGAATTGCTCATCACCTGGGACAGTGGCAAGGCTGGGCAGGGGCTTAATTAACAGGTGTAGACTTTGGAGCCAGGTTGGTGGGTTTGGATCCTGATTCTGACCTCAACACAAGCTCTGAGACCTTGACCGGAGGCTCAAGCTCTCTAAGTTGCTGGGATAGAGACCGGCCTTTGTTCAAAGTAAATAGCTGATAGAACCAGAGAAGGGACTGTCGGTCTGACTCCTGCATTTTCACCTGACTACTCGTCCCTAGAGGAAGGCTGAATAGCCAACAGGAGGGTCCCCACAATTTTCCCTTAGCATTAACCTGAAAGATAAATACAAACTCATTTGTAACCAACTGTTACCTGTACGCTAAAATTTATTACAGATTTGGAAATAACAAAAGCTTAAAATGATCCTGGTAACATTTTTGTCACAGAGGTTGGGGGAAGGGAGGGATGAACCGACAGAGCGAAGGTTTTGGGGGCAGTGGAAATATTCTGTAGGACATTATGGTTGGTAGATACATGCCATTGTACATCCATCCAAATCCAAAGAACGTGCAGCACCACGAGTGAGCCCGAACGGAAACTGTGGGCTTTGGGTGATGTTGTGACAGCTTAGGGTCACGTCGTGCAACAAATGCACCACCATGGTACGGGACGTCCATAGCGGGGAAGGCCGTGCAGGGGTGTGGACGCAGGTACGTGGGGACCCTCTGTATTTTCCATCCGGTTTTGCTGTGAACCTTGAAACTGCTCTAAAACAATAAAAGCTACTTAATTTTTTAAAATGTATCACAAAATTTGGGGCACCTGGGTGGCTCAGCCGGTTAAGCATCCGACTTCAGCTCAGGTCATGATTTCACAGTCCATGGGTTCGAGCCCTGCGTTGGGCTCTGTGCTGACAGCTCAGAGCCTGGAGCCTGCTTCGGATTCTGTGTCTCCCTCTCTCTCTGCCCCCCTCCTGCTCGCACTCTGTCTCCCTCTCAAAAATAAATAAACAAAGGGGTGCCTGGGTGGCGCAGTCGGTTAAGCGTCCGACTTCAGCCAGGTCACGATCTCGCGGTCCGTGAGTTCGAGCCCCGCATCGGGCTCTGGGCTGATGGCTCAGAGCCTGGAGCCTGTTTCCGATTCTGTGTCTCCCTCTCTCTCTGCCCCTCCCCCGTTCATGCTCTGTCTCTCTCTGTCCCAAAAATAAAATAAATAAATAAATAAATAAACACTAAACAAAAAAAATTTTTTTTAGTGTATCACAAAATGTATTCCAGAAAACCCATACTGGGGAATTATTTCTATAACACCCATAATGGAAAATCCCAACAAGGACTGTCATAATTTGTAAAACTTTCTAAGTGCCAAAAAAAACGATCAAGGAAGCAAATTGCCACTGTAAAATGGATAAACGCATAAAAATGCACCAGGTATGAAAGAATTGGTACTGATGAAAAAGAAAATTGGGGTCTGTTTAATCACATTCTATAGAAAAGTAATCAACCCATTAAATCGGCTTGATAGAGTTGGCTCTAATCTCTCAATGTACGTACATCTGTTTTGGGACAGTTCCGATTTTCTTTTTTTTTTTTTTAAGTTTGTGTTCAAAAAGCTGCAGTCAGAGAATTCTAGGCGTCGTCTGCACATCCACAGGGTCAAAATGGCAAAGGTCCCAACTCCCCATACCCAGCACGGGGCCCTGGCCGTAGAGGAAACTCGTCTGTTCACTCAAGAATATTTGCTGAGCCTGGGCCTGCAAATTGGATGATTTTAAAATCCCAGTCCCTGAGAGGCCCTGGGTTGAGCGGGAACCCAGGCCGGGGAGGAGGGCTGTGACAGAGCTTAGCGGCAGCTGCAGGGACACCAGGGTGACTCATGTGCTCGGGCAGGGTGTTTGCATGAGGCTTCACTGAGGACACGACACCAGGGGAGCTGAGTCTTGCAGGATGAGTTTAATGGTTCCAAGATGACAAGGGCAGAAAGAGCCCCGCCTGCTGCTAGTGGGAGCCGATGAACAAAACAGTGGGGAGGGCCCAGCGCAGAGCGTGAGGCTGAAAGCCAGGAGGCCAGCACGGAGGCGAGGCAACTGTGCATGGCAGGATGGCGACAGGGGCCAAGAGGGAAACTGGGGAAGTGGGCTGGATAGAGCGTAGTGGAGGGGAGGAGGCAGGATGCGAGACTGTGTCCAAGGAACTGGTTAATGTCAGCGGCGGTGAGGGGGGTGGGGGTGGGGGGTGAAGTTCCTTGAGGCAAGCGCGGAGACGCAGCAGAAGTAAGAGCGGGACGTGCACGATCGTTTTGTTCGATTGTGTAGACAAACATTGGCATTAGAACCCTTACGATTATGCCTTACAGGTTTAAACAAAAAGCAAAAGCAAAAACAAACAAAAACCAGAGCTCTTTGAGTTCCTGAGGTGCCCAGAGAGGTGCAGAGGGGAGGCTGGACTGCCCAGGACTGAGCTCAGAAGCTCCAGGTCTGGGTCCGAGCCCATCTTTTCGGCTGAGGCTCAGAGGTGGGGTGTTTCCTGGCCCGGGGCACATAGCCATGAAGGAAGGCTCCAGAACCCAGCTCGGGGGCTCCTGCGGCCCTGCTCCTCCTTCCGAGGCCAGGAGGCTGAGGAATAATGAGGACTCAGCGTTCTTGGCCCCCACTCCTGCCCAGCTGTCGGTTAGGCTGAGGACATCTCGAGCCATCGTAACAGCCTCGCCCCTAGCAGCCGAACTCCCCAGAATCCGCCTGTCCCAGCCTCCTGGATCCTGTCCATGCTCTGGCTGGGGAAGTGCCCCGGATCTGCTGGTTCTCTACTGTGAGGGGACTCTTGCCCTCCTCCGGCAGTCACTCACCGTCCAGAACCTCCAGGTGCGTCTGGCCCAGACGCGAAGCCGACAAGAGGACAGAGTGTACAAATCCCCCGATTTGCTGTCGAGACCTGGATTCTAGCACAGCTGTGCCCTAAGCCAGCTGCGCAGCCTCTGCAAGCTCGCTGGGCCCCTCTCGACCACAGATCCTTCCCCCACAAACAGAAAGCCATCGTGTTGAGCTCCTCTGCAACAGAATGCCATACGATGGAAGGAGGCAGTTAGCAAATCCACACTGTATCCTGAAAAATCTTTATGGGAATGCAAGGGACCCCACGATGCTCTCATCTGTCACTTTATCTGCCGTAAGTAGCAACGGCTGCCATTAACATCACCAGCAGCCACCTTCCAAACACCCTGG